>NW_026694617.1:5055000-7455000 GCF_021218885.2 Marmota monax | reverse complement strand
GTTTTCAGACATCCACCTCTTCAACACTGTTAAGGTCACAAAGAGCTTCAAGCAAGAAACAGACATGGGTACTCTAGAACATTTTATTAGTTAACATTTTTAATGAGGATTTTTGCATCTAGGTTCATTAGAGATATTGGTCTGTAGTTTTCTTTCTTTCAAGTGTCTTTGTCTGGTTCAGGAATCAGGGTGATGTTGGCCTCATAGAATGAATTTGGAAGTTCTCCCTCTTTTTCTATTTCCTGAAATAGCTTGAAAAGTATTGGTATTAGTTCTTTAAAGGTTTTGTAAAACTCTGCTGTATACCCATCAGGTCCTGGGCTTTTCTTAGTTGGTAGTCTTTTGATGGCTTCTTCTATTTCCTCAATTGATATTGATCTGTTTAGGTTGTCTATATCCTCCTGACTCAATCTGGGTAGATCATATGACTTAAGAAATTTATCGATGCCTTCACTATTTTCTATTTTATTGGAGTATAAGGATTCAAAATAATTTCTAATTATCTTCTGTATTTCTGAAGTGTCTGTTGTGATATTGCCTTTTTCATCCTGTATGCTAGTAATTTGAGTTCTCTCTCTTCTTCTCTTCATTAGCATGGCTAAGGGTCTGTCGATATTATTTATTTTTTCAAAGAACCAACTTTTAGTTTTGTCAATTTTTTCAATTGTTTCTTTTGTTTCGATTTCATTAATTTCAGCTCTGATTTTAATTATTTCTTGCCTTCTACTTCTTTTGCTGTTGTTTTGCTCTTCTTTTTCTAGGATTTTGAGATGAAGTGTGAGATCATTTATTTGTTGGTTTTTTCTTTTTTTAAGGAATGAACTTCAGGCAATGAATTTTCCTCTTAGAACTGCTTTCATTGTGTCCCATAGATTCCGATATGTTGTGTCTGCGTTTTCATTTATCTCTAAGAATTTTTTAATTTCCTCCTTGATGTCTTCTATAACCCATTGATCATTCAGTAACCTATTGTTCATTCTCCAAGTGATGCATGATTTTTCCTTCCTTCTTTTATTGTTGATTTCCAGTTTCATTCCATTATGATCAGATAAGATGCATGGTATTATCTCTACTCCTTTATAATGTCTCAACAAAATTCTGGCGAATCGGATACAAAAACATATCAAAAAAATTGTGCACCATGATCAAGTAGGATTCATCCCTGGGATGCAAGGCTGGTTCAATATACGGAAATCAATAAATGTTATTCACCACATCAATAGACTTAAAGATAAGAACCATATGATCATCTCGATAGATGCAGAAAAAGCATTTGACAAAGTACAGCATCCCTTTATGTTCAAAACTCTAGAAAAACTAGGGATAACAGGAACATACCTCAATATTGTAAAAGCAATCTATGCTAAGCCTCAGGCTAGCATCATTCTGAATGGAGAAAAATTGAAGGCATTCCCTCTAAAATCTGGAACAAGACTGGGATGCCCTCTCTCACCACTTATGTTCAACATAGTTCTCGAAACACTGGCCAGAACAATTAGACAGACGAAAGAAATTAAAGGCATCAAAATAGGAAAAGAAGAACTTAAATTATCACTATTTGCAGATGACATGATTCTATACCTAGCAGATCCAAAAGAGTCTACAAAGAAACTATTAGAGCTAATAAATGAATTCAGCAAAGTGGCAGGATATAAAATCAACACGCATAAATCAAAGGCATTCCTGTATATCAGCAACAAATCTTCTGAAATGGAAATGTGGACAACCACTCCATTCACAATATCCTCAAAAAAAATAAAATACTTGGGAATCAACCTAACAAAATAGGTGAAAGACTTATACAATGAAAACTACAGAACCCTAAAGAGAGAAATAGAAGAAGATCTTAGAAGATGGAAAAATATACCCTGTTCATAGATAGGCAGAAATAACAGCATCAAAATGGTGATATAACCAAAAGTTCTCTATAGGTTTAATGCAATGCCAATCAAAATCCCAATGGCATTTCTTGTAGAAACAGATAAAGCAATCATGAAATTCATATGGAAAAATAAAAAGACCCAGAATAGCAAAAACAACTCTAAGCAGGAAGAGTGAATCAGGCGGTATAGCGATACCAGATCTCAAATTATACTACAGAGCAAGAGTAACAAAAACAGCATGGTACTGGTACCAAAACAGGCAGGTGGACCAATGGTACAGAATAGAGGACACTGAAACCAATCCACAAAATTACAACTATCTTATATTTGATAGAGGGGCTAAAAGCATGCAATGGAGGAAGGATAGCATCTTCAACAAATGGTGCTGGGAAAACTGGAAATCCATATGCAACAAAATTAAACTGAATCCCTTTCTCTCACCATGCACAAAAGTTAACTCAAAATGGATCAAGGAGCTTGATATCAAATCAGAGACATGGCATCTGATACAAGAAAAAGTTGGCTACAATCTACATACTGTGGGGTCGGACTCCAAATTCCTCAATAGGACACCCATAACACAAGAGTTAATAACTAGAAGCAACAAATGGGACTTACTCAAACTAAAAAGATTTTTCTCAGCAAAAGAAACAATAAGAGAGGTAAATAGGGAGCCTACATCCTGGGAACAAATCTTTACTCCTCACACTTCAGATAGAGCCCTAATATCCAGAGTATACAAAGAACTCAAAAAATTAAACAATAAGAAAACAAATAACCCAATCAACAAATGGGCCAAGGACCTGAACAGACACTTCTCAGAGGAGGACATACAATCAATCAAAAAGTACATGAAAAAATGCTCACCATCTCTAGCAGTCAGAGAAATGCAAATCAAAACCACCCTAAGATACCATCTCACTCCAGTAAGATTGGCAGCCATTATGAAGTCAAACAACAACAAGTTCTGGCGAGGATGTGGGGAAAAGGGTATACTTGTACATTGCTGGTGGGACTGCAAATTGGTGCAGCCAATTTGGAAAGCAGTATGGAGATTTCTTGGAAAGCTGGGAATGGAACCACCATTTGACCCAGCTATTCCCCTTCTTGGTCTATTCCCTAAAGACCTAAAAAGAGCATGCTACAGGGACACTGCTACATCGATGTTCATAGCAGCACAATTCACAATAGCAAGACTGTGGAACCAACCTAGATGCCCTGCAATAGACGAATGGATAAAAAAAAATATGGCATTTATACACAATGGAGTATTACTCTGAATTAAAAAAATGAGAAAATCATGGAATTTTCAGGGAAATGGATGGCATTAGAGCAGATTATGCTAAGTGAAGCCAGCCAATCCCTAAAAAACAAATGCCAAATGTCTTCTTTGATATAAGGAGAGTAACTAAGAACAGAGTAGGGAGGAAGAGCATGAGAAGAAGATTAACATTAAACAGGGATGAGAGGTGGGAGGGAAAGGGAGAGAGAAGGGAAATTGCATGGAAATGGAAGGAGACCCTCATGGTTATACAAAATTACATACAAGAGGAAGTGAGGGGAAAGGGGAAAAAAAAACAAGGGGGAGAAATGAATTACAGTAGATGGGGTAGAGAGAGAAGAGGGGAGGGGAGGGGAGGGGAGGGGAGGGGGGATAGTAGAGGATAGGAAAGGCAGCAGAATACAACAGACACTAGTATGGCAGTATGTAAATCAGTGGATGTGTAACCGATGTGATTCTGCAATCTGTATACAGGGTAAAAATGGGAGTTCATAACCCACTTGAATCAAAGTGTGAAATATGATATGTCAAGAACTATGTAATGTTTTGAACAACCAACAATAAACATTTAAAAAATTAACATTTTTAAGATAATTTTGCAAATGTAATACAAATTTCCTTGCTCATATTGCGTTTTTTTTTTAGAAAATTTATCATAACACATTTTGCCAAAAGTGATCATATTAAATTAGGATATACTGAAAAGAACATAAATTTTAGGACCAGTTAAACTTTCACTAGCTACATAATCTTGAACCAGTTATTATAATTTCTTAATGTGTAAATGGAAAATTACTAAATATATTAATATTTGTTTAGTATAAGAACCAAATAAAATGTTAATAGCTCACTGTCTTTATCACTTCCTTGCAAAAACTCTGTATTATAAACCATATAGTTTAAGTATTTACACTAAGAATGTACAAAGTATCAACATTAAAATTACCAACCTATAATTTCTAATTTAAAAACTAGAGAAACATCATCCCTATCCTTGATTTCTGTCTTTGTTTCTTAATGGTTTATAAGCAGAGATGCAACTTTTACGAGGTTTTTAGGACCATAAGAATAATTGACTTGAAGCTGGGGTTGTGGCTCAGTGGTAGAATGCTCCCCTAGCATGGGTGAGGCACTGTGTTTGATCCTTAGCACCACATACAAATAAAATAAAGGTATTGTGTCCACCTACAAATAAAAAAAAATTTTAAAAAGAATAATTGACTTTATCTGGGACATAGAATCTACTTAAAACTAGAGATTTGCCCTCATATTTTTATCCCCATCTCATATGCACAGTCTGTTCTTTGAGATGTGAAGATATATTGGTGGGGAGGGGGGAGAAGTTTTGTGTTCTGACTACTGTGTTTAAACTATCACATGATGCTTGTCCCCTAACTTAGTTTTTCCTATCCTTTCTTTTCTAGTCTTATTACTCCTATGGTTGAAAGCACATTTTGCTGTTTTTAGTGTTTTTCAAAAGCCCCAGTTTATTCTTCAGACATTCTGAGGCTATCCTTAGTGATACAAATAATCAAAGATTCGTCATCATTTATATATCCTTTATAAAATTTGTACATATGCTTTCACAATTTAAGTTTAACAAATGATTTCTAGGCTAACAATTATGTCTTTAGACGACTCCCTTTTTTATTGATTCAGAATGTCTCACAATTGCTGAATTTGTATTATATTTGAAAATTCTCTTTTTCACATATATTTCCTTCAGAACACTTAAACATATATTTGAATAAATATGTAGAAATTTTTAAATTAAAAAAATTTTGAAGTACACTTTCTTTACATAAAGTGCACCAATCCTAAGTGATTTAACAAAATCTCACCAAGCAAATATATCCATATAACCAACTTCTAATTAAAGAAAAGGAATATGCCAATCACCCAAAATGCCTTTAACTGTCACTACCTACCCTTCCTCTAAATAAATTAATCACCATCTTGAATTTAAGTGTCTTAGACTAGCTCTTCATTTTTCTTTGTATTTTTGATAGGCTTTTAAGGTTTTTGTTTTGTTTTGTTTATTTTGGGGCTATTTCAAATAGTACTGGTATGGAATCCATATGTATTTCTTCTGAGGAAATTATGGATGAATTTCTATTAGAAATAAATATAGAAGAGGAATTATCATAGGTTTAGCATATATTCAAATTTAATATGTACACTACCACCAAAACTGTTTTCTACAATAGTTATGCCAATTCACATGCCTGCCTGCAATGTATGATTAATGTTAGCATGGCTTGCAATGCTATCTCTAACAGTGTCTCTGTATAGAAAAATGGGTTTCTGGCAGATAACATAGAGTTAGAGCTTGTTTTTAGTTTTTTTGTTTTATTTTAAATCAAATCTGGGAGTACCTGCCTTTTCACTGGTATACATTGAGATGATTCACATTTAAAATTATAATATACTTGGTTTATATCTACTGTATGTGTAAACAACTATATTCTCCTTGTTGTGTGTATTCTTTTTGTGTTTTCTACTCTATCTTCCTTCTATTTACATGAAGATTTTATTTGATTCCATTTTCTCTCCTCTTTTAGCATATGGTTTGTTATGGTTTGAAGGTGAGGTATCCCCAAAAGCTCTCATGTGAGACAATGCAAGAAGGTTCAGAGGAGAAATTATTAGGTTTTGAGAGCCTTAATCCAATTAATGGATAATCCCCTGATAGAATTAACTGAGTGGTGACCTCTAAGGTGTGACTAAAGGAAGTAGGTAATTCGGGGCATTGCCTTTGGGGGTACTCATATTGTATCTGGTGAGTGAAGTATCTCTCTGCGGCTTGATCATGTGAGCTGCTTCAGTCTGCCACATTCTTATGCCATGATGATCTACCACACCTTGAGCCCTGAGGAATGGAGCCATCCTTCTATGGATTAAGACCTCTGAAACTGTGAGACCCCTGAAACCCTGAGACCCCAAATAAATTTTACCTCATCTGCAATTGTTCTAGTTAGGACTTTTATTTATTTTTATTTTATTTATTTATTTATTTATTTATTTTATTGTTGGTTGTTCAAAACATTACATAGTTATTGATATATCATATTTCACACTTTGATTCAAGTGGGTTATGAACTCCCATTTTTACCCCATATACAGATTGCAGAATCACATCAGTTACACATCCATTGATTTACATATTGCCATACTAGTGTCTGTTGTGTTCTGCTGCCTTTCCTATCCTCTACTATCCCCCCTCCCCTCCCCTCCCCTCCCCTCTTCTCTCTCTACCCCCTCTACTGTCATTCATTTCTCCCCCTTGTATTATTTTTCCCTTTCCCCTCACTTCCTCTTGTATGTACTTTTGTACAACCCTGAGGGTCTCCTTCCATTTCCATGCAATTTCCCTTCTCTCTCCCTTTCCTTCCCACCTCTCATCCCAGTTTAATGTTAATCTTCTTTTCATGCTTTTCGTCCCTACTCTGTTCTTAGTTACTCTCCTTATATCAAAGAAGACATTTGGCATTTGTTTTTTAGGGATTGGCTGGCTTCACTTAGCATAATCTGCTCTAATGCCATCCATTTCCCTGAAAATTCTATGATTTTGTCATTTTTTAATGCAGAGTAATACTCCATTGTGTATAAATGCCACATTTTTTTATCCATTCGTCTATTGAAGGGCATCTAGGTTGGTTCCACAGTCTTGCTATTGTGAATTGTGCTGCTATGAACATCGATGTAGCAGTGTCCCTGTAGCATGCTCTTTTTAGGTCTTTAGGGAATAGACCAAGAAGGGGATTAGCTGGGTCAAATGGTGGTTCCATTCCCAGCTTTCCAAGAAATCTCCATACTGCTTTCCAAATTGGCTGCACCAATTTGCAGTCCCACCAGCAATGTACAAGTATACCCTTTTCTCCACATCCTCGCCAGCACTTGTTGTTGTTTGACTTCATAATGGCTGCCAATCTTACTGGAGTGAGATGGTATCTTAGGGTGGTTTTGATTTGCATTTCTCTGACTGCTAGAGATGGTGAGCATTTTTTCATGTACTTTTTGATTGATTGTATGTCCTCCTCTGAGAAGTGTCTGTTCAGGTCCTTGGCCCATTTGTTGATTGGGTTGTTTGTTCTCTTATTGTCTAATTTTTTGAGTTCTTTGTATACTCTGGATATTTAGCTCTATCTGAAGTGTGAGGAGTAAAGATTTGTTCCCAGGATGTAGGCTCCCTATTTACCTCTCTTATTGTTTCTTTTGCTGAGAAAAAACTTTTTAGTTTGAGTAAGTCCCATTTGTTGATTCTAGTTATTAACTTTTGTGCTATGGGTGTCCTATTGAGGAATTTGGAGCCGGACCCCACAGTATGTAGATTGTAGCCAACTTTTTCTTCTATCAGACGGCGTGTCTCTGATTTGATATCAAGCTTAGTTAGGACTTTTATTCACAGCACTGGAAAAGCTGCCTAAAATATGGTTATACATTTTGTTTCTTAAAAATTAAAAAAAAAACAAACTTAGTGGTTGTCCTATAGTTTCTAATATACATTTATAACTAATCTAGGTCCACTTTGAAATAACATTATACCACTTCTTATGTAACACAGGTACTTCATCCATCATGTTTTATATGACATTGGTGTCCTTCATTTCACTTATCCTAAGCTATAATAACTGCCATAATCATTACTGGTGTTATTGTTTTGAACAAAACATTTTGTTATTTCAATCAAAAATAAGGAAATGATATATTTTGCCTTCTCTAACACTTTTCCTTTATATGCATCTGAATTTCTGACCTATGTAATTGTCCTTCTCTCTGAAGTACTTCTTTTAATATTCATTGCAAAGCAGGTTATTTGACCACAAATGCCCTTAATTTTTGTCTTATAGAGCTTTTATTTCTTCTTCACTTTTAAAGGATGATTATATTGGAATTTTAGGTTACTAGCCTTTCTCTTTTAAAGTTTTTAATTCACCTCTTGTTTTCATGTTCTCAGAAGAGAAGAAAGTGTAACTTTGTCCTTATTCCTTCAAAGGCAAGGACCCATACCATATCTACCATACTCCATCTGCTATGGCTGCTTTTAGAATTTTCTCTTTGCTTTTGATTTTCTAAAGTTTGAATATGATATGCCTAAACATAGATGTTTCTCATAGTTGGTACTCTCTAATCTTCTTGGATATGTTATTTAGTATCTGTCATTAATTTTTAGAAAATTCTCAGCTATTCTCAATTTTTTTTATGATTCTTTCTTTACCTCTGGTATTCCCATTAAACATATGTTATGCATTTCTAATTATCTTCACAGTTCTTGAATATTATGTTTAGGCTTCTTGCCCCCCTCCCTTTGTTTCTCAGTTTGAGAAGTTACTACTAACATACTGTCAAGTTCACAGATTCTTTACTTTGCTTTATACAATCTACCGATTGACCCACCAAAAGCATTTCTCATTTCTGTTGAAGTTTTTTATTTCTAGCATCATCCTGTCTTTTACATCTCTATTTATATTACCTATTTGTCCTTGTATATTTTCCACTGAGATTTTTGGTACTAATCTCTTCAGTTTTTATGGTATTTAGTTGACTGGTAACTTCAGATCTCTGATTAATCTAAAATATTTGATGATTTTCAGCTTTTACAGCTTTTTTTTCTTATCAGGAGGATGAGGGTAAAACTTCCAAATTGTTTTACAGGTCAGACCAGACCTGCAGTAATGAGAAATCTAGCTACTTCACATTCTTAGCAAAATTTAGTAATGCTACCTTTTATTATTTTGAAAATACACTTTAATATAATTCAACAGTTGAGTATATTTTTTTTATTTCTCTTCTTCTAATGACCATTTTTTAATTTACTTCCACCCCTCCCCTCAAAATAATGTTCTACCTGGCTCTCTCTTGAGTTATTGCTTATGAGCTGATTTCATATCTTCTCCTCTAACCAGAAAGCTGGTGTGCACTGGCAGCATGCATAGTTGGTATAGCTAAGGCAAAAAACTGTGAACATAGGTAGTTATGTTTCTGTACTTCATGTGTATTATTATCTCCTGTAATAATCCACTAATTCTGGATCACGTTCATACACACTAATTTATAGATAGCATAGAAACTCAATCCACCTGTTTAAGAAATGGGTGCTTGAATCTGTGACCTACATCTTGTAACTTAATTTCTCTAAGCAATGATTTTCCAACAAGAAAATGGAAATCATAATATGGCCATTATAGTACCTGGGGGGAGATAATAGGTACAAAAGTACCTGATCACGCATTCAGTGTTTTACATCACTGTTTTGTAGCTAATAACTTAAGTGGTGGCTATTCATTGTTGTTATGACAATTTTTCTTCTCAAGGATTATAGTAATGCTTTTAACTGACAATGTGTAGAATATCCCTAGGCCACACTCTGAGCTTTGAAATACATCTATCTTGAGTTTACTAATTTTTAGGCTCTCCCAAGCCAGAGACCAGTTTTCTCTTTTCCACAGAGCTGAATTTATGCTCTCAAAAATAGTTCTATTTTTTTCTTTCTCTGAATAATGATTGCTTTCCACTTCAAAAAATAAGAGTTAAGACTCTTCTAGAAACACAAATTAATTTTGTAATTATCATTTGGTCTGGATAGTAAGCAGGTTACCTCTCTGTCTCACTTGCCACAGTCTTTCCTACAGACTCTTCTAGAAGAATGTGCCAAAATCCAGTGGAGTCTCTTTAATGTCATTTTTGTGGCAACTAAGTGTCAAATAGATTCATTCTTTTTGGATCCTCCTATACTTCTTTCTCTAAAAGAAAGGCTCAGCAGATTCACAAGGAAGGATCATACATCATTCCAAAATCCGGAAGAGTGGCAATTTCCAGTCATTCAAATGAGACTAGTGGGATGGGGCTGTAGTGTTGAGAGCCACAGCCGAAGGGGCCCCAGCAAACTTCCAGCTGCCAGCAAACTTCCAGCTGCCGGCTGATGATTGGCTCACAGCAGCCCCAGCAACATCTAGCTGATTGGCTCCTCGGCCCCAGCAACATCTAGCTGATTGGCTCCTCTGCGGTGATGCTCATTGGGCTGTTTCCCTGCCCTTTCAGACAACGGAGCTGCTCATTGGGGGACTTTTTTGGCTCCGCCCACATGACCCAGCCAATAGGCCTCAAGAGCAGGAGGATTGTGGGAGGTGGAGAGAAGCTTGTGGGGGAGAGAGAGGCTTGTGGAAAGCCTGTGGTGGCAGTTGAGGCTCTGAGGGTTTTTCCTGAGAGGCTGTTTTGTTTGGCGTGTGTGGTTCTAAAAATAAAGTTAGTTTCTTTTGACAAGTGGCTCCTGATTGTGCCCAGCCAGACTGCAGCACTGTAGCACCATGATAGATCTCTTGCTTAGCATGTGCAAGGGCCTGGGTTTGGTCCCTAGCACTGCACAAATTAAATTAGAAAATGAGACTAGACGAGATCCTGAATTTCACTTTAGACAATGAACATTATGTACAACAAATACTAGATAACTACCTGTTGGCACATAATTCATATATAAACTCATAGTATTGTTTAATTTTGCTGTCTTGAGATCTAATACCTGAAGGACAATAACCACCTCTAATATGTTTTTGTATATAAAATCCTCTACACATAGACTGTTGTTAGCTCATCAGTCAGAATCATTGCTAAATTGTTTAATAAAATACGATGCAAATCCTCAAACCTCAAATAATTTTGCCTCAGTAATATGACTTTAGATAAATATTCTTCACTCACCAATATCCCAAATGATTTGTCATCTGGAGGTACTAAATTTTTGTATTTTCTTTAAGGAATAACAACCAGGTAGCTTCATGGACATTTACTAATTACTGATTCTGTGCTAGACCCTCTTCTAAGTGCTTTATGTATATTTTCTGCATAATAATCACAACAATCCTGTACAGTTGTTATTACTATTACTATTGTTGGTGGAGAAATGGATTTTAAGAATTTTGCCAAATGTTACCCACCTATCCAGTAGAAAATCAAAAGATATAATTTTGGAACCTGTTATCTTGACTACCTTACTAAGCTGGTTTTTGACTCAATATATCCTTGTGCCTCTGGATATGTGAAATGCACAGCTAGTATGGTTCTTTTAAAAAGAATGAATTTTTTCATTGCTAAAATATTCTTCCTAATATTGCTGTCTACTGTCCCAAAAAGCAATCTTTTCAAATAGCAATCTGAAAACCCTACCAGCAGCTCATCCCTTGCCCTGCTCCTTTGTAACCATTGTCTGTTGTTTCAACACAGGATCCTGATCCTTCAACTGAGGTCATTCCAATGTAGCTCTATAAAAATAAATAAATAAAAAAGACTCACTGACTACTTACAGGCAGCAGATTGTTAACATGATTGTGAATTTGTATTTTTCCCAAACTCAGATCCAGTCAAGAACTATATTTCCCAAACTGAAGAGTATTTAACAATGACAAAGACCTGGAATCATGGTGACTAGAGACTTTCTGTAAAATTAGATGGCAGAGAAGGTATTACTCCCTCCAAGGTTTCTCAGTGTGTTCTGAAGCAGTGTAGATGTGGAAAAGGATGACATAAAGATAAAATATTAAGTAATATTCTCCCAGTTAATTTGAATGATACTAGAATATTGTTTTCACTAAAATTGATAATGGTGTATTATTATTCTGCATTTTACATACATTCATATTTCTTACATGTTAATATTAGTTAATAGATATAAGTAAACATTTTGAACTCTTTTAATTTATTGCTTAACATAGTGATACAACCATTTAAAGATATGATTCCAAGTTTACATTATTTCTGTTCTTATTTCAATAACTGACATACTTGAGAAACACAAGTAAATGTAACAGATATAATATACAAAACATAATTATGGTAAAGATTATATATAATGATAGTGGATGTAAATCTCTGTAATTCAAAGCACCTTCATTTATTTTGAGCACCGAGTTATTGTAAAATTTATTATATTTTTAGCATATGACATGGATAATGAAAAAGATTTCTTGGAAGAGAAACATGCAATCTGTCCTGTCTGTCTGTTTCTGCTTTATTGCTATTATAGTCATTGTGAGACCTTTCTATATGAAATGTCTGATGTCATATGTAATTTTGTGTATCTGTAAACCCAACTAAACTCACTGAGTACCTATGACCTATAATATGTGTAAGATTTTAAATATCAAGTGAACAAGTGTGGTCCCGCCCCTATCTCCAGGGTGGGGAGGTATTGCCCTTTAATCCCAATTTATCTCACATGGTGATGTGCACTTTGTGGGATTCTCAGTAAGTTTTCTTTGAAAAAATAGATATATATGCAAGTTCTGATCAATTCTTTTTAATTCCTAATAAGCATTCCATTTTGGAGACAGTGGGAAAACTCTCCTGATGCTGGGAGATAAGCAAAGCAAGAAGGACTGAGCCAAACCAACGTTGGGTGGGGGTGGGACAGTTTTCATAGAGCAGCAAGAATGTAGAACACCTCAAGTGAAGAACTTTAGCACTGGATTAGAACTCAAGGCTAACAAGTCCATGAGAAGTCTTGCCCTATACTATCTGAGAAGATATCTCCCAGGAAACATTATTGGAGAAAATGGGAATTGAAGGGAACTCTCGTTACAGCTGAAAGTACACACATAGAAAGAAATGGGGACAAAATCCCAGAACTTAATGGTACTTGAACAAGTAGCCCAAGCAGTTTGGGCTATTCACAGGAGTAAATGGAAAGGTTGCCAAGTGATATGATGAGTGAATTACATTGGGTCTATCTTTTCAGGCAGCAAAGAAATTGAGCTGCAAGACTCCAACCAATCAGTAGATAATAAGAGCTCATTGAACATCTGTGAGATAGGGCTATTATGTTGTATCCTTCCTCTAGAAGCCTTAAAACTCATTAGGGAGAAAAGACAAACATAAAAGTGAAATGAAAAACATGTTAGTATACAATAATATATGTAATTCATCAAGTATTTACCATGTACCCAGAAGAGTGTTAAGTGCTTTACAACATAATCAGATATATTCCCAATTAAATGAGATTCAAGTTATTGTTTTTATATTGTAGATAAACAGAGCACACAAAGGTTAAGTATCATGCTCAAGGCCATATCCACACAGGCACAAATTGGCAAACCTAATGTGTAAATCCAAAAAGCAAAATATGTGCTTGCTTCTAAACACCAACTAGTTACATTGGTTATTGATACAAAATTAGCCATCAAAGAATTGGCGTAGAAACCAAATACCATATGAATTGTCATGAGGGTAAGAGGACTTTTTTGTATTAATAAAGAATGTGATTCACATGTTTAAGTAAAAAAGATGAAACACCCCTACCAAAGATGCACGAGATCTCCACTGGTCATTTCTTACCCAACATTTTATGGGGCATTTATTGCCAACAAAGTTGATCTATTGAACATCCAGAAGCTGGTAGCCAATTTTGGGTTTACTAGTGCAACCCCTGGATTCAATGGGGCTACCTCCCTGTACTTCATTGTGTACAAGGATAAAGTTAATGGTGTATGACTAATGGTATCATAAATTTACAGCCACTACTTAGCTATTTGCAAGCTGCTTGTCACTGCATATTGGGTTTGCTCACCCCAACTCCCTTTCTTATTATCTACCACCAACTATTTCTTATGACTTTGAGATTCATGAGAGAAACACAGCAAACTGGAACAAATTCATGGAGTTCTCTTTTGCATGCTATATGGTTGATGTGTGTCAAATTTGAGGAACCCAGTAAATCAATGTAAGCATGCTGCTAAATATCTCCTTATCTTTCCTCTACAGAATGACCTTGAGAGTTTCATGTAAAAACAGGTCATAACTTACATGATGTTCAATCAAAGAGAAAGAAGTTTTCATCCCACCAATTATAGTTTATGTCCTTGAAATTCCATAATAAATAAAAATAAATTATGAGAGCAGTATCTGCAAAATAAAAAGACAAAATGCAGTTAGTTGGATGCTTGGCATTGTGTGATGGTGGTCTCACTGATTTAGCTCAATAGCATCACCCAGTTAGGTTTTAACAAACTAATTTTAAGAGCATTATTTTCAAAGACATATTTGATGGCATTCTGGATATGTGAGCTATTTCATTCAGTTTAAAAACTGCACTTTGGACAAATAAAAGTGCTTTTAGAAGAAGCAAAGAAGATATAAATGAAAAATTATAATAACTAATGAAAGAAATTAAATAAAATTAGTCTGGTAAAGAGAACATGAATGGGAAAAAATGTTCTTGAAAATGTATATGGGAGAAATGTTCCTGAAAATTTTTATGTCCCTTCTATTCCCATACAAACCATTATCTTCTTTGATGTTCAAACTTCCCTTTTTGTGGTAAACTTTCATATTCTTGTCTGCATTGGGATCAGCTGCTCTAGTCAGAGGACTCTTCCTATTTGAAGGCTTTCTTGAAATCCTCTATCACCCATGAGAATCAGAGGTACTTTCATCAAGCTTCTATAAGAACTCTGAGAATTTACTTCCACCAGAGCATTGATTATATTGACTAATAATTATCTATTCAACTTCCTCGTTTATCAGAAATAGGGACTTTGAATATCCAATTGTACATTTAGGATCTGATACCAAATATGTGATAGAGGATTAAATAGATGAATAATAAATTAATAGCATAAGGAAAAAAAAGATGTGTACTTCATTTATCTCATGTGTCTTTAGTAAATGAGTAGAAACATAGGATTCCTATGGCTACCAAATAAATATATAGTATCCTCAGTTAATTCTGAAATTCAGATAAACAAGAAATAATTGGCAACATGACCATGTCCCAAATATAACATTGTATTTTTATATTTTACCTTGCAATCTTAAAAGTTCAAAGAAAAATTTCATGTCAACATTAAAAAGGTTCCAATAACAGTCAAGCATAATGCAAAAAACTTAGAGGAAGTACACTGCCTGGCCTAATTGTTTTAGCATAAGATAGATGTCAGAGACAAATTCTTGTATTTGTTCAATACTTTCCCATATTTCTCCTATTAAGCAGGACATTTTGATAAATTTTTCATACAGGTATACATAGGCATTCGGAGTATATTATCTTCCATATCCAAATTCTACATTTCACATTCAAGCAGTCACTTTTACTATAAAATTCTGTTGAACTTGCACTTGATAGCTTCCCTTCAAATACTGACTTAAATACAATGTATCATAAATATATTTAAAATAGTTTTAGGTTTGAATTGACCTAACTATTTTTTAAATTTTAGTTTTACTTCTGCTCTAAGTAAGGGTATTGTCCTAAGATGTCATTCTAACTCTGTGCAATAGCTATAAAACATAAGTTCTGTTATCTGACTCACCAGGTAATCTGTGGATTGATGGACTTATTACAGTCAAGATGTGCACTAACTTGTCAAATGCAAAGTTATCAACCTACTTAGTATTCACATTTTGATTACAAATTCCCTTTCTTGCCTTTTGATTTTTAATCAACTCTGATTTCCAAAGACACTAACATAAAGAATTTAAACCAAAAGAAAAGAAGTCTATGCACATACCTCTTCCTAAATTTTCCCTGTCACTAACTTTCCAATCATGTTCCTTCCTAGTCCCATTCAGCCAACTCATTAGCTATATAGCCCATGAATCAGTATATAATTGCATAGATGGCCATTTCTCCTTCTAAGCAAATTGTACAACTGGGTTCAATGTCTAAAGTTATACCCACTCAGATTTTTCTCCACCATTCTTTTTCAGGGATGCTCCAGAAAGAAGTTGTAGTGCTACACTTTCAGGTGGTGCCAACATCATGCAGAACCATCTATCTAGGCCGTAGTTGTCTTTCTCTGCCAATGGATTGTATGACACTCATATGACCTGAAGAGAGAAGACAGTATTTCAGGAATAGGAACCATGGGAATCTGAGCCACTTATTCAGTTAACTTACTTGTGCCCTCAGAATCTGCTTGGGCCCATTCACATACACCACTTATATATGAGAATGGAGTGCTGCTGTGAACTCTCAGATTTAAGGCTTGGTGTGTCTGATAAGACCCAGTTCATGACAGAAAGCTCAGGTTGCATGAAAACTTGGATGCCCATGGTCAAGCTTTAAGTTTATGCTAAGTCCCAGAACTAGAAAGGGCTGTCTCTCAAAAGGAGAGTAGTTATCTGCAGGGCCTTGCTCCAAAATCCTAAAGGCCTATGCCTCTCTTAACCTATAGAGGCCTGACAAAGGTTCCAAACAGTATTCCTATCTGCCTTCTATAACTCAGGTATCATTGCATCTGGTAAACCATAAGGACCAATTTCCAGAGCAGTTCACGCAGGGACTCACACAGGGACAGTAGTCTGTCCCTGTTGAATAGTCATCACTTGTCCTAGGCCTCATTCACAACTAGCAGATTTTGTAGATTACTCAATAAATGGGCCAGAGTAATACATTCAAATAAGGAGTATGTCACACCCAGTATACAAATAGACACACTTGGCTGTGTCGTCCCTCCTTTTCTTGATTGTAGGAGGGACCAGATGCAAAAATTTATCCTTAACTTAGAAGAGACATCTCAACATGCTCCATACCACTGGAACTCTAGAAATTCCACTGAGTTAGAAGGTCTCTGAATTTTAGTCATATTTTTTTCACATTCAATGATATGCAGATATCTTACCAACTGTTGAGAGCATATTCTCAGTGTAATATCCTATGAGGGGGAAAATTAATCAAGGTCCCTGTGAACTCAACTGTGACATAGGGCTGAAGAGGTCATATTATCCTGAGGTAAGAGAATGAAATTCTTGTTCTAGCCTTGCCAGCTGAAAACAAATGCTTCTGGTGGGTTTACGGATTAGGTATGGAGAAAAGGTATTCACCTATTCAATGGCTGCTTACTGAATCAGGAGATGTGTTAATTTGCTTATGTGATGAAACCACATCAAGTATTGTTGCTGCAATTGGAATCATCACTTGGTTAAACTCTCAATTATCCACTAATCATTCTTCAGGATTTTTCTTCCTTCTGCACAAGCCATATAGAAGTAGTAGTAGAAATCACCAATCCTGACTCATTCAAGTCCTTGATGGTGGCACTGATCTATGGAAGTTCAACAAGGAGAAACTTGGCTCCCACTATATGCCTTTCACTATTTTTATTTTTTTAAAAAAATTACAAGTATCAACACATATTACTTGTCCAAATTAATAGGTTTTACTGTGGCATATATTCACTTAGTTATGCAACCCCAGTTATAAATGTACAGGGGTTTCAGAATTGTTAACCCATAGCTCCATGGGAAAGAAGATCACCACCTAGAGTATAATGATTATGAATAGTCATTAGATTTACAATTTCCAGAGGTATGTACAGCAGCATCTTTCTTTCCCTATCTCATCCAATGAGGTTATGTTCTACATTGCAATATAGTTGAACTCTTTTTTTATAATATGCATCTCTTCTGCTCCTGGAGTTCTAAAATTTCCTAGTTTATTTTTTACTATTTTTAATAAAATTAAGCTTCATACTTTGTGATCTGAGATTGCAAAAGTTTACACAAATGGTGTAGTGCCATATATCTAGTATTATACAGAGTAGTTCCACCATTATAATAAATTCCTTGAACTTTACCCCTTCAATTCTACCTCCTTACACCAAACCTTTGAAACCACCAATCTACTTAATATCCCAATAGTTTTGCTGTTTACAAAATGACACATAAAAAGAATCATAAAGCATGTGATCCTATGTATTGGTGCTTTCTTTCATTTAGCAATATATATTTTTTAAGATGTATCCATTTTTATATGACTTGATAGTTTATCCTTTTCATTGCTAAAATAGCATTCCATTCTATAGATATACCAGTTTGTTTAATTATTCACTATTGAAGAACATCTTGACTAATTTCAACCTTTGGCAATTATGAATAAATACATACATACATTTTACATATTACTTAAACATAATTATGTGAGTCAGGGTACAGTCGGGAAACAAATAACATATCTGTAATTTGAACAATCAAACTTAGTATAAACAATTGTTAACTAATAAAAGGTAATTACTAAAAAGAGTAAAATATGACTTTAAGGCATGTAGGAAGCAGCTATTGCTCCTATTTTAAAGGAGAATAAAGAAAGAATCTGGGACATAGTAGACACTTACATAAAAAAATGTAGTTGTATGTGTAGAGGTCATGGCTGCTATAAGAAAATGCAGCTGTTTAGTTGAGAATAAACTTTCCCAGAATACAAGCCAACCTTAACTGTAAGGGAAACTATATTGAGTACTACTGGCCATCCTCAATGTCTGCTTCTTTCCACAATAAACACATCACACTAATATACAGACTGCCATGCATAAAACAGCTTATGAGATGAATAAAGGGAATTTTTTTCTTCCTACTCTTGCATTACAGATTACCTATATTACCATTGTCAGAACATAATGATATGTGAACTGTGAAAATAGAAATGCTTACAGAGTACATGTTATGATTTAGTTATGAAGTATCCCTCAAAAGCTCATGTGTGAAACAATGCAAGAAGATTCAGAGGAGAAATAATTAGCTTGTGAGAGCCTTAACACAATCAGTCATTTAATCCCCTGATAGGGATTAACTGAGTGGTAACTGAAGTTGTAGGGTATGGCTGGAGGAGGTGGGAATTGGAGGCGTAGCTTTGGGATATATATTTGTGAAGTCTCTCTTTTTGCTTTCTGATCACCATGTGAGCGGTTTCCTTCTGCGACACTGTGATGCCTTGTTGTTCCTGCCTCACTGGATCCCTGGGGAATGAAACCAGCTGCCTGCCTATGGACTAAGACCTCTGAAACCAGGAGTCCTCAAATAAACTTTTCCTACCTCAAGATTGTTCTGGTTAGATCCTTTAATCACAGCAGCAAAAACGTGACTGAAACAGTGTATCTTCAATATCATAAAGCAGACTAAAGAAAAAAATGGACTTGGAGTGGACAGGCAATAGATTAGTAACTAACCCAGTAATTCATTTGTCTTTTTGTATCATGGAGTCTGTATTCCTTTTTTTTACTTTGGAGTTGAGGATGCTTACACAATAATGTACAGAAAAATCTCATCCCATCAATTTGAAATCAATATATTTTTCTTCAAGTTTATTTTGGAATTTAAAATAAATTAAAGTTTCAAGAAATAGATTGCAAATAATACATGTATTCTTAAAAACTGGCAATACATTCTCAAGCTTTATGAACCCCAAGACCTGTGATTAAAATAACTTTAAATTTATTGCAGTTAAAGTAATTTAAAAATGTAAACCATCAAAAATACTGCTATTTTCCTCTTTGATATGCATTTATATGAGCAGACCATCCTCATCTTTCAACTCTTAATATTCAATAAGATTTTCAGTATAAGTTAGTTTTCTGGTGAATCTCTCTAAATAAATCATAAAGTATTTTAATCGATACTATTTTACTAAAAATATAGGGTTTTTATTTGATTATGGATTTTAGTTTTCAGCAAAGGTATATTTCAAGACAATAATGCTAAATGTACAAATTTCATTAGAAGTCAAATTAATTTTGACTAATTAAATTTAATTATTCACTAATTTTTTAAGTTTGACTAATTAAATTTAATTATTCACTAATTTTTTTTAAGAAAGCATTACTGAGTCAGGCACAGTGGCACATGCCTGCAATTCCAGCTATTCTGGAGGCTGAGACAGGAAGATCACAAGTTCAAGTCAAGCTTAGGAAACTCAGCAAGACCCTATCTTAAATGATGTATGGGGGCGGTGAAATTGGGGGTATAACTCAATGAATGGTAAAGCTCCGCTATGTTTTCTCCCCAGTACTGAGGAAAAACAAAAAGAAAACATTTTTGAAATGGAATTGTAGTACGGATCAGCCAGAAATAAGAAGGCCTAATGCAGACCTTCTGGAACATTCAATGTCTACCTATTTTTACAGAAGGTAGGTATAAACTATAATCTCTTACTAACAGTGATTTTTTAAAGAATGAGAAATTGAGTATTCCTCTTTCTGTTTTGTACTCTGCTCACCATACCTTATATCTCCTGAACCAGTTGGTATATCTGAATACATGAATACACTATGTACTCACTGGTTTCTAATAACCTTAGAAAAGAACTCAATGTCTGAAGGTTTTATAGATAATAGAATCTTACATTAGAATGGAGTCTACTACTTTAATCTCTGAGACATGATGTTTTGCAGTCTTACCAATTTGGGACTTTTATTGGATCACTATAAACATGGAAATTGATCATTTTGAAGAGCTACATTATTATATCTTATTGTTAAAATTTCTTTAAAAGCAATCCATAAAACAGTCATTTAAGAAATCATTAAAATTACAGTGTTAAATCAAATGCTACTCTTCTATAATTGAGCAATAACCTGAAATCTAAAATTCTAAATAATGACTGATTATATATTATAGTTTCACAAAGACATCTTTTTTTTTTTAACTAAGGAAAAGAACAAATGGAAAGGTAGCTTATGGCATATTTTGTATTTGTTATTAACAGTAAGTAACTCAGCATACCTTTAGTCAGGGTCCTTTTGGTGCTTGGCTTAGGGTAAGCTGAAAGCTAATGAGCTGGGCACCATGGTACACTTGTCATCTCATCAACTCAAGAGGCTAATATAGGAGAATCACAAGTATAAGGTCATCCTCACCAATTTAGGTAGAATCTCAGCAACTTAGTGAGATCTGTCTCCAAATTAAAAAAAAAAAATTAACAAAAGAACTAGGGATGAGGCTCAGTGGAAAAAAATCAATCCCTGCTACCTCTGTGTCTGTTATAATTACAGAAACTGAGGAGCCCCAGCACTGGCCTCAAACTTCCAAGGAAAGGCCATGTTTAGTTAAAGATCAACAGTATTTTAAGCCAGGTATGGTAGTGCGTGCCTATAATCCCAGGAGCTCAGAAGACTGAGCAGGAGGATTACAAATTCAAAGCTAGTCTCAGCAATTTTAATGAGCCTTTAAGCAACTTAGTGAGGCTCTGTCTCAAAATTTATAAATAAATAAATAAATAAATAAAGCTAGGCCTGTGGCTAAGTGGTTAAGCAACCTTGGGTTCAATCCCTGGTAACCTCAAAAAAAGTAAATTTATAAATTATGGCAATGTAATATTATAAAAGCTTAGGTAAATAAATAAATAAACAATAGCCACAAATGAATAAGAAAGATAAGGAGAACCTTGTCTGCTTGGATTTTATAGCCCAGTGATAATGAGATAGGACAAAGAACAGATAGCATAAATAATGAATGATTGGGTCAGTGAGATGGGGGCTAATTCAAAAGGAAACAAAATGCTAATACCTCCAGAACACTTCCCCCTCCTCCCAGTCTGTTGCCAAGGTTACCTGAGTCTCCAGAGCACTGTTGGTCCCCGCATAAAGTTATTAATGAGTACTCCCTGGGTAGTTCCTTTCCTGCCTTTATAGGCAGGTATGGAAAATAGGGAGAGATACTTCTTGGGCATCTCCTTTCTGGCCCTTTGATCATGTAGACAAGATAAGAGGATAAGGGGGCATGAGAAGAAAGGAAACCTAATCTCTTAAGGGACAAGACAACCCCATTCCCTAAGGCACAAGCTATGAACCCCTTCTTTTCTAAAGGAGTCTCTCTTTCTCTGTTCTATCCCTTAAATAAAAGTTATTTCCTTGCCTTATTGTTTCTCAAATATTTAATATTCAACACCAGGAGTAGCAAGGACCTGATCCTGATTTTCAAGACCTGTTTCAATAATATCAGATAAAAACCCATTATACTACACTAGTATAGGGGTAAAAAAAGTCACTTTGTTCAAATGAAAACATAGTCAAGAACAAATAAGAGGTAAAGTATAAACTGTTTAACAGAATAAACCTTAGATCTGTAAATTTCATATAATTATCAAAATTTCTATTTTTTAAGAGTCAAATCAATGTCTCATTCATGCTAGGTATATACCCATCTATAACAGCATTCACTGATTCACTCATTAATTCAGCCAAAAAGACAGAGACCATTTACTATATGTATGAAAATGAAAACTTGTGACTTAGGTATATCTGTACCTATACAGAAATTGGGCTGTGTATTGGTAAAGAAAGTAACATTTTGCATTTTCCTGTTAAAACTATTCAGCCAGATTTTTAAAACTATTCAGCCAGATTTTTATTTTTATGACTTGTCTCATGGAAAAAAAAAAAAAAAAACATTTCTACTGGCTTCACCTTGTAGCTGTAAATTAAATAATTATCTCAAGAGCTCTCTCAAAATAGAAACCACTTCCTCACTCAATTAGCACAAATCCACAGGCAAAGTTCAAAAGATAACAACACATTGGTCACGTGTGGAGAATCAAATGATCTGAGTGAAACAGAAAACAATATACAAGAATCTGTAAGACATTATTTTGCTTGGGAGGCTATGACCAGATGCTGCCATTCTTCAACCAAACTTCTGGACATTCTTAATTTTTTGTCAAGGTCTCTGTATACAAAACAAGCAAACAAATAAAAACTATTCAGATTAAACAAAAGCAAACTCTTTTTTGTTCTGTGCTTAAATGGTAAGATCTGATATAAAGATAACAAGTGATCCACAGAACCTGTGACTAAGAAACATGGCAAGTTCTTGGGACAGACAGGATCCAAAAATGAGTGGCCAGAAACCATGCCTTACTCCCTCTGTCTGGGCTTCTCTCTGCAAGCTTCTTCATTCTTTTTATTTCTACATGCATGTAGCAGGAAACAACCACTCTGCAGCCTCATTTAATATCATCTAAATTCTAGAAAATGGCTAAACCCAATCACCAGCCGCACATGAATTTATATCTTTCATAGGAAGCTGGCTCTACAGCATTAATGGGTCAAGTACAGTGAAAGAGATTCAGATTTTAGAGAACAATAATTGTGGATCAGACAGACTCAAAGGTTACTAATTTGTGAATAAACATTACATCTTTAGATATTTTCAGATGCTGTCTGAGCATCTATAATTATTAAGAAATGTCTCTTTTCTGATTGAAACAGGACATAGTGAGAAAAAGTCATTAACTGAACACCACTTAAGTGCAATTGATTCATATTTTCATATAACATGAAATGTTAAAAATAGTCAAATAGTCCCAAAATTTTATGCAAAGTTATAAGAAAGAAAACTACTAATAAATTTATTGATACAGAAGCACACACAGAAAAAAATTGCAAGCCAGGAAGGAGTAATTTTAACAAAATGGTTACAGTCTATATCATTTAAGCTGGTAAAAACAAAACAAAACAACAAAAAACATTATGTGTTTTATGAAGACATAGAAGAGAGAAGTTCAAAGACTTCAAACATAAAGACATGCTAAGGTAATGGAAATGATAACTTCCCTGGCTTGATTATCACACATTATAATCATGTACTAACTATCATACTGTACTCCATAAATTACAATAATTATGTGTCAATTAAAATGAAAAACAATATATTGACTTTAATAGGTAAATAAAGCCAGTGGTGTGAAAAGATAATATATATAAAAGAAAATAAACAGTTCATGAATAAACATGAAAATTGTTTTTCCTGTATCAGGAATGCAAACTGAAACAGGAAGATAATATTATTTGTCTCTTAAATAAGTACAATTACATAGTTATTTTGCAAAATTCTGAAAATTTTATGGTGAACTTAGTATATACGAACATCTCTGATGGTACTTTAATTTGGTGAAACTCTTGTAAAGCAAATGTCTTGGAAAAATATATTTGACTTATAGTGTCATTTCTATCATCTAAGGAAACATTGTAAAATAAGATTAAAATATTTATAAATACAATATTTAACATCAGAATATTTCCTATTATAGCAAAAAACATAAACATTAGAAAATAAGAAGAAAGTATTTTTAAAAAGTGTGACAATGTTCACCTAAGGAACTATCTAACAAATAAAAGTGATAATTGAAATCTAAGTGACAATTAAGAAGGAATGGTAGCATGGAGACTTTGGTGTAATGCTACATGAAAAATGAACTGGATAAAAGGACAAGATTTGTCACCACATTAAATTGCATATGGATATTGATTAAGGAATAAACCAAAAATGAAAGCAACTCATTTTGGGGTTGTAGTATTATTATGTGTGAATTTAATATTTTTTTTATAATCACTTGGGTATACTGTTCTTCTTTTTATTATTTTTAATTGATACCTAATAAATCAGTGCATTTGTGAGGAATAGTGTGATGCTCCCATACATTTATACATTGTAAAACAGTCAAATCAGCAAATTTAGTATATACATTACATCTTCTCATGCACTTATCATTTCCTTGTGATAAGAACTTTTAAAATTCTCATTTCTAGGTATTTTGAAATATTTGATACAATATTGTTAACCCTGGTCATTCTATTATACAACAGCACATCAGAGTTTATTCCTCCTACCTAAATTTATGCCTATAGACTCTCCTTCTTCCTGTCTCCTCTACCTTCCCCAGCCTCTGGTAACCACTCTTCTACTCTATGAATGGGATTGGCCTCATTAAATCTCAAATATGAATGAGATCATGTAGCATTATTTGTCTTTCTAACATGATGTCTGCTAGGGTTATTAATGTTGATACAAATGGCTGAATTTCATTCTGAATTTGTTTTTCATTTTGGTTTCTAATAATGGTAGTAATTTTGCAATATCCTGCCCAGCAAACATGCCCAGATGATTTGCTTGTGTATTGTGAAATATGCAATATCTTTTTTGCAAGTTTCAATGTTTTCTATTCCTTTTGCCATAATCAAATTTCTTTCCTGGAATATAATCTACCTGCAGACACCTAAATAATAATCCTCAACAGATCTTTCACTAAAATGCAACATTTTAAGGATGTTCTAGAACCCTTTCTATAAAAAGTTTTCTTTGCTAATTCATCTTAAACTTCCACTATATTCTACTAAATGTTTTTCAAGTTGACCAACAAAGGTTGGTCTGCTGCCCAGGACTCAGATTGTACTTCCCCTTTGGAATCAAAACAAAAGAGTTCAGTTCTATTTGGGGTTAATTCCTCTAAGAATGAATTTTCTTTGTATTTTCTTATTTTTATAACAATAAAACAATGAAACTGGAATTCATCTGCTTATGCTGGAAGGTGGGGATTGCATAAGCTGCAAACCTCTGCAGCCATGAAACTTGTTGCAGCTCTTAATGGCAGGCTATGGCCTTCAGTGTGACAGCAGACCATAGCAGCTCACTGCCAATTTCTTCTTTCTCAGTTCTTGTCTCATGGATTTGAAGAATGAAATCCACAGATGAGAATGAGGGAGTGTAAGGGTATGATTTATTCAAGTGTGTATAGAAAAAGAACTCCCACAGGGCAAGAGGGAATTCACGAAGGGTTGCTGTTGGAGTATTCTAGTCTGTGGGTTTATATAGCATTTGGATCAATGTAATCAATCCAATGAAGTAGCATTTGGAAAAGTACCAATGCCATTGATTAGCCCTGAGATTCAATTTAGGTCTGCCCACCTGGTCACACTTGGGGGAGCAGCAGGTAGTCAGCAATGTTGGCATGCTGCAATCCTCCTGGGTTGCTACTCTGCCACCACTGCTTCTGCGATAAAGGCTTAGATTCATTCTCTCCTCTGGAGAAGTACCTATAAGTGCGGTTAGGAGAAAGGGATGATGACCTCTCTGGTTATTTCAGATTGAAAAGGAGTGTTGACAGGGGATGGCAATCAGGGTACTTCTACAGAGGCCTATAGAAAGGGAGTTTGGTTTGGATTCCATCTGTAGGTCATTTGGCCCCTTGTACATCAGGGCAGTCCACAGGCTTATGGTGTTGGTTGGCCAGAGACTGGACCAGATCATGTTAAGACAACAATCAACAAAACAGTAATGCATTTTCTATAAATAACTAACCCCAAAGCAATTTATTATTAGCCAGTTTCTAAAAACCATGAGGACAGGTAACTTACTAAAGCTTAAGATATGCATGAATATTTTCAAATAAAAATTATTCATTGTCTCAAAAATCTATATCTTCTGCTTATCATCTACTTTTACTATACTCACTCATATGTGTATATTCTAGCACTTTCTAAAAGGAAGTTTGTTGAGGAACAATGTACATCTTCCCAAAACTACAAACAATACCTGATCATCTGGAGTTCCTATAGATTTAAAAACAGAACAAAACGAAACAAAAATGCTGAGGTCCTCATGAAAGAAAAGGCCCCTCACTGGGAATACAAAAATGATTAAAACTTTACCCATAAAGATATTAAAAATCCATTAAGGAAAAGACAAGAAAATACACAACAACCATCGAAACTTGATGGAGGCCTCTTTTTTATTTAAGAGAGAGAGAGAGAGAGAGAGAGAGAGAGAGAATTTATTAATATTTATTTTTTGTGTCCAGTGGACACAACATCTTTATTTTTAATTTTTTTTTAATATTTATTTTTTAGTTTTCAGCAGACACAACATCTTTGTTTGTATGTGGTGCTGAGGATCGAACCCGGGCCGCACGCATGCCAGGCGAGCACGCTACCGCTTGAGCCACATCCCCAGCCCAATGGGGGCCTCTTTATATAATAAAATTTTAATTAGAAACTTTAATCTTTTATATTAAGAATTATTTCTGCTACACATGTTTTGGGAACAAAACATTCTCCTGCATACATCAGCTATATCTAAAAGAGAACAATATGTTAGTCATAGCCTGAATTCAAAAACCAAATGTAGCAAGTTCACCCCAGGAATGTAAGATGTAATATGCACCCTGATAAATGATCAAACTTAATCAATAACACGATTTGGAGAATATAAATGTCTTTTAAATAATTTTTTAATACATAAACTAGCTGCTGTATCCATAGCCATTCAGAGTTCAAGGATTGGTGAGCATTAAATAAATACTAGCAGAATAATAATTGGAGGAGAAACCATGCCAAATAAGATTTCTTCTATAAGTACTTCAATTCATAAACTCAAAACTCACAAATTACAAATATTCTTATGAAAATAAGAATTTTCTTTGAAAATAATAGAAGATATTAAATGGTAGCTTATAAACAATTAAAACACTGGGGAAACATATCTTATGTCTGTATTATCGAAGGAGTGAAAACTGATTTATAGGCATCATTTATGATCCTCTCAGTGCTATAATTTCTTCCTTACTCATTTTTTTTCCAGCTTGGCTACCTGGAATTCAGCTTCAGAACTGAAATAGGAAAAGCTTTATATAACGAGCTAAAACATGTAAAATGATGTAATAGATTAAAAGCAACAAACTCTCTAAAAGCAGCAAAAATGCCAGAAGAGGAAGACAGGAAAAATAAAGATGATTGCTTTCAGAAAGAAACATTCAAATAGAGTTGATTGTGAATGGCCACAGAGGGCTCAGAGGTCAACATGGGCATTCCTGTTTCACAGCCCAAAGTAGTAACATGTTCACAATGGAGGTACTAATTCACCAAAATACATAATTTGTTGAATGGAACAAGAGGGTTGTCTGATCCCTTCAGATATTCTTCTGTTAGATATTCTTCTGTTATAATAGTAAAATGTACCAAGAAGTATAAAATACAAAGGAAATTATATGCATATGGAAAAATTCATTTTAGGGTAACATCTAATTTTATAACAGTATTAGATATATAATTTTTATAAAATGCTATCTTCTTTTTTATTAATTAATTTATTTTAATTAGGTATTTATGATAGCAGAATGCATTTTGATTCATTGTACACAATTTCAGCACAACTTTTCATTTATCTGGTTGTATACGATGTAGAGTCACAACATATGTGTAGTCATACATATATTTAGGGTAATGATGTCCACCTCATTCCACCATTTTCCCTGCCCCGTGAACCCATCACTACCTCCTCTTTGTCCAATCAAAGTTCCTCCATTTTCCCATTGCCTCCGCCCATGGATCAGCATCCACTTATCACTTGGGAATCAACTTAACAAAAGTGGTGAAAGACCTCTACAATGAAAACTACAGAACACTAAAGAAAGAAATTGAATAAAACCTTAGAAGATGGAGAGATCTCCCATGCTCTTGGACAGGCAAAATTAATATTGTCAAAAATGACCCAAAGTGCCATACGGATTCAATGTAATTCAAATTAAAATTCCAACATCATTCCTTATAGAAATAGAAAAAGTAATCATAAAATTCACTTGGAAAAATAAGAGACCCAGAATAGTCAAAGCAATCCTTAGCAAGAACAGTGAAGCAGGAGGCATCACAGTAACAGACCTTATAACTGCAAAGCTATGGTAACAAAAATGGCATGGTATTGGCACCAAAATGGACATATAGACCAATGGTACACAATAGAAGACACAGAGACAAACCCACACAAATACAGATATCTCATACTAAAATGTTACCTTTGTTTCTTAAGCATTGCTATTTGTATTTTAGCAAGCAAGAGAGTAGGTTTTAGAATTTAAGTGTTTAGAAAGAAATCATGTTTCACTATAATTATTCTTCTAGCTAAAATTTATTGTCTTGACATGTCTGTATGTATACATAGATAAGTTATGAATCTGTAATTGGATTCATTGGGTTAGCTACAAAACGTATTGACTATCTTCAAGGAACTCAATTTTTAATATAATATTCCTGTTCTAGTTAGCTTTAACATCACTATGACCAAAATACCTGATAAGAACTACTTAGGGGAGGAAAACTTTATTTGGAGCTCACAGTATCAGAGGCTTCCGTCCATAGATGGTAAACTCCATTGCTCTGGGCCCAAGGTGAGGCAGCACATCACCCAGGAAGGGCATGGCAAAGGGAAGCTGCTCCCCTCAGGGCACCACAGAAGCAGACAGAGAATGGGTGGGTCAAGGTGTCACAGGCAAGATGTACCCTCCTGAAGTAGGACAAATGAGGCTGGATACCGAGGAAATAGCAGGAAGCAGGTTTATTGGCTGCAGCCAGGTTCAAAGGGGGGCTTTTTGCCTCCATCAAATTACCCTTGAACTCCGAGTTCAGAAAGTTTTAGAACTTTATACCCAGTGTATAAAGGGAGGGGCTCAGAGGCTCACAATCTGTTGTAGTTCACTCAAAAGCAGGATTTTCACTGTTCTGGGCCAAGGTCACTCTGTGAAAATCAGTGTCTGGGAAAGGGAGAGTCCCCCTTTCCCTTTCTTTCCACCAGCTGGCTCCAAAAAATCTAACTATTGTCCTTTGAGGTGCAAAGGCTTCTGTGAAGGCTTCAGACCCAGACTGGAGCCTTGAGTCCCTTATCACACTGTCTATGTAAACACACCTTCCATGAAAACTTTGTTGTAGAAATTCTTGCTAAAAGTCTAAGAACAATTATGCTAAATAGAATTTTTGAGGGTCTCTGGAAAAGCTTAGTTATGGCAAGGGTCTTCTGGGTGGGGATCTCTGACCTGCTTTACTACCTTGGTATTCCCCAGTGACCTACCTCCCTATAGTTACCACCCAGTCAGTCCATTCAAACTAGTATGAACTGATTAAGTTAGAGCTCTCACAATCCAATCATTTCAACTTTAAACATTTCTGCATTAATATAGGAGCTTCTGGGGGACACCTCATATTCAAAGCATAACAATTTCCATAAGCTAAGTTCCCTTGTCCTACTGTGCCAAATATTGTCAAGAAAACTTATTTTAATATAGTTCAATAACTGTATTGAACCTGTTGTCTTTTTTTTAAGAGAGAGAGAGAGAGAGAGGGAGAGAGAGAATTTTTTAATATTTATTTTTTAGTTTTTGGTGAACACAACATCTTTATTTTATTTTTTATGTGGTGCTGAGGATCCAACCCAGCGCCCCGCGCATACCAGGCGAGCACGTTACCGCTTGAGCCATATCCCCAGCCTGAACTTGTTGTCTTTTAAGTATCATCCCCACATATTTTTTCTCAAAAAAAGTCTCTTTCAAATAAAAGTAATATTTGTTAGTAGTATAGAGATCAAAACCAAAACTAAATATTTTATTTGTAAAAAAATTATTTATTAAAGAATAGGATAACTCAATTAGAAAGAACTTTCAAGTGATAATATTTATACTTTATGATGTGCAAAATGGTAACATATGCTATTGATACCTCCTTGCCCTTCCTTGACACGATATGCTCAGAGATTTTATTGGAAGAGCAACCTAGTGTGCCCTTACTTAAAATAAATCCTCTTGGCGCACAATGTTCAGTACTTAAGACTTCAATAATTATCATATCTTCTGAATATCATTGTGGTTCAAATTTACTATAGATAAAATGGAAACAACAATTATGTTCAGAAGTTTCGGAGGCATGCAAGTACCTACTGCAATCCCAGTTTTTTCCTAATATAATTTACATGGCATAGCAATTTAAGAATATACTCATCAGAGGCACTTTTTTAATATTTAAAGAATAAACACTTAATAGAAATATGCCTCTCAAATAGCCACTATTATATGATTCAGTATGCAGACACCTATAACATCACATAATATGCCTCTATTGTCAAATGTTTAACAAGGGCTGAAATTTAGGTGAATTTTATTAAGCACTCATTTGTTTTTAATTAGAGACCTCAACCTCTGTTCATTCTATCAGAATATCATTTATCAAATATTTTAGGGACAAAAGCAAATGAGTAAAACAATCAAAACAGCAAATATTTTTTATGGAGGTTGACTGAATTAACCTCAAACTATACATTTTGTATATTTTAGAAGAAATGATAAGTCTTTGAATAAAGCCTACAATTGAAGTAAATGAAATATACTCCTTTTCTTACTTAGCCCAATGAGTAAGATTTTCAGTGGCTGCTTATGGGGTGACTGTCATATGATAAATCAGTATCTTAAAAAAATAGAAGATCAATTATATGCTTTATTACCAAGGTAGATGCTTTCATTACCATAGTTTTACTGTGGTGACAACAAATTATGTTGGGATAATAAAATTAACTAAGTTATAACAATGTTGTTTAAAAGCATGCCAGTTTATAATGTACATTCTTATTTGTAAGATGTCTTCAAATAAAATTTTCAATTCAGGTATCTATTCCAAACAGGTGAAAACCTGAAGAGCAAATCATTGAGCCCAAGAAAAAGACATATTTAATAACAGGTTTATATTACTAAAAATTCATATTCTATATTTATTTATTTAGTCTAGTGGGGATTGAACCCAAGGGAAATTAACCACTGAGCCATATTCCAAACCCAATTTTGATATTTTTTAAAAAAATTTTGAGACAGCGTCTTGCTAAGTTGCGTAGTACCTTACTGTTGCTGATGCTGGCTTTGAACTTGTGATACTCCTGGCTCAGCCTCCTGAGTCACTTGATAACAGGGGTGCACTACCATACCCAGTTACATTCTATTTTAAAGTACTACTCAGATTTTAGAAACTTTGTGATAATTTGTCTTAGCCTGAAAAAAAAAAAAACATTCCAAGACCTCCATCATCTAGGATAAATGTTTTGCCTCAAATTCTTTTTTACTTTTATTTTTATTTTTTATTTGTTTTAATTAGTTACACATGAAAGTACAATGACCTTGACATATCATACATTTGAATCAGATGGGATATAATATCTCATTTTTCTGAGTATACAGGTTGCAGAATCACATTGGTCATGCATTCACATATATACATACAGTAATAATACTTCTTTATGAATAAATGTTTTTTTTAAGAGAGAGAGAATTTTTTAATATTTTTTTTTTCGTTTTCGATGGACACAACATCTTTGTTTGTATATGGTGCTGAGGATCGAACCAGGGCCGCACGCATGCCAGGCGAGCGTGCTACCACTTGAGCCACATCCCCAGCCCAAGTAATAATACTTCTTAAACCATCATAGCTACTCTTTGAATAATGGGCCAAATAGCTTTACCAAGAAGAGAAAGGGAAAAGAAATGTGGATGGAGGCAGTTTTAAAACAAAACATTACATAATACTATACTGAGATAATTCATGATAATATATAGTCTGCAAATAATTTATTTTTTGGCTTACCTATACTTCATATTCCTTGATTCCCATTTCATTTTCAATATTTACACAGAAAGAAAAAAATGAATGGGATGATATATTGACAGATTGATGCATAATATATATATGCATATATGTGTGTATATAATATATATATATATATATATATATATATATATATATATATATATATATATAATTTTACCAACAAAGTGAATTAAATTCATCAAAATTTGTTTTATTATCTATTTAATGCTAAACATCTGCATAGGTAATTCATAAAATTTGGCTCTGCCTATCCTAACAAATGCAAAACATGAAAATGTCCAGGATTTTTTAATGCTAATTAGGGGAAAAACTCCCATTGTTAATTCTTATGACTGGAAGTTCATTTTTCTCAGCAATACAAAATAAGTGGCACATATTTACAGACAAACCTATAAAGGAAAAGATAAACTTGTGCCAGCAGACTGTTTTAAAATAATAAATCCAAATGCATACTTAGTAGTAATCCAAAATGACTTACATATTTAAAGTTAAATTAAATTACCTAAATTTTTAAGATATATTGCATTTTAATAAGTTCATCTAGAAATAAATCTAATGTAAAGAGTACACCCTATGGATAATATACTACAACTTGATTTATTTAGAAAGCAAAGAAAATAAATTCATATTATTAAAACCTAACTGCAAAAATTTCAAAAGTTCCACTAATACTAGTCACCGATACTAACACAATTTTGAAAAGTAAAGAATTGCAGATATTTTAGCTTTGTTTTCAAAATGTTAAATATTTAATTCTAAAACACATCCTGACTGAGAACTGGAAAGAAACTTAAGATATTTGAAAAAAATCTGTCTTTAAAAATATATGAATTTTAGTCTTGTAGAATATAAATTGCTGAATGAATTATAAATCAGAAAGAAGTGATTGCATTATTTACTCCTAGATATATTAATCAAACCACTAGTAACCAAAACTTTACACTGTTATTTGATACAAAGTATTCTAAATTTCCAATTCTATCTATAATGTTTACCAGTATTTTATAAATCCTTTATATATAGAACTTTTAAAAAAAAGCCTATGTGTTGACTATCCATATTAAGGTTATTGAACACATTGGTACTAAGGTCTACATCTAGAAATCCTTAAGGTTTATTAAAACTGTTTCTGTGTACATTTCATAATCAAAATGTATTTCAGCAAGACTTCTAAACAAAGTCTATTGAACTAAACATTCAGGTATGAAATGCAATATTCGATAAATTCAATATACACAGGAATTACAGGTAAATCCATTGACTTTTGGTTAATACTAAATTTCTTTTCAAAATATAGTCAATGAAAATAAAGAACACTAAATTCATGAATTTGTTAAACTTTCTTCCTAATGTGTATATCATTATACAAACCTATATATCACATACATACACACATATATATAATATATGTATATATATATATATATATATAAATTTATAAACTTATATAGTTAGCCCTCCATATCTGTGGATACCACACTTGTTGATTCAACCAACTGCAAATTGAAAATATTCTGGAAAAAAATTGAGTCTGTACTGAACATGCACAGATTTTTTTCCTTGTAATTATTCCTTAACAATGAAATATAACATCTATTTCCATAGCATCTTCATCACATGAGATGTTATAAATAACCTGAAGATGATTTAAGATATGCAAGAGGATGTGCATAAATTCTAGGCAAATACTCCACCATTTATACAAGGAACTTGCATATCTATGAATTTAAGTATCTACAATGGGTCCTGGAACTAATTCTCACCCAGTAGATACCAATGTATAATGACATATAGATACATATACAGATGTATATATAGAAATAACATATAATATATACAAAATTACAAATGAAATTATAGTTCAGGAAAATAGCAAAAAGAAATTTAATGAAGTCAGGGTATAGAAGATGATTCCCTATGTGACTTTCCATTTCTGGGCAATTGTTTCAATGTTAAACTTAGCCCCTGATAAATGATGACCCCTTTTCTGTCCCTCCAGTACTGTCTTTATAATGTCTATATAGAAATGTAGACATACATGTGGAGCCTATTATGTCTACCTTCTGTCACTAAGCTAACGTTTTTCAGATTTATTTGTGCTATTAAATATATTGGAGGGGATGTCACTTTAAATTACTTTAAATTACTCAGTAGTATTCCATCATATAGATATGTCATATATTGTTTATCTATTTACCAGTTAATAGTTAAGTGTGTTGTTTCCAGGTTCTGGCTATTCTGATTAAAGGTCAATGTAGACACACTCACATGTAGGTTTCCTATGGACATGTTTTCATGGCTTCTAATTTATATTGCTTTATAACAAATTACCACAAATTAGTGGATTGACAGAACACAAATATATTATTTGAAATTAATTCAATGTTTCTGTGGGTGAAATAGAAGTTTCTGTGTGGGGTCTCACTAAGCCCTAATCAAGGTGTGAGCTTGAGGATATATATAAGATATGCAAGAGGATGTGCATGAATTCTAGGCAAATACTATACCATTTATACAAGGAACTTGCGTATCTATGAATTTCATGTACAATTTAGGGTTCTCTGCCAAATTTATTGATTCTTGGCACAATTTATTTCCTCAAATTGTAGGCTGAGAACTCTACTTGCTGGCTATTAGCCACAGGTGTCCCTCTTTGCTCCTAGAGGTTACTCACATCTTCCAGTCACATGATTTCCTCCAAACCATAGCTGTTTGCTTCCTCAAGGCAGCAAGATGGCATCCCTCTCATGTGGATTCTTTGGGATTCTAGGGTGAGGCATGTAATAGATTTTTAGCAGAGAAATGACTTTCCCATTCACCTTTATCATATAACATATCCTAATCAAGTAAGTGAAGATCTCATTTTTTTTTTCAGAACTGACCACAATCCAGTTATAACAACTAAAGGAAATCAAACCAAAGCAAAAAACTTATATGTATTTTCCTTCAAACCACAGATACCCACTGTTATTACACCTTCAAAATAAATTTTAAAAGATCAGGGGTTTATCCTTCACAGATTTATTATTCTCAACAGTACCTTGGGGATATATGTGTATATATATATATATATATATATATATATATATATATATATATATATAGAAACTGAAACTTCTGGAATATATATAATGCATACTACAGGAAATAAAACTCAAAGACATTTATTTTATTGTATTGGGGTCGAGACCAAAGGTATACTAATACTTTTCACATTTAGAGATTCTTGGGTGGGAAATGTCATGAATGTCTCTGGAAGGAAGGGATTCAAAATTGGGCTTAGAGAGAAATTAGACAAGCACACTTGTCAAAAACATCTATGATTTATCAGTGTCAGTGACTGATAAACACCCACCTAAAATCAAACAGTGAACCCTGTAATGCTCTGAGTGGGCTAAATGTACTGTATGATAATAAAAAGCAAGATAACAATTTAAATAATGCTTATTTTAAGAATAACTACATAATCAACCAGACCCTAATTCCCTCACATTTTTAAAAAAAATTACTAGATTTTTTTTTTACAAGATTTTACCTGGATTTAAAAAAAAAAAAAAAACACCATGGGCTAGGGATGTGGCTCAAGCGGTAACGCACTAGCCTGGCATGTGCAGGGCACTGGGTTCGATCCTCAGCACCACATAAAAAATAAAATAAAGATGTTGTGTCCACCGAAAACTGAAAAATAAATATAAAAAAATTCTCTCTCTCCCTTCTCTCTCTCTCTCTCTCTCTCTCTCTCTCTCTCTCTCTCTCTCTCTCTCTCTCTCTTTAAAAAACAACACCAAAATGTGTTTGGATTTTATGTGAGTTAGCATTAATTTTTCTTTTTTTTATTATTATTTTTATTTTTTTATTTATTTTTTTTATTAATTTTCAAATGATGTATTAATGGCACAATAACAGTTCCAGAGTACTAATCATGTGTATTCATCTGAAACAACCGAGAAATTAATAATATGTTCTCTGTCGATGTAGGACTTGGTGAGGATCGTTCAATATTGTTAACTTGTGATTTAAATGAATGAAGGATAAAATATCTAGAAGAAAGTAACTGATGCAAACTTTTGCTATTTTACCCATTACCACTCCAAGGTCCCTGTCCCAAGCTAAAATGCTTCAGGAATCCCCTAACTATAGAGCTCTCTGCCATCTCATTGATTTCAGTTCCACACTCTGACACCCCAAAAGGTTGCATCCTTCTGTGCTTGGGCCAATGCCCTAAGAGAATGCATCTCCTCCCACTTTCTTATCCTCATTTTCATTCTCCTTCCCCTTCTCTCACAAACACACACAGTCTGCTGTGCTCCTCTGTTTTCCTTCTTTCCCCATGCCTTCTCCACCTTCTTGGTGATTCTACCATTCTACACTGTGAGATAATTGCCTATTTGCAAAGTAAAAACTATTTTCACGGATAAACATCTAATCTGCTTTTTAAAGACGTCTGTGGGAAAGAAATTCACCAGTAACCAATTTTATAACACTTTAAATGTTTTTTTTCCTAGCAACTTTTCCTCTCTTAATAAGCTACAATAAATATTTATTCTGGTTCATGACAGATGGTTCATCTCTAAGAACCCACAACAGTGATTTAGATGTTTTCAAAAAAATCTTGCAAAAAATAAGTATCATGAGAAATGCTATTCCACAAAGTCTTTTCCTAGATGGCCATATAAGTATGTGTTCATATTTGAATGAAGCAAAAGTAACTTTGATCTATAATAAATGAGATTCTTTACAAGACTCCCCACTGGAGAATATGTCTCTCCATATGCAATTTGAATTGCTACTGAATCTAATTCAGAATCAGTTTGTGATATTTTATTAAATAGGTAGACATTTTGTACCTGCTAAATTCAGCACTTTCCTTTCAGATTGCTCCTTAAATTGTCATTAAATGAAAATAAAAATATTTTAAAGTGCTATGCTAATCACTTTTCAAAAGAAGGCCTGATGTTTCCTACAACTTTAATGCTATTTGTTACTCTGATTACCACTGTAGTTCATCAATATCTCATTTATTTTTTATCCATTTCAACTCTAATGGTCATTTGGGACAATGCAGAATAAGAGGGTAGCTTAGAGTAAACAGCCAGACATAGGTATTAAATTTTTTCACTCAACCTGCTCTTCAATAGAAGGAAATTAGGGACAAGAGGGGAAAGAGAAGGTTAAGAATGTGCAGATAATTAAGCTTTATTTTCTATCCTATGCAATAAGTTCTCAATCAGCAATTAACTTTATATCACAGAAACAATGGGTTGTGTGTTTGTGTGTGTGTGTGTGTGTGTGTGTGTGTGTGTGTGTTTATATGTTTTGTTTCTCTAGGTGGAGTTAGCTATTAGCAAGTCTTCTCTGACCCATTGAGTTTCTACATCCATCTAGGGTGCTCGATGACTGTTAAAAGCAGAGCTACATCCTCATATAAAAATCAGGAGGAAAGTAATAATTCATCACCTTTTTACATGTGCTGTGACCTTGGAATAAAGAGAAAGAAAGAAAGATCTTAGTATTTTACATTTATTTTTTTCTCCCTTAATGTCACCAAAATTTTTCAAAACATTTGAACAATTTGTCTCTTAGATGTATTCAGATGAAGAATTTGTCCCTGGATCTTTGTGTTTAAATATACTAAAGAGTCAAAACATTGTATTAGTTACTAGGAAACTGTTTAGTATAGAAAATTTTAAAAAATGAAAGCATTATTTTCAAATTCGTTGTCCCACATAAATTTGGACAAAAGAAGTTTATCATTTCATGATGAACTCATCTCATGTCCTTGTACTTTGCTTTTCATTTGTTCAATAGGACTTAATGTTCAGATATGCATGGCAAGAGATGACACCAAACGGAAGTTGAGATCATTGTGGTTAACCTGAGAATATGAGAAACCAAGCAGGGCTGAATTTAATTATACACATCATATAAATCAGAGTGAATGGTAGAATCAGGCATAACTATGTACTGCAAAATAGGCAAAAATCTTGATGTGTTGACAATAATAGGCCATAGGGAATCTTGAAATAAGCATCTATCCATTGGGAGAAGTGAAGTGAAAATTTTCTCAAAAATAAGACCACTATAAAAATAAAATTTGAATTTGAACCACACGAGCTCATCGAAATTGAGGAATTTATGCTTCTGGGACAAATTGTTCAAATGATCCAATTGTTTGGTTAATCCAATTTATCTTGCTCAACAAATACAATCCTAGAATATAGTATGACAAAGACAGGACAGTCGGTTTACTGATATCTCATTGTTCTTTCTTATATTTCTCAATATTTTTGGAAGTGAGGCCATGTGACTATTTCTGGCAAAAGAAATCACACATGAGTTTTCCGGAGCAAAGTGCTTAATTACAAGTGCAACACCATTTAGTACCTCTTTGCCTATTACATGTTTGGGATATGCCATGTAGATAGTTCAAATATAAACTGGTGGAGGCTCTGTCAGCCAGGGTTCTGAGGGAAAATGATCCAAGCTCCCACTAAACCCCAGATACTAGTTTGAATTGGCTATGTTTCACAGAAAAAAAAAATATTGTTAGTTTCAGCTACTGAAATTTTAGGTTTAACTCATTACTTCAGCATATCATAACAAAACTGCAAAAACAATAAACTAGCCATAAGAAAAAGAGATGCTACCCTAACTGTTCCTCTCCCTACACATCTTTGAAGAAGAGCTGGTCAGATATCCTTATGTGCACATGACATATTAATGTGATGTTTCTGATAGCAATCGAAAATATCACCTGGGTCACCTATACTATTAGAAACTTACATATATACCCACTCTTTCATCTATACATATACACATATATTAAAATGTATCCTACATTTTCTATATTCTCTGGAATTTAAGAAAAAGCTTTGAAAATGAACATATGTCATATTTTTCAAACCTCTTTTTCTGAGTGAATGAAATCGTAGTTTGTCACTCGAACCAGACTGTCCTTAAGGAGATCCTGTTTAGCTGATTGTCTTTAACAGCATTTGACAGATGTGATTAATTAAAAGATGTCTGGAATTGTTATTAAACTGAAAATATACAGGTAAACATCCAGAGAACATTTGCCAGATGGTCTTTTGGGAGTGTAACATAAATTCTTCATGAAGAAATTAAGCTGTCTTCAATCAACTATTCCTGACAACAATAAGTGCATCCTTCTCCTTGTCTCAATTGTTCTATTAATTATTTGTGGCCATATCCTTAAATTCTCTTAGTAAATATTGTTTCTTAAAGTTGACATGATTTATTATTGAGAAAAGCACTTTATTATATTCTGTGACCAGTGGATTAAAACACCTGTCACACTGTGGGGCATAAAATGCTCCTAATCCCTATATCAGAAGAATAAATGAATGATTGTAGCAAAGTAGGACCAATATATAAAAAAGTGGATGCTCTAAAAGTAAAAGCTTTGTACAATCAGTGCAACACAAACCATATGATGATGAAATCACTTAAAGTGGTTTGGATCAAGCATAAGTATACCCCTTCCCTGGGTTCTGGGGATCTGAGACCCAGCAAGTTTAATAATGCCATTCAGGTAACTAAAGGAAGCCAAGTTACCTACAGCATGGAGAAAGTGGGTCTTCAGTAAGATGAGTAAAAGTTAATGTACTCAGAGAAACTGAGAAGAACTACTGATGAAATACTTCTAGAATTTGAGTTTGGTTCCCTTATTACTGAGGCCTTGATGTATACCTATATTTTGATTCAAGAATTCTTATGCAATTCAGGTTTTAACTGGATCACTTGCCTCTTAAGTCCCAGATAATGAGCTTGAACTTTAATTCTACTATTTGTGGACAATTAAAATAGTTTCCTAAGGTTCCTGTTACTTGCTAGTGATTTGGAGGAGGGAAGGAGGGACAAGGAAGCAGCTTAGTTTTACTTTCACGGTCATTTCTAGCTCCTGGCTCTTATTGAATTCTGTACATTTTTTCTAACTGATGATGTACCTTTCTGATTTGTGTCAGACCAGTCTTGGAATTGTACTACAATCTCTTTCTTTAATTCTTTAAAATAATTTATTAAACCTCATAACTGCAAGAAAACACTCTGGTTCTCAAACAAGGGGTGTAGGTATGTGTGTGTGTGTGCACATGTGTGCGTGTGTGTAAAACTCTACTGAATATTTGAAGGAACCAGAATAGTGCTAAAAAAAAGTAAATAAAAACAACATAATTTTTTTAATATTAAACTTCTGACCACTCCATTCCAGGAATGCGTTTTTTCACTGTCCTTGTTGTTCCACTTACTCCCCATTTTGCTGATTTCTATCTCCCTATATCCTTATTTCCCCTTCTCACCCTCTATGAATTATCCTCAGAGCACTGCTGTGAAATTCAGCTCAAAGTTCAGATTTGATGGATTCAGATCCACCAAAGGAAAAAAAAATAAATTAATTTAACAGTGCTCATCCTTCATAGACAGCAGTTGTTTTAGATAATATAATAAATTTGTCCTTTTGTTTGATTGCTAGGTCCATCTTAGGATTCCCAAACTTACAAATAAAGGCATAATGTATTTGCAATATTTTATTTATGTAACTTAATTCCATGAAACTCAACTTTCAAAGTACATGTTTTGTACTTCCAGGGTAAGCCAATTTGGATTAGCAAAATAACTTGCCTCTTTTGTCTTAGTTTTATTAAATATGCTTGCCTTCGAGTATATAGGGCATTTCTAGGCAGGACGGCACATGGTTGGAAAGCAGAAGTTTCTGGAGAAATGATTTAATTAGCAAGTATAATAAATGTTAAAGTAGATGAAAGTAACAAACTGTGTGTTTCTAGAAAGTTTTTAAAGGGTTATATTTTCTGCAATATTAATCACTAACTACTCATTTAGTGGATAAATATATTTTTATAAAGAGTGAAAAGGTAAAATTTAATAGTCTAGGCCTAAATTACCACATTACCTTAACTACAGTGGTCTACAGGAAAACACATATTCTTGGTGTCTAATTATCAGTATTTGTCTGTATGAATGTCCTCAAACAGTTATGTGGTATTTCTAATTCTAAATGTCTACTGGATATCTAAAATGACAATTTTATATTTTAAATACACAAAACGTTAATCAACATCTCCTATGTAAGATGTCTTAGCAGCATTTAACCTTTTTATTTCAAACTGTGCATTCTCACTGCCCTGGGCAGATAATAGGTTAAGATAGGACACATAACTTAAAATCAGTAAAATAAATACTTAATCAGAATAGATGAACACATCTCCTTATGAGGCCCATTCTCTGGTGGTGTAGTATTGCTAGACACCTGCCATGTGTCTTACCTTTTCCTAAAAATGGTGAAGAACAACAATGACATTAAAAAGGTGAAAACATCTCCAGCAAGGACAACATTTCAAATTTCCAATATATTACCATCAGTGATGAATTTAGAAACCAAAGCAAAGTGTGCACAGTGAATGGAAGCTTTGGCAGAAATAATGATGTTGCCTGAGATGTCTGTTTATTGAGAGTCTCACTGCTCACCTATGAGAAGTGCAGTTGGCTGATTAGCTCCAACTATTAGTTTCTTCACAGTCTGCCTTGGCTTTTGAGCCAAGATTAAACTTTTACATTGGCTTCCAGTCAAAGACCAATTAAAGCTAAGTAAAAGGCACTGCACCCAACTCAGCCTTCCACTAGTGTAAATCTTTTCTCCAGAGCTCACTATCAGGCTGGCAGAGACATTTTTAGTACTGCATGGTAATCTAACTGCCTCTTTCTGCTCCCTTTTCCTTTCATAGATTTTACCCTCCATTAAGTCTTTGGCAATTTTAATTTTGTTTTATTATCCCATTTCCAGACAACCCAATGAGCACAGTTTGTACTCCAGGAAAGTTTGAGAAGGCAGGCAGTAACATAGCAGATAGGACCACTTGCTCATCCCTCAACCAGAAAGGTAGACCATCCTGCATGGAAACTGGGCAGCTAGTGGTTGAAACTTTCACTCATACCACTTGAGAAAATGTGATCATGGATGAGTATGCCCTAAAGAATGTGTGGATAAGGGATTTTTAACTATTCACAATAACTGTAAGAATACTAGAATTAAATGATTTTTTCCCAAAGGTGGATAATGAACTGTAAGTGAACAATAACTGTAAGAATAATAGAATTAAATGATTTTTCCCCTAAAGGTGGATAATGGAAAGATGAGAGAAATTAAAAATGCTGGAAAGCTAAGCATGAGAGTAAAACACTTTCTTTGGTAGCTAAAAAGAAGCCTTCCTCTCAGGAGATGGGCAAATATAAAAATCAAGACCAATATTTAATAGAGTTGCTAATCTTCAAAGATGGCTAAATATTCAAGGCAGGGCTAATTCACATCCCCAGTTGTGAAATACCATGATTCTGTCACATGGCAGAGGGACAATCTAGGTGTAGAGAATGTTCCTATTCCCCATAAGAACTACCACTTCTCCTATAAAGAAAGATCAGACAGACATTTCTCCCATTCTCCCACACAAAGCAGCAGATTCCTCTCAGGAGTTTCCCTAGCCAGAAGGTTAAGACAAAACGGTGCATCCAGAAGAAGAAAAGTATGGGGGCTAATGAAGAAGAAAATAGACTATATCCCCAAAGTGAAGGTTGTTTTGAGGATGAGATGGTAAGTTTTATACATTCAAGCTAATAATAGACAGTGATTGCACTACAGCTTTACTCAGGGAAGGCCTTAAAAGACAGTGACAACAGGAAGAGTCATGGGAAGTGCTCCCATCATTCATTTGTAAGAAAGGTGAAATGATTCTAGAACTATATAAATTCTCATTTTAAATATTTACTTTATGATAATTTGGTATTTTATTTGTGAATATCCTACTAGTTGGTCAAAGACCTGAAAGAGAAAAAGTTGGAAGACCAGATACAAGAATGCCTGGGGTAGATGTTCATGAAGAGGTAAATTAAGTGGACACAAAATGTGAAAAACTATATCATGTTAAATCCCATCATAAAATCACTAAACAAGAACATAAATAGAAGCCACTGATATTATATGGCTTTTTAAATATGATCCATTCTCACAAGAGTTGTTATGATACACAAACAAACAAATAAAGTGGCCAAGAAAGTTATTCATGACCCTAATAGCATAGGCAGACTCATTTACTGCTACCTTGAAATATCCAACTACTGAGGCCAATGCTGACCTCAGCTATGGCACTATACCTTGAGAAGCCAACATCTTGGTGGCAAATTGCCTACATTGGGTCCCTTCTGAGTTAAGTTTTTGTCATAGATATAAACACCTCTTCTAGTTATGGGTTTGCCTTTTCTAACCTGAAAAGCAGCAATCAGAACAACTACTTTGGAATTTACAGAATCCTCATCTCACATAAGATGGACATTCCACCAGGAAGCCCACATCAAAATATAAAAGCTTGAGAGTGTACCTAAGATAAAAAATCCCACTGGTCTTTTCCTACTCTACTCAGAATCTGCCAGCCTAAAAGAGCATTGGAATGGCAATAGCTCTGAGGCTACTGCCCATGAGAATGAATTACGTCTTTCAGGATGCATGAGACTTGCATCCTGCTGAGTCACAAACTGGACAGAAATGTGAGTGTAAGAATCTTTTGGCAGTAGCAGGGGTGGTTCCACTTATCATCACCCCCAATGACTCACTTACAGACTTGGGGTTTCCTATCCCACAGTTTGGAACTCCACAGGTTTAGAGTTCTATTCCACCAAAGGGGCTCAATTTCAAAAAAGAAATATAGCTAAGCATCAGTCAGCAAAAAGGGTTATCAAATATGTCAAATATAATTGACCCTGATTAGCAGGAGGTGGTGATATTGCTCCCCTGGGGCAGGTATTGCTTTTTATTATTTGTTAGGGAAGATCTGAGCTGTGGTCAGTCTAAGCTCAGTCTAATTGTTCCCCACTACTGGGATAGAAATGTTCTGTATATTATATAAATTTTACTGTGAATCATGATATTTTCCACTAGAACTGTGGTAATCATCATTCTTTCCAGGCCCAGTTGAGCACCAAGCAAGGTCATTATTTCTTCAGCCTTACAAAGTTTCCTCATTTGCATGTTCTGATCTGCATTCATCTGAATATTGGGGAAAATTTGAAGATTATACTCAGTTTTTATTTTCCTAGTATTCTGTCCTGTAAATTTTAGACACTTGGTACCTCTGCACATTGTCTGCTCCATCTTCTCAATTATCATATGCCAGTCTTTTCCTAGATTCACCCTATCTTTACCACAGCTTGAAAATTCTCTCAAAGCAATAAGCTTGGAAAATCATCTGACTCATCTTGATCTTGTTGCTATTTCTCTAGGATCATTTTCTGGTGTGAATGTACACATATCATAGACATATGTGGGCACATATGTGTACAGGTGTACATATGTGTGTGTATACACATACAGATATACCAGCTCATTTCATATTTTGTTCATTATTCCAGGTGGTCAGATAAATCCAGCCACTGCTACTGCATCTCAGTCAGAAGCAAATATTTTCTCCCCATCATCATTTTAGAAATACCAATTTTTAATTAAAATATTAGTTATTGATTTTCTCTTATCTCCTATTATCATTTTTTGTTACTTCTATTTTTAGAGGTCTCTGAAAAGTCCACTTTCTATTAAAATTGTCAAATTACAGTTTCTCCAAGCAGAAATATTTTCATGATGCCTTATATTCAAGTTGTCCTCTTTAAATATTAATTGGATTTTGAAGTCTTACTGTTCAAAGAACATGATGACTTATGAAAGAGTTACTTGCAGAATTATTTTAAGTGGGTCTATCTTATTTAAAGGAAAGGAAAGGTATTTTCCCAAAGGAATGTTTATAAATATATTTTATAAGCCAGGGCAGTAATAATTTCAAAGCTTCTGGCTCAATGTGTAAATCAAACATGAAAACCCATGAGAAATTTGGGGATGTTTTCCTGCAGGATTTAATTCAAGCTTTTCAATAAAACAGGATTTAACCAACTACCACTTAGGTTTAATTCAATTAAATAAGTGTATATGATATTCCATTATGTATCAAGGTCCATAGTGCTGTGAGAAGAGGATAAGACTAGCCCTTGAGGTACTGACATCATTACTGTAGATTAAATGAGGGCAACTTCTATGTAACAGGGCATGTTATAATGATGGTTCCAACAAATTCTTACTGAGGATCAAATTAGCTGCCATGAAAAAATGTAAAATTGATATATCCCTGAGGGTTCTAATTAAAGTTAACAGGACAAACCTGTCAAAAGAATGGGACCAAGTTCAACAAAGACAAAAATGTGAGAATTATTTGATAAATTCTGAGGAAGATTCATGCAGATAATTCAGATTGGCTAGGATATAACCTACACATGCATGAAAGTAAACTAGAAAAATGGGAGTTAGATACTCTTTGCTGAAAGTCTTTGTTGTCAAGCAGAGGAGTTTCTACCTAATGTTAATAAGGAAGTTCTAGAAAATTTTTGAACTTGAGAATGACTACCCACAAAAATCAAAAAATGCAGAATGGTGAGCACAAAATGATGAATTAGAGAACCTAAGCATTAAAATATTCCATAAGAAACATCAGAAAATAGGACAAAGCAAAGATATTTGACAGAATATTTTGCAGAACATGTGACTTTTTAAAAATAAATAAAATTCTAAAGTAAAAGAAACAACAGTGGTGCAAGAAGAAGTGAAGGAATATTGGAGTAGTATTGATCTCTGGATACCTCTAGTTACAGAAAGTGTAGAATTTTTAGAAAACAAAATACAAATATTCAGCAACTTGAAATGATCAAGTTCAGAAACAAATTAGAACAATAAACAGTAAAATGTTTAAATGTCAAAATACGAGAAGATCCAAAATTTTCAAGAATGTACTGGAATAATACATACTAAGGAACCTAAATTATTCAAGTCCATTGTCCCAGGTAATTCCTTTCAAGGAGCCTATGCTAGTGGGATAAAAATTCATAAAAAAGTATATACAATCACAATAAAGTACTACACTCTAGCATTCTTAAAGTACTACAAATCATTTCAATTGTTCAAGCAGACAAAAAAAAAATACTTTGAACCATGAAAAAAAATCTTTAACCCTTGCCCCTTTACCTAGGGATTTATCTTCACTGTCTCACCCATGTAACCATATTTCAGTAAGTTATAATCTATACCACTCACATACTACAATGTAAAAGTATTTCCGTTCCACTAGTTACACAATAGGAAGCATAGAGACTTTCTAGGACCATGGAGATAACATTATACATGAAACATGATAACATTATACATGGAACATTATAACATTATACATGAAAACAAGATCTACAGAAGTCAAAGTGGGTTTGTTGTTGTTGTTGTTTAATATGTATAAGCTATACCAAAATAAGGGGGAAAAAGAAAAATAAAGCAGGAGAAAGAGAATTCCATGAAGATAGAAGAGAGATCAGTGGAGTAGAGGAAGTGAATTGAGGGGGAAAGGGAGGAAGGATGGAATGAATTTGACCTTATTTTTCTACATACATACATGGGTATGCCCACAGTGAATCTCACCTTCATGTACATCCAAAGTAAAAACTTTTAAATAGAAGAAAGGTCAGTGGAGTAGAGGTAAGGAAATAGGGAAGGGAGAAGGGGAGGGGAAGAGAAGTGCTAGGGACTGAATTAGAACAAATTGTATTCCATGCTTGTATAATTATGTCAATATGAACCATAAAAATTTGTATAACTGATAAAAAAATAATACTCTCTTATTCCAAAAAAGATCTATAAAAGAGAAAATGACTCACAAGAAAAAAGAGATAAAGATAAAAATAGGCAGTGTCTTTGGTAATCTTTGGGAAAAGTAAATAAAACTTCAAATGAACATCCACCCATATGATTTTGACAATCTTATGCTTTGAGAAAAGTGATGGGAGCAAAAAAGTAAATCAAATACGATCCTTTGCCCTTCAGAAGCATGCTAGTGGGTGCATAAAAAAAATGTCTGTAAAAATATAATGTTGATTATGTGCCGATCATTAATACACATACTCATCATCTAGCAAGTTTCACTAATAGGTAAACCTCACTATACTCATGGTGTTTCCCATCTATTTGAAAGGATAAAAATTTTTCTTGTTTATTAAAAATCAAACAGTAATATTTATAGCAATTATTTTTATTTTTAATTAGTTAAAGTTTTATTCATATTATTTTCTTAACGTAAAACTACATTAAGAAATTTTAAGTGAATAATTGCCAAATATTATAAAGACAGGCATTTACAGTTTAGAAGTAAATTTAGTATACGTCTCAAATTTATGTCTATATAGAAAATTTTCAAAAAACTTCTTCATGACCTATTTTCTTATAAGTTTAGTTATGAAATACAAAAAAGCAAGACACTTTTTTTCTTTCACAAAAGCAGAATTTTGAATTTATTCAGTATTTGTAGTGTTAAGGTTTCCCATTAATAGGAACAGACAGATATGAGTGGTGGGAACATGAGATTAAGGGAATAATTCTATTAAATGTGCCCCCTTTACTGACTCCCCACATGATATCACTTTTAAAAAGCAATTTACTTGCAGCACTGTCTGGCTTAAGTTGACAGAATATGTTACATTCCTCAGCAAACTATTTGTCATCTGCAATAGAAATACAGGCCTGAAACAATTACAATAAGAGGAACACATGTTACCTTAAAGAGGGAATTTTTGTGACCCTTTGAAATATCAGATTCTGGAAGATAAGGATAATTCTTTCTGACCATAAAACCTATAACAGGTTTTAATTAGAACTAGTTGACATTGGTCAAAGTAACCTAGAATTGTCACTACAGTGGGGACTTAAAAGTTTGATGTTATCCTGCTGTCAGTCAAAAGTCAAGAGGTAGACATGGTGGAAACTTCCATGAAACTCCATTAAAAATGAAAGGCAGGAAAGGCTGGCTGTTCCACTCCTCTCTGAGAGGTCCCACTTTTTCCCTTAAGAGTGTTCTCTTTCCCCTTTCCATTGTTTTTCCAATAAACATATGTCTGATACTCTGAACACATGTCCGAAATCTTTCTGACTTGACTGCAAGAATTGGAGGTTTGAAGGAGGGGAATACTTCATGATGCTTTCAATTTCCAAGACGTGCCCAGTCCAATAGCACAATGAGTTTGTGTATAATTTAAATTGCAATCTCAGGAAATATGTTTGAGAAAAGATTTTTAGTTATCAGGTAATTAATATTTAAAATGGTAGACAAATTAAAGTTTTCCATGTCACAGACTGTTTAGAAAAGGAGAATTTTTTCTAACCGACTTATTGTTAATATTTCAGTTGGTACCAGAACAAGTCCATAAAGTCAAATTATGATCACTGTAATAACTAAACCTATAGGAAATCTGCTAGCTATAACATTAAGTTTAATACAAACATTTTATAAACAAATTATGCATATGACATAAAAAAAACAATTCTTGAATCTTTCTGTTTTTTAATTCATATATTATATTATATTAAAAATGCTATTACATTACATATGTTAGTTTAAGAAAATCAATATTAACTGTTGTATTTAATATTAGAAACATCATTCTGAGTTAATGCCTAATATAGTCTGTATTGCACAGAGATAAACATAAAATTGTGTATATATGAATATGAGAATTTCGTAACACATCTTCCTAATTATAAATCTAAAACTAGAAAGATTTTGAAGGCAGTACCTTAGTTCAGAGACTGCTTCCAGGCCAGGAGTCATCAGATGACTGCTTCAAAGTAATAAAACTAGAAAATGCACAGGAAGATTTGTGGTCATTTTTTTTTCCTAGTATAGCAGTGTTTCAGTCAGCTTTGCAATGCTGTGACTACAATACCTGACAAGGACAGCTTAGAGGAGGGATGGTTTATTCGGGGCTCATGATATCAGAGATCTTGATCCAGCTGATTCCATAGGTCTTGACACAAGGTGAAGCAGCACATCATGGAGGCAAGGGTGTGGCATAGAGAAGCCACTCCCCTGAAGGCAGCAAGGAAGCAAGGGATGAGGGAAAAGGGTCACAGAGAAGATGCATCCTCCCAGGGAACACCCCCAGCAACCCACCTCCTGCAACCACCCCTACCTGTCTAGAGTTACCACATAATTATTCCAATTATGATGGACTCTTTAGGTTATAGCTCTCAAGATCTAACCATTCACCTCTGAATATTCCTGCATTAACAGGAGTTTGGGGGGATTACCTCATATCCGAACCATAATAAGCACTGTTTCCATTGTACCATGATATATCCCAGAATTAAGGGACTTGATTTTAGCCTGTTTCACTCAACAGATATTTTACACTTTTTAGATAGGAATTCAGCAAATTGGACCTAGAAAAAGATGACACTATTAATATCTTGTTAGTATTTATTATTGTCATTATAATTTATTCTATTATAAAAACATATATATATTCTCAAAAGACATTAGGAATACAATCATTTCTCAAATAACATCAGGAAATGTATTCAACAGAAACTAAATATAACACTACACTAAACATTGATTAACTAAATATAACACTATACTAAACATTGATTATATTTCCTCACAGTGTATATAGTCAACATTAGTAAAGCTCAAAGGAGATATTCTCTAGCTCTGCATCATCTATCTTTCCAGCTAATGCTGATAATAATTAGGCACCAGAGAACAAGAAGATTGGATTAAACAACTAAGTTAAAGATGACATTTATTAATTCTGCTTTTTTTTAGGAGATCTGAAAGTAAATTTCAAATGATACATCCAGAAAACAGTCAAAAAGAGAACAGAGGTCTTTTTCATCAAGATATTAAAATACATGGTGTATAATGAACATACCTTATTTCTATATCTCTAATAACAGCTTGATCTGTTTTATTTTTAAAATGTCAAACATAACCCAATACAATTTTTATTTCTGGGAGGGAGGAGTACTAAGGATAAAACTCAGGAGCACTCAACCACAGAGCCACATCTTCAGCCCTATTTTGTATTTTACTTAGACAGGGTCTCACTGAGTTGCTTAGCACCTTGCTGTTGCTGAGGCTGGTGTTGACATTGAGGTCCTCCTGCTTCAGCCTTCGGAGCTGCTGGGATTACAGGCATATGCCACCATGCCTGGCTATAACACAATACAATTTTTGAATTATAGGTGTTCATCATTTATTCATAAATTTGAATATTTTCTTGTGTTTTTGTTTCCTTTCATTTAGTTATTTGTGGGTAATTACCTTGCTCTGCTGATTTTTGTTGTTGTTTGTTTGTTTTGCAGTGCTGGAGATTGAACCCAGAGCATTGCATTTTCTAGACAAACCTCTACCAGTGAGCTACACCCCAAGTCCTGTGTTGTACTTTTATATTTTATTCTGGACTAATTATAGTGGTATGTAAATGCATATGTACATAAACTTTAGAGTATATTATTAATTAAATTTGTAAAACTTTTCATTATTTTTCTAAGTATCTACTCTACAAATTGTTGATGGATAAGTACTTTCAGATATTTTAAACTATTCCACCTGTTTAAATCTGAAGTATCTTCTCAATTGATTTAAAAGATTACAAACACATGTAATGTGTGTTTTTACTGATGTTACTTTTTTAAAAGTGAAATTGCTAATTTGTAAGCATGTTTAATCTAGACGATTTTGAATTATCCCCCAAATTTCCTTTTTATAGAAGAGAAATATAGTCCAGTTGAGAGCAGGAAAGACTAAGACCTGGGTCCTTTCATAGAGCCAAGTTAGATTCTTTGGCTCTGAATTAGTAATTCCCAGAAATTGATGATGTCAAGTGCCGCAGGGCCACCATCTGCTGCAGTCCAGCTGCAGCAAAATAACGGGGGGGGGGGGGGGGGGGGGTGACAAACAACGTGTGTAGATTGATTTGTGTACATTGATACAGCAGGAGTGGGAGCCATTTATTGTAGGACAACAGAGGTATTTATACATTCCTCACAGCTTATCTAATTAACATAAACGAGATACAGCAGTCAACCAATCAGGAATCTCCACACTTAATGGCTGGTTGGCATTACTTCACAAACCACTCCCTCTGCAAAATGCCAGGCGCCATCTTGACTTGTTTACAGACTCTAGCAGTCAAGTAGTTCTTGCTATTAAAGAGATGTTAGACAGCAATGTTGTCCCTCTTCAAATATAGACTTTAAAAAATTGCTCCCCAGAGCATCCCAATCACATGGGCATCCCAATCACAGTGCACGCCCATCACATGGGCATCTGATTAAAATGCAGATTGTGACTCAGTGGGTCCAGGATGAGCCTGAGATTCTCCCCGAAGAGCTCCTGGGTGATAACACTGCTGCTATTCCATGGGCAGATTTTGAGATGCAACAAGTAAACCACATTTCCTTCCCCCTTCTCTTTATGCTTTCCCCAACCCATATAAATAAACTTCAATAGCCCTACAAAGGTGTTTCTGAAATTCAATAAATCAGAATGCAGTTCATTAGAGAAAATGAATAATCGTCCTTCTTCCCAGTGTTATGATTTTACTTTAAATAAAATTGAATAGTACCATTATACTACATTTCAGGTTATTATAGGTTAAACAGGCTCTGCTTGAATGATTTGCAATTTAATTGCCATTTATGGCCTTATTTCTTTGGGAACCAAAATACTAAAATCAAAACAATTGACTTAAAAATGAACACTTGGAACAATGCCTACTCATAAGCTTGGATTCTACTGTATTTTATAACCCAAATAAAAAATAAAAAAAACAAAAGTACCAAGGTAAAATACTATAATATGTGGTAAGTATTTTAAAATAAAGCCCACAATTCATATTAAACATAACTTTTTATAATATAGAGAAATTATGGAAATAATAAAACAATGAAATAAGTTATAAAGTGAAACACTGAGAATTTATAAAATAAAATTTATATAGCATTAGGAATGTATAATATTTCTAATGAGTATTTAAATATTTACCTTAGTTAAATTATTCATTAATCAAATATTGATTGAATACCTCAAATTTGAATAATGGAGATAGAAAAATAAGTAGGGCACATCCTAGAACTTCTCAAATAAGGCAGACTAATAAAAATTTTAACAAACAATATCAATGCAACAGGAGAAGGAAGTATCATGTGATCATCATGAGCACACAGGTGTGAGAAATTCAGCTCCCTAAACTCAAGGGAGGCCACATTGTGAAAGAAGAATTTGGCAGGATCTTGAAGGATAAGTGGTGACTTTAATTGAAGATGGGGACAACATTAACTAGGCCACAGAGACTGAACAATGCTTTTTGTATGCAGGAATTAGCAAGGTGAGTGAGATTTCATCCCTGAGCATCTGGGGTGAGCTGTGCTAGAGGAGACTGTGCCACAATCAGGAAGGATCTAAGCCAAGATAAAAAAATTTTGACTTGGGGCTGGGGATGTGGCTCAAGTGGTAGCACCCTCGCCTGGCATGTGTGCGGCCCGGGTTTGATCCTCAGCACCACATACAAACAAAGATGTTGTGACTTGATTCTCCAGACTCACCATTAGTCTCACCAGCTAATATGTACCCTACAAATATTTTCCAAGGGTGCACAGGCAAAATAGCAATATCCATTTATACTCTTCTAAAAACTGATTTCAGAAGAAACTAAAGTCCATAGTGGTTTACTTAAACTTTTTAAAAAATATATCTACCTAGATCTTAAAACAATGCATTGCCTTAGGGAGTAAAATTTTCCCTGAATGGAACAAAGGTGATAATTGATAAAATTTTTTCAATGTTGAGAAAGTAATTTTAATATTTGCATATAAAACTGGGAACAAATCATATGCTTTCCATTTCTTTGTTCTCAATAATAGTAAAAGTAAATCTAAATGAGTTGTCACATGGTAGAGCATTTAAAATCTGTATTGGATAGTAGATCATCATGTAATTTTTGGTATATAACTCTAGGACTCTATGCAGCCTCAAATGAGTGATATTGCCAACAAAATGAAAATAAAATATTTCTTTGATTTCTATATATATTTTCAATATTTCTATGAAAAACATAGAAAAAGAAATTAAGGAGGCCATGTTTCCTAGCAATTAGTAATTTTTTACTTCTATGACATATTGATAAGATCCTAATGAATTCATTTAAAAGATGCATTGCCAAAAATATTTAAGAGACTATTAAAGACCTTTTTAAAGCCTGAATATTTCTACCCTGATAATAAGGAGAATTGAATGTTTACATGATCAGATATGAGTCTCAAAACTACAAGTCTAGAGATAGTATTAAGAATTAAAAGGAAACTGGACATTGTGGTTCATATCTATAATCCCAGTGCCTCTGGAGGCTGAGGCAAGAGGATCACAAGTTCAAGGCCAGTCTCCACAATTTAGCAAGACCTTGAGTAACTTGGTGAGACACTGTCTTAAAATAAAAAAAATAATAAGTGCTAGGTTTGTAGCTCAGTGGCAAATTGCCCCTGGGCTAAAGTCCCAGTACCCAACCCCCCCAAAAATAAAAAGAAAGTAAATGAATAGAAAGAATTGATGGGATAGTTAGGCAGGCGTGGTGGTAACTATAATCCCAAATACTGGGGAGGATGACAAACTTTTTTGTAAACAGCATTAGATAATAGTTAAGTTAAATTAATCACTTGATTATCTTATTTGTTCAATACTTTTTTCCTGATCTGTTCAATTTTGTAACAGAAATAAATAGATTGAAGTGGCTATTTTCACTAGCAGTTTGACAAAAACATGTAAGTAGAAAAACTATTACTTAGTATTTTGTAATCACTGAAAGTCAAAATACTTGCTTTAATGGGATTAAAATTCAATTGAGTTGACCTCTTTCCCCGTTTGACTTGGCTTGGTCTGGCACTCTGAATAACATTGAAATTTTTGAGTCAATGAATGCACAATTTTTATTTCTGGAGATTGTCTTAAAAATACACTAATTTGAAATTTCAGCATAGAAAAGTTTTCATCAAGTTACTGGCATAGTAATTTTTCTTTGTAACTTAAAGATTTTAATTCACATTTAAATTGTATGATAATTTACATATTTTATAGCATATAATTGACCATTGAAACAACACAGGTTTGAACTACAGATTTGATTATATGTGATTTTTTTTCTTTTTTTAAAAAATATTTGAAGTACTTTAAGAAATTAAAAAAAAACAACAACATATCATCTAAAAGTATTCAGAAAGGTAGGTATGGGCCAGGCATGGTGGTACACGCCTGTAATCCCAGCTTGGAGGATAAGACAGGAGAATCGATATTTGAAAACCAGCCTCAGCAACTGTGAGGTTCTAAACAATTCAGTGAGAACATGTCTTTAAATCAAAATACAAAATAGGGTTGGGGATATGGCTCAGTGGTTGAGTACCCCTGAGTTCACTCCTGGTCCTCCCCCTCCCCCCCAAAAAAAGGTAGGTATGGCATAAATGCATAAAATATGTAGATAATAACCTATTATTTACTACCATAAAAGGAAACATAAATCTATTATGAAAAATTCAAAATTTGTCAATATTTAAGCATATAGAGATTGTCCCTGGCTCCATCTCAGTAGAGAGAAATATAAACACATGAAAAGATACAAAATTCAATAATTATTGCATAAAATTAAGTCATTAATAACTCACTTTTGTAATAATATTATAGGCACTCCCTGTTGCTATTGCAGTGAGCTCGAGAGTTGTAGTATCCACATAACCCATCATGTCCCTAAACTGTCTGTGACTCTAAACAATTCTTCCTGAGCAGTTCTTATCTCCAGTAAATTTCATATTGTAATAAAAAGTGATCTCTCAAAGTTGTTGCGAATTTTTCACTGTAAACACCTATAACCTACAAAATATGTGTTAATCAACTATATTATCAATATGGATTCTGATAGGTACATTTTGGGCACTCAAAATTTTTATACAAATATTCCAACCCCTAACCCTCACATTGTTCAAAGGTTAATTGTAGTGTTTATAGAACAGTACAAAATGGTATTATAAAACTAGAAGTAATACAAAGCTTAAACAGAATAAACGAGTATTACAGTCTATAATAAGTAGTAAATGGCTAGATTGAAAAAAAAAATCTAGATTTTTCAATCAATCTCCACGTAACTAATTTAAGAAATACATAGTTGAAGCAACTGGCAACATTTCAAATATTTTTATTAAAATCAGTGAAAAATTATTTATTGGGTTTTATGCCACCTATATGCCTTCTTATTCTATGGATTCTGAGAAAATTTTTCAAAACAAGTTGTCCATTGATTGATATAAATTCAGCTTCATCTAAAAAAATTAAAAAATAAAACTTATCCTTGAATGATAGCAAATTTAAACAGATGACTTGAGTAAGCCAAGAATCTGCATCTGAAATATTCAGTACTGAAAATTATATCATGAAATTATGTAAATTGCTATAAGTTACTGATTTTTTAAATGACAGAATGAGGAGATAATATTTAATTCAAATGAAAAGTAGAAGGCAGATTCACTAGTAGGTAGACTTCACATATAAAATGGCAGTCATTGTCTCAATAGGTTCAATAATTATTTACTGTAAGACACACTGCTTTCCTCTGGAAGTTATCTTCTCAGTGACCTCAGGTACCAATAAATGTTTGCTAACTTGGTTGATCAGTAAAGTTACACTCCACATTCACTTGTTCTAAGACATGCTAACTCTTTTTGATGAATATCAGTACATTATATAATACAAGGTGAAGTTATTTAGTCTTAATAGTTTGAAACAGTTCCTTCTACCATCACCACTCCCACACATACTGACATTAGAGAAAGGATGTCCAGCTTCAAACCCATAAGCTCCAGGTCCTAACAAATAAAACAAATAAACCTCACTAAAGTATCTGAATGTCAATTCAATTGCAAATGAACATTTATGAATACAAAACTATTTAAGTAATAATCAACTTTAATAAATGCTTTCATGTCTCTTACGTCATGTACTGAGGGCATTTTAGACACTGCTGACTAATCATGCTTTTCTGTAGAGCATAAACACCTCTCTTCAATCACTTACCTTCCTCTCTCTAGTCATAAATGATCAAAATCAATTTATAGTAGTCGAGGAGTTACCCTGTGTCTAACTATATGTTAGGTGCTAGGACTCAGAGGCAAGACACACTTCTCACTGTCACCATTTACATCATAACCACCAAAGCACACAATAATTAAATAATGAGTTACTTGAACCGCAGTGTCACAATGGGAATAGATAACAGGGACACCTAAGTTACTTAAGAGTTATTTAAGGAATCATGGAAGATTTTCTTTGGGCATTCTTGAATACAAGTTCAAGTTAGTATCTGATAAACAAAGAGTAAGCTAGGTAAAGGGTGAGGATAGAAGAGGGATAGGCAGGGAACACTCCATGCAGAGAATAAGACACCCTGAAATAAAGTAGCTCCATATCATAGTTCCCAGAACTAGGAGTCCATTTCAAAAACATATAATAGAACATAAAAGTAAAATTGCATTTTAACCAACTTGAGAAATATCAAAGTTATGCCTGTAGGAATTTGAATAATAGTTAAGGATTCCTTTTAACAATGAAAAAATTGCTTTTCAAAAATTCCACTTGTCATTAATGCTTTTGCATTCATGAATACAATTTGCAAATTCTATATACTGATTAATATACTGATTAAGCTTTGTACTCTGGCAGCTGTATTCATATACAGCTTGCACTAATTTCAACAAAGTCCTTTTTTTATAAGTAATTTGTCATTGCTAACTTAATCCTCAATGAAATGATACATACAGGAAAAACAAAGATAATCAGAAATCACTGTTTAATTTTCAGTGTTTAAAAAGAAAATTTTTAAACAGATGTAAGAATAATACACTTGTTACAATTGTGAAATTTAATCTTTTGAGGTTTATGAAAAGAAAAATTATGAAAAAAATATAATCAGGAAATATTTTAAGTAAAAAAGATGTTAACTACAGATAAATGGTCAGATTTAATTAATGTTTTTATAGAATGTTCTGAATCTTATTTGTATAGTAGATCAGTTTTATGAGAACACCATGAAAGTAAAATGAATGAACAAAAATGTTATACTTATTTAGTCAGTTATCTTCAGATAACTATGTATCCAAGAAAATAATTGAGACTGTCACAGGCTTCAAAATACATATTTATTCTTCTTTTACTCATCTATATATGTATGTCTTTCTACACTTATGTGTAAAATCCTTTAGAAATATTTAGTAATGCTAAAGTAATTTTTACACAGAAATTCATAGAATGAGACACTCTTTTATTAATTCAAAGACTGGATTGATTTTTTAGTTGAAATATATTTTTAAGAGTTTACAAAAATTCTATAACTTTACTGGATAACATTGGATAAACAAACATCCATCTGTATCTTCTAAGGTATTCTACAATGACTCTTGACAAACATTCAATGATAAAGATAAAAGTGTCTTAATTGTGCATTATAAATTGTTTCATATAACACAATATTTTGACTCTAGTATCAAAAAATATGAGATGATAAGTATATACTGATCAGTCTGCCTTTTTAACTTCAGGTTCACTCAAGAGGTCTGATCAAATAGGCAAACAAAGAAATATTATATGTAAAAAATATTAAAATGTGTTTGACTTTGTTTTCTAAGGATTTTTCCATGTTATAACTATTACCCCACCCCCCAAATATTGTTTATTATACACCTTCACTCTCAAAAGAGCAAAAAGTGTACTTGTTTGAACGGTAAATCAAATGATCACTTTGATACTGGTCTTGGAAATCAGGACCAGGTCTTTTTTCTCCTTATGTTGAAGATTAAACACTAGAGAAGTACTGAGGCAAGTTGAGAAAGCAAGTTGTACTTGAGAGAGGGATAGAGATAGACTTCTCAGGAGAGAAGGAGACCCAAGGCTGGGTATCTGTAGAAGGGGGATGTTTCTTGCTTTCTTATTGACCCCCAGAATCCCTCCTACCTTTTCTTTCTTTCCCATGTACTAGCCTAAAGGTAGGAGGTCATCTTTGGTGTTGGGAAGTGGAGGTGGTAGCAACCAGTTGAATGGGGAAGTGGAATCCAGAGATTAGCTGTGAGCAACTCATTGTCTTTTTAATGATAACAAGCCCTCATCTTCTCAATTCCCATCATTCTTTACCTCCACTGCAGGACTTCTGCCCCCAGCATCAATTTGTTGAGGAATGTGTCATTTTCTGTTCTGTCAGGCAAGGTGGGGCTGCAGACAGATTGCCTTTTGGCAAAAAAAAAAAAAGCACTGGGGAGTAAGTACAGTAGGCTTATTTTATACAATTATTCTCTTAATCTTGTTTTCCCACTATCCTCATCTATTTGTCCCCTTACAACTCTATGAAAAGGGACACAAAAATTAATATTTAACCAGGTGACAGACCAACTATATCCAACCTACACAGGGATAAAAGAAAGGAAACCTACAGATCTAGACCTCCAATGTAATATACTCCTTAATAAAACTGATCTCATCTATAATCATATTAATTTTAATTGGTCAAAATGTTATTATTTTATATCATATTATTTTATTTATATTTTTAATAAATTTATAATTTATAAATTTATTTATTTATATTATTATAAACCACAATTAAAATACAGATTGAAGACTGAATTAAAAATAAGATGCAACTATATGTTGCTGGTGACAAATTTAATTTAAGCATAACATGAAAAAGGTCTAAAGGTAAAAATATGAAAACATATACTATGCTAACAATAATTTTTTAACATCTTGAGAGGTTATATTAAATTTAGACAAAATTGATTTCATTAAAATCAAGAAATCCATTTGTTAATGACAAACAGGTGATTAAAATGATACAATATTGCTAGATATTTATGCACCTACTAATAGAGCTTCAACATATATGAAGCAAAACTGATCAACTAACAAGGAGAGACAGAAAAATCTACCAAAATAGTCAGAGATTTCAATGATTTTACTTTATTACTGATAGAAAAAGTAGAAAATCAATAATACAAAAAATAGAAGTATTTCACCTAATTTGTGATCATATAGTATTTCACCCAATATTTGGCAGCAAAGTATGCATTCTTTGCAAGGGAACACAGAAATATATTTTTGTCCATAAATTAAGTTATCTGAAATCCCATATTCATTGCCACACTATTCATCATAGCCAAGAAGTAGAAGTAACCTACATGTACATCACGGATAAAGAAATTATGGCACATATATACAGCGGAATGCTATTCAGCTATAAAACAGGAAAATCCTGTGATTTGTGACAACATGGATGGAACTGGATATCATTATGTTAATTCAAATCCACCAGACACAGAAAGAAAAATACTGTGTCATCTCACTTGTATGTGGACTCTTAACAGAGTTGATCTCATAGAAACAGAGAGGAAAGGTGTTTACCAGAGGCTAAAGGAAGAAGGGAGAAGGAGATAGCAAAAGATTGAGGAATAGGTACTGAGTAACAAATAGAGAAGAACAAGAAGTTCTGGTGTGTTGTTGTATGGTTTGGTGACTATAGATAACAGATTATGTACCATCTATTTCAAAAAGCTAAAAGAAAAGATTTTGCATGTTTTTACCATGAAAAAATAAAAATTCTTTTAGGAGATAGCTGTGTGTAACCTGATTTAAACTTTGTACAATGCATTTATGTATCAAAACATGTTTACAAAGGAAATGCCATAATTTTATTCTCTTTCAACACTGAGTGATAGCCCATTGTGTATATATAGCATAGTTTCTTTATCCATTCATCTATTGAAGGGCATCTAGGTTGCTTCCATAGGTTAGCTATTGTGAATTAAGCTGCTATAAACATTGATGTGGCTGCATTTCTATAATATGCTGATTTTAAGTCCTTTGTAAAGAATACTTGAGGAGAAAACCTGTGAAGAGGCAAACAAAGGACAGACAGACAGACAGAGACACACACACACACACACATACACACACACACAATGTAGAAGCAGGCAGACAAAGGTGGCTGCTCCTCTTTGATGCTGCATTTATTAACACACAAAAAAAAGGTTACATACTACCCATCACCATGACTAAATTCTAACTAGTATTCCTTTAACCCTGAGTGCTAGCTGACCAAGATAAGGTACAGGTTAATACAAATTCAGAGCCCCTTCTCCCTAAGGACAACTCTATAGAAATTAGATAGTGCACCTGCATAGTTACCTTAATAATCTCAGGGGGAAACTGCTGGGCATTCCAATTGCAGGAATCATAGTGCCAGTTACTCTCTAACCCCCTCAGAGTTTGCTCCCTGTTTATTTCCATAGTCAGCATACCTATAGTTCTTTGGGTAGAGACCAAGGAGTGGGATAGCTGGATTGAATGGTGGTTCCATTCCAAGTTTTCTAAGGAATCTTCATACTGCTTTGTTAGAGTCTGTAAACAAGTCAAAATAACATCTGGCATTTTGCCAGGGGAATGTTAGAGTTCCTAAACAAGTCTGGATGGTGCCTGGCAAAATGCCAGAGGGAGTGGTTTGAGAAGTAACAAAAGCAAGCCATTAAGTGTGGAGATTCCTGATTGGTTGACTGCTGTATCTAGTTTATGCTAATTAGATAAGCTGTGTGGAATGTATAAATACTGCTCCTGTCCTGCAATAAAGGGCTCCTACTCCTGCTGTATCAACATACACAAATTATTCGTCACCCCCCGGTTATTTTGCTGCAGCAGCCGGACTGTGGCAGATGGTGGCCCGTACGGGGAGCCCCGGGACACTCGGGGGTAAGTGACGAAAAAAAAAGCTGCTCGTCCATAGATAGGACGGGAACAAATCTGCTCATCCCTAGGCAGATAGGGCGAGAGGAAAAATGGTCATTTCAAAAAAATGGAAAAGATTGACACAGTATGTTTGTGTCTTGTTTTGTCTCAGTGTATTGTATTGTTTTTGTGCTGAAAATATGGAAGGGGTGAAAAGTAAATTACTAAGGGAAGGAAGCACCCCAGTGGAACCAAGAATAGTTAGGGCATGTGTTGATAAGAGCCCAAGAACTCTAGTCAGAAAGAAAAAGAAAGTTCAGAAGAAGAAGGATTATCAGGAAAAAAGTTGCAGCAAAAGGCTATTACTAAATACTTTTCATTACCGGAGGGTGCGTGAAGCAGAGAGGCGCTCACGAGTGTGCAAGCCGGGTCACAGCGCAGCAAGGATTTTCCAAGAGGCAGCGGCGACTGGCCCTTCCCGGCCTCCTGGCCGGGGAGCTGGCTCTTCCACTGCCGGGAGCCCAAATCTAGACCTGACCTGGAGGCACAGTCTCGTGGGCTCTTGCTCCCTGTGCCCAGTGGCAGTTTGAGTCCGGAACACTCCCGGACTCTCCCCAGGGCCATCTGGGGCTGCCCCGATGCTGCAGGCTGAAGACAGACCGCATCCTTGAAGTTTGATCATTTCCAAGGCCAGTAACTACAATGGTTCTCCCACACCTAGAAGCTAATGAGTAATGAGCACCATTAAGGCCCATTTCAAATGTAAAAAACCTTGAGATAATGTACTAAATTGTTCAGAAGGTTGTTTTCTTAGTGCCTGCTGGAATACTACAGGATTTTCTTTAGCCATCCGGCGTTCCTGCCTTCGTGCCAGTGAAGACGAAGGTGGAAGAATTTCCAGTGTTGCTGAGACCCGGACAAAACCTCGGCTGAGAAATGGACGAGACTTCGGATCAAACTAGCTGCCTACAGAACTTACCTGGACTGTGATTTAAGCTAGCTGCCTGCAGAACTTACCTGGACTGTGATTTACCTGAACTGTGAGTTAATCTATTGAGACACTGCTTTACCAGGACTGAGACAACAAACTGTAATCTACAACAAATTGTAACTCAGTATCTTTGCAAATGGTGCCATTGCTGGTATAATTTTTCCAAGGGCTTCTTGCATGGAGCCATCAAATGGCTTGGTATTGTGGCATTTTGTATCCTCCCTTTCTGTTTGTAGCAGGTTATTTATGGTGTTTCTGTAAAAACCACTATGGTCGTTATTTAAATTAAACAAAAGGGGGAAATGTTAGAGTCTGTAAACAAGTCAAAATAACACCTGGCATTTTGCCAGGGGAATGTTAGAGTTCCTAAACAAGTCTGGATGGTGCCTGGCAAAATGCCAGAGGGAGCGGTTTGAGAAGTAACAAAAGCAAGCCATTAAGTGTGGAGATTCCTGATTGGTTGACTTCTGTATCTAGTTTATGCTAATTAGATAAGCTGTGTGGAATGTATAAATACTGCTCCTGTCCTGCAATAAAGGGCTCCTACTCCTGCTGTATCAATATACACAAGTTATTCATCACCCCCCGGTTATTTTGCTGCAGCAGCCGGACTGCGGCACTGCTTTCCAGAGTGGTTGCACTAATTTGTAGTCCCACCAGCAATATATGTGTGCCTTTCCCCCCACAGCCTCACCAACACTTATTGTTGTTTGTATTCTTGATAACTGCCATTCTGACTGGGATGGGTGAAATCCTACAGTAGTTTTGATTTGCATTTCTCTAATTACTATAGATGTTGAACGTATTTTATATATTTTGTTGAATGGGTCTTCCTTTCTTGTAGTGCAGATCCGAGGTATTCAATTTCTACCCTATAATTTTATAGTATCCCTGCAGATTACAGAAGCCAGAATTAGACAGGCAGTCGGTATAGATAGGTAAATTGAGTCAGCTCCAATCAAGGAGGCCAATTTTGAGTGAGTCATGGAAGTTGGAGACTGTCTCTGGATGGACTGAAATACTAATTCCTTCAGAGCCTCTCCTCCACCCTTATTAAGAACCTGCTCCTGCTCCAACCTGTAGCTAAGGTACCTGTCCCAGGAATTCGCCCTCCCTAAAGGGAGCTATAAATTAGTTAATTAATGTGTCCTGGGCTGCTCCATCCTGCCCTCTTCTCGGCCCACCTGTATTCCACCTTTGGCTATGCCACCTAGCATTCCTGGGTCTACTCACATGTTCAGGAAAGAGAAAAAAAAAGGCGAAGAGAGCAGAAGAACAAAGAAAGCCTAGGACATATAAAAAGGGCAGAACACCTTGCTTCTTGGGATACCAGGATACCAAATATGGCCTCCTTCTTCCTCCCAGGAGAACTATATGTTACACCTTTGTAAATAAAACCCCCATAGGGTTTATTAAAACCCCCATGGGTTTTATTTACAAAGGAATAACATATATTTGCCTCGGCATGCTTCTCTAATGTTCAAACTCCAACATTTGAGGGAGCAGAACTTGTCACCGGTAACTGGCGGTATCATATTTGGAGCTGGAGGTATCATTACCTGTACCTCACCTTGGTTTTGCACTTCTAGACCCTGGCCACAAAAGTGTCCCACAATAAATGCTACTGCAACTAAAGGTGGTAGTGGTGGTGGTGGCAATAGCAGAGGTAATTCAAGATAGCAGTGGGGGTTTCCCAAGATGGATGCAACCACTTTCAGAGATGGGGTTGAAAGGGTGGGCTGCCTGCTCAGAGATGTAGCTTCTTCCAGGCCCTATCCTTGTCCCAAAGTGGAGACTACTACGTGAGGTACGGCTATGGTGATGGTTGCAGTGTCCCAAGATGGAGTTTGGTTAGGCCTGGGCTCCTGCATGGGTTTGCCAGTGGGCTGGGTGGTCCTGGGACTAATCTTGGTCTTGGATCTCACATGGGTCAAGGGGTGGTCCTAGGCCTGGGACTTGGTTTTGGCATGGATCTGAGTTGAGGGGGTGGCTGTGGGCCAGGGCCTGGGCCTTTGCTACCCCGTGGGTCAGTGGGGAGGACTATCTACCCCTATCTTTCTATACTCAAGTAATCATTCAAGTTTAACGACAAAATACAAACAATTTTAAACAAACAAAACTAACAGTTTATCATGAGCAAATGTTAAAGAATATATTTAAAAGGAGTTAGAAGTGGAATTAAAAACAAAATTAAATAAAGCTACTATATTTCTCTAGTAATGATTAATTACATTTACCATACTTTAAAATAATTAAGAGAATGCCCTTTATATTAGTAAGCTAATTTCTTTGAAAACCAAGATGAAAGGGACAATTTCAAGAAGAAAAATGTCTCAATAAGTAATACAATATGATAAGGACTTTCATAATTATTTCAGTTAATATTTTAAAATATCTTTCTACAACAAACCTCAAGTCAGAAATTCTTATTTTCAAACATAAGAACATATGATACATATTGTATACAAACTATTTCAATGAATAAGAGAAAAAATCTTCCCCAATTACATGGGTTATTTTCTTGATAGGAAAATATAGCGAGAACTCCATAGATTCTAAAATTATAGCTCAACTTTAGAGAGGAATATAGGTGTAAAGTTAAAAAAAGCTAACAAATTAAAATGCTGTATAAAAATAAAATGTCTTGATAAAATGGACCATTTTCTAAGAATTAAAAGGTGAGACAATATTAAAAAACTCTACCAATGCAAGCCATAATAACAGATTAAAGCATAATATCCAATAATAATTGTTAAAAATAAGCAATATATATACAATTCAGTAGCAAGTCATAAAAAAAATTAGCCAACTCAAAATAGAAGAATACTCTTAACTGACAAAGCTGATACTTCTGGTGACGAAAATCAATCAGGACCGAGTTCTGTTTCCCCAGATGTGAAGATTGAACACCCAAGAAAGGCCAAGGCAAGCATAGAAAGCAAGTTTTATTTAAAGGATAGAACAGAGACAGACTTCCTCCAGAGAAGGGGCCCCGGAGCTGAGTATCCAAAGAAATGGGGGTGTCCTGTACCTTTCATACATTTTAGATTTTCTTTGCTCTCGTGTCTTCCTTTCCCCCTCTCTTGCCTCTCAGCTCTCCCCATCCTGAGTACTTGACCAAAAGGTGGACCAAATGATTGAGTGGTCCAGGCAGGAAGGTAGCAGCCCAGGAAGCATTAATTAACAACTCCTACAACTCCCTGCAGGAAGAAACAATTCCTGGGGGGCAGGTTGTTTTAGCAACAGGTTGGGGGAGAGGTGTAAGGATTTTGGGGATGTCAGCATTTGATTTCCTTTCCTTTACAACCAACCTCCATCTTCCTGATTGGACCCAATTATTTATTGTTTATATTGACTGTCTTTTTGTCCCTCAGCCTCAAAGTCTACCTACCAAAATCCTGTAGCAGTTAATCATGATTTTGGAAGCATTTTAACAAATTCCAAAATAAGAAAAGGATTCCTATTTTCTTTTCCTTCATTTAACAATGTACCAAAATTACTGGTCAAGTAATTAAAGAAAATGAGAAAGATAATGATAAAGACAGTGATATAAAAATTGTATGTGTATGTGTGATTGAGAGATATTATAGATATTATAAAGTTTATAGAGAAAAGCCAAAAAACTCTAAATATGCAATTAACATAATTAGGAACTTGCTACATATACAAGAAAAATATTCAAAAAAATATATTAAAAATTTTGTGGGAAGCCACTAAAGAAAATGTATAGAATTAAATATCTGTATCAAAAAAAGAAAGAAAATTTTCAAAATTATTTTCTACCTTAAGACACATTAAAAGGAAATACAAATACAAAGTAAGCAGAGGAAAGAAAATAATAAAGAACAGATAGGAAATAGGTGAAAGAGATATCAGAAAAAAAACAACAAACAGTAAAGAACACAGCTAAAATCTGGTTCTTTGGTAGGAATAAGAAAATTCATCATCTTTATTCAGGAAAAATTAAAACTGCCTATCTTCATACAGGCCACAGTTGTCTATACTAAAAAACTCTACCCAAAACAAAGTTCCTAAAAGTAATAAGCGAGTTTACCAATGTTTCAGGATTCCAGATCAATATACAATAAAGAGCCAAGAGGGCCTTAAAGTTCCCCCTCAGCTTGACAGAACTTGAGACAACCATCTCCTCAAGACAGCCCCTTGATCTCCCTTTTCTTGGGCATTTACTTTAGAAATACTTGTAAATTCTTTATCTGCCTCTTTGAGGTAGAAAAAAAAATCAAATCTCTTATTAGTTTGATTATCCAGAAATGTCTTACTTAAGAACCTGAGCGTCATTCATTTTGTAATTATCAAGGATATCATCTCTCCCAGTTCACAACAAGTTGTAAAACTATATTCTGTTATGAAAACAGAGGGAAAAAAGTTTACTTTACCTTATGTAAGCCCAATTAGCAAACACAGGTGGCCTATAGTTCTCCAAGTCTGACTCTTAAGTCTCTTTAGCCCTTTGTTTCAGGGCAGGTGAGCTCAGCATGTGTACTGGCCTCCCTATTATAACAGTATTAAGGGAAGTCTCCCTTGCCTGTCAGACAATGTTTCAAGCTATTTTTGAGTTGACAAATTCAGTGTATTTCTATATACTAGCAAAAAAAAAAATCAAAAATATAAAAATGTTACAAGATAACATCTATTATAGCACGAAAATATAAAAACCTAACAAAAGATGTGTAAGAGTTGTATATTGAAAGTTAAAAGATGTTGATGATAGAAATGAAAAATCTAAATAAAAGAGGCAATCTGCTATGTTCATAGACCATAAGATTTACATGAAGATGTACATTCTCCCCCGAATATATCTATGGCATCAGTGCAATCACAATCAAAGTCCCATCAGGGTTTGTTTATTTGTTTTTCCTTTGGCAGAAATTGAGAAGCTCATTGTAAAACTGAATTTAAAAATGCAAGTGAATTAGAATATTACAAACAACTTTGAAAAAGAACAAAGTTGGAAGACTACACTAAGCATAAATCAAAACAGTGTATTTTTTATTATTTACTGGTACATTGCAGTTATAATAGCAGGATTCTTTTTGTCATATTCACACATGCACAACAATTTGACCTATCTCATGCCCAGGACCTTCCCTTTTCCTCCCTACTCCTTGTTGACGTAGGCAAATAGATCATCAGAAAAGAGCAGAACAAAGATAGTCCCACAAATATATAGGCATTTTTTTTTGACAAATGTGTGAAGGTAATTCAGTGAAGAAGAATTTTTTCAAGAAATGTGAAACAACTGGTTACCCATGCAAAAAAATATGAACTTCAACCCAAACCATACCAGTAGTAAAAAAAAACTAATTCAAAATATGTCATATATTAAATACTAAATTTAAAACTATAATTTCTTGATGAAAATATCAGCAAAATTGTTATTCTTTGCATTAGACCAAGATTTCTTAGGTATCACACACACAAAAAAAAAAAAAAAGAAAAAAGAAAAGAAAAAGAAATCATAGAAAAGAAAAAATAATCTGAACTTCATGAAAATTAAAACCTTTTCTTGTTTTAAGCATACTCCAGGGAGAATTGATATCAGATTGGAAAAAAATTATTTGTAAGTAATAAATCCCATACAGATATTGACTGAAGATATGCATTTAGAAAAAGAGAAAGAAAGAAAGAAACTCTCAAAACTTGGTAAGAAATAAAAAAAAAAAACCATTAAAAAAAAGATGGGGGAAAAAGTTGAGTAGTCTCCTCATCAAAGAAATCACATATAAGATAATAAGCATATGAAAAGGCACTCAACATCATACATCCCAAGGAAAGTGCAAATTAAAATCAGGGGATACCATACATCCATTGGAACAGGTGAAAATATTTAAACTGACTATACTAAGTTTTGTGGAGGAAGTGGAAGAACATAGGGGACTCTGAGCTACTTGAGGGCAGGGAGTTAACTGTTTCTTCTTTATATCCCCGAAGCCATCAAGATGTTTGGCTCAGAGCATGTAACACACTAACATTTCTTTCAGTTCTATTCATAAATATGCATCCAATTTTTCATGGCGATTTAGCAAATAAATATCTATATTATTTCCCATAACAACAAGCTAGAGTACATTTTTTTCAAGTATTTAAAATAAATGTGTTAAGTAATGAATCCTTGAATAAGATTATTTCTTCACCTACTCGTTGTAAAATGTCAAAATTTCTAAAGAAGGAAAAATATATCCATTAACACTATAAGTTTTACAAATTATAAATGAAATAATATTCACAGTTTTCACCTTGCTCCACTTAAATTATGTTGATTTGATCTCCATTGGTATCTTTTATAGTTAATTTTTATTTATAATCCTAGTAACCTCTGAATTTTTCATTCATAATTTTTTTTTCCTTTTTTAGGGTTAGGCTATTTTTTAAACTGCAAAATCAAACAGGTATTTTTTAAAAGCATATATTGTATTCACGAAGAAAACCAATTGAGTTTTTAATATAGATATAGTGAGTTAACTGATAATCTTAACATACAACATAAATAATTAAAATATGTGAAGTGGAACCAAAAAAAACCGCTTAAGTCAGAGTATTACATAATGCATTGCTGAGGTTACATTTGGCTCATAGATTAGCTCTCTGTACTAAGGAACAAAGTGCATTAGTGCCATCTCCTGGCAAGTAAGATGGTCCTTAAGCCATGTACCTCTCTAGTAAGTCTCTTAGTAAGTAGTTCATATTTACTAAAATGATGAATAAAATAAGCCTATCGATTTTCCTCCAAAGTAAGACTATTTATTAAATAAAGTAAAGGAGGATTAAATTTTTCATCTACCTACAATTATTACTTTTTTATTTTTTAGTAACATACCTCAATTTACAACATGAATTTTTGTAGCTTTAATATATAGTCATAGAATTTACAAATATACAAATTTTTATATCTTATGAGTGTGTTGAAAACATGTTTATAAATATAAATTCTAGAAATATATCAATTATAAATGTATATTATATTTAGTATGTATCAAGAATATAAATTCAACTTAGAAGGACATGGAAAAGTTGCCTCATGATATTAAATTCCTAATAGAACACAGTAAGGATTCCTGTCTTTTTAAAGACTCTTATATGACACGTACAGAAATGTTAATAATATTATATGGAAAGATATAATTATGTACCAAGGGTGTGACATTCTCAGTCCCTAATTGTCTGTACTTCTTTAAGAAACTATTTTTCCAATGCAAACGGCTTAATGGCTTAAAAAAACTAATTATTTATGTTTATGACTTCTATCAGAAAGATCAGTGGTATGAGTTCTACAGTCCCATATCCTAAACTTTAGCCCATTTCTTTATATTTTTAATTCAATGGAGATATATGTATATATGCATTTCACCTTTTTTTTTCCATTTTTCCATTTCCACTGTGGATGATCTTTCAACTTTCTTGTGAAATGACAATTTTTTTATCATTTTCAAGAAATAATAACAAACTGTATACTCAATGAAATATTACTGCTTAAATTTTGAAATGGAGGTTGCTAACTTTAATAAGACAAAAGACTAGAAAATCTTCAGTGACTATAATGTCCATGAAGGTAAAAAGGTTGCTTTTTTGTTTCAAAAACATATCCACAACACCTAAAATAATATATAACATACAGTAAGGGTCCATGTGTATTTTTTTTCTTAATAAAAGAGTTAGTTAGATGTAGAAATTTATTATTATAAAAAATAAATTAATATGAAATTCAAATTGAAAGGTCTTTTAAAATTATGGTTATTTCTTATGTCTCAGAATACTTCAAATGGAATGTGCATGTGTACACACACAATCAAAATTCATAAGCTACATTAATTTACATATAAACTCAATGTACAATTTTATATTTTTTCCTCATATTTTCTCTATCCATCCAATTACTCTTAGCAACATTATTTATGCTCAGGGTTTCACTGAGTTTTTCTATGTGAATGACCAAAGTCTCTACCTATGGCTACACGTTTACTTCTACTTTCTAGAATCAAACCACATTTTAAACTTTGTGCTATGTATGTGTAGATATATACATACGTAGATATCTATATGGAATATCTGCTAAATATACCAATTCTACTAACACTTCAACGTAATAATATACAAACCAGAGTAAATACCTTTCCAAATATGTATATTTTTTCTTTTATTCTTTATTTTTTAACATCAAACCATCTGCCCAGCTAATAATATTTAAAATTCTGTTAAATTCATATATATATCCCTCAGACTTGAGATGGACACACACACATATTTTCCATTTTCACTGTCATATGCCAAATTAATATCCTGATGAATTCACATCTAGCTGCATTTAGTAATCAGTCGAGGGGTTAAGAAGTCACTGAGCTGTCATTGCTGCATCATCTCCTAATTCCTGTTACCATTTTAATTATCTTAGAACAGTATTACTTGAAAGTGTTCTAAGTAAAACACTAGTTCACTGTGTCAAGTGAATAAAAGTCTCTAGCCAAATAAGTTGGGGAAAAACTAAATTTTAAAAACTTAATATTGATTATTTCCTACAGAGCCATTAGTGTAATGCAAATGTGAGTCTCCAACAGGGAAAAGTACCAAGTAGTTTTCCTCTCTTTTACTTGGAAGTCAAACATTTTTTGTGGACCATCTCTTGCATCAGTGTTCCATTGAGGATGCTTTGAAAAGTATTGCTGAAGAGCATCATCATGACAACTTCTCTCTTTGCTCAAAACTGTAATGGTAAACACCACACAATGCAGAGCAGTCTATCGAGTAAGCCAGCCACTAGTCAAGTGCAGCTATTTAAATTAAAATTGGGCAAATTATGTAAAATTTTAAAATTCATTTTCTCAGTTACATTGTCACTTTACAAGACCTTAGAACTACATGGAGCTAGTACTGCTTTATCAGATCACGGAAATAGAGAAGATTTCCATCATTACAGAAAGTTATATTGGACAACATTGCTCCAGAATAAGACTAACTGTGCCATAGTCATTTAACATGGGGCAAGTGCCTGCACAACTCTGGATCTCAGTTTTCTCATCAATATACTGAGGATAATGATAAGCATTGTGAGAATTAGGTGAAATAATACATGTAAAATGCTTAGAATAGGAGCTGATGGTAATAATTCAGTAAGTGTTAAGTAATATTATCTATTTGTGTTATTAAATTGCTATCCATTGCCAGGTGAATAAACACCAATGTTCTTAATCTGCTTTTCAAATCTGTTTTCCTTTGTCTCCACTTACCTGTTCAAGACCTTCTTTTTGCTATTTCCTTGTATTTACCTGGTTTCTAATCAAACTCACAGGTTCAATAAATAGTCCAGAGTTTACAAGCTCTGAACTTTGCTAAAGTGCTTTTACTTTGCCCAAAATGCCCCCCTCCACCTCCTATATCTCCACATCTAAATACTGTCTTCAAAGTCAAGAGCAAATTCCACCTTTACCACAAACAAGAAATAAACTCTCATGCCTCTGACTCTAATGGCTGCCCTTTCATATGCTTTTGGAAAGCCCAATCCTGTTTAATATGTATATATTCATAAGATTTCTTCTACCTACATTGCCCTATTAACTACATTATGTATATCTTATACATTTAGGTAATCAATAAGAAAATAAGTCATATTCTAATTTGGAGATTTTAGCTCTGTACAATTTAGCCTATGACCCTATTAACTGACAACTGCTGTTTGCAATTATACCTTATATGATATTTAGAATACTTACATGGTCTAAAATTCAGTCTTTCAAAGTACATGAAAATGATAAGGTGAGATTTTTTTCTAATAAGAAAAAAATGAGATCACAGTTATTTATTGGATCAATGTATAATTGATATAATCCAACAAACCACAATTGTTAACATAAATACACATCTTACATGAAGAAATTGTTTTAAACCTCCATTTTCAAATGAAAGTTTCTGAGCTAATTTTATTCAGAGATAGAAATGGAATCAAAAGCAATAGTCTTGCCTGATATGAATTATCACTGAAATTTTACCACTGGGTGTTCTTTCCACCTGCTTTGAATGCTTACCATAAAGTGACAGAGAAAAAGGATAAGAACATATCCATCCTGAGTATGTGATTTCATGAATGTAAAACACTTTTTAAAAAAATCCAAAAAGTCAATGTACTAATTAAAAGTGCTTTTGGATATGAGTAATCTAAGTAGCTAGTGATATTTATAGACACAAACTGTACACTGAACAAGCCAAATGATATATCCAATATACCACCAATTTTTCTTTCATTGTTAAGAGATGATGAATAGTAATTTCCAATCCCTCTTAAAATACATTTGATATTTTTGAATGGAAAAAATTCTCTGTTTCCAATAGGGTTTGAAAGAACTCTTGAAAGCTCTGAACCTTTCTAAGTTTTCACAATAATAGTGAAACATAGTAGCAGTTCAATCATTGATTATATAGATGTCAATACTGGCAATAATTTCTAATATAGACACATTTCCACTGCTTAAAGCAGCTCTTTGTTTTATAATTTGTTGCCAGGAAGGAAAACAGTTTAAAACCACTTAGAATTTTTACCACCATGAATATTAAATTTATAAGGGAAGTGGTTAATTGAAATTGATTAAAGATATATTCTAACTGGGAGTGGTGGCACATGCCTGTTATCCCAGCTATAGGAGAGACTTAGGCAGGAGGATCACAAGTTCAAGGCCAGCATGGGCAACTAGAAAGACCCTGTGTCAAAATTCAAAAATGGCTGTGAATATAGCTCAGTGGCAGGGTGCTCCTGGGTTTAATCCCCACAAAAACAAAGACAACAGAACATCACTTTTTTCTCCTATCCCATCAGAGACTTTACTTTTCTAGGGCAAACACTTCAGCTAGCTTTTAGAACTACACATCTGATGTTTCTCTGTGTTGGTTTAAAATATATACCAAGCCCTACTCTAAATAAAATTGTAAAATTAAACTCGCTGCCCTTCAAATTGCCCAATGCTAAGTGGTCAATTAGAAATACTAACATCATACAATGTACATTGAATAAAATACTAACTCTGTGCTCAATTAAAACAGAAAAGAAAAACTTATAATCCCCCACTGATTTCCTCTGACTGAGTGGGCTTAATTCAAAAGATTAAGATAAAATATATCTTTAACTTTATTGGACATGATAAAGCAGAAAAAAATATGTAAATATAGTACATATAAAAATATTTTACACCTAGATTTTAATATAAAAAGAATCCATATTTAAGTATTTGTAGCATATTTAAGCATATACATATATGTAAAAAATAAAACATCCTTTGATCTATCTCACATCTTCATCCTTTTGTAATATTTTTGATATTTGCTTCAAGTAATATTATCCTTGGGTAACACTTGGGTAATTTCATTTCAATTTCTCTGTCCCTCAAAATAAAAGATCATATAAATTTTATCTTTGTGCTTCTAATGCATACTTCCATACCTTACCAAATATATATATATGATATTTTATTTTTACATTTTATATAAGTGGCCTCATACTTAAGGTATACTTCTTCAAACTTCCTTTGTCTATCAATAATAATTTTATAAATATTTTTGTTCACTGAAACTATAACATATATATAACAAATTTTATATATAACATATAACTATAACAAATTTTCAACTAGAATAAAAATGCTGCATTAATCAATTTTGAACATAAAAACTTGTTTATGGGCTGGGGTGTGGCTCAAGCGGTAGCGCGCTCGCCTGGCATGCGTGCGGCCCGCGTTCGATCCTCAGCACCACATACAAACAAAGATGTTGTGTCCGCCGAAAACTAAAAAGTAAATATTAAAATTCTCTCTCTCTCTCTCTCATCTCTTAAAAAAAAAAAAAAAAAAACTTGTTCATATTGGCAGCATTTCCTCTATGGAAATAAAGTCCTGAAAGAGTGCATTTTTTTTAACTTTACTAATATTTAAGAATTGCTCTTCTAAATCTTGGCACTAATATTGACTTCTATAGTATCTTATGAGACCTCTGATTGTTCCATATTCTCAATAAACATAAACATGTCATTATTTTCTGTTTTTCTTATAAGTATATAATTATAAAAATTTAAATTTGCATTTTGTTTATTTTTAATTAAGTAAACATCATTTCCTGTCTTTGTGGGTGGGTTATTTGGTTTTCCTCTGTTATATAGCAGCTATTAATATTTTTAGTCTATTTGGTGTTTGGGTTATTTTCTCTAAGATTAAGTATGTTATGCATTCTATCCCTAATTGAATGTATGGTTTTCAAAATAACACATACAATTTTCCATTTGTCTTTTCAGTTTTAAACAGATTCTTTTCATGTATAGAAGTTTTTAATTGTAATACTTTTCAATCAATTAATCTTTTCAAGATGTGCTTTTCGTGTCTTTATTAAGGAATCCTTACTTATTCCAAATGCAAAAGTATCATATTATGTTGGCATCTAATAATACATGAGTTATGTGCTGGTCTTTATTTCTGTAAAAATTTATTTGGTTATGCAATATATGGTATTCCATGATTAAGCATTTAATCTTAATAAGGGTCCAGAGATTTGCCAAAGAAAATGACTTGCTTTCTTTCTTGCTTTGTGGAAGGATTTTGCTTTGTCACAGGATCCATACAGCAAGTCTTTATTACTCCATCTTTTAAATAACTTTGGATTTGCTGCTTCATAAGGCTCAAAGGGCAGCAATGTTTGAACTTCAATTTAAATAAGCTTGAAAGCCTTCAACTCAGGGTCCATACCAAGCAGAGTGGACAGTCTTGCAGAGAGCTGAGTAAGAGGAGCCCAAGCACCTAGAAAAACATTTAAAGGAAGTATCAGGATTGGTGTCACACAATAGGAAGTTGTATAGTATGTAAAGAATTGAGGATTCTATGCTAACTAAAAAATTCAAAATCATTTTTTTAAAATACCATCTTATGTACAACTTCTTACTTAAAATATAAAGCAACATTTGACCATGCTAAAGTGATCATAAAGTAGCAATTCACAATGGAAGGAATATTGTCTTCTTTAGGCACCTAGACATGTCAGAAAAATAATAAGGATACACATTTAAATCTTAAGCCTGGCTGTTTGTATTATATACATTCTTCTTTTCTCTCATGTGGATTCCAGTTCATACTCACTGATTCTCATGAGAAATGATAGTGATGGGAGCATGTTATACCCGAAAATTATAGAGATGACAAAAACAACAATAAAAAAGGCAAAAATCGATGCCTCAAAAGAATAGAATGCTTTGGGTCTGCAGCATTCTACAATTTGATTGGAAATTCCAAGTAGCAAATTAAAGAATGTGCCCATTATAATTATACTAAAGCAGTAATAGAACATGAACAAAAAGAGACATTCAAAGGTAAATAAATGCTGGTCATGTGGGCACACAAAAAAGTGTGCTTTAGTATGTCCAGTATGATGTAGGCCATCATATTGTGGCCATTAAATGATGTCATTAGAAACCTAAATATCATGGATAATACCCTTATCCTGATTCCCTTGATCCTAAGAGTATTTAAGGCATCCATATAACATGCTCACTGAGAGAAATACATTATTAGGACTGACACACATATCTAATCTACCTTCACATTCTTAATTAACTAAATAGACACCTTGATTTTGTACACTGGATTTTTCTGAGCTTTAATAATATAAGTAAGCTTCTCTAAAACAATGTTTTTAGCACATTAATGAGATGAAGTTTCTAAGCCTCAAAATCTAAGAGCCCATGTCTGGACAATGAAGACTTAACTAGGTGAACACAACATACAGACTGATGGGACCAACATCCAGACTCCTCCAAGTGATACGTCTCAACCTGATTATAGGTGCTCTTCCCAACCCTATGTTTTCTGTACAGCCGTAGAGCATTGTAAAGATTGATGCCTATGTAAAGAAGTACCAAGGCTACCATGAGTCAACATGATGGATGCTGACTTTGAGAATGAGGGACAATTTAATAGATTTATCCTTATTCTGGGCCTTGAAGAATGAGTTGGTTTGTGGCCTAATGAAAGCCATTCTAGACTGAAGAGAACATGAAGTCTTCAGAACACTTAGACAAGGTTAAACTTTTTTATGTATCTATAACTAAGGTTCAGTACAATTTTTATAATTTGTCCTTTTTTGCCTTTTCTTATCTTTGTGTTGGTTTTTAGGGTTCCTCCAACATTGCTCTGTGTCAACTTTCTGTATCAAGAATATGAAATGTTTGATATGCATGGGATTTACAATTTTGTGTGTTTAGATCTATATAGACTTTTCACTTTAAGATATATACTAATGATTATCTTTAAACTATATATCTAGAGACTAAACAAATATTCATCATTTTTAGAAATGTTTAAAGTTTTACTTCACCTGAAATTTCCTTGAAGCATATACCATTACATAGAAGTATGGTTGCAAATAACTTGCTAATTCTCTCACATTCCATGTTAAATTTTAATTTCCCATGCAAACCAGAATCAATTTCTTGGTTATGTTTTCTTCTATGGATTTGATTGTCCTTACACTATTTTAACTTTTTTTCATTATTTTTTTTTTCTAGTTTAGTTTTACAAATAAATAAGGCAGCCAGGATCAGGGGTGTACATCTATAAACCTGGCAACTTGGAGCTAACATAGGAGGATCACAAGTTTGAGGCCTGCCTGGGCAACTTAGCAAGGCCTTTGTCTCAAATTAAAAAATAAAAAAAGGCTGGGCATGTAGGTTCAGTGGTAAAGTGCACCTGAGCTCAATCCCCAGCAAACCCCACCCCATACCCCCCCAAATTTAGTAAGACAAATTTCCTTTCGTTATACATAAAAGACTGAATATACAAACTGACAATGGCCAGCCCATAAGTGAAAAGAAAACTTCAACCTACAACTTGAGCAGGAACTATCCTGGGAAACTAAACCACAACTTCTGTAGTAATCAATCAATGGTCAAAACTTGACCAGAACTGCACTGTTCTGTTCCACTGCCAATTTAAGGCAAACTAGAGAAAATCAAATAAATACATTCTCAGAGAGAACAATAATCAGAAGAACAACAATCAGAACAATCACAGAGAATGCTCTGATTCTAATTAACTTGCCTCTACCTTCCCATACAGACAACCTCCAACCAGAGCACACCTGAATCCTTTTCTGACTTCCCTGCTTGTCTCTGAGTTTCTGCCAGACACAAGATACCGTGGCTGACTCCCTTTCTGTGTAGCAAACTCTGAATAAATAGCCACCATTCTTATTTGGAGTTTCTTCATTTATTCCCACATACCCCTATTTCAGAATTTCTATATCATAAATATCTCTTAATTCTTCAGGGAATCATTTCAAAGTTGTCTCTCTTGAGAATGGATACTAAAACACCAAGGAATGCCCAGGAGCTGTGTTTTCCCTTTCAAAACCACAATTTTCCCCAAGGAATCTGTGTTAAGTCAGGAAACCACCTGGACCTGGGAGACCTGTTCAGAGATGTAATATTGGCATCTGAGGTTCTACCAGAGTCTTGATGGACTTATATCAGGTATAGATTGTTGGACACAGAAGCATCCTCATTATAATAAAGTTATGGTTCCATTTTAATATATATAATTATAAAATTGAGAGAAATCTTCTAGTATACAAAGTGCTCAGGGCCAAGAAAGTCCCAGAACATATAGTAAATAATATTAGTAAACACAACACAACTCTCTGGAGATGCTAATTGCCAGAGACCAAAGAAAACTGGAAATCCTCACAAATTGAGATATGTTAAGGGTTTGGGCTCTAACTAATAACTGAGGCATTCACTGAGGTTCTACTTCCTGGAATGGAGATGACCTACAGTGGTGATAGAGTTGGGGTGAGGAGGGGATTGTGGGAAGGTGAACTCTAGGCCCTTGCATAAGCAAGAAAAGGACTCAAGTATCCAAGGTAAAGACATTCTGATCTAAAGTCCAGGAGAACTAAGTACAATATCTGTCAGGTTTTGTTTTGTCTTTTGAAAAACTTCTTTAGAGCTGAACTATAAAAATAGGTACAAATGATTTTATAATAATTAGAGGATCCTTTGAGCTAACTTTCAGATTATACATTTTACATACTTTAATCTTTAGAATGACGCCTGTATATATAACTTGGAGTAAAACAGTGTATGTAGCATACTTTTGGAAAATATAATAAGTCAGTTCTTTTTTTATATAAAAATAAAACTATTTTTAGAATTCAGTAAAAGTAACTGATTTTTTTTATCTTCCATGAAAATGTCATAAATTCTTAGTTTACACTTAATTTAGGGCAGGTTATGAAGTATTTCTTTGAGGAAGATAAATGCAAATTTGTGTCCCTTGCAGAGTTTAAGTTTTAGGAATAGAAATCACGTAGGCAGCAGGAAGCAATACTGGAACCTACACAACCGAGCAAAATGATAGTAAGTGCCTGATCCAATAGGAAGATAGAGTTGTCTGGAAGATACATGGCAGAGTTCCAGAGGAAAGAAGAGCTACAGACATCAAGGTGGTGATGCTCCTGAATGTTTGTCAAGTACTGACAAGGCATGCAGAGAGTTAAACTCCTATGGTGGAGCAAAGTAAGTTGTAAACCCAATAATTTCCACACATTGTATCTCTGAACACACAGAATGGAGAGTCTTCAGATATTCAATGGAATCCCACAGGGCCCCCTATAAGGTTATATTAGTATATATACATTATATTATATCTTATTCATTATTTAAATATTCATGAAATACTGTATATATGTGTATAAAGATATATATATATACATATGTACATATGTGTGTGTGTGTGTGTGTGTATATATATATATATATATATATATATATATATATATATATATATCTTGTGTGTCTACAGAGATATTAGAGAGAAAGAGAATAAGCAGTTACCTATTTAATCCAATGTTAAAAAAATAGTTTTAACAAAGTATTCTCTACATTGCTGAAATTCTCCCTGAATTGGTATTAATTTAACTGTTTTGTTTATAGATTTCTTCTTTTAAACAACAACACTCCTGGAAAGTACCATTAAATCATTAATACCTTGGCTTGGAGGAGCTGCTGGGATCACTGAAGGAGGGCCCTCCTGAGATTCTTGATAGAACTAGTATTTCTCCCTAACAACCAAAGAAGACTAATTTTCACAGCTCGACTATCCCTCTATCCAAAGGCATAGTTTTAGCTCTACAAATGTGCTTAAATTACACTCATTACTAATGAAGAGACCTTAAGAATTGCAATGTGCCACAGAATCAATTGCTAATTTCTAAATGGAGTTTTAACAGCATGCAGTCATTAAGTTTTTATATTTCTTAAATTAGTTGAAAAGTGAACAAGTCATCTCATGAGTATATTTTTGGTCTGCATGCCAGTCAGCCAGACTGATGGATTCTCAAACAGAACTAACCATTGTTTTGGTTTCCTCCTGGAGAAGATATTTACTTTGTTGTCTCCTCTCATTTTGTCTAATCAACATGCCTTCATGTGTGTCTGATCTTCTGACAATTTTCTGTGAGTCAATGTTTATAAGCCAAAAAAATAAAAGTGTTCCCTCTAATACACCTCTAAATTTTTAAAGAACATTATACAAAAAAGTGCAGCAATGCTTTAAAGTGCATATTAATTTAAAATGGAATAATTAAATACTAATATTATTTATTGAGTGTGTGCCAGACAACTATAACTTGTTCAATTTGCACTATTCAAATACGCACTTTGAATGAGGAACTTTGAAATGAGATGACTAAAGTTATTTTTCCAATTAAGGTAGATATATTTGTTACATTTTGACTTCTTAGCATTTGAAGTATTTATTTTGACAGAAAAATCCTCGGACTAGAAATTGACAACTATGAATTCCTTAAGAAGGTAAGATAATAGTTATCCCATAGCTAATCAGATTTAAAAGTGGAGGCCACAGCGTGGTGTTTTTAATCTGCTTTCTAAAACTCAACCCTAGGCTACCTTTATCCCTTAGGAAACCCACAATACAGATGCCCATCATCACTCTCCAGAGGAAATTTCCCAGCCAAGTAAAGCAGCTAAATCTATAAGTTCTTCAGACATTTAGAAAAACCTACTTTTCACAGATTTATTCTAACCTCTGCCCCAATGTTTAGGAAAAAAAAAAAACAGTTTAAATTTTATGCATGGACATTTTTAAATAACTTTGTTGAGAAACACTTCTACTAAATGCACTCAGGGGTCAAATCTTTCACAAATTTCTGCATTCATAAATAAGAATCAATCTATATGGAGAAAATAATTTTTTTAATTTAATAAACCTCCTTTTCAAAATTCATGCCATGAATTATAATGCTTTTTATCAGCACTGGGGATTAAACCCGGGGATGCAATACCACTCAGATATATCTGCAGCCCTTTTTGAGACAAGGTTTCACCAAATTGCTGAGGCTGGCCTTGAACTTGTGATCCTCATGCCTCAGCCTCTGGAGTTGGTTGGGTTTCAGGTGTGCACCACTTTGCCAAACTAGATTACAATTTCAAGAGTTAGGAATGCTACATGTATGGGTGCCTTAGATTTTTTGTTTTTGTTTATAGCCATCATCATCTCTTTGCCTCAATACTGCAGATCAGTGAGCAAACTCAACATAGGCTAAAATTAGAAGAGCTCCTATACAAAAATTGTTGTTTCAGATTTGAGCTAATTAAAACATATTTATGTTAATCAGCTTTTCATTACAGTGGCCAAAATATATAGCAAAACCAAATTAGATGAGAAAAAGTTTATTCTGAGCTCATGGCTTCAAGGGTTCAGCCCATGGTAAATTGACTCCATTTCTCTGGACACAAGATAAAGCAGAACATTATAATGGAAGGGTATTGTGGATACTGTGTTATTCATGGTGGCCAGAAAGCAGAGAAGAAGAGGAAGGGGCCACAGGAAAGATGAACTCTTCTCAGGCATGCCCCTGGTGACCCACTTCCTCTATACCTCACCTTCCTACAGTTACCATCCAGTTAGTTCCTCCATCTAGGATGGAATTATTAAGTTTCAGCTCTCATAATCTAATCATTTCACATCTGAATATCCTGCATTATCACAGGTGTTTAGAGAGTACACCTCATATCCAAAGCATTCATTCTGTGTCTGGGCCCCTAAAGCTAATGTCCATCTAACAATGCAAATTGCATTTAATTCAGCCTCAAGAGACTTCATAGTCTTAACAGTTCCAGCATTGCCCAAAAGTTCAACTCCAAAGTCTCACCCGAGACTAAAGAAAAACTCTTGGCTGTGAGCCTCTATAAAAATCAAAAGCAATTTACTGTATCTAATATACAGTAGCACAGAGTAAACATTCCCATTTCAAAAGAGAGGAATTATGGCATAGGAAGGCAGGGTGGGACCAAAGCAAAGACTGAAAGTCAGCCAGTCATATATTAGGTCCTGTGGCTCCCCATCCAGTATCTGGGGCACAGAGCCGTGAGATGTGCTCTCCAAAGATGTTGGGTAGTCCTCTCTCCTTGGCAAGGCCAAGTGCTTGTGGACTCTCTCTCTCTTAGCCTGGCCCTCTCCTCAACCAGCAGCTTTTCTTAGAAGATTCCCTTACTGGAATCTCTTTATCCAGAGGGTCTCCAATGAAGCTTTGGCTTCCTTCTCACAGTTTCACACATTACCCTCTCTAGGGCAGCCCACGGGGATTGTGATCTTACTACATTTTGCCTGGTCTCCCAGGCCTTCCTTTAAAATCTCAGTGGATTATATTCTCTAGCTTCATCCATTTTCTTGCAAATGCCATGATTTTATTCTCTTGTAATGGTGAATAATATTCTATTGTGTATATATACCACATTTTCTTTATCCATACATCTACTGAAGGGCATCTAGGTTGGTACCACAGTTTAGCTATTGTGAATTGTGCTGCTATAAACATTGATGTGGCTGTGTCTCTGTAGTATGCTGCTCTTAGTCCTTTGGGTATAGACCGAGGAGTGGGATAGCTGGGTCAAATGGTGGTTCCATTCCCAGTTTTCCAATTGGCTGCACCAATTTACAGTCCACATTTTCTTTATCCATTCATCTGTTGAAGGGCACATAGGTTGGTTCCAGAGTTTAGCTATTGTGAATTGAGCTGCTGAAAACATTGACATCACTGTCAATGCTGCATCACTGTAGTATGCTTATTTTAGTCCTTGTGTTTAAATTTAGTAGTGGGTTGTTTGGGTCAAATGGTGGTTTCATTCCAAATTTTCTGAGGAATCTCCATACTGCTTTCCACAGTGATTGCATCAATTTGCAGTCCCACCAGCAATGTATGAGTTTACTTTTCCCCCACATCCTTGCCAACATTTATTGTTACTTGTATTCTTGATAAGTATCATTCTGACTGGAGTGAGATGAAATATCAGTGTGATTTTAATTTGCATTTCTCCAATTGCTAGAGATGTTATGTTGAACATTTTTTCATATATGTGTTGATTGATTGCATTTCTTCTGTGAAGTGTCTGTTCACTTCCTTAGCCCATTTATTGATAATTTGTTTTGTTTTGTTTTGTTTTTAATTTTTTATTGTTGGTTGTTCAAAACATTACAAATTTCTTGACATATCATATTCCACACTTTGATTCAAGTGGGTTATGAACTCCCACCTTCACCCCATACACAGATTGCAGAATCACATCAGTTACACATCCATTGATTTACATATTGCCATACTAGTGTCTGTTGTGCTCTGCTGCCTTTCCCATCCTCCACCCTCCCCCCTCCCCACCTCTCCCCTCCCCTCCCCTCCTCTCTGTCTACCCACTCCACTGTATAACCCTGAGGGTCTCCTTCCATTTCCATGCAGTTTTCCTTCTCTCTCCCTTTCCCTCCCACCTCTCATCCCTGTTAAATGTTAATCTTCTTCTCCTGCTCTTCGTCCCTACTCTGATCTTAGTTACTCTCCTTATATCAAAGAAGACATTTGGCATTTGTTTTTTAGGGATTGGCTAGCTTCACTTAGCATAATCTGCTCTAATGCCATCCATTTCCCTGCAAATTCTATGATTTTGTCATTTTTTAATGCAGAGTAATACTCCATTGTGTATAAATGCCACATTTTTTTTTATCCATTCGTCTATTGAAGGGCATCTAGGTTGGTTCCACAGTCTTGCTATTGTGAATTGTGCTGCTATGAACATCGATGTAGCAGTGTCCCTGTAGCATGCTCTTTTTAGGTCTTTAGGGAATAGACCAAGAAGGGGAATAGCTGGGTCAAATGGTGGCTCCATTCCCAGCTTTCCAAGAAATCTCCATACTGCTTTCCAAATTGGCTGCACCAATTTGCAGTCCCACCAGCAATGTACAAGTGTACCCTTTTCCCCACATCCTCGCCAGCACTTGTTGTTGTTTGACTTCATAATGGCTGCCAATCTTACTGGAGTGAGATGGTATCTTAGGGTGGTTTTGATTTGCATTTTAGCCAATCCCAAAAACCAAATGCGGAATGATTTCTCTGATTTAAGGATGCTGATTCATAATATGCTGGGGGGGGGCAGATGGGAAGATTAAATTAACTCTAGATAGGGCAAAGGGGAAAAGGGGAAGGAGAGAAAGAGAGGAGCCATAGGGATAGAAAAGATGGTGAAATGCAATGATCATCATTACTCTAAGTACATGTAAGAAAACACAAAAAATGTGATTCTACTTTGTGTACAACCAGAGATATGAAGAATCACGCTCTATATGTATAATATGAATTATAATGCATTATGTTGTCATATATAACAAATAAAAATTAAAAATAAATAAATTTAAAAAAAAAAATCTCAGTGGAAACCTCTATGACCCTCTAACTCCAATATCCTGCATTCCTGCAAAACCTGCACCATGTTAATGATGCCACAGTCTGCTGCCAGCTTGAGCAATATCTTGGATCCCTGGGATCATAGCTGCTGTGGTTGGGTGGATGAGCATGGTGAAATTCCTTCATAGGCCCCCCTGAGTAAGCAGGGCTCCTCACGAATTTTTCTCAAAGAAATTTTGCCTTCTGTGCCCTTGAGCCTGCAAAGGATATGGCCTCACAAATTCCTGAAATGCATTCAAGCTATCTTTCCTTTTGTCTTTGTGCAAAGTACTTCTTAGTATTTCTTTAGTGGCTATAATCTCTCCAACAACAACAATGAAATTGTCTGAAAACAATTGTATTTCAAAAGATATTCATAAATTAGGGCAATAAGTACAATTCTGCCACATGGCAGCTGGAGAACATTTTGCAATATTAATATTGTAATTAATATTGTTTCTTAAGTTGTATATATATATATATGAATCTAGAGAGAAAAATGAATGTGATGTTGATTATTTTTCATATTAAACTGACATTAAATGTTACCAGATGAGCCTTCTACTATTTCACATCTTTTTCAACAATTACTGCAAGTTTAGCATCCCTAATACAAAAATTAAAAATAGGAAAAAAATACTCCAAAATCAGGAGATTTCTGTGAGACAATATGCTACTTCATGTAGAAAATTCCATACTTGACCATGTTGCAGACACAACACAAGCACACTAAAATTATTGTATAAAATTACTTCAGGCTACACGTATAAGGTATATATAAAATATGAATTTTATACTTAGAGGTGGGTCCTATCTCTATTATATCTCATTATTCAAAATCTGAAAAAAATTTAAAATCTAAAGCATTTCTTTTCCCAAGTATTTTGGATAAGAATATTTAACCTGTGCTGTAAGTCTTTTTAATTTTAGCCATTTTGGCAATAGCTTCATTTTATTGGTAAAGGGAAGGGTATAAAACAAAGATTTGCCTTAAATCTAGTAGGATTATTTTTTGCCATTCATGGCAGTCTATAGTTTTAATTTATTACTACGTGAAATGGCCTTAATGGTAACTAGAGTTCTGTCATTCATTTATAGCAACTCAAAGATGACATAATATTTTATAGATGTGCCTGAAGATAAAAAGTCTTTATTAAACATTTATCAAATACGACTTTATAACGACTTCCAAATATAATAGGAATGCCTTTTAAATGCTGATAAAGGAAGTAGGTGTAAGAAAATGGTAATCTTTGGCATAAAACCAAATTAGTTTTGAATTAGCAATATCCAGATTAATTTGATATAATCTTTTACATGCTATTAATGTCAGTAACACATTTTAAAAATCTAAACAGATCTAAATTCAGCAATTTATTTTTTGAAAAAACTTTTGTTAATTGAAAAACCTTTTTTAATTAAAAGAAATTTTACAATGAAAAAGGGATATTCAATTAAAAAAATAGAACAATCAAAAAACATGTTTTATTACCATGAAAAAGAGTCATATATAAGTAATATTAAAGTAATTTCAATGAAGACAGCATATTTCTGACATTATAGTTCCAGCTATAATCTTTATTAAAGACAGAATTTAACAACCTAAGCAATATTAAGTACTTTACTATCTCCAACTTTCCATTTAGTTTTAAAAATCAAACCATAGGCTATCCAATAACTAGTGACTTGAGATTTATTTTAAAAATAATAATAACTTAGGTGAATCAGATTGATTCTCTCTCTTCCACATCAAAATGTAAATGGCAAGAATTTAATCAAATAATATCCAACATGAACATATAGTAATAGCCAAATATAGTGATCTATGCCTATAATCCCAGTTACTTGGGAGGTTAAATAAGGAGGATTGCAAATTAAAGGCAATGTAGGCAATTTGGCAAGATCTTGTTTCAAAAATAAAATAAAAAGTGCTGGGGTTGTGTCTCAGTGGTAGGGCACTTGCCAACTATGCATGAGGCCCTGGGTTCCATCTATAGTACTTCGAAAGAAAGAAAGGAAGAAAGGGAGAAAGAGAGAGAAAGAGAGAGAGAGAGAGAGAGAGAGAGAGAGAGAGAGAGAGAGAGAGAACAAAAGAGAGAGAAAGAGAGAGAGAGAGAGAGAGAGAGAGAGATGACAAATACTGGCAAAGATGCAAAGTAAGTAGAACTTTTGTACTGGCATATTGAAAATATAAACTGGCATATTCATTATGGAAAACAGTATGGAAGTTCCTCCAAAAACCAGAAATCAAACTGCCATATGATCAACAATCCCATTACTGGTATGCATCATCAGGAAAACATCAATATTTTTATATTTATTGTAGCCTTACTCACAATAGTCAAGATATGGATTCAATCTATGTGTCCACTGATGTATGTATAGATAGGAAAATGTAGATAGATAGATAGATAGATAGATAAATAGATACATAGATAGATAGATAGATAGATAATGTACATTAGTCAACCATAAACAAAAATGAAATCTTGTCATTTGTAGCAATATGAATGAAACTGGAAGGCAGTATGTTAAGTAAAATAAGTCAGGCCACAGAAAGTCAAATACAACATGTTCTCACTTGTCTATATGAGCTAAAATGTTGATCATATAGAAGCTGAGAATAGAATAGAAGTTATCAGAGTCTCGGTAAGGTCTCAAGGAAGGCAGAATAAAGAGACGATGATTAATGGGTATAGGAGTGCAGGTGGATAGGAGGAATAATGTACAATCTCTGCATGTCAATGAAAAAATTCAAAAAATTATTTAAAATAACTAGTTGAGCTATTTTTAAAAGTTATTTAAAATGAGAAAAAAAAGATTATTTAAATGGCCAAGACAAATGACTTAATCTTGAGAATATTTAGTATAATATATATTATACATACATAAGGAAACTTAATATATATTATGTATAATATATTATGATATGTATCCCTATATTTTAAAAAGATATAGGGATACATATCATAATATATTATACCTTTGAAAAATACATATCATAATATTTATACCTTTGAAAAAATGTATCAGCATATATAAATATTCTCTATTAAATAGATTTTAAGATCATTGATCTTTAATTGCAACAAGTATCAAAGCTACCAAAAAAGGGGGAAAAAATGTCAGTTGAGACTCAAAATGAAAAGCTATATACATGGGGCAGGTCCTGGTGCTGAGAGGTGATAATGAATAATCCTATACAAGTGAGGGATAGGGAAGGAACAAACTCAGAAGTAAATGGAAATGAAAGACCATGTAGCTTCTCAGAGGAAGCTAGAAAGGGAGAGTAGAGACTCAAACACTCTCCAGTTCCTGGATCCAGAGAGAAGCAGGTGAACTTCTAGGAGAATTCTATGAGATCTTGTATAAAATCCTTGCTACCACCATACCTGGTTCCACAGAATTTCACTTCTTGTACTCTTTAAAATATACATTTCTCTCTCTAGGAGACAGACTCTAGTTCCTATTTTTATGCCTAGAACATATTAATGCTAAAATTTATGTGATAAATAAATAAAAATAGATTTAATTTAAAAGTAGACCCCAAGTCCTCTCACCCTTCAACTTCACCAATCTAAGTAAAAGAAGCATATAATTAATGGTATCATGAGTTCTATTGTACAGAAAAGAAAATGAGAGAGATTAAAACACTGGCTTCTGATTCATATCCCCAGGTTTCTTATCCTTCTGGTTAAGCAATTTATATGTACATTTAAAAAAAGGGCTTAAGGGAGTGAGTGGGGGGGTTGAAGGAAGATGAAGGAGGAAATTATTCTAAAAGAATTATAATTGACTTCATAGATAAAGAAGCACTAGCTTACAATAGACTGTCAGAACAATTGATTAAAAAGTTGTGATTGATAACTTATAATTTACCAGTTGGTAAATTTTGATTGTTATTACTATTTTAAGCAAGTAGCTAAGATGACCTTATGTCTAGGTTTCTTTGGGAGAGTCTTGATTTTCTTCTACAGCTCAGCATAATAACTAACAGCACTCTCCTTCTATCTCAAGAGTGGCCCAACTGGAACAATAAATTATATGGTCACCTTCACTTGCAAGAATGAAATTCAAAATATATGCAAGCTTTAAGTAGTGCTTCTTCCCAATTTGTCTGGGAAAGACAGTGAATGAGCTGGTGAAAAGGAGCAACAGAGATCTTTATCTACTTAATGCCTTTTCAAAGGACCTTTGAAAAATATTCAATAGTAGACACTGTCAAGACAGAGAGATATTACTCTGTAAACCAAGCAGAGATAGAAATGACTGCCAGATCTGCAGCCCAAGGTGATTAATGACTAGGTCTTTCTTAGCTCAGAGAAAAGGTATATTTTACAGTGGCTAGGCCTTCTCAGGACATACTGACAGGGAGGAAATACCCCAATATTCTGACTTAGTTGAACAAAGATCCAACTAGAAGTATACTTTTCCTGCAAGCACCCTAAGGTATTCAGATACACACTATTCACCAATCATATTTTGAAAACCACTTCAATAATCATGGGCAAGGTCTGATGGGTTTCTTTCCCTTATAACAATGACATTGTAAAATCTTAGCCCAAAGGAATGTATTATAATAGCAGAAATCAGTTGACTTTACACAGATGGTCTTCCTCTCCATGTGGAGAGTCCTAAAGTAGATTTAACTTCTCAGTTCTACTCTTCAGGACTAAAGCAGAAGAGAAAATTGGAAGGAAGAGAGCCATTATGGTAGGCAGGCCTTGGAATTAAGGCAGCTTAACTTCACCTCCATCATGAAATTAGAAGTTTCCTGGCAAACCATGATGGGAGAACTAGTGAATTGCTTCCATTAAACCTTCAGGCCCCAAAACATAAAGAACTATCCATGGGATTCTCAGAGAGTTGTCATGGGAGATATGATAGCAAAATTATAATCAATCTGAAGGCACCTTGACTCCCATAACTTGAAATTTCCTTTATTCAGTAGAATTTACATAAGCTTTAACAAAGTTTACTCTGACTTGACTTCTTTTCTTTTAGTATTATAACATTTGCATGACTCAATTTTGACATCCTAAGGAAGTCCGCATAAATAAGCATTTCCCATAATTTGTGATATAGCCATTCTGAGTGTATCCTTGACATTGTGTCCCCTTCTTGGTCATGCATTGATATTTTAATGCTATTTACTACAAACTTGCATTGACAGCAGCTTAGAAGTGCTGTGAAAGCATTTTATTTGCCATCAAAATGAATAATGAATATTGAAAGTACATTTTGACAAAAATCACTAGGATAAAAAGAAAAAAAAAACAACCAAATATATCTTCAACATAATCATCATAGATTTCAGAAATCAATTTAACTATGAGAATGCTACTTAGCAGTTTATTCTGGATCAATGGCCAATGAGAGATTGAACTTCACTGTGAAAGATTTTCCTGGAAAATATAGGAAGAAAATTTAGCTCTCTCAGGAAGTAGGACAGAATCTGAAATCTCCTGCTTATATTTTCAAATTTAATACTTCCCCTCTTTTCATATATTGTCAGAACCTATTTCTAAAAATATAATCCAAAATAAATGGGCATTTTGCAAGAGTGCATGTAAAAATATACATTTTGGTACATAGTTAAGCAGCATACCACCACCAAAAGGTAAAGATATTTGTTTCTTCTTAATTTTACAGTAGTACAGCAACTTGCTTAAGAAGTTTTCATTTTGGGACACATTTTATATTTCTTCCCATAATATTTCTTATTAGTCTTGCTTGTCAATTACCATCATGCCATATGCCACTAAGTATTTTTGGCAGCAGAGAGGAAAAAGAAAAGGTAAAATAATAACAATTAGCATTATGAGTGCAAGCTACCTATGAAATACCGTACCAAACAAACATATTGCATGCAAAATCCATTTCTTCATAAGAAGAACCTTATTGAATTATTTATTATTTATGTTTTACAAATGGCAAACTAAGTCTTGGAAATGAGAGACACTTTTATGAAAACACATGGACAGCAAATAGTGGATTTGGCATTTGAACAAGGCTGGTTCCAGAGGCCATACTAGTTCTTGAAAGAAGCAGAAGTAGGGGACAGAAATGTGTTTGAAGGGAGAAGTAAATGAATACATCCACAAATGCTTCCATGTCCTGTTCAGTGTTGCCCATTTTCTTCCCAATTGGGTGAAACCAGAATGGGATTGACCAGATCACTTCTGAGAGGGATTGTTGAAAATCATCACCTGAAGAGTATACCCAGAACAGACCTTCAGAGCAAGGGAATACATGGATTCTACTAGAAGAGTAGTAAATGGTCACAGAGTCATGGAAATGTCCAACTTGTGGACAGCTGAGCAGCAGCCCTTCTAAATGCATATCAGAGACAGTGGCAGCTGGGCTCCACAGGTTGGATCGCTGACAGTAAATAATAAAGATATAGTTAATGCTTGACTATGAGCAGCCATATTTTTCTAAGAAATTAGATCTGAGAAGTTTTCTCAATACCAAATTATTTCTTTCTTACTGTTGGCTAAAATATTTGTCCAGATTTTTTTTGTCCACAGTGAAATTCTGCCAAGTAGCATCCAATTAAAATTCTGAATATGAGACATCGTTCCTAAAAATATCATTTGCTGAATGACCAAAGGACATGTAAACAAATATTTGACCTGAACCTGTTCAAGACAACAATGATGTTAACTTAGTTTCTTATTCAATTATTCAATACTAAAATGCAAATTAATTTCTTCAAAACATTCTTCACATTCCATATTAAACTAAGTAGATATGAACATTTGGCATACTTAAAAAATCATACATACTACCAGCTCTCATGTCAAATTGTCCCAAATATTTATCCATTAGACATTTATTCCTAAAAGAACCAGTCATTTGCATTACTTTTCAATTACAAAAGGAGGTTCAATAAAACAAATGATTTTCCAGACACTTTTAACTGAATGAACTTGCTTAGTTGTGTTCAACTAAGCACCAGACATAAAGAGTTGGGTGATTTTCAATTTAAGAAAATATGCTAACAATTTGTTGCTTTCAGTTTAGTGGGAAAATGTCATTGCTTAAATAATTATCTTGAAGACAGCTACCACTTGAATTTCCAAATCTATTACTTGAACTAATTCCTGGTGATTTAGATTCACATGTGATAATTTATAGTATGAAATGTATAAAATTCTCCTTCATATGTGTTTATGTGTGTGTATGCTTGGTTCCTTTGTGGGATGCTCCTCTTGACAACAAAGTATTGGGTTTGATTTGAATGTCTCGATATTTCTTCCCCAACACACACACACACACACACACACACACACACACCTTGTATTCTAAAATATGTGTCGTTTATCCAGGATATTTGGTATGAACAAAGGACAGTATAAACAAATTCTCTAAGGGGAAATGTCCATGAAGGAGTTCAAAGTACACCACCCCAAAATATGCAACTTAAACATAAGAGTTATATTGTTCTGAAAGCAACTGAAATGAAGCATACACACACACACACACACACACACACTCACACGAAAGTCTGTGCCTACCCTGACTTTCACCAGAAAGGACAGAGAATTCTTAATCATTGGAAACAATTCTACACTCTGGGACCAGAGAAGTTACCAGAGGAACCAACATAATAAACATTGTTATTGCTAAAACAAACCTTGTCTTCCATTAGTTTCCCCAATATGTTTACCTTCCTCAGATTTATTGCCTTCAAAAGCCTAAAATGTCTTTCTTCTCCACATTACTTCTCTACAAATTTTTCTTTTATCATAATACTTGATAAGCCCTAAGTTCTAACCACCTCTTTGAGTTACTCATCATTATGATTTTCATGTATTATGCATGATGCCCACATTAGAAAATTTCTGTTCTTCTCATGTTGATCTGTCTTTTGTCAGTCTGATTTGGAGAGCCCTCCCTAGTTAATGAGCCCAATATAGTCAATGAAAAACACTTTTTTTCCTCTTTGTAACATCCATACTTCCTATTAAATTTCTTTGAGTCTTGAAAAGAGGAGAGTTCTAATATGCATGCACTGAGTTAGAGCAAAAGCTAGAATAAGAATAAAAAATGACAAACATTCTATTTTCAAATAAGCATCCCTTCTAAATAACTTCAGAATACTAAATCATGAATACATTAGGTATTGTATAAGAAAACAAGGGAGAATCCTTTATAATTAATCACTCATCACCACATGAAAAATGAGATGCTATACAGATGTATGGTTAGGTTGTACATTACAAAATTATATGCTAACACTTTTCCAGAGAAAAATAAGAAAAATGCAGCACTAAGCAATGAAAAAGAAAACTGTAAGAGAAGATATGGAATATTAATAACTGAAAATGTATCAATATTCTAGATGTTTTGGATAATAGAATTTTATAGTCAATCTCCATCCATATCTACTAAACAATCTTGGTTTTAAGTTTAAAGTCATAAATTTATACCAACAGAACTGACCAGTTCTGCCAAAATTAAAAGAAATTATTTTACCCACAAAGACCTCTTTCATCTTTGCAAAATAAACAATTATTAAAGACAAGTTACTAATCAATACAGTCAAAGAAACCTACTTAAACTATTTAACAATATTGCCTTTGTAAAAGTAAAAAATTCACAATCTTTTAAATCTGAAAAAATAAAAATTTAGGAAAAGGCAATATCTATTGATATTTGAAATAAAGAATCTATTATAAAACAGACTGTCTACCATTCTACTTTCATAGCTTAAACAAAGGAATAAAATAAATAATGCTATCAATATATTCTTACAATAAAATGATCATATTATTTAATTATAAACTTAAAAATAGGAGTTAGATGTTTAAGTACCTTCTTCTAATATTTTTATTTTAAGTGCCTTCTAAAGGTTAAAGAACATAAGGCCAAAGAGTCTCGTTTTTACAGAAAGAGCAGAGAATGGCTGCCAGAAACCACAAGAATACTCTGTGGCAGCTACACCGAAGTCACTGAAAAGGTACATGAACATATCTTCTGGCCTCCAGACAATGAAGACACACTTTGCGTATCTATTTTACAAAGTCTAGAATGCTATCCTTTAATATTAATTTAGACTTTAAGTGGGGAATATGGGAATCATCTAACATTTATTGACTTTCTATTGTGCCCCACTAAAGTTCATGTCCCTGAGGAATCACATGAGTATGACAACTGCTTTATAGAAATAGACAATCTAGAAAGGAAATGAACTCACGGGGTAGATGAATAATAATAGTAGTAATAATAATAATAAAATAATTTAAAAGATGCCACACTCATGATAATTAAGGATAAAAGTAAATTAAAACATTTTATTGAGCTTGGCATGATGGACACAACTATAATCCCAGAAGTTTGGGAGGTTGAAACAGGAGGATCACAAGTTCAAAACCAGGCCTCAGTAAGGGCAAGGCCCTAAACAACTCAGTGAGACCCTGTCTGTAAATAAAATACAAAAAATAGGTCTGGGGAATTGGCTCAGTGGTCGAGAGCCCGAGTTCAATCCCCAGTACCCCGCATAAAAACAGAAACCATGATTACTGAAGCATCTATCATATATACATCTATTACATATAAATATATGTGCTAGAATGATTTATAAGCACTAACTCCCTGACAACTCTAAGTTAAGCACTATTATTATGAATAGCCCATTTACTATGAGAAATGGGAGGTTTGGGGAGGTTAAGCTTACCTAGATAGTAAAGGGCAGAGTAAGATTAAACCTTGTTTGAGGCCAGGATTATCAGTCACATTGTCCTGACAACCAGAAAGATACTCAAAACCCTGTGAAAGCTGAACAGAGACACTTAGCCCAACTAACATTCAGGAAAGGTTGTCTGAGAAGGTGTTCCAGAAAGAAGAAACAGATAGAAAGACTATGGAGATACATAGAGTCCCAGAGGTGTTTCATTACTACACCCCGAACCATGAGCTGGCTGGTGAGCTCAGTGAGGGTGGAGGCCCAGATGGGTCAGAGTGTAGTTTAAATGTTTGCCTCCTTCTTGTAGGATACAGAGAATTTTTTTAAAGTTAGGTAAATAACTGATTTTCACTGAGAGAAGGAGATCTGCTCAGTAGCTGTTACAGTTTAGATGTCAGGTGTCACCCAAAAGCTCATGTGTGAGACATTGCAAGGAAGTTTAGAGGTGAAATGATGAGAGTCTTAAGTTATTTATTGTGTTAATCCCATGACATGGATTAACTGGTACATGTGGGCTGGGTAGGGTGTGGCTGGAGGAAGTGAGTCACTGGGAGTGTGTCTTTGTAGTATATATTTTTTCTTATTAAACAGAGCTCTCTCTCTTTCCCTCTCTCAGCTTCTTTCCATGTTCCCAGCTGCTTTCCTCCACCATACCCTTCCACCATGATGTTCTGACGCACCCCAGGTCAAGAGGAATGAAGTTGACCATCTATGGATTCAGACCTCTGAAACAGTAAGCCTCCAAATAAACTTTTCCTCCCCTAAAATTGTTCTTGTTGGGTTTTTTTGGTCACAGCAGTGAAAAAGCTGACCAAAACAGTAGCTATGTGTTAGCAATATGGGGAAAAATTTGAAGTAAGCAAAACTGAAGGCATAAGATGAGAGGTATATAGGGCCAGCAACAAAAGACAATGTTCACATTCATATTTATAGGCTAACATGTAATAAATGCTAAGGGAATGTTAAACTCTCATTTGTCTTCCAAATAGCCCACCCCTTAAAAAATGTCCCATTAATCTAGACACATATTTCCTTCCCAGCCCCCAGTCAGCATAACCTAAATCTAGCATAGGGATTTTGTAATTTTTTTTGAATAAGCAAAATGTACTGTCTTCTATCAATTTTCAAGAGCATGGAGAAAAGAATAACTTGAATAATGCCCAATGTGCTGGTTCATTAACTCAATGCTAGTACCACCTCCATGGAAGAAACAAAGCTTGTAGGCTCCTACACATAAGGATGTGGGTGAATGACTACTAGCACAAAAGGGAGTTGAAAACTTAAACCCCAAGATAAATCCAAATGATTACTCAAAATTCTGCTTATTAAATATTTTATTTATATTTACCATCCCTGACTGATTGTTCAAATTGTGTCTTAAAAACTTAGCAGCAAAATAGAAAAACTAATAACCTTATTGAAAATGTGCCTGGCATACAAAGATCTTGAAATTAAAAAAAAAAAAAAAACTAAAATGCTACAGCCAGAGAGACTATCCCTTTATTGTTGACATTCTAAACCTGCTTGGACTTTAATAGCATTTTTAGATTTTATTAAAGTTAAAATAAAACTGTGAAGAAAAGCTATCTTTTATACATACATTTGTGGAAACATACATTCATTATGACAGCAAATTTTTCATTAGCAATTATGAGAATGTACACTAAAAAGTAAATTTTTTTCCAAATAGTTTTGTTTTAAAAGTGTCAGTCTTGCCTAAACTAATTAAGTATTATTTTTAGACTTCTTTTTTGGTATTCTTTAAAAATTTTGACTGACACATAATGGTTGTACATATTTATGGGGTATCATGTGATATTTTGATTCTTCTTATATGGCAGACAAAAAAATGTATTAATTTTTAGAAATACTCTACCTAAGTAAAACAGACTTCTTATGACTTTAAAAGTAAACATTGATATAAAAAGGTAATTATCACCAGGTACAGTGACACAGGCCTATAATCCCAGTGGCTCGGGAGGCTAAGGCAGGAGGATTTTGAGTTTAAAGCCAGCCTCAGGAAAAGTAAGGCACTAAGCAAGTCAGTAAGACCCTATCTCCAAATAAAATACAAAATAGGGATGGGGATGTGGCTCAGTGGCCCAGTAACCTAAGTTTAACCCCCGGTACTCAAACAAACAAAAAAGTAATTACCACAATGACTTCATTTTAGATAATTCTATGGTGTAAATGTTAGTGTCCCCCCAAATTTATATGTTGAAACCTAATATCAATGTGGACCTTTGAGGATTAATTAACTAGTGAGGGCTCTACCCTATGAATAATATTAGTGCCCTTTTAAGAGAGTCATGAGTGAGCCCCCTTGTTCCTTTTGCTATATGAGGTCACAACTAGAAGATACCACCTTATTTATTGTTGCAGAAAGCATGTCATCGTCAGACATGGAATCTGCTGGCATCTTGATCATGGACTTCCCAGCCTCCAGAACTATGAGCAATAAATTTCTGTTATTTATAAATTACTCAACCTAGGGTATTTGTATATGATTTTCCAACTAAACTGAGACAGCTATTTTAATGTATAACTTTATTACCTTAAATTACTATTCCTACTACCTCTCTATATTATCTCCTTTAACATTGAATGTCATTGGATAATAACCATGACAAGCAAAATATCTATGAGTTTAAAGTTTCCACATGGTTAACAATATAGATTATATCTAATGTTTGACACCAAAGCATATTTATATTGGAAACTATCTAGATATTTGGGATAAAATATCTATTGACTGGGCTGTTTTTTATTCTCTAGTTAAAATGTTCCTTCATATTTATGTACAACATATTTTCTGTCTCTAAATGAAGGTCAAGGATGGCCTCTACAAAAATGAATAGACAGTCAGATACAGTGAAGCACCATACAATTTCCTGTCATTTTTGTGTGTTTATTACTAATTGCTTAAATACAACCAGCCAAATCACAGAACTGACAGTCGAAAAACAGTAAGCATCAAGGACCTATAGAGTCAAGAAATCAAATCTACAACAGTTTATTGAACACTCACCATGTGCAGCAGCTTCCTGACACAAGGCCACAACCCTGCATGGAAATTGAAGCTGGGAGAAAACCAGATTTTAGAACCTAAAAACCACTAAGTATGACTTTAAAGTGAATCTGAATATGTAACAAAGCCAGAAAATGCAGCAACTCAAAGTCAAAATAAAGAACTGGGTTGTGGATTGGAAGATAAGCAGAAAGGAAGTCAAGGAAAGCAATGAAATAGCTGGAAAAATTCTTCCAAGACCAAGAGTATATGAAGGAACTCTAGTGGCAATGTCAAGCAGATGGTAGAGTGAAAAAGAAAGTCAGCCACACTAGCAAGGACAATGCTTACTCAGAGACAAACACTTCATCCAGCTGGTAGGACTCATGGCAAAACATTCTGAGAGGTTGAACTTTTGGATTTCCTGCCCCAGTCTTTTTATAAAATTATTGCATATTAGTCCTGAAAGGCGAGTGACTCACCTGAGCCGGAGATTCAACCAAGAGATTTTATTGGGGGGCTGCCCGAAGGGGAAGAAAAGGAGAGGCAGAGAGCAGACAGAAGAGGAAAAGGGCAGAGAGAAAGAGAGCAGAGAGCAGAGAGAAAGTAGAGAGAGGAGAGAAAGAAGAGGAAGAGGGCAGAGAGCGTTAGCTTATAACCTTCAGCTTAAGAAAGGGTGTGTAGGCGATGTGGCAGGTGCTGATTGGCAGGGTGACTCAGGAATGGTGAGGGGACAATGTGTCCAGGGGATTGGTGGAGAAAACTTTTGAATTTGGCGCTTTTCTGCTTGGGGCCCTTCGGAGAGGAGAGTGAGGGGTAAGGGATTTCGTGATGTTCTCACGAGACTGAAACTTAACTTCAGTGGGGAGTCTCCCACACACCCAACAAGTCCCTCAAGGAAATGTATGCCAAATTTAACATGTTACTCATATATGTATCTAAAAGGTGAAAAAAAGTAGTAACTCAGTAGATAACATATTTAGTGTCAGCTGATTAATGTAGAAAAGACAGTAAAACCAACTAACTTGGCAAAAAATGCTCACTAAAAGTGGCTGAAAAATACCATGAAAATCTAAAGTTTGCATATGCATTGTTTTCTGAAATTCTCATAAAATGCTTTATTTTGTTGCCTGTATAAAAACTTCATAAGCAATAGTAAGAGAAAACTTTCAGTTTATTTTGCCTTTACTAACCTCCAAAAATTGTTCAGGGGGCCTTATGTATGTTACCCCATTTAAGTGCTCTTACATCATGACCAAAGGAGACAATTTTTCTCACTCAACTGAAGATATTTTGCAACAGTTTATGTTTACAAGAGAAACTTGAGGTAATAGTTACTGTAGACATGTTTTATTTGATGACAGACAACTTACACTTTTATTAAGTTGCAGGTTATTCTCCTGCCATGTCTTACTGTGATATTCTCCTTGGTTTGGCAAGATTAAGTACTACCATTAATCTCAATGCATGACATGTTACTTCACCTAAACTGACTTATTATCTACATATTCCTATTTTACATGTGTCTGATTAAAATAATACTCTAAATACTTCAAAAATAAGAAGAGAGTAACAAGCTAATTATCTATGCTGGTAATTTAACATACCACCATTAACAAATTCAGTTTTATGCTGAACCTCAGAATGTGACTGTTTTAGTCTGCTTTTTCGCTGCTAGGACTAAAGGACCTGACCACAACAACTGTAAAGAAGGAAAGGTTTATTTGAGGGCTCACGGTTTCAGAGGGCTTAGTCCATAGAAGGCTGGTTCCATTTCTCATGGCTCGAGTTGAGTTGAAGGAGAACATTATGGCTGGAGAGGGTGGCCAAGGGAAGCAGCTCACATCACAGTGATCAGGAAACAGAGAGAGGGACTCCACACTCCAGATACAAATATATACACCAAAGCCACGCCCCAATTCCCACCTTCTCCAGCCACATCCTACCACTTCAGTTACCACTCAGTTAATTCCTATCAGGGGATCAATTCACTGATTGAGTTGAGGCTTTTGTAACCCAATCATTTATTCTCTGAACCTTTATGCATTGTCTCATACATGAGTTTTTGGGGGACACCTCACATCCAAACCTAACAGTTACTTCATTCGGAAATAGGGTCTTCACAGACATAATTCGTTAATATGAAGCCATTCTGGATGAGGGTGGAGCTTAACCAAGATTACTGGCCTTATCAATTGAGGGAAGAGGAAAATTTGTACATGAGACATACCAAAAGGAGGATGTCATATGAAGAGGAAAGCAGAGATTGGTGTGATACTTATAGGTCATGAGTGCCAAGAGTTGCTGGCACCCACCAGAAGCTACAAGAGGCTGGTTTTGTTTTGTTTTTTCCTATATGTACCATGATGTAAATAACAAATTCTCTCTAAAGGCCTTCAGAAGGAACCAACCTGCATCTTGACTCCAGACTTCTAGCCTCTAGAACCGTAAGGTGATGGGTTTCTGCTATGTCAAGCCACCCAGCTTATAGTTCTTTGTTATATGAGTGCTGGAAAATTAATACCTGGAATCATTTCCATAGTATTTCTGGAGGCATTAAATATATACAAATTTTATTAAGCTTATTTGAGTACTATGTGAATATGAGTTCACCTTTCTTTCTTGGAATAAATTTTGCAAGCCCATGTTTTCTTTCATTTAGAACAATGTTCTACCAATTATTCATGTTAGTAAGGCTCTATGAATATTTTCAGTTTTGAGACACTTTTTTTTCTAGTCAAATGATCTCTGTTGCTTTAACTCTTTACTCTTGACTTTCAGATAAGTTTCTATATAATACAGATCTAGAAATCACAGCAGAAGGCTATCACCTACTTATCTTTCTAAAACTATTTCATTTTTGTCTTAATCATCATGTAAATCACCCTACAAATCTCTGCTTCAGTAACCAAATGAACCTCTCAGGATAACTTGTTCAACTTTTCTCCGTGTTCAGGTTTTCTACTTATTAAGCCTAACTTGATGTCATGGAAGTCGGGGGGTCATTCTTTCATGGTAGCCTGTCACCTTCTTTCTCTGTGAAGTTGATAAATTTAAAAAATGTGTCTGAGATCTTTTCAAGTCAACTTTTAGGCAAAGTGGGAAAAGATTGATTCATTGACTTTAGGTTTTATTTTGTGTTTTTCCTGGGGGTCATCAGTGTAAAGGGTCAATCACATAATTCGTAAAGTGTGAAACGAAAAAAAAATTAATATTCCACCACCTTCCTTACATCATGGCACACATAGGAAAAAGAAATCACATTTGTACTGCTTGATGGGATAATTGGACATGGCTGTAACTGACTGGATCCCAGCATAGCAGCATACTGGGGATCACCAGATGGGTGAGAGGTTCTATTAAAACTAGGTGGGTATACATTGCTTTTCGTGTATATTCTTACTGTAGGTTTACTTAAATCTCTCAAAGAGACAGTAAACTAAAAAAAAAAAAACCCTACTTCTTTAACTTCAGTATTTGTTCATTTAATAGCATTATTTGAATGTATATAAGTGACACACATCAAATATGCACATCATGATATAGTTTGTTTACTCTTTTTAGCCCACTGCATTCCATCATACTCAGGGAAATATTTTTTTAAAAATATACATATAAAGGACATAATGCATAAAATTATCCCCCTATACACACATACACACATTTGTTATAGAATGAGGTGACAAATCCACTGAAGAATTACAAATCTTGCATAACAATCATATAGATCTAAATCAGTCTTGTATTAAAAAACATAAATCCTGACAAAGATGCAGCCAATACCGAAATGAAATGGAATACTTATAAATTGCTTATTCCCAACATTTTTACTAAAAATTGGTGATTTAATGTATTCTACTCTTTTTAGCAAAGTATCATCTTTATATATCCTTAGGAAATAATAGAAATTAACCTTCCTTCAGCAAGTTTACATACAACCATAGAGGATGGACAATTAACTAATTTATGTATTTTATTATGTCATCTAACTACATTAACTAGTTCTTATTTTGTTTTCATGACACCATTTTAAAGAGCTAGTAATTGGATATAAGAAAAAGGAGTAATTGAGTACATGTAGGGAAAGATTATATTTAAGAATAAAATTAAAATTTATTATATGCTATTCCTGATATTCTAAAATACTCATAAGATCAATTACATATTCCTATTCTGAAGAAAAATATATTCATAATGATCCATTTTCCTATAGATAAATTTTGCTAACAAATACAAATTTTAGTGAATTATATGTGTGACTAATACATGCATAAAGAATTGATTCATGAACAATATATTAACAAGAATTTTTATAATCAATAATATGTTTTTTCCCTGTCAGTATTTCTATCTCTCTGGCCCTTGGTCTTCAGCTGCAGGAGAAACAAAAATAACATTATTTAGTAAATTGGAAGAAAAACAAATTGATCATTACTTAAACATCTATTATGAAGACAAAATGAAAACTGATTAACTAAAATTAATACAGTCAAAAGAAACAAAATAATTTGGCAAATTGGTCATTTTGGTGAATTGTTTTTTGGCTAATTGACCTACAGCACATTTTTATGTAAGTCTGGCTCTTCTAAAGTAACATTAGCCAAAATTTTAATAAAAGCTGGCTAGAGCCAAGTAATGCTTCATTTGCATAGATAACTGTCCTCTCATCTGGTCCCCATTACAGTGTGTTTCAATGTAATCCTCATTTGGGATAAGTTTATTTTTTACATCTTTTACTTGCCACTGACATATCACTGAAATTTTCTCAACGGATTGAACACAAATATAAGGAGAGATTCATAGGATGATCTTCTATTCAAGTACCCATATATCTTCAGAGATCACAAGAAAATTATATCACACTTTTTCTATTTTCTTTTAAGTGGACAGACCACACTCATTTTAGACATGTATCTTTGTTAACAGAGCTAACATTTGTTTGTTTTGGCATTGACAAATTCCTCATATTCTGTTTTCTAATCTCAGTTTGGTAAAAATTTGTTTCTTAATGGCTCATTTAGTTTTTCTTCAGAAATTCTGCTGATTCTTCATTGCAAAAGTTATTACAGTCACTTAAATATTTGGATACAACCATATTCTTTCCGTAATCACTATTATTTTCCTTGGACAATAAAGCTGTCTGTCCTTGCTCTTTTGAGAAGCTAACCATTTTGGTCAGATCTATTTATGTTCACCTCTAGAAAGAAGAAACAAAGGCATTTTCTCTCCTTTATTCTCTGTATCCACTGCTATGAGCTACAGCAAGCACAGAGCATCATGCTTCACATGAAGTTATCTCAAAACTAGGTAAACTAGTCTTCAGTAGGACATTTCACAAAACCTTTTCTGACATTTTCACACACACATGTACATGTGCACACACACATATATAATCAAAGGCACCAATATTTATTATACTTAGGAATAATCAAGTAGGCTGTTAAATGTTCACATTTAATAAAATGTTCACATTATTTAAAGGTACTGAATAATGTGTTATGTGTCATTCTGGATCTTTTTAGTCATATATCACGTGGTTCAGTCTTCAGTCTTTTCCCAGTCAACATTTTAATTCCTATTGTGAATAATGATACAAATTTTATCACTTTTACTCATGCAGCCAAATAGTTATAATATATTAGATAATAAAACCAAGATTTCATCAAATTTCAGAATTCTAATATAATATACTATGTATTTTTAAGATTAAATTTAATAAGAAAAATATGAAGTATTACCCTTGGATAAATGATAGTGCATTTTTCAGGGTGGAGAGAATTATACAAATCCAGTGTGCTACACTTCTCACTGTACATGCTGCCTTCCCGTATGTTATCAATTATAGTATAATTTATAACAAATATAATTATCCTTATGGTACATAGAATTCAACTACAAAATAATTTTATGCATATACTCTATTGTTCAATTGTTTTCTGTTATTGTTTTCATTCTCATGTGTACTTTTTAAAAATAACTGAACAAAGGTGTGGGGCTTATTTAATGCTTCTTAAGAACAAGATTTTTCTTATAATATTTTAAAAAGAAACTAACTTAATTCAAGTTGGCAGGTAATTTTTCTTAAGTGTCTACAATGATGAAAGTAGCATTTTATGCTAGGACTCTTGAGACTGTAAACAAACTAAGAATTATGTGGTTGAACTAAAAATTATGAGCTATGGATTCAAAATTTATTTGCATAGACCTGAAAGGCCATTTGAAAGATTGAAAATGATACAATTTTCACCAGCTTTTCCATTCCTTTCCAACAGGGAATTGGCAGGTCCATTAGAGCCATAAAACTATGTCTGCAGAGAGGGCTCAGATGGAATCCTGGCTGACACACAGTCTGATGCCTGGGAAGCAAGAGGAAGGTCCTTAAAGTAGAGAACCTGAAGAACTTGATATGGTAATTTATATACCAGCAACACCACACTGTAGTCTTAAAAATTCTATCTATTTTGTTGTTGTTGTTGTTTGATGAGCATGAGTTAATGTAGGTGCATCTAAAATGAAATTTTAGAACCTGCTCTGGTATATTTTGAAATGATGTGACAAAAGTCACCTCCTAGGGAACCATATTCTCCTGAATTCACTAAAATATCTGTATCCAGTCCTGATGTTTTAAGGTAAAAGTGTCTAAAATTATCATTTCCGCATTACTAAACATCTCCTAAGATTGAAGCATCCTAATCAGGTATGTCAGGGTGACCATTACACTTAACAAAAGATGCTTATTCTCTAACATGATCAGCTAGTCAGACTTAGCCTCTCATTTCCCTCATAATGATTTTCTTCCTGGTCACCTAAGAGTCTGACATTTTATTTTGTCATATTTTATTTTTTCTTTTGCATTCTCTCCGGAGTCACATTCAGCTCTATTTGGAATTGATTTACAATCTAAAACCTTAAAAAGATTTTTTTTCCTATAAAATATTAATTAAGTTGGGAAAGAAAATCTTCCCTAATGGTTCTGTTCTCTAAAAAACAAAGCAGTCAGAAGCTCTTTTCTCCATGGAGGACTTAACCTTTCTTTTAAAGATGGGTAATTTGCAACAACCTGAGTAATTTATTTTCCTCATTTTATTGAGCAAAATTTTAAAATCATGGAAAGAGTACTAAACTTAGAATCAGAATATATGATCTTGAATTCAGTCTCTGCCACTAGTTTGCTAAAGTCATTTAATCTTTCCAGTATGAATCTGGGTTTTGTTCACTTTTACTTACAAAAACAACATATACTTCCATTATTGTTATGATAAAAGCAAACATATCATGTAAAGATATAGTGTACACAATTTCTACTTAGAGATATAATTTTCCTGAATAAGATTATGGACTTTTTAATTCCTCAGTGTTCAGACATATTTTAGATGTTCACCAAACATCGACCAATATGGTAACTGATAGTGGTAGTGGGCATATTAAATATGTGTTATTCACAATATTTTATATGTTGAAAAATTTATTAGAAAACATCTGAGGAATACTATTTTCTCCCCAAACTTTTTTTCTAAAAAAAAATCAAAAATATTTCTTTACAAATAACTAAATTTTATAGCCTGTATAAAGACTCAAAATCATTAGCAATTAAAGACAACAAATGCAGTTAGTTACATCTGTAAGTCACAGAGAACTGAAAGTTAATTAGAAAAAAATTCTTTCTTAGCTCTTACTCTCTTACCTATGCCCCATCATTTCCTTAGTACTTCACCTTTGTAGTGATTACTTCAGTAAACTGAAATGAAAGCAGAAGACAGTAGAAAGATATTGTGATAATCCTGGAATATCTGGTACGAGTTGGACCATTTCACATAATAGAGAGAAGGAATTATAGTTTTATTCTGGATGTAATTTTGGAACAATAACATATTAATAAAATGAGAAGATCTAATTAGAATGCAGAGAGGTTGACAAAACAATGCAAGGCTAGGCCAGTAGATCTGAGATGCTGTATTTGCCTTCAGTCTTGGCAGCTAAAACTGCTCTTGCACATTCTCAGGGCCTTTGTATAATAAACAGTCTCTTTACCTTTATCCAACCATCTGGATGTATGATTAAATGGATCACTATTGCTTTATCTATTCGGAGATCTGTATCAGTTTCACTGGAGAAGAGCCACACAAAAAATTAATAAAGTCCATGCAACCTTCCTCTGGATCCAGCTACACAAATAATCAATATGCCTATGTCAGACTGTGTTGTACTGATAACATGGCAGAAAAGTAGTAGGAATTCCAAGAAGTTCTCCGTGTGATAAGTGATACTTCATGGTGAAAACTCTTGATCAGGCGGAAATGACATGATGCATAGAGAAGTAGAAGAACAGAAAGGCTTTCCAAATGAATTCTACATGGAGATTAAAGCCTCAGAGACATGAATGACCATGGCAAGTTCATTGGATAGTAATGCCCTTTATTAAATTTCAAATCTTTGGTGTTTTGGTTGATTTCTCAATGGCATGGCAGTATAAGATCAAAATTTAGTGGGCACTCCTTTTGCAAGAGTGTCCCATGATTAGTGGAGGATGAGTATTTCTGCCAAATACTTCAACTTAAATTTAAAAAGAAGCGTGGTTCAATGAATTGAACTACAGTATTAGAAGTTATAGTTTCTAAGATCTAGAAGCAGGGCTTCCACTGTAGTACAAGAGTGATACTATCCAAGCCAGGAAAGTACATCCGCAATTTTTCAAGAAACTACTATGTGTACCACATCTACTAGGCTCTGTAAAATGTATTTCATTAATGCTAAAGTCAAACACAGGTCCGTCTGATATTCTTTCAAACTACTAATGTTTTTTTCCACCAGCCTTTTTATTTTAAAAACTCTAAACTCAAACTGGGTGGAGAGGCCCATGCCTGTAATAACAGCTGCTCAGGAGGCTAAGGCAGGAGGCAAAGCCAGCATCAGCAAAAGCAAGGCACTATGCAACTCAGAACCGATCTCTAAATAAAAAATATAAAATAGGGCTGGGAATGTGGCTCAGTAGTTGAGTGCCCCTGAATTCAGTAGTATTCAACTAGGAAATCAAGTATGAACTTGGTAAACTCTAAACTCAAGTTCTTTTTCTCCTTTTTTTTAAATTTGCTGTTTAAAATCCATATGTAAATAAAATAATTAATATATGGACATATAGTTTAGTAAATAAAAATTATTTTTCTATTCAATTATTTTAAAGTTAATTGATTTGTAATTTAAGCCACAGAACATTACAGATAATTGCTTCATTCTATCATTAACTTCCATTGGAACATATTTTACTTTGGAAATTATATCTCAAATTTACAAAGTATTCAGCCCCATAACAGCATAGATAGATGCTTATTAAATTTCATTGTCTATCACTTGCCACCATTTTTATTTTACTAGACATTGTCTGATATACATGAGTTGTTTGATATCTGTAATGATAACAAAATTTCTTAAAGGGAAATACTGTCCTCCTTGAAGTCTCTGCTGCATGTGTTTCACATGACAGTTTCTAAAAGCATAAAAGGGTAAAAAGAGCAAGAAATGAACATAGATTAATTTCTGGAAAAAAATGTGGTCATCAGAATTAAATTTCTTGAAGACAGTTCTTTCCAAAAGTAACATAAGTTTATATCTGCATGTACAGCTGCCAGTAACCTTGAAGCAACTATTTTTGTCCTTGGGACAGCACACAGAAATGACACTGCCATCTCCTGAAATACCCCAGCCATAATCTGCCAATTGCACACTTTCATTTCTATTACTTTTTTTTTTTACCACCTAGATGTCTTTTTCTCTAGATCCTTCATAAACACTTTCTCTTTGACCACCGCCTCCTACAGATTCTTTTATGCTGTTTCCCAAAGCCTTTATTATCAACTACATGTGTGAGCTCCAGTTGATTTATGATTCAACACTGTTCAAATTTCCGTTCGTTTCTCTGGTCCCCATTAATATGCGTTAGATCTTAAGACAACCAGGAAATCATGTGACCCTCATATTTTATGAATAACGGCATTTTGGTTGATCACTCCTGTGACCTGGCTTTCCACATCTAAAGCTCTTCAAATGCCACTGCTTATCACCAGACGTGCTCATATTTTAAATGTGTGCAGCGTCCCTGTGTATGCAGTGACCTCTTTCTTTCCAGGATAAAATTCTGAATTAAATATCTTACTCCTATTTTTTCATAGATATATATCTACCAGCATCTAGCCTGTCCATATTTAGGCATCCTTCTAGGTTCAATATTATTTTACTTTACTAATATAACCATATTTTAATATTCCTACTTTTGTTTCAATTCAGAACAAATAAAATCCTGCTGGTTTTACAAAATTACCATCCATTTCCCCTAATATTATTTTCTATGCTTCAGGCAAACTGTTTCTAATTCAAGAGTCAGCTTTCTATATTCTGGATACAATGTGCTTTGCAGTATTTTCTCCTAGTCAGTAGTTAATCCTTTCATTCTCTGAACTATTCTTTTCATAGAAAATTCCTACCACACACATGAATGTTTACAACAACAATATTTACAATTCCCTAAAATATAAATAATCTAAATATTTAACCCTAATCAATGAATTAATGGACAAGCAAACTGTGGTACATCCATACTGGGGGATTCTATTCATCAATAAAAATGAATTAAATTTTACTATAGTGACAAATTGAAACTTAAAGGCATTTTGTGAGTGAAAGAAATCTCAAAAGTTTACACACTATATATTTCTATTAATATGATGTTCTGGAAAAATACAAACAAAAACATTAAATGAAGAATAAATCAGTAGTTACTAAGGATGGGGGAAGGTTCTGATGCAAAGGGTCAGTATGAGGCAATTCTCTGGTATACTGCAATTGTTCTATATCCAGGTGGAATGTTGATTATAAAACTCTATCAATGTATAAACTCAAAATATTCTATGCCAAAAACAGTGAACATACTTTTTGTGTGTATGTGTGTGTGTGAGTGTGTGTGTTAAAATTAAAAAAAAATAGACACTAAGGTGACAGGAAATCAACTTTAATCACAGAATGATGATAACCATCAATGTCTCCTCCATATGGTAGTAAATTCTAAGAAATAATGCAATGTCTTCTAAAAAATAAATATCACGTAAACAATTTGTGTATCTTCGGCTCAAATCAAATATCCTGACAATTGCAATTATGCTTAAATTAACTACAAAAAATATTTGAATTAAAAAATATGTTCATTATCATTATAATAATCATGTAAAATACGGTTTAGAAACAATATTACTTTTTCTTTAGAATGGAATCCACACAAATCATCTCATTTACCTAATGTTGTTGGCCTTTGTCTGTTAAAGTTCTGCATCTTTGACTAACTTCTCTTTTCTAGGCTGTTATGCCTGGATGTATTTTCCAATTCAATAACTTTTATTTATATTATTTCTTTACACTAAGTCACAAATTAATAAATCCCTTTTTTTGTACATAGCATTATGATTTCCATATGAGGTGTCCCCCAAAAGCTCCTTTGTTAAACTAAGAGTCAAAATGACTAAATTATGAGAACCAGAACCTAATCAGTGAATTAATCCATTTGATGGATTTATATTTTTTCATGTTTTTTTACTGGCGCATCGTAATTGTTTATAATACTGGAATTTGTTGTTACATATATGTAACTTCACAGACTATAACAATATAATTTGGCCAATGTAACTCCCTAGTATTTCCCCTTTCTCTCCTCTATTCCTTACCCCTACTTCCTTTTGTCTACTATACTGATCTTCCTCCAATATTCATGAGATCCTACTCCCACCTTTCTTCCACATAAGTGAGAAAAAATATACAACCCCTAATCATCTGATTTTTGCTAATTTCACTTCACAGAATGTTCTCAAGTTCCATTCTTTTTCCTACAAATGATATAATTTCAGTCTTCTTTATGGTTGAATAAAATGCCATTGTCTATATATCTATCTCACATTCTTTATCCACTTATCCATTGATGGACACCTAACTGGTTCCCTAATTTGGTTATTGTAAATTGAGATGCTATAAACACAGATATGCATATAATACTACAGTGTGTTGACTTTAATTCTTTAGGATAGGTACCAAGAGTGGTATAGCTGGGTCATATAGTGCTTCCATGCCTCGTCTTTTGAGGAAACTCCATAGTGATATAGTTTCTATGTGGGTTTATTTTTCTTTGTGTTGATTTATAATATAAATCCTCATGATCTGATAAAATGCAAGAATTATACTTTTTTGTGTATTCTATAAGTTGCTTTGTGATCTAAAGTATGTTATGTTTTGGAGAAGATTCTGTGAGTAGCTGAGAAGAAAGTGGTTTTATCTGTTGTTGGATGAAATATTCTACAGATATTGGTTAATAGATTTCATATATTTTTTAGTCTGAAAAGTCTTTGCTGAGTTTATGTCTGAATGACCTATTTATTGCTGAAATCACCCAATATTATTGTACAGGGGTCTATCTGAGGCTTTAATTCAAGTAGTGTCTCTTTTGTGTAACCAGTGCATCAACATTAGGAGCATAAATATTTAAAATCATTATATTTTCTTGTTAGAGTACTCATTTTTTACCAGTATAAAGTGACCTTATTTGTCTCTTCTTATCAATTTTGCTTTGAAGTCTGCTTTGTCAGGTGATAGTAGCTACTCTTGCTTGTTTTGGTGTTCCATTTCGTAGTATACCAATTTCCATCTTTTCACTTTCAGCTGTCTTTGCCTTTTGCAAGCAACATATAATTAGGTTTTATTTTAAAATTCATTCTGCTGGCCTCTGCCTTTTAATTGGAGAGTTAAGACCATTTAAAATGTAAGTATAGAGAATTTTTTATCAATTCCTGCCATCTTGATTTCTTTCTAATATTTAATTTGGTCTTGTTTCACATTTGCTTAACTAATCATAGAATGAGATTTGTTCATTCCTGAACTTTTGAGTTTGATTTTGATTTTTGGGGTGTATAGTATTTCCTTATATTGTCTATAATGCTGACTTAGTACTCATGAATTCTTTTAGTTTCTGCTTGCCTTGGAAGGTTTTTATTTCTCTTCAATTTTGAAAGACAGCTTTGCTGGATATAGCAATATTGATTGACAACTATTTTCTATACATCATTCCAAACTCTCCTGAATTTTGGAGTTTGTGCTGAGAAATTAGCACAAGTTATACCTGACTTGCCTCTAAATGTGAGCTGACATTTTCTCTTTAGACTTAAAATTCTATGCTTATTCTCTGGGTTAGACCATTGCTGATAATTTATGAACTTTAGGAGGAATGAAGTTATCCTGTTTTTTTGTTGTTGTTTTTGGAAATTTTCTGTTATGATTTCTCTGAAGACAGATTGAAGCTCTAGAACTACAAGCTTGAAACAAATTTTTCCTCCTTTAAGTTATTCTTATTGTGTACTTTAGTTCTAGTGATGCAAAGAACAAAAGTAAATTCTTATAACAATGAAAGGGCTCAGTAAATGTTTGCTATTTGTTGTTTACTGTCTATTTATTGACACTGGATGATGCAGAGTACATCTTGTTTTTTCTCAAAATATCTATGAGGGTTCTCTTTGTTTTAGTCTTTTCTTTGTTTTTACATGTTCCCATTATGTAAACTCAAATTGATAGCTTAGTATCTCCCATATTTTAATATTTTTATATTATATATAAGAGAAGTGGTACATTAAATTAATTAATAAATGATCAGTAATCATGTATAAATGTTGATTTTATTTATATTTTATATATTTTTATTTTTCTATTATATTTTAATATTTTTAATTATTTTAATATTTTTCTATTGAATATAAGAGAAGTGGCACATTAAATTAATTAATAAATGATCAGTACTCATGTATAAATGTTGATTTTAATCAAATGTTTACTGGAACATTTAGGTATTGAGCAACAGATGAATAACTAACCATGATTAGTAAAGTATCATAATTTTTTTGCATTAACTACTCAGTTTCTAACTACATTATTTATCAATGTATGGTAGTATCATAATAAGAGACAATGGAGCATAAAAGTAGCCATTATCAAACAAAAATATCTTGGAAAAATTAAAAAAAAATTAGCTGTAGCTAATACTTTCAGCTCAAGTTGATGACATAGGAAAAGTGTAATTTTCCAGGCCCAGTGGAGCACAGCTGTGATCCTAGCAACTCATGAGGCTGAAGCAGGATGGTTGCAAGTTCAAGGCCAGCCTTAACAACTAAGTGAGACTCTCAGCTGCTCTGCAACACCTGTCTCAAAATGAAATATAAAAATAACTGGGGATGTAGTTCAGTGGTAAAATGCTTTGGGGTTCAATTCCCAGTACAAAAAAAAAAAAGTAGAAGAGGTGGGCAAGATGGTAGATCAAAGTGAGGCAGCATTTCTCCTACCTCAGCTACCCAGGATGCAAGTAATATGAATACTGGTTCTTCCTGATGCTAAGAGCAGAAATTCCAGAGACTAGAAGTCTACTTTATCTGAACCATTAAACATGTTTGACTCATTAAAGAGGTCTAAAAAAATGTTGCTCTGAATTTATCAATACAGGGCAATCAGGAGCCAGAACCCAACCAGGAGCCATCTTGGGACTACAGTGCAAATGGTTCCAACAGGAACTTGAAACCCAGATCCCTGAGTTTGTGGTTAGGTCTGTGTGAACCTATCTGAGCCTAGCAATGATTTAATGGATCCTAAAAACCTCAGGGAACATCAGAAACTGAGAGCATTTTGCTTGCAGAAACACACGCCCTTCCTTCCTCATTCTGTTTCCTGGCTGAAATGAGCTAAACATATTTGTCTACCACACTCTTCTGCCATAATTTTCTGCCTGACCTCAGGCCCAGAGCAATACAACTGGCTGCCCACAGACTGAATCTTCTGAAACCATGAGCCAAAATGAATATTTCCTCCTCTAAGTTGTTTATGTCAGGTACTTTGGTCACTGCAACTTAAAGCTGATTAACAAAGTGCAACAGAAAGGGTTGCACAATCAAAGTATGTTATATGCACATATGAAAATATCACAGATAAATCCATTGTTATATACAATTAATAACTACTAATAATTATAACTTAAAACTTAATGTGGTGCTCACTTCAGCAGCACATGTACTAAAATTGGAACAATACAGAGAAGATTATCATGGCCCTTGCATGAGGATGACATGCAAATTAGTGAAGTGTTCCATATATATATATATATATTTTTTTTTTTTTTTTTAAGAGTGGACAGCAGTTTGTCTGGAAGAACTGAAGTAAAAGTGCCAACAGGACTACTTTCCACCTGTAAGCCTAGAAGCAAATTATTCGTGTTCCTACACTGTGGCTTTCTGTTCTATAAATGACAATCAACACTTGGGCCACAGATTTACAAAGATATTTAACCAGGAGAGGAAACTAATCCTTCAGTAACGTCATTTATTATTATGTTCATTCTAGACAGCACCATGCTTTGAGGAAGTATTTTTGTATTGAGTTAGCATATTTGAATTTTAGTATCTATAACAGTATCTTTCTAGGATTTTGTGTTTGGACAAGTCAGTGATTCCTAACCAAATTTTTCATATTTTCTATATAAGTTCTTTTGTATTTACTTTTTTACCATTTAAGATTTAAACATTTTGTTGTGTATAAATATTGCCTTAAAATATTAAACTCTAGTTGTTAATATGTATACTTAAGTATTGAACATATGAAGATAACTCACCAAGCCATTATTGAATTCAGTGTTATATAAGTAGTCCACTTGTTAATGATTGATATAAAATGCCGAATGCTACTTTGAATATTCACAGCAAAATTACACCAACTCCTAAAAGAACCAAGCAAGAATATCTACTAATCCTGTACTTAATTTATAAATTTTCTTCTCACGGCTACTTTATTATATGTATTTTAAAGAAAAAATAATTGAATGTAGGAAGCTTAAGTTCTGGAAAATAAATCCACTCTTAACCCCCAAACAACAAAGAAAAAAAACCTGATCTAATGGCCAGCAAAAAAAAAAAAAAATCAGGTTCAAAGTGGGGATTTTTTTAATATAATTTTGTTCATTCACTATAAAAACTTAAAAGACTGACATAAGTGATTGCTCAAAACTCCTTTGAATAAGCTTACATGAGAACACTCACTTCATGTTTCATCATCATTGCCACCATCAATTATAGCTCATTACACTGACTCTAAAGAGTAAGAGCCTAGCTTAAAATGCCAACACAGCTGGGAAATATTGTGAAGATTTGGCATGCAGAACACAGATTTAATTTTTGCTACTTTCTATTTGAAGATATTTTATAGCAAAAAGTAATGTACTAGATGTACTTAACACAGTCATAAAGGAGGCTTAAATTTGAGTTTGCTTATCTTTTGGAATAAAGCCTTGTGGGAAATAACTAAGTACTTTTTTATAATATGCCTTTTAGAAATTCTTAAGAATAAATAGCTTTTATTAGCAAATTAAATGTGTTGGATATAAAGTTTATTGTCTTCTAACACAGGAAAAGCTGCTTGGGCACATCTTTTAAAATATTACTTTGGAGGAAATTTGATTTCCCTATATTTGAACAAACTATTTCAAAATGCTGACATTTTGAATTTTACTACAATTTTATCTTTGTGTGTGTGTGTGTGCTGAAAAACTAAAGCACCACCCCTTCAGTCTTGTTCTCTAAACTAAGCTGCACTAATTCATTTGAACTGCTCAGATAAAATAGAACAATAAATTTACATACAAACATATTCACATAGAAAATACACATAAATAAATGATATTTTGTAAGTATTTTTGCTTAATCTGAAGATTGCCCTCTTAAAAGATCCTTCCCCAAGATACTTTCTGTAAAAGCTAAGAGAAATTGTTATTATAAAGAATACCACGAAAGCACTTTTCCAATGCTAAATGATTCTCCATGTAACCATGATAAAGAAATGAAGCAATACAAAACTTTATATATGTTTTAATATGTGCACATTAACTACCAAGTTCCTTTAGAAATCTAAACCAGAGGTGATATTTTTTTTTTGCCTCCATTCAACAACTGGCAATTATCTAGAGACATATTTGGTTGCTATGACTAAGGGAAGAGGAATAAAAATCATATTCCAAAACTTATTTATTCCAATAGAAAAATAAAACAATTGATGGAGGTGATAATACTAAATAACCTACACATTAAAAGTGAATTTGGAGGTTGCAAAAAGCTGGGGACATTATTCCCCAGCTTCTCTTCAATTTGTAGACATCCCAGGCTGACACAACAAGGAGTCAAGTCATGTTGTATAGAGAAAATGTTAGTACACTTCCTAGTGAGGATGACATACAGCTTATGAAATCCAAAGGTCATAATAAGAAGAATAAACAAGTACTAATGCTCAATGCCCACATTAAGAATTAACTTTTCTCACCAAAGAAGAGAGAAATAGGGCTATTCCATAGAACTTGCCAGAGTTTGGGCACAAATGTACTTGACTGAGGGGCTAGGAGAGAATAAACCCAGTTCATTTTCCACTTGATTCCACTTATAAAGCTGTATGCAGACAGAGCAAAGGTCACCTAGGGGTTGTGTCTATCCAGACAGGAAGCCTTTTTGAGCTCATCTGTGTTTCTATAGGCTACCAGTTATTAGGCAGTTCCCAAAATAAAAAATAAAAGACTTTCCCTATGTTCATCACCTTCTCTGAATTAAGTAAGGAGATGAAGAGATGGAGGAAAGGGAGCCAGTCAAAATTCCATTCCTTGGCTTACACCCAAAGGACTTAAAATCAGCATACTATAGTGACACAGCCACACCAATATTTATAGCAGCTCAACTCACAATAGCTAAACTATAGAACCAACCTAGATGCCCTTGAACAGATGAATGAATAAAGAAAATATGGTATATATGCACAACAGAATACCACTCAGCCTTAAAGAAGAATGAAACTATGGCATTTTCCAATAAATGGATGAAACTGGAGAATATCATGCTCGTCAAAATAAGCCAACATCCCTCTCCAAAAAAAAAAAAAAAAGGCCAAATAATTTATCTGATAAGTGCATGCTGATCCATAATGGAGGGTGGGGTACGGAAGAATGAAGTAAATTTGGATTGTGTAGAGGGGAGTAAGGGGAGGGGAGGGGCTGCAGGGAGAGGAAAGATAGTGGAATGAGATGGACCTTATTACTCTATATACATGTATGATTGTACTACCAGTGTGACTCTGTACCATGTACAGCCAGAGGAAGGAAAAGTTGTGCTCCATTTGTATACAATGTCAAAATGCATTCCACTGTCATGTATAACTAATTAGAACAAATTTAAAAATAAAAAATAAAGAATTTTTTTTAAATGGTGTTAAAAGGGTCTTGCTATATTCAGTCAAGGGTTTTGTTATGAAGCCTGGGGAAATTCCTATTATCTTTTACCTTAGATTTAAAAAAAGCTAAACTTGGCATACCCAATGCAAACAAGTGGAAAATGAGAAGACTCAAACAATAAGCAGAGCAAACATAATTAAGAGCCATGGGTGAGATGAGGATTAGAGAGTAATGGAAAAAGAGGTGTGACATGGAAAGTGGGAAGAGAGGTCCCTGAAACAAATTTAAAATAGCATTAATGATATTTTACGTGGTTCTACAGCCACATAAGTAAAAATTTCTTGAGGAATTTAAGAGAGAGAATAGACTGAACAGCAAATAAACAAATAGGGCAGATACCCAGAATTCTTCCATAGCATACTAAGTAAAAAAGATTTCATAAGAATCACTAAAGAATTTGCTTAATGAAATCATTGGGCTTGTACATACGTAGGAACTTTGAACAAAGGTCCTAAACAATGTCAAGAGGATTCCTGTGATTTATAGGGGATAAAAAGAGGAATTCAATTTGGACTAGAAAAAAAAGATGATGTCCTGTACACATTACCTAAAGTTTTTAACCACATTCTAATTAAAAATGATTTGAGGAAAGTGAAAACCCCCATTGTAATAGTAGTCATTGGTAAGGAAGCTCAGTCTATACACACAGCAGTGTAAGAAATTTTTCGACACCTTAAATAAAAGTAATTTAATTACAACTCTGGACCCCCTTTGATCATGCTGATAGTAAATTCAACCAATCACTTTGGGGCTCCTTCCCCCTCTGGGAGGCCACACAGCTAAGCCCTCAGTTACTGGCAATCTGCAATCACAATCATTTCAGTTTACCTGTTCTTCTGTCCTCTGCTGATGCTGCACCTAGGACACAGGAACCTTTAGGAAGAATAGGAATCCCAATTTAAAGGGACTAGTGACTCTCTGGAATACCAAAAAGAAAAATATATATATATGAATCATTCCCAGAATCTATAGACAACTGCCCTCTTTACAAACTTCCTTTTGGGGAAGTTTTCCTATCTCACTGTGGTCAACATCCTTCACCCTCTAAGATTTCCTCTATAAAAGGTTTAAGAAAAAAAATACAGCTTTGGGGTTCAGTCTCTTCTGCCTTCCTCCTTTCCCAGTTCTTCAGGCAAGATATCACTATGCCCAGTAACTTACTTAGTCTGGGAACCAAGAAAACTAGGGAGAATACACATGCAATAATTTCATAGGTTATCCTTTTATGCATCATTCATTTATAAACATACTGAACTATGTGTTTATTGCTTAAGCTGTAACTTTAGTATGTGAGTTCCACCAGGTGGTAAATGCAGATACAGTAACATTAATATTCAAATCTCAGTGCTCCAGTCACCCAATTGTCAGGCTATGGGAATTGCTGCCTTGTTACAGATCCTCAAGTTACGAGTGGACCTTCATTAAAACAGTATTTATTTCACTGTCTGATATAGTGACAATTGAGCTCCAAAGGGCTAGTCCAATTCTGCAATTTCACTGTCAACCCTCATCTTTGCTGCAACACTAGAGGATCTGATTTCAAGTGAAGCCTTGAAAATTCACATCATCAAATTGCATGGAAATGGAAGGAGACCCTCAGGGTTATACAGTGGAGGTGGTAGAGAGAGAGGAGGGGAGGGGAGGGGAGAGGTGGGGAGGGGGGAGGGGGGAGGATGGGAAAGGCAGCGGAGCACAACAGACACTAGTATGGCAATATGTAAATCAATGGATGTGTAACTGATGTGATTCTGCAATCTGTGTATGGGGTGAAGGTGGGAGTTTATAACCCACTTGTATCAAAGTGTGGAATATGATATGTCAAGAAATTTGTAATGTTTTGAACAACCAACAATAAAAAATTAAAAAAAAATAAATAAAATAAATAAATACAAAAAGAAAAAAGAAAATTCACATCATCGAAGTTGACAAAAGTAATGTTACCTTTCAGATCACAAAGAGGTAGTTAATAAATATAAAATCTACGTTATTTCTTTTGAAAAGATAATGAGTCTTCTGATACATCTGACATAAACAGGAAAGGGACTATGTTGCTTGAAATGTAAAATATTCTAGTGATTAGTGATAACGGCCCTTTGATTTGTCACCCCGAATAAACCAAGGTGGTTTTTCAGAAGTAAGTTTCAGACAATTTATAGAGAGGCACTCCTGCTCCTGAAAGGGAAACTACTTTCTCTGGTTCCAATATCATCACCAACAACACAACACTGTTCCAGGAAAATTTCCCAAGTAATGAGGTGACAAGTAGTAAAATTGTTCAGAATCATCCAAATTGTTGTAACCTATTCATCCCTGCTAATTCAAGCTTTATTGCCAAGTTGACAGATTGTTTTCTCCCTTATCTTCACAAACTGTCATTTTACTAGAGCAGTTCTTTAACCATTAAATTGTCTGAATCCAATTGCTGCGTGAAGGTCAAAGAATTTCTTTTCCTGGGCTTCATGACTTCCATGTACATTAAGATATGCAAATGTATATTTGACATTGGGGCACCCACAAGCCCACTTACTAGAAGCATCTTGTCCCCACTATAAATCTGCAGACAAGAAGCTGCTGAACTACAGCACATTCTGATTCAATGTGCCCCTTCAAGTATTGTTAAATGGGGATGCCTTACAATTAAGACTGTAATTGGTAATTAACTGGAAATAGCCATTACAGAAGGCTAGTGTAACCAAAATTTTCACAAAGGAATTTGCTGATCATTTACCTTTTGTCTATCTACCTGTTCCAGGTTTGTTTTGGCTATTCTGTGCCCTGCCCTATGCTCCACAATTCTGAATCTTATTTCAGCCAATTGGAGACATGAGTATATCAGAAAGTGCAAGGAGAAATATGTTTGTCTATTCACCACTATCTAAAAAGTGTTTCCTGACAGTATTTTCATCTCTCCATTACTACAATTCCTGTCCTGCATGCTTCATCTAAAAAGACTCCATCTCTCATTGGACTAGTAATGGCATCTAAATGTTCCTAGTCTCTGAATTCCTCAAGTCCCATGTTGATTTCCTTAATCCTGCCATTCCTCTCTGAGTCCTATCTTTATTAAAGTCTCATATATTATCTGAGTTTAATTTTATTTCCTTCTAGAACTCTGATTTTTATAATGGATATTGGACATTTTACACATTACATGTGTTTTTAATCTTTTCATTCATATAGTAATTTAGTTTTCTCAAGCTACACTCGTAGGTGACATTCTCTATAAACAGTGCCTATCCAAAAAGAACCAATCAGAAAGACAACTCACTATACTACCCACTACCATTAAAGCAGCCATAATTTAGCAGTTAAAGGATTAGCTTCTATGTTACCAAGATTAATAGAGAACATTAATAATGAGATCTCTAAAAACTTTCTACAATATAGGATGTTCACTAATGCCAATAAAATTAATCTTAGCATTATATCATTTTCCATGAACAATCATTCCTGCAGCTGATACGTCTGTCACATCACTGTGTTATTTTCAATATGTAATAGGACTGGAGATTTATGAGACAGTTTACAGGACCAACAGGTTATGCTGAGCTCAGCAGTGCTGGTAAGCAAAAAGAAATATGAAGGCAGCATTTGCTCTTTACACAAAAATCTAAGCATATTTCCCTCCTGTTTAAATTTGTTCGCTGAAACCATTTTCTACACATAAGTGAACTGTAACAGTGCTTGGAATGTGCTCCTTCATTCCTACCCAGTGCAGACAAGATGAGAACCATGTTTACATAAATAAAAAGCAACGGACCATGTACTTGCTTTCCTTTTTAATGCCTTTCCCCATGAGTGTATATGTGGAGGTATAAAGTTCTGCTTCATACTAAGCAGTGGAATGGAATATTGATGGAATTTGCTGACGGCCAGTTTGGTGATGAAATGTTTCAGCACAGAACACCAAGACCATATTCTTCTAAATTCAGAAAGTTTAACTTCAGGTTACCAGTTAGTTATAGAAACCACAAAATTAATTGGCTGAGAAGAAAAACACATTAAAAGCAACCCCAATACTATACATTTTTCCAACTGTATTCTTTTTTTTTATTAGTTACACATGACAGTACAATGATCTTGGCATATCATACATTTGAATCAAATAGGGTATAATTTCTCATTTTTTTGATTGTACAGGTTGCAGAATCACATTGGTCATACAGTCACGTATATACATACAGCAATAATAATGTCTGTTTTATTCTGCTGCCCTTCCTATCACCCCTTCCTCTCCCCTCCCCTCCCATCACTTCTCTCTACCCAATCTAATGTGACACACTTCTTTTTGTTTTCTCCCCTCCCAACATCATACATATATTCTGTATAACGATGAGGGTCTCCTTCCATCTTCCGTGCAATCCCCCTTCTCCCTCCCTTTCCCTCCCACCTCTCTTCCCTATTTAGTGGTAATCTTCTTCTCATGCTCTTCCTCCGTATCCCATTTTGAGTCACCCCCCTTATATCAGAGAAGACATTCGGCATTTGTTTTTTAGGGATTGGCTAGCTTCACTTAGCATAATCTGCTCTAATGCCATCCATTTCCCTGCAAATGCCATGATCTTGTTATTTTTTAGTGCTGAGTAATTTCCATTGTGTATAAATGCCACATTTTTTTATCCATTCATCTGTTGAAGGGTATCTAGGTTGGTTCCACAGTCTAGCTATTGTGAATTGTGCTGCTATAAACATTGATGTGGCTGTGTCCCTGTAGTATGCTCTTTTAGATCTTTTGAATCACTGTCTCTCACCATGCACAAAGTAAACTCAAAATGGATCAAGGAGCTAGGAATCAAACCAGAGACTCTGTGTCTAATAGAAGAAAAAGTTGGCCCTAATCTCCATCACATGGGGGCAGGCCCCAAATTCCTTAATAAGACACCTATAGCACAAGAGTTAAAACCAAGAATCAACAAATGGGAGGAATTCAAACTAAAAAGTTTTTTCTCAGCAAGAGAAATAATATGTGAGGTAACTAGGGAGCCTACATCCTGGGAACAAATTTTTACCCCTCACACATCAGATAGAGCTCTAATCTCTAGAGTGTACAAAGAACTCAAAAAGTTAAAACAACAAAAAATAAATAAATAACCCAATCAACAAATGGGCCAAGGACCTGAACAGACACTTCTCAGAAGAGGATATACAATCAATCAACAAATACATGAAAAAGTGCTCACCATCTCTAGCAATCAGAGAAATGCAAATTAAAACTACTCTAAGATACCATCTCACTCCAATAAGAATGGCAGTCATTATGAAGTCAAACAACAACAAGTGTTGGCAAGGATGCAGGGAAAAAGGTACACTCATACATTGCTGATGGGACTGCAAATTGGTGCAGCCAATTTGGAAAGCAGTATGGAGATTCCTTGGAAAGCTGGAAATGGAACCACCATTTGACCCAGCTATTCCCCTTCTCGGACTATACCCAATTGTATTCTCCTCTGTAAAAAGTTTAGTTATAGTCAGTGCACCAGTAGAGTTATAGAACTCCTTTGGTATGGAATCCAAACTTAAAATACAACACTACAGCTTATTTATTTTTAAAAATCTGGATAGATTAAAACATTTTTAAATGCTTTGAGGATTTGTAAAGAGAATAAACTTGTAAGTAAAAGGAAAACAAAAGTTGTTGAGGCATGACTAAGGCTTCTAAAATTTACCCTGAATTCCCTATAAGTCAAATTGATATTGAAGTCTGAGAGATTGCTCAAATAAGTGATCATGTTACCTCCACTTCTAAAGGAATTTTTCCCTTATATGCTAATTGTAGATTCAGGATCTTAGGCAAAACACTTTTTACCTAGACTTGGATCTACAAATGTATTTTAAATATTTCAGCCATTTCAAAGTAGAAAATATAACTAAGGCCCTCTCTATCTTTTTATTATAATGTTATGCATATATATATATATATATATATATATATATATATATATATATATAAAACTGTTGATTAAGGAGATTTAGGTACATTATATCTTTGAAGCATATAGAAACAGAAACTGAAATAAAATATGAGCTTCAAATTTAAATAAAACTATCTTATAATCTATATGTATAGTACAAAGATTTATTTTTACAGATAGAAAGGCTAATTTAAATCATTATTTACTGATTACTACATAATCAGGTTATATATTATACTACTAGACACCCTAAGGGACACAAAAAATAAAGCATTACTACTCAAAAAGATGTTCTTACATATATAAGATATATTCTTATAAAATTATTAAATATGTGATAGTATGTGACTATGATATAATAGTATGTTGCTACGAGATGATATTCAAGTTTAGGCTTTCAACCAGGCATTCACACTCTTGATTCAGTATAAATAGCTGCTCTCCACCCTCTACACACTTTCCAGACTGCCAGAGCCCCTCCAGCATTGTTCATATTTCCTGATGTCTGTCATCACATTCTCCAGTGAAAATAAGCCCTCTTCACAGCAGCTTCTGTTTTTCCAAACTTTCAGTGCAAAGATCTTACAGTAATACCTTGATCAAGCAGGATGAGACTGTGACAAAATCATATTTCTACACTGAACACTAACTTTCAAAGTGAAAATAAATTTTCTTCAAGCTTTTAGTTCATTTTCTTTCCTTTCTTCTTTTTATTAATTTCTTTTTACAATGGCTGGCTATATATCACTGTAAATTTATATTGAGTAATCCTTTAATTACAGCTTGAACTTATAAATTGAAATAATTTTAAAATCTTATTTTCTAGTAATTAAAGACAGAAGGAAAAACCCTGTTATAGAATAGCTTACCCATCTATTGTTTAACTTAAATCAATTCTCGCAGCAGATCACATTGTAAATGAAACTGAGTCTCAGATTTAAAAACTTAAGTGATTTCAGAGCTCAGAAATGGCAGGACATGAATTCAACTCAATTCTCTAAATGAAAAATTGGATTGCTCCTACCAGTCATTTAGTCAGGGTTCAGGCTTTTCCAAGACTGGTAGTTGGCTTTCTTCATGGCCTTTTCCTGAAGGTCTATGTGCTGATGAGAACCATGACAGAATGACAACGTAAATACAAACATATTCAGAACCAATATAGCCCAGTGGCTCTTAGGAAAGAATTAAGTCAACCTCTCTAAACATGTATGAGAGTTTATGGTCTTACAAATTAGAGAAAATACACAGAAGGATCTAGCTCTCTCTCTCTCTCTCTCTCTCTCTCTCTCTCTCTCTCTCTCTCTCTCTCTCTCTCTCTCTCTCTCTCATTGTTGTCTTTAAGTTTTTTAAACTCGGAGAAATAGGTACTGAACACCTGAAAACAATAGATAGTGATTAGTCTTGCCTAGGGTAATTCTTCAGGCCTAAATAATCCCCATAAATTTCAAATTCTGGTTGGAAGTACTCAATCTTCATAGTTCAAATGCTAGTACTTCCAAATAATGTAAGTTTTGCCTGGTCCACTGGTACAGACCTTTAATCCCAGAGACTGTGGAGGCTGAAGTAAGAGGATTACAAGTTCAAGGTCAGTCTCAGTAATTAGTGAGATCCAGCACAACTCTGTCTCAAAATAAAAACTAAAAAGTACTGAGGATGTAGTTCAATGGTAAAGAGCTCCTGGAATCAATCACCAGAACAACAACAACAAAAAAGTGCAATCCAAATAATGTAAGTTTTATTAGAAAATAAAGTTACATTTCATTCATATATTCCATACTTACATTTGATTTTTTTACACATCTCAATAATATTAAGTAAAATCGGAAAATGAACATTTCATATGCAATTACAATTTACTCAATTTTAGTTAATACATCTAATATAGGCTTGAGAAGAAAAGAGTATTCTTCTATAATGTATAAATTATAATATATTCAGAAGGACATAAAACTACATTATGAAATCGGTAGTTCATCTTCATATTTTTCACCAAAAGGAGAAAACTCTCCAATGTTAATTTTAGAAAAAAGTATTACTTGATCAATACCTATAAACTATGATAAATAATATATAAATTATTTTTTAAATTAATTTGAAAAATATTATTCTTGATACATGAGGCATGAATCATCAATTTTATTTGTGAAGCTCAGATGCCACCTATTGTTTAGAAAAATAAGTACATCATCTTTTAGAGTTCTATTTTTGATAAAAATTTTCATGTCTTTAGATAAATAAAATTTTGTACACATAGAATAGCGACTGGCTTTACAAGTATACAGAATAGTTAAGCTATTTCAAAGACATAAAACTATTGAATGAAGCTTTCTAAAATTAATATTAGGTTGGAAAAAGTAAACTATTCTTCAGTACTTGTACTTTCAGAAGAATGAAGTGTGTTTTGCTCTAGTGATTTTTAAAATATGTATACACTGTTTATTTAAACTTCTAATTTTTAAGTCATTGTGAATTAACATGCAATTGAAAAAAATAAAACAGAGAAATCTCATTTACCCTCTACCTGATCTTCCCCATGTAAAATACCCAGGATAATGACATTGATACAGTCAAGATAGAGAACTTTTGATAAGTTTAATTTGTCAAATTTTCCTTTAATAAACCATTCTTTTGTTATCAAATCTAAGAACTCTTTTCCTAACCCTAGAGACTAAAGACTTTCTCCTAAATTTTTATATAAAGTTTATGGTTATATTTTATATGTTTAAGTCCATGATCCATTCTGAATTCATTTCCATACAAAGTGTGAGAATCGGATCAAAGGTCAAACTTTTTGGTCAACAGATATACAATTGTTCAATCACCATTTTTGAAAGCCCTTTTTACCTTTGACAAAGGACAGGCATATTGGTGTGGGTCTATTTTTGAGTTCTTTCATTGTTTCCACTGATCTATGTATCTATCCCTACACCAATACTACTCATGGACTAGAGCAACAATATAGTGAATCTTCAAATAAGGTAAATGAGTCCTCCCATTTTATAGCTATTCTATTTCCTCTGCCTTTCCATATGAATTCTAGAGAAATCTTGTCTATAGCTACCAAAAAGTTCTTTCTGAGATATTGGTAAGATTGCATTAAACCCATATACCTATTTTATGAGAATTGCCATGATGAATATTTCAATGTACAAATGTTTCTCCATTTATTGCAAGTTTTTATGACTCATTATTTTGTAGTTTACTGCATACAAATCCCATACATGTTTTCACTTATAAGTATTTCAAGCATTTCATTTCTGAAATAGTATTTTAAATTTTGACCCACATGTTCATTGCTAGTATATACAAATAAAATTGATTTTTAGGTTTATCTCATTTATCTTGTTGACAAACTCATTTATCTGGTAAAGTTTTTTTTCAGATTCTCTGGGAATTTAAATGTAGAATATAATTGCAAATAAAGACTTTTATCAACCCCCCCAATCTATATGGTTCTTAGTCCCCTTTCTTGTTTTTATTACACTGGATAGAACCTTTAACACTATGCTGAACAAGTGAAGCCAGCTAAATCTGAAATTTGTTTGCTTTTTGAAGGCATTTAGCAACATATCTTTAATAGGTGGAGGGCTATAGATACTGCATATTTATTCTTGAATGAGCTTTAGCAGTTTATATTTTTTTAAATGAATTTATAAATTTCATCTATAAATCAAATTTATTGGTATAAAATTGGTGATATTGTTTCCTTATAATCCATTTAATGTCTGTATAATCTTTAGTAACAATGCTTCATTTTTTCTAATATTTTTGTGTTTTCTATTTCCTTGATCATTCTGACTATACATTTAGTAATCTTAATTTCATTGATTTTTCACTTTCTTGCTACTGTTTTATTGATATTTGCTCATCACTTCTTTCTTCAGTTTTCCTTTGTGCCTTTTTCATGCAGTTTTTTAACTCATTAGGTCCCAAAATTCCAATTCTGTGAATATTTCACAGGTTGAAACAGGTGCATTAAGAAATTGGAAATCATAATTTAGAACTCTTAATTTTATATTTTGCCATATATGTTAAATATATATTTTTATTTATTTCCATGTATATATGAAAATGTATTTTCAAATACTCTTATCATTCATTTATTACTTTTTTCAAAAGAATAGAGCTTTCAAAGTATAATCATTCAAAGTTAACATAAGCAGTTTATTTCTTGCCCCATTTAAGTTTTTATAAGTGTTTCACATTTGGGATGATGTGACAAAAATGGGTTAAGATAAAATCATAAACTGTTCCTCTGAGACAGTTCTTCTTAAAAGATATAAGCACTAAAGATATAACTGTCCCTCTAAACACTATTTATGTGGTCCTTTTATGTAGCTGCTTCAGAAGCATCCCACAAATTTAAAGCATTGTTTTCTTCTTCTTTTAATTGAATTTGTTCTTTAATTTACTTTGTAATTCCTTTGACATATAGCTAAAAATAATGTTGTTTGGTTTCCAAATATTGATTTTCCAGATACCTTTTCATTAATTTCAAGATTAATTTCATTGTTGTCACAGAATATATCTGTGATATTTTGATCTTTTAAAATTTGTTGAGATTTATGATTTGACTCATAATATGGTCTATAATGGTTATGTTAGTTTTCCATCACCATATCAAATAACAGATAATCAACTTATACAAAGCAAAGGTTTATTTTTGCTCACAGTTTTTAAGGTTTAATTCTATGATTGGCTTTGTTGATTTGGGACTTGTTATGAAGCAGCATGGCTGAGTAAAACTGTTCACCTCAAGATGAAAAGTAAAAGAGAGGAAGAGGAGATATTTGAGGTCCTACACTCCCTTTCAGTGGCTTAATGACCCAAAGACTTCCCACTAGGTCCCACCTCTTAAAAATTTTCAACAGCAAGCTGGGGAACAAGCATTTAGTTCAGAGTTTGGGGGGATATATACACTATAGCACTGGTGAATATTTTGTATGCCCTTTGGGAAAAGAAAAATATCTTCTGCTATTGCTGGGTATAGTGTTCACTAATGTCAGATATGGTACTTTGGGTGATAGTGATTTAAAGATGTCTGTATATGTACTGATATTGTTGTGGGCTTGTTCTATCAATTACTGAAAAAAAAAATTTGAAAATTAAAATCACAGTTTGTCTATTTTCAATTCTATGTTTTAGTTAATATATTTTAAACATTTCTTGCTAATAAACATATATTTATGGTTGGATATTGTGTTAGTATTTTTTTACTGAAATCAAAATACCTGAGAAGAACAACTTAGAGGAGAAAAATTTATTTGGGACTCATGGTTCATAGGTTTCAGTCCATGACTCCATTGTTCTGGGCTTGAGGTGAGAGAGAACATCAGGGTGGACTGGCGTGGTAGAGGAAAGCTACTCAGCTCATGGCATCAAAGAAGCAGAGAGAAAGAGCAGCCAGGGACAAAATATAATCCCTAAGGGGTTCCCCCCACAGTGAACTACTTCCGCTAGCCACATCCCACTTGTGACAGTTAGTACTTACTACTCAATTCAAATTATTAATTCATCAAATGGATTTATCTACTGATTAAGTTACAGTTCTCAAGATCTAATTAATTCACCTCCTACATTGTCCAACATGAGCTTCTGGAGGGATAACTCAAACCATGACAAATGTCTTCTGCATTAAACAAGACTATATCATTATGCAATACTACTGGTTATTCTTGGTAATATTTCTTGTTTGGAATGTACCTCATGAATATTAACATAACTAATTTTAATTAGTATGTGCCTGATGTATTTTTTATTTCAATTTTCTTGCTTTTAACTGATTTCTCTTTATTCTAAGGGAATGTTTTATAGACAATATAGAATCAGTTCTTGCTCTTGTATATAATGTAAACATTTTCTATCTTTTAATAAAACTAGAGTGTTGAGATACATTTAATATAATTTACATTTAACATAATCATTGATATATTTGCATTTAAAACTACAATTATTTTGCTTATTTTCTGTTCATCTTCACACTTCTTTGACCTTTTCTCTTTTTCTCTATTCTTTTGCAAGAGCTACATATTTTTTAATGAATTCATCTTTTGACTACAACATTTTTTTAAAAATTGTAGCTAGTTTGGATTGGTTGGATATCTTATCACAGTTTATCTTCTAGTAATTTTAAACCACTCTACATGTAGCATAATAATTTTATAAAAGTATACTTCTATGACCTTTCTTCCCTGCTTTATCATTCATCACTTATATGATTTTTACATATTTGCATATGCTATCAATTCCTTAAACTGTAAAACTTATCTACTCACATTTGACCTTTTTACCCTTCTGTTTTTGCTTATATTTAATTTTTCTCATCTGTTATCATATTCCTTCTGCCTAAAGAATATCCTTAAACATTTTACAGTCACTGGAATTTTTCTGCTTTTCTTTGTATAAAAAAAGACTCTTTTCCTTATGTAATAAAAATCATTATGCCTTCATTTTTGAAAAATATTAAATGTGTATATAATTCTAGATTGATTCTTTAAGGATTTTTAAGACAATTCCCTCTATTGTCTTCATGTGTATGTAGTTTCTAAAAAGAAGTCTGCTATAATTTTTTTTTTCTTTGCTAACCTTCTAAGTAAACTTTCTTTACTCTCAAACTGCCTTGTGTTACAGATAATGACCAATTTCAAAAATATTTGTGATCTCTAAATTTTCACAAATATACTTAATCACAGTCATTCATAAGTAGTTTTGATCTTCATGTAGTACAAAAGCACTCTTAAAATAAATTACTTACCACAAAAATGTACATAAATGTGATAATTACAAATGTGACAGACTTGTTCTACATCTTTCAATATGATACACTATTAATTTCAATATTTCTAATTAGCAATTCCAGTTGAATTCACAAAGAAAATATCACTGAGATTCCTGACTATTTTTAAGATACTTATTTGAGTATCAATTATATTAGTTGTTTAAAAGTGATGGAAACTGATTCCTTTGATAGTATCAATTTTTATTTTCTCATTGAATGTATATACCTCTAAAAATAAGGAGGAATTAATAAATTTATTCTTATAATATAGTCATACCCTTGATCTTAAACATACAAGGCTGAAGCTATGTGTAAGTCAAAATTGAATGTTTTGCTGTTTTTTTTTTTAACTCAGTGGCTTAAAAACAAAGATTTACTTATGATCATGCTGGATGTCCACTGCAGGTTGGCTGACCATCTGCTCTATATCATAAACTCCACAATCCCAAACCAGAGCAACTGACAATACCAAGTCTAACATCAAAGAGGTGGCAACACAGTTCTGAAATATAACCCAGTTACTTCAGTTAAATTTATTTATATACAAAAATTTATCTGCTCAAGACTGACTCTTTAAATATAATCCCCTGCAATTTGTTATTGCCTAATCTTTTATCACATGACAACAAGATAGAGATAATTTTAAAAAAAACTCAAATTAATTAAACTGAATACTTTTCAGAAACTCCAGGAAATGTATGTCAGAATAACAGCTGTCAAGACTATCATCTAAACTGAAAATTTGCAATTACGCATGTGTTTTGATTCCTGATGGCATCACAGACCTCTGTGAAGATAGTAAAGTAGCGGGAAGCTGTGGCACACGCCTATGATCTCAACTGCTTGGGAGGCTGAGGTAGGAGGACTGCAAGTTCAAAGCCAGCCTCTGTAACTTAGTGTGGCCCTAAGCAGTTAAACAAAATCCTGTCTCAAAATTAAAAAAAAAAAATTGAAATTAAAAAATTGGCTTGAGATGTTCTTCAATGTCTAAGTACCTCTGGGTTCAATCCCAGCTACAAAATAAATTAAAAATTTAAAAGTTTTTTTAAAAGATGGTAAAGTAAATGGTATATTTAAACCATAGAAATATTAGACAATGTCAAGTTAATCATTTAATCTTTCCTATTCAATTCAAAACTAAGTATTTAATATAAGAATACAGTAATATACTTTTTACTTTTATAAGGATCACAGTATTTTTTCTTCTTCAGTTTGTCCTTTTTCTAAGAGAGTAGAATTTACAGTTTTTTTCTTATTACTTATGAATCAGTAATTGTTAAAAACCTAGGGGGAGAGTGTCAGTAGCCAGAAAAATCTGAGTGTACATGCCATTCCAGTATCACTGATTACTATGTAAAACATGCATCCACCATTTCTCCATCTTTCATAGTTTTCCAAAGGCTGTTGACTTTATAGAATTCATAGCATGGCAATCATTCTTATTACCTTGTTATAGGAATTTAAGACATGCTGCTAACTTTGTGAAGTTTGATATATTTTGTTCATATTCACACATATGTACACATATACTCTTACATATATAAATATATAAACACTCAAATAAGTGTTACTAGTAGTAGGATCCTCCATTGTAGCTTTTGAAGTCCTGAAAAAATATAAACAAAACTAAGACCAATTTAGCTGGCAGATCACAACATATTTTCTTGATCTCAGAGTATTTATCAGATCACAAAGCATCTATGCCTTACCCACAGGGGGAAACTTTCACAAGCTTTGAAGGATAAAGAAATATTCTATAATATCTGATTCAATTTCCTTCTAAATCAGCCCCTCCTACCACTATAACAATGCAATATTTTTAATGTATAGATCAAGACATTGAAAGAGAAGCTAAAGAAAGGGTTGTTATTTTCCTTTACAGGGATATTATTGTCATGATTTAGACATGAGATGTCCCCCAATAGCTCATGTGTAAGACCAAACAACAGAGTTTGTAGGAGAATGGGTTATGTAAGCTTTAGCTTAATTAGTATATCACTCCATTTGAATGGATTAACTGGATGGTGACTGTAGGCAGGTAGGGTGTTGCTGGAAGAGGTAGGTCCCACTGGGGACATGACTTTGAGCGAAAAAAAAAACCAAAAAAACAAAAAACAAAAACAAAACAAAACAAAACAAAAAAACTTTTCCTCTTCTTTTTTTTTTTTTTTTTTTTTTTTTATTTTTTTCTTTAGATTTTATTAAGTCATAAATGTACAACAGCTTCTTAACTCTACACATGCACTTATTTTTTTTAAAGGAAAACGTTATGTCTTATTACATCATGATCCTGGCTAATAGCTTTTCAAAACTTTGAGAAAAATCTTAAAGTTTTCACGTCACCTGAAACTTTACAAATTTAACATTATCAAAGAAGGAATGCTTCTACACTTACAAAGAACCGCTAGAAAGTAACAACAATTAAAAAGCTAAGTAACTGTCTCAAAGGCTTTTATTATTTTTATTTTCTACAATCCTTCCCCCACAGTAAGGTAATGTTATTAAATAATCTAATCCATTCCCAAAATGGCTCTCTGCCATCTGCTCTGGTGTCTTCTGCCATATCATTGCATATTTATGCATGACTGAGATAAGAGTTTCCTTAACATTGTTATTATTTCGATAACCTGAACTGTTCAGTTACCTTTGAGCTCTCATCCTCTCCTATTTATACAATGAAGCTCAAGGCAAATAGGATGAAGCTCAGTATCAGCTCCTCCCACCAGAACCCTCACTTCCTCCAGGACCTTAATTTCCTCTACCACGGGGTCGCCCCATGTTCCTGCTACCCAAGTTTCCACTCTTCAATAGACTATATTTAGAAGGTTGCTGGTTACAATTTCCAAAATCATTATGACTTCCACTTCCATAATTTCCTCCTCCAGAGTTGTCATAACCACCTCCATAGCCCCCACCCCGTTTTCCATATCCAGATCCTCTACCACCATAGCCTCCTCTTCCTCCTCCATAACCAGGGCTACCTCCAAAACTGCCACGTCCAGGTCCTCCTCCAGATCCATTAGAGCCATCCCCAAATCCACGTCCGCTTCCATATCCATCAGATCTTCCTCTAAAGTTGCCTCCTCTTGCACTCCTGGAACTTTGGACTTTTTGCATTTCTTGTCTAGACAAAGCCTTTCTTACTTCTGCGTTATGACCATTGATGGTGTGGTATTTTTGCAATACAATTTTGTCCACAGGATCAGGGTCATCAAAAGTCACAAAACCAAAGCCTCTCTTCTTTCCAGACTGCCTATTGGTAATTATCTCAATGGTGTCAATTTTTCCATATTCTTTAAAGTAATCTCTAAGGTGGTGTTCCTCGGTATCTTCTTTAATTCCGCCAACAAACAGCTTCTTCACAGTCACACGGGCCCCTGGTTTTCCAGATTCCTCTCTTGCTACAGCTCGTTTTGGCTCAACCACTCTCCCATCAATTGAATGAGGTCTTGCAGCGATGGCAGCATCAACCTCAGCCTTGGATGAGAAAGTTACAAAACCAAATCCTCTTGATCTTTTGCTTGCAGGATCCCTCACAACCACACAATCTGTAACTTTTCCCCATTGCTGGTAGTAGTTTCTTAAACTTTCTTCTGTGGTTTTAAAACTTAAGCCACCAATAAAGAGTTTACGGAAGTGTACCTTTTCTCTCTCCATGGCGGACTCAGTCGCTTCAGCCCGATTTCCCGCAGGCAAGTGAGATAAGAGAGATCTCTGCAGACAAACACCAACCGGACTCGTCCTGGCGCTGTAGTGAGAACTGCTGCTGAAGAGCACCTCCACACAGGACCCGCGCTGCTGCTACTGCTGCTGCTACTGCTGCTAAAGAGGCTGCCGTTCTTTTTCTGTCCTCTTCTAAAATTGTTCTTGCCAGGTCTTTTGGTCACAGTGATTAAAAAAAAAAAAAAAAAAAAAAGCTGACTAAAACAATTATCAAAGTCATTGTTTTTTCTTAGGAATTTTTTATATTCCATGATAGATTATAACATAGCCCCCTAATAATAATAAAAAATAATAAAAATATGTCAGGAATATCAGAAGACTGTGATATTACCCACAATCTTTCAGGTTCTCTACTGAAGTTAAAATTCTTCAAGATACCAAAACATTGAGTTCTGGGGTAGGTGTGGCTCCCTTGGTTACGAAAGCTCTCTTGTACAGCCAAGTCTCATTAAAAAAATAAATTAAAAAAAGCTTGTGGATTCTTGTATTAAAAGGGAAGGAGTGTATAACCAAAGTGAGTAGGGTGCAGATCCTAAACAGGAGCAGAAATTAGGAACCCATGGTGATATTCTATCACAAATTTAACATGTCATATTTACATACAAACGGAGAAGTTTAGCATTGACTTTTAAAAACTATAAAAATAACCAAGGATTATTTGTAAACATGTTTCTCTTCCTCATTGTTTTGAGAAGAGGGTACAATACAAACTTTAGTATATCTTACTCATAATAGAAAATCATGATACATGTAAATCTCATGCTTCTAACTAGAAAAAAATACTTTCCCCTTTATATTGAGCTTAGTCTCATTTTCCCAAGAACTTCCATAATCTATACATCCTCAAAATCCAGAATTCATCAAGTATTTTAAGTTAGATAAATTATATAACTTTTACAGATGCAATGTTATTATTTTCCCTTCTTATGCCTAAATCATCAGAAACATAATTACACCAAAAAAAATAGGAATGGAAATTCCAGAAACCTTTTCCTTTGACAACTGACAAGGTTATTTTAATAATAAAGGCAAACCTGTTCTAATATGAGGATTGAATCAGTAATTCAAAATTTCTCAAAAAAGAAAAGTCCAGATCCACATGGATTCATTGGTGAATTTTACAAAATATTTAAAGAAGAAATAATATCAAACCTTCCCAAACTCTTTCAAACTTTGACAAGGAGGGTGTACTTTTAAACTCATTCCCCTGATACAAAGTCAAACAGATTCCACAAGAAAACTATAAGCAAGTATTCCTGGTTAACATAAACACAAAAATCCTCAATAAAATACTAGAAAATAGAATTAATATACCATGATCAAGTAGTTTATTCCTGAGATGCAAGGATGGTTCAACATACAACTATCAATTAATGTAATACACCATTTAATGGAATGAAGGCTTAAAACCATACTATCCTCACATTACATAGAGAAAACCATTTGAGAAAAATTCAACAAACTTTTATGATAAAAACTCAACAACCTAGGAATAAAAGAAAATTACATAGATATAATAATGGTCACAGCTGAGAGGTTCACATAGCTACCCTACTCAAAACTGAAAGCTTTTCCTCTAAGACATGAACAAAGCAAGGATGCTCTCTTTTATCATTTCTCTTTAATAAAAAAAAAAGAACTAGACGTTTGAACCAAAAGAATTAGACAAGAAAAAGATACAAAATGCATCCAAATCATAAAGCAAAAAAATACAATTTTCTCTTTCCAGATGACCTGACCTGATCATATAAGCAAGAAAACACTGAAGACTCCACCAAAAAACCTTGAAACTGATAAACTAATTTGGGGGACACAAAATCAATGCACAAAAATCGGTTCCATTTATATACCAATAATGAATTATCTGAAAAGGAAATTAGAAAAAAAGTTTTCATTTACAATAGCAGAAAAAATAAGAATAAACTTAACTGGACAGGTGAAAGACATGTATAGTATAAGCTGTAAGAGATGGATGAAGTCTGCTCTGTAAATGAGAAGTCCTGGCACAGGATGGTTGGGCTTTCTCTGTTCAGGGTCTCAAATCAAGATATCCCAAGCTGTTTTCACATCTGCTGCTTAGAGTTCTCTCCCAAGCTCATACAGGTGCTAAAAATGAGCTTGTGTCTTCAGGACAGAGGTTGCTTTTCTTACTGGTTGTTGGCTAGAGGATATTCTCAGCCCCTGGAAGGCTCTCTCAGGTTGTGCTACATGGCCCTCTTCATCTTCAAAGCCAGCAGAATCCCCCTCATCTCAGATATCTCTAATATTTGTATCTCTGACTTTTTCTTTGTGTGTGACTTCTATATCTAGACTTAAAAGGCTCATATTATCAGATCAGGCCCAAACAAATAGTCCCCCTTTTGCCATTTAACATGATGCCAAGAGTATATCTCATCATATTCACAGGGAAATTGTACAAAGGCATGAGTCACTGGGTATTATCTTATAATTCTGCTTATCACACAAAACATAGGGACTCATATAAAGTATAAACAATTTCTCAAAGAAGGTAAAAGATTTTCCATGTGTAACATCTCCAAAGTATTTGTCAATTGGAACATTTGACTTTTCCAAATAAGACCTTTAAAGCATACATTGATTATAACCCTGTTTTCCAGCACTCTCAACTACCTTACATCCTCAGTGACAGATTCCATGTGTAAGTTCCTGCGAGTTATATACTGTCGTGTACAACTAAAAATAAATAAACATAATAAATAAATAAATATAAAACAAACACCGAGTGAAACAACAGCTTTTAGTAAAAGCAGCACAACCACACTCACTATTTATGATGTTTTTATCAGGACATAACTTCACAAAGGTCAAGTAGCATCTGTATAAATTGGTTTTTCAACTCAGTTTCTGAATCCTGTATCTATTGTACGAACATGTTTTATGTGTAATAAAGCTGCATATCTCTATATCAGTCCACAAGGACTAAACAAAAGAGAGATTAAGTATTTTATGTTATATAATCTGGTCTGGTGCACACTAATACAAAACACAGATTGCCACAGCATGTCTCTCCTTAGTTTCAATCTTCATCTTCAAATATCTTGCATAGAACCCTCTATTTTACAAAATGAAGCAGCACTAGGATTGGCCACTAGATGGCAAACAATTACACAGGGAAACAGTAATAGTAAAAAATATTTTCCAGTATTATAGATTTTGTTAGAAAGAGAAGGCAGAGTTTGTTTTACAAATAAAACAAATACCAAAAAATCCTAAAACACCATAAAACTTTATCCAGAAAATAAAAACCTTTTCAAATTCCTATTACCTTGCAATTAGGTATGAGAGAACCATGATGAAAGAAAGAAGGGAAAGAAGCAACGGAGAAGGAAAAATAGAGGAAGAAAAATGAAATGTTACATGAAGAAAATTCTTCTTCATTATAGGGATTAAATAAGAGGCTTGTAATTATTCACCACTAACATGAATAATATAAATATATGGCATAAGTAGCTCTGACAGTAAACTTATCTAGATTATAAAGTACTCTAATCTCTTACAAACAATAGCTCCACCTAGAAAAGCTATATGAACATATAAAGAACGCATATTCAAATATGTAGTAGTTCAGTGAAAGATAAATAAAATGTTGGTGGTGGAGCTGATTACTACAAGAAATCACCAATTTAAAGTTTTGTGAACCAAAGCTAAATCAATTGCTCTATTATATGCAATAAACATATTTATAGTCAATATTCTGAATATTCATGTAAACAAATAAGAAAAAGTGGGAAAGGAGCAAAAAATTTGAGCAAACATTTAATACCCCCCTCCCAAAGAAATCAAATAGCATGCTGGTAGAAGCATAAGAGAAGCACAGGGTAGATGGATAAGTAAATTTTCTCTTTATTTATAAGAATATAAATTAGACCCAAGCCTACTGAGATCATCTGGGAACATGTACCTTTAAACCATTCATCATTTACTCAGAAAACCCACTTCTAGAATTATACGCTAAGAAAATAATTAGACAAATATACAAAATCATCTGTTAAAAGGCTCACCATAATGTTATTTGTTATACCCCAAATTGGAAATTACCTAAAAGTTTACCATGTAAGAATTAAAACTAAACAAGGCCATATCCATTCATACCATAAAATATCATGCAATCATTATAATTGTGTTATAAAAGAATAATCCATAACTTGGAAACCTACTTATAAAAAATTGCTAAATGAAAAAATTTCCAAAACAAATATGATCTCATTATTACACATAACCATACTACATATAAATATGTGTGTATGGATATATATATATATATATATCCATACATATATACTATGTAGACATAAGTAATATATATGGATACAAATAATATATTTCTAAATTTTGCTAATATAGATCTGTGATGTACATCAGTGCATATAAATCTTTGCCTTATTTTCTCGTAATTTCATTTAAGCATATTCCAAGTTGTAGAATAACCAAAGAATGAAGATACACATTGAATATTATAGTTTGTGATCTAGAGTAGTCCTATAAGTGAAAACTCTTTATTCAAACCAACGAAAAATTAATCTTTCTAAAAATTGATTTTTTGCACATGTGCATCCTTAGAATTATTTCTGAAATATTATCTCAAAATGTTAAAATTTATTATGTTCTAAAAAGTATAGTGAATTTTCCTAAAGTATTAAATTAGTGTGAATATCCTTTTCATCTTCTAAAATTTCTAGGTTCAAAAATGCTTCACATATGTATGATAAAAGTAAAATCTAAGCCAGATTCCTAAGTCCCTAAATCTCTTCTCAATGACATTTTTAGAATTTTAGACATTTTCTAGAAGAAATAATTGTTTAATTCTTTTCAACCCCAAAAGGATATTGTGCATCTAACACCTAACATCATCATGTGATTCCAGTGGTTTCATTTTTATCTGTTTTCATATTTTTATAGAAGCAAAGCACAAAAATACTTTTCTTAGCTGCTCCAATGGCTCCCAAATTTTCTTGGTGAAAACTAACTTCACTGGCTTGGAACTGTCACTGCACACCAGTAGCTTTGCTGCCAAAGACGTCAGTCTTGATTTGGAAAGAAGTAGGGATACTTGCCATTGAAAAGTTGTAAACCCTGTTTGAAATGCATGGGGAAAGCCTGAAATTTTGCTAGTATAAGGCTTTGGTTATGGTTCAGGACTGGACATGGATCAAATAGAAATACAACAAGGCCCCATGAAAGAGTCAACTTAAGTTCTTTCCATAAACCTCACTTAATGCCAAAGTGCATGGGAGAACAGACGGAACCCAGCAAGCTAAAATTAAGAAAGACTTGAGGACTGGCTAAAGCCTCAAATGTGTACCTCAGCCCACAGATAGCTCATTTGGTTGTCTGGAATCCTTATAAGCTGTGTCTGAGCACAACCACTGCCTAAACTGTTGACTGATCACTTTATTTTTTAAACAAAGGGAGAACCTAAAGTCAAGCAAAAACAGATAACCAATTAACTAATGATAAAAAAAGGGACTTCATAGACACATAAGTAGCTACACACTGTATTAAAGATAAATTCTGCAGTTTAAGTTCAGGTAAGCCACTAAAACCACCTTACTGTTCAACCCTAATGTCTAAATGTCCAGTTGTTAATCAAAAATAATTAGACACCAAATTCTTAGAAAACTTCAGCATCAAATAAATACGTTTTATAGCCCATTAAATGAAATAGGAAACTGTGGGTTCAAACTTACATAAATAAAGAAGTAAAAAGTTTGATGAGGAATGGAAACTTCATATTGTTTCAGAGTAATTTTCAACCAGATACATTTATTACAAAGGGAAAAAAAAAGGAATAGCTTTATATTGAAGAAGCCTAAAAGATATTCACACCTTAATCAAGTGATCCAAGTAAACAGTAAATTGAAATGAGGTGCCACAGAAGAAGATACAGGGAGAAGAGTGCTACACTTCTGGAATAATACCACCAAGACACACAACATGGATCCAATCATAAGGAACAATCAAACTCAACTCAGATATTTTTTAATAAAACAGGCCTGAGGGCTGGGGATGTGGCTCGAGTGGTAGCGCGCTCCCCTGGCATGGGTACGGCCGGGGTTCGATCCTCAGCACCACATACAAGCAAAGATGTTGTGTCTGCCGAAAACTAAAAAATAAATATTAAAAAGAAAACAGGCCTGAAATTCATCAAAAGTGCCAACATCATAAAAATGAATGAAAGAACAAGGATGCACTGGCAAGTGAGGAATAAACAAAAGGAATAAACAGGGGCAACATTTGATCCTTTTGCTATCAAGAACATTACTGGAACATTTAGGAAAATGTAAATGAAATCTGAGAATCACATGGCACCTCTGTACCAATTCTCTAATTTAGATGGTTAAATTATGATTAAAAATATTGTTTGGGGAAAATACACACAAAATTCTTAGAACTGATACAACATAAGGTCAGCTACTCTGAAAAATAGTTTAAGAAAACAAAATTCTTCATAATATGAAGACAACTCTTTCTCTAAACTTGATATTGTTTTGAAATTTTAAATAAACAATCAGTAAGTAATACCCACTCCACTTCTTCAACTCTTAACTACCACTCCTGTGGTAGGCAGACTAATGGCCCATAAGGATATCTATATCCTAATACCCAGAACCTATATTTATAGAAAAAGGGACTTCAAGCTGTGATTAGACTAAGAATGTTGGGATGACAGATAATCCTGGATTATCCAAGAGGGTTCAGTGTTATTTCAAGCCTTACAAGTGAAAGTAGGAGGTAATAGAGTAAGAGATCTGAGGACTGAAGCAGAAGGTCAAGGTGGTGACGGCCACAAGCCAGGAGCAAAGGATGTGGGCAGGGCAGTATCTAGATACCAGAAAAGGCAAGAAAACAGATTCACACGCCCCGCCCCCCCCCCCCCACACACACACACACTACCTAAATATCCAGAAAGAAACGTATCCTGCCAACATCTTGGTTTTAGCCACCTGAGATCAATGTCTTATTTCTAAACTCCAGAATTGTGATATAATCAGTGTGTGTTGTTTTAAGTCACTAAATTTGTGGCAATTTGTTTAAGCAACATTAGCAAACTAATATAATTCGTATGAACACAAATATCTGGTACTTCTTTTAAAGCAAGGTAATGCCCTCAACCTGAGAAAGATTCATTTACTTTTTGAAAAGGACTGCAGAATAGAGCTTTAATCTTATGTAGCACATAAGGGATTTTATTCCCCTGGCACCTGGGAAAAGAATCTTTTGTAGTGAAAGTGCTGATTTGGGACTTTGAGAATGTGCTTGGTTAAGTGCATTGCAAATGAGATGCACACTGGGGCAATGACAAGTCTCCTGCAAGTTTCACTGGCAAGAAGAGAACAACTGTTTTCCTTCATAAAAAAGAGACCAGTGAGGATTACACGACTGAGCTGAGAGGGACAGTTAGGAGAGGGGAAGGATCTGGTATCAAGGAATAGGGGTATGAGGCAAAGAGACCATTTCCTGGGTACTGTATGAATGAAATGCCAGAAGACCCATGTTGAAATCGCCCACGGTTTCTGTCAATACAGAATAATTTCTGTTAATTCATCAGCTTTTTGTTGAGTCAATACTCTCAAAATTTCAGTGACTTAAACAACAAATATTTCTTATTAATAGTAAGTCATATACTATGGCTCTTCTGAACCTTTCAGGGACTGTGAATGGATTATGGGTTTGTTTGAGCCATCTCAAGGGAGGGGGGTTACTTTTCTGAGAACTCTCGGTGATATTCCACCGACTGGAGACTGCTCAGACTATGCTGACACCCTGCCCATTGGCTCAGACAGCCCTAGGTTCAAATGCAGCAACCAGGAAGTAGAGGAGGTGGGCCATAACCTGCTAAGCCCCACCAAGTTGTCTTTGCATCTTCTTCCTGTTTCCCTCAGGAAGTCCTTCACTCTGAATCCCATTGGTGTTCCTACCCATTTAAATAAAGTGCCGGTTCCATTTTGTTGTTAGTTCCAGTCTTCATTGCTGGATCATCTCATTGTGCCCCTGCTTTTCACTTATTTCTGTGTTTTGTCTTTATTCATTAAATTTCTTATACCTTTAATATTTCTAATCTGACTTACTGTCCAAGTTGTTCAAGGGAAACTGAGTAAATGTCATGTGGATTGTGATAGGACCCAGCTGGGTTTCTGGTACCACCTAGGTTTGAACTCGTATCTGTACCATATATGCGACTCAGGCTTAAGAAGCAGATGCTATCTATGCACACTCATCTCAGGGAAAATGGTAAGAACACAAGAAGGTAGGGGCTTGTTAGAAAAGGCGAACTGTCACTTCCACCTGTATTGCTTTGTGTCATGGCAAGTCACATGGGCCAACTAAGTCAGTAGGAAGGAGAAAAGGATCAGGGAGGGGAGAGTGAGTACTTGCTGAACAATATTCCAATTTATTATAATTCCATAACACTAAGGAAAGGGACTCAGAGTAGAACCAGTTAGCACAGAAAGTGGCAAATAGGAGACACCAGGACAACACAAGATGGTAATCTTTATCAAAATTGGAGAGACTTATTCTGGGTGAAAATGTAATTAAAACAAGCTACCATTGTAACCCAGGTAAAACTATGGTCCCAGGGTTTCTGGAAGACAGCAGTAATCCCAGCAGTTTGGGAGGCTGAGGCAGGAGGATGGCAAGTTCAAAGACAGCCTCAGCAATGGCGAGATACTAAGCAACTCAGTGAGACCCTGTCTGTAAATCAAATACAAAAAAGGGTTAGGGATACGGCTCAGTGTTTTGAGTGCCCTGAGTTTAATCCCTGGTACCCCTCCACCCTCCAAAAAAGAGAGCAGTGTAGAAACTTACCCAGAGATAAGCTGGTGTCAGCCTATGCAGGCTTCAGTGAGATACCAAAAAGAGAAAAATTTTCTGTACATTTGTGTGATGGAGCTGGACAGGGTCGCCACCATGTTCATAGAATGCCTTTGAAAATGAGAAAAAAAGATTGCCCTTTCTTCCTTTGACAGACCTGTGTCACGGCACGTGGTTTAACCAACCCCATCTGCTCCCTCTACAAAAGTGTTCTAAATCTGCACAAATTTATAATTCTAGTTGGCTAAGAGAAGAGGGGGAGTTAAAGTTTGAGGACTTCAATTATGTAAAAGTACATTTCTTCAAGCTGTCCACATGAGTGGGAAAAGCAATCTATTTACACGGCTGTTAAAAGGAAATATGAATATTCATGTGAAGTTGGATATGTATTAGTTATTTTCTATTATTAAACTTCTGAAGGAAAAGTAAATATGCTTTATTTTAGATATTGCCATTCACACTAAAAAGTAATTTACCTTTTGACAATATTCAATGTAAATACTTGAGATAATTTACAAAGAACTGTGTACAGAGGTATTACAATAATGGAGAAACAAAGCTAACAATTTAAACTCAAGTCAAGTATCTGCACTATACCTGCACTATAACAAATGGAGTACATAGTTTCCCCAAATGGATAGTCAACACAAACTAAATAATACACAAGATTCTTTTTCTGTCCCATCTAATTGTTTTATTAGATGTCCTATGTCAAAACTGCATCCAGTCTTCACAGCCTTCTTCAAATCTCCTCTACCTCACCAATATTAACCTGAAGGTGAGCCCATAAATCATATCTCCCTCTGATTCTTCAGTGTTGTACTGATGTCTCTATTATAAAATTTTGTTATATTTGAGCAAGTTATGATTGGAAGACTCAAAGAAACTCTTCTCTCAGGCTAGGTTAATTTTTTTTTTCCTTTTTATTTGAAATTATCCCCCACCCTTCCTAACCTACACTAGGTAGTTTACCACTCCTTCTTATCCACTTTTGGCAGAGGTAAAATTCACTTACATAGTTGAAAAACCTGGAGCAGACTAACCATTTGCAAACTCATTGAGGACAGAAAATATAGGAAATCTTTTTCATCTTGGCTCCCCAGAATATAATATGGAATCCAAATCAGAGTTCTCAGTCTCTGTACTATGGCACTTTGGGCCAATTACTCATCATGGGGGGCTGTCCTATATATTGTAAGGTGTTTAGCAATATTTCTCCCCAGTCTTGACAAACAAAAATCTCTCCAGACATTACCAAATGTATCCTGGGGGAGGGGGAGGCAAACTTTTCCCAATAAGAAACACAGTATAAAAAAAAATGTTCAACATCTCTAGTAATTAGAGAAATGCAAATCAAAACTACTCTAAGATTTCATCTCACTCCAGTTAGAATTGTAGTTATCAAAAATATAAACAACAATAAGTATTGGCAAGGATGTGGGGGGAAAGGCACACTCATAACATTGCTGGTGGGACTGCAAACTGATGCAACCACTCAGGAAAGCAGTATGGAGATTCCTTGGAAAACTGGGAATGGAACCACCATTTGACTCAGGTATTCCACTCCTCAGTTAATACCCAAAGAACCTAAAAACAGCACACTACAGAGTTGCAGCCACATCAATGTTTGTAGCAGCTCAATTCACAATAGCTAAACTGTGGAATCAACCTAGATGCCCTGCAATAGATGAATGGATAAAGAACTTTGCTATATACACACAATGGACTATTACTCAGTGTAATAAAGAGAATAAAATTATGGCATTTGCAGGTAAATGGATGGAGTTGGAGAATATCATGTGAAGTGTATGCTAATCCATTATGGGGAGGCATGGGAAAATGGTGGAACTTTGATTGGGCAAAGGGGGTATGGAAGGAGGCATGGGGGCAGGAAAGATGGTGGATTGTGATGGACATTATTACTCTAGGTACATGTATGACTGCACATATGGTGTGATGCTACATCATGTACAATCAGAGAAATAAAAAGTTGGCCTGCATTTGTGTATAATGAATCAAAATGCATTCTGCTGTCACATATACCTGATTTAAAAAAAAGAAAAGAAACACAGACAAAAATCATAATGTAAATTAAATATTTATTGCTGTGATGTCAGGAACTTTCAGGAGGTTTCCTCCACTTTACTTCTTCCAGTATCACCTAGGACTAGAAGGAAGGAATTCAACAAATATATTTAAATAAATGAATAGTTCAAATAAGTTGCAAATATTACTAAAATTTTCATTCTGAGCCATTAAACATGGAGTTTATAAGGATGACATATTCATCCATTCCTGAGAGAGATTTGAGGTGGTATATTGGTTAATGACACAAATTCTAGTATCAGACTGGCTAAGTTTAAATCCAAGTATATGGGTTTCTATCCAGCTTTCAACTTACTAACATAAACCTTTAGCAAGTCATTAACTATGTTGCACATCAATGTCCTTATCTTAAAATGAGGATACAAATATTTCTACCTTCTCAAGACTGTGTGAAGTTAGGATATGTAAAGCTCTTGGAAAGTGTCTGACTTTTTAATTATTATTATGCACTTAGAAGACTGAATACCTACTATACACCAGAGATTTTTAAAGTGGCAGGAAACAAAAAATTCAAGCTATCAGAGTGTTAATTCTAAAAAGTAAAAAGGAGAGAGCAATGAAAAGCAACTCGATTAAGTTACAGCAGGACAGAGCAGCCACTGAGGTCCTGTGTGAGAAGAGGAAGCTTTCCTAAGTGACAACTAAAGGAAGAGTCTTCCAGGGGAACAGTCCTGAAGCCAGGCCATGCTTAGTATGTTTAAGGTATAGCAAGGAGCACAGTGAAAATTGCACAAAACTTATTGTGGTTTTTAAAGAGAAAAATGTAAAATTGTAAATTCTCTTCAAGGGGGAAAAAAAGAAGGCAGATGATTATCAAAACATTCCAAAAAGTTTAACACATGATTGTTTGGGTGAAAAGACTATGGGTGATGTATTTTCTTTTTTTTTTTTCTGTCATACCTAAGTTTTCTAAATATGTATTACTGTAATATTTCAAAAAAATCAAAAAAGCTTTATCAATGACAGTAGTTATAAATAAAATTCAATTCCCATTTACAAAGTATTGCATGTGATTTTTCCTTTACTCTGTAGCTGACATGTTAGAATTTTTATTTTACTTCAATATTTTAATACATGCCTAACACAGCTTACACTTATGATTATTCTATTTAACATTTTGACTACAAATTCTTCCCCATCTATATTCAGAATATGAATTGAATCTTTTCAACTGAAGGTTCACAATGTAGAAGTTTGTCTCTAGAAATGTCTTCATGTCTAGGAAGGTTAAAGAAATTGTTTTCCATTTAACAAACTTCTCTTCAAATGAGTAGCTATGACAGTTTACTTAACTGCTCTTATAAAACAGATCATTCTAATTTAAGGAAGAAATAAAAAATTTGTGAAAATAAAATTATACACCTAGAAAAAACAAATGATAATGATAATGACTTCATTTATATCCAAATAGTTTCACTCCAAACTTATTTCTTAAATCCTATGCTTCAGCTACAACACAATTATAATTTAGCAATAATACTCCTAATTTAGTCATTTTAAGAAATGATTAAGTTGCCCCCTTTTCAATCTGACAGAAATACAAATTTTAAGTTTATCACCTTTTGCAAGGCTTATTGGGAATTTTCTTTACCCAATATTTCTATTATGCTTCAAAATATATAAAGATTAACCATTTGTTGAAAACTGGAAATACATATTGCTAAGAAGAAATGATTGGGGGTACTTTTAAATGTTCACCTGCCAGAGACAACTCAAATATAGGAGTATTTTTTATATAGTTTCTACTGCTTTTGTTCACTTAGGAAATGAAGTGTCTATCACAGAAACTCTTTATCTCTTATAGATGTGTGATTTTTTTAAAGACATATAAGTAAGGAAAAATAAGAGTATGTGCAAAGAGGAATTCAAGGAAATTCTTAAGTTTACTCACCTGGAGTCAACAGGGCCAACTGTTGTAAGCATTATCTTTATAGATCTGAGGAAATAGAGAGTGTGAATAATTGTAACATTTGTATGATTTACTGCCACCATGCTCCTTCCATGGTCTTTTTTTTCATGCTGTGGGTGAAGATTAGGGTAGGATTATGGTTGCTGGGAATGCAGAAAATAGTTGCAAGAATTGTTGTTCATTCAACAAAAAAAGTCAGCATATACCAATGTTTTTAAAAGCTACATTTTAAATAGTTATGGGTATTTTTTGAAAATGAACACCAAAAATTAATTTAGTAGATGCAGGTAAACTGAATTCTTCACAGTGTTGTTGGTTGGTTGGTTGGTCGGTCAGTGGTCCTGGGATTGAACCCCAGGATAGCTTTACCACTGAGCTACATCCCCAGCATTTTTTATTTTTTATTTTGAGACAAGGACTCACTATGGGAGGGGTGGGTCTCACTAAGTTGCTGAGGCCGGCCTCAAACTTGCAATTGTCCTGCCTTAGCCTCAGAAATTGCTGAGATTATAGATGTGCTCTACCACTCCTGGCACAAATAATGTTACTTCACTGTAAAGTTTACATAAAGAATTGGTACATATTATATTAAATATTATTGAATATATTTATCTGAAATGTCTCATGCAAAATTTGGGTATTTTTATAACTAGTCAAGAGACTATGGATTTAAAAGGATCTTAATCAGTCACATCTTTATATTACATTTTCAGTCAATACAGTGTTAGAATATTTCTAATCACAAATGTTCTTAAGAGCAATTTCAAAATAGAGAAAAATTTAATTTTTGAATTTAAAAATATTAATTAGGAAAGCTATTTCTCTTCCTAAAATCAAAAGACAGCAACAACAACAAAAACTACTTGCTCAAATACTAGCTTACCTTCCTTTAGCTCTCTTGAACCACAAGTAGTGACCATTGTTGTATCTTCAGAGTGTTTGTTCAACTGTCTTCTACTTTTCATAATTAGCAGTTAATTGATGATATCTAGTCACAAAGAGAAAACATGCCAAAATTCCAACAGTCGTAAATTTCAATTCAACTCATATCATCATCAAGTCAAAATTTTTTCCTAGTCTATCACATATTCCCTCAAGCTTCCTTGCAAGCCTACCCTATTGACAGACACCATTTTTTCCCATGCACTCTCATTCTCTGACATTTCTTCTCTTTCTGCTATCACGAATATAATTTTTAAGAGCCACTAACAAAGTAGAAAAAAATGATTTCATGTTATACTTGATGCATTCATTTGCTAGGGCTGTCACAACAAAACACCAGTCTGGATGGGTGGCTTAAACAGGAATTTATTTTTTCACAGTTCTCTAGCCTGGACATTCATAATTAAGGTGCTGGTGATGCTGTTTCCTTTGAGGGACATAAGGGTATGATCTGTCCCAGGCCTCTCATTTGCAACTTTTACTAAATGTAGATGCCTGTCATCTTGCTTCTCCTCACATAAGTTATCCCTCTGTCCTTATCTCCTCTTCTTAAGACACAAATCAGATTGGATTAGGGTCCAGCCTACTAGCCTTAAATTGATCACCTCTTCAAAGGCCCATGTCCAAAAACGTCACAGCCTGAGGTACTGGGGTTAGTGTTTTAACATCAATTTCGAGGATGCATAATTCAGTAGATTGTTAACAAAGTGATGATTTAGGTTTAACAAATTAACTTGGTCAGGGACTAAACACATCCAGTAAAGAATACTTTTCCTCCACTCCCCAAAATGTTCATTTTAGTCATTTAATAATAGGCTTACAGTTTCAGAATTTCAGTGCAAGGAAAGAAGAGGTATATGAGTTCAATCTAACTTTAAAATAAATATTATTCTCGCATCTAAGACAGTTTCATTTATTTTTTAAAACTACATGAGAAAGACTGTCTAGGCTTCCACTCTTACTAAGCCATAGAACCTATAAACCAGGGAGAAGTGCTAACAAATGATGCTAAAAAGTGGAGGCCATGTGTTTAAGTATGCTAGATAGGCAACAAGCTACTCAAGCAATAAAATCATAACTGTGGAAAACTTAGTTAAAATGAGAAAAACAGAGAAAAAAAAGGACAGGGGGAATTAGACTGTACCTTAGAAAAGTTATTTGCAGCTTTTATTAAATGCTAAGGGTACCCACATCCTAAAGTTAATCCTTAGTCATTATTAGTTACCTCTCTTCCCTTTTACTTCTTCAAAGAAATTATATATATATATATATATATATATTTCTCAGAATTTCAACACTGGAAATATGAAAACAACATTGACAGACTAAAAATTTCCTAGTAAACATGCTTCAATTTATTCTTAAATTAATAATGGAACAACTTAAAAAAGACATTGAAGGAAATGAAAAATTGTGAGCCCTCCATATAAAAAAAACAATAAGGTTTCATAAAACTTGTACATGTAAGTAAAGTATTTATTTTTGACTAATAGATACATTACTAAAAAGTCACATGTGTCACCTAGTTTCACATACTAAAAAACATTTTTATGTGTTGGGGAATGTCCATATTTAAAAGGATCAGTTAGAGATCTCTTTTACAAAGTGAAGAATCTTTTTAAAATATGCATATTCACCAATAATTTATCTTTTATTTTCATTTAAATGTGTGTGTATGCATGTGTGTATAAAAAACCTAGGTAAAACAAGATATTCATGTCCAATATTACAAAGAAAAAATACTATATTCAATTAGGGTTCATATAGTTAATAAAATATGAGTTTTTTAGTGTCTTAAATTAAATTAATTAAGACTTTAAAAATAAATCTTTTGGGGCTGGGGATGTGGCTCAAGTGGTAGCGCACTCGCCTGGCATCATGCGTGTGGCGCTGGGTTTGATCCTCAGCACCACATAAAAATAAAGATGTTGTGTCCACCAAAATTAAAAAAATAAATATTAAAAAATTCTCTGTCTCTCTCTCTCTTTAAAAAAATAAATAAACCTTTGAATATGCACACTTTTTATATGGAACTAATAGATTAAGAGATATTTCTAAAATATAAATAAAGTAAGTGAAAGAACAAAGCAGTAAACTAGAAAAAATAAACAAGGGGAAAAACTATGCATAATTTAACATTGTCTTTAAAATAAAATTATAAAAAATATTCTGTACATTGCTTGACTTCATTAAATTCTGTCCATTATATCTTATTTTTTCATTGATTTAAAAATTAGAAATGCCTGTTCATACAGGAAAATGTTTTGGTAAGTATGTAATGAGAACATACTTAAGAATTCTGGAAATTTATCAAACTGAAGTTAGTTAATAAAATATTAATAATATTCAAAACATATTTAAAATCTTTACATTTGTAAGGTATAAAAACAATGAAAATACATTGTGTGAACTAATCATCTTTTGTCTAACTCAATTACCCATATGTTTTATTAATGGCTTATGTTACTGGTGTGAGAATCTTTGTCCTTAGCCAATTCCCATGCCACTGGGAGTTCAATTTTGACTCAACTCACCTGTCTTTCTTATATGAACTGGAACCTTCAAATGTAGGAAATCAAGGATCTCTGGATTCATAGGTCAGAGTTTGTATGTGGTTACCCTTGCTGCTGAGCCTATTCCTACTTTGATCTTTGGGGTTCATTCTTTGTTCCTTAAGATCAAACATCACATGAAAATACATAAATACCACTTACGTAGTAAAACCATTAAAGGAAGCATATTCCTCAGCTGTGAATCCATAAATATCTTGGCAAGAGAGGTCAACATCTTGCTGAAGAAGAAGACTTACTAAACTTGTTGGTTCCTCACTGAGAGCAATCATAAGGGCTGTTCTAGAGTAAGAGATAAACAAATTTAGTCTTCTGAGTTTATCATCCTAATGCAGGATTTCCATTAGGAAAATCCAAGGCAACAATGTAAAAAGTAGGGCAGATCCGTCAAAAAGGTTTGTCTATCACAGATTAAGGAGTCTAAAAGATAAGAATCCCTAAGAAACAGCCAGCTGCATGGACTTCAAGTGTCAGCTCCCTGGAAGGCTAGTGTTTTCAAGATGTCTCAAAATTCCACAGAAAAGAGTATGTCTGTGACCCTGGGTCTACTATCCCCTTTAAAACACAACATTTGATCTTCTATATAAATCTCCAATATTATTAATCAGTAATAATAATCTACCAATCTGGTCCAACTGTTGAATTTTATTGATTAAAAAAAAAACTGATTCTGAGAATCTTAAGTATTTTGCAGAAAATCATGTCGTATAATCTCATCTATCTTTTCCCAATACCAAATATGTGTGTGTGCATGTGTATAATTCTCTTAAGTAGCTGCAGTTATATGCAATATTATTTAGCTTTAGTAATTATACCTTTGATTCTTATCTGAAGCATTCACATCTGCTCCTTTCTTCAGAAGAAATTTTACCATATTTTCATTATTTTCAACAATGGCAAGTAGAAGTGGGGTATATCCATCCTATAAAAATTATTTCAAAGTTATTATTTAGAACATTGTGTAAGAATCAAGTGCCTTTTAGATTTCATTCTATTAAAAAGTGAATGCTTATAAGAAACTTCTGAATATACACTTCAAATCTCAAAATATTTTGATACAGAACAAAATATGATTTCAAAGATCAAGAGAGCAACTTAGAGTTGAGCCATTTAAAAACTGAATTTCTATTTTAGGCTTGATTTAAATTGTGGGTAAGAACAGCCTGAAGTAATTAAGTGATGAGTACCTATCATTTAATTCACATTTCATAATGTAATAATTGGATTTCTTTAGAGCTTCACTTCTAGACTGGCATTAATTTGGGGCTATCAGACAAAATATCAGCAAACTCAAGTGCTAAGAGGCTTTTTGAAAAAATATTCATCAGTTATTCAAAATAGTTCAAAGGTGAGTTAGATTACTTTTAGTGTAGTAACACCTGTTATTCACAAGTATATGAATAAAATAGAAAAAATGGGGTTTCAGATTTTATCAACACTCATTTATATGGTAATCAGATAGTTCTCATTTGATATGGACCTTTGAACAATTATGGTTAAATATGATATTACTTTGTTGGTCAGAGTTTCAGTCGGCAATTAAATGGAGACTTTAAAAAAGGAAAAAATGTTATCAGTTTTTAATAATCTCTCCTTCTCCCCAGTTTCAGTTTGGAAAATTCATTCTCTATAAAACATGCATCACTATTAAATGAATTATCTAAAATGAATGTTCTCTTTAGTTGCTTTTTAAAATGCAAGTTTTTTCTTTAATAGAAAACTACCTTATTTTTAGCTTCCAGATTCGCTTTGTGTTCAAGTAGTTTTCTGACTAATGAGATATTTTGACCACACACAGCATAATGAAGAGCAGTATTATAATGAAAATCCACCAGATTTGGGTCTGCACCATGGCTTAGAAGAATAGTAGCACAATTCTCCTTTTGAAATTGAACCGCCTATCAATACAACAAGAATAGATGAGTAATCAATTTACTACTCAGGATATGATATATTAAATTAATGTTTAATACTATGTTTTAAAGCATGAAAATCAATAATAGTTAACTGAAAGAACTCAAATATATTACAACTGAAAAGGAAAAAAATTAGAAAATACCTTAATCAGTATAGATTTGTTTTCATCATCTTGAACATTTATTTCGCATTTTTTCTTAGTTAAGAGAGAGCTGTTATGTGTATATCCACTAGTACAGGCCAGATGCAAAGGTGTTCTATGTCAATATAATGAAACATGAATTTAAATATAAGTCTCATTGGTAAAGTTTCTCATTATACCCCCCCCCAAAAGCTAAATTTATGTTAGAATATTTGCTTCATGTGCTTATTTATATTTATACAAAATTTACATTAATTATAATTGCTTTTTACTGGATTTAAAATTATGTGAAAATGCTTTGAAGAGCAAATATTTAATATGTTCACTGAAAGGTAAACTGAACCCTACTTAGTTTAGAATAGGTTTCTTTCAAATGCCAAAATAGTATATGGACCTTAGAAATATGATAAGATTGGATATCACTATAAAATTTAGAAATGATCTCAAAACCCTCAAATATAACTAATAGATAACAGAGAGAAGAGACATTGACTATTTATTCAATGGCAAGCTACCCCTAATAATTGTATGTTTCTCTCTCTTTGTTCAGATATTAAAGTTGGCATCTGCATCTAAAAAAAAATACAGTAAAAGCTGAAGGACTCTCTAAACTTCAGATGTAAACCTAATTTTAAATAATTATACTAATTTCTATTTCTCAAAGAACCCTACTATAAATAATCTACCAGAAACCAAGCACATATCTGTGAATTATGAAGAATACAAATTATACCCATTTGAATTCGGCAAGTTTTAGCCCAGACTGGCCCTTACTAATCTTTTATTTATTTATTTATTAAGGTTTATTATTTATTTCTTATTTTATCTTTGTATTTATAAAATTTCATAATAAAGAGTATATATATGGCCCATGGTCCCAAAATGACATTTTTATGTCATTTTTTTTGCTTTACTTTAATTTCTCAGAAGTACTTCATAGGTGTCTAAACTGACCTGTTATTGACACAAAGGAGTAGCAAAAAGGTGCTTCTCAAAGACTTAAAAATAAGATAATTTTTAAAAACCTAAACTAACAAAACCAGTATACAATGACATAACTTACCACACATGCGAGTAAACTAAGAAAGTATGAAAATAACTTTCAACAGTTTTGGAATGCTATATTCCAGTCCAGTATAGTTGAACAAAAGGAAAGATTATAACATTTCGAAAATATAAAAAGCAGAACTCTAATCCATTATTCTTTAGATAAAAAAGACTTTACAGGAAGAAGAGGAATCAGTTTGAATGGCAGAATGGAACCAGAGTTTATTCATAAATAATCAACATCCTTCATGGAAAAGACAATCTTAAGTTTAAGGAACACAAACTACCTAGCTATAAGAAAGGAATGCTTTGTTGTAAATCAAAAAATGATTTTTCAGACATTACGTCTAGATGAAATATCTCTCAAAACTACCTACCTTTCTTCGCTGTGATTTCATCCTTACTAAGCAAATTTCTGGTGACTAATTTGGTTTCTCAACAATCCTGATACAAGAAAGCACTGGTTGATTTCTTGTTTGTTTGTTTTTGTTTTGTTTTTAGTTGGTGTCAATATTTATGATTTGGATGAAGGATGAACTTCCATAAGTAGGATGAACTTCCATAAGTAATTGTAAGCTTTTAGAGTCTTCCTCCAAATATATAGGGCTAAACAGCTTTCATCATATCTAAGACTTCTTCTTGTAATAGCAATTACATATATATTAAGAATTTAGTCCCAAGGAACTTTGGTGATTTCTATCTATCATTAGATCTACTTCTGTATAAACTCTGATTTTTAATTTATTAAACACAAAACAACAACAAGAAGAACAACAACAAAATAATGCTATACTGCTATCTCTAAGGAGAATGAAAAGAGTATTTGGCTAATCTCCAATATGTCTTCTTGTTGTAGTAACTTTCAGTCGCAGCTAGCAGCTATGAGCAGCTCAGAAGTGCTTGAAATATTCACGTTCCTTCAAGCCTGACAGGAGGGCCTGCAGGATGGGGTGAAACCATATACTCAACACCTGTGGTTAGCATTGCCAAACTAGTGGGCCAGGAAACCGAGAGTCGGGGGCTTCAGGGCATGAAATCCCTGACTCAGTAAGCCTCCTCCCTTAGGGACAAAGACCCTTCCAGATTGCTTTCCACCATGACAGCATTATTTAGAGTTTCCTCACAGTGCAGTTACATTAAGTAGAAGATGATTGGCTTATGGATATTGTCTTGCTTATGTATGATTGACGGGCATGCCCCACTCCAATACTATAACAGTTGTGTGCATTCCAAAAATAAACTGAGCTACTGGATGATAACTTGAGGTTTGTCTCTTGCCAGTTCTCTCACCAGCTCCCAGAGTCGGTGTGCTGATTCCACGTCTCTACCCCCAGTGACTGAGGTAGCCCAGCAACTAATTGATCACATCAGTGACAGGAACATATGCATCTTCTAAAAGTTGATGTTGCACCCCCGTGGATAATTTTACTCTTCTAGTTGAAGTCTAAAACCTACTTTCACAATTAAATCCTTGATGTGCTCCAACGAACTTAGGGAATTAGCCACAAATTCAATCAAATAAAATAGCCATGACGTATCCAGCTTTCTAAAGAAGTACTGAGTAATATATTTTGTGGTCTTTTACGCAAACTCTGGAAACAAGAATTAATCTGTTTTGAGCAAATATGGAAGACTATAGTGTTTGTAATATCATTAAAATCTTCAAGACAATCTTGTAAAGAGTTTTTACTTAGAATATTTGGCAGGTTTTCAAAGGAGTCATCCTGGTTTAAAAGACAAAATGTTTTAATAACATATGGGTTTCACATTTGCATTCATTTCATTTAAATTTTTAGGTTTAACTATCCTTAAATTTCAGAGTGCACAAGTGGAGTACGCAGCATGTAACCTTCTTGTGGCCTCTTTTCCAACTGTTTATGTATATAATGTATATGTATATGCTTTGAGGCTGAGTGTTTTCCACCCAATATCAAAAACAAAAATGTGGGCTGGGGTTGTGGCTCAGTGGTAGAGTGCTTGGCTAGCATGCATGAGAGGCACTGGGTTTGATCCACAGCACCACATAAATAAATTTAAAAAAGAAAATAATGAAGGTATTGTGTCCATCTACAACTAAAAATAGTAAAAAAAAATTACATGTTTTTAAAAACAGCTAAATGCAGAAGGCATTCATAGATATCTGAGAAATACTTTTAAATCAATATTATTCCATTTGCTAAAAATCCTCAACTTTTATCAATATATATTTATCCAGTGTAAGACTTTAGTTTATATTGTTACTTAACTCACAGAACATATGTAACCAGAAATCTAAATCTAAAGGATCTCAAATAATAACCTAACTTTACACTTAAAAAAAAAAACTAAAAAAAAAGAACAAAATAAGCCTAAAGTTACTAGAAGGAAATAAATAACAGTTTATAGGAAATAAATAAGAAGAAAATAAGAAACTAATATAAAAAATCAGTGAAGTTAAGGGTCTTCCATTAACAAAACTGACAAAATCTTAGACCTGAAAAAAGGAGATAATAAAAAAAATTTTTAAAAATCAGAAATGAAAGAAGAGTCATTACAACTACAACTGATATGAAAAATATAAAAATGACCATGAGAGACTACTATGAGCAATTATATACCCACAAAGGGGTAACTACGAAGAAATGAATAAATTCCTAACAACATTCAACCTACCAACACCAAATCATTAAGAAGTTAAAATTCTGTACAGAACTATATAACTAGTATGGATACTGAAACAGTAATCCCAAAACTTCCCAACAAAGATAAACCAAAAGCCATAGCCCTCATTGGTGAATCATACCAAATATTTAAAGAAGAATTAATATCTATCTAATACTAAAGAGGAAGAAATATTTCCAAATTCATTTTCCAAGGCCAGCATTATCCTAATATTAAAGCTAGACAAAGAAACTACAAGAAAACTATGAGCCAACATCCTTGATGAATATAGATGCTAAAACCCTCAACAAAATTCTAGCAAACCAAATCCAGCAATGCATTAAAAGGATTCTGATATTTACACCTGAAATATAAGGATAGTTCAACAAGCAAAAGGGGGGGAATTAATGTGATCAACCACATTATCAGGATAAAAATAAAAATCATGATTTTTCTCATTAGATGCAGAAAGAGCTTTTGAGAAAGTCCTTTTATGATAACAACAACATACTAGGAAAAGAGAGAAATTACCTAAATATAATAAGGGCATATAAATGAATTTGGAAGTATTTAAATGAATTTGGAAGTATTTTTTCCTATTTAGTATTAGGTTAATATATAAAAGCCCAACTTAACAGTATTCAAAGTGTTGAAAAAAAAAAAGAGAGACACTGCCAATCAAGAATACTATACATGGCAAAACTCTTCTTCTAAACAAAACAACAACCCTCAAAGTTTTCCCCAAGATCAGGAATTAGGCAAATATGCTATTTCATGTAATATTGGAAGTCCTAGTCAGGGGAAAGTGACAAGAAATGAAATAAAAAGCATCCAATTGAGATCAGGGCAAAGGAAATGGAGTAGATAGCACTTTCCTGTCAATCTGTTGCTAACAGCCCTCCTTCTCCCTTTCTGGGGAAAGGGTCACACTTTCCAACATAAGCAATCCCCCTGGATGGCTCTCTTCCTGCCTTTTAGTCATGTAGGCATGAATAAAAAGGAAACCTAAAATCTATAAAGCAGCAGGACACCCCCATTCCCTCAGGCACCAGCTCTGGAACTCCTTCTTTCCAAAGGAATTTTACCCCTCTTCTCTCTCTGTTCTGTTACTTAAATAAAATTACTTTCTGCTCTTGCCTTGGCATTTCTTGTTTGTTTAATCTTCAACACGGAAGGAACAGGGACCCAATCCTGATTTTCAAGACTGGCATCACCATCAGAAAAGAAGAAAAACAGGCCCTCTTTGCAACTGACATAATTTTATATAGAGAAAGGTGGAGTTATCAAAGGGCAAAAAATTTCAGTAAAGCAGGATGAAACTTTATCTCTAGGATAAACTCTAGAGATCTGCTGTACAACATTGCATGATAATGAAAATAATATATTGTACACTTAAAGATCAATTAAGAGAGTAGGTCAAATATTAAATGTTCTTACTAAAATAAATTCTGCTGCCCATCATAAAATTTGTAGATGGGGGCTGATTACATTTTTATTGATCAAGTAGTTGAACTTCCTGTTTTGAAACATTGCACTCTGAAGTACAAGACAGATGCTATACATTACTTCTTATAGGGCTAAGCTTGTATATACACCTACCTGGGAGTCCTTCTACTTATCAAACCAAGCTAAAGAGCAGCCCTTGAGTCTGGAGATAATGGAAATTTCTTGAAACATTGTAACTAAAGTAAGGTCAATGGTGTCACTGACAGTATTTAGTTGAATGCATTGGGCCAAGGGCCCTTTGGGCTATTACAGCCTCTGTGCTAAATTCCATGGAAATGAATGTGGTTACTGAAAATATGTCATGCTTATTCACCATTTTTATCTCCGAATTTAACACTCTGCTTTGTTTACATAGTGGTTACATATATTTGCCCCATAAATTTGTTGAGTAAATTAATTCAAAGCTAAGCAAATTAATGCTAAGGATTGTGCAACATAGAAAAGGCAAAAACCAGGGCTGAGGCTAGAGCTCAGCGGTGGAGCACTTGCCTCATACATGCGAGGCACTGAGTTCAATCCTCAGCACCACATAACATAAAGCTTTAAAACAAAAACAAACCAAAACAACAACAACAACAACAAAAAAAAAAAAACACAGCAAAAATCATCCTCTGTCCAAAAAGTTTGATAACAAGTTTCTTTTTAATGTATGTCAATTGTTGATGTTTCTAAGTCTTAAAATCTTAAAAAATACTGTCCTAGGTAGTTGCCTCTTCACTGTTCCTAGTCTTCCATTAGTAAAAGACTATATGGCTAAGGACAACCTATACCAGAGAGCCAAACAACAAAATGGGGCAAGGACAGAGGGAGTGCACTGAGGAATTAATACCAAGGGAGTTGTGGAGGAAATCAGGGAGGGCAGAAAGACCTTCAAACATGCAGGTAAGCATTCACAAAAAATTAAATAAGAATCATGGCCCCTGCACATGACCACTTCTCTGCCCAGGGAAACCCAGAGTGACAAGAGTAAAACGGCCCAGGCACGTCTCATTTCGGGATGGAGGGCCCAGTGGTCCCAGCGTCCCAACACTATGGCCCTTCCCTGAGGCTCTTCGGTTTTGCCCACCTGTGCTCTTTGTCCCGCATGTTCACGTCATGTTTCTTGAGCTGAAGGTACTCCTTCAATTTGTCCAAATCCCCATCCGAAGCGGCTTTGTGGAGTTTCTTTAAGTACCTAGTTCGGGGAGTGTAGTCCTGGCCTGTGGGCAGGCATGAGGAGCGGCTAGAAAACTCATCCTTCCTCTTCCAGAAGTTGAAAAGCTTCTTCATGGCTGTTGAGGTCCTTAGTCAGATCAGGATGTTCCTAGGGCTCTTTAACTGTCCTCCTCCTGTGGCTCCACTGGCTCCCAGATACTCCAGCCCCATCAGAAATGCAGGTGTGTGCAGACTTGGAGCTGCAGGCTTCAGCCCTCCGTTGCCTGGTAACGCCCAGGGTGGTTATGACCTAGTTCCAGGACCGGATTTTCACCTCTGACCTTGGCCTTACTACCTGTTTCCTCTGCAATCTTCCTATTAGGTCATGAGCCCTTGGGGGGAAAAAAATCCTACTGACTTACAGACAGCCTCTTCTTCAAGGATAGAGCTCATGGCTTGAACTTTTACAAGATTTACCTTCTTCCTCTGCCTCCAACCTCCTCCCATCCTCGATTCCATATTACATGCTAATTTGTCTTTAATGATAACTATAATCCCTGGGGAATCTCAATTTCAAACACTCTGCCATCTTCCAGAATCTCCTTGTGTTTTCTTATCTAAGCCTAACCATTGCTCTAAAGCTACCCCTAAAAGAAATCATATTCATGTATAAATGCACACATATATTCATGTGTGTATCTATGTACATATTTAATATATATTCATGAATATATTCATATATATTCACTTACATATGTATACCCTAAAACTAGACCTGAAATTAACTCTACCATTAAGTAGAGAGAGAGAGAGAGAAAGAGAGGTTTATATACATTTTTATATATGTATACATATATATTCATATATACATAACTCTCAAAAATGATCAATTACTTTGACACACCCACTTCTAGTTATTCCTTTCTTATACTAACATGAACTTAGCTTATAGGATGATGACTCCAGAATTTGTAAGCCCAAAACTTATGCAATTTGAAGGTGTTCTCTAAGAAAAAAAATTACAAAATTATAAATGCAAAATTAAGTATAAAACTGAATATTCATTCAGAATAATAAAATTTTAACATATTGAATTTTTTCACAAGTCCAGCAAATGAAGGATTGGGGAAATTATGCATCTTTAGCCTCATGATAACATTACCTCTGCCATACATTTTTTTTACTCTGCTTCTAGGTTGGAACACTCTTTGTTCTTATTACTGTGGTCTGGTCCTCAACCTTATTTTTTTTTTTATTCTAAAACTCAACTGAAGGTTTTCCTATTTTAAGAAAAGTTGATACTATTATCTTTTCTTAAACAGTCTGTGTTTATTACACTTGCCTTTTATTCTCTGAGACTTACTCATTAGTGTTCCTAAAGAATGTCCTGCTGTAACCTAAATGTCCATTTTTCATGTTCATTGAATTTTGCATGTGGCAGTGGTTCTGTCTAAAATTCATCTCCTTCTTGCTGGAGAAAGAGATTTTTATGTTCCTTTAAATTTTGTCTAAGCACAGCCCACTGGGTTTGTATAGATTGCTCTGATAGTGCTGGTCACAGTCTCTACTGTGACTCCTGTCCTCACTGTTATTAGTGTGTTTTATATCTTTCTCATACATCAGTGTAGCATTATCTTCAAGAGCAAGGAATATGCCTTCATCCTTTATATCCTTTCCCAATTACCTCACTGGGAGGTGCAATAATACTTCCATCCCATGTGATCATGTAATTCTATTAACTGTATAAATCTTAAATTATAAAAATTTTTATATGTTGGTGAAAAATTATCAAGGCATGGTAAAACATGGCATGTAATCATGTGGGTTTCTGTTCTATTGTTCCTGTGAGCAATGTGTATATCTGTGAATGTGTGAGTGGGCGTGTATGTTTTACTGTATCACTGTAACCTTGTATATGAAAAATAGAAGATACATTCAGTGGAATCATGTTAAAGAATACCTGACATTCTTGAACAGAATATTTGAAAATAATCTGACCTTATATGTCTTCTCACTCCCAAATAACAACCTTCAACTGTTAACCAAGAAAAAAATTAATAAAAGAAAGATTTGGTCATGTAAGCAGATGCAGATCACCTTGAACAGAAACACATTCCAAATGTTTCTAGGGGAAAAAATAGAAACTACAGTACCATTTATACTCAAGAAAAACAAAAGGAAGCCATACTGAATTTATATATAATAAAGAAAATGGTAATTACTTTATCCAAAGTTTTCCTGAATATCACAGTTCTAATGTCTTTTGGAACTGTTTCATGCTGAGAACAGCACATACAGAAGAACGTGAAATGCAGTTGTGTTCAGGGCTCTGGGGCTTTACGAAAATTTACTGTGTCTTTTAGGAATGATTGAACCCAGCACTTTATTCCCCAGTTTCAGTGACAAGTTCAGGCTCAATTGCTTTTGAATATGCCAAGTTATTAAAAACATGGAGAGAACTAAATGCATAGCTCAAAACTTTATAAATGGAGTTGGGAAGCAAGAACTTAGCCAAGTGTTACCATGAGAGATAAATAAGGTATTAATCCTATGAGCAAACATGATCCTTTCTTGAGGACTTATAGAGACCTCACTCAGCAGCCAAGCATCCAATTTAGCCATTTTCCTCAGTTTTGATTTTTAAACTTGCTGCACTATAAGTCAATCAAGCAGATTTCTCTACTTGATAGAAACAGATGACATAGCAGATGTCTTTGGACATGTTCTATGGGCTCTTAAAATCATATTGTAACTCAGTGACATCAAATCATTCTGATTTCAATAGAAGATCTAAACTATCTCCACTAAACTATTCTTGGAGCAGTCACTGATTTCTCATAAGCTTCTCCCCTAATGAGTCATATGCCTCACATCACATATCCAGGCACATTCTTTGGCTTCTCCACAGCCTACTACACTGCCCTGGAACAACTGAGCTGAGAACATAACAACTGGGCATATTAACCCTCATTAGAGAATAAAATAAAATATATATTAGGTGTGAAGATAGCCTGAGTTTCCAATCTGTGGACACAATTAGGGAGTACTATATAAAATCTCCATGAATTAATTGAAACATTTACGAAGATCTGCCTACCCCCAAATATGTGCTCTAAAATCAAACCAGGGTCTTAGCACTACCTGTCTTGAATCATTGGCCTGAGGTTTCTACTCCTAGTGTCACTTCACTAAATTGGTTGTCTCTAGAAGAAAATAGTTAACTTTACACACACATTATTCAGAGTTAGAGGGGATTTTGTTCCTCTTCTCTTAATGTATTATAATTTATTTATTATGTATTCTGAGTATTTGGGGAGGAATTTTATAAATGCAATGAGGAGATTGAGAGAAAAGAAAAAATTAGCAAAAAAACAAACAAACAAACAAAAAAAACAAAACATTTTTACAACAATGCTGGGAGAACAGATACCACAGAATGAATAAGAATTCTGAGAGCTTAGGCCTTGTTTCAATGATATACATCCTTGAACAAGCCTCACAAGATGAAAAAGAGCTTAAGTACAAGCAAAATTGAGTGAAACTTCTACTGATTTCATCTAGTTCTTGTCAATTAGAAAGAAAACAACTTTAGGGCTGGGGCTGGGGCTCAGAAGTAGCACATTTGCCTGGCATGTGTGAGGCACTGGGTTCGATTCTCAGCACCACATAAAATAAATAAAGGTCTATCAACAACTAAAAAAAAAAAAGAGAGAGAGAGAGCGAGATCAACTTAAAAAAGAAAGAAAAAAACAAGTTTAAATGATATTTTTATCAACCAACTCACATATGTCTCTGAAAGCTAGTGCATGAGATCATTTTCAATTGTCACATTTATTTATGAAGCAATACCTTGGAAATATTAACATTGAATTTAAACTGACCAAGAAAACTTAATTTTTTTAAAAAAAACATTCAATCAACAGAAATTCATGAACATATGATGGAGGAGTGGTGATAAATGCTCTACCACACTTAATCAACTTATGGAAAACCTATAACATGGAAATTTGAATTGTAAAATGTCAAGGCATATTCTCCATATTCTCCTGTATTGAGTATTTCAGAGAATTATACACTCATTAAGGTAGGTGTTGATTTGCTTTATGATTGACCTGCCTGAAAAAGAAAGTGAGATGTAATTTTATAAGTTCTGCTGATCCATGGACTTGGGGAGAGGTGCTCCTAGCCTCCCATGCTGTAGCCTTCACTGCCTTCTGAGAAGGCTCTCTCCCCTTTACCTAGGAGTCCAGCAATGCAGGTGGTTTCCATTTGGTAATTCATAAATGAGCAATAGACAAGAATCTGGTGCTACAAAGTATAAACTATACTGATATTCAAAGTTTATTCTGAATAATTTCTTCTTTTCTACTCTAAAACATCTTCATGATGTTGTTTGATGAGCTAGAACCAGAGGAAGCAGGTGGTACCACTGAATACCAAACCCAACTTTCAGCCCATCGGGTTTGGTATTCAATGGGTCCAGCAAGTAGAATTTTGAGGATACTGAAGCGCCTCTGGGGAGCCTGGTGGGAGGCCACAGCCGAGAGAAGAATGTTGTAGCCAGACTTTTGACTTTTTCAGAATGCTTTACAGTTGGAAACACACAGCTTGGAAACTTTTTATATTGGCTTCTTTCACTTAGTGATATGCATGTAAGATTCCTTCATGATTTTTAATGACTTGAGAATGCATTTCTTTTTAACACTAAATAGGTTCCATTTTCTGAATGTACTACAGCTTATCCTCCACCTACTGAAGGACCTTTTGATTGCTTCCAAGTTTTGGCAATTATGAATAAAGCTGCTGAAAACATCTTTGTGCAGGTTTGGGGGTGATATAAGATTTCCACTCTTTCAGGTAAATACCAAAGAGTGTGATTGCAGGATCATATACTAAAATATGTTTAATTTTATTAAGAAGCTGTTAAAATCCAAATGGGGATTCACTGCATTCCCACCAGCAGTCAATGAGTGTTCTGAATTTGGGCCATTCTAACTGGTGTGTATAATCTTTGTATTGCTTTAATAAACAGACATTTTATACACACATGTCAATGTGCAAATATGTACTTTACTAATGAGTATTAGGCAAAAAAAAAAAACACATTGGAATAGAGAGATGCTTCCCTTCTTGAACAAAATGACTTATTTATCTTAAAAAAATGTGAACTTTTTCCTTACTATTCTAACAAATTTCTGTAAACCAAATCAAAAACTTGGGATTTTATAATTATTTGTGATGATGTTCTGTTATATACTGTTGTGAATATAGTAAGAAAAGTTTTGATAAAAAGTATTTCATATAACATAATTATATGTTATTTAGCTGGTGGCAGAATAGACAAATGAGTGGAATAGAATAGAAAGTCTAAAACACACTCAACTATATTAAGAATTAGTACCTGATTATTGTGACATTTAAATTAGTAAGGAAAGGATAAATTATTCATTAGTGTGGGCCCAGATCCCTCCCAATCTTGAGTAGTGAGCCACACTTCACATTCTAAGACTCAGTTCTTTTAGTATGTAGTGAAGTGCTCTATTGTTCCTGAAACATCCCCCCCAGTTCACTCAGGACTTTATGTGGAACCCAAATCATCTCCCATACTTTTATGCTGAGTTCTCTTTTGAGACCCTTGAAGTTCTTGCTAGTACATCAGGCTGGGAGTGTAGTAAGGCAAGTGGGACATAGGTTGGACATCTCAGAAGAGTTAATAGGGACAGCTAAGTTATCAGGTTTAAATAATATAGTAGTTCCTCCTTATCCATGGTTTTGTCTTCTGCAGTTTCAGTTACCTGAGGGCAACCACAGTCTGAAAATATTAAATTTATCAGATTGACTGTTATGGTATTGAAATGCTCATGCCCAGGTAACCTTTATTTAATTTAATAATGGCCCCAAGGTGGAAGATTTGTGAGGTTGCCATTTTGGATATGCCAAAGAGAAGCTATGAAATATTTACTTTATTTTTTTTTTTTTTTTCAAAATATTCTTTTTTTTTATTATTATTTTTTATTGTTGGCTGTTCAAAACATTACATAGTTCTTGATATATCATAATTCACAATTTGATTCAAGTGGGTTATGAGCTCCCATTTTTACCCCATATACAGATTGCAGAATCACATCAGTGAAATATTTACTTTAAATGAAAAGGTGACAGCCCCAAAAAATATTCTGAGAGAAATTATTCATACAGCTTTTATAACTGTATATCATTCTAATTGTTATTTTGTTATTAGTCATTAACTTCTTATTCAGCTTAATTTATAAATTAAACTCTATCATGAAAGAAAAGTGGCACAGGACTGCTCACACACACACACACACACACACACACACACACACACACATACCTGGGATAAGAAGCGGGTTTATTGTCAGGGGAGTCTGACAATAAACTGCTCTGCACAGAGAGGGACAGCAGCAGCAAGCAGGGAGAGCAGTAGCAATTCCCCCTTGAATGTTATCTTTTTTGAGGCTAGAATCACAGCCGGCTAGGGGCGGGTTTAGTCTTTACTGACATAGTAAGCATCCCCTAATCTTGTGGAAGGGAAATTTGTTTCTTGGGAACAGAGACAGGCAGTTTTCCTCTCTCTCAAAGGGAAAACAGGGAAACTGGCACCATGTCTCTTTATCTTCTCAAGGAGAGAACAGGAACACCAGTATGTCCCCATCTCAGGGGCCAGTAAGTTGTCTCCTAACTCTCAATGAGAGAACAGGGAGAGACCAGCACATCTCCAGGCCAATAGGTTCTATCTCGCGCTACTTTCTATTTCTTGGGAATAAGAACTGTATTCATAAAGTGGGGGTGGTGAAAAGGAAGATGGCTGCAATCATGCTAACAATCGATGTGTATGTTTAGGAAAATACAGTATACATAGGATTCAGCGCTATCCATGGTTTCAGACTTCCACTGGGCTTCCTGGAACATATCCCCAGCAGATGAGGGGGCTTACCATTTTCCAATTGTGAGCTTAGATTAAAATTTTAGATCATAATTTCTCAACATTTCTTAACCCTTGACCATGTACCATCATTAAATATATCTCTTCTAACCCCATGAAACTCTAGAGATTCTGAATACCAATTTTTTCCTCATGTGGAGAAAAAAGTATTTATCAGATTTTATTGATTGATTGCACCTCCAATTATCTATAACTTTCAGGCTACAGATTAAGCATATTCATCTAATCATATGACTTAATTTATGGTTGCAAAGCTAAACTATTTATTGCAGTTGATCTCAACTATGTCTAAACTCAAATCTGTATTCTTTAGCTTAGATTATGCAGTAAAGATGAATATGATGTTATTCAGTCCAGTTTGATACTAATTATTCTTAATAATATTTTTCCAGAATATTCCCAAGCCAAGTTTAATAAACTAATGATTATTTCTCATCCACATAAGAAAAAAATGGAGCCATTTGAAATCTGTTAAATTATATAACAATTAAATTACACGTTATGTTATATGCTTTATGTCTTACTGTATTAGATGAAAAATAGTCATGTCAGAACAGAAAGTAGAATTTTACTGAAGGACAATAATCAAAACCTTTTCCAAAGCATCAAAGTGTAGGGTTTTCCTTTTATTTTTTTAATTGTTTTCTTGCTGTTTAACATGCTATCTCCTAATCCCATGCATCATACATAAACTTTTATAAATGACAATGCTTTCAGAAAGAAATGACCATTTTTTGTGACCTTTGTAAAACTTTTTTTTAAAATATAATAATTAACAGAAATGTATCTATAGTATTGATATGTAGAAATGTTGGTAAAACTAAACATGTCTTAGGTAGGCAGTAAGAGAGGAAAGGAATTAGCAACCAGAAAGAACAGCTAGAAGAATATGTACATATTTTTCCTAGTCACCCATAAGAGAAAAATTCATTTTAAAAAGTCATAACAAATATGGAAGATGAGGAAGAAGAGTGACACTATATAACAGAGAGTATAAGAGGAATATAAAAGGAAGAGTGGGCTTAAATGAGAGCATGGGCTTTCTCTCTACTATAAAATATACAGAATTAATTTACCTAATAATTAAGGAAGTCAGTAGAAAATATTACACTTTTGAATTATAGCCAAATTTTATGAAGAAGAATTTATGCATTTTATGAGAGGAAACTTAATCACCATATCTTTTAAAACAAAATGTTTAATAACTGCTAAGCTAGCAAAACCTGCCTTCAACAACAGTCTTATTAAATTTATCATGAATTAAAATTTGTCCTTAGTTTTGATTTTCCCTTAGCTCAATATTCTTGTAATTTCTAACTTATTGATATTCTCTGGTAAATTCTTGCTACATGCTTCAGATCTTTTTTCAGTAATTCATAAAATGAAAAAAAAAAACTACTGTGTATATATACCCAAATGGAATTTGAAAATTCTATTAAAAATTTATAGAATTTATTCTCTAGACACTAAAATTGTTCCTTAACATATATTACACTGCACTTAAAAGATAAGAGGTTATTAGTAGTCAATAAGTATGTGGCAGTTCAATTATTCATTTTTTGATAATCATATTTCAAATATCAAATACTATATACTTTATTAGATGAGTTTTATATGCCCTCCTGCATGAGTGTATCAAGTGTCTTTAAAACAGCTGAACTAAGTATTTCAAGTAATGTAGGTGCACCACTAATGCACATGGTTATGAAAATAATGAACATTTTATTATCTATTACCCTTTTGTTCTCCATGTGTTTGTCCAGGCTGGTCAATGTAGAACAGTTTATTTCTTTGATAAGAAATTAACTATATATTTAGCTGCTCTGCCTTTACAAATGTTTGGTCTACAGAATAAGTTGGAGAATAAACACCATAAGTATTTGTATTGCAGTGGTGCTACCATTCTGATGTCTTGTGTTAAAATCATACTGCCACATTCCACCATCCACTATGAAATTAATGCTCATTAATGCTTAAGGCATGACTCTCCCCAAAAATAAACAGGCTCACACTCATCCATATTTCTATTTGAAAGTCATTTGGAACATGATTTTATATTCAAAATAGGAACTGTTTTATCAAACCCATATTTTTTCTTATAGACTTTTTCCTATTTTTAATAGTGGACTATAGTTGTACATAAGGAGGGATTTGATGTTATATATTTGCACATGCACTCATTACAACAATACAATTTGGCCAATATCATTCTCCAGTATGTCCCTTTTCCCTTTCCTTTCCTTCCTTTCTCCCCCGGTTGCCTTCCTCTACTCTACTGATCTCCCTTCAATTTACTTGAGACCTCTCCCCATCTTTTTTTTTTCCTTTTTCCTTTCTAGCTTCCATATAAAACGTATAACCTTGACCTTCTGAGTTTGCTTATTTCACTTAACATAGTTCACTCAAATTCCATCAATTTTCTTGCAGATGTCATAATTTTATTTTGGCTTATGACTGAATAAAACTGCACTATGTATATACATTAGTTTCTTTATCCATTCATCCATTGATGGACACCTAGGCTGGTTCCATAGTTTGGCTATTGTGAATTATGCAGCTATAAATATGGATATACATGTATCATATGGATAACTTTTAATTCTTTAGGATAAATCCAAGAAGTGGAATAGCTGGGTGGCTCGTTCTATTCCTAGACTTTTGAGGAATCTCCACACTGATTTCCATAGTAATCGTACTAATTTACAATCATATCAAAAAGTGTTAAAATTGTTCTTTTTTTCCACATCCTTTCTAGTGTTTATTATTGTCAAATAAGTATCATTGTTTTCTCCTTAGTATTAACAATAGAATGGATTAATATTTGTGTCGGGTTCTTGTCCTTATATGAAATGCAAGACATAGAAACCAATCATGTCAGAAGTCAAGAATGAAGGTTCATCTCAACACCAACTCTGCATGAATGTATGAGTGGCTTTTGTAATTATTTATGTGGAATGAATTCTATGTTCCTTTCTCCTTTTGGGGGTTATTCTGAGAAATAGCCTCATTTCAGAATAAAAATTTTTACATTTTTTATCTCAACTATTAACTTAAGATTATATTCAATACCTTATTCCTGAGTCACCTTGTTTAATAGCCCTCTCAGGCTACTCTTGAAATGAAAAATTCTCTCCTGATAATGCAGGAGGAATGAAGAATGCAGAACCACTTGAATCAGATAAATTTTGCATTACATACTTAACTTCATGAAGAAGTGTATTTTAAAATATTTATCATGCTCACCAGCTTCTTATTAATGAAACCATTGTGTTGCATGTAAATTCACCAAAGAGAAACATAAATAATCCATATAACATAGCTTGTATTTTCTTTTTAAGAAAACACATAAAAGCTAACAAAAAAACATTTAGAAAACAATGTAACCAAGAGATTTCTAAATCTGCATCTTCAGATATCCTAAAGTGCTGGTTCTTAGTTTGAAAACCCTACATTTCATATGGATTCATGGAATCCTTAAAGATTTTTTTAATATTTTTAAAAAATGTACTAGAATTAGAACATTTATGTGAACTCCATTTGCTAATATGGGAAATGCTTGCCTTTGGTGTTTTCAACTTAATTTAGTTACACTGATAATCTCATGCTGACCAGATGCTTTGCTTAGTAGACTGGGGAGGAGGACATGGGAGCGTATGGTATCTGTAATTACAAAATGTGGAGAAAGTAGCATTCCCTATGACTGTTTACGTTATGCAGTCTTAAAATACTGAAGTTAATAGATATAAAATGACAAAAGGGACCTTTAATGATGAAAGGGCCTTTAAATTTTCATTTCTACACCTTTTTTGGACTTAGCCAATTTTCTATTGCTATAACAAAATACACGAGGCTGGGTAATATGTTAAAAAAGAGAAGTTTATTTAGTTCAAAATTTTTGAGGCTGAACATCCAAGATCTGATAATTCATCTGTTTTCTTCTGGTGAGGGCATCATGATGGATGGCATCACAATGGCAGTAATGCATGCATAACAACACATGGTGGGATGTGTTGGAAGATAGACAAATTCAGAAGCCATATGCGTTTTTTTTTTTTAATAGCAACCCACTCTTGTGGGAACCAACTGAGGTTCTATGAAAACTATATTAACCCTTTCCAAAGGTACACCCCCTTGACCTAGTTATCTTGCAGTAGGTCCCATCTTTTAAAGGTTCCATTGCCTTTGTTTTCAATTTTGCCACACTGGTACCAAACTTACAGCAGATGAACATTCAGGAGACATAATCAAGCCATATCTAAACCATACCAGCCTTCTTTCATGCATCTTAAAATTTAAGTCTGACAATTTGGTTAATATGTATTTCTTTTTTTGGTTTTGTGTTTCCTTTCTGCATTAAGACAGATAGTTTGAATCTAGTATTAAAATAAACTTATTCTATTCTTCATTTACATGTTTTATTCTTTGGGCTTCATGATTCTGTAAAGTACCATAATCACAATCTTTATGTAACCTTGAACTAGAGGTTTTCCCATAGTTCTTTGCTACTTGTGTTCCTCAATATCAAAGCCAGTTTACCTATTACATTTTCTGTACAGTCTTTATTTGTCCAGGCAAAATGTGTTCAAATATGATTTGGTATATATCAATACTTGTAGATATCCATCTTTCCCACTAAGAATTATACATATGAACATATGGGAATTGCCCACCCACATATCTATTTCTAAACAGTACACAATTTTCAGTCATTCACCTGCCATGTTGTTCCCCTAGTCATCATGTTTGAGGACTGACAATGACCTTAGTCCCAGGAAGAAGTGTGAACAATGTCAGCCACAGTTCAGCACTGTCCATGGGGGTCTCCTCGGCAGTAAAGACCTAGTAGCAAAATGGATCTGCCGATCCCTCCTTCCTTAAGGTGGAGAAAGTTTTGGTCAAACAAAAACTTCAAACAACCCAATGTTCTTTGGAATTCTATTGAAAATATAAAGCATCCTGATTCCCTGCACCAAGACCCTCTGCTCTGGGGAACCCACTTGTAACCAGGATTTCTTTTTCCTTTCAGAGAAGTGATTCCTGATCTGGGTGGCTGTCCCCCAGATTCTCCTCTACCCCCAGAAATTTAGATGTATTTAGCAGCTTTCCCATTTCTGACTCCATTTCATAGATTTGAACTGAGGTCACCACAAAACCTTAGAGCACAATCTGAAAAAGGAAGGAATTAGAAATTAAGATTTGGAACACTAAAGGATGCACTTTTTACCTAAGTAGGGCCAAAGAAAAGATGATGGCTTTTCCCTTTGGAATAATTATTTCCCTTTTGAAAAAAAAATTAAGAATCATTGAAGGAATATTTGTTGTGGACTTTTATGTAATTTTTCACCTTACTTAGTATTTTTTTGCATTCATATCATGCACAAACTGCTTTCTCACCACATTTAATTCTCAGAGCAGGTCTGGTAGTTAGAGAAGCAAATATTTGCCTTTCTATTTGTGAGCAGGGAAACCCAGAATCCTATGTCTAGTTATGTGGATCCCAGTGCTTCAGCACACTACAAGCTAAGTTGTTTGATTAGGGGTTACACCAGTTGAAGTATAGAGTAAAATCAAATGAAAAGAAGTACCATTATCAGTTTCCTATAGTTAAAGATCTGACTAAGAAGAGGATTTTTATGAGCTTAGATTTTTCCCTAAAATATTTCCATGTAAGAATATTTCATTCTTCTTTAAAGCTGAGTAATATTTCATTGGATACATACACATGTGCACGCATGCACAGACACACACACACACACACACACACACACCACATTTTCTTTATCTGTTCATCTACTGAAGGTCACCTAAGTTGGTTCCATAGTTTAGCTATTGTGAATTGAGCTGCTATAAACATTGACATGGCTGCATTACTGTAGTATGCTTATTTTAAGTCCTTTTGGTATAAATCAAGGAGGGGGATAAATGGGTCAAATGGTGGTTCCATTTCAAGTCCATTTCAAGTTTTCTGAGGAATCTCCATAGTGCTTTCCATTACTCAGCTTTAAAGAAGAATGAAATTAAGGCTTTTGCCAGTAAATGGATGGAGCTGGAGAAGATCATGCTGAGTGAAATAAACCAATCCCCCAAAACCAAAGGCTAAATGTTTTTTTTCTAATACGTGGATGCTAATTCACAAAGCAGGGTCAGGGGGCACTAAAGAACAAAAGATTTAACTTAGATATGACAGAGGGAAGTGAAGGGAAGGGAGGGAAGAGGATATGGGGATAAAAAGGGTAGTAGAATGAAACAGACATTATTATTTTACATATAAATGAGACTGCATGGCCAATGTGATTCTACAACATATACACTCAGAAAAATAAGAAATTATATCCCATCTATGTATGATATATAAAAGTGCATAAATGCATTCTACTGTCATGTATAACTAATTAAAACAAATTAATTTTTTAAAGAATATTTCACTCATCACTGGAATGTCTAATAAAGCTCAGGGTGATCAGAACATAGATGGGTCCAGAGGTCCTGAAAAATAAGAAAAACTGCAATCAATATTTGAATGCCTGGCAGGGCTAAAGTTTTAAGACTTAAGTGGAACATTTGTAGCAGAGGAAAAACAAAACATGTAACTTTTATTTAGGACTAGCAGAAGAAAATGGAAATTAATTGAACATAGAACCTTGGGCAATCTGAACCTTGAAATCATCAGTGGCTGTTGATAGAGTATCCTCTGACATTTAATCATGCCAACATGGGGTGAAATTCAATATTCAATTGACTTTTTGTTTAATATTCCATTAGGATATATATGCAATTGACAATCTAGAAATCCGTTTTCTGGCTTAATGATAAAAATTGTGTGTTTTTCCTGCTTCTAAAACTAAGTAAGTCTCCACAGTGTTCTGTTTGTTCTTCAGAAGAACCAGTTGGTAGCAGTCATAGTGTAGCATTTAGTAGTTCCTCTCATCCATTAGCAGAGAGTGACAACATGTTTCAAAGAAAAAATAGAATAATAGTAGCTACAGACAGATCTTTTTCTGTTTGTACTATTGTATATGTAGGTCATCTTAAAAAATCAAGTCTTCTCATGTAACTCTAGACTGGAGGTAGCTGTAGTTTAGCAAGATCACTAACCTGTATCAGAAACCAGGATTCATATCTATCTTTCCACTAGGGCAAGTCATTTAGATTTTGTAATTTTCAGTTTCCTTAGCTTACCTCTAACATTCCTCAAATCTAAAAGCTATTATGATTATGTTAATGTTTTATATTCATCAAACACACTTGGCAGTTACTTTCCTTTATTTGTTGTTATCAAATTGATAGAACTTCTGTCAGTCGTACAGCTTTGCATGGTATGTTTTTTGTTGTTTTTTTTTGGTTTTTTTGATTGTAGAGCTTTTATTATCTCATTCTGCTTGGTTCAAAATCTGGGAGGATATTTTGAAAAGTATAAGTAAAAATGTATATTTTTCCTGTTGCCTTAGGTCCATATGGCTTGGCCTAGCAAAGAGACATGCATCTGGAACAGGGATTAAGGGAGAAGACTTATTCTGCATGGTTACAGAAGGCAGAACAAGGATTAACATTTGGAATACATGGAGAAGTAGTGTAAGCTTAATATAAAATGTATTTTTATTTATGAATATTTCTAGCAACAGAAGTATTAAAAGTAAGAAGTAATGTTATAAATTGGTGTTATCTCTAGCATTAGAGAACAGCCCAAATTAGGCTTAATGACTAACAACCAGAGATTTATAAGGAATCCTATTTCGGTGTAGGAGTTGGATTTGATTGCTTCTGATATGCTTGCTTTTATATTAACATTACCACAGTCATCCCTGTTGTCCTCCCATCTCCATTTTTCCGCTCTTTCTACTAACATTCCATTTTTACAAGAGTGATGAAGTATCACCATGAAAAGAAAAATAAAATCTGTCACTTCCTCAGCCTTTCTCACAGTTAAGCATGGCCATATGATGGAGTTCTGGCCAATGCCATTCAAGATGGGTTATTGCCAGGACAATCTGCTGGCTATAGTTATAATAGCATTTGCTTCACCTCTCTCTCTCGCTCTCGCTCTCGCTCTCGCTCTCGCTCTCGCTCTGTCTCTCCCCCCTCCTCTTTTCTTTTCTTTTTTTTCCTTTTCTTTCTTTTTCTGTTTGTTTTTTGAAACAGTCATACTATGTTATCTAGATTATATTGAACTCCTGTTTCAAGAGATTCTCCCAACTAAAGGAGAGTACAGGCATATAGGCCCATAGGCACCACACCTGGCATATATTCTTTTTAATTAGAAAGAAAATATAAGGCGTGAGGTACCACAGAAAAATTATTAGGATAAAAAAATGGCAAAGTAGAAAATAAGGGCCTGGGTACTTGAATAATAATCTTCAAGTAGCTGCACCAGGCTTGATTTGTCTTCCCCAGGATGCTTTGTTCTTCTAAGATGAATGAATTACCAAGTACAGTTCTAACTGATACACTTATTAATTATAGTCATAACTTCCTCTTATATAATACTTTATGGTTTCTAAATGCGTTGTGATTTAGACATGATGTTTCCCCCAAACGTTCATATGTGAGACAAGTATGTTAGAGATGATTAGATTATGCACATTTAAACTAACAGTGGATTAATACACTGATATGAATTAACTGGGTGGTAACTGTGGAAAGGTAGAGTGTAGCTAGAGAGTGAAGTTACTGGGGACTTGCTTTTGGGGTTTGTTTTGTCCTTGGTGAGTAGAGTTTGCTCTGCTTCCTGGGTGGTATGTTCCCCGAGCTGGTTCCTTCCACCATGCCCTTCTGCCATGAAGTTCTGTCTTACTTTGGGTTCAGAGCTATGGAGTCAGCTGACCATGGACTGAACCTCTGAAATTGTGTAACAAAATAAATTATTCCTCCTCTACATTTTTCTTCTTGGTCTTTTGCTCACAACAACAACAACAAAATAAATCGTACTAAAACAACATACATTTGGCTTCTTTCTTTTTTTTAATTAATTTTTTATTTGTTTAAATTTGTTATATATGACAGTAGAATGCACTTATATACTTTGATATATCATACAAAAGGGATATAATTTCTCATTTTTCTGAGTATACATATTGTAGAATAACATTGGTCATATAGTCACATATTTACATAAAGTAATAATGTCTGTTTCATTCTACTATCTTTCTTATTCCCACATCCCCTGCCTTCCCCTTCTTTCACTTCCCTCTACCTAATCTAAGGAAATCCTATTCTTTTTTTTTTTTGCCTTTATACATGTACTTCTTTTTTTCATTACAATTCTTAATACACATATATACCACATTTTTTGTAACCCTGTTTATATATAAAGTATGTTGACACCCAATTCAAGTCTTCATATATGTACTTTGTATAATGATATCCATCACATTCCACCATCCTTGCTACTCCCCTGCCCTCCTCCTTTCCCTCCCACCCCTCTTCCCTATCTAGAATTTATCTATTCCTCCCATGCTCTCCCTCCCTATCTCACTATGAGTCAACCTCGTTATATCAGAGAAAACATTCTGCATTTGTTTTTTGGGGATTGGCTGACATCACTTAGCATTATCTTCTCCAACAATATTTGGCTTCTTTCTGTGTGTTGTCTCATTTAATCTTACAACAACCCAGGGAGAAATCTGAACATTTGTGCAACTTATTACTGGTTAAAAATCTGAATATCCAGAAATTAAACTATTTGTACATTTAAGTAGCATAGCAAAAATTAAAATTCAATATCCTGTTTGGGAAATCAGCCAAAACTGCATCTCTAAAGAGTTTCCTACCTTCCACATACCAAGTAACCACAGAAGCCAAATATTAAAAGGTAAGCAAGGAATTATTGAAAACCTGGATAAGAGACTGTTCTCTTATGAAGACATCAGGATTGAGTGAAATGAGTGATATTTAGAAGCTGTCTTGGAACTTTAGATTGTGCAGAGAAGAGTGAGGAGAAGGGTGGGGCTATGGGAATAGGAGGACAGTAGAATGAGATAGAGGTTATTACCCTATATATATACATGGTTACACTACTGGTGTCACTCTGCACCATGTACAGCCAAAGGAATGAGAAAGTGTGCTCCATTTGTGTACAGTGTATCAAAATGCATTCTACTGTCATGTATAACTAATTAGAACAAATTTAAAAATTAAAAAAAAATAGAAACTGTCTTGGACATGCCAGAGTAGGAGTACATATGCCTTTTTTCTCTCATTCTCTTCCATACCCCAGAAAAATCCACAGAAGTTTGTAGAAGTACTATGTAGTTTGTGTTCAATTCACAGCCTTATACATGAAGAAATACATTGACTACTTCATGAAATACTTCCACCAGCGAACTTCACTTGTTTAATGAAACAAGCCCATTAGGAGGCCATAGAATAACTACCACATTGGAAGTGACATGGCCATAAGAGGCTGATTATCTATCATCCCACAATAATGACAGGGCTGAAAATACTGAAGAGCCCTTAAAAAGTTTTACTGACAGCTGTACTTAAACCCTTCCTGCACTGTGAGCTTGGGGAATTTCAGCATTGCCTTCAGAATCAAAAAACCTAAGAAAAAAAGTCATAAGGGCCAAAAACATCCTTAACTGCAGAATAAGGATCCAGAAAGTTCTTATTTTTCTTAAAGAAATTTGTCACCAGGAGATTTAATCTATATAAAGGTGTTCTGAAGAAAAAGGCAGATATCCATTGCCCTGGGAAGAACCTTTCAGATTTGCTGATTCCTCATAATGCTTCCACGGGAAAAGAAAAAACAACTGGATTCATGCCTTGTATGGGAACCTGGTGTCTCAAGACTGGTCTTTGATTTCCACAAAGAACTTGAAACATTAGTTTGTCTGGATTATCTGAGGATGGTAATGTACTCAAAAGGAGGTACTCTAAAGGGTTTACTTTCATGCAAATAAATTGCTCTCATAGTCATGTTATTTAGTTACTTAATTTATCTTACTGTAATAATGATAGCTGCTTTGCTTTATATGGACCAATGTCTGTATCAACAGTTACAGATTGCTCAAAGGAAAAAATGCACATGGAAATAGCAATATTTAGAAAATTGTAATGTTATTATGAATTAGTAACAAAAGAATTCTAATTGTAAAATGATGAAATTTTCTTTCCGAAAAGAAAGAAACCTCTTTGCCTTTAGGATATTGATGAAAACATAACAGACCTAATTACAGGCTTGAACTTTTGATTTTATAATGCAAAGTGTTCACCTGGCCCTTAGAAGAATCACATTCCTCTGAAATTAACTCTCAGGAGGAGTATAAGATTTTACCTCAAGGTACATGCTTGTGTTCTCTCTTGCTCTATCTTCATAGTCCAGCCTCCCGGATTTGAATCTAATTATGTAACCTACTCATTAAAAGTCACTATGTTTCAGTTAATATGCACATTGTGAAACCTACCCTAAATCAATGTCAGATCTCTTCATAGGGACTGTGAGACAAGCAAAGGAACTACCAACAAGTGTGTTTCAGTACAACTGCAGAATCCCTAATGCACTGATGAGGCAGTCAGGATTTTTAAGCTATCCTGAATTACTGTTTCCCTCATGCTTTCGGAGTCTGGTCTTGGTATTACAGGTCCATACGCAGAATATTACATGTGATCACTTAAAGTGATTAGGATCCAGAAAGCTTGATTTATGCCATATGGATTCACAAGGCATTCATTTATAAAATTTGTGTTGGAAAATAATTGTGAACTAAGGCCAAATCCTTAATTAAACGTAGGGAAATTCAATACATAAAATAAACATTTGAAGGTTGCCTAATGAAAATAGAAACATACAAAAGATGCCTTTAAAGTGAAAACACTTGTTATTATTAATTATTATACATGAGATGCTCAATAATTAATTTTTTATGTTTCATGAGTAGAATTTTAAGAACAGTTTGATTCTATAGCTCTAGGGCAAACATAAACTTGCATTTTTATTTCTAAAATAAAAAGGTATAAGTATTGAAGATTATGAAGTTTTAAAAGTTTAACTATCATATAAGCACATTCCTAAATTAATAAATGTATTTCATTGAGTTTTGTATAAAATATATATTAATATTTAGTTTAAAATAAATCTATTATTGAGACTCTTGGTTGCATATTAACAGAATATATCACAAAGTATATTATGCAAAGGAAACTTTATGTTCCATATAACTGAAAGTCTTAGAAGTCAGATCATGGATGGATTCAGTAGCTCTTATGATATTATCAAGCCCAGATATCTCCTCTTTGTCCAGCTTTCATTAGTTGGCATTACTCAGATAACTGCCTCTACATGTTACTTGGCAGCTTCAGGCTTGCACATGCCTAGTTAGATTCTCTCCTCTTCTGGAATATAAAGGAAATTCAGCTAGGTGATTGTTACCTTTCTTTCAGCTCAAAATTCTATGATGTATAAGTAACTCACAATAACTACTGAGTATATAAAATATCTCCTGATTTAAAGAGTGATTGTTCAAAATTGAGTGTATACATATATAAAGTTCATTAAAGGCTTATTTCTGTGGTTATTTTAAACTTACCCTTCTCATTTTAGTAACTCGTCTCTTTCAGTGATACAAGTAAATACACTATCTAGCCCAAGTGTCACAAATTCCAAGTCAATTGATACCAAATTATTGAGATTTTAATGTAATTTAGATACTAATACTAGTATACATGTGAAAAATGCAGAGTGTTAAAAGAAGGCTTTACTTATCAATTACCAAGCAAAATTCCAGGCTCGAAATTTTCCTTCTTATTAGAAAATGGGACAGGAGAAAAATCCACATTAGCAATTGCAGAACTCAATTTCTTCCATTAAAATGTTGGTTGTTTGGGAAAAGATTCTGTTACAGAAGAAAAAAGGTGTAAAATTCAAGCACTTGAGGAATAAATGACTGGAAAGAACATTAAATTTGACTTCTAAGCAATGAAAAAATCTAATATAATATAATGAATAAATATAATACAATGTGGCAGTTTATCTTTGTTATATAAAAACTCATTCATGATTTGAAAATTAAATTATCCTGAGATTGTTAGTTATGATCTCTTAAATAGTGTAAACATAAATGAAAATATTAACATCATTTCAACTTGACAGGGACCAGTACTTTATAATTTGGGTAAAGTTCCAACTTCATGGTAATAATACTGGAGACCCTAAACATGTCATATGAATATTTCTGGAAAGCTAAAATTAAAGCCATCTCAAAGATGCTATTTGGGCTGAGGAGCCAGTTAGAGCTGCAGCAAATTCTGCCTCTAGAGAGCTCCATAGCAGCCACTTAGAATTCAGTTCGTGGCTCGTGATTCTATTATTACATCCAATAGCTGTACAAAGTGAATATAATGTGCTCCTGGACATTTAATCCCCCAGGGCAATTGCACTTCTTTTTTTTACACTGATTCAACATGATTTTTAGATTATTTATTTTGGCAGTAAGAAAGACATGTAGCTTGAAAGGCATTAAGATGCATAGACTCACTTAAAGCTATTGATTCAATTTTCATTACTTATCTGTTGGCAGTTAGGGAAGGCATTTCCAGATCATTGCTTTGGGTATGACAGGTCTTTAGTTCTCTAATCTGTAATTTGGATACTGCTGTCAGACTGAAATATTTTTGTCTTTCACCACGTGCCCTAAAATATAAGCATATATGCCTATACTGATAATAATACATTCATTATCACTGTTACAATTGCTATATGAACCTGCTCACCAATCACTGCAGCCTATGGTAGATCTTAAAGCCCTAAATATCTCCCTAAGTTCTCAGATCTTAGCACAGTGTTGGCATTTGGTGCTTCTCATTACTGAACAAATTATTGCAGGCTAATAGTGGTTTTCCTTCTTTTGCAATCTTAGAACAGAGAATCACCATTCCAAAATATTATAATTTCCTTTTTTAAGCTTATATGCATATTTTTGAAACCCTATATTTCCAGCCTGTGTCACATCTGAAAATCTGACATAAAATCTGTCAAATGGCCAGGTAATTACTGCAGTAGTCTCCTCACTTAAAATCATTTTTTCATTCAGGCTAATAGTTCTGTTCAATGCCACTGAATCCATGTTCCTTTAACACAACTTGCATTTTTAATCTCCCTACTTTGTTACTCTGTGAATGAAGCATAAACTTCGTCCTAATATTTAAGGTAATCTTTTCCCTTGTTTCAAAAATTTCAGTGAAAAATTTAGTGAGATGGGGGTCTTCAAAACCATCTAGAAGTTAAAGATTCACCAGAATTCACAGGGCTCAGAAATGCTGCCGTACTCATGATTACCATGTATTGAAGCAAAAGGGTACAGATGAAAATCAGCAAAAGGAAAAGGTACATAGGATGAAATCAAGGAGAAACCAAGCACAAGCACCAGTTGTTGACTTTAGTGGGGCTACAGACAGCAACTAATTCTCCTAGTAACAGTATTTGACAACACATGCAAAGTATTGCTTCCCTAGAGGTGCTCACTTGAGCCTTCCTGTTCTCCTGGGTTTTTATCTGGTTGAGTAACATGCATGTGCAGCTCCCACAGGACTTCTGAATCTCTAGTCTCCCAGAGACTAAAATGATACCACATGGCCCAGGGCTTAGGCATACAAAAGCACTCTTATCAGACTGGACATTCCAATTGCTTAGTCTGCCTCTAAGGAGCTAGTCAAGGACAAGTCTTTTTTGGACCATACAGGATCTGAGCCTTTATTGTACAGGTAGGTCAGTTTCCTTTTTATTACTCAGCCATGTTCTTGCTCATTCCTGCCTTTATGTTCAACAATTTGAAAAGTTTTCCTAACCATCTATGAAAATCCTTACTATCCTTAAGGGCCCAGCACAAGTCCATTCCTTTTCATGAAGACACCTTCATGTTCTTCCACATCTCCACACATAGAAGCACTTGCATCCCTGCCATGCATTGGACACTTTTATATATCACCTTCAAATCCTACTTTACTGATACAGCTGTCATGTAGTAAATACAAAGGAAATGAAGTATTACTGGTGAATTGCTTCTGTTTATTCTTTAATTTAGAATTTCATTGGCACTAAATTATCCTCCAATTTTCCTAGGATATTGTGTTTTAATGTACAAAATGAAACACAGAAGTTTTTTTCCAGACTTCTAACATATTATCATTTCCCATTTATCTTTTCTCAATAAAGCAATCTAATATTTTCATTGTTCTAACTAACCACTTTGACTCTAGGTGTTTTTCTCTGTACTTTTTTTCCCCTTTTTTAAATATAATGATCAATATGTCACATGACCTTTGGTCAAGGGAAAGAGACTTTCAATTCCAATAAATTTCTACTTATTCAGAATTTTCCTAGGGTTCCCCCTCCTCCATCAAAGAACTTGACCAGGAAATACTCTTAATTAAAATTCTGAGTATTTTTCCTAGGTCACAATAAATAATGTGGAGTCCATTGTTCAACATTAAGATAAATGTTGGCTATTATTAATTTTGACAAATTACTGTAAGTAAAATGAATAATTTAAAAATTTTTAACTCTAATTGTAACCTCTATCAGGTCATTTACTTTAAAGTGTTATATAAGCCCTAAGGCAGCATTCTCTGGCAACTTGTATCATTTCAGGAGTTTTCCTCTTTGTAGAGAGCAATATATTATAATCTATAATTTTCTTGATCTGAGAAAAATTAAGTAAAATATATCTATCTTGTGCATATTTCCAGATAAACACATTATCTCCTTTCCTGTTCCCCACCCCAAAACACACACACACACACACACACACACTTATTAATACACGAGAATGTTATCTCCTCAAAGATATCTAATTCTTCCGCACCCCATTCCTGATTATTGTCTTTCAATATATTTCAAATGTAATAAAAACTTTATAATTTTTGATTATATAGTATTTGTAACACCAGTATATGTGGGGGAAAAACAATAAAAATAATTACAGTATAATGAAGCAGAGCATTACCCTAAGAATAGGGAAGAAGTCCCATCATGCAGTTAAAAGAACAATGGAATATACCTAATGGAATGGGATTTCAATGGCATTGTAAGAATACTTGATCTGTGTTACTAGCAAGTAATACTCTATAAAATACAAGAATTTTTAAAATGTACAAAAAAAGAAGGGATGGAATATACAAAAAAAAAAAAAAAAAAAAACTACAAAAAGCCAGGTGCAGTGGCACATATCTGTAATCCCAGTGGCTCCAGAGGATAAGGCAGAAGGATTACAAGTTCAAAACCAGCTTCAGCCATTTAGGGAAGTCCTAAGCAATTTAGCAAGACCTGTCTCAAAATGAAAAATAAAAAGAGCTGGGGACTGGCTCAGTGGTTAAGCACCACTGGGTTCAATCTCCTGTACCAAAAAATAAGCAAGCAAACAAAAAACCCTACAAAAATTTTAACACCAACATTGGGTTTTTAAAGTTCTTAAGGCTAAAACCTCTCTTCCTATTTAAACTTTGTCTTGAAAAACAGTTCTCAACTCCTCCATCCCCTAAGTGATGCCAAAAGGCAGCAGATGGTATCCTGTTAACTAATTGTAGAAAACTCAGTTGAAATTCTATTTTACTTTTTATCCTTAGAGTTATGCAATTTACACAGACCTAGCAATCTTAAATAATAATTAAAAATGATGATATGAATTGAAATGATTGATATGAATTGTACCCACTTTAAAAAAGACCACTTGTAGTTGCTCTATGGTTCAGGTGTCAGATAAAGCTTCACAAAGACAATATTTTTTTTAATTTTGTTCACTAGTACATACACAATGTCAAGCACAATACCCAGCATATATTAATGACTTGACAAATGTCCCTCACAAAAATTCCAAAAATCTATTTTTGAAGTTGAACACATGATCACTAGGAGGCAGTATCAATTCACAAAGACCGTCCAAGCTTTGTAATTACTAAGTTCTTACTATACAGAATAAGGAAAATCACATCAAAGCATTTGATTAGGGCTGGAATATAGCTCAGAGGTACAGTATTTGCCTAGTATGTCAATGCCCTGAGGTTCAATTCAATCCCCAGGATTGCAAACCAAAAAAAAAAAAAAAAAAGCATCTGACCAAATTTTACACAAATAATAATCCCTATAAACAAGATGGTATTTAAAAACTAGATATTTTGCAATTAAATGCATTTGTTGCTGCTTGAATGAGAGCACTATGCTGTTTAATGGATCAGTATCAAGCCAGATAGATGGCTTTGACATAAGTTTTTTCAGTTACATGTAAACTGAAAGCAATTTAACCAATTTGCTCATGACTTAAAAACTGAGACTAATAGCCCAAATTAAAAAAAAAAAAACATTAAAATGATTAGAAATAAATCTATTAAATGAGGTAGTGAGTATAGAAGTTCAGAATGAATAGATTCTTTTCTATAGTAAAAATCTTCAGAATGTTCAAATTCCTGGTCAAAGATGTGCCTGCTCTAGGAGCACATTTAATTCTCTAGCATATTTGTTAAAATAGTGTTTTCATTTAATTTTTTTTTTTTAGTTGTAGATGGACCTTTTTTAAAAAAGTTGTTTATTTTTTTATGTGGTTCAAACCTAGTGCCTCACACATGCTAAGCAAGTGTTCTACCACTGAGCCACAACCCTGGCCCAAAATAGTGTTAAATTTATACATACTTTTCACATAACCAAAGTTCTTCATGATTTATATACTCAAGTTTCTTGTAGAGGATATGGTTACCAGTGAGACAGACTGAAAAATGAAAGTGACAAGACCCACATTTGAAACCTATCCACATTGACTTTCGAATACTATGAATAAAAGCTGTTGACTGTTAGGTTCTAGAAATCATACAAAGTGTTTTAAATGCAGTCTAGTTTTGTCACAGCCCAGAAAGATAGGTGTGATTCTGTCTTAAGGATTCTATGGGGTAGAGACACATCAGCATACACACATGCTAGCTAGGTCTTTTAATAACTCTACCATGCTTTCTTTTGCTATTAGCAACTATTCCTTTTTGTCCTAGTACAGATCTATTGAACCACAATCAGAAAATAGGGCCCAAGAATAAAGCATTTCAGTGAAAGTGGCCCACAGGACAGCTCTGGGAATTGTCTTAGACCTAAGTATCTCTCTGTGGGACTTCTGATGCCCCCCCATGAGATCATACTTTCTGTATTAAGTACAAAAACCAGGTTGAATTAAGATTCCCATTACTCACTAGTGCTATCTCTTGTAAGGCATTTAACTCTGCTAAGCTTCAATTACCCAACGTGTAGAATGATCACTGTTGTAAGCACTTAGCATCATGTTTGACACGATATGCATTGAGTGGGAGAAAAAAAAAAAAGGTATCTACTAATTTTGAAGGTGAAGACCAAGAACAGACTATATTACTAGTTAAGAGTTGCTATATAACTCTGACTACTACACAAAGCAGGTTCACATGTCTTTATGAAGACAGTTTATTACTTCTTATTCACATGGTAAATATTCCATTACTCATCTAAGACAAATAATATAGTTATCTTATGTTTGCTTTAAATACCACCTAAAAGTTGTTTTTTAGTCCTACTTTCATCTCATATTATTAGCTTAAAACTTCAGAATGGTTTTTATAAATGTTAAGTAGGACATTTCAGTAAAGCAGATACTAATAAAAATTTAGTATCTCTTGTTCTGGGATCAAGATTTGTAATATTTAAGCCAAAATTGTCAGTATAAAGCCATTTAAGTTATCAAAGTGCTCCAACCTAAAAGCAAAGTTATTATTATATATTTTGCAATGCTGGGGATTAAATCCAGGGCCTCATACATGGAAGGCAAGCACTCTACCTGCAGGCTATAGGACTGGGAATCCAGTCCAAGCAATGTTAAACTATTATTTTAATTTTTCCTTTTCAGGAATTTTTTTTTTAATTGCCCCTTTTTTGTTTAATTGCCCCTTTCAAATAACTTTAAAGAAAATATCTTGCCAAGAAATACTTGTAATTCCTTCTTAAGTTGGTTTTAGATTGTGCCTTGTGCCTGTGTCAAGTCACAGAGGTTAATTACAGGTTAAACTTGAGTCTCAATAAGAAACTAATAACAGAATTTAAGTTTCATTAAATATATAAAAAAAAACATGATATTGCATATAGATCACATTACCACATATGGATGTTGTTCCCTTACAATTTTCATGCAAAAAGAAATCCAAGAGGATATATCACATTAGAAACCCATCAACAGGAGGGTGATGACTATGGTTTGTGTTTATGTATTTACATGTTATTCGTGTTGCTACAACAAGTATTTTGGGAGATCTGACTCTGGATTTCATTTGTACTATCACAATGAATTTTTTTTCTTACAAAATGAATGTTCTGTAGTTTTAATTATTGGAATTAGTTCCACTGAAACAGAGTATCTATTTCATAGTCCCTAACTAAACTTATTTGCTTTGCCCACTTTGCATCACTTTCATTTTATTACTAAATAGATTATAAAACCTATGTGAGATTATCATTGTGTGAAAAAATACCCAAGAAAAATGCTTATAAAAGGTAAAAAGATTTATTTTGGGTCATGGTTTGAGAGAATTCAGCCCAGGTTCAGCTGGATGCATTGTTTCTGGACCTATAGTAAGGCAAAACAAGGCAGGGAGCAGGTGGTAGAGAGACTTGATAACCTCACAGCAGCTGGGAAATAGCGTGCAAGTGGACAAGGACAAAATTCTTGAGAATTCCCCCAGTGACTTTCCTCCTCTGAAGCTCCACTACCTCTCAATAATGCCATCACATTATGAATCCATCAATGCATTCATCCACTGATGAGGTTTGAACCCTCATGATCCAGTGACTTTCCCAAACCTAAGAACACTGTTGCATGGAGACCAGGACCAAGTCTTCAATTCAGGAGCTTTGGGAGACATATCAGATCCAAACTTTAACAACCTTATACCACTACAAAGGCCAAATATTTAGGAATAGCCAATACTAGTTAATCTCTTATCTTCCCAGATGTCTTTCCCTCCTGAACATCAACTAAGTTATTCTAGGGTGATGGTGATTGCTGACCAATGAAAAAACAATCCCAAATTTTTTTCTTATAAGGTTTGTTCCTGTATAACTCAAACTATCATGTCTTAAATTTTAAGTATTTTAAAAAATGTGACTGAAACTCACCTCTAAATTCTTTGAACGGATCCATTCCAAAAGCCCTTTACAGAATTTATACAAACTGGCCACTATTTCTTCTTACTCTTCTTATAGTTTAAGCCAAACTGTGGCCTTCAAGCAATATCCAGCCTGGTGCCTGTTTTTGTACAGGAAGTTTTATTGGAACACAGCCAGGACTACTCATTTATACATTATCTACGGCTGCTTTTGTGTTACAACAGCACAGCTGAGTAACTGTGACAGAGACCAAATGGCCTTCAAAGTCTAAAATATTTACTATCTAGATTTTTACAGAAAATGTTTGCCAACCCCTATTTTAAGCACTTCCACATTGGGGAGAAAAAACAAACTAAAAATGAAATTTATAATTCCCATCACAAAGAAACACTTTGGTCTACACATGAATTAATAAGAATTTCTGTTGGCTAGCCTGGATTATCTAAACACTACTTACATTGTTTCTTCATATTCTTTCAAAAAACAAGTTTATTTCTGAGATCAGGTTTAGAGAAGTAGGAAAGTTGTTGGCAATAGCAAGCATTGCTCCAAATTAGACTAAAGGTTTACATACCCACATTTAACAACAGTAAAATTTTCAATATTAGAAATCTTAAAATTCTTAAAAATTAAAAGCTACAATGGAATTTATATTTTCGAATAAAACAGTTTATAAAATTCATTATTAATGTATTCATATTACTTTCAGATCTAATGCATTGGGTGGGCCATCCAAGGATTTTACCAACAATCTTTTTAATCAGTTCTATCTTTCCTGGTCATCTTTAATATTCAGTTCTAATTTTTGGCCCAATTTATTAAATTTTTATTAGTACTTTTTCTTTGCTCGATTAAAGACATTTTAACCACATCTCTGAGTGCTAGGGAGCAACTTTTTAAAGTACTGGTAAACCACCACTAGTTCAGTGGGATAAATGCCAATGGCTTGAATACCTGTAGAAGACAAGATATACTGTCTAGTGACTTTCTTTAAAAAAAAAAAAAAAAAAATTATGAAAAAAACACATATAGCTTGCACTACTGAGGTTATTTGTGTGCACAATTTATATAATGCAACATTTCTCTTTTCAACTAGTTTTTCATAAATATTAAAATATCACAGTACTGATTTTTTCTACGTTTTCAGAATCAATAGATTTCCACATCATTTAAGAGAAAAATAAAACCAAGCCACCACACTTATAATTTAGGCAAAATATTTTTTCAATAAAAATGTAGAAATATTTTAATTTACATATTACACTGAATCAATATGAAGTCAAAATTCACAATTACATGTTCCTAAAAATTCCAAACATCTTCCTCAGAATAACTGGTTTCTGTACAAGATTTAGATGTCCAATATACGTAGTTTTTCCTCAGTGTGCTACAGAATTTAGAGGTTCTGCTCGTATATTCCCCAAGTCAAGCGCAGAATCTGTCTCTTCATCAATTTCTCCAATGACAGCACTATAATTATTTATGGAGGGGAAACAAAAATCAGAGTTGAAATAAACACATTTCTTAAATATATTCATGTGTATTTCTGAAATTTATTAATCAAATCAAAGCACTTGGCATCATTCTTCCAACACATATAAAACTGAACTACTTAAGATAGAAAGTAAACAATATTTTCATGAGTTAGTGAACTGCACATTTAAGTGTCAAAATGAAGGTAACATTATTACAGGAAGCAATATTAAAAGAATACTGATAAATGTTAAAAAATCAGCTGTTTGGAGAAAAAGTGAGAGGCTGATTTATAGCATTTACTAATATTCTTCATGCAAATACTCCCACCATGGCCAATTTCAAGCTACTACAGACATCAATCAATTAGTTTGCAAAATTCTTGAAAATATAACAATCTGTTTCATGAATCAGACCAAAATGGCTCTAGCACACCAATAGGTCTAGGCCAAAGATTTAAATTTTTTTATTACAGTAAGAGTAACTTTATTCAGAACAATTATTACACATATCCCAATATAAACAATCATTGTTGTTGTAGTCAGGGGATCTGGGTCCAATCTGGTTTGCCTCTCTTTCTTTACAACTTATTTGTAATTTCACCTAAAAATCATCTCTATATAGAATATTTTATAAATCCCCAATTTGTTTAAAGATCAAGTTATCTATGTAAAGGTAATATTAAGATTTTAAAAAATATTACTTCATCTTCTATATTTTGCATATCCCCCAAATAACCTAAAATTGCATACTGCCTTCCAATCATACTTTGATGTATAAAGAAGTAAAAAATTACCTTATGATGACTTTCTTAAAAATCAGGGCAAAAAACAGTTTTCATGACTCTTCAATGAATTTTCCAAAAATATTAAAAAACTTGCTAGAAAATTTTATTTAACATTTTTTCTAGCCTCTATAACTGTACTAATACTAGCCACATGTGACTATTAAAAATGACAATTAAGTAATATTTAAAATTTAATTCTTCAGTTAGGTCAGCGCTTTTCAAATGTTTAAGAGCCCCATATAGCTAATAGCTAACATTTCAGAAAACACCAATATGCAAATTTCGAATCATCTGAAAAAAAATCATTCCAGTCAGCACTGTTCTACATAGTTCTGGATTTTCCTTAAACTGCTACTTCTAAAATAATCTTAATCTGGATTATTAGTGTGTCCCAAGTTAACTGAGACCACATAAACATGGGATGTCTTCAGTGTGTCAATTATACTTTAAAAATTAATGAACTATAAATAAGCATGAATTATTTAAAATTGTTCAAAAAGGAGATTTCAAAGACATTTTTAAACCCTAGGAGTGTATTTATGTTCCTCTGAAATTCAGAGTATTTGGAAAAACGCTTTAGAAAGCTTCTACTGAAGTATTTGGTGTAAGGAAGCACCCTTTCTAGACCCTATTCAGGTCATTTAACTATTAGAAATTTGGACAAATCTAAGTAGGTCAAGGTTTAATTTGTAAAAAGATCATTTAGGTTAGCTCCTGAAAAAAATCAACATAAAATGCATAAATTTGCCTTATTTTAAACAAATATAAGAAAAGCCACATTTATAAAATGAATGCAACATTTTATGATCTACATATGAATGATATGGTATGATATTTGGGAAAAAAATCTCTATTCCATAAAGCAAGGAAGCATACCTATATTATAATTCTAACCTAACTTGAAAGGATATATTTTACAAAGGGGTAGGGATGCAGCCAAGTGGTATAGTGCTTGTCTAGCAATCATTACTACTGCCAAAAGAAAAAAAAGGAAACATATTTTACTTACACATTGTCACCTCTTACAATGTATAGTCCTAGTACTACTTGCTCTACTCCCTGTGAAGAGCTAAATACTCGTTCATGGCTTTCATCCAAAATCAAATTAATGGTTTGGTCAAAACCTTTCAGTGTTCCCTAAAAAGAAAACATACAAGAGAAATATTCCAGTTTACTGAATGTGCAAATTCAACCTTAAAACTACTGTAGTTATCTGTAAATTGCCTATCTTAAATATAAGTTCATTATTTTCTTTGTAACCAACAGTATTCCAGGGCACAGAACTCACCTTTATGATAAAGAAAAAAAGGTTCACCACATATTTGACTAGTGTGCAGAGTTGAGAGTTACAAAAGATAGTATTACCAGAGTACTTCCTAATAAGTTTCATAGAGATCATGTAATCCAATAGTTAACATTCTAAAAACAAAAATTAAAACAAGGGAGATTTAAGGAAAGATCATGTATAAATAAGAGGTATAAACATGCATATCAACTATAGCAAATTAACAGTATCATTACAAGCTACACACTAGTGCAAGGTACTGTACTACATATGCTGCACACATTATCAACTAATTTCTACCCTTTGAGGTAAAACCATAATTATGCCCATTTCAAAAAAGAAAAACTGAGGCCCACAGAAGTATCTTTCAAGGTCTCCTGGAGAGTAAGTAGCAGACCCAGGTACCAAACCACAAAAGGCTAGCTCCAGAGTCACACCACTGAACCACTACTTATTATTATAAATAAATGAATATAAGCTATCATTTTTCTGAGACTGAAATTTATCCCATAAATACATACAAACTTCAAATGGTAGTTACAATACTTTATGAGTTCTTTCTAGCTGCCAGTATTCTGTGTGCCTCACATGTATTATTTAATTCTCTCAATAATACAATGAAGTAGATACAAATATAACTCTGATAATTAAACCAGAACTTGAAAGAAATAATCAGGAAAAAGTTTATGGTTTTAAATAAGGAAGACATGGTCCTAGACAAACACAGTGACTCAGATGCTATTCAAGTTTCTGAAGAATCATCAACTTATATTGATTTTGAATGGTTAACCTCTCAAGATCACTGTTAAATGTATCATGATTTGAAAATCAAAATACATAAAATCAGAAGGTAGTAAGGAAAAACTCAGAATCTAGAATTTGTAAGAGAAACAAAATTTGGAGTAATTGCTATACTAGTTAGCAAATGGTTGTTGTTATAACACCTATACATAACTTCCCAGCTTTATTTTACACAGAACTACTGTAACAAGTAACTATATGTCAAAGAAATACAGAACTATTGAAGTTTAGGACTAAAAATTATCTTTTTATATAGCTTTCCTTCCTCTATAAAATTAACTTTTCAATTTACTATCTACTCTGCTAACAAGAATAAAAATTTAAATGAGGTTTTCTCAAAATAAAAAATTATTTGCAAGTATCCATTAATAGCAATAGGCTTCTTAAAGCCTATCAATAGTGGCACATCATTAGGTGATTTCATTGTTAGGTAAAAATCATTAAGAGTGTCCTTATACAAAGACAGTTACATCACTATTGACATTAAAATATTTCAACTGTCCATATTTGGCAAAATAGAATGTGAGGTACCTAAAAAATTCATGGCTGCTTCCTTAATTAAAGAGAAAGAAAGGCAATCAACCTAGGTTTTGGAAACAAACCCAACTTAAATCCTCATTTGGTTCTGTCACTTATAATGCTGTTTCTCTAGGATAAGGACTCACTCTCTGAGCTTGGCTCCTAACTTAGAATACAGGGATAATTCTTCACAAGGTGGTAGTGCAGACTATATAATAACAAAATGCCTGGCACATGCTATGCATTTAATAGTCCAGCACTTTGACTAACAGCAGTCACTAAGGATCTACTGAGAATTACAAGGATTATAAAGAAAGAAATAAAAGACTGTAGAATGAGTAAACAAGGAATTATAGTCATGCACTGCATGACAATATTTCAGTCCAGAATGGGCTAAAAATAACTACAATGGGACCATAAGATTATATCACCTAGTGATGTCATAGCTGTCTTTGTGTAAGCACTCTTATGATGTTTGTACAATGAAATCACCTAATGGATCCACATTATTAAGGAACATATATGTACATCCATATACTATCTAAATCATAAGTTTCCAAGAAAGATCCACAAAATTCAAAAAAAAAAAAAAAAAAAAAAAAATATATATATATATATATATATATATATATATATATATTATGATTGCCTGTGAATACTAGAGCACTAAATGGGGAAGGAAATAAAAAATGGAAGAGGAAAATAAATAACTATAAGATACAGATCTGCAGATTAGAAGTTGTCTAAGAGCACAACCTATTATTCTATTTACTAGATGCCCTGTGCTATACACTGAATGTTTATTTGTAAAGAAAATATGGATCAGCAGCAAAGAGATAAAGAGCTGAATCAAAATTAAATTGCAACACAAGTATACTATGGTGCTTAAGCATCAGAGATCAGGTTTCCAATATGACCACAAAAAGCAGAGAATGAAATGTCAAGCACTTACCACAATCATTCTCCCATCAGAAGTAATAACAGCAACAGTTCCTGATAACTGAATCAAGGAAAACATTTTTTACAGAATGAAAACTTAGATTAGGTACAGGAATCGTTTGAATTACTAGAAAAAAAGATGAAGAATCTAAATCCACCTATTTAACACATTCACTATGTTCAATAAGTTCTTCCCTTGATAATTAATCAGAAAGCCCCTCTTCACCTTCCCTCAAAAGAGAAAGAAAACAAAACAAAAAACCTTTTTATATGATCAGCATATACTGTCACAGGTGGAATTAAATTTGGCACTTTTTTTTTTTTAACTAGAAATGTTGACAATCAATGATTCTGAGTAACATATTTCCCCCTTAGGACTACTAATTCATTTTCAAAATGTTGCACGATTTCAGGTACATTAAGACACTTGTCTTCCAGGATCTGACTTGTGGAATTCAAAAGAAAAGAAGCTGTAATTAACTTCACAGGATATTAACCATACATCCATCAATAAAAACTTTCAGTATTTAAGTCCCCAATTTGTCCTAGGACTTTAAAACAGTAACATTTGCAAGACTACTTAAAAACTTCACAAGTTTTTTTTTTTTTAAGTTATTTCTTCTTCTTTTTTCTTTTTAAAGTTATTTAACCTTTTAGAATAGCAAGCATGTTTTTATTCTACCAACAAGTTGAGACTTCAAGTAGAATGGAGCAGAAATTCAATTTGTGGGACAACTTTGCTATCTTCAAACAAAGAGCAAAGCCTATGAATAAAAAAATACATAGACTTACAAAACATTACAAACATCACTAGGACAACTGTTCATCTTATTTCCAAACTTGAACATAAAAGAGTAAGAATGAATCATTATAGGGTTTTTATATAAACAAAAATTCTGAATGATTACACTAAAATTAAAAAATGCCTAGGGTCCAAAGGCTCGGCTGGCCAAGCCCCCAACCAGGGATTGGCGGGTCGGAATACTAAGCCCCTAACCCTCACCCAGACCGCTCGCGGATCCCTACCCGCTGCCTCCCTCGCAAGGGTCCCGCTCCAATCCCCACGGGAACCCCGCCGTGGCCCCGGAGCTTACTGCAGCGGGCTAGAGGATACGGTTGATGTAGTTCTCCAAAGCAGACGTCATGCTACTAGGCCCAGAGGTTCCAGGCAATGATGCAGAGCAGGCGACAAACAGAGCTAAAAGTGCCCGCCAGAACCAAGCCGCGGCTCGCGCCCACCGGCGGCAACAAATATCGCGAGATTTGCCTCACGACAGCAGCCGCCGAGTCGGAAATTGAAAGGAACCGGCCACCAAACAGGAAGCAAATCAGTGATGAGCTTGTGCGCATGCGCAGTGTGTTTCCACTACTTTTCCGGGCCGTGATCCGGAAGCCGAAAAGCTCGAAAGCCACCGACAAACGAAAGAAAGGAAGAGCCTTCTTGAAAATGGGGTAGGAGGCAGTTGGTGGGAAAAGGCTGGTAGAAGCTACCGGCGGAAAAAATGGAAAGAAAAGGCAGGCAGGAAGAAACGGAATGAGGTGTTTTCCTTACGAATGAAGAGCGGTGTTCAGTTCTTATATAAAATATACGTGCAGGGAAGTGGAATCCCTGTTTTTTTCCACCACGGGTCGAATATTAAACAGAAAAAAAGAAGTTTAGTGGCCTAGGACATCTTGTGCATGTTTAAGTAAACGATGTACATCTCTGGAAAACCCAGCAATGAAAAGCATGTGTATTCTGTGTTGGACTCTAAAAGTACTCCAAAATGGAGGCATTGTTAACTTCTTTAAGAAACTAAATCCAAATAAGGTGTGTAAGATGACCATGTTTCTACCACACCATGAGGGCTACCTTTTTTTCAGGATGAAATTTAAAAAAATAAAATAAAATAAAAGGCTACTGCACTTCCGTGAAAGGATTGATTAAGCAAATGTGTAATAGTTACGCACCAGACTGGGTTCTAGTCCTTGCTCTGCTGTTTGTCGTTTTTGTACAAGGCATTTCACCTCTTAAGGGCCTCAGTTTCCTGAGATCCTTCCACAGCTATCATTTGAGATTTCTACATGAGACCAGAAAACGTCACAGTTCCTCCTTTTTTTTTTTTTAACTGTGGTTTTCTAACTTCAAAGGGCTTAAAGTTTAGGAACGCTGGCAGAAAGGATTTCCCTTTTTCACAAAATATCTTTATGATTTTCTTTTTTTTTTTTTTTTTTGCTTAACTGAAGAATTGTGGCTTTGAAATATCTTGCAGTGGTGGTAGTTTTCCTCTGAAAATTGAGGCTTCTCTCTTCATTAGAGCTTACCCACAAAATATTATAACCCCAATAGTTAACATTTTACAGGCTTTTGAAGCTTTATATAATCAGGAATTAAGTGATGAGTGTCCCATGTTTTGTAGGGGACAGATAAAATTTCATACATGAGATTTGCAAAGGTTATGCATTGAATTAAAAGAAAACTGAAGTACCAATTAATGATAGAATTTTTTTAAATAACCGATGTGTCCAGGTAGATTTTCATCTCTTAGAATATGCTTATGTTAGGAAAACTTTATTAAATAGTAACTTAAGAAGTAATTTCATCGTAAATACATTATAAGCCCATGAACCTTATGTAGTTTCCATAATATTAATATGCCAAATAAGTAGCAGATTTGTGGAGTTTATAGAGCATGCACAAAATCTCTTTGGTTTGAAATTTATTTTACATATGTCTTAAAACTTATTTTCTGTGGTCTCTAAGGATCACAAATGTGTAGAGTGTGCATATGGATAAAGAAAAGTCCATTTATTAGGAAAAAAAGTTACATATTGTTGCAAACATTACATTTGTGATTTAATTTAATTAGTCTTGTAACCCTGGGAGTAGATAAGAGAGTTTAACATCTTATAAAGGAAAGTTAAAGTTCCAAAGAGAAAAGAAAATTGATGTGTGTATGTGTGTGTGTGTGTGTGTACGTGTTGTATACATGCACATCCAGACAATCTGACAACTCAAAATTTGAAAGATAACAGACTTTCAGTTTAATTTGAGTTGCAATTTCTAAAAGTCCTCACTTAAATTATGTTCTATTGGTGGTAAAGCATGAACCAAAGTATGCTTTAATTTATTTCTGAAACTCAATCTTGGGCAAAAAAACATTAACCTGAAGAGTAAAACTCCTACTAGAATCTTAGAAAACTGAACTTTCACTTCCTTGTGAATAGTTAAGAAAAAAAATCACAACGGTAATTTGAAAATTAAAATAATATTTTAACATGATGAGAATTTTTATTTTTTACTGATATTCCTACAAGTTGCAAAGGTATCAATAAATAAATACTGAATATTTCTATCTAGGGTTCTCTTCAGCAAAAAAAGGACATATATAAATAATGATTCTCTTTTTACAAGGACATTTCTGAGTAGTTACAGAGCTTTAGTTATAAATGTATAATAATAATACATGGAAAACAATACCTAATTATAAATAAAGCAACATAATTTATATAAACTCTTAGTTCATGTAACAGTATAAGTTATAATTTACACATAATTTTTTTTCCATGTCTTTATTAAGACAGATGTTTTTAAGTCTGTATCTTAAGGGATAGAAAAAAGGCTATTCCAAGTGACATTGAGAATCAGTATAGGATCATGATTAAGAATGTTAGCCTGAGGGTATAAGTTGGTGGTAGAGGGCTTGCCTAGCATGTGCAAGACCGTGGGTTCATTCCCTTCGTGGGGGAAAAATTGCTCAGTAAGAACACTAGCTTATGATTGAGCCAGTCTCAAGGATGTACAGTCACAAGTTATTTGTACAGCAAATAAACATTTGAGTACTGTGTTTCTCCAGGTCTGCATTGGTGCAATCAGTTAATTATGAAATAAACTGAATTACTTGTCCTTCAGAAGAATTATAGTGTACAAAAAATTAAGGATGAGTCAACTAATCTTGCCTAGTATTCTAACATTGCTCCCTTATTTAATAATCACATGTGAATTTATACATATTATTAAAAAACAGTGCTCTAGCACAGCAGACATCAATATTCCAGAAGATCTGGATTTTAAATACAGTAAATCTGCCCCTATTTTACTTCTCTTTCCCTGTGGTTCACATTCTCTTTTAGCACCAGGTATTTTTTTTTAAATGATATTTATTGATTTTTTATAAATTTTTTTTTAGTTGTAGATGGACACAATACCTTCATTTTATTTATTTATTTATTTATTTATTTATTTATTTATTTATTTATTTTCATGTGGTGCTGAGGATCAAACCCAGTGCCTCACACATGCCAGACGCTACCACTGAGCCACAACCCCAACCCCTATTTATTGATTTTTTTTTTTTAGCATTTGGTAAATTTGTTTTGTTTTGTTGTACTGGGGATTGAACCCACGGACACCTAACCACGGAGCCATATTCCCAGCCCCTTTTATGTTTTGAGACAGGGTCTCATTGAGTTGTTTAGGGCCTTGCTAAATTACTGAGGCTGGTTTTGAATTTGCAAACCACCTGCCTCAGCCTCCAGAGCTGCTGGGATCACAGGCATGTACCACCATGCCTGGCCAGGTAAAATTTTTGGTAGACATTTCTTGCATTACTGACTTTGCCTTCAAAAGGTACCTGAATTCATGTAACTTGGGGCAACTTTATTTAGATGCCATGTAAAGAGTATGAATAATCCAAGTGAAATATCCACACCTCAACAATATAAATTACCATATGTGTGCCATCACTATAACAAAGCAGATTAAGGAACATTATTTTAAATAGTGCATGTGTTTTCTTTTTTTTTTTAATGTGTTTTCTTTGTTTGGTTTTTACTTGACTTTTAAATTGTTGTCTTGCCAGGCACTTGAATCCCAGTGACTTTGGAGGCTTAGGCTAAAGAATCACAAATTTGAAGCCAGCCTCTGCACCTTAGCAAAATCCTCAGCTCGGAGGACATCCTCTCTCAAAATAAAAAAAAATGAAAACGGCTGAGGATGTAGAGCTCAGTGGTAAAATGCCCTGGGTTAAATTCCAAGTACCAACAATAATAATAATCATAATAATCATAATAATAAATATTGTGTTTTTCAATTTGGACTAGAATACAATTAATATACTATGCATTGTGATTTTGCTATGTGTATGAAAATAATATTGATGGTGCAAATTACTTTAAGTCTAGAATCTTCAACCTGAACTCATTTCTGAGTGGTATAATCTATAAGGATTAAATTTTTCTATAGTTCTCATATGTGTAGTGTCCCTCAAAAGTCCCTGTATTAAGGCCTTACCCCCTGTGGTATTGCTCTTGGGAGGCAGTGGACCTTTAGAAGATGAGGCCAACTGGGAGATAACTTTCAGTCATTGGAGCTATGCCTTCAAACAAGGTTGTGGAACTCCAGTCTCCTCTCTACTTGGCTCATGATGTGACCATTCCTTCTAACATGTGCTCCTGACATTGTGATCTATCACCTTTCTGGAGGCCAAACCAACAGGCCACCAAATCTTGGATTTGAACCTTGAAAACTAAAATAAAGCTTTTCTTCACAAATAGCCTGTCTTGGGTATTGTAACATTTTTTTTTTCTTAAAGCTATCAATGTACGTTTTTACCTTGGTCAGCAAGGCTAATTTATTGATATCTTTTGAGAAAAAAAAAGTTAACTAACCTATGAGAGGTGAATAATATAAGAAGGTACAGAAAGATAAATGGATTGATAAAAGTGAAATATAAGAATTATATCAACAAAAGATTAGTATAAATTTAGCTTAATGGAAAGTGAATAGCTCAAATTACACTAAAACATACAGGAAGAAAAATGAAAAATGAAAACTTTACTATTTTTAATAAGGCATCTTTGTATAAGTTTTGTTATTTTGTTTCTGTAATTAAAATAGAATTAGTCTCCCACCTTTACTATGTTTCTTTCTGATCATGGAGCATAGATATTTCGAACTGAAAGGAATGTGAAGAATTTCCAAGTCCACATTCTTCCTCTTGTGCATTAGGAAATAGTCTCAAAGAATGTCAGTGACTCAGGATCACATAGTAGAGTCTGCAATGAAGACCTACTGGGTTACAGTTCACTGCTTCTTAAAATAATAATAACATGACTATTCACAAAGTAAAATTTTGAGTGTATATCTACAGATAATTAGCATATATCCATAAATATGTTCTTAACTGCTTTTGTAGGTTCAGTTTTTTCAAAGATCAGAAGGAACTGATTTCCAACTATTCCAACATAGAATGGTGTTTTCCATGTATCAATACTAGTAGGAAGAATAGAAAAAGTAAATAATGCCCCCACCAAAGATGACCACATGCCAGTTGTTGTTACCTATGATTGTTACATTCCATAGCAAATGACATTTCAGATGTGATTAAATGTAGAATCATTAAGAAAGACTATTCTGAATGATTAAGGTGGGCCCACTGGAATCAACATGAGTACTCTAAATGGGGAAAAGGACTGATCCTTCAGTTGGTGGCTTTGAAGATGAAAGGAGGACGCCATACGCCAAGAATGTGGAGATCTTTAGAAGCTCCCTTTAGGAGCCTCCCTTAATTTACAGCAAGCAAGAAAACAGGGACCTTGGTCCTGCAATGACAAGAAACTCAATTCTACAAACAAATGAGCAAGATATGGATTCTCCCTTAGAGCCTCCAGAAAGGAATACATTCTGCTGAATTTTTTTTTTTTTTTTTTGGTGCTGGGGATTGAGCGTTGTGCATGTGAAACAAGCACTCTACCAACTGAGCTATATCCTTAGCCCCTACTGAAATCTTGAGTTTAGGGCAATGTGGACTCATTAACAAACTTATACCCTATAGAACTGTAAAGGTTTTTTTAATACCTTTATTTTACTCGTTTATTTTTATGTGGTGCCAGGTATTGAACCCAGTGCCTCATGCATGCTAGGCAAGCACTGTACCACTGAACCACAACCCTGGCCCCAAGTTTAGTTGTTTTAAGCCACTAAGTTTGTTATGCGGGAAATAGAAAAATAACAGAGATGTGTGATTTCTTCATTTATTTTCTTTCTGGCTTTTGGCCAAAGAAAATCATTGGAAAAACCAACTGCCCTGTGCCTAGGAGATTTGGAGAAAGTTCAATTCATTCTAAACAACTTAAGTACTGTTGCTCATGAACATTTTTCTCTGGCAAGAATTCCATCTGAATTAAAACATCTCTACAAATTTCATATTTGGTGACATTAAGTAAAAGATGGATTTCTTCAACCCAAAATTCTGATTAATTCATTGTGTGTTTTTTCTCATTGCAGTCATCCTTGGTATCAACAAGGGATTGTTTCCAGGCCATGCTTTAGATACCAAAATCTGTGGATGCTCAAAACCCTCCTATAAAATGTTGTAGTATTTCTATATAACCTATGTGCACCTTCTGATGTACTTAAATCATCTCTAGGTTACTTATAATATAAAATACAATGTAAATAGTTATTAAACTGCATTGCTTAGGTAATGACAAAGGAAAAAAGTCTGTGTGTATATCCAAAATATTTTTAATCTCTAGTTTGTTGAATCCATATATTCAAGAACCTTTATATAAGGAGGGCTAGATATATACTATAATTATATGTTTCACTGTCTGAACAAGTAGCAATGATACATGTTCACTCTTTACCTAAATTTTATGTTCTTGGCCAAGTATCTACTGTGTTCTCAGCCTCTATCATTCCTATGATTTATGCTAGTTTCTTTTCTGAGTTTTGTTTTCATGCCCCATGTTATGGTTTAGATGTGAAGTGACCCCAGAAGCTCATATGTGAGACAATGCAAGAAAGTTCAGAGGAGAAATATTGGGTTGCAAGATCTTAACCCAATCAGTGAATTATTCCCTTGAGAGGGATTAATTGAGTGGTAACTTAAGTGGTAAGGTGTGGCTAGAGGAGGTGGGGATTGAGGCGTGGCTTTGAGTCTATATTTGTATCTGTTGAGTGGAGTCTCTCTCTGTGTGCCTCCTGATCACCATGATGTGAGTGTGGTAAAGGCACTTCACTCTCCCACCAAGGTGTTCCCCCTCACCTTGATCCCTAAGGAATGGAGCCAGCCTATTTGGACTAAGACCTCTCAAATAAACTTTTCCTAATTATAATTGTTCTGGTCAGATCCTTTAGTCACAGCAGTGAAAAAGGTGACCAAAACACCCCAAGTCATTTTGTTAGTAATTGACAGAGCTAGTCTTTGAACCTAGACAGTCAGGCTCCACTGTGCTGCACTACTATTGGCATTGTTGTCCAAGGAAAATGCCCAGAAAAAAATAAAGGACATGATACAGACGATGGGTATTGTAAAAACATTTTGTTGGTGCATATTAATTATACATAATGATGAATTTCATTGTGACATATCCATGCATATTCCAAAGTTTCAGTAAGGTTACTCAGATTTGGGCTTGTGACTCTTTCTTTTGATTCTGGGTTGGGATAATTACAAGGAAAGAGGCAGATTCAACAAGTGTCTCTGCATTTATTCTTATTTATTCTTCAGTATTCAGCATCTGTGTTATTACGATTCAGTTTTTATGACAGGTTGGCAAACTACAGCCAGTGGGCCAAAAATTTGTAAATAAATTATATTGACACCCACTACAACCATAAACTTGTATCTTGTCTATGGCTGCTGTGGAGCTTCAGCTGTACACTTGAGTATTTCAACAGAGATAAACTGATACAATATTTACTATTTGAACTTCACAGAAAGTCTGAAGATCCCTATTCTCTAATATCAACAAATAAGATAAAATTTTTACATTCATATTGCCAAATCTATCGTCTGTATTCTTCTCATATATTTTAATGCCCATCTTTGACCAACTCTGAGATATGATTCTTTCATTCTTCTGAACTTAGCACCTTACCCCAAGAGTAACTAAAAAAAAAAAAATCAGGTTGGAAATCAGAAGAATATCTGTTCTTTCCTCTGCTTCCTTCAAATTGTTGGTTCTAAGTCATTATACCATAGGATAATACCTCATGTAATGGGATTTTTTTCATGCCTGAGCATGTCAGAAAATAAAGAATGATCTGATTTTAACATGAGCACAAGAAAAATAAAATATAAAAATACCAGATGTGTTATAATAATGTGGGGGATTGAATCAAATTTTCAGCAGTTACAAAAAAAAGTGGTATTTAAAATTAAGATAAGCAGGGAGGGCTGGGAATTTAGCTCAGTTGGTAGAGTGCTTGCCTTGCATGCACAAGGCCATGGGTTCAGTTCCCAGCAGCACACACACACACACACACACACACACACCCAGTCATCTGTAAGGGACATTATTCACTTTCTGGGATGCTCAATATCGGAACTCTCTTTATTGAAAATTCTCTATGAATTTTGGTAGTAGATATAGCTCAGTATATTGGGCATTTTTTTTTCCTGGGGTTTCTTTAGTGAGAGAGTCCTAGTCTCTGCTTTAGTTTATCACAGATTTCAAATTGGGAATTATTGCTGCAAAACAGCAGGACTTTACAATCTTCTCTGATAATTACGCCAGTTATAGCAAGGACAGGTTCATAAAGGAGTATTCCATTGATGCTAGTCATGAAATCCAGGGTATAGTAGGTGGTACCAACTGTATTGGATCACATGTTTTTTCTTTTTTATCTGTATTTGGCTATGGGATCCACAGGGTTCTGATTAACCCAGCTTTGCTATGTTTTGGGGGTTAAGATTTAACCTCTAAATCTTAACTCTTGAGCACTTATCAGAATTATGTTGCCTACTCAGTATCTTACTAAATTTTATTCCTGCTTAAGTCAAATCAAGTTAATTTCTGTTGCTGGTAACCAATAATTCTGAGTGTATAATAGGGTTTAGTTTTCACAAAAATGTTTTGAAACATAGGGATTTGGGTGTATAAATGTTAGCAGTGAGCTGTAATGGTTTTCCAGCATTTTTGTTGATATTTCTTGTAAACTTTTTCAACTAAAAAGGTTTTAAACCTGCTAAAATCATTTTTTATAAACTTTAAAGTTCTAAACTTTTGTATTAAAAATTTATTAATTGCAAAGAAAGTAATTTCTGGCACATATTATTTTGTTTATATGTTTAAGTATAGTTTCATTAAAACATGTGTCAGCAGCTGGGCATGGTGGCTCATGCCTGCAATCCCAGCAACATGCAAGGCTGAGGCAGAAGGATCATGAGTTCAAAGCCAGCCTCAGCAGATTTAATAGATAAACTTATGGCAGAGCCTATACTAAATATGAAAACTATCAGCAGTCTTTATTTTTCTACAAAATAAACCCATTTAGAAGAAATTTTCCAAATTGGTACAGTAATCAGCTATTAATTGTTTGTGAGATAAATTACCCAAGTTGACTTTTAAAAGCTTCTTGATATCTCACAGTCATTGTACCACTTGGCCAGTACCTCTAAACATGGCTCAAGGCTCTGCTGTGGCTTCTTACCTACTGCTGAGGGGTTAGTAAGTTGAAGCCCATTCACAAGATGCATAGTCAACATCACCCTTAATTGTCATATCCTGGTGTGTCCCATTCATTAAAAAGTCTCTTCCTCCAGCTTTCAACTCAGTTTTTACAAAATATCTCTACAACATTCTAAAAGCTTTTCAAAATGCTTTCATTTTTCTATTAAAACTTCTCTTAGATAGATAAAATGTTTGTTAATTGCAGTGATGAAACTGCCTTGATTAAGAATTACATGAGTAATAATTTAATGGAAATTATGCATGTTTTACTATTGCCTCCCTAATTTAAACAGTTTAACTGAAAAAAAATCTTAGTATATAGTTAGTTGACTTTTATAAATCTTCAAAATTTCTATTATTAAACAAAACTTAATCTATTTATTATTCATCTAGAGTCTAATGTGTGTTGAGCTGATCTCCTAGATAGGGCTATTCTAGTTAAGACTCTGGGATCCAGGATTCAGCCATCCTCAATACCTGGCTGAAGAAAAGGAAGAGACAACTTAAGAATCTGAAATTGAAGTACTTTGAAAAGGTTACACCTTAATATGGTTTTCATCACTTTGATCTACATCCCATCTTCCAAAACAGACAACTCCCCCAACCAAACTGCTTGAGAGGCAAGGAAATATATTCAACCTATATGCCCAGAAAGAGCAGTAGAGTTGGTAGACATCTAGATAGTCTGTGCTGTGTTTTAGAAATCATGCACAACTAATGCTGTTGTGGTAGACAAGGATAAATGATTAAAATATTTGGTTAAAGATTTTGCTTAGGAACATGGAAATACTCAGTGGCAGAGCTACTCAACCCTCTTGAAACAATACTTCCTCCAATGTTCCAATTTTCTTCCTTGGTTCATTTGGAAGTTTTTGGTTGCAAGTAACAGAAAAACCTGAACCAAAGTGGATTAAGAAAGGGAAAAAATGGGGAATGTATGTAGGTTGATGCAATTGCCCACAGACTGTTCTAGTTTTAGGTTTTAGAGGAGCTTTAAATCACAGGTTCTCAAAGCCATCAGGACAATGACTCCATTTTGATCCCTGTAGCTCTGTCCTCTTCCAGGTGTTGGACTCATTTTCATGCTGGATCCTCTCCTGGTGAATATTTCACATATTTCTCACATTTTCCAGGGGAAGTTCTTGGAGATTGAAGAGAAAGGAAACTTTATTCATAAGAGTCTTTACCAAAGCTTTCATGTTTCATAGGTAAAATAAAAATACCCAACTCTAAACCAGTCACTGTGGTTAGATGCAAGATGCTCTGCTGGACTTAAGTTGAAGATGGGTCTCTCATCTCAGACCACATGGCTGCTTTAAACTTGGGATGGATAAAGTCTCCTGAAGAAAAGTAGATTCTTTTTGGTTGGAAATAAAGGGAAAATGGATGCTGAGAAAGCAGACAACAAATATCTAGGATTCCCTAAAAAATACATGACACTAAAACAATGGACTCTAAGATGCTAAATTGCTCATCAATTCATTAATAATTAGTTAAGTCTCATTCCATAGATAGATAGATAGATAGATAGATATAAAACATGTTTGCATATATTAAAAGTTGTGTATGTAATATATATATGTATTTTTAGTACCTAAAATATTATTAAAATATTGTTTTGATTTTTTTTGCATAACTGTGAACCTAGGTTTGAAATAAAGATTTACTGTGATTACATGTACAATTGCTACCCTTTTAATGAAAAGTTCTAAAAATCTTAAGTTTCAGAATATAATATTTATTTTTTGGAGGCTCATTCTCACAAACTTTCTGGGAAAATAGCATCACCCATAGTCACTGATAACCTGAGGAATGAAAAGCTGTTCTTAGTCTTTCCTCCAGTGTTGCCCATGCCTTAGTTCCTCTATACATTTCCAAATAGCTTCCCAAAGCATCTGCTTTCTTCCTTTCCCAACAAACCCCATAATTCCTTATTCTTTTCCTTGATTATTTTCAAATGTTTTACCATGATTTCAAGTGCCATGCACATTGAATAGAATGAACTATGCAATAAAAAACATTTTGTTGCAGGTCCAAAAGAACTATGCCCTTTTATGTATGAGAGAATGTTTTAAAACTCACCACCTACACAGCAATAAACGGTTTAATGATAGCCCTTTAAGTGCACCATCAGAACTCTTTCACAAAATTTCAGGAAAGACATAATAGATTATTTATATGGAAATTGTTCTCATTTAAAATATATTATCCTCAGGAACATTCCATGTAAACAACTCTTATTTTCTAGTCTTTTTTATAAAGTATCTTTTAAAGGTTGACTGGCATTCACATCAGGCTTTGATAAATCTGAGAAGTGCTGATGTTAATAACACATACTATTTTGCAATCTTCAATAACAGGATGGGATTACAGAGCTATACTAGACCTGCATGAGAAGATACAAAATGATATGTTTTAGCAGCTGTGATGATAAGTGGTGGCATCTATCTATGTACAATAGTGGTGAAACAAATGAATTGTCAAAGAATGTTATTGTTATTCCTTTTGGTTACTTTTATTTAGGTCAAGTATAAAATGAATTGGTAAAATAAAGTAGCTTTTAAAAGTAAATTTAGACAAAGAAGTAAGTTTGCTTGAAGAAAAATAGAATAAGGCATGAAATTATAGTTCTCCTCTGAGAGTAAAAATCATTGAAGTCGTTCAAGTATGAACGGAATGTTGACTTTATCCTTTAGCATGTGGTTATGAACTTACAAATTCTATGTCTTTCATATGTAGGTGATCATAGGTGTCCTTAACTCTGAAAGTTAAAAACATGCACAGAGCATTCATTGCAGAGAAAAAGCAGAATCATTTTAAAAGTGATTCTTCCTTGGCAGAATACTATTAACATTTTGAATGAATTTGTACTTCCTTCTGAAGTACAGAAGGATGTTTAGAAATAAAGTGCAGAAGAAGGAAATCTGTGTAGTTATGGCTTTATCTGAAGAGAAAATAGTCTTGTTAGGCCAATTCAAAAAGCTACTTAAGAATATGACTGTTTCAGATACTCTCACATCAAACAAGATGTCATTAAGCATTCCAATAATGTAATTCCTTGTTCTGTTTCCTTGCTCTTCAAATGTCCTAGTAATAATAACTGGGCTCACTGGCCAGACTGATGAGTCTAGACTGCTTTATAATCAAACTCCTTATTATAAATAAGTAAAGAATTTTAAACATTAGTCTGATAAGATTTGTTAGTTAATGAATCAGCTTCCTGAGATATCCTAATTGAATTCACATGATGAGATGAAATGTCTTAAGTCTGAAAGGTTGAAAGATACTGGACTGAGTGGTTGAATCAAGATACAAACCAGTTTGTGGGGTTCAATCAACAAGAGCAGTACACCTGGAAAAATCCCTTGGTCTAATTATTCATATTTTCTCAGTTTCTACAACACTATTTGTGTTATTTGTGATTTGAAACAAGTTCTTAATAATTTTATGTCATATTAACATAGGAGATAATTTGGAGATATCATTAAGAAAAAAAGATACTTATTTGTTATTTATTTCTCCTAATATAAGGACTCAATTTGTGCAAAAATAAAATAGTTGAGTTATTTGAGTAATCATGTAGCCTGAAAGTAAAGGCCAGACGACTTTCTCATTCAAACTATTATGTATCTATGTTTATCAGCTTTCTGTCACTGCAACAAAATACTTGAGATAAACAAAGGAGAAAAGATTATATTTTTATCAGTTTCAGAGGTTCCAGTCCATTGTCAGTTGACTGTGTTGCTTTGGGCCTATGGCAACAGAGTACATCATGGTGGAAGAAAATGAACAAAGGAGGAGGCTCTCCACATGGTGACCAGGAAGCAAAGAGAGAAAGAGGCTGGGAGCCCAATATCCCCTTCTGGGGCACAATCCCAGTGGCCTAACTTCCTTCCAATTTGCCCCACCTTCTAAAGGTCCCACCTCTCCCAAAAGTGTCATATGCTGTAGACCAAGCTTCAACACTTGAGTCTTTGGGAGACATTCAAAATTAAACTTTCTTTCCACTTTGCTTCATTGTCAAAATTTTTGAATAAGCAATTTGCTCTCACTGCCTCCACTTCTTCAGTGCCAGTTCTCTCCTCTCCACCCCCCACCATCTGGCTCCCACCCCCTTTGCTGTGCTGAAACTTTTTTTTAAATTTCTGACTGATAATAAAGCTTCTTAATCATCATTCCACTGGATTTTTCTGCAGACTTATATGGCATATTTTGTGTCCTTTTTTAAAAATTATATTTTTTAAGTTGTAGATGGACACAATACCTTCAATTTATTTATTTATTTATTTATTTATTTATTTATTTATTTATTTATTTATTTATTTATTTATGTGGTGCCAAGGATTGAACCCAGTGCCTCACACATGCTAGGCAAGTGGTCCACCACTAAGCCACAACCCCAGCCCCTTGTGTTCTTCTTTTGAAATGTTCTTGTTCCCTTCTCTGATGTCTTGGACCTATGTTTTTTCTTAATTTTCTTCCTGACATGTATGCCTCTCTTATTTTTGGTGTATTTTCTTTGTCATTTCAACAAAAAGAAATAACAACGTGACGCACCAACCTAATCACTGTTCCTGTTCTCTCCCTCTCTACCTATGAAGCTGTATTGTCATTTATGCATTAGTATGTTTGTATATAATATGTTATTTAATGTTTTTAATAGCTCACATTTGTAGTATATTGTAGCACCTTTGGTAACTTTTTTTAAACACATGTATTTGAGAATTATCTGTTTTGACATATCTAGACTTAGTTAATTCACTTTAATCTGTCTTTAATCCTCTGTTATGTAAATTAATGACAGTTTAAATAAAGACCTTCAGGGCACCATTTGTTTATTTTACATTTCCTTAAGTGATTTTCTATTGAACCATCTACCAATTATAGACCAATGATCCTTATAACTCTGTTAGTTCCAGAGATTGACTCAAGACAGTTTGGGCAGACTCCATGCCTGTGTCTCATAGATATTCAATTTATCCAAAACAAAAATCATTGTTGTTCCTGGAAACCTTTTCAGCCACCCTTTCCCACAGTTCACAGGTTAAAACAAACAAACAAACAACAACAAAAAAAAAAAAAAAAAAAAAAAACATTGCCATCCTTCTAATCACTAAAAATAGAAAATTTAGTGACTGGACCTATTTTTATTTTTTTCTTATATCCAATTATCTGCCTAATCCTACTGATAATATACACAGAATGTCTCTCAATTTTCCCTCTTTTGTATACCTACCACCTTTGCTTCAAACTAGGTCTTTATCAATTTTACCTGAACTGATACAATATCCTTCCAAATATTTTCCATGCATCTAATTTCACCCTATTGCTCTTTATACTTTGTCCTTTGCCAGAGTTAACTTCCTAAAACTGGTTGGCAAATTTATCTGTAGAGGGATAAATAGTAATTATTTTAGGCTTCGTGGGTCATATGGCTTCTGTGGCAACTATTCAACCCTGCCATTGTATTATGTTAGTTTCCAAAAATAATACATAAACAAATCAATGTGGATATATTTCAATAAATGTGGATATATTTCAATAAAACTTTATTTTCAGAAATTTTGGTGGGCCAGATATGGCTAAAGTTTTATATTCTGCAAAATAAATTAAATCATGTGTCCCCATCAAAGACTATTTTCTAAAGAACAAAATACTCATTGTCATCCTAAATCCATCATAACCTTAGCTTACTATTTACTTTTCAGTCTCTGAGATTCTAGTATGTATTTTGACTTGTTCTCAATAACTTTCTTTCCACTTTGCTTCATTGTCAAACAATTTTCTCTCACTGCCTGTGTAGTTTGTACAAAAGCTCAAGGTACACGTAAAAGTTTTAATACACCATTAAGGCAAAAGTTAACATTCTAAGTGGAAAATATTCAACTCAATTCACAAAAGAGAGTTCAAAAACTATTTGCAAAAATGTTATCTTCACTAAGAAATGAATGCAAATTAAAATTATTTATCTTGGTCTATAAAATTAAGACCATGATAACATCCAGAGTTAGCTACTACCTTGATTAACGGTATATAGTTCTCTGTATAGAAATACAGCATGTTTGTTTGAAATTTTATATAGTAAATTTTTGTTTTATTTTATTTTATTGGTCCTGGGTATCAAACCCAGGGTCTCATGCATGCTAAACAAGGGCTCTATAGAGGAACATTTAATAACATAAAGTATTAAAAACTTGTGATCCGCTACTTCTATTTATAAGAATAGCTCATACGGAAATTATCATGAAAGATATAATGAATTAGCTGCAAGAATATTTATTGCAATGCTTTTTAAAATCTTGTAATATAAATATCTGACAATAGAGTATTGTTTAAAAAGTAGAAGTCTTAAAAATGAGGTTGAAAGACCATCTAAATTTGTTCCTGGTGGTTGTTTTTTGTTTCTTTGTTTTTCATGAGTGTGTGGTGAAAACACTGAATATGAGAACTAACTACTCCTTTAACAAATTTTTAAGTGCACAATACAGCATTCTTATCCTTAGAGGCACAATTCTATGCTGTTCATTCTAGAACTTACTCATCTTGCATAACTAAAACTTTAGAATCATTAAACAACTCATTTCCTCCTCCCCATCCTTGACAACCACCATTTTATCCTTTTCTGAGTTTCACTATTTTTTACACCTCATTTATGTGAAATCATGCAGTATTTGTCCATCTGTGATTTGCTTATTTCACTTAGGTTATAATACCATCAAAGTTCATCAACATTGTAAAATCTGACAGAATTTCCTTTTTTTAAAAGTTGAATGATATTCCTTTTAATAAATACACCATTTTTACAATTCATTCATTTGTGGATGGACATTTAGTTTATTTCCTTATTTGGGCTATTCTGGATAATGCTCTATTGAACAAAGGTATGTTTCTTCCTGACACTGTTTTCAATTCTTTTGGAAATATACCAGAAGTAGAATTGCTGGATCATATGGTAGTTCTATTTTTATTTTTTTTGAGGAATTTCTATACTGTTTTCCATAAGTTATACTAATGGAAATATACTAATGGAAATATACTAATACAGTACCTAAGGGAATGTATCTCCTCATCCTTATCAAACAAAATTTGTTATCTGTTGTCTTTTTTAAAAATTTTATTTACTCTAATTTATTTGATATGACAGCAGCATGTATTACAATTCATATTACACATATAGAGCACAATTTTTATACATCTGGTTGTATATAGAGTTACACCATTCATGTCTTCATACATGTACTTAGGGTAATGATAGGCCAAGGAAGTGAACAGACACTTCTCAGAAGAGGATATACTATCAATCAACAAATATATGAAAAAAATGTTCAACATCTCAGTAATTAGAGAAATGCAAATTAAAACTACTCTAAGATTTCGTCTCACTCCAGTCAGAATGGCAGCTATTAAGAATACAAACAACAATAAGTGTTGGCAAGGATGTGGGGGAAAAGGCACACTTATACATTGCAGGTGGGACTTCAAATTGGTGTATCCAATAAGGAAAGCAGTATGGAGATTCCTTGGAAAACTGGGAATGGAACTACCATTTGACCCAGCTATCCCACTCCTCGGTCTATATCCAAAGGACTTAAAAACAGCATACTACAGGGATATAGCCACATCAATGTTTATAGCAGCACAATTCACAATAGCTAAACTGTGGAAACAACCTAGATGCCCTTCAGTACATGAATTGATAAAGAAAGTGTGGTATATGTACACAATGGAATACTATTTAGCATTAAAAAAGAATAAAATCATGGAATTTGTAGGAAAATGGATGGAGTTAGAGAGTATAATGCTAAGTGAAGTTAGCCTATCCCCCAAAAACAAATGCTAAATGTTTTCTCTGATATAAGGATGTTGATTCATGATGGGGTTGGGTGGGGAGCATTGGAGAATTAATTGAACACTAGGTAGGGCAAAAGGGTAGAAGGGGAAAGGAGGGTGCATGGGAATAGGAAAAACAGTGGAATGAGATCTGTTCTCTTTTTGATAATAGCCATTCTAACAGGTGTGGAAGTGATATCTTATTATGGTTTCTAGTTGCATTTCCCTGATGATTAGAGATTTTGAGCACCTATTTCTTGAGCACCTCTGGACTCTCTGAATGTCTTCTTTTAAAAAGGATCTTTTAGAAGGAGCTTTGCCTGTTTTAATTACCAGGCTATTTGTGTTTTTAGGATTGAATGAGTTTTTACATATTTTGGATAGTAACTGCTTGTTGTGTTTCTAGATAAATAATTGCAATTATATTTTTTCCATTCCACAGGTTGGTTTCTCATTATGTTTATTATTTCCTTTGCTGTGCAGAAGCTTTTTAATTTAATGTAATGCCATTTATTTATTTTTTCTTTCATTGCCTGTGTACTTGGTATCATATCCAGACCAATATCAAGAATTATTTTTCTGTGTTTTCTTCTAGAAATTTTACCATTTTAAGTTTTAAACCCTTTTAAGTTAGTTTTTATGTACAATGTTAAGATAGGGGCCATTTTCTTTTTTATGCATGTGAATATCCAATTTTCTCAACACCATTTGGTGAAAAAAATTATTCTTTCCCCATTGTGTGTTCTTGGCACCATTGTCAATAATAATTCACCATAAATTTATGGATTTATTTCTGAGTTCTATATTACATTCCTTTGGTCAATATGTCTATTGTTATGTCATTGTTACACTGTTTGAATTACTCTGATTTTGTGATATAATATGAAATTACAAATGTGATGCCTCCTCCTCTGTTCTTTACTGCTTACGTTGCTTTGGCTTTTTGGAGTCTTTTGTGGTTTTGATAGGAATTCAAATTAATCTCTAGATCTTAATTAATCTGTAGATTCTTATTTTATAGAATTATTCTCTTAACCTCATGTTCCCACCATCCTCATCTATTTGGCCCCTTAAAGTTTCATGGTTAAATTCTACCAAATATTCAAGGAATTCATACTAATCTTTCTTAAACTCATAAAATAAAATACTGTACTAACTGCCCACATGCTTTCTTTGCCAAATAGCAATCTGCCTGTAGCCCTGCCTAGCCTGAGGGGACAGGAAATGTCACATTCTTCAACAAACTGAGGCAGAGGGCAGAAGGTCTGCCAGTCGACCGGTCTGTATAGGTTATGAGTGATGGGGGTCAGAGGATGAGGGTTGGTTGTCAAAGAAAAGACAATGGTGTGCTAACAACTAACCACCCTGTATCATACTTCCCAGCACAAGGAGTTGCTGACAATTACTCCCTGTGTTTTTATGTCCTATCTTTAGGAACATACATAGAGAAGAAAGAGAAGGTGGGGGGTTCTGGGGCCCATAGACGAGCAAGACATACCCACTCCCAAAGAGCACCCAGTTCTGGGCCCCCTTTTCTTCAGAGAAGTTGGCTACCTCTGACCCTCTCTTAAATGAAATTTGCTTTCTATACTTGTCTTGTCGTTTCTCAGGTGTTTTATCTTCAACACCGGGGGAACAAGGACCCTTTTCTCATCTCTAAGACCAGTATCAAAACCATCTGCTTCTGGGCTATACTTTGTTAAAATATTCTTGATTATTGATTCAATCTCTTTGTTTTTTATTGGTCTGTTCTAGCTTTCTGTTTCTTCTTGATTGAGTCTTGATAGATAAAACGTGTCTATGAATTTATTCATATCTTCTAGGTTATCAAATTTGTTGGCATATAATTATTCACAAGAATCCCTTATGATCCCTTTAATTTCTATGTCGTTCATTTTAATATCTCCTCTTTTATTTCTTATTTTGTCTTCTGTTTCTTTTTCTTAGTTAAGAACTTGTCAATTTTATTTATCTTCTCAAAAAACCAACTATTAGTTTCATTGATTTTTTTCCTATTGTTTATTCTTTATTTCATTTATCTCTGCTATAATACATATGTCTCCCTTCCTTCTACTAACAAAATCAGAGACCATGGTATATCCATATGACAAAGCACCAAAAGATCAGTAACTTTTCCGGTAGGGAAGGGGTGAGATCATTTTCAAGTAGCAATGGGAAGGAGCAAGACATGTATCTACTTCAATTCCTGTCCCTGATGTTCTCTGGTAGCTTTCAATGTAGCAAGGTTAAGGTAATATTTGAAAGAAAAGAGACTGCTGATCATGGATTAGAGTTATAGCTCATACAAGAAGTGTTTGTTTATGAAGAGAGGGAAGTGGTGAGGATAGGAGATATTATAGGTTAAAAGTCTATGAGAAAAAGAGTGACTTACAGAAGCTGGGACTCTTGCAGATTAAGCACTATTTGCTGACAATATAATTCTATACCTAGAAGACCCAAAAACCTCCACCAGAAAACTTCTAGAACTAGTAAATGAATTCAGCAAAGAAGCAGGATATAAAATCAACACCCATAAACCAAAGGCATTTTTGTATATCAGTGACAAAGCCTCTGAGGAGGAAATGAGGAAAACGACCCCATTCACAATAACCTGAACAACAACAACAAAAAAAGATACTTGGGAATCAACTTAATGAAAGAAGTGAAAAATCTACATAATGAAAACTACAGAACCCTAAAGAGAGAAATCAAAGAAGCCCTTAGAAGATGAAAAGATCTACCTTGCTCTTGGAAAGGCAGAATTAATATTATCAAAATGATCATACTACCAAAAGCACTATACAGATTTAATGCAATTCCAATCAAAATCCCAATAGCATTCCTCATAGAAATAGAAAAAGCAATCATGAAATTCATCTGGACAAATCAGAGACCCAGAATAGCTAAAGCAATCCTTAGCAGGAAGAGCGAAGCAGGTAGCATCGCTATACCAAGACTAGTACTTATTAAAGAGCAATAGTAACAAAAACAGCATGATATTGGCACCAAACAGACTGATAGACAAATGGTACAGAATAGAGGACACAAAGACTAACCCACAAAATTATAATTATCTTATATTAGACAAAGGTGCCAAAAACATGCACTGGAAAAAAGATAGCATCTTCAACAAATGGTGCTGGGAAAATTGGAAATCCATATGTAACAAAATGAAATTAAACCCGTATCTCTCACCGTGCACAAAATTTAACTCAAAATGTATCAAGGACCTAGGAATTAAACCAGAGATTCTGTGTCTAATAGAAAAAAAAAGTAGGCCCTAATCCATCATGTTGGATTAGGCCACAACTTCCTTAATAAGACTCCTATAGAGCAAGAATTAAAACCAAGAATCAATAAATTGAACGGAATTAAACTAAAAAATTTCTTCTCAGCAAAAGAAACAATCTGTGGGGTGAACAGAGAGCCTACATCCTGGGAGCAAATTTTTACCCCTCACACATCAGATAGAGTACTAATCTCAAGGGTATATAAAGAACTCAAAAAGTTAATCACCAAAAAAAAAAAAAAAAAAACCAAACAAACAAATAACCCAATCAACAAATGGGCCAAGGACCTGAAAAGACACTTCTGAGAAGAGAATACACAATCAATCAACAAATCAACAATCAACAAATATATGAAAAATTGCTCATCATATCTAGCAATCAGATAAATGCAAATAAAAACTGCTTTAAAATATCATCTCACTCCTGTCAGAATGGCAGCTATTATGAAGACAAACAACAATAAGTGTGTCGAGGATGTGGGGAAAAAGATACACTCATACATTGGGACTTCAAATTGGTACAGCCAATATGCAAAGCAGTATGGAGATTCCTTGGAAATCTGGGAATGGAATCACCATTTGACCCAGCTATCCCTCTCCTCAGACTATACTCAAAGGACTTAAAAACAACATACTACAAGGACACAGCCACATCAATGTTTATAGCAGCACAATTCACAATAGCTAAACCGTGGAGCCAACCTAGATGCCCTTCAGCAGATGAATGGATTAAAAAATGTGGCATATATACACAATGGAATTTTACTCAGCAATAAAAGAGAATAAAAACATAATGCCATTTGCAGGTAAATGGACACAGTTGGAGAAGATGCTTCAGTGGCTCGTGATTTGTGCCCAGCCAGACTGTGGCAATAATGCTAAGTAAAGTTAGCCAATCCTAAAAAAACAAATGCCGAATATTTTCTCTGATATAAGGAAGCTGACTCATAGTGGAGTAGGGAGGGGGAACATGGGAAGAATAGATGAATTCTAGATAGGGAAGAGGGGAGGGAGGGAAAGGGAGGAGACAGGAGAATATAAAGATGGTGGAATGTGATGGACATCATTATCCAAAGTACATGTATGAAGTCACAAATTGGGTGTCAACCTACTTTATATACAAACAGAGATATGAAAAATGGTGGTATAATGTGTATAATGTGTAATAAGAATTGTAATGCAAAAACAAAACAAAGTACATGTATAAAGACATGAACTGGTGTGAACATACTTTATATACAAAAATATGAAAAACTGTGTTCTATATGTATAATAAGTATTGTAATGCATCCCACTGTCGTGTATTTAAAAAAAATAAAATCAATTAAATAAAAACATCAAAAAAACAAGGGACATAGGGATGTTAAGCATGAAGTGCTTACACCCAAGATTCACCTTGTGAAAACCTTGATGATGTATGCAGCTTCAGGAATTAAGACAAGATATGGCCTCAAGACTAGTACTTATTCTTTTAGCAGGTGAGAGTTCTAGAATCATCTGCCATGTTATATGTTGGCATATAATTATTCACAAGAATCCCTTATGAACCTTTTAATTGGATAAGGTGGTAGAACTCTCAAAATCTTAATTTTTCCATCAATGCAATGAGGAGTTGATCTAAATAATCTCTTGAACCTCGGGTATTTTAAACATCTCAGAGAAAAAAGAGGCCACTGGGAAGTTCAGAGCATCAGAAATAATATTAAATATTAAATAATTTAAATAATATTAAATAAATTAAATATTTATTTAATAAAGATAAATAAATAATATTTATCTTTCAAATCAACAACATAATAGGAGCTAATATTAGAAAGAATGTGAAATATCTGAGAGTTGTAAATTGCTACATTTGGCTTTAAAGCTTACTAATGATCTCAACAAAGCTGATAAGTAACAGAACAATTCAGCATATTTTAGAGATATTTGGTTATACCTTCTATAATTCATAGATATGAATTAGTAATTTATTTATAACACAAATGCAAATAGATTACTAAAGATAAAATTGAATTGCAAACCCTTATCTTTCACCTTCCTGCCATTCTTGCCCATCATCCAATCTGTTTTATTAATTATTATAATATAATAGTAGGATAATGAATGAGTCAGTTGAATGTAGAGAATCATACTTGGTTAAGACATTGAGTTAGTGAGGAAGTTAATTCAATTGATAATGAAAATGTTCCTTCACAATTCATTTTTTATGTTTAAACAAATTTCCTATTAACTTACTTGCTTGAATTGATTGATCAATTCAGTCAACACTTTAAACACAGAAATAGCCTACTTCTCAGAAACTGCTTATTTAAACTGAAACAGTAGAACAAATTTGTCAAATAGGATAATGGATCCTGGTAGCTGAGGGGCTTGTCTTGGGGTCTTCTTGTTTTTGTGTGTGTGTGTTCTGTGTCTTGGCAGGTATTTTGCTGGATGGTTTGGAGAGAAGTCTCTGAGGGGAAAAGTAAAATGCCCAAGTTTAATTGGAAAAGGACATTCTGTAAAATCAATATGGACATTATGTATTCAGAACATATTCACTTGTTTGTAAATAAAAGCTATATATTGGAACCAATACCCATGTGCTGCCAGACATGGTATGCACACTTGTAATCCCAGCTACTGAGGAGGGTGAGGCAAGAAGATCACAAGTTTGAGGTCAGCCTAGGAACTTAGTATGACCTTGTCTCAAAATAAAAATAAAAAGGGCTTAGAATGTAATGGAGTAATAGATCACTTTTCTAGAACATACAAGGCCCTGAATTCAATTCCCAGAAATGCAAAATAAACAATCAAAAATCTTCATATTAATTATTATTAATTTCACTCATATAGGAAAAAAGCTAAAATTTTATATATTTCAATAGTTAAAAAATATATTTGCATACATATAAATATGTGTCTTATGTTTACTTATCTTTTTATAGTGAATGTAATTTTATTTTATTTTTTGACAAATACAGCATGTTAGCTGATTTTATCCTAGGTTTTGTACATATAATTTGGGTAATTGGCCACTAGATGGCAGAACTGTGATGTGAATAAATAAGCCAGAAATTGATATTTTGTAGGCGTGATAATTAAAAGAGCCAATATATGGAATTTTTCCCAGCACAGATTTAAAGCACAAGTTGAGCAAATGTTATATATTAGAATTTTTGCAAATGCTAGAGATGCAAAGATGAGTATTACATGACCTCTGTCACCAACGAGATGCTAGTCTTGAAACCAGAAATGTGTGTTTTTTAAGCATTGTCATAGAATACAATAAATGCAATTACAGATTTTTCATTTGTAAGTGTAATAAGAACATAGAGACATTTCAATTAATTTGTGAGATGGTGATAATTCTGGGGCAAGGAGTTCTAAGTTTACAGAGAAGATAAAATGTCTTAAAAGGGCTTGCCTTTTTCTTAAAAAAAAAAAAAAAATCTAAACCCTGGACTGGGGATAGGGCTCAATAGTACAGTATATGCTTAGCATGTGTGAGGCCCTGGGTTCAGTTCCCAACATCCACTCCCAAAATCTGAAAGCAAGAAATATAAAAATGACTAATTATTATGGATAAAGTAACAATATGTAATTTAGAGAAAGAGTTTTTTTAAAAAAAAAAAAAAAAAAAACAAAACCTAATTCCTTTGTGATGTTCACTTCTCATTCAGTGTTCTTCAACCTCAGATAATTTTGCCTCCCATAGGTGTGGTGAGCCGCTTCTGCCGTTTCTGCAGAGTATGGTCACCATTACAAGATGGCGCTGGCTCCGCTGTGGTCTGTGACAAACAACTCCTTATTTGGGAGAGTTGGCGCATGGTTTTTCACCACCCTATGAGAAAGCTCCACGTGGCAGCTTCACATTGGGGCTTGAGATGCTTTATTAAGGCTGGGAGGGGCATCCGGGAGGGAGAAGAAGAAATATCAGAGAGAGAAGAAGAAATATCAAGGGCCTGAATAAACTGCTGAAAGAAGATTCCTGAGTTGCGTCTTCCTTGCGGGCAAGGGGTTGCGACAAGTGGTGCCGAGACCCGGGAACCAGAACTTTCAGCAGTCAGAGGTGGTGCACCGGTTAGTCCCAGGTAAGTGGGATCCGCGACCAAAGCGGGGTTAGTCCCAATAAGTGGGATCCGCGATCAAAGCGGGGCAGTTCCTCTGTAAAGAAAGAGAGAGCATTACATTTTATTGCAGCTGCACTGTGTACTTTCGCTTCTACTTTCGCTTCTGTTTTCTGTGTTTCTTTTGTTGTGTCATTTCGCTTTTGTTTTTTGTGCTTCTTTTGTTGTTGTGTCATGGGTGCCGCATCTTCAAGTCCGCTTCTCCTGGCCCTAGATGGCCTGTTACGTTCCAAGGGCCTGGAAGTGAAACATAGTACTTTACAGAGATTTTTACAGAAGATAGATATCGCTGCACCGTGGTTTGCATTTTCGGGCAGCCTTACTGTACCCCTAATCTTGGTTTCCCCCCAACATTTATGCCTTGTCAGGATCATTCTTGGGAGAAACATCAAGTTGCTAAAGGTTTCTCCCTTTCCCCCTCTCTTAAGAGGCATGTTTATAACTTTAACAACAGTGCCAACTCCTCTACAGGAGTAGGTTGGTCCTGGTTTCAATGGCTGATTTCCAATGAGAAGGGGGCTTCAGCCGATATTTCTGCATTGGCTCAATTGCTGGGAGCCAAAAGCTGGCTGGCTAATGTTTCTGGCACTGTTAGGGAAAGTGAACAAGGTAATAGACTTACATCTGTTTCGTTCAACTCTCTGCTATATAATGCCACATTGCCCCCTGCAATGGTCTGTGTCCAATCCCCGTTCTTGCTCCTTTTGGCTAATGACACCTCGTCGGGGATGCTGGATTGTTCTAATGTTACCTGTCTCTTATCTGAGTGTTGGAATGGCTCCTGGACTACGGCAGTGGTTATGAAAATTCCAACTTTTGTCCCAATCCCAGTCACCGCGGACCCAGATAAATTCCCCATTGTTGAGCTACTTAGAGTCCGCAGGGATTTTGGAATTACAGCAGCTATAGTGACAGCTGTGGCAGTGTCTGCTGCTGCAGTGGTTACGGCCGGAGTGGCCATGGCCAGTCAAGTACAAACTGCTGCCACTATTAATCAAGTTGTTCAACAAACTTCCACCATACTTGAATCCCAAAATACAATTAATCAACATATTTTGTCAGGGATTTTAGCTGCCAACCAAAGAATAGATTTACTCCAAGCTCAGGTAGAAGAATTGGCTGACTTGGTGCTTTTGGGTTGTGTTGACCAACGTGCACATTTATGCATAACCTCTGTCAGATTTAATGATTCCAGAAATGCCTCCCGCATCATCGGAGAGTATCTATCCGGAACCTGGTCCATGGAAGCAGAAAACTTGATCCAGTCTCAACTAACCCAGATAGCTGTCTTGAACAGTACCCGTGTCGATCCCGTGACTTTGGGTCAATTCACCAATTGGATATCTTCTGCTTTTTCCTTTTTCAAAGAGTGGGTGGGGGTAGGCATTTTTGGTGCAATGTGTTGCTTCGGTATGTTCCTCTGTTTGTGGTTTCTCTGTCGCCTTAAGGCCCGCAGTGCTCACGATAAGGCTATGATCATACAAGCTCTTGCAGCTTTAGAAAATGGCAACTCACCTCAAGTCTGGCTTGCGCATCTTAAACAGTAAACCTTTGACATGGTTGTTACACCCCAAGTTTTTATAACATTGCACTGGGATCGACATGACTTTCCTTGTTATTCTCTTAGTGTTGGAAAGCCCTTGCACTCTGCCGGTCTTACTGCCATTGCACGCAGATGGGTTTCCACACTAGTGCTTTTCTATCGTCTTAAAGTCCGTGCCTTTCTTTCAGGGTGCTGTCAACTTGTTTGTCGTTATAAACAGCCACAGTTCAGCCTCAGCTATCTCCCTTTGTCCACCATCGTCACGATACAGGATGCGAGGCAAGGCACTGCACTTGAGTGATCCTTGACGAGGACCTCAAGGAGAGCATGTCCTATTGCATGCGGGTTAGACGCGTCCACGCCCCGCTCCACGAAAAAAGGCGTCGGCTGATATGGCCTCAGATCTGGGGAAGGGCCCTCCTTAGGACTGAGCCATACTATGCAGCCACATCTGCACAGTGGGATAGGACCTCTACTCTCGCCTGTATTGTTTTAAGAAAACAGAAAGGGGGAACTGTGGTGAGCCGCTTCTGCCATTTCTGCAGAGTATGGTCGCCATTACAAGATGGCGCTGGCTCCGCTGTGGTCTGTGACAAACAACTCCTTATTTGGGAGAGTTGGTGCATGGTTTTTCACCACCCTATGAGAAAGCTCCACGTGGCAGCTTCGCATTGGGGCTTGAGATGCTTTATTAAGGCTGGGAGGGGCATCCGGGAGGGAGAAGAAGAAATATCAAGGGCCTGAATAAACTGCTGAAAGAAGATTCCTGAGTTGCGTCTTCCTTGCGGGCAAGGGGTCGCGACACATAGGACATTTACCAATGCCTGAAGAAATTTCTGTTTGTCATAATTAAGGAAAAGACGCTACTGACATCTAGTGAATTGGGGGCCCTGTAGAATGGTCTAAAATGCAGAGGCAAGAGAACACCAGTTAAAGCTCAGTGTTTTGTTTTGTACTGGAGATTGAAATTAGGGCCTACACATGCTAAGCAACTGCTCTACCACTAAGCCACATCTACAGCTGTAAAAGTTCAATGTTTTAGAATGGGTTAGGACTGGACCTTAAATATTAAAAATTTTGTCTCAAGGTCAGGAGCAGATGAGGTTTGGTGTTTGAAAACACATCTTGGTAGTAGGATATTTGTGCAAGCCCACACAACAGCATTTGAATAGGTGACAATGGGAACGAGGACAAGAAAAGCTTGGTTTTGCCTTGGCAGATAGGGCTGAAGAGTGTGAGGCTGTGGCTGGAGTCAGCACTGAGGCACATGTGGGAAAGAGTTTGAATGTCGTCTTTGGCATTTCCTTGCTGGGCAACTCATTGGACTTCTAAATTTTTATTTCTTTGAAAATGTATAAACTCATTGAAAGGATTATAAATGTGTGTTAAACACCTAGAACATAAGAAGTGCTTAATAAATGATATTTAATATTATTGAGATATTGCTAGAGTCCTAATTACAACTCCCCTTCCATGGTTATCTTCATACCCTCTGCAAAAGTTAGTCATAGAGCAACTATACTAAACAAGATTGAAATAGAAAATGTGTGAACTGTGAGATAGAAAAGTGAATGACAAAACACAAACAAAACTTTTGTTAAGACATCATTGGGAGAATTATTGAAATTATTCAGTCAGAATCACCCAGATCTCTGAACAACATGCCTGTTGTTACTGTCTAAGGAAAACATAGCTGATATTTCCGTGAGTGGGTGAATGGAATGGGGGAACAGAGTATACTGCTGTGATTAGCCAAACACAACCAAGTTCAATCAGCTCTTTGCTGTTCCTGCACCCACACAACTGAACAGAATGCAGCACAAAATGATGCTGACTACTCCCACTTACCTTATACTTTACCTCGGTTGGTCCTCATTACTGCCTTACAATGATGCTAGATATCTTCAGTTCATACTCTCCTAGTTGATTAGCTCACACTTTCTAAACCTCTTTCTTTTAACCTCTAACAGCTCCTTCTCCATAATCATTCTTATTTGGCAACTTTGCTTCCCATTTCACTGACAAAATGCAAGCCTTTAGAGAAAAACTTCCATGAACTCTTTCATCTCATCTACTTGCTTCCTGCATCGGTGTCAATTCACTCAACCTTATTTTCTGATACTAAGAATGAACCTGGACTGTCCATACTTTTGTTAAGGCCAAGCCCTCATTAGTTCATGGTACTGCATCCTTTTTCACTAATTGCATGACTCCATCAATTCTCACCTTTCTCTTGGATCATAACCATTTCCTCTCTTTTGGATTATTTCCATCAGCATATAACTGCTCTTAGTTCTCCCATCATTAAAAAAAAAATTTCACTGTGTCGGTTTTGTTTTGCTTCTTCCCTTTAAAACAAAACCCTTTACAAAGAATTCTCTGTAGTCACTGGCTTTACTTTCTCTACTCCCATTCTCAATGAAGTAGGCTTTTATAACTACTGGTTTGCAAAACCAAAACAAGATTCTTATTTAGATCACCAATGTAATTCATATTATTAAATTCAGTAGCCAGATTTCAAACTTCATTTATCATGAATTATCAGTGGCATTTTACAGACCAAAAGTTGGAATATTGTTTAACACAACTCTTGGGACATCAGCCTATAGGGGAACTACTAGACAACTCTTTCTCCAGTTCTTCAGGTGGGCAGAACTGTTCTCAGTTTGTAGACATAAGGGCCAGGACCAAGATTAAGGGCTATTTGAGGATCTGATCAGGACAGAGGTTGGCAAGCCTGCCACAGGGACTTAGATGGACACATCTCTCAGCAGGACCCTGGTGGGATAGAGCAGCTCCCAGATCACACAGGGACCAATTACGAAGTTTGAGGGCTAATTCAGAATCTGCTGTGGTGGCAGGCCCAACCAGATGGCACCTGTGGGCAAGACCCTCAACAATTCCCTTTGTGGGATGGATTGCTTGCACACAGCATCTCAGCAGGGCCCCGGAGTTAACATTCAAGGTCCTTTTTTGGATCTGTTGTTGATTGGAAGCTGGCAAGTCTGTCCAATTGGCACAGATAAGCATGTCTCCCATTAGTTTTCCTGTGCCATTGGGATTGTTCCGAGCTTTCACTCTAAAGGGTAAAGGTCAAGAAGCTTCAGAGCCTTATAGAATCTTCTGTTGGAAGGAGGCTAGCAAATTTGACAGTAACAGAGACAAGGGAGCCTTCCAGCTCTTCCCTGGGATAATTCACTATTCAGTGGCTCAGATGGGTCCTGGTGTATGCAATACAAAGCTGGCACCACAGCTGAGGGAGGCTGCAGTAACTTTCAGGTCCATTGCTGAGACGTACTTTGTAGACCAACAAGCATTTTTGCCAAGGTATTAGAATATGTAACTCCTCCTAGACCTCTTAATAGATGGAATTGGTTGTAGGTTCCAGGCCAAACAGAGCTATAGTCATGCTTTTAGGGAAACAAGTTCTTTCCCAGTTTGAACCTCAGAACACAGTCAGTGGGGCCTGCTACATGGGCAAGAATTTACACTTCCTAATCAAACTTCCTAGGTCTTGGACCCACCAGGTTTCACCTACCTCCTACCTGAATCTCTAATTTACCAATAGTGAAACTGGTTTGTGGATGAATGCAGAATTTTTTGGTTTTGTTGGGGAATACAACCCCCTATTCTGCCATCTTGTTGATATCACCCTGCGTCTCTTTCTTTTATCACACCTTACCTGTGCTCTGTCTGCAAATTCCATAGTCTGTTCTATTTTTAATTCTATCCAATAAGTGTCTAATAAGTCCACTTTCATTACCTGTGCTGTTACCATTCTGGTACAAATCATTCTTCTCTAGCATGGATTATTGCAGGTATCTTAATTGATTTTCCCAAAACTTCTTTTTGTCTCCTATCTTCAGTCTGTTTTTTGACTCAGAAGCTATAATAATCTTTCATATTATCCCTCTGCTCAGACTCTCCAATGACTTCTATTTTCATTCACAATGAAAGTTCAAGTCCCATCTTTGACTAAAAGGTCTTGTGGGTCTGGACCCCCATCAATTCTCAGACTTATCTTTTACACCAGTCTGTGGCTTACTCTGTTCCTTTCATAATGGCATTATCACTTGATTACTTCAGGTACAGCCTTGCCTCCAGTTCTTTGTAATTGCTGTTTTCTCTGCCTTCCCCCTGGATTTACTTGTGGTTCCCTCCCTCCTTTCCTCAAGGCCTTCACTCAATGCCTTCTTCTCAGTAAATCTGTCTTTGACCATTCAATTCAAAATTTTGACACCTATTCTTTAATATTTTTATATCTCCCCTGCTTTAGTTTTACTTCTTAACATTTTCTACTCTCTAAATAGTATATATCCTGTGTATTTATTCTCCTTATCGTCAATCTCCTATTTTAGTCAATTATAATATTTATGGTACCCAGAGCAATTCTTGCCACATACTAAATACTCAATAAATATTTGTTTAATGACTTTTAAAAGACTATTTGTTCAATGAACCTTGAGTGACTCTGGCAATTGTATAACCATCCACATAGAGAAGGAAGATAATAGCATACATGAGAATTTTTTTAAACAATAATGCCATGCTAAGTAATTTGGCAAAAGATACCAATGTATTTACTCTCAAAAACACTAAAATTACTCTGAATTCTTTAGAGTCTGAATTGATGGGCAGAGAGGTAAGGTGAGGATTGCAATGTGGCTTGAGGAGAAATAGAAAAAACAAAAAATGCAACTTCTTTATGAATATGTACGTCATGGAAAATAGAACTGTCCCTTCTTGGGACTTAGGCAATATTATTTGTCTCAAGGTTTGTTGACTAATATTTGGGTTACTATTTACAAAATAAAATAAGTGCCCTCAAATTCAATGGCATTTTGTTTTATGGATTGTGACTCCATGACTCGACTGGACAGTTTTTCTGCTTCTTTATGATGCTGACCAGAGTCATTGAGACAGCATTAGTCATCTGGTGGTTTGACCTACTCTCTTAGCCAAGGATCTGTCCACATTGAGCTTTGAGTCATGGTGACTATGTTTCAAGAAGGAATGTCAAGAACAAGCACTCCCAGAAGCAGGAAGTAGAAGCTTCTAGGTCAGTTTTGAGAGATATGGAAAATAACAACCCCCAGGGGAAAGGGGGAATAACAATCCCCAGAGAGAAAGGAGGGCAATGTGACAGGAGGGTGAGGAGAGTCAAACAATGTGCTCTGGACTTTCACAATTTCCCATTCTGCAACTATTTTTCTGACTGCCCAAACAACACATTCTGCTGTGATTAAGTCTCTATTGATTAAGTCACACTAAACATTCTGCAATGATTAATTCTTACTAAACCCTATAAAACTCAAGCCTCTATTATAGCCAGTTTCCATTTCCTTTCCTGAAAATGTGCCATTCTGCTGCTTAATAAAGGGAGCTTGCTGATCCATTGAGGTCCCTTTCCTATTTTGGTTATTTTTTCTTTCAAGTTGCACAGAAGTCCCATGATAGACACAGCATCAGTTCTGTTGTATCCTATTGGTTAGGATAGTCAGAAACTGAGTCCAGATATGGTGAAAAGGTGACTCCATGGAGGTGTGATTTAATGTGTGTTATTATGTTAAGCATGTGCCACCATATTTGGGTACAGTTAGACATCTCTGGGACACAGAATCTCATTGCTTAGTTGACCTCTGATTTCAGATATAATTGTAGCATATGCAAGCTTTGACTGAATGCATTTTCCACCTCAAGTGAGATCTAGTATTTTTCTGCTTTCTGCCCCAAGTTTTATGTTGGAGAACCTGAAAGGAAAGAACAGGTGAAATAACTAACAGGATATCTTAAGTCAATAGAAGTTAGAAGCTGGTAGATGAATATTCCCAACTCCTGTTCTGAAGGAAGATGATTCTGGGAAGCATGTTATATGCTTCTCAGTAGGTCTTAGTGAATCGAACTCCTTTTGACCACAGTAAGGATTTTCATAATGAATTCTTATATTGACTTTACCTACTTTCTAAGGTCATTTGCCTGGTCCCCCACTCCTATGATAGAGGATGCCACCCAAAGATCTCTGACATGTCTCCTGAGGGGAAACAAACTTAGGGAGGTATTTTTTTTTTTTTTTAGATGACAAGAAAAATCCTCTCACATTCCACTTAAAGTATGAGGTCCTAAGTTAGCATTTGTGGAAAGAGTTAAACTTCTGGCTATGAATTCCAGTCCTACAATTTTAGTAAAAGAGCTTATAGTTTTAGGACTGAACATGTACTTCATTGTATGAAGTTCATGGAAGTGAGAGTGAAGGTTTAATCTTTTGTCAATGGAAGATCAACTGGAGAGGGTAACTTATACTTTGTTGGTTATTCCTGTGAAGAAGTGGAATATCTCCAGATTCACTGTTTTAGTCAGTTGTGATCAAAACACTCAACAAGAACAACTTAGAGGTGGAAAGGTTATTTAGTGTTCACAGTGTCAGAAGTCTCAGTCCATAGATGACTGACTCTGTTGCTCTGGGACTAATGTAAGGCAGCACATTATATGAGAAGAGGCCAGAAGAAGAAAATGGCTCCACACATGGCAGGGTCAGGAATTAGAATGTGTGTGTTGGGGGGGGGGGCAGGGGGTGGCCACATGAAATATGCTCCTTCCAGGGCATGCCTACTGTGACCCATTTCCTTTAGCCATGTCCAACCTCCCTACAGTTGCCACCCAGTCAGCCCATTCAAAATAAGATGGGCTGATTAGGTTACAGCTCTTATAATCTAAACATTTCACCTCTGAATATTCTAGCACCAACAGGATCCTTTGGGAGACACTTCATATCCAAACTATAACATTTAGAAATAGTAAATTAAATGTGGATGCAAGTTTCGTATTTTCAAAATATTATTAACCTTTACTGGAAAAAATACTTCCTCTTAATAAAGGTATTATAAATTTTCTTATTTCTATAAAAATATTCAGTACTCCCAGACTTGAAATATGTTTTATAATCTAAGATCTGATACCTTAGATTCAGTAAATAATTCATTTGCTCAACTAGGAGAACAAGTTCTTATGCAAATTTTGGAGGAGTATATATTTACATTTGTACTTGAATTTATATTTGAAAAATACAAATATATTTAAAGTAGTGTGTTTAAAATGTATTTAATTTATTTCACAATTAATTTTTACCTCACTTTTTTCAAAAAGCAATTAATACATAGTACAATAGTACATAAAATGTGACTAGGTGAAATATATTAAAACTGGAATAAAAGAAGAAAGAGTAGTAAAGGTGTGGTGTAAAGCAGACATGTACTCAATCAACCTATGTTGCTGTGCTGATCTTTGCCACATTTCTTCCACTTGAAGTGAGTTAGGAAAACACAGGCAGAGGGCCAGAGTTCTCCCCTAAATATACTTTTTATACCAGAGGAGCCCCTGGAATTTTCTAAATTTTAATTTTTCTGGTTTGATCTAATTTATCTGATTTACATTCAGATAAATGTAAACTACAATACAAAAAGTTCTTCTCTGTGTATCACAATAAAAATTGATTTACCTTGTAACCAGTTTAAATTATTTATAACCAGAAGCTCTATTCAAAAATAAGAACAAAAAAACCAATTTTATTTTGAAAACTTCCCTTTTAGTATCCATAGATTATATAACTTTGAGCAGTTCTACTTCCTTACATACTCTCTAAGGAGATGCCCTACTTGTTAAATGTTCACCAAGGTAACTGAGATAACTTATTGTATTTGCTTGTTGTTTATAAACTAGTTAAGAGTTCTGGGACATCCTCCAAAAGTAATTATTTCCACATTCAAGAAATTAGTCTGTAACTTGGTTTTTAGACAATAATAAGCTTGCAGAGTCAGTTGTTTATTCAGGCCACTCATAATTCAAGATAATGTAACCACATCATGGGTCTATAAAATGATGTTTATCTTTAATCCTCTATTTGGGTCAACTCATTTGAAAGTGGAATTTGATCATTAAGAATCAACTGACAAACAATGGTTGGAGTGATAATTTTATTTTTAGCCTTTTTGAAGAGTTTGACTCTATCTGAAGATCACTTAATAAATTTAAGGATTTTTCTAGGTTTCTGTTAAGAATTAACTTGAATTTGTTATTCTACATTTTAAAAAATTATGTGTTTCATAAGCTATCAATTACCAGAGGAGCCCCTGGACTTTTATAAATTATAATTTATCTGGATTGATCCTACAGTATCTCATGGACAATAACCCAGGAAACTTGTTATTAGTTCATCTCGCTTCCCCTTTTACTTAGTAACCCCAATCACCCAGACTGTCATCCCAACCTTAGACATTGCTGTTTCTCCAGATTGTGCCATTTTAATGACTTTAGCTGAATCGTGTAACCTTTCTAGGTCTGAATCCTCAGCTGAAAGCACCCACTTCATAGTGTGTTGAGGATTAAATGAGTTAATAGACACATACATGAAAGAATGCAACGATTGTAAGCTCTTTTTGAGTGTCTGTTGCTGTTATTGAGATGATTGCTATGATGGGATTCTCTATGGAGATAATTACTGCAGTTTTGGATTGAGCTTTTCCACTAGTAGAGCCTGTGTTTACAGAGTTAAACGGGTAAGGGAGATCCCAATCCTTCACCTCTCCTTCCTTCAAGATTCTGAACCAGTGGAGAACAGACATGAGAAGGCAGTAGTACTCAATGATTCTGACACAATATGGATGAAAGTCTGAGTTCTTAGAGCTTCCTTTAAAGTGGCTACTTGAGACAATACAGCCTGCCAAGAGCCACGAGCTGTGCAAGGTCCAAGGTACCGTTCTAAGAATCCAGATATTAGGTTTACATTTAAAAAATTAAAGCCAAAAGTGCTCCTGTTGCCACTGTAGAAGTTGAGATTTTTTTTTTCTTTTCTTCAGATGGTTATAATTATTCCAGTTTCCTTTGACTAAGGAAAAATTGAGTATGAAGCAATTTGATGTCTGTTAAACTGATATCACTCCTCTATTTCCTAATTATGTATGAGCTAAATCACATTTCAGAAACATATATAGCAGAACAAAATATCCTAAGAAGAGAAGACTCATATTTTCTCTCTTTTTTTTTAAGGTTAACCATGAATGACAACTGGCACAGAGCAAGTAGAAGCATAGGCCATGTGCCACAGCAACTGTGGGGCCATCTTGTAGACCTTCCAAGGATGTGTGGTTGTAGGCACACACAAATGACTGGCTCTACCAGGATCATGAATAAGTTAACTTAAAACATACTCACATTAAACTATGCATCAAGCATTTTCACCCTGCTAGATATTTTCTGTATTTTCTATGGTAGCCTTCAGCCATGTAACTGAGCTGTCTGCTTGGGCACTCCAAATATTCTAACATATAGTCATTGTATTGTATGTGTTTGCTTGTTTTTGAGTGTGTTAATCACCAAGTTACATAGATTTCAGGAGCTACACCCCTACCTAATATCTCACAGGCTGACAATTTTAGAGTACTTGTTTTGAGCAACACATTATTTTATTATATATTAGAAACATGCATCTTGTTTGACCAAAAATGCCACATATCAAGAGAACATATAGAATTGGAGCCTTTGTACTTGGTTTTATCTACTTGGTCTGTAGTATGGGATGATTTACTTGTTCTGCTTACCATATAGAAACCAAAAGTAAAAAATTCTCATCCTTTTCAGTTTTAAGGAAAGAGGTGTTTAGCACAGTAAAAGATCCAGATGAAAGGCCAAGTGTGAACTCTGACCTGTGACATCATGGTTAAGGATATGAACTTTATAGTCTAGCTCCCAGGACTCAAATCATGTCTCCTATACTAAATAGCTTTGTGACCTGGAAAAGTAAGCAACAGTTTCCCAACAGGGAAAAAAAAAAGAGTGATATTATGAAGAGTCATATAGTAAACTTACATTGTGACCATTTAAAGAGGTTAATACATATATAGTAGGTTGAAGGATGATCTCCAAAAATATATGTCCATATTCTAATATCTAGAACTTGTGAATTTTACCTTATTTGCAGAAAAGGTCTTTTCAGGTAAAATTAAGTTAAGGATCTTGAAATAAGGAGGTTATCCCAAATTATCTGGGTTGGTCATAAATCCAAACACAAGTGATATAAGAGGAATATTAGACAAAAGAGAGAGAGAACTGATGTGACCACAGAATGAGATTAGAGTGACATGGCCACAAATAAAGGGATACTAAGGGCCAACAGAAGCTGAACAGATTCTCCACTAGAGCTTTCACAGGGAGCATGACCTTGTAGGTATTTTACCCCAAATCACACAGTTGGTGGTCACCAACCAACAGTAGCAGTGTCACTTGGGTATTTGTTGGACATGTGTTTCTGAATCTGATTTCAAATTTCTGTTCTCCAGAACTGGAATAGAATAAATAGTTTCAAGCTACCAAGTTTACAGTAAATTGTCATGGCAGTCACAGGAAACAAATATACCATACAAAATCTTATAAAGTTGCTGATACAAAAAGAACACTAAATATTTATTAAGTATCACCCCTGACCCACAAGGAAATGTGCCCTATTAAATATGGATTTTTTTTTCCAGGTCTATCCAATCAGCTAAGTCACCTTTCTTTGCATGAGAAATTGTTGGTAATTGAGAGTTGCTTAGAAAGTAGGATTCTTCCTTGGTACTTCCAACAGAGGGCAGAAATGTTTGTCAAATTCTCTAATACATTTCCGGGAGAAAAGAAATGTTAATGTACAAAGGATGGAACATACAATGAATGGCCAGACAACAGAGTTTCTATTTATAACATAGACTCCTACAAATTTATCAACCAGAAGAACCCAGCAAGTTGGATTACAGATCTCACATGTGTGTAAATATGTTAGTGTAATTTACCCAGTCTCAAGACTTCCTGGAGCTATAGACACAGGCAGAAGGTCCTGGCAGGAGTGACACCATAGCCTGTTTGCTGAAAGCTTCTTTTAGAAATTTCACCCTGGAAAGGAAATGTGCACATTATACAGGGTGAAATGTCCATGGGTTCTAGTTTTGCTGGACCGTCACAGTTGTACTAGCACCCCTAATGGTTTAGCATTTACCATGCTCAAACATTTCCCAGTTTTGATGATAAATTACACAATACCTTGGTTCCTATTCAGCTTGTCAATGAGTTAGATTACAAAAAAAAACAAATCACAGAAAAATATTTCATTTCTTTTGTGGTAGATAATTTTGCAACAGCAGCCCTAAAAGTGAAAAAGGTAAAGATAGTGGATCCATTTGCATCTCTGCAAGAGATTTTTGTTCCCCTGAAGGCTAGATAAATACAAAATCCAAAAGGCCAAATATAGGGAAATGAAGAATCTAAAACCCAGAACTACAATAATTAACATGAAAAGCACCCAACAATTTTGGAGACATTCCTATCATAGTCCTACCAGCCGAAATCCAAGAGGGAACTCTTGGAGGTTGCAGATCATGTTCCAAGTCCACCAGGCTTAAAAAGGCACATTTGTTGGTGATTGCTCATGGCCTGCTGAGGAACTACTTCTTGTAGAGCAATACATTTTGTATCTACTCAGCATGAGCTCCACTGGGTGGAGGTGGTAGATGAGTCTGTAGGTATTATGAATGGCCATTATCTCCCTTGGATTGAGACTTGATGGCAAAACAGCAGGAGAGAGCTAAGTGACTTTTTACTTCTGAAACTTTGCAGTATGCTAGAGAGGGCAGAGAATGGAAGGTAAGAAGGAGGAAGAAAGGCTATTTGATATTGGGGAAGAGTTCTTTCAAGGGGAAACTTTCCCTCAGTGAAGGAAACAAAGTCAACAGAAGATTTTGAGAAAGAGACAACTGTCTATTAGAATTAACTGTGTGGTTTAAAAGCAAAAGTGATAAAGAATTTCTGAGGGATCCTAGTTTTCTGAGGATAGCATCCTTTGAAAGGGAAAAAAAGACTGGAAAGTCTAGCCTAGCCATTTCCTTCTTTACCAAAACTTTGAACACTGAAGGGATTTAGAACAGGGTACTCAAAGCAGAGGTGAAACATAGATAGTGATCAGAAGATGGGAAAATAGATACAAACTATGTAAATATTATATATATACACATTTCAATAATGCTATATACTGCTAGTAGACATACAGATAATAAAATTACACAAAATTAAACATCCACTATAGGAAGTGGTCTTCCCTGGTAGAAAGAGAGGGCCCACAGATGGAATATAGCATGATTTTTAGTTATTTCTGTCACTGTTCTCCCCAAATTATGTGAGAAATGAATTTAACAGGATATTACTTCTGAATTTCCACCATATTACTCCTGGAATATGGTTCCTCTGAAAGAACCACTTCCTTTGGCTCCTCACAAGTGTCAGGACAGAACTATATATCCTTTGGCATGAGGTTCATATTGCTCTTCCCTCCTGGAATGCAATTGCCAATAAGTGGATCATGATTTATTTTGGATATCTGATTGGATTCAGAGTCATGTATTTTCTCACAAGGAAATGGTGTGAAGTTTGAATAAAACTTTTCAACTCAGTAGCCCACATGTAGACGGTGGCTGATGACCCTGAGAAAAGTTCAAACTAAGTATGGAGTGGAATGTGTTGGGAAGAATCAAATAAAGCATGTAGGTACACAATTAGAACTAAGTTGGGGTACATGGAAAGAGCTTTCCATCATTCTTAATAAGAGCTCCCTTCCCCATTTATACTTCTTCAGACCAGTAGTTTTTAAGACATGGTCACCAACCAACAGCATCAGGGTCATCCTGAGAATTTGTTAGACATGTATTTCTGAATCAGAAATTCTGGGTGTATGCCTTAAATCTGTGCTTTAATGGTCCATCTAAGTGATTCTGAGGCACACTAAAGTTTAGTAGTTACTTCTCTAGACTTACTGCTTATTGACCATAATGAAGGTAAATCATTAAATTCACCACCACTATAAAACAAACCACCTCCTGCACACCACCACCACCACTTTCAATTCTATACAACAACAACAAAAAAGAGGAAAACAGAGAAGTCAACAAAACCCAAGTAAAAGCTCTACTGCTACTGTAGTAAACTAATGGAAAGTTCTAACAATAAAAGCAAAATTCAAATACAGTAATTTAAAATGATAGAGAAACTTCATAAAAAGAACAACAAGAAGAAAGACGATGCTAAAATTAAATCTCAAGAAAATAAGTTAAAAGTTAAAAATAGAATAAGAAAAATAAGTGAATTTTTCCATAAAAATTTTAGCACATCCCATATAGTCTTCCTTCATATCAGGATCTATTCTAATGAAGCACCTCTTTTAACTTGTTTTTTCCTTCTAAGAACCTAATATTTCATAGCCAGAAAAGGAAGGCAGGCACAGGAAGTACAGGGATTTTGCCCCAAATCACTGCAGCTGGTAGTAAAGTGAAAAGCTGAAATCCAGCTGACAGAGCAATGGAAAACACACTTATAGAGAAAGATCAAGTTCAAAATAAAAATAAAGTCTATGAGGTTAATGAGTTTTAAATGAAAGGTCAAGAACTAAGAAAAACATGTGGGTGGAGTGGAAAATAGAGGAAAAACAAAGAAAAACAAGGCCCTGAGGAGATCAGGACATGGATGTGCCTTTCCAGCATGGGAGAAGTCTTTTGGAGAAGCAGGGTACACAGCCTGCTTCTCTAAGATTCAAACAAAAGTATGAGGTGCACCCTCATACTTGCCTTTCACTTAACCTCCTTTTAGCTCTACACAGAAGCGAGTGCACAAGGCTGTAATTCTGCCAGACTGTTCTGTAATAGTTACTATAAGGCAGTATTACATTAGATCTTTCTATCATTAACTTACTAGCTTTATTTATTTATTTTGTTAGGGTTGACACAGGCAATTGGCACTACCCTTATTTTCAATCCTTGTGCCAAGGATTATTGTTTCAAAATATCTTATGTAATCCTCATGTCTACCATTAATAAATTCCCCTTGCCCAACTTCTTTGAATATGCTCATAGTTTACCATGACAAGCATATTCCCATTGCAATCCTATTGTGTTTCCAAATAAATATCATTTATTGAAAATCTCTGATATTATTCAGGTTGTCAGCAGAAGCATATTTTTAAGATCAATAAAGATCCACATTGTACAAAATATCATACCTGTTACATTGACAGTATCTCATTTAGTTATTTTCTACCAAAACCTTTGGTTTGTTCACATTAATTAGGAGTTAATTGGTTTTGAATCAGTTCAAGATTTTGTTTTGTTTTCTTTGAATCTTAAATATGATAGCTTCAAATTTTTGAGGACATACATTTTCCACTAGCCATTTAGCAAGCAATAAGAGCCCTAAACCCATTGACATAACTATTACTATTAGTTGGGTTTAAGGACAATTAAAATGGCTTTTATATTTTAAATTTTATGAAGGTCCCCACCCCACCCTCATCTTATTCTGACTCCTAAATGAAACATCAATGTTTAAGATATTCCAAGAAGAAGGCCAAAATAGCAGGGGAGCTCACATCCCAATAGTTCTATTGTATGTAAAAGAAAAGAATGAGAGCTGTTGCTACACCCAGATGTGTCTCAGGATCATACCAAGGCTGAATACTTCAAAGCTGTGGCTAATAACAAAGAATTGGCTTGAAAGGTGGTGGGATGTTTTCTTTGTTTTCTGTCACTACAGAGAGGTATGGGAGAGAGAAGACTTGCTCCCTAACAACAGATGACCAAAGCTGGGTGAAGTGCTAAATCATCTGAAAGGCAAAATTGCATTTGAGGGCAAGGATAATCTTCCAGAGTGAAAAACAAATATGTATACTATTGTTAAAAGGAGGTGCTGAGCATTGGTGTGCTCTTCTGTTAAAAGAGAGGAAAGAAATGACAGGGATAACAAAACTGAAAGAGAAATATTAAATGGACAATTTTAATATGATTCAGGGTGTATATATTTTAATTGATAACATTTTGAATAAGTAATCTATTCATTTAATACAAAAACTTCAACTACCAACAAATATATGGTTAAGATTCATTCTCCTCTCTCACTCTTTTTCTCCAGCTCTCTAATTTTTCCTACTCAGGAGGCAACCAAGTATATATTGTTAAATTTAGTTAAAATTTTTGTACATGTTTTAAGTTGTTGATCTATTTTAGATTTCTTTTTATTTTCAGATAGTGGGCACACTATGAATTGTGTTGTAGAAAATTTGCTGTGCTTTTAGCCTATGCTTTGCTTCCTGATGCCAACAAACATAGCAACCTTCCTTCTACATTCAATAAAATGAAGCAATGTTTCCACATTGTAGACATGCAATTTTTACTCATATGTACTTTCAGCATGAAAATGCAGATTTTCTAGGTCCTAGAGTAGTCAATGCGTAAAATATGGAATGTCTTCTGCTATTAAATAGAGTTTGATAAAGGGATTGTTAATAAAATATATTGAAGAATGCCATAGGACCAGCAATAGGAAAAGAGAATGAGAAAGTGAATAATAATTCTGATGACTGTTGTTTAAGTAACATCTAACATGTGCTGGGTCTTTTAATGCATTACTTCAAACTTTGAAGCTCAAATCCAACAACCTTGAAGGGTAAGCAGTATAATACCTGTTTAAAGATTCAGACTTACCTAAAGCTTTATAGTTAGTGACAGCCAGAATTTCAACCTAGGCATTTCCATTTCAAAATCTTACTGGTTTGTTTAATTGACAAAAAAAAAAAAATGTTCATACTCATTGTGCACAGCATGCTTTCACAAATGACAGGATTTCATTCTTTTTGAGCCTGAAGAATATTCCATTATGTATGTAGACCACAATTTCTTTATTTGTTCACCCATTGATAGACACATAGGTTGAATCCACATCTTGGGTATTATAAATAGTGCTGCACTGAAGATGGGAGTGCACATCTCTCTTCAGCATTCTTGTGGGTGTTTTTCTGTTTTGTCTGCCTAGTTTCCTGTGTGGTTCACCTACACTTGTACACCCTGAAACTGATTGCTGGACATTGGCTAACAAAGGTTAGCAATACTGGGTACAAGATCCCCACACTCATCAACATTTTGTGGTAAATGCAGGGCATCTTTGATGGAATATTTTAAAAGTTTTCCAAGAAAAAAAGTTAAAATAGTAACCTATTGTTGCATAACTAATTGCCTTAAAACTTAATGGCTTAAAATAATATATACTATTTCCATTACTATGGGTAAGGAATCCAAGTGTCTTAGATAACAAAGTTTGCTATTAATGGATTATTCAAGGCATTAGTCATCTTAAGGGCTACTGAGTAAGGGTCCACTTCCAAATGTATTCCTATGGCTGCTAGCTGGCTTCATCAGTATTTTCCACATGAGGCCCTCTACAGTGCAGCCTGCCTTTGGAGCAGGCAAGCAAGAGAACAATAAAGGGTGCTCAACATAGAATTTACAATTTTTTATAATTTAATCTTGAAAATGATATCGAATTAGTTCTGCTTTATTATATTCTTTATAGGCAAGTCAATAAATCTAGTCCATACTCAAGAATAAGTACTGACAACAGCATGAATGCTACTATCAGGATCCTTGTGATATTCAATGTGGTACCTAATACATATCAATAAACATTTGTTAACATTTAATCAGGGTAGAGAATAAATTTTAAAATTTATCATGTAAATTCACATGTGTCATATATTTTAAATCATTAATGAGAGAAAAATAAGATATTATAAACCACTCAAATGAACAAAGTCCCAAACATTGACTGTCAGATAAGGAATGCTGAACTGACTTTTAAAAATGGGTATAAAGCTAGCAAAACTGTTCAGTTTCTACAAGGCGATGATCAGTGGTAGAAATTTTCACTTCTACAGACAAATTATTCTTATTGTTATCAATTTTCTGTGGTAAAATAATATGTATAGTCAAAGGTAAAGGCAGAGGTAAAGTGGATTGCTGAAGCAGGCAGTATGCCCACTAAATTTCAAAATCTTTCACAAATTTTCCTTAGAAATAAATTGTATACAGTGGGGGAAAGAACACCTAGGAAGAGGTCAGGCAAAAGAAGAGTCTTTGTTCTTCTCTTTTCAAATTTATAAGAGCAGTTAGAAAACTTCACTGGGGACTTTATGGTCCTTGATTATTAAAGTATAAGATTTCCTCTATATGTTGGAGTATCTCTATAAGTCACAATTTCTTACTGTTCCCTCATATATCATTCTTGACCTTGTGGAATATAGAGTATCTATAGCAACAGAAAGATTAAAACCAGCTTATTCCAATGCTCCAGGGAGTGACAGACTCATGGGCAGCACCCAAAGTCCAAAGATTGATGAGATCTAGTATTCTATCAGTATCAGCAATTGCCAAATCCAAGTGGACCAGCTGTATCAAAATCTTCTGTGGCAGGGATGACAGGAATGTACCATTCTTACTTAAAATTTTGACTCTTAGGTTCTATCCTAGATATGCTAAATCAATATGCTGAGGTCTACATAATGTAGGATGATAATTATCCTATATTATATAGGATGAGGTCTATATAATATTTTTTTAATATACTCTTTAAGTAATTCTGTGTGGTCAATTTTATTACCCATCAGTCTAAATCACTTTTTATTGAAGACATCCATGGTGCTATGGCTCTGATGAAAATGAATCTGAAAGAGTTTATGGAAACCCTCCTAATCTACCATGGAGGGGTTTTGGTGGGTTTCCCTGAGTTTCTCCAGGTGACTACAGAGACAAATGTTCCTCCTCTGTGAGGCTATTAGAAAGCTGAATTTTGAGAAAACATGTACTATGCTATATATTTAGCTATAAAATCATTACAGAAAAAGAAGAAAAAGAAACAAAATAACAAGGAGTGCAAATAAAAATGTCTTCAAACCATAGACCATACTATCATGGTATTACTTAATTTTTGTAGCCTCAATAAAAAACCTATTGGTCTTAGCATCAATCAGTGGACATTTCAACAGATATTTGCAATGTCCTGCTGGTTCTTGTTGGAATGAGAAAAAAACAATTATGTATACTTTTCCTACTATGCAAATTTTGCTGAATGGTTCAGTACATTTGCAAAGCTGCAACTATTTGAAATTCAAATGAACATTTGCCATCTGTGGTCTTCATTAACATTATAATGGCATCATGATTTCAGACATTTCTGTTGATGAATATTAGTTTTCTTGAAACTTATAGTGCTTTGAATTTTGTACTCCATGAAGTGTAACAGGTAATCTGTAATGTATTTTATGTAAATAATAGAGTGAAAAGAGGCTTTAGAGATGATTAATATGCTATTTTATAAAGGAGGAAACCAAGACTTAGAAAAGGAGCTCTTATGAGTTGAATTATGGTTCCCCCCAAAATTGACATGTTGAAGTCATAACCCACAGTACCTCAGAAGGTGACTATATTTGGAGATAAAGTCTTCAAAGAGATAATTAAGTTAAATAAGATTATTAGGCTGGTCCCTGTGATTCACAGCCTTAAAAGAAGAAGAAATTTGAACATAGATACATAGATAAAAGATAATGTGAAAACACAGGAAGATGGTCAAGAGGGATACCTTGGGAGAAACTAATCCTGCTGACACCTGGATATCAGACTTCAAACCTTCAGAAATGTAAGTAAACAAATATCTGTTGTTGAAGCCACCCAGTTAGGACATCCCTGGAAAATAATGTAGGGGCCAAATTGCCCAAAGTTAGGGAGCTAATTAGTTGTAGAACTGGGACTAAATTCCAGGTCTTTCAGGTTGATACATTTTCTTTTAAATCACTATGCTATCAATACATAAGGTTAACTTTCAAAAAAATAATTATGCAAAATTAGAGTACTGTAAAGAAGAAGTTTGAAGATTATCCTTCGCTTGCCTTGAATATTAGATAGTCTCAACAAAAGCTGGATATCAACATAGGATTGAATATTAGATATAATACATTTATACACTGAAATCTAGACAAAGGGATTCATATCATTTCAGTATGTATGAGGCCTATAGAAAATGAAAAACTTTGACACCTGTTATTATGTCTATATCTCATCTTTGGAAGACTTCTACACTTCAATCACTAAGATACTTTTTTACATACTGTGTGTGGTGTCTACAATTCCATGACTTTCTCTTAAATATTGTAGTTTGATTCCAGCTTTCATTCTACCATGACAGATAATTTTTGTCTGCAGCTATAGCCAAAATCTTAACATTTGGTGCTAAAAATTAAACAAACCAGACATTTCACAATTTTTGATACAGTCAGAATTTTTTTAATCTGTCTTGAAATTTTGCTTTTTTCATACTTCATCTGTAATTTGCTAACCTAAAGCAAAGAACTGTGTAAGGTAGTCACTGCATTCAACTTTATAAAGTGATTAAGACCTTTTACGATTAAGAAGCGAAAATCTTTGTTTCTAAAGTGGAGGCACAAGTCCTACAGCAAGTTTGTATGTAGGGTTGCCCAGTAAAACACAGTATGCCCATACAATATTTTGTCATACTTATACTTTTAAAATATTTATTGTTTTTCTAAAATTCTAGTTTAACTAGATTGCCTATATTTTTATTTGCCAAATCTGGTAGCCCTAATATTATGGAATTTATTAACATTGAATACCAAGATTTTTTTCTTGTAATGAAGGGACCCAGAACTTTCTCATTCTACCATGTGCAGAAAAGATCATTTTAAACACATTTGATCCTTAGTTTCTCAGAACAGAGACCTATTTTTCAGAGGAGGAGTGATTTTAATTTGAAAAAATAAATTGGTGATTGCCAGAATCTTAAAAAAAAAAGAAACCACCAGACTAATCTATTCATAAAGGAAAATCAAGTTTATTACTTATTGTATGAAGGAAGATCACTATATTAATAGTGCTTTAATAGTATCTTGGAAAAGGGAGGTCAAGCCAGGACTTTTGTAAAGCTTGGAGAGTCTAGTTTAAACTAGTAGCAGGGCTTATTGGGATTTGGCAAAATTTATGAAATAATAGTTTAGAATTGGTGAACCAAGCAAAGTAAGGGTCTTGGAGTTGGCCTTGGAGTACAAACAGTTCTCTTAACAGAGAGACCAATGAATTAGCTAATGCCCTTAGGAGAGAAAATTTGGCGATTAACTATTTGATAAGTGGTCCCCCTCTCAATTCTTATAACAATCAACAAATAGCAAATAATGGAAACAACAGTAACAATAACCAAGTAAATACAATGTTAAAGTTATTAGCAACTTAATCTTCCAGAGCAACAATTTTGTGGAATAGTTATGATATTGAAGGGTTCAAAAGAATAAAAATATCTTATGTTAGACAGTAAGTTATATGGCTATAAATTATTAATTATCTGAGTACAGTCTAAGGAATTCTGAGAACCTTTAAGTGGGCTTACAGGGTTGCCCTTTATCTCAACTACTTGTCTGTATGAGCCCAGATTTCCCTCATATATTTCAGTCAAAATATATCACAAAAAATTGAATCACATATGAGAATTCAGCTCTCTCTAATTAAGTCAGATATTAGAGATTTGCAAAAACACTGCTTTTCTCATTACATCTTTTTGTTATGTTGTTGAAACTAAAGTTATTGCCAAGACCTGTTAAAGGGTCTGAGGTTTACTGTATTTGCAAGTTAGCTTACTACAGTTTAAGGTTGGCTGCTCAAAAACATGGGACTCCTGTCAGGATAGAATGTCCATATATTTGCCCAGTGAGCACCAGGTCCCCAGGGGTGACACAAATGGGTAAAGAAAAATCAAAGACTTGCTTTCTTGGTATTTACAGCAAGGTATCAAGGAGCATGAGATACTCTAGTAGATAGGTCACCCAATAGCTATTTTTCATAAAAATATATTTATACTTTTAACAAATTAAATAATTTAAACTTTAAAAAATTGTAGTTTTAGATGAACAGAATGCCTTTATTTTATTTGTTAATTTTTATGTGGTGCTGAGGATTGAACTCAGCACCTCACACATGCTAGGCAAGCGCTTTGCCACTAAGCTACAGTTGGTTTTAATTTGCAATTGATAAATATCAATTGTTGTACCAAACCTAAATAAACTGTTTAGAGTCCTCTGTATGAATGTATTCTGAGACCACAAGTTTGAAAACCATCGATGTAGATGGTTTCACTTATCACCATTATATCCCTCTCAATTTTTTTTCTTTTCCCTTAGTCCTAGAGGTAATTTTTTCATTGCTGCCAAGTCACATCCAAGGGTTTATGATTGTTGTGAAATAGGAAATAGTGCCTGCTCTGAAATAAGTTCTTTTAAATGTTTCATTGATAACTCACCACTGATAGTCCCCACGGCACTCTGTCCCAGAGAGCACTGAAAAAGACAGATAGCTTCTGACCCAGGTGGCCAAATTTTGCAGTGAGGCCTTTGGCTTTTCCTTATTCACTCCTTTGTTTCAGAATAGCAAGAGTCAGTTCTAAACATTGGTTGACTGCTGCATGTGCCATTAGTTAATTCCTCAGTTATCTTTTATTAGAAACCTGAACTGCCTCTATTTGTTTGCTTCTTTCACTTGGGATTTAGTTTTTCTTCTTCATGTTTATTCAATAAGTCTCTCTTTCTTTCAAATTTGTTCAAAAGGAAACTTTGAATGTTTCTTAAAAAATATAGATAGATATATTTATTCACACACACATATACATACACACACACATATATATGTATGTGTGTGTGTATAAATATATCTCTTAAGACCCTATTTGTATTTTGACAGCACAGAGTATTTGTATTCACTTCCTTTCTTCTTTATATTTTCTCTGGACAAACTATTCCAGAGTGTTATTACAAAATAGACAGTTATTACTTAGGGCTATCTAGAATACAATCACAATGAAATATCTGATAATTGCAAACAATGCGTGATTGCAATACACAAACTTATTTTCTAATTTGGATATTTCTGTAACATTTCGTTAGTAATAAGGAAGTATTACTTTAAAAAATTTAATAAAAAAGATAAAAATTTATTTTTTTAAATATAAGAATTAATTGACAGCTCAGTTTATAAAGTTAAGGTTTCCATTCAAATTCAAATGGAATGTACACCATAGGGCTGCTGGTTCCTGTGGTTAGGAGTTACATCTTATTTATCTTTTTATCTTGAGAATACCATAAATGCTCAATGAGGGTTTGTTCTGTTGAAAAGATGAATAGTAACAAAAATTATGAAGTGCTAAAATCATGGAAATCATAGACATATCTGTGTCATTATCTTCTTACTTGGATTATTTTAACTTCTCCATACAACCTTCAAAATCTCTAAACAGAATTTCTCAATAGATTTCTCTCATAACTGAATATATTCAGAATGTTCTTTTGAATCCATAAAATTCTTATTTTTGTAGAAAGACCCTGTAGTGGCCAAATAAATTTGGGTCAATGTTAATTCTTATTTATATCATTACATAGAAGTAAAATTAAGAAGGAAAATAAGTGAATGATACCTCAAATGCAATAACCTCATCATGCTTCAATATTGAAAGAAAGGGGTCGGATTCAGGATAAGGAGACACTGTAAAGTGTTAGAGACACAGCAGGCATTTGTGAGTAGATTAGCAAATGTTAATCATATATGTTGTTTCTAAACCACTCATGTTAATGGGCTCAGAAGAGAAGAGAATATGAATTTGAATTAGAGTTTTAAACAAATACAGAATGCTATAGTGCTATGCTATACTCTTTGAAAACTGAAGCAAATAAATTTCTATATCTCATTTTGTAATTGGAGTTTAAAATATATTATTTAGCCCCATTTATCATGGGAGATACAATCTGAGAAAAGGAAACACTTAACTGAATTGGTGATAACCATTCTGGTTGATGGTCCCTTGAATAGTAACACTGGTCAACAGTTTGTTTTAATTATTCAATTGAAATGTTTCTTTCTGGAAATAATATACTTAATGGCTAATAACTTTTTGATTCTTAGAAATATAAGATTCTCCTTATTTCCTATCCCCCAATAAACAAGAGCATATTTATCTGATTAAAGCAAGCACTCGATATAATAAGACAGTGCAAGTTTATTGAGGCAGCAAGTATACCTGGGACAGTTTATTCTAAACTTTGTAAACTACAGACCTCACTAGAAAATTCATTACACATCATAACCCTAATAAACACACACACACACAACTAAAACAAAAGTTTCATAAAGCCATATTTACTTTTGATATTCTCCCACTAATGTTTTTATTATTTTATTCTATTCTATCAAAAAGTGGCCACAACCCACTAAATTGGTGTCCTGAATATATCAATAGAGTTGCACCCACAATTGGGAAAAAATTCATAGAAAAAAATAAAATTTTTATTTCAACAAGGACTGGTACAAAAAAATAAATAAACAGGCATAGTTGTCTACAGAAAGGAAAACTTTAGGAGAAACTACTTAGTGGAACAGAAAGCCAAAGCAATGTTTTTTGAACATTAAAGGAACTTAGGAGTGCCTGAGGGTAGGATTTTATTATTGATAAACCTTGGTTGTTTCAGAAACAGATGTCTTCTATAAGTTCTATTTGCCAGTTTTCATATATATATATATATATATATATATATATATATATATATATATATATATATATATATATCTGTGTATGTGTGTGTGTATACACACAGATGATACATTTTAAAAAATCAAATATATATATATATATATATATATATATATATAAAATCCTATTTTGATTGTTTTAAATGGATCATCTGTTTTCTGAGACCTTGTTATTGCTAACTCTAGTTTTATTAACTGTAATTCTCATAGTAATCAATTGCTAATGATGTAAAACAATCTCTTTTCAACTATGTCATACCCTTAGTGTATATATGTCATTTTATATATGTACATACATACACACCCATACAAATGGAAAGTCTATAAACATACAGCAGAGGAAGGAGATAGGAAATGCTGGAAGAAAACAACTGCAACTTTAAATGGGATAGTCAGAGAAGGTCTCAAGTAGAAGGTGAGGATTGGGATTGGGATTTAAAGTGAGACAAATGAGATCAGGAGCTGAGTATCTTGAAGAGTTTTCCAGGCAGTGGGAAATGTGTCTGCAGAGACTAGCTGCTGGAGCTTGTCTACTGTGTTGAAGGAGCAGTAGGGAGGCCATGGTGGGGCTACAGAGCAAGTGAAAGGAGGAGTAGGTGATGTCAGAGGGGTCACCTTAAGCCAATTTTATGGGATCCTATGAGTCACAGTAATGGTTTTGGCTTTCCCTTGGAGAAAAATATGAAGGCACAGGGATGAGAGTAAACAAATGTTATAATGTATCCTATATTTTCACAAGATATCTCTGCCTGGTGAAAAAGGGCTGGAGGTCAGTGTGGCAGTAGGAAGAGCATTTACTTGATGATTGCAATAATCTATGCATGAGAGGATACTACTAGTGGTAGTATTAGCCATCAATGAGGCCCACGAGGTGCTGCACGGCTTTGCCTACAGATTGGTAAGTGTGAGAGGAAGAGAGCAATCAAAGTTGATTCCAAGGACTCTAGTCTGAGTTGCTGGAAGAGCTCTTATAGATCAGTTTTAAAATAATGAATACTTCACTGGAAAAATGGGTTAAATATAACTGAATTTAAACAAAAAGTCATTTTACTTATTAATCAATATTTTCTAGTGTGCCATTTATTGAAGAAAAGTGCACAAATTTTACGTGTATAGTTGGATAAGTTTTCACAAATTAAACAAAATGCAGCATTGTGACCAGTGCCTAGATCAAGAAACAGAACACTACCTGCACTCAAGAAGTCTCCCCCAACCCCTGGAAGAAAAAGGTAATTGATCCATTATTGTTGGAACTACAGATCAGTACAACTATTCTGGATAGCAGTGTGGAGAAGCCACAAGAAACTAGGAATGGAACCACCATGTGAAACTAGGAATGGAACCACCATGTGATCCAGCTATACCACTCCTTGGTATTTTCCCAAAAGATCTAAAATAGGCATACTACAGTGATAGAGTCACTGCAATGTTTATAGCAGCACAATTCACAATAGGTAAATTATGGAATCAGGCCAGATGGCCATCAATAGATGAATGGATCAAGAAAATGTGGGATATATACACAATGGAGTTCTACTCAGCCATAGAGAAGAATGAAATAATGGCATTTGAAATGGAGGACATCATACTAAGTGAAATAAACCAGACTCAGAAAAAAAAAAAAAGAGTTAATCGTTTTCTCTCTTATGTGGAAGCTAGAGCAGAATAAAGGAAAGATTGCAGTATGGGGGTATTAGATATCACAAATATACAGGGAAGACCAGTAGAGTAGATGAAGAAGAATGAAAGGGAGGGAAGAAAGAAGGGAAAGGGGGAAGAAATACAGAACAAATTTAACAAAATTAGGGAATTTCTCCTTTATGTATACATAAAAAGTACCAATCAAAAATAAAGGAGTAAAAGGAAGATCAGTAGAGTAAAGGAAAGAGAATAGGGGAAAGGAGGAAGGAAGGAAAAGGGGGAAGAATGGGGATTGAAATCAAATTCCTTTCATGTATGATTTTGTCAAAATGAACCCAACTTTACTATGTATAATTATAATGCTCTAATTAAAAAAAATAAAATGCCCCTCAAAAGAAATTATGTTTTAAATTACTCCATAATTATGTGAAATCTTTGCTACCTAGCAAATGAGGTAGAGCTATGCACCATAAAGCAGAGGATCTTCAGAAATCAAAAGTGTTAAGAAACTCATCCTGCAACCGTGTGATGAGAATTAGTCACCCGCTACATCTCATGAAATTCATCCTGAAAAGTTCTTTCTTAATAATACAATGTGAGACAGACAGATGGTAAAAATAGATAAATTTTCTGCATAGGTTTCAAAGTTAGAAAGTTCACAGGAGTTGCTAAAAAGAAAAAAAAAGAATCCTGAGTTGACAAAAGAAACTTCTAAAAAGTGAAGATAAATATATAATGTCAAATGATCTTTACTTTTAAAGTAAAATATTTATCACCTAGAAATTTTAGTCATAATGAGCAACAGAATAAGAAATGCTGAGACTGAAAACAGGACTTGGAACATAGAAACCATAGTTATAGATTTTCTCCAGAAATGTCATATGGAAATAAATACATATGAAAGCTAGGCATGATGGAGCATGCCTGTAACCTCAGCAATTTGCAAGGCTTGGGCAGGAGAATCACAAGTTCAAAGCCAGCCTCAGCAACTTAGTGAGACCCTGGGGCAACTTAGCAAGATCCTATCTCAGAAGTAAAAATAAAACGGGCTGGGGATATGGGGATATAGTTCAATGGTAAAGCATCCCTGGTTTCAATTCCTAGTACCCCCCCAAAAAAAAGAGAGAGAAAATAAATATATATGAGGCAAAATGGGTATGCGAGAGGATGAGCAGGGAAATACAAGAAATGAAATAAGTTCCTAAATGATTAGGTTCAAATGAAAAAGAAAAACAAAACAAAAATTTCAGAAATGTAAATCTTACACTTTGAGACCAAACATACTTTTTTTATGTAGGTGCTGAAAACCAAACTGATTACAGAAATGTATTGCTTCCTGAGCATTACAAATGTTAAATATATTTTAAAAATTATTGTTTCTATTTTGGAAAATAATATGGCTGTCAAAATGATATAAATTTAGTGTTAAAAGAGCAAGTTTTAGAGGCAGAGGAAATGGTGGCCTAATAAAATTCTCCAGCAATCATATCCCCACAGACACACTAGTTTGAACAGCTGTTCTCACACCATACTACCTTAACAACAGCTAAGGAAGCCAGATGAGGGACTATAGTGCCTGATTTTAGTATAATAAAAAGCACTGAAGATGGTAGGAAGGAAAGAGTTGATCATGCCACCCCCATCTCCCACCCTAACAGTGAGCAGCATGAAAAGACTTACCTCCTTCCTAGAGGAGGGAGAGACCTTAGACTTAAAGCCTAGCACCAGGCTTACCATAGTAAGACCTGGTGTGGGCAGAGCCTCAGGATCTTTACCCCTAGGCTAATACTATAAAGTGATCCATTGTGACTGCATCAAACAGGTTGCTGATTGTTTCCACTACTCCTGTCCCAACCTCAGGCAAAAAAGCTGGGAGCATGGCTCTACTGGCTGGGCATCAGGGCACAAAAGCTATCGCAGGACTTGGTCTTAGATCCCAGTGCTAGCTTGCCACAGTGAGACCCACCACCAAGCAGAAAACACAGTCACCATACCTAAGCCAGCACTGGCTGATAGACCCTCTAGACCTCCCCCAGTATCAGGTAGAGATTTACATGTTATTGGGGCAGATATGAGTTTTGACTATAGCAGTGCCATCCTTGTAGTAGGCCTCGGGTACCCTCCCCTGATCATGTAGGTGTGAGACTCAGACACAATTCAGCTTAGTGTCAGCCTTCGTGGCCAAGAGACCATCTTCACCCCTGGCATGAACCTCAGGCAGCAAAGCTATTGACAGTTCAGTGCCCACAGACAGAACCTCTGCACCACTGTGCCCAAAGACAGAACCTCTGCACCAAGTAAACACCTGCACCCCCATGAAACTGACTCATGTTTTAGCCTGCACCTCTGCATCCCTGAGACAGTACAGGTCCTTGTGGTTACATACTCAGGTATGACGCATTTTAGCCTTAGTGATCCAGGAACTGCCCTTTCCACTTGGACAACATAATATGATAAAATACCATTCATTGAGGGTAGAATGGAGTAGTTAGCATAAGATTTTTGCCTTGGAACTCAGTGCTAGACTAGTAAAACCTAACCCTGGGGACATTCTAAAATCCATCATCCCCAGGCCAGTACCTGTGGACAGAACATCTGAAATAGCCCCAGTGCCATGTAGAGGTGTATGGCCCCAATCTATTAGACTTCTTTTGGAGCCAGCATTATCTGTGACTGATTTCAGTGGTCTTGGGCCATTAGTCCATGTCTGTAGTCAGCTGCTTATAGCAATACGGGCATTGGTCCTTTCCTAGTGCTGTATTGGTCTTGGTGGGCTATGGGCTCAGGTTGTGACATAGTTTTATGACATTGGTGGCCACACGCATGGAATAGGAACCTGGGGCTAGTCTCTACATGGTGATTTTGTCCAGAGTCTGACATAATTTCACAGTCCCTGACTAGTGAATATGGACAAGGTGTCTGAGCCTACCCCAGGTTTGGGGAGGAAGAAGTTTGGGGAGGATGGATTCCCCTTTTAAGTTCTCCTCTGGTTCATGACAAACAACTTACCAATTGTGGAATTGGGACAAATTAAGACTTGGGTCAACCTCTAGTGCTGAAACATTGACAACACACCGCAGAAGATTTACAGAAAACATGGATTTAATGTGCCATCTAGAGCTGAAGTAGAGAAATGACTGTGAGTTCAGAAATTAAGCAACATGTAAAAAATTTCTGGAACAACAGGTATAAACAAAGCCAGATTTCAAAAACTGGAATAAATACTTAATCCTTCAACACCTATATAACATTACACTCCACGCACCAAGAGCTTTTAGGAAACTATGACCTCACATAATAGTCAAATAAGGTGCTAGAAACGGAACAGATAGTAACTAGTACAGGTGAACTCTGAGATGAAGTATTTAAAAGCTGTTTAATGAAAACTCAATAAGCATCAAGAAAATACAGAAAAATGATTTAATACTGTAATGGAGAAACTTCACAGGGAGATGGAAAAAAATAAGAAAAATCAAACAGAAATCCTTGAGTAAAAATATATACTGAGCCAAACTAAAAATGTGACAAAAGGTATTCATGTCAGAATAGTAAAACAAAAGAATTAGCTCAAAGACAGACTCTTTGAAAACATATTTAGAGGAGGAAAAAAATGAAAAAAAGTCTATGGGAACTTTGGGACACCACTAAAAAAGTGTCAGTTTGTTGGGAAATGATTGAAAAATGATTTGAGAATGTCAAAGGAGAAGAAACTTTATTTAAAGAGAGAATAATAGGATGTCAAAATTTAAAAATATATCAGGAGGTTAAGACAGGAGTGTCACAAGTTTGAGGTCAGCTTCAGAAACTTAGCAAGACCCTCAACAACTTAGTGAGACCCTGTCTCAAAATAAAAAATAAAGTTGTGGCTCAGTGGGGCTGGGGTTGTGGCTCAGTGGTAGTGCATTTGTCTGGCATGTGTGAGGCACTAGGTTCGATCATTAGCTCCACATAAAAATAAATAAATAAATAAATAAAATAAAGGTACTGAATCCATTTACAACTAAAAAAAAATTAAAAATAAAAATAAGTAAACGGAGTGGGGATATAGCTTAGTGACAAAGTGCTCCTGAGCTCAATCGCCAGTATTATTATTATTATTATACAACTATTTGGTACTATTATTATTCCACATATAGTTAGGAATGGAGTGCAAGTATAGAGTTTGTATTGGTATTTTTCTCTTTTTTGTTTGTATTTTTATTTTCATGATCATGTTACATTGTTATCATTTCAAAATAGCTGGCTATGACCAAATGTGTTCATTATATGGCTCATTCTAACCTGAAACCAAAAAAAAAAAAAAAAAAGCAAGGAATCAAAACACAGTAAGTAACCACTTGACCACAAAGGAAGATTGTAAGAAAGGGAGAAAGAAAGTAACTGCAATAAAATTAGAAAACAATTTACAAAATGGTAATAGTAAATCCTTACCTATTGATAATTACCTTAACTATAAATAAATTAAATTCACTAATTAAAAGACATAGATTAATGGGTTAAAAAACAAAACACAACTATCCATTGTTTATAAGAAACTCACTTCATCTTTAAGAACATCCATAGACTAGAAGTGAATGGATGGAATAAGATACTCTGTGTAACTGTAATAGAAGAAAGCAGAAATAACCATGCTTATATCAGATGAAATAGTCTTTAAAGAAAAGCCAGTACAAATGGAAAAGAAAGATCATTATATACCAATAAAGAGATTGACTCAGCACAAGGAATAAACAATTCTAGATATATATGCACTCAGTATTGGAGCACCTGAATATATAAAGCAAGTATCAATAGACTTAAAAAAAACAGACAGACTCCAATGCAATAATAGTAAGGTTTGTTAATACCCCATTTTCAACAATGGACAGGCTATCCAGACAGAAAATCAACAAAAACAATTACAGAATAAATTATAACCTCGATAAAATGAGCATAACAAGACATCTACAGAACATTTCATCCAACAACTCCAAAAATACACATTGTTTTTATCAGCATATGGAACTTTCTCCAGTACAGATCATATGATAGGCCACAAAACAAGTTTTAACCAACTTATCTAAGTTGAGTATCTTTTTTGACAACAATTCAGTAAAACTAGAACTCAATAATAAGAAAAACTTTCAGAACTATACAAATACATGAAAATTAAACAACTTTTAAATAATCAAGGGATTAAGGAAGAAATAAAGAAGGAAATTTTTTAAATTCCTGAAGCATATAAAAATGGAGACACTATATACCAAAACATATCTGATACAGCCAACGCCGTACAAGGAGGGAAGTTTATAGCAATCAACTCCTGTATCAAAAAGCAAAAACAGTGGCCAGGGTTGTGGCTCAGTGGTAGAGCGCTTGCCTAGCATGCATGAGGCACTGGATTTGATCCCTGGCACCACATAAAAATAAAAGCATATAAAATAAAAGTATTTTGTCCATCTACAACTAAGAAAACAACAAAACAAAACAAAACAAAAAAAACAAAATGAAACAGAAAAACAGAGACACCTCAAATAATCTATTATTGTGGGAAGCCAGCCATGAAATACGTATGGACCAGATCATCATGGAAGCCATTAAGTAGAAAAATTTGGTATCTGGGAACGCCTGCACACTATTGGTGTGAATGTGAATTATTACAACCATTATGGAAAACAGTTTGGCGGTTTCCCAGAAAAACTGAAAATAGAGTTATCTTTTGATCCAACAATAACACTGTAGGTATATATCCAAAGAAAATAGAATCCATATGTTGATAAACATGCCTTCTCATGTTCATTTTCAAAATACTCAAGAAATGGAAGTGCATAAACACTAGCAGTCAACTCCTATATCAAAAAGCAAAAATGTCAGTGGATAAATGGATTTTAAAAATGTGGCTGAAAACTTTACACCTACTAGACCAAAAGGTAGGCCCAACACTTCAACATATCAGCACAGGAGCTGATTTCCTGAACAAGACTCCTAAAGCACAATCAAAAAATTAAAAATCAATAAATGGGATGGTATCAAACTGAAAAGCTTCTTCACGGCAAAGTAAACAACCAAGATCATGAAGACAAAACCTACAGAATGGGAGACAATCTTTGCCACCTGCACCTCAGATAGGGTGCTAATTTCTGGGATACACAAAGAATTAAAAAAACTTAACCCCCCCCCCAAAAAAAAAAAAAACAAATTAACACAATCAATAAATGGGCATAGGATCTGAACGGATACTTCTCGAAAGAGGAAATACAAATTATCAATAAATATATTTTAAAAATGTTCAACATCTCTCGCAATTAGAGAAATGCAAATTAAAACTACACTGAGATTCCATCTCACTCCAGTCAGAATGGCATTTATCAAGAATACAAGTAACACAAATGTTAGCAAGAACATGTGGAAAAGGGAATACTCGTACATTGTTGGTGGGACTGCAAATTAGTGCAACCCCTCTGGAAAGCAGTATGAATATTCCTCAAAAAAAACTAGGAATGGAACACCATTCAACCCAAATATCCCACTCCTTGGCATACATCCAAAAGATTTAAAATCAGCAAATACAGTGACATAGCCATATCAATGTTTATAGCAGCACAATTCATGACGGCTAAGCTATGGAATCAACTTTGATGCCCATCAACAAATAAATATATATATATATATATATATATATATATATATATATATATATATATATATATATATATATATGGAGTATTACTCAGCCATAAGAAAAATAACTTTATGATATTTGTCAGTAAATGGATGAAACTAGAGACTATCATACTAAGTGAAATAAGCCAATCCCCCCAAATTAAAGGTCCAATATGATATATGGAAGCCAAACCATAATAAAGAGGGAGGGGAAGTAAAGTAATCAAAGTAATCAAATTCAGTTGATTAGACAAAGAGGAATAAAAGGAAGGGATGGGGGATAGAAATATGAAAGGTTGCAAAATAAATCTAACATAAATTTCCTATGTACAAATATAAAAATACCTAAGTGAATCCTACCATCATGTCTACCTACAAGAATGGTTTGAAGTAGAATAAGTATCCCATGCTTGCATAATTCTATCAAAATTGATTCTACTGTCATGTGTAACTAAAAAACCAATAAAAATGAAGCAAATTGGTCTGTTATTCTAAAAAAAAATAAAAAGAAATGTGGTTCATATTCACAATGGAATACTATTCAGTCATGAAAAGAATAAATTCCTGTCGTTTGTGATGATATGGATAGAACTGAAAATCAAGTTGGGTGAAATAAGCCAGAAACTGAAAGACAAATACCACATGATTTCACTCATGTGGAATTTAAAAACATTGTTCTCTGAGAAGTTAAGAGTAAAATGGTGGTTACCAGAGTCTGAGGAGAGTATTGGGAAAGAAGTACTATGGAAACATTGATCAATGAATCCTACATTTAATCAGATTGTAGCAAGAAGTTCTGTTATAGTATTGCACAGTAAGGTGACTATAGATAACAATAATGTACTGTACATGTACAAAAGCTAGAAGAAAGAATTTTGAATGTTTTCACCATAAAAAAATGATAAATGTTTGAGAAGATAGATGTGTTTATCCTGATTTAAATGTTATATAATACAGACATTTATTGAAACTTCACATTACCTCATTAATATGTATAATTTTTGTTTATATGTAAAAGTTTAAAATAAATTTTAAAAATATTAAATTTTTATTAAAATATACAAAAATAATATGCTACAATTATTGTATTGGGATTTTTATTTTTATTTATTTAGTTTGGTTTCCTAATACTCATTTTCCTTTATTTTGGGTAAGGGATTCTTCTTGTCTAGAGGAAATTATTTCTTTCTCATTGTATACAATTCAGTAAAAGGGAAAATCAAAGTGCTTTTACCTCCCTGCAGCAAATGAGCAGGGAAGCCAGTCATGCCATATCATCCTGGAATATGAGTCTTCAGCTAAGTGATTAAAGACCATATGTAATTGATACCCATTTATTCAAACTGTTACCCCCTGAAGACAATGTCCCTTGTTACCTAGAACTGCCCTGATTCTTTCTCTTTCTTACATGCATTCAACTTTTTATTTTCCCTTGGGGAGCCACCTATAAACTTCCTTTTCTTGCCTAAGTTAACTAGAATTACTTTCTATATCTTGCAACCAAGCACCAACTGATGACATTTTAATACTATTCATCACAGAAGGACACCTCTTTCTGAAATTTTAACTAATAATGACCATTTGTTTGAATAGTGGCCAGTTGGCAAAAAGACCAGGAAATATGTCATACTGACAAACAAAAGTATTTTTTTTAAAGAAGAGAAGAGAGAATTTTTTAATATTTATTTTTCAGTTTTCGGTGGACACAACATCTTTATTTTATTTTATGTGGTGCTGAGGATCGAACCCAGCGCCCCGCGCATGCCAGACGAACGGGTTACCGCTTGAGCCACATCCCCAGCCCCCAAAACAAAAGTATTTAAAGGTAAAATATTCAATAATGGTATCCTGTTTGAAATTCATAAATGTTCTTTTTTAAAATTAGAAATTGGGATTTTATTTTGTGTTTGTTCTTTTTAGATATACCTAACACTTGAATGTACTTTGACATAATATATGTATTATTAAGTATTCTGATTAGGATGCCATTCTGTGGTTGTACATGGTGTGGCATTTCACTGGTCATGTATTCATATATGAACATAGTAAATTTATGTCCAATTTATTCTACTGTCTTTCCTATCCCCACCCCCTTTCTTTCTGTTCCTTCCCCTTTGTCTAATCCAGTGAATTTCTATCCCCCAACCCTTATTGTGTGTTATTATATCTGAGAGAACATTCAGCCTTCATTATATGGGGGTTTACTTAGCATGATAGTCTTTAATTCCACCCATTTACCGGCAAATGCTATAATTTCATTCTTCTTTATGGCTAAGTAATATTTCATTGTGTATATATACCACATTTTCTTTATTCAATCATCTGTTGAAGAGCACCTAGATTGGTTCCATAGCTTTACTATTGTGAATTGAGCTGTTAAACATTGATGTGGCTGCATCATTTTAATATGCTGATTTTAAGTCCTGTAGGTATAAACTGAGGAGTGGAATAACTGGGTCAAATGGTAGTTCCATTCCAAGTTTTCTGAGGACATAATGCTTTCCAGAGTGGTTGCGCCAATCTGCAGTCCCACCAGCAATGTATGAGTGTACTTTTCCCCTGACATCTTCACCAACATTTGTTTCTTGTTTAAATGTATAATAATAATTTAAGAATTGTTAAAGTATATATGTATACATACTGATATGTGTGTGCATTCAATGAATGCAGCTACCAAAATTACCATTTTTAAAAGATTAAACACAATAATATGCTGTTTTCATATTACTCCAGTGCCTAGAGAGTAGGATCTACTCTATTCTTCATGAACAAGAGCTTGATATTTGTTCTTTAATGATAATAAAGATATTGAAACTAAAACATATCCTGCCAGAAAAAAAATATCCTGTTGGATCTTGTTGGAATCCATTTTTTACCATCACTTTAAGTCACAAAATTATTTTAAATAGCATGAAAATAATATTTTAAATTTATGAGCAAAAGAAAATCTTTGTGGCCAAATACATGAATATTGAAATAAAAGACTTAAGTTCAGACCTTGATTATTAGCTTCTAAGTGCCAGTGAGAAATTTAGTTGTCCTCTCTGGGCCCAAGTTTTCTCAAAAGAAACACCTACATTATCTCTAAAGTGTTCTTGGCTATTATTATCAATATTTATGCTCACAGAAATTAATATTTCCAAAAGTTACTTATATCAGAAATCAACTTATAAAACTTACATGTTTCTGGGATAACCTTGGAAATAAAAAGATTTTCATGTTTAAATTCAAACTGTGAATATCTAGAAGAGATTGATTTTAGGAGAAGGAAAGCCCTTGATTTTTGAAATTATATAGAAAATTACTTATTTCTCATTTGGAAAATGACATTTGTAATGGTCTCATCTGATTACACAAAAATGTGCTATGTGAATGTGACTTATTTTCTCATCCTTCCTAGTCAACATGAGAGCAAAAGAGAAACATTATAGAACACTAAGGAATGACTAGAAATGTTAAAAAGGCAAATAACATCATTTCAGTGGTTAGCAGAAAGCAGATGGCCTAGTCTGTTAATTACAGCTAAAGGAAGATTCCCCTATGTTGACTGAATTTCAGACTCATCCTATTCTGTGCAAACACTATGCTGTTAACACATGTAAATATTCTTAATTTTGGTAACTGCATTTCAATCATTTTGAGACTGAGGCCATATCTTTTGATGTCATAACAATTCAGTAGCCAAAAATAGAAAGCACAGAGACATTAATTAAACCTTGATATATTATATGATATTCATTTTAAAAGGCCAACTTAAAAAGAATCAAAGACATTCTTGAAAGTCGGCCTCCAGAAAATGAAAATTCTAAACTCTAGACAATAGTAATTATTAGGCTTTTCAGGATCATCCAAATAAGAGACTCGTTAAGTAGAATGTTTTATAGTCATAAAATCTTTCAAAGATTTTTACCCTTTTGGTTTATTTTATCTATTTATTTTAAGTGATAGTTGTGGCTACATATGTATCATATTATTACAAGTTTGCTTTCAGATTTTTAAGTGTTTTCAGTTATTTTCTACTAAGTCATCCACTCCTGTTTATAGGCCTGTCAACGCTCTTTTTATTAATGTTCTAATCGTAAGCATCCTCACAAGTACCTAATGACATATCATCTCCCTGACATTTGATTGAATTACCTCTTTGTTTCATGATGCAAGAACCATGTTGGCTTTGTATTTCAACTAGTTCAATATTCAGTTTGTCACAAGATTGATGCTTAACCAATATTTGTAGGATGATTGAATTCCAGCCTTGTAGACGCCCATATACTAATGTGTAATCAACCATGACAATACCCTGAAGTTGTCTCTTTTCCTGGAGAGTCTTCTTTCAACCACATTCCCCTAGGATGCCTATAGGGTGGCTGGGAAGCATGGGGCTTAAATTACCCAAACTGTGCTTACCATGTAAAATTTTGCCAAGCCTAACAGTATACCTGGCTCTGTCTCAAATATCCATGTGTTACCTCAAACACATGTGAGTGAGATTATGTATGAGCATTCTCTTGAATTTTTGAACAACGAAATATCTCAATACAATCACATTCACCCATTCTTGATATAATCTCAGGTTGCTATCTCTGAAAATGCAGCATATTTTATAGTCATGTGATTTTTACTAAAAATTAAATAAGCAAAAGGTACTCTTTCTGTCATGGAGCCAATTCTATAAATTGTCTAGCATTATTTTGGAGAAAAGAAAAGAAAGCTCAAGTTATACAAGTATTTCTAACAATGGTTTACTTTTTCCTGTCTCTCCTTCCTCAATTATTCATCAAAAACGAAAAGAGAGAATATCAAAATTTACATATCCCCATGTGACAGATGCTTTAGGCATGAGATTTAATTTAACCTGTACAACCATGTATGGAGATATTACTTACCCTAATATTTTACACATGAATAGTAGAAATGAACTGTCCAATGGCTGCCTGGTTAGTGAATGTCAGAGCTAGGATTTAAATCTTTGCCTCTTGGATTCTAAAATATATGACCTGTGTTCTAATATCTCAATGCAGCAAGTGTACATTGGAATTCACCCACCCTAATATACAAATGTGTTTAACCAAGTTGTCAGACTTTTTCATAGTGAGAGCTGAGAGTGTACGAGACTCCATAAGGGAACTTTCAAAAAGGAAATTGATTATATATAGCTAAAAACTATATAAGCATTTAAATAGGTGTCTGTCTTGCTGCTTCAGTTTCACAGCTTATTTGGTCTCAAAAGGCAGAATCACTGAATAAATTTACCAAAAAAAATCTTACCAAGAAAAAAGTTCCTTATTTTTGAAAATATTTTTGTTGGATCACTATAGAGAGGTCCCACAGAGGTCTATTTGAACAAATTGCTTGAGTCAGCAACTCTTTAGAGACATCGTTTGAAAGATGTGTGATTTGGGATAAACACCTCTGAAGGAGAACTAACATTTCAGGGTTCTAGCCTGGCTTAGGGACATATTTTAAATAAGTAGTGAGGAGTCATTACTCTTTTCTAACTAGGAGTACACTTTAGGTTGGTGAAAGAATAAACTTTCTTTGCACAGGCTACACATGCTCATTCCTCAGGAGTAATTCAGGTGGAATCTAGATATAGTTTCATTATCTATTATTTCATAAGATTCCATTTAAAAACTGGTAACGTTCTATACTAAGATATTTGCTTCTAAGGATATCCTGGAGTAGACAGTGGAGAAAGAAAGACAACAGTGAAGTTGTGGTAGATGGATAAGATTTTATTAAAAAAATCAAACTCTAAGAGATAAATAATAACTGGTATAAAATATATATGTGAATATACTTTAATCTATATCCTGAACTGCAATAATTTGGAGGCTTTATGAGTATATGGAGATATATATATATATATATATATATATATATATATATATATATACTCATTCATACACATAGATACATATGCACAATACTACACATATATTCATAGGGAGTGGTATATGGAAAACCAAGTCTAACAGAAAAGGATCATCACTAGTGGTAAATATATGCAGGGATGTGTTTAGTCCTGGAGATGAGCCAGTGGTACTTTAGCTATTTGAAAAATGTTTTAAACCCTCTAGTATCAGATATTTACAATTAAATATATTTTGAGTGAATGTGTTCTTTCATACAAATGCAATGGAGAATGCTTATTTTTTATTGGCTCTTTTTAGTTATACATGACAGTAAAATCTATTTTGATATATGTATACAAGCATGGAATTTATCTTATTCTAATTAGGACCCCAGTCATGTGGATGTACATGATAGTGAGAGTCATATGTGTACATATGGTATATTCATATGTGTACATAGGAAAGTTATGTCAGATTCATTTTTTAATGCAGTAATTAAATGTATTGTCAAAAATAACACATTTGTATTTGTATTCCCACCATGCATTATATTTGATTTATAGTTATTATTCAATATATGTTTAATTGAATTATAATCTCATTTTACCACATTTATACACAAATTACAATTCTCTTTACTCATCTAAAGCATAGAAAACTTTATTACTTTAATTACTTTTATCAGATATAGAGATTTATTTTAAATAAATTAAATATGGAAATTTCAAGTCATTAAAAGATTTTTATTTTACCTCCTAGAAAGAGGAAAGGAAACCAACTTTTATTGAATATCAGTTTTGCAATGTCCCAGGCAACTTGCATAAATGCTTCCCACTAGAACCATAGCAACTCACTCTTTCTTACAGTCATTTCAATGGATCTTAGATTGTAAAGACTATGCTTCCAAAGTTATTAGTTATTTTATTAAAATTGTAAAATAAATATTATATTTGAGAATAATGGATTTTAGCATAGTGTCCAAGTAACTATCTGTGGCTTGAATTTTCTTTGTACAACACCACTAGCTATTTATTCAGCAATTGCTTATGTTCCTTGCCACAGAGGAACTCATTACCTCCACAGATAGTCATCCCAGTTTCTCCTAATAAGGAGGAAAAAATCCTTGCTCTAAAATTCATCCACTGGTTCTAAATTTATCCCTTGGGTTTATATAGAAATATCTTATTTGACAGTTATTCGTATTTATTTCCTCAAGTTGTTGTAACAAAACAAATTGGGTTTCTTATAACAATGTATTTATTTTCTTGCAGTTCTGGAAGCTAGAAGTCTAAAATCAAGATGTTAGTAGGGCCATATTGTTTCTCAAGACTCTAGGAGAGAATCTGTTCCAGGTCTTTTTTTTTTTTTTTTTTTTTTTTTTTACTTCCTGTTGTTCCCAGCAATCCTTGGCATTCTTTGGCTCTCAAATGCAATGTGCTTGTCTCTGTCTCCATCATCATAGTATTTCCCCATGTGTCTGTGTATTTCTCTTCTTAAAAGGATGTCAGTTACATTGGATTACAGCTCACCCCAAAGTTACCACCAGAACATGATTGTACCTGAAATCTCCTATTTCCAAATTATCTATTCACAGTTACTGTGGGTTAAGACCTTAATATATCTATTTGGGAGATAAAATTCAAGTGATAACATTGAGCATATACCAGAGTTTGGGTAGAGGAAAGCATAAATATAGCATATCTCCAGCTTGAAGGAGCTCAGTATAATGGGAGAAAAAATCCTGAGTAATTACTACATGTTTAAAATGGCTGAGAACAAAATACTATGGGAGTAAAAAGGAAGAGGTAACCAACCCTGAATAGATATGCAGAACAAGACTTTGCAAAGATTCATTGTAGCTGGGATTTTTCATGCTCATTACTTTCCTTCTTGATTATAAAATAATGTCATATTCAGTGAAGATTGTGGAAAACATGGAAAGCATAAAGCATACAAAAATCATATACTGAACTTAAATATGCATTTAAAATTAGCTAGTATTTCAGTGAGCATTTTTCAGTGTTTTCTCCATACTATAAAAATGTCCATGCAAAAAAGGACCAGGCTTGGCATAATGCCTTGTAAACTTTTATTTTAACTATTTAATAGGATACTAAGAATGCTTTTTACTTCATGAAATATTCTTTAAAAATCTTTGTGTTATAAGGCAGTCTTGCTGATGGATCACAATTTATTTAAGCTCTATGTTTATAGAAATAAAATATTGATTTAAATTGTTTTATCCTTAAAATATTTTAGCAATTTTCATCACAATAAGCAAAATTTTCCATTACTTCTTAGAATTACTTCCTAAGAATAAATTTTAAGAATAAAACAAGTTTAAAAACTATTTAGAGCTAGGAGTGGTGGTGTATGCCTGTAATCCCAGTAGCTCAGAAGGCTGAGACAGGAGGATCTAGAGTTCAAAACCAGCCTCAGAAAAAGAGAGGGGCTAAGCAACTCAGGGAGACCCTGTCTCTAAATAAAATACAAAATAGTCCTGGGGATGTGGCTCAATGGTTGAGTGCCCCTGAGTTCAATCCCCAGTACCTAAAACAAAATAAAACAAAAAACCCAAAAACTATTTAGATAAATATTACTAAACTGTGCTCCAGAAAAGTGCCTCTAACTGAAGTGCTTACATCAGGGAATCTTCCTCTCTGCCTTGTAAGCATTGTGTATTCTTTTTTTGTCTTGGACATTTGATTGGTGAAAACTTCTCAACTGTGTTGGAAATATTTTCTCCATGTTGTTTGCCATTGAATTTTGCTTAATATGTTTTTCATTATTTGATTATATATATATATATATATATATATATATATATATATATATATATATATATTTATATATGTGTATTTTGTATCAAGTCAGATATCTTCCTTATGTATTCTTTCTCTGGTGTTTGTTGAAAAGGCCTTCTTCATCCTAGTATTAGCTATTTACCAGGAATTATAGGAAGTAATTTGAAAAGCAATGGTTAAACTTAATTTTTTCCACTTTCTAAAATCAATATTGTTAGCATCATTTCCTAAGTGATTTAAATTTTTAATTTTATTACACAAAATTATAGTGAAAGTTATAAAAATAAAAAATTCAAAAACTAGGAAATACTCCATGCTTATTGTGCTAATTATTGAATATGCATTAATTACTTAAAATAACAATTATATTATGTATCATGAGTTATCATCAACATTATCATCTCTAATATACAGCTGAGGAAACTGAAGCCAAGAGAAATTAATAAAACTCACATATTTTAAAGTTTTTTTTTTCTGAGGTAGTGCTTAGTGGCTATTGCTTCATCACAACACAATGTTTCATTTATTATAGCATTATCATTTATTATCATTTTCTCATCAGGTAAAAGAATGGACAAGGGTTAGGGGCGTGGATAAGTACTTATCTAGGATGCTTGAGGTCCTGAGTTCTATTGGAGCACTAAAAATCAAATAAACAAATAGACAACCACGAGAAAAAAAAAAAAAGAAGAAGAAAAAGAAAAGGGAAAGAAAGAATTAGTTTTGGTTTTGTATTATTTGGTGGACTTTGTTGTTGTTGTTGTTTTGTTTTTTTAGTATCAGTTCCTATTTGACATGTTCTCCATACCCAGTGCAGTCTAGGTTTCATCTGTGGTGCTCACTAATGATTTTTTAGTTGAAATACTAGCAGTTTAAAGACTCTTATAAATCCAATCATTTAATCACAGCTGCTTTTGAATAGTATTGCTCTCTTATAGCAAAAGAGGTCATCTGTTCCTTGTTTGTCCAATAAGAAGCATCTTGAATCTCCTCTAGTTTTTCCTTGAGATATTGGTTATCTTTAGGGGAGAAAATGGCCAATCAGTTTCAGTGTCTTATCTCTACCTGGACTCTCTCAACTTGAACCCATTTAGTGTATTTAGAAGATCCATAGATTTTCTAGCACGTATGTGATATTCATCCCTATTTTGTGATCCTGAGGTAGGATATTTTTATATTTGTGTTTCTTTTGGTCATTTCTTAAAGATATGGATGTAGATTTGGAGGTTAGATATTTACTTAGAAACCCGAAAAGATCTTTAAAGGATGTTTAAATGTCCTTTAGGCTAAAAAGGAAAACACAGCATTATAGGTAAGGAAACAATATGTGGTAAAAGGTAGGAGTAAGAAAGAAGTTGTCTGGATCTTATGTGGTTCCAATTAGAAAAATGTAATCTGGAAAGGCAGTTTGCAATCAGATTGTCCAAAATTTTGTAGGGCAAACTGTGATGTGGGCTTTGTTCTTCAAGAAAGCAGGAGCCATCAGAATCCATTCTCTCTACAAATAACAATTCTGCTAGTATATAAAACATTTATCATATTTCCCTTGAGAGTGTCAGCAAATTAATATACCCAGTTTCTTCCTTCTCACATAACAGGGTTTTATTTCTTCAATTTTTTATTATTGTCCTATGTTTATGTGCAACAGTTGATAAATATAGTTATTCCCCCATCCTTTTGTAATTTTAAAATGCAGCTTTGCATATATATATATATATATATATATATATATATGAAACAAAAGCTTTAGCATTATCCTCTGTTCTATCTCTCTCCCACCAACACAAAATACTAAATTGTTTCATTAACCAAGAAGATATTTTATTGATTATTTTTCTGCAAATACATAAAAGTTTAATTACTGAAATTTCCAGTGAATTTGTCTTTGGAAGATATACTCCAGACTTCTCCTTCTTTCTTTCTCTTCAACAAAGTATCATAGTCGATCATTTCGCATAAGTCTGAAGTAATATAATGTCCAAGGATCAAAAATAAGAGACAGCTAAGATTTAAATCAAGGCCTCTCAATGAGATACTGACTTCTAAAATTTCAGAATTACTTGTTTAATTCTTTTATCTTACAAAAGGATAATTTATTGGAGACTTTTAGTATTTTATTCTGTTGTTTTCTGAAAATTGGCCTTATAGCTGAGCTAATTCATTTTCCTATTTCCATAAAACTGGGAAAAGAAAAATCAAAGTTAATGTTTCCAGAAAGTTTTCTACTCATTATATCCTTTAGATTGTCTCTAACTATACTTCATATCTATAGTGGCTTTATTGTTAGCTTGGACATGGCATGGGATGACCTTTGCTGAGTATCAACTTAAATAGAAAAAAAAAACAATGGCTAACTCTGATACAAAAAAATATGGGGTAATGGCAAATACATCCTAAAATATATTAAGCAATTTTCCTGAAAGTCATCCAATGGAAATTTGGAATGTTATTTAATGTTTAAGTACAGCCTCACCCACCATTCTTATTCAGGGGTAAAATTTAACAACTTCCACTAAAGTGACAGAATACTGAATACCTAGATTAAGAAGAATTTTGAGGGAAAAAAAAAGAATCCCTCATGAAAATTAGTACTCAGGAAAGACATACTATGGGAATATTTAGTAAATCTTCTATAGCAAAAGATGACTCCTTAATATTTAAAATTTGACTGTTTATGAGGCATATCACATAAGTATATGGAGTGTTGAGTGGTCTTTTGACATATCTCTCAACATGCTGTCCTGTTATCATCAGGATGTGACAGCATTTTTTTTATAATAAACTTATATAATAAAAAAGTGATTATTTTAGGAACAACAATAACAAAAAATCAAATGAAATACTTAAACTTGAGGAAACCTAAATTTAAAAATGAATAATTGTTTGTTGCTATAGTTGGCTATTCGAATGAAGTATTTAAGTCTCAAGTTTTTACAGGTTTGAGAAAATTACTGCATATTTCAACATGAGGTTGTAAGATTACCATATGGAACTTGCAGAGCACTAGGTTTATGTATGTACTCACATTGAAGGTATAAAGATTAGAAATGTATTTTGTGTAATGATGACAATCACCTTCCACCATCCTTGCTATTCCCCTTCCCCTTCCCTTTCCCCATCTAGAGGTAATCTTCCTCCCATGCTCTCCCTCCCTACCCCATAATGAATGCAATGCATTCCACTATTGTCATGTATGTAAGAAATAAATAAAATAATATAAATATTAAAAAAGGTTAGAAATGGAGACTTGAAGAAATTTTTTGGGAAAGCTGTTAGTGAACTGTGTGTCCCCTATGATTAATTCCCTTATTATTCCAAGAAAAAAATAGGCATTAAAAGAACTACTCTGGGAGCTTGACATGCCATTAGACTATGGACTGAGTCTTAGCCAAGACAAATCAAATGTAGCCCACTGTCAGTTATTGAATGACTGACTGGCTGTCCCATTTGGAACTAAGAGAATCTGATACATTGGGATGGCTTTTCCTTTCAGAATTTGCTGGGGGCAAAGAATGAGTGTTTCCTATCAACCAGATGAGAGGAGTGAAAGAGGAATAGGTTAAATAGCTTCTATCTTCTCCAAGAAGATTGCCTGAAAACATGATTTGACAGTAGAGAAGCTGGAGGTATAGGATGAATGTCTAGGGCTGAGGATTTATACTGCCCTCTACTGCAGGAACTTTGAATAAGTGATTCCCAGGAATGGACTTAACTCCAAAGAACTTCGAAAAACACCTCATAGGAAAATACAACTTTAAATACCTGCCATGCCCAGAGAACAAGTTCAGTTCTCCTTGACGATATCTGACAAGCAAAATACTTTCTGCTGATTCATCTTTTCTCCAAAACCTGCCATCACCACCTAGAATGGAAACAACATGTTAGTAAGGTAGGGGAAAAGAAAAAAGAAGCATTAGGACACAAAATAGAAAGGGAAGCTGACTCTTTCTTGAGCAGTTTCAACATAGAGAAGATTTGGTATACGTATAGTTGGAAGTTTTCACAATGATATGAAGATTGTTCATTATTACATTAGAACTTTCATGTAGGAAACCAAAATGATCAGAGGGTACACTGAGAGTGACTAGAAAACATCAACAGTATCTGCCCTAAACTGCATATAAAACAAGAGAAGAACTGGCCTCACAGATTGTTTAAATGTACAGCCATTTCTTAGTTGCACCTTGAGAGCTTCTCATTCATTATAATGTATTTAACTACTTATCTCTCTCCAAAGTCATCCATGTTCTGAGTATGAGACCAATTTGATCCCATTTGTGGGCTCAACTTCATTCTAGCCCCAAGAATAAAAAGACCCCTGCATCCCTACATAGTTCAATAGTTCAGGATCAACTTAACTGACTACTGGCTTCTCTCACCTTGTAACTTTCACCTTGTTTTAATGGCCAGCCCTTAAAACATTGTGTTGTTCCTTGGCAACAAGCAACCATCTTGTCTTTGAGCTCTGAGGTCCGCTTTTGATTTGGCCCTGAAAAATCAAAACCAGCTATTTCTTCTCAGGACCTGAATTCCAGTCCTATTTGCTGGAGACTCATAACACATTGCCAGTCCACCTGCCAGCCAGCCCTCCCTAAAGCTAGTTTCCAGAATTTCTCAAGCTGTATAGAGCTCATTCACAACCTTCCTGATGCCAAACTCCTGTCTGAACTTTTCTCTGTCCCTGGATCTATGCTCCATGTTTTTTCTGAGACAGTTTTATATGTTGGGCCTCCTGATACTCTCCTTGCCTCTGAGAAGAAAAAGCCACAGATGCTGTCCTATGCCAATGTGTCTACTTCATCTCCTGGCCCAGGAACCCCTAATTACCAGCCGATGATTAGCCTAGGTCCCTTTAGTCTGCTGTGCTTAGATAAGGCCATACCAACACTTAAGAAATATTTATTTAGTTAGTCCTCTTGTCTAGGTGTTTTGACATTTTATGAAGAAATACCATTAATATAGGTTTAATTTTTTAAAAAATGTTTAATATATTTTTAAAATCTAATTCTCCATTAAATGTTTTCTATTTTTCTTCACCCAACACTCCTGAATGATAGTTACAGTGAGGAGAGGACTTTTCTGCAATCCAAAACCAATTTATCAGGACTTATGAAAATAAGCCTCTTCCAAGGCGTGGCTGCTTCCTGACAGCAGTGCCACCTTATAGAACAGGTGTACCAATGTGTCTTGGATTGATTGTGTACACTGATTTGTAGAAATTGCATCATTATTTGTTATCTAAACCAACTTACCAACAAGAACAATATTTCCCTGATACCAAAGAGGTTGTCTAGAAAACAATCTTGGATTTACACAACAATACAAAGCGAATTCCTTTTGTTTCTTTGTTTCTTCTTGGGTTCCATAGATCCTATCTGTTGTCACTGCCCCATGACACTTGTACAGTAAATCTTACAGCATAACTATACCCCATCATTCTGGGTTCCTTCCGTGAAATATTGTATTTTAATATAAGTGCTAGAACAATATTAAATTCTAAAGTTTTGGTTTAGTTGCAAATGATGACAAAACCAGCCAACAGTGATTTAAATAAGATAGATTATCATCATGATTAGTATAGTCACTTCATGATCATCAGCCAGACTTGAGATTTTTGCTTTGCCATTCTCTTGCATCTTTTGGGCAAGCTAGCTGCTCAGGTTCCAGCCATGAGGCCCACAGTTTAGGTAACACCCAGCAGGGAATAGGCACAAAGCACATGTTTTCCATTTAAGGACATTTTCTAGAACTCAAGACACTTTTGCTAAATCCCATTTGCCAGAATTTAATGGCATGACCCCATCTATGTACAAAAGAAGCCTGAAAAATGTAACTTTCATTCTGAGTAGCCACATGTCTGGGATAAATGTTGGGATTTTATTACTAAAGAATAAAGGACAGAAAGATACTGAGGTGAACACATGCTGTGCCTAACAAAATTTCCCTTTTACATTTTGGCAGAAGTCTGCTTTCCTAGAATTATATTTTAACATATCTATTTGCTTATAAAATACTATCTGATTTTTGGGTCTTATTTTACATTTTATTTAATAATAATGAACTTTCTTCACTAAACTCTGGCCTACCACCAATATTTCCCTTAAGCATATTTTTTTAGGTCAAGTCTTGAGGACTTTGTACAAATCTTATTCTCTTATCATACTGTACAATTATTAAGTAAGTGTTATTTAATTTTAATTCACCCATAACACTTAGTAGAAAAAAATGTGTGCAGAAAATGTTCATTGAATGAAAAATAAAATATGTTGGCTTCATCTACGAGTTAAAGTTCCTTGGAATCAAAACCCACAGCACAAGAGATGAAGAAACATATTTAGTTTCTAAATTCTTATATGTAGTTTAAATTTAGTACCAAGCAAGAGGAAGCATTTCTTCTTGATACTGAATGAATAATTCACAAACAAATTCAGGATCAGTCTTGCCTCTTTTATGAGACTAACCACAGAATACATTACAAACCTCACATTTTATCCTCATAAAGTGTATATTTATTAGACATGCCATTCCTTCAGTATGATATATTAAATTTATAGACAAATATTTTCTCAACAAAGAAAAAAGGTAGATTGCTATGAATTTGTACCAACCTGCTTGACATCAAATTTGAGCAACAGTTACAATAGATAACTGAACAGATAACTTGTGAATACTTCAGAGAGAATGTGGTAGTAATAAGAAGACATAAAAACAAGTTACAACAGATTAGATTTGTTTTCTGTTTGGATGGGTTTATCATAATGGAAAACCATGGAAACAGTTTGTCCCAATTATCTTTCTTTACAGTTTTTTTAAACTATATTCTTCCTTGTGTAACATGGAAGTAATGTAACAACAATAAGATAAATAAATAAAAAAGAAACAAATATTACCCTCCTCATAAAATCACTCCTTTTTTTTCCCCAAGTTCTCTTATTTATTGGTCTATTTAGCCACCAAACCTTTGTTTAAACACTTCCTCTGTGTTACATACAAAATGCTAAAATTGAAGAATTAATTTGATTCCACAGATATTCTTTGGAAAGGCTGGTGAAATATGAATTGAATTATAATGGAAAAATCATTTTCCTATTTGTTAAATCACACCTAGAGCATGTGAATTATTGATTTAATATCAACCTAAAAGAAAAAAACAATTCATAACTCAATCCTACTTAATATACATATCAAAGTCTTTGATATTAAAGAAGTAATTCTCATGTGTGCAGGTATACAAATGAAACAAAATTTTAAGTGATAGGTGATAAAAACTAGAAGTTATTGCTACTCCTATTGTTTTGTATACGTCTCAGGAATTGTGTTCATACTATTGATGGCAACTAATGCTTTTTTAAAAAAAATATTTTTCTTTAGTTGTAGATAGACAGAATGCCTTTATTTTATTTATTTATTTTCATGTGGTGCTAAGGTTTGAACCCAGTGCCTCACATGTGCTAGCAAGTGCTCCATCACTGAGCTACAGTCCCAGCCCCCGCAACTAATGCTTTTAAAACAAAATTGGTTATATATCAACCATTGTGCTTAATATTTTATCAATACTGAACAGAAATATTTGGGTGAGACAACCATTTTATAGATGAGGAAACTGAGGTAAAAATTACTTAGGTAACAAGATCCCCAGATGATGATAATGAGTAAAAACAGGATTCCTGGTCTGGTCATAAAGTCTGTCTTGTTTTATTTTGTTTTTCGTATGTTTCTTATCTGAATACTAGGAAATTCTCTATATCTCAGTGCTTCTCCCAGTCCTTACCTTACTGTGAAGTGTTCCTGCTATATCCTCATTATATTTATGGGTCTTTATAATTTAATACAAAAAGATGGGTTCAGAAGAGACTTTCATTCTTTTGTAATGACAGTCCTACTCTCCTAAATCTGCCATAAGTGACAATGAGGATCCATCTGGTTTTTTATAAAAGTTTTTGACTATTTGCCTTTCAGACTAGTGACCTTGTTGCCTATGCCCAATACATTCTTCCTTGGGAATTACACAATGGCATGGTTCCTGTCAATTTCTCTTTATTGACCTTTGCAGTCTTCATATCCAAATTTAGACTAGTGCTTTCTCTAAAATCTGAAAAATGAAATTATCTGGAAGACAAGGCGAATATTTACTAGTGCACTGATTTTTAGAAGAATTTAACTTTAGAAAATATCTGGACAGTTTAGATTTCTATTATGCATATCTTTTCTTTCTGGGACAGCTTTTTCATATGACTTTGGCGGTACCTTCCAAACACCTTCTTTCTGATAGTCCCAGACCATAGTTATTGCACTACATTGTCATCATTCATTTTTATTCTCATCAGGATGAGGACATCCAGAGTTTGTTCCAAAGTTTTTAGAAAATCAGAATTAGTTTTGATATTTGAAAAATGATGTTTCAATATCAGCCAAGTCCATAGCCATAACAAGGAAGAACTAGTTTCCAAAGCAACAGTAACCAAATTGCCCCTAAGAATTCAACTACCTGGATTATTTATTTCTCAGATTTTTCAGTAAGGATAATAAAAAACAAGTACACAGGAGCCATCCTATAGTTACAACAGCTGACATTTGAAAGAAAAGTAGGGTTGCATTTAGAAGAAATAAATATTTTGAAGCATCACATCTGTGTATTATTCTTCCAATTTACTCCACCTTAATGATAAGGAAAAATATGTTTAAGGAAAAAGATGCTTTCTATATCATGCACAGGTTAGATGTCCTGTGGTTCATTTCCCAGCACCACAAAAAACAAAATTAAAGCACCTAATCAAAAAAGAAGAAGAAGAAGAAGAAGAAGAAGAAGAAGAAGAAGAAGAAGAAGAAGAAGAAGAAGAAGAAGAAAGAGGAAGAGAAGGAGGAGGAGTGGGGGAGGAGGAGGTGATCCACTAACTGGGACCAAAAAGACATAAATTTCATGTGCCACTTAAACGTATGATACCTTTCTACCATCTTTCAAAAATGAGGATTTTTTTAATGGTCCTTCTATAGGTCCCTTAGAATGATCTCTAAGCACATCTTTCTTTCTCTTCAAGCACACACTTTCATTCCTTTAAATATGCTTTCTCCACAAGCAAAGCTGAATATTTGATGCTGAATAGTTAGCATTTCCTATATTAGCACCCCTAAGGCATAGCCCTTAAATACTAGCCTTACAAATTACCCTCACCTATCATTCAAACTCTTAACACAAAATATATAGACTATGTAAGTTACTTTTTTATTATCCTCCTTTCCCCAGGGTACTAGAGTTCTACATTGGATGCAGAGTTCAGTGGTACCAACGACTTTAAAAACAGTTTCAATGACTTTAGCATTGAATGTTCTCCTTTGGATAGAAAGAAAACAAACAATGATGGCCCACAGCAGAGCTACTCAGAAATATCTCATACATAATCTATCCTAAAGAACATGGTTAAATTGGGTGTGGTGGTGCATGCCTGTAATTCCAGTGCCTAGGGAGGCTGTGGAAGGGGGATTGCAAGTTCAAGGCCAGCTTCAGCAATTTAGAGAGGCCTTAAATAACTTAGTGAGACCCTGTCTCAAAATAAAAAATAAAATGGTTGGGGACATATTTCAGTGGAAAAGTATCCCTGGGTTCAATCCCTAGCACCAGAAAGAAGGAGAGAGGGAGAGGGAGGAGGGAAGTGAAGGGGAAGGGGGAGATGGAAAGGGAGAGGGAAGAGAAAGAAAGGAAGGAAGGAAGGAAGGAAGGAAGGAAGGAAAGAAGGAAGGAAGGAAGGAGGGAGGGAAGGAAGGAAGAAAAGAAATGAAAGAAAGTTGAATTGAGCGAAATGAAACCTATATTTTTCTGGACCTATGTATTTGAAATATAGGTAAACTATTAAGAATGTTTCCAATATATTGTAATAGTTCATTTTTATACTGTCTTAAAGATGTAACACTTGCTTCATATGGAATTGATATTTAATTAAGGAGGTTTCAACTGCCTGTTTTTTTCCTCTGGTAACTCTCAGTTTATAATAAATTTTCTAAAGTGTGTTTGTTAATACATAGCAGGTACTTAATAAGTTGCGATTATTCTAGTAATTAGTTCCCCAAAATGATAATGAATAGTTAGTTCCTCTTAAAAAAAAGAATCATATACCACTAAGAGCCATATACCACTGAATTATTATGACTTAGACAATTAAAAGAAATAAATGACTGTTATCTCACTACTGATCTAAAAATTCAAAACATTAAGAACTTTATGACTGTCTCAGCTTATAGGTTCTAGTCTTCCTCTGAATTCCAGGGACTGGATATCATAACCTAAAATTATTGGGTGGCAAGCTGATATTTCTTCAATTCCTATTGATTATAAGAGAAAGCAAATATCTAAAAAGCATATTCCAAACTTTTTACTAAAGAATACATCAATATAGAATTTGTTCACCATTATCATAAATGCCTCCTATATCTGTCTTATTCCAGTAAATTTGATGTGCATTATTTTATAATTACTGAGGAAACAATAAAAGGAATGAACAAAAGTTAGGTACAATGACTTATAGCACCGCTATCACTGGTATGCAAAAAATATTAAGGAAGTCTGTTTTAATTTAATAATCTTAGTTATGTGCTCAACTAAGTTGAGGAAAGGGTTCCTGAAAAATGTTCAAATGGAGCCAAAGCTTTTTGGGGATATTGTTTTTTGGGGATTGATTTTGGGGGGATTGTTGAAAATGGGGCTAATTAGCAAAGGTGTGCTTGCCCACTTAAAATCATTTGTACTGGGGAGAGAGCAGGGAGTCATATAATGGCTTATACTAATCGGTTGTTATGAGTGTTTCAAGGAAATGACGGGAGCAAATGTAAAAGAGAGCCCTGTTTATTCACCTGAACTCCAAACTCTTGTTTTTCTGTGACTCAATTTTTGTCCATTGTATATTTATAGCTAAGTCATTCATTACTGCATCCATTTGAAGAGTTTCACTGTGCATCAAGGATTGCAATGGACACAAGCAATATCTCCCTGCTCTTCCTTGTTCACTCAAAATTTGTAATAAAATAAAAGCTTTATGTTAAATACCAGACAGAGGTGAAAGGTTTCAGGGGCAGTAGAAACAGGAATATTTAACTTAGGAAGAAGCATTTGAACTGGTGAAGAAGAGGAAAGAGAGAGAAAGAGCATTCTAGCCCAAGGAAAACCAAGGGTAAAAGGCAGCCATATTCATAAAGATAATGTGGCAGGGGAGTTGACCACCAGCTGCTTGGCAAGTTTCAAGGCATAAAAAGTAGAGTGGAAGAAAATAAAGCCAGGAGAGGTAGGCTTAGAGAAAAAGGAACTCTGAAAACAGAATTTGTCATTTTAAAAATCATGCAGTACCAGACACCCTGAATTTTTTTTAAAAAAAGAAGATTAAAATGATGCTTTGTATTTTTTTAAATAAAAGACAGATTGAAAAGAGAAGAAGATGAATAAAAAGAAACTAATAAGCTAATTAGTTTTGTTTCCTATTTGGTGCCATGTTTAGACTCAGTAATATTTGAGGAAAGAGTAAATAGCTTCTAGAAAACTAAAAATATAGATATAGAGCTCACAAGACAGATCTATATACCTCCATCCAGGTGGTTGGCAATGTCATTTTTCTGAAGTGCTTGGGCAGAGGAAGAAAATGCAGAGTGGGGCTTTAAATAACAATATTTGACAAGAAGTAAATGAGGGGTCCAGAAGAATGGGGGAAAGTCAGGGTAATTTAAATTTCCATCATCCTGATAGAAATAAATTTTAGAAAAGAAACAAACAATGAACAAATGGCATGAAATGCATGGCAGGTCCAATAAGAAGAGTGTGGGTTTAGTCTTTGGAAGGCCACTTCTGGCCAAAAGGACAATAGCTTCAGCAGAGGACATGGAAGGAAGTACCCTGCGGAGAGGTAGAAATAGAAGGTGAAATGTGAGTGGAGTGAAAAGAAAAATGGGAATGTAGCTGAAGTGGAAGATGCTGTTAGGATTTTTTTTTTTTTTTGAATGGTTAAAAACTAAGTTTGTTTGTAAACTAGAAAAGAGAAAATTTGACATAGAATAATTGATGGATCAAATACCAGAGCAGGGCCTTTCTCACCAAGGGATGGGATAAACTAACTTGGTTGAAAGATATTTTTAGAAGAAGCTTAAAAAATTATTTAAAATAGAAACAAGACAGGGGGCAGAATTGAACAATGGCAATTTATTCCTGCATCTGCCATGAGAAAGTTGATCTAAATTGCATCCCTAATCCTGATAAGAAGGGATAAAACACTCAATTTGAAAGCTCATCTTTTTCATTTTAATTATGTGTAGATTCATAGATTTTGGACTTGAAAGGGACTTAGAGGATTTCTGAAAGCTCATGTTAGGTCAGTGAGGCCTTGGAAGTGGAAGGAAATATCATCACTTGGGGGCTCTTTTTCTGGATCCTGTGTCTAGGGATTGCAACATTCAGGGGCTGGGGGTGGTGCTCCCTCCTCTCTGCTTTACTGCTGCTCCAATAGCTGCAGGGAGGGCCAGATGGTAGGTGGGAGAGGATAGGGGCTGAGAGCTGTCTGGATTCTACTCCTGAGTGCAGTGAGAATTTATTTTCACTGTATTCGGTTGGTGGTCTGTCTTTTGAGAAAGTGATACAAGACTCCTTTGGGCCTCATAGCAGGTAATCAAAGCTACTTTTTAAAAAGTTCCTTGGGAATGAGATAACATGAAGTAATAAACCTAGAATATAGAAGTTTTAGATGCAAGTACAAAATGATGTCACCATAGCAACTCAGCCTGCACAAAAGAAACTGAATTGAAAACCAGGAATTTCACAAATACTCAATATTTGAAAAGCTTAATATTAAAGAGTAATAAAACTCAATATCCATGTAATTTAATTAAGACCTTGATTTGCACAAAAATATATGCATTTTTCTAACATAACTTTTAACTTTGAGAAATAATGTTTTAAATATATCAAGATCTGCTCTTCAATTTGAAAAGGAAATAATTTTATTTTTCTTGATCATAAAATAATGCATACTATAAAGCATTAAAATGTGTAAAAGTACAAAGAAGAAAGTTTTTGAAAATCAAAAAATATCACCATGTAGAGAAAAATGGGTGTTCATATTTAACTGAACATATTCTCAGATATCTTCTATGAAAGTACACATAGAAACACAATTATCATAATTTTACTGAATAATTCTTTAACTTTTAGTGATATCATAAAATATAAGTTCTTGGAGAGTGGAGACCATGGGCGCCCTAATATGTTGCAGTCTGTACTGTGTTAGGGACATACAATATACCTGGAATGTAAGAATATTTTAGTTGATCCATTAGTAGTCATTGTTTTCAGTTGGAAAGAGACTAATTCATCAGATTTGTGTGTGTGTGTGTGTGTGTGTGTTACTAAGTGACTTTCCCCCTACGTTTTTGTGTGTAAATCTTTATGACACCTTCCTTTTTTTTTCTAGCCATAGTTTTTCTCAGTTAAAAGACAGAGAAGGACACAGCATTCAACAATGATGGTATTTTTTTTCCCATGCAGGGTCATAAAATATATTAAGAAAATAATTTTCTTTGCTTAGGCTATAAAGTCTTAGTCACAACTGGAAGATGTGATATGGGGAGATATTCAAAATGAAAAAGGGAATTCTTTTAATCTTATCTTTTTTTCTATTGAAGAGATTGTAGGAAAAAGGGTCATTACTCTGTGATCTAGAATTTGTTCTCTGTCTGACAAAAGAGGAATCTGAAAGAAGACATGTGAGAAAGGTGAGGAAATAACTATTCCTAGATTCCCAGAAAGATGACAGCACAAATGACAGCGCCTTCTTACGTATAATGCTTCAAGGACAACTAACTTATTTTTGTGGGAGAGTTTAAAAGGCATAAGGAAAATAATGAAATATGAGAGAAGAGAGAGCAGGGCGATACGAAAGGAAAGAGCCTGAGAGAAGAGAAGCAGAGGTGGATACAGGTGGGACAGCTCCACTAACTCCCAGGACCCTGAGTTTCCTTCTCTGCCATATGTGACTGAACCCCTTACTTCACCATCCAGCCCTGGATCATGGGGCCATATGGATTTGTTCCACTTCTTCCTGTTTTGATTTGCTGCCTGGTCTTTCATTCCTGTCCTTCACTTGTTCTTTCTTGTGTTTATCAAGGAAAGTAAGATTAAAGGTCTTAAAAATAATGATATCTGGATGAAGACACCTAGAAAGGCCTGGTGTCATTAAAGGCTAGGGCAATGTCCTAAGCAGCTCTTGTGTCTGTCACTAATTTCTGTTCAGATCAAGTCTCCTGACTTCTATCCTGAGCCCAAAGAGCACCACAGGGCGGCAGCTGGGAACAAAGAAGAGCATTTCAAAAGCTAAATCTTGGCTATGAACCTAGGTTATAATTTGACCACTGGGTTTTTTTGTTTTTGTTTTTTGCATTTGATATTGCCTGTTCTGGCAATATTTCCTATGTGTATTATTTACTGTTTTCTCAAGGAGACTCTTGAACAGTTTTTGTGAATAGCCTATTACACTTTGAATGAATGGCACTTTTGAAGTGGCTTTTCTGTATAGATTTTAATTAAGTAAAAAAAAAAAAACCCAGGACAAATAAAGTACTCTCTTATGGTGGGCTGATATATGGAAAGAACTGCTGTTTTTGCTTTTCTATAGAAACTAAAAGAACACTTTAACCTCTTAGCTAAATTATGCAATATACTTTAAGTTCACTGCTCTGACTTTATTGCAGTAAACCTATAGAAAATCTAGAGTCCTTAGTTCCTGGGGTCATTGGACACTCTGGGTTTGATTATTTCTTAATTTAAGTGATGATTAAACCAATGTTAGTCTACATCTTTTGCCATTCTCCTACTTTGTATAAAATACACATTTATACAATTTTTCCTACATACAATGTTATAAGATAAGATTTTGCTTCAAAAAATGACTAAAAATAAGTAGGATCTATTAGCTGTTGTTTATTCTAATGAAGGGAATATAGTTGTTCTATTATTCTTTCTCCTTCTCTAAGAGTTTTAAACATTTCAAAAGAAATTTTGATGAAAATACATTTTAATTTAGACATAATTTAAGACTTACAGGAAAATTGCAACAATAGTACAAAGATTTCCTATGTATCCTTCACTCATATTCTCAAAAGTTAGCATTTTATCATGTTACCTTTCCCATTCAGCTTTCTACAAATACACATGACCCATTTGGGAGTAAGTTCTATGTATCATATTCTTTCATCCCAACCACTTCATTATATATTTCCTAAAAGTAAAGGACATTTTCTTATGTAACACCAGTACAATGAACAAAATAGAAAATTAATATTAATGCTATATTGATAAAAGACCAGTCACTAATTAACTGACCATATTCAAAGCTTTTAACTACCCAAATAATATCCTTTGTAGAGAAAGGAAATTCTGGTTGTTAGTGTGCTTGACTGTCAAAGTTTCCTTTAATCTTTAATCTAGAAAAAATTTTTAGTCTTCCATTGTCTATTATAACCTTGGAAATTTTTATATGTTTGGACCAGCTATTTTTGTAAAAGTCTTTTACAGTTGGGTTCTCAAAAAGAAAAAAAAAAGTTTAAAAAGTTAAAGAAAACTTCTGTTTCTTGAGCTGACTTAAAACTGCACCTAAAATTGCACTCATTTTCCCCTCTACCAGGCATAGTTCTCTTCTATATGTTATTTCTACAAAAGCTTTTATCAGTTGTTCAATCCAGAAACCTAGGAATTACCCTTCTTCCTCTCATTAAGCCCCTTGCCCAAGATGACATCTTATCAACACACTCCTGCAGTTTTCCCTCTTCTTCATCCCCTCCTCTATCCCTGAGTTCAGGCCTTCCTATTTTCTCACTCCCGATAGCCTCCAGCTGATCTCCACTCTCCCTGTCCCCCAACTCCCAATCCACCCCCTTTTAGTCCATCCCTAGAGCTACCAAAATAACTCTTTAAATCTAAAATGTATATATTTTGTGTGTTTCTCCATTATTTAAAATACTTCAAAGCTTTTTCAGAGTTTGCGTGATAAATTATAAATGCCTTTCCAGTGCATCCTCAGCCTACCTTGCTGGCTTTAATCCCAGTTCTCCCTTCATAACCTCCATGTTCCAGACATGCTAAACCACTTGGAAATTCAAAAAAAAAAAAAACAAAAAAAAAAACTGCTGGCTTAGCCCATAGGAGTCTTCAAATATGCTGTTCCCTTGACCTTGAAACCTAACCCTTACTCCCCTTTCACACATTCTTTTTTAGTCAGCTAATTACAATTTTTCTATTAAAACTCAGCTCAAGTAACACCTCCTTTCCCAAGACTTCCCTGTCCTCATCCTTCACCTTCAATCCAGGGTGATTTTGTTCTTTTTTCTATGTGATCACTAAGGGAAAACAAACACAAGCCTTTCAACCCAATCACAACCACCAAAGAACATGTCCTAGTAGATTAAACCATTCCTGAGTCAGGCAGTTCAGAAGCTAGAAATCTCTACACCACTCTAAAGCACTTAAAGGGGTTATGGATCTTATTCTCCCTGTTTTGTCTTCAAAAGTCAGCTTCATCTATGACTACTCTATGGAACTTACTAGTACAACTGGCTATGTGATGTTTCTTATGATGTTACTACTCTTATAGTCTTAAATTCAAGCCTTTCCTCCCCAAAATGGCTTCTCGTTGTTGTTTTGGTTTTGTTGTTGTTGTTGTTGTTTTTAATTTTATATGTATAGTCATCCTTGTATCCCTGGGTTCCACATTTGCATAGTTCATCAACTACAGATTAAAAATACTGAAATATATTTTGTATGTACTGAACATCTACAGACATTTTTTCTTGTTATCATTGCTTAAACAGTACAATTCATATAGTATCTATTTTGTATTAGGTGTTATAAATATCTGCAAATGATTTAAAATATATGGGAGGATATGCATAGATTATATGTAAATACTACACCATTTTATATAAGGAACTTGAGCACAGGTTTTGGTATCCATGAGGCATCTTAGAACCAATTCCCTCTCCTTCCCAAGGGGTGACTCTATAAATAATCACAAAAATTGGCACTTTAAGAATAGTGAGTGGTAGCAATGTTACCACTGTAAAGGTTAATTACCCAGGAAAAAATTCATGTGTTTATTATTGTTAATGTGTTCTGGAAATTATACTGGGTTGATGAAATGATTTATAGGCCCTTGGATGGACTTTCTCTGCTCTAGATCATTTTGTGCCCAGCAGACTAGGTGGAACACAATAAATATTTGTGCAATAAATAGTGTCTTTGTAAAGCCTAAGATGTAATCAGGCCAATAAAAATAGGGAAACCATTATTCAAGTTATCTGTTTCAAAGACACGAGTCAGCACTTTGTACTGTAGGTATTTTTGACATGCCCTTCTCCCAGATGCCTGAGCCTGTAGCCAGAGCATTGCATTAGCTCACATTTGCTGTGAATGTACTCCATCTTGAACTTAATTTCTAATTTTCATTTGTTTATCATTGATTTTCAAATCTATCTTCACATAAGAATCATTTGGGATGCTTTGAAAAAATACTGAATGCCTGGGAACCCACCCTCAGAGATTCTGATTTAACTATTCCCAGAAGGGCTATTTTTGGAAATCAAAACCATTTTAATATTAAAATGCCAGTTTAGGATCACTACTGGAAATTTATCTATTTTCTTTCTGCATGATGATAAAAATGTCTTGGGTTTTTGTTTTTAATTTCACTGTTGTATAAGTTTCCTATATTTTCCAGTGATTTTCAAATCTGCCTTCACATCTGGGATGCTTTGAAAATATGTTGATGCCTGCATCCCACCCCCAGAGATTCTGATTAAACTATTCCCAGCAATGCTTTCTGGAAATCAAAATCATTTTAATATTAAAATGCCAGTTGAGAATTACTGCTGGAAATTATCTATTTTCTTTCTGTATGATATCTGATCAAAATGTCTGTTTTTTAATATTTCATTTTTATATAAGATTTCAGAATTGGCATGGAGCTGCCATGCTAATTATACTGTGTGTATATAATCAACTTTATGTGGATATAGATATCTTAATAGTTAGCAGAAGATTTATTTAAAAATAGTAACATGGAAACCCTGGAGGCATATGACATCTAATCATTTTAATCCCTACATAAGATTTCTGAAAAGGCATTCCTATAATACTAAATAAATAATGCATAAAGACATGTCCTAAACTGTTGTGATTTGGGTGAGTCATGTTTTGAAAACTACTAATAGAATTTTCTGTGAGTCCCAGGAAAACTAAAACAATTAGTAACTCTAGAAGTTAAGAATCTGAGTATAGGTTAAAGTGGATTATTAAGTGGATTATTATGATTATTAAGTCATGTTGTTCTTCTTCATTTAGCCCCAGGAAATACAGTTTTTAGTGATACAACAATAAATTAAAACAGTGTATCTTTAGTTTAAAGAATCATACTGCTTAACAATTGCAATCAAAGGTTGTTTGGTAACACTGGCTATTGGCTATTTCACTATAAGTTTAGATGTCATTTCAAATTTTGAAATAAAAAACTTTTTAAAAAATATGAAATGTGATTTTTTTTCACATTGTAGTTGCTTTTTTATTTCCTAAATCATGAGTCTATATTGGTTGGACATGTGAAAAAGTTAACAAAAGGCTGGGAAATCATATTACATTTAGATTTAAAAAGTTTTGACCACAGATTAATTTATTAATCTTATTATGAAAATGTTTTTACTATGAGTAAAGCAACTTGAACCCTGTATACTGCAGGGAGAAGGGGGCACAGAGAACTCAAAATAATTTACAATGGTCCAAATTCTAGTCACTAAGATATACACATAAAAACTATTTTTGATACTGACTAACTCTTGTTGGATAGCAACTACATTTAAGTGCAAATGACTTAGAAACATATGTGTTCTGTTTTTCTTAAAATATAATTATTAATAGATTGGCAAAAACACAGAGCAGAACAAAGGAATGGCCAGTCCCCTGCTGCCACGTGTGCAAACAATGCCAGCCCTGATTTTGCCTTTTTGAATATCCCCAATCTTCTTAGCAGAATATTCTGGCAGAAGGACTGTTTCTAAGTATTCATTGCCAGCAAAAGGGGAAAACCCTAGTAAGCTTGATCAGTGGTTGTAATACATATACTGTTTACAAAATTAATGAGATTCTTAAATGGAACATAATTGATCATAAACACACAAAAAATATGCTTCAGAGATTATGTGACCTAGATGGAGTTGGCAATGTTCCTAAAGTGGAAACTCCTTTGATTGATACCCAGTTATCTTTCCCCTTTGTCTCTGAATTTATGGTTGTAAGGTGTCAGAGACAATTTGCTACAATTTTTGCATTAGAACTCATTTATAAGAAGGCTTGCTCTTTCTGTGGCTCAGCTCACAAATGCTCCCATGCCTTTTTTTTTTTAATTTTCAAATATCTCCTTTATAGTGATCTGTGTAGCAGTGTTAATTATAATGCAGGGAACATGGAAGATTGCATTTTCCTTACCAAGAGCTCTTAAGAATCCTGCTTTATTTGCTTTATATCTTGTAAATATAACTAGTCAAATTGAAAATTTCATAAGCTGTGGAGCAAGTGTCAATATTTACGATGTACAAAATCATAAAACCTCCTAGGCATGTGGAATTTTTCTTTTAAACAGCAGAGAGGTCATACTAAAATTTCTCTGCAGTATCTCTGTTGCCTGGCTGTGCAGATAATTGTCATGGCTGCCACTTACTGGGAGTTTCTGCCTGAGAGTACTGCAGTTTTCCTTAATCCACAATCAGGCAGAATCTGATTCTTTTAAGACCAGAGGGAGTAAGTTAATGGGTTTTGAGAGCACCATAAGACACATTCTTAGGGGCTCCTCTGAAGTGTGTTGTCTTCATGAGGATTAAATATCCAAGCATGGCTTGAAATGCAGATCTAGGAGATTTAGAATGAAAATTGAAAAAATAGGCAGCCTCCATCAGTCTCTCTACTCATTCATCTGCTATCAGTTGTGATAGAATGGTACAGGCTGTCAATAGCATCACAAGGATTCATCTGCTCGGGAGAAGTGGGTACAGTTGTGACAATTCAAATGGAAGTGATTTTATTGAATTTTTTGCACAGTTGAAGGCAGAGCAGACTTCCTGTCACTCAAAGAAAGAGATTAAGGAGATTGGTCTTTGAACCTGCAGTGGGGATGGGTTCAAATGTTGAGAGAAAAGAAAAAAAAATTCCTTTTTCTGTCCCTTTAATCTATAAAATGCTACAGACTGCATTTTGATCACTATTTTTAGAAATAAAATACTTTTAAATGAGGTATTATTGGGGATATCTATAGTCTCACCAGCACAGATAGAATGAATAGCTTAGCTTTTCACTAAATCCTTAGAAGTTGTTGTGGGTTTCCTATTTAGCGTCATAGGATTTCAGTGTATTTTGACTAGGATTTGTCAACAACAGTTGCAACTGTATTATAAACACTTATTTTTAATAGACAGGAGAGACTACCTAAAAGACTACCACAATCTATTGATGATTACCTCCCCTCTCCAATTAAAAAAAAAGTAAATAAAACTCATAAACAAAAGTGCAGTCTCCCTCTTGACTATTTTAAAATGAAAAATTGTCACAGTATGTTTTTCAAGTACTCCTCCATGTATTACCTTGTAATATCATGAATTTGGGTATGAAACAAATTTGGATATAATGTGATTGGCCAAACCTCAACAGGCCACCATTTTATGCACCTAGAAAATTGTTACCCCCACATTTTACTGAACTGCAGAGCTTGACCTGCCCTTATAGTTCATGATGGGTCTTTATTGCTTAACTGTTTCAGAAGTAAATGTGCTTGGAAAGGAAGGAATATTTCTAAGGGGTGTCAGATGTAGTCATCATGATTCAGATGGGAAGAATCAAAATAATGGGACTGTGTGTTCAAATGTCATTTACTCTGAAGACTTGTTTCCATAATGAGAGGAGAGCAGATGAAGACTGAAGGGTTTGGGGGTGGGGTGGGAATCTTCATTTTCCCAAATGAAGTGAATTTTTTAAAAAATTGTCTCTTGCAGATTAACTATTCCTTTGGGGACTAAATTTTCAGTTTTTCATAGTGCCCTCTCCCCTTCCTTTTTCTTTTCCGGCCAGATGGCATGTGGACTCCAAAAGTTTCCATTTTCAGTTAATGTCAAGATGAGAATGAAAACAAAAACTAGACTTGAAATAGCAAAAAAAAAAAAAAAAAAAAAAAAAAAGCTATTTATTTTTTTATTTACTTATTTATCTATCTATTTGGTACCAGGGGTTGAATCCAGGAGTGCTTTACCACTGAGCCACATTTCCTCCCATTTATTTGTTTGTTTGTTTATTATTTTGAAATAGGGCCTCCCTGAGTTGCTTAGCCTCACTAAATTGCTGAGGCTGGCCTTGAATTTGCAATCTTCCTGCCTCAGCCTCCCTAGCTGCTGGGCCCATAGCTCAGTGGTAAAGTGCCTCTGGATTAAATATCCAGAACAACCCCTACACACACACCAAAAAAAGAAAGAAAATCACAGGAATTGTTTTGTCTTTTGCTTTTTGTAAACTAATCTCCAAAATGGCATCATATCACTTTTGCCATATTCTATTTGTTAGAGGCAAGTTAGTTGACCCAGCCCACATTGAAAGAGAGGGTATTCATAAGATTATGAATGCCAGGGAACCAGTATAGATTTGTATAGGTGCTTGCTCTTAAACCCAAGTTTTACAATATATTTTTTTTTCCAGAAAAGGAATTTGGCAGCAATGTACAGGAGGATTAAAGAAGGCTGGTGGTTAGTAAAGTAAACCAGAGGACTATTGTAATAGTCTTGACAGGAAGTAATAAAATTCCACACCAGAAAGGCATTAAGGAGCCAGAATGAGGGAGACAGACAAAACCAGGACAGAAAAGCAAGTCTGGTTATGGAATATGATAATAGAAATGACAATAAGGTGGATCCCCAGCTGGATCCAGCATCTTGATGATGTTTATAAAAAATGGGAAATCTTGGAAATAAATCCAGATTTGAGGAAAAATGGCTGAATTTGATGTGTTAAGATGTTGAGATTTTATTTAAATTACAGTAAGCAAATAAAATTTGACTAGTTTTTTGCTGGCTGGTTTCAGATGTGCAAAGACATAGAAAAGAGTCTCCTGATCATGAGGATTTATAATGTCTAGACAGCTGGGACAGAGTGAAACTAGGGACAGAGGCCAGGATAGGAGTTTTAGATTTCTTTGTCATCAAAATAGAACTTTGAGAGAAGATAAGGCCTAGGGGAAGGCTCAAAGTTGGGGGATGGGTGAGCCCTTAGTTAATGCATTCAGAATCACCTTGTGATTACAACATGCTCTAACTTGTATTTTTCCTTCAAAAATCTGGTAGGATAGTTAGAATTATCACCATGTTATTTGAGAGTAGAGGGAGGGTGGATCAGAGGTTAAATTGTGGCCGAAATTCACACTGCTTGTATAAAACTAGGATTTGACTGCAGATCATTTAAAGGCCTGCAAAATGTTTTTTCCCCAGTCCCCTGGAGCCACCAATTAAAAACATGGAATAATGAAAATGACAAAAGAGAAATTTTCAAATAATAATGGTGTTGTGAAAGACCAGAAAACAATTTTCAAAAGAGGTTATTAATAGTTACAAATATTGCAAAAAAATTGTAGAGAATTATTATGGAAAAAAAAAACACCTTTAATGAAAACAAAGATTTCATACTTGCAGAAGGAGAAGAATTGAATCTTCTAGGCATATGGCAGATGGGGAGGACATGGTACAAACTTTGGGTTACCCTGATTCTTAGGAAAGGGTGATGCTTCCAAAACAGTCTTAAGATCTGAGAGGGCAAACAAAGGTTATGAGAAGCACAGGACATTCAAGGAGTCATGTCCAATGAGTAACAATAGGATGAGACATTTTTCCATTAGAATAGAAAAGTCTCAATGACAACCCACAAGGAGAGAAAAGCGTATTTCAGCAATTTTATAACTTCAGAGATTTAAACTTGTCTTTATGACTTAAATCAATGAATATTTCCCTCTTTTGGTACTTTAAGAGCTAAGATTTATTTTGAACATTTAATCTTTTATGTGTCTAAAATCTTATATAACTCAAGATTCTTAATATTTCATTGGCCTTTTCTTTCTTTGTGATGTCTGTATTAGAAATTAAAGTGGTCTCAGACCATAATAAAATAAAATGGAATTTCTTGGCATTTCTAACAATGACCTACTTTTGACATGTATCAAAAAATAAGTGGCAGCATTTTATTCTTTGGGGTATGGAAAAGGTTTTACATAGAATTACATTTATATTCTGAAGAATTAAATGCCCAAGAATGGCCCATGAATCAGTTTCCCTAAGGCAGCATATACTGATTTTGAATGAAGTGACAAAATCTGGGACTTTCAGTAGCAGGGTAGAGTAGGAAAGGTCCTCATCCTTTTTCCTTCTCTCTGTCCTGTTCAACCCAAATCACAGGTCTCCACTCCCCAACCCAGTGCTGCTCCAGGACAGAAGCCCTCCATCTACTGATGCCTAGGTGGTTTTTGGCATTTTATGCTATTTGAAAGTAAAACATCAATATTCTTATTTCTGAAGGGAATTTAAAAATGCTTCTTTATTTAAACAACCCCAAATTCTAAACTACTTAGAATTTGATTAGAACATTGTATTTCACTACATGTAAAAGGAGAAACCCAAAGTATGATCTGCAGTCCTGAGCTGCTGCCGACACCCCCTCCCTGCAGCCAGTTAATGTCTATAAAATGGTATGGCAGAGCCGCTATGCCAGCGTGCCTCTATGTTACCGGACATGTGCTAAATGGGTGGACTGTGAACATGACATATTGACATTAGCACAGCCAATGCTACATGGTCACTTATCTAACTGAAGGGAAACAAGAGATGGTGAAGGGAAGCAGAAATGTGTTACCTGAAAAAAACCTCTCCGTTTTCTATGGATGAAAAGATTGTAGTCCTTACAATAAAGGAAATAAAACAACACTTACAATTAAAACATATATCAAAATGATAAGCAATGACTACCCAGACAATCAAACAAAAAAACCCTGAAGGTTATTTTTTAAAAAGTACCTACTCAAAATTATTAAATATAAAATAGATTGGTGCATTGTAGTTACACATAAAAGTAGAATTCATTGTGATGTATCCATACATGCTATTAGCATAATTTGGTTAATTTCATTCAGCAGTTCCTTTCCTTTCCCATCGTTCTTCCCTCTTCCTTGGCCCATTTTCTCTACTCTATTGGTCTACATTTTATTTCCATATCCATGATATATTCCCCCTTTTGTCTTTGTAGTTTCCATGTATGTTAGAAAACATTCGAAACTTGACTTTTTGAGTCTCACTTATTTCACTTAGCATGATGTTCTATAGTTCATCCATCTACCACGAATGACATAATTTCATTCTTCTTTATGGATAAAATTCCTTAAGGTATATATACACCACATTTTAAAAATTCATTCGATTGTTGAAGGGTATCTAGGCTGGTTCTAGAACTTGGCTATTGTGAATTGTGCTCCTATAAATATTAGCAAGTATGTATCACTATAGTATGCTGATTCTGATTCTTTTAGATAAATATCAAGGAGTGAGATAGCTGGCTTATATGGTAGATCCATTCCTAGTCTTTTGAGGAATCTCCATACTGCTTTTCAAAGTGTTTGTACTAATTTGAAGTTCCACCAACAATGCATGATTATGCTTTTTCCCTCCCCTCTTCACGAGCAGTTATTGTTATTTGTATTCTTGATGCTGTCCATTCTTAGTGGAGTGAGATGAAATATGCTATGTTACCAAGGGTGTTAAACATTTTTTCATATATTTGTTATTCATTTGCATCTTTCCTCTTTTGAGAATTGTCTGTTTAGATCATTAGCCTATTTATTGATTGGGTTATGGGGGGATGTCAAGTTTTTAATTAAAAAAAAATAAAAAAAATAGAAGGAAGACCCAAAGAGTAGAGGATGGGATCCATGGGGAGAGGGAAGGGGAGTAAAAGGGAGATTCTGGGAATGGATATGGAGTAAATTATGCTGTATGCTTTTATAAATATGTCCAAATGAATGCCATTGTTATGTATAATTAAAAATCACTAATAAAAACATTTTTAAAATAGGGGAAAATTTTATGGTCAACAACCTAAAAAATAGGATTAATTGAAGAAGTATAAGAATAATATTTTGTTTCTGCTTTAGTTTATAGTTTTATTCTGGTGCTTGGAGTGGAATCTAGGGCCTCACACATGTTAGGCAAGCACTCTATCACTGAGCTGCATCCCCTGTGTCTTTACCCTTTTGTTTTCTCTCCTTTCCCCTCATTTTCTCTCTTCCTTCCTCAGCCCTTCTCTCTTTCCCTCTTTCCCTCACTCCCCTCTAGACCTTTTCTACTCTTGTATGTCTAATTCCCACAAGTATCTAATTTCTGTTGGATCCTTTGAGAAGCATTTGGGAGAAAGGCAGACCCAGAAGTAGGATCTAAACTGTGGACTCTCAGCCCAGAAGGCCCATGGGGGCAGGGATCTTGCCCTGGTCTAAAAGCCAGCAGGGAGATAGTTTATAACTCCTTGTTTTCTCTGAACTCACTTAACAACAGCTGACTTAAGCAAATGCTAAGTAAAAGATTTTCTGGAAATTATAAATATAAATAAAAGCTATTGTAGAAAGTCCATATTATAGAATGTTATAAAGGTAAAATCTTCAGTTCCATTTCCTGAGGATTGTTATTATAAAGAATATTCTTTGGAATGTGTTTTTAATTGAAATCTTATAGAATATAGAAATGAACAAAAGTATTAACATAAAATTTGGTTATGAATATTTTCTGGGAAATAATTCAAAATGTCAAAAGTATTTTTAGTACAGAGTTTTTAGAATGGCATAAAAATGTGTTACAGAAATGTGTAAAAATGAAGCCATGGGTTCATAAATCATGGTGTATACATACAACAAAATCTTGTGCAGCTACTAAAAATGATTCTTTCCAAGTTTTTAATGATAAATGGAGGTGTCTAAGTAGAAAAAAAATGTGCTATATATGTTATAAGCCAGCTCAAAGAACGTGATTAATCTACATGTATTAATATGAAACCATCTTCAGGATGGATGATATAGCCAGTAGGATTTTCATCGTCACAAGCTTTGCTGAGCAAAAAATATGATTTTAATTTTTCACTACTTGCTTTAATATCTGAGTCTTATTTCCCATTTTCCCTAATGAAGAAAGACATGATTGAGTCATATCTAGGTGTCCTCCATCAAATGCAGTGATTTCTCAGTCATTTCAAGTTTTAGACTCAAGCAAATCAAGGTACCAGATGCTTGAAATCTGCCATGACTGAAGTTGAAACCCCAGGTGCTTTTGCCACAGTACTTGCCACAAAGCATATGTCCTTCCCCTCAAGCCCTCTTTTCTATTTTAAAACCTCACTGTGAGTTCATTTGATTAACAAATATGTTACACACTTGCCCCAGTTTCAAAGGGATCTCAGAAATGTAATTTGTTGTTTTGATTTGCTTTCTAGTCTCTTCGTTATGTAATGGAACCCACAGGGGTTGCAACTATTTGATAATAGAACCATTAGTGGCGGCAGTGTCATCCCCATTAGGATAAGCAGACTGACATACAGGCCAAGATTTGTGGATAGTGTACCAGCCTCATGGAACACAACACTTGTTTTAATGATCAAATCTGGTTATTCAAAAAGAATAACCAAAGAATGTTAGTGATTGAGTTTCTCTTTCCAAATATGTCAGACTTACTCCCAGTGAAATTGCAAATGTTTCTCAGAATGACAACATCTGTCAAATGAAACAACAATTTCATTTAGGAACCATTCAGTGGCCATTGACCATCATGCACAGGATAATCAAATAGAAATTTATCATGCCTTATATTTATTTGTACAGTGCTTACATTTTATGGAACATACCTGTACATGTTTCTACTTGATCCTTAAAAAACAATTTTGTAAAGTGACTGGGAAGAAATTCCTATTTTATAGATGAGGAGACTGAAGGTAAGAGCTGAACCCCTCACTCTAAGTCAAAACTGCAAGTAATTGGTGAAGTTCAGACCAGAATCAGCTGATTGTACATCAGAATGCTCTTTCTAAAGTATTTTTTAGTTGTTGATAGACCTTTATTTTATTTACTTATTTATATGTGGTGCTGAGAATAGAACCCAGTGCCTTACACATGCTAGGCAAGCGCTCTACAGCTGAGCTACAACTCCAACCCCAGAATGCTCTTTCTAATACAACACACTAGAACATTTTATATGGAATCTGAGAAAGGCTTGTTTGGAAACTGGAGAAAGCCTTGGGAAAGGGAAGGAGACACCTCTGGAATGGGGAAGATGAAGGAGAGCATCTTTTAAAAGGAGAGGCAGGTGAAGCTGGGGGCTACCTCTTTCACCAACTTCCCAATATCCCCAGGACCAGCCCTGTAGGCTGCCTTTGTTAGTAGGTACGATTCTGGCTCAGGCTCTGTTCTGTCTCTTATTTCTTTCCTTTTTCTTCTTTTCTTTTTTTCTCCCAGACCAAAAATAGCCTGGACATTAGGAAGAAAAGTGACAAGTTACAAATACAGATTCCACAAGCTTCCACTTGTCAAAGCACAACACTACACAAAGCTGTGGCCTATTGCCCTTGGTGATGGTGCTTTTCTTCATTTTCAGAATAACTCGGTGAACTGCTACCTCTGATCTGCAAACACAGCATTCTTTTTAAAGCCAGGGATGTTTTTGGTGTGTGTTGAAAGGACGAGAAAGACTGGAAACATAAGCCCACTGATTCTGAGCACCTACAAATCACAGCCTCCCTGCTAATATTTTGTATTTTTAATGTTGGCCACAGTGGCTCCTTATAATTCAAAAGGCTTGATTGGATTTACATAAACACAGCAGGCTTTCTGAAACCACAAGTGAGGTGGGAGGAGGGAGATGAAGGGAGCAAGCCTGTATAACAGTGTGATTTAAAAGTAAAGAACAAGGCACCCCTTCCGCCCAGCTCTCTATGGAAGCCAAAGTGGCCCAAGAGGGAAGCAAAAAGGCTCTGAGCAACCAGCCTCAGTCCCATCCCCATCTGTGCCACAAAGCATGTGTTGTTTTCCTTTTAAAAAAATCAATTCCTTATACAATATCTATTCGCATTTAATGCACACACAATTCTATGAAGATTGGCAATCTTCGCTCATGAGGTAGCAAAAGAGAAAGCAGAGAAAGGGGATGATGGTGGCACATGACAATGAAAAGTGGAAGCTGATGACAATCGGATGAGTAAAATGCAGAAACTGTGCAAATCACATCTTATCTGTGAAAAGCACATCAGACTAATAAGGCAAGATAGAATAAGGGTAAAGGGTCTCAGGGATATCAATAAGCAGAGCTTTATTGGTATTTATAGTGCTGCTAAATTATCCTATTACCTTTTATTTAGGAATACAGACAGTGTGAAACTTCTAGAATTTACTAAAATAAAATACACAGCTTAAAAGAAAAACACTTTTCCTAACTGCAAAATTTAACCATCCATAAAGATTTTTGCAATAGTTGCACATTAATCAAAGCTCCTATGGGACAAAACATAGATTTTGTTCATTTTGAACAATAAGAAGTGATATGTGTAAATCTGAAATGAAACATTTTTAAAGTTGTTTAGTTTATATTTTCAAGAGTGAAGAAAAAAAATCCATTATCACAGGTAGCTGTTATAATGGTCAGCACATGCTGCAATAAATAAAAGCTGTCATTAATTCTCTTAATTGTTATAATGGAAACTAAATGTGTACAGAGTTGACTTAGGGATTGGACAATGCTATGTTGCTAACAAAATTGTGTTAAGGTTCAGCACTTTATCAAAAAGAATGTTGCTTGCAGAGATAATAAGCCATTAGAATAAACTTACTTCCAATTAGTCTAATACCAAAGCTTCACTGAGAGAAAAATAAAGCAATGCCTCAGCAGCAGGGGTTGGAAATGGATGACCACCATAAAGGACCCCAGGATCAAAAATTGAAGATCTTTTTGTTAACTATGGCAGGGTGATAGTGATGGGGTAGGGTACCGGCACATCTTGAGCCCACAGATTCTGTTATAACTAGGATTTCTACCTAGCCTGTATTATCAACAGAAAGGAGATAAACAATTAAATCAGAAGGGGTGGACATTTTCCCTTTTTTTCATTTTCTTTCCCTCTATTTTTCTTCTTTTTCTACCCAAACAGCTTATACAAATTAAATTTTTTCAGGATTCATTGGGTGAAGCAACATGAAAGCAATTAAATTGGCTGTTCACAAAGAAATGTCTTAGTAACTTAAAAGAAAACTGACCAAAAGCAAAACTCAGAAAACAATCTTGTGCACATAAGACAACATGGTGCACACCATGGGAACTTCTGGTGATGTGCCAGGCACTGTTGGTTTTTCTCACTCACTCAACAACTGCTGCTTTCCTCTCCAGCCTGTCTGGAAAGGAAGAAGACTCAAAAGGTCCTAAAGAATTTCCTCATTTGGAGGATATTCAAAAGGAAACTTAAGAATGTCAGTCTAATATAAAATCTTGACAAGGGGAAGGACAGAAGTAAACGTTACAATCATGATGTATTACCAAGAGGCAGACTCACATTGGTTAGGCTATTTGGCCTGACCTTGCCTTATTTCTAAAATAATATTAATTTTTTTTTACTTAAAAGCCAAAATTTCAGTGATTTTTAAGTCTTGGAAAGTCATTCTTGTGTGGACAATCCTGAATTCCAAGCAGTGAATTTTAAGAGATAACTTAAAAGAGTTAATGTTTTAAAAATGCAGAATCTGAGGCTATTTTATGCTCATTTTTCTTAAATTGTCTTCTCCCTGATTTACATGGAATCAGTTTTTGGTTCTTTCCTATGCAGTTATGTGCTCCAATGTGTAATCAGAGCCCACCTCATGTATTTCCAATACTTAATATCCCTATTAACTTTTTTCATTGTAAATACTCGGTCTTGGGTATTCATATTAGTTTTATGGACTGAGCTGTTATCCATATTCTATAAAAATTCTGTATGAAAACAAGCAAATCTTTCCAATGAATATTCCTTACACTTACAATCCCCAGTTATAGGAGAACCTTAAAATGCAATATAATCATTTATGGCATTCTACAATATAGAAATTCTATGATAGTTTTTATTTATATTTGTCCAGAAAGCATTTTCTCCCCCCTTTGCTTAACTCTACTATAAATGACTTCAGAGAGAACAGAAAACCTATAAACTCTGTAATGATGGATGACCTGCCCAAGTCCAGTATGCAGATTACTTTCAGGGGTATACCGTAGCAGAACCACATGGCAACACCATTTATTCTTCATTTAGAAGATACTACTTCATCATTTTAAAAATTCAGAATCCGTCTTAATTTTTGGATTCTAGAAAGTGAAGTCTTAATACTTAAAATACCAAAATTTATAAAGCGTTTATAAGATATCATATAAAAATGGAATTATATAAAAAGAGAAGCTCTGTGGACGAACTAGAAACTAGAACTAGACCAGACTTACGTGTTTCCACAGATGTTCCAGACGATGGTTCAATGTCAGGGTCTTTGTAATCCCTGGAGTGAACTCCCCCTAGGCCTGCCACTTTCACCACCTTGTGTGATCATGGCCAAACACAGGATCTGCTTATCTTTCAAGAAGCAGAGTCCTGAATCTGGGCCAGGATGGAAAGGTTGGCACCTACATGCTGGCTGCCAGGACTAGGTCAAACTTACTGTCCCTATCAAGGCTCTCAGGGACATAGAGCTTCAGGTTAGCTTCTGCTCCTGGATCTGTCTCTTACACCCTCCACACTCTGGATAGGATTTAATGTACCTTCACCCACATCCTCCACCCCAAATTAGATACTTGTGGGAATAAGAGTCTTGAGGGGATAGAGAAGGGAAAGAAAAAATGAAGTGATAAGAAATACAAAAATGTGAGAAGGGTCAAGGTGGAGAGAGAAGAAAAAGGCAAAAATCAGAAGCTAAACCTGAATATTTTCCTTAGATTTTTTTTCATTAGTAATCCTGTCTTTTGTTTCTTGTTTGATCACTTTGAGGATTTTGCTTAAACAACTTCTGGGTTTCTATTTGGGTTGGTTAGTTGGGATATTTTTGTGTTGATAGTTTCCATTGTTTCACTTTCAGTGTTAAGAGTTGTTTTCCTTTAGTTCATTTTGTGGCAAGGACCACAGGTTGTGCTCCCTAATGTCCCATATAAAGAGAAGGTCTCCATTTGTGCTCCACTACTGCCTACCCATCACTGTGTTTTTAGTTTAGGTGTTTGTTTGCCTTGTCTGCCATCAACTTAAATCACCAGGAGAGAGAAGACTAGTCTGTTTTGTGTATGTGTCTGTGTTCGAGTTTTTTGTTGTTCTTGTTTCTATTATGTCATACATTTGCCAGAAAATAATATTTTCAATGATTTAGAACTCTGCCCATGAAAATTCCTAATACACAATATGTCAAGAATCAGAGGAAAGTACAAATATCTAAGGGTGTGTTCATTATTTTATAGGGTAATTTTACTTTTTACGAACATGTGGTACAATTGTGGTTCACTCAAGACATGCTCAGATAATGTCTCTTTGGTCCCCCTGTTTCTGGAAACACTGACTAAAGAGCATGTATTTGTTCTGTCACTCCAGTAGGTAGTTTATACATAAAATTTGAAGAATTTTTGCTGGGTGTGGTGGCACACTTCTATAATCCCAGCAGCTTGGGAAGCTAAGGTAGGAGGATGGCAAGTTCAAAGCCAGCCTTAGCAACTTATCAGGGCTTTAAGCAATTTAGCAATATTCTCAAAATAAAAATATACAAAGGGCTGGGGATGTGGTTCACTGGTTAAGTGCTCCTGAGTTAAATATCTCATTCCAAAAACACAAAAGAACAAAAATACTAAGGGAATGGGAATGACTATGGAGTCAATAATATTGCATTAGGATTAGCTCATTAATTGGAACAAATGTACCATGTTAAAATAAGATGACAGAAATAGGGAAAACTGCATTGGCAGAGATAGAGGAATTCTGACTATATCTGCTACTGCTCAATTTTCCTATAAATGTAAAACTATTCTAAAAATAAAGTCTATTAAGGCTTCTCTCTCTCCTTTCCTTCCTTCCTCCCCCCTCCCTCTCTCTCTCTCTCTCTCTCTCTCTCTCTCTCTCTCTCTCTCTCTTTCTTTCTTTCTTTCTTTCTTTCTTTCTCCTGTCTCATGAGCCTCCTCCAGGGCCAGGACACTAAGCCCCACTCCACTTCAACATCTCTGTCCCCAAAGAGGTCTTATGTAGTCCATGTTCTGTGTCTCCATTTGCAGAATGGACCAGTGCAGCTCCCTCCTTAGGACATAATTTCCCTGTAGCTCAGGAGCCTGCAGTAGACATATTAAATATATTTTTTAATCTAGTTGAATAAATACTTTCTTAAAATGAAATTCTGCTTTAAAAAACTGCTCAAATCAGGTGCCAGGCACATGCCTGCAATCCCAGCTACTCTGAGATTGAGACAGGAGGATCAGAAGTTCAAGGCCAGCCTTAGCAACTTAGAGATACCCTAAGAAACTAAGGAAGACCCTGTCTCAAAATTTTAAAAGTAAAATAAAAAACAAGCGGGAGATGAGGCTTAGATTACAATTTACATGCTACCATTCCCCTGGGCGCTTAGCCACAACCTAAAATGTGATTCTGAACCAACAGTGACATCTGAGTCACTCAGGAACTTGTTAAAAATGTGGAATCTTGGGATATGCCCAGACCTACTGAGTCAGATTCTGCCTTTCGATAGGTTTACCTAGTGTTTCAAATTCATATTAAAGTCCAAAAATAAAAATTAAAAAAAAGAAAACCTGAAGAATTTTTTTTTTAAGTTTGCAGAACATCTGGTTAGCTATAAAAGCTGATTTGGGCTGAATTTCTAACTAAATTCTCTTTACTTAGTTTGAGAGTGTTTGTTACCAGATGTTCATGCTTGGACCCAACTTCTACCAAACATGAATATCAGGGAATTTTAACCATAGCCTTACTTCTTTCTCACAGAAATGTAGCAGCTTAAATATTAGTCTTTCCTTCTTGTCTTCAGCCAATGTCTGAACCATTGCATTTATTAGTTTCTTCTCCTATAACATTTTAATCTATACATAGCTTTGCTTATATCTGTAATTTTGGTGTCATCTTTTATCCATTTTTGCATTCATTCATTTGTGTGTTCAACAAATATAAATGAGTTGCTTTGGCACCAGTAGAGGTAAAAGATAAATAAATAATGGCTTCTGCTCTCAGGAAATTCACGATGGGAAAGTGTTCAAATAAACAGTCCATTAGAATACAGTGCCCTAAGTGCTATTTATTCATTCAAGTGGTATCTAAGTTCCTACTCTGTCCCAAATACTGTGCACAGCAGAGATTATGGATAGATTGCCATACAAAGGGGCATTTCAATGGCGGAAAAGGGAAATCTTCCAGAACAGGTATTCCCCAGAAAAATTTTTGGCAGGGATGGTTATATTCAAAATAGGGGGAACAGCTCCTGCAAATTCTGAGAAATAGAAACATCTGCTGGAGAGTTGGGGTTGTGGCTTAGCGGAAGAACTTGCCTAGCACAGGCAAGGCCCTGGGGTTCAATCCTCAGCACCACATAAAAATAAATAAAATAAAGGTATTGTGTCCAACTACAACTATATATATATACACACACACACACACACATATACATTTTTAATTTTTTTTAAAGAAAGATCTGCGGGAGGTATTGGAAGCTTTTGCCTCTGACTGGTTCTTAGAATAGTAGGGTCTGTCATAGCAGTAATTATCAGGTATGTTTTGAATGAAGAAGTAGAGAGAAATGAGGCTGGAGAAGCACACAGAAATGAGATCTTAGAAAGCCTCATAAGCATGCTAAAGAGTCTAAACATTATTTTTTTTTAATTATGGGGGTCCCTTGAAAGGAATGTTAGCATGTGTGGAGCTAGAAGTGTGGGTAGGAAAGAGATATGATGAAATTTGTAATTTGTACTTTAAATTTCTTGGTTTGGTGAGATATTTATTACTCACTTACTTGGTAGCAATACATTAATAATGGAGGCAGAAAGCTGAGAAATGAGGTTATTACTGTAATCTACATCTTACCTGCCTAAAATGTGATCCTGGATCAAGAGTATCATCTGAATCACTCAGGAAATTGTTAAAAATGTAGAATCTTGGGATATACCCAGACCTTCTGACTCACAATCTGCATTTCAATAGGTTCATCTAATGTTTCAAATTCATATTAAAGTTTGAGATGCACTGATACAGGCATTATTTTGTTAGTAGTAGTAAGGCTATAAGTAACAGAAAGACTTGAGACATTCACTGAAACAATTGATCAGACTTCGTGAATTAGTGGACAAAGAGATGAAGACAGGCCAGCAGAATCACTGTCTCTAAGGACAAAGATTAGGCAGAGAGCCCATATTTATCTTTTGTCTTTTACATTTTCTATTGACTTGTAATTGATTCATAGAAGTAATAAAATTGTTTTACAACTATCCTCTGCTCTAAAGTTTATAGCCAAGAGGATGTTTAGAATTGTACATAGGAAGTACCATGAACCCAAAATATACTCAATAGATATTTGTTATTAGATCTACCTCAAAACTTTTCTTCCAGGAAATATGTTGGGGGTAAAATAATTCTGTGTCTTAGTTCATCTTAGCATGAAATAAGCAGAACAAAGAGGGAGAAAGACAAGGAGGTGGCAGAAAAGAGAGAGGACCGCAGTTACAGGCTATAGCTACAATTTTTTAGTACATATTGGAGAGAAGAAGTCTTTATAAATAAAATTAATAAGTGTTTTAAATCTAAAGTAAATTTTCCTTGAAAACTAAAAAAAAAAATGATACCTAAATTTTGAATGCTTAATATGTGCTACTTATTGCCTATTCGCTGTGCATATAGAATCTCATTTATTTCTCCTAGCAATTCTGGAAGGTAGGAATCCTGCTTCCTCCTTTTAGTTACAAAGCCTGAGTATCATAGAGATGAAGGTATTTACCCAAGGCTGATCAGTTCACTGGAATTTCAACTTAAGATTTCCACTCAGGTTCTCTAGCCTTTTCCTACCATGTCATACTGCCTTTTAAAACAGATAACTCTTTGCATTTAACAGATAGACAAACAAAACACCCTACAAATAACTAACATTCTAGCATAGGAAAAGTGGGACATGGATACTGTTTGTCAATAGTCCAGTCAAAGAAGAGGATATAAAGAGAATATAGACCAGGAGAGGAAATAGTCCCCTGAGCCATAGAACATAAATTGTATCAGTTTTCATGAGCGCAAAAATTAGAGACACTAATCCAGATCCATAGTGCATACTTTAGTATTTATATACAATTTATTTATTTGTTCTAATCGGTTATATATGACAGTTGAAAGCTCTTTGAAAGTTTCATTGTACACAAACGGAGCATAATTTTTCTCTTCTCTGGTTGTGCATGAAATAGAGTCACATCATTTTTGCAATTATACATGTACCTAGGGTAATGATGGCCATCTCATTTCACAGTCTTTCCTACTCCCTTGCCCCCATCCTCCTCCACCTTTCCCCATCTAAAGTTCATCCACTTATCCCATACATCCCCCTCATATATATTAGCATCTACTTATCAGATAAAACATTCAGCTCCTGTATTTTTGAGATTGGCTTATTTAGCTTAGCATGATATTCTCCAACTCCATCCAGTTACCTGAAAATGCTGTAATGGTTTTCTTTTATTGCTGAGTAATATTCCATTGTGTATATATACCACAGCTTCTTTATCCATTCATCTATTGAAGGGCATCTAGGTTGATTCCACAGTTTAGCTATTGTGAATTGAGCTGCTATAAATGTTTGATGTGGCTGTGTTACTGTAGTATGCTGATTTTAAGTCCTTTGGGTATAGACCAAGGAGTGGGATAGCTGGGTCAAATGGTGGTTCCATTCCAGTTTTTCTAAGAAATCTCCATACTGGAAAGCAGGTTGGACCAATTTGCAGGCCCACCAGTAATGTAAAAGTGTGCCTTTTCCCTCACATCCTCGCCAACACTTATTGTTGCTTGTATTCTTGATAACTGCCATCCTGACTGGAGATGAAATCTTGGAGTAGTTGTGATTTGCATTTCTCTAATTGCTAGAGATGTTAAACATTTTTTCATCTCTTTGTTGATAGATTGTATTTCTGTTTTCTGCAAGTGTCTGTTCAGCTCCTCAATCCATTTATTGACTGGGTTATTTGTTTTTTTGGTGTTAAGTTTTCATATATCCTAGAGATTAGTGCTCTATCTGACATGCACGTGGCAAAAATGTGCTGCCAAAATGTAGGCTCTTTGTTCACCTCACAGATTGTTTCTTTTTCTGAGAAGAAACTTTTTAGTTTGAATCCATCCCATTCATAGATTCTTGATTTTATTTCTTGAGCTTTAGGAGTCTTGTTAAGGAAGTCGGGGCCTAATCCAACACGATGAAAATTGGTCCTACTTTTTCTTCTATTACGCATAGTAGGGTCTCTGGTCTAATTCCTAGGTTCTTGATCCACTTTGAGTTGAGTTTTGTGCATGGTGAGAGAAAAGGGTTTAGTTTCACTTTGGTACATATGGATTTCCAGTTTTCCCAGCACCATTTGTTGAAGAGGGTATCTTTTATCCAGTGTATGTTTTGGAATCTTTGTCTAGTCTGAGATCAATATATTTATGTGGGTTTATATATAATTTTATTTTTTCTCATTATATGTCACTATCATTTAGAATTATGCAATCCATTAGTCTCAATATTTCCTTTTGTTGTCTGGATGTAACACAAGGACTTTAATTTAATTAAAGCAGGTGAGAACAATTGACAATTATAGTCAGGAATTTAGAATCAGACAAAAGCAGAATGATGTTCTTTTGGGGCTAATTTTTGTCTATGCTGGAAGTTAAAAATTCATTCAAATTTTGAACACGTGTTAGGACAAGGCATTATGGAGGATACAAAAAGCAATAAAACATGCCTTCTGCCATCAAGAACCTAGCAATCGAGGATGGGAGATACGATATGTTGTATAATAACATGGTAAATGAATATTTTAAGAACCTGATGAAATGTAGAGATAAAATGAGTTAGAAAAGTGAGAGTTTCAGTTATTTAAGCTGTGAAATAAGTTATTCCATGACCTAGTGATGTTCAATACCCACTTATTCTGAGATTCGGGAATCAGGACAGGATACAGCCAGGACAGTTTGTCTTTACTCCATGATATCAGGGACCTCAGCTGGAGGACTCCAAGTCTGAGGGCTGGAGTCATCTGGAGGTTCATTATTTGCATGCCTGACAGTCAACACTCCATGGACTCAGAGGACTGGAGGTCCTCAGCAGCTGGGGCCACTCAGGGCTCTTACTGGCTTTGCGGTCTCTCTACTTGGCCTTTGTCTTAAGAGAAGAGCGCTAGGTAGAAGCTAATGGAATTTTCTAATCTAGCATTACCTAAGTCACTTCTTTTACATTCTTTAGCAATTCCCCTTAAATTCACTTTAAAGAGAAGATAATTCGATTTACCTTCTGCAGAAGTAGTATCATAGAATTTGTGGGCATGTTTAAAACCATTACACTGGGAAAGCTGTGGAAGTACTGGAAGTATAGCCATTTGAACTGGGTCTTGAAAGATCAATGCAATTTGAATAGGCAGAGGTGAGACGAATGGAAGCAAACCTAGGGAATTGCATCATCAGGGCAAACAGTACATTAACTGTTTACCCCCAATCCACCAGTCCCCACCACTGGGTTAGGTGAAGGTTTTGTGAGTGTAGCACATGAGGCTGAAAACAGATGTAGAGGCAAGTGTGGCAGGACTGCAATGCCACACTAAGGAGCATACAACCAATCATGGGAATGAGAGTTCTTCCGGTAGTGGTTTCAGCTGTGGCTTGCATTGGAATCATTTTGGGAACTTTAAAAATACTGAAAATACTGAAGACCACCCCCGTAGATTCTAATTTAGTTGTGCTGGAATGTGGCCTAAGCTTCAAGAGTTTTAAAAGCTTCCCAGATGGTTGCAATGTTAGAAAAGGTTGAGAACCAGTGTACTAAAGGATTTTTGAGGCAAAGGTCAATATTATCAGGGATCATTTGGTGCTTCTTCTCTCTCTGGGAAACCAGTAAGCACTGTACAGTAGATCTGTTTTCATTTGTCCATTCATTTGTTTTTAAAGCCAGACTCCTGAAGTCTCTTCTGGCTGCTTGAATGGAGTGCCATGGAGGTCAAAAACACTAATCCATTAAAATGTACCTTCTCTTTTTTACCATTTGATAGTATAGATTCAATGTAATCTTTAAGAAAATTAAGAAAAACATTTACTAGTGTGTGGTATCTCTCCAAAAGCCAGAACTTCTGAGTGACTCATTTGGTTAATCGGATCCTAGATCTCCTTTAGCTCTAAAAATGAAGTGGTAATTCAATAAACTTTATACTGCCTCTTGCATCTGCTTACATCAGGAAGCAGGCAAGGTGTCTGCCTATGGCTCAGGCCCAGGAAACAAGGTTTGGGTATCTGACAGTTGGAAGAAAATGCAAAGCACATTTGGGATACTAGAGATGCTTTATTCAGAGGCAGCAGCAGCCCTAAATGATAGGTCTGTTTTTTATAGGGAGGTCAGACAAAGAAGGCACAATGCCAACATGATGCATGCTCAGAGCAAATGTTTATGACCTTGAGTACACAGTGAATCAGGGTGTTCATGACCTTAACTACATACTACAACAGCCTGCCTGAAGCCTCAGTGGGGGAGCCTAACTACAGCCACTTCTGGCCTGCCTGACACAGGTTTTTAGTCTTAATATCCTCAGGTATTTTTTAAAAGGCCATCGGAATCCCCAGTTTTCCTACCGTATTATGGTTCTTTAAGGAATCATTTACTAAGAGAAATGTGGTTATGAAGACTCAAAAGTCCCATGATTTGCCATCTTCAAGCTGGAGACCCAGGAAAGCCAATGGTGTGGTTCAGAGTCCAAGGGTCCCAATGCTTTTCTTGTACAGAAACTCTCACAGATATATCCAGAAATACTGTTTAATCTAGGAAAAACTCATGGCCAGTTCAGTCGACACATGAAATTAGTCATCATACTTGCCTACGTTCTTATCTAGTCTCACTCCACTAAAATATCCATGGCAGGAATACCTAGTGTCATAAAGTAATATTCTTAGCACTCTACAACATGGAAATTTAGTGAAGGGAAGTTTCATAACCATCAGGATCTTATTGGGTCAATCCAGTATTGTATGAAGAAATTATTTCACATTTTATATGGAAACATTGATTTGTCCTCAATATGACTTCAACTATGTTATATTTATTATTCAATAATTCTATAAGGAAAGTGTTACTATGCCTGTTTTTCAGATGAGAACAATTGAGATTTATGGTGATGGTAACTTGACCAATGTCATAGAGCTAATAGATGACAAGATGAAATTTGAGTAAAGATTTTTCTTTTTTTTTCATATTGCAATAATTTTTTATTTGCTGTTGAAAGTAAGCTTTAAACTAACAACTTGGGTTTATGCAAAAAGCTGCATTTCTTTTTTTTTCATTACATTCCTTATTACACATATAGAGCACTATTTTTCATGTCTCTTTACATACAGTATGTTCACGCCTACTTATACCATTATACATGTACTCATTTTTTTTTTTTTGCATTACAAAGTTTTTCTGATTTTCAGTTCAATCTTCTTTATGGTATAGCATAAGGTACAGGAAAAAAATCAAATAAAATAGCATTTTATCAATCTCAGAAATTCAAGGACACAAACATCTTTGCTACTTTATTATATATTTTAGATTATATTAAATCCTTTTATTTGTTTCATATACATTTTCAACACATCTATTTAATAATGAGATTTCTAAATTTATTTTGTATATATTTGACTTATATTTGCATCTTCAAATTTCAGAGTATGTCATATTTATTATACACTGAAATTTTGGAGGGGTCCATTTCTGTTATGTCATTAACTATGAGGATATAATGACAAGTAAGACAGCAAGATTTTTCCAAAATGAGCCTCTCCTGCTACAGGTAAAGTGACAAGAAGTGCGTGAGGCAGTTCAGGCAGGTCCAAGGAACTCATATCATTTTCTGTCCCGTATTCACCATTACTTTACCAATTTCTTGGCCTTTTTGATTGTCAGGTTGTGTGCTTTCAGTATATGACCTTCTGTGCACTTTTAGATATGTGCTGCTAAAGCAAGCGTGGCCTTCCAAGCATTTTAGATAATTTTCTTATAAGAAGCTAATACATTTAACATATTTCTTCTACATTTATAAATCTTATAAGGTTCATTTTTATTTGATTTAATGAACATGTTACCTTTGCTCGAATTACGATTATTTTGTGCTATAACATTGGACTTCCCCCACTAATATAGTCTTGTGATATCTAGCTATCCAAACCCAAAATAACCTCCTATTCCTTTGAATCTCTAGTGGATTACTAATCATTTGCTTCACTTATTTTATACTGACTTAAAGTTGCCATTTGTTTTTATTTATGCCTTTTGAATGTTTTAGTTTTAATTGATACAGAATAATTGTACATATTTATGGGCTACGGTGTGGTATTTCAATATATTTACACAATGTAATTGTATTGCCTGAAACATTTATCCTTCCTTTTGGTTGGAGGTATTCAAAATCCTCTGTACTAGCTATTTTGAAGTGTATAATTAATTATTGTCAGCCATAGTTTTCCTATTATGCTATGGAACATCTGAATTATTTTCTTCCTGATTACACCCCTGTGCCTCTTAGCTGTCCACTCTCCATCCCCTACCACACCGCACCTTCCCAACCTCTGGTACCACTATTCTCTCTGCTTCTATGAAATCAATAAGTGAGAACATGAGCTATTTTTCTTTCTGTACCTAACTTACTTCATTTAATATACCATCCTTCAGTTCCATCCATGTTACCACAAGATAACAAGCTATTTGCCCAACTAGATCTTAACCTTATTGTCACAGATAATGTCTTGATCCTCTCTCTATCCTCAGCACCTGGCCTAGTGCCCAGAGTACATTGTCCATCCAATAAAAGCTTATTGGTGGTAATGATAATGAGAATCACATAAATATTATAGACTGTATATTATTTGAGTGATTTATCACCTGGTTCTCATTTGACAAGAGCAACATTTCTCCATTGAAATAATTAATGACATAACAGTCTATTGAACATTTTACTTTATTCATGAAAATGCAAATGATTTAAAAATGTCATAATGAAACCAGGTTTGTGACCATCAACACTAGCTAATGGATGGCTGGAAGTTGAGTCCATTGAACATTTTACTTTATTTATGAAAAAAAATTAGTAATAGTCAAGTTGCTCAATAATAACTAGCTAGGATATATTGTAAAATTCATATTTTTTCTTTAATCCTGGAGATATTAAATGTTACCAAGATCCCTCATTCGATATCTGCCACTATGTTAGTTAAAGGGAAATATAAAATAACTGTTTATACTTGTAGAATATTTTATATTTATTTACTAATTAATATTTGCAATAACTGTGAAATAATCATAATATTGTCATTTTGTAGATGAGGAAACAGAGCACAGAAAAGTTAATTTGCTCAAGACTGCACAGCTAACAAGGGAGAGAGTTGGGATTTGAACCTAGGCAGCCTGCGTCCTGAGTCTGAATTCCTAACCATAACACATACTGCCTTTAAGAAATAAAATAAATGATAGTATTTCCATCCTTAGGAAGCTCATAATGTAATTAAGCTAAAACTGATGTCACAAAACATGTTGTATTCTTACAGTCCATAACGATTGGGTAGATATAAACCAGTAAAATTTATTTTAATTAAAGAATTTTGAGTATTAGGTGTTTTTGAGTTGGGAATAAAGACCACAAGAGAGCCGAAGAGCCCCTATAAGGAAATGCATCCCACCAGCTCAAGGTCAGCTGGTACTACTTAGTTACTTTCCCATCTTTATTTTTCATCAGTAGAAAAGTAGAAACAGGAGCCTTGGTGGGAATGAAGAGGGCCTTTCATCTTCCAGGCAGAGAGACCACTTGGGAAGGCAGACTGAGAGCTGTGGGGGTGCAGAGCCATTTTAAAAACACATGAAAGTAAGAGCTTAAGAGAATTTTTATGAGGATGGCAAAGTCGAGGGTGTACGCTTAAGCATGCATGCAGGAAACGTGGGTTAAAACTGATCAGTGATTAAAATTCCTTAGACCTTTAAAATGCAAATGATTTGAAAATGTCATATATTTGAGAAGTAAGCATTCTCATTTATGAGAGATACAAAATGGCACTTTATTTTAGAGACTTTTTGAACTTCTGTGAAACTTAGCAGAGCTTCTGTATTAATTTAACAGATAAAAATATTGCCTGCTGGAGCTTGGGGAAAAATTCCATTGATTTCTGACCCCTACCTTGTCACCCTTCAGAAAGTGGTAGGGCAATTGAACTTTTCTTTTTAAAACCTTGTATGGGTAACTCTACAAGCACATCTGCGTACACTGGAGAGACATTGTCACAAGCTTCGTTTTTCATGTCAGTAAATTGCAACTCCCTGCTCTGGTTTCTTAAAGTCAGGCACACACATTTTCCATGACTTCCATTTTTTCTTTGTCCTTCTGGACCTGCTGCAGTTTATGTTCACTAATGCATGCCACAGCCAGGTTCTTATATGCACAGTGACTACTCTGTCTCTTTCCCTGGGACCCTCTAATTACAAGGCTGAGTTTGAAGATTTAAACATTTTGGCACACAGGGTGGTGACTCAAGATTAAATTCTCTCCTCAGGCTATCTAATTAATAAAACTCTCTAATTTTTGTCAGGATACATTCAGCAGGGGCTTAAATAACTAGTTCTCAAAGAGCCCTATTTTGCTATTGTCAAAAACTATTCTTTAAACCTGCTAAAAATATCCCAGAATACAGTAAGTGGAAAGTACAGCTTCCTCCCCTTGTGAAGATATGGTTAGCTCCTTGTGCATTTGGCTGTTTTAAATGTATGTCAAGAGCAGAAAGAGGAATGGGGAGGGAAATTTTTGTCACCAAAACCCACAGGGCTCAAGCGACTGAAGACATGCCTTTTCCTACCAAAGCATTTGGGAGAAGAAAGTTTAAATTTTTGAGGCTTGTTTTTTCTTTCTTTATCCCTTTTATTTTTCTATCTGAACAAATGAATTTCACCACAAAATATATCCAATGGGAGTTATTTTTTTTCTTCCAAGAAATAAGATAGAGAATTTTTCTTTTGATTTCACTTTAATTAAATTCTACCATGATTAGTAGTAGTCAGTAGCAATTACACATGGAGGCCAAGGAATATATAATTTTGAAAAGATACCCAAATATTTATAGTAGTTATGATTCAATTTCAAAATGATACACTTTGTGCAATTGTAGCAAAACCAACAATATTATATGTCTTTGTTTCCCTACATTGAAATTGGCTCATGCATTTTTTTAATTTAGGAAGAAAAAACATTAAAAAATTTAATAAATGTTTATTGAGCATTTTATGTATATGAGAAATAAACACTTGCTTGTTTTTTTTTTTATTTTTTCTAGAAAAAATATTCATAATAATTCAATGAGTATCTACTGAGCATCTAAGTGGCAGTGTTTAAGGTACTGAGAAACAATAGAGAATGAAACAAACATCTATTCCTTCACAAAGTATGCATTATAATGTGGAAACAAACAATTCACAAGATATGTAAGCAAGATATACATTATATATACTACTACATCAAATAGTAGCTAGTACTAAGAAGAAAAATAAAACAGGAAAGTAGGTGGAAATGAAGCATCCCAAGGAATTGTAAATTTAGACAGGGTGACCAGAGAAGGTCTAGTTGAGAAGCTGACTTCTGCACTAAAACTGAAAAGAAGTGGGGGATTAACATTAGGAGGAAGAATGCTCCAAACAGAGAGTTAATGCAAAGGCCCTCTGAATGGATCACTAGTGACTGGCCCAGAATGAGCAAAGAGGGAAAGGCAGGGGATAACTCAGAGAAGTTCTGGGGTCCTAGTCACATAGGGATTTGTACATCATTATGAGGGTTGTTCTCTTGCTCAGAGTAAGAAAATGTTTCTAAGTATATGGAAGTTTGAGGCAGAACAATAAGATCTTATAGTTTCTCATAGATTGCTCTAGTAACTCTGTTGAGAAAAGGTGAATGTGAGACAAGATCAGAGACAAGGAGACCACATTGGAGATTGCTGCCATGATCCAGGTGAGTGATGATGATGTATTGGACCAGGAAATTATCAAGGATGGTAGGAGGGGTGGTCAGGTTTTAGATACATTGTGAAGTTATACATGACAGGGTCTACTGGTATGCAGAAGTGATATGAGATAGGGGTGGGGATGGGAAATTTCAGAAGCACTATTTACAAATTTTAAGTTTAAAAGAATCCCATAAGACATTTGAATGAGATATCAAGTCTAGGTTTCAGGGAAATCCAGATTTGGGGTGTGTTTGTGTGTGTGAGAGAGAGAGGAGTGGGGGAGAGAAATAGATAGACAGACTTGGGAGTTTTAAACATATAGATGGCATATGATGTATAAGATTGAATGAAGTATCTAAGGAAATGAGTATGGATGAAAACAAGAAGTTCATGTCCAAGTACTAAGACCTAGGTTGCATTAACACTTTGACTTTAGAAAGATGAAGAGACACCAGTGAATCCGACTGACAGCAGAGCTAAGGAAGAGCCAGGCAGATATGAAGTGTTAACCCTCTGTGCAGAAGACAGAATTATACTCACAAGTATTTTATTAGGGGCAATGCCTGTGAGACAAAGTTGAGGAGGGAGCCCCACAAGGACAGGACAGCTGAGAAACTTCAAATGCAAGTCGGACAAGTAAAGAAGAGATGGGGACAAAGATTGAGTACATGCCGTTTAAAGAAGTTTCAGCAAATCTACTGAGATGTATTAAGGTGAAGTCAGCCATCCAAGGAGTGCTGTGCCTTCCAGAAATGGCCCTACCTTAAATCCCAGCCACGTGCAGCTATTGGGGTACTTGGTGTTGGGACAACCATGATGATGAGTTCAGAGACAGCACCTTGAGTCCCTTAATCAGCAAACCTTCTTCTAGTTGGAGACATGTTTTCATACCTACCTACCAAATGTGGCAACCAATTATTGATTGTTGTGCAATAACCAACCCAAAACTTGATGTCTGTCAGCCAGTTGCAGTCAAAGCTTGACTGAATATAGAGTTATTTGGCTTGACTGAGATAAAACACCATAATGGTTTCTACATCCCCTAATGTCTTCCATGTGGCTTCCTGGATGTCTCACATGGCAGGTCATGGGTTTAAGAGTTAGGAAACAGGATCTGCCTGTCCTCTTAGGATTAAAGCTAGACACTAAAGCATTTTTTCAGCCATTTTTCTATTGGTTAAAGCAAAGCAAAGACAGTCTATCCCCAGTTTTGGGGAGTGGAGAAATTGACACTATTTCTAAACATTGGAAAGAAAAGGAGGTGGCATGTACTTTATGGATAGAGAAATAATTGATCAAGCTATCTTTGGACATAAGCTACCTCATCAAGTGAAGAAATGTTTGAAAGAGGGAGATAGCAATCAATCATGCCAAATATTACTGAAAGGTTATTTAAAATGAGACAGAGAAGAATTTAACAATATAACTGTAATTATGGTAATTTTAAAATTTGTTAAGGATCTATAATGGTATAGGTTAAAGTATGACTAAAGGGTTTTGGAGAGAATATGGGAGGGGAAAACTTGAGTTAGATAATAGAGATAATTTTTTCAAGAAGTTACATTACAAAAGGAATGAGATAGTAGCAGAAGCAGAAAGAGATATCAGGAGAAGTTTATTTTAAACTGTGAGAAATAGCATCATATCTATGTTTATGGTATTGATCCAGTAAAGAAGGAAAAATGATTATAAGGTAGGAAAAGAAAAAGAATGCTCAATAATTTTTAAGCAGGCAAAGAGGATGGAGCTAAAACACAAGTGAAGAATATGATCTTAGGTACAAGGTCAGTTTATAAATACAGATATAGGTAATAGAATAGATATAGTTGGGTTGCTGGAGAATTTATTTTAATTGCTTCCCTTTTCTCAGTGATATAGGAAGAAAGATGATCTACTGTGAAAAAGAATGTTGAAGTATGTTGGAGAGAGGAGAGGCATGAAAGTCATCCAGAAGAGTGGGAGAAGGAATTGTTTAGGGGATGGAATTATTGCTATGCAACATTCGGAGCCCTCTGAGGTTCATGAATTTAAAGAGTGACAAGTAGCACAGGGCTATATTTTACTTAGACATATGGACTAGGAGGGTAAAGTTAGCCAAAATACTGGTTTAGTCAAATGTAAAACTGAAGTGAAGCAAGAAAGTCATAGTTATGTCCAAGAAGGTAATTGTAATAAATTATAATGGAGTTTAAGATGTTGACTTTTAAAGTGGTGTCCATCTCAAAATGCTATATTTTTGTGTTTGTGGCTTTTACATTTTTGATAGTGTTTGTTTTATTCCTTTCTTCATTCAGTAAATTAAAAACTTCCCACACTTGAATGACCTTGCCCAGAGACAGTGAGCTACTTAACTTTGGGAGTATCCATGCAGAAACTGAGCAGATGTTTTATGCAAGATAGTTAAAATAATTCAACCTCCAGGAAAATATTGGACTAGAACAGTTTAGGGGGGTTTGTGGTTCAACTCTGGTATTCTATGATTCACCCAAGGATTATTTGTATACCTGTTATATGTAGTTTAAAGAGCTACTAAAGAATTTAAAAAGACATGTTGGCTATATTCTCAGACCCTAGGATTAATATAATTCAGTATCTTTAAGGAAATTTTAGAACATAGATGCATTTATGTATTTTATTTTCTAGTTTATGAAAGTTGATAACTTATTTATCTATCACTTCTGCTCAGATACAGTTGCTGTGATGGTCTAGCCCATGCCTAGACTATTTCATTAGGAGTAAATTCCAGGGTTGAGCAATTTTGCCTCTCAGAAACCTTGATCTGAGGTGGGCAGGGGAGACTGGATTGTTTTACTTTAGTAACATACCTAAAAAATGGCAGATGTAAAGGATTTGTTCAAGCAGAGTCATTGGCACATGTGAGGCACCTTGATAGCCCCCAAGAAGGAAAGAGCACCCCCATTTTGCTGCTATGTACATAAAAATCATAGTTTTCCTTGTGTGGAAAAAAAATGTCAGCAGTATCTAGGACATTTCTATATTCAGGCCCTGCACTGAATTGGGGCACAGCTGATATATTCATTTCAGATTGCTGCAGATGGAATTTTCATTTATCTGTTGGCATATTCATTAACTGGACAGAAGTGATTGGCTTACTTTTGCCAGATTCTGGCTGTTTTATGTATAGAGTCCTGGTTTTACTCTAGATATTTTATACCTCCAGGCAGTAAACATCACCAATGTAAAAGTTTACTATTCTTGACATTTGTATCATCCAGAAGACACCAACTGATGACTAAATATAGTTGTGAGTTGGCAAAACTACAGGCCATGGGGAGGGCTTTTTCCTAAGTTATATAGTGCCAGGTACTAGAGTAATGTCCATTTATATTGGAATTTTCCTCCCTCTGTAGACAAAAGTTATTCTCAGTTTACTGTAGTATTTCACTTTGATAACATCCAGTATGAAAATGGAGGGTAAGAGTTAAGTATGAAAATATATTTGGTACTAGCAATTAAACCCAGGGGTACTTTTAACCATTGCGTCACATCTTGAGCCCATTTTTAAATTTTTATTTTGGAAAAGGGTCTTGTCAAGTTGCTTAGGGCCTTGCTATAGCTGGCTTTGAACTTGTAATCCTCCTGTCTTGGCTTCCTCAGCTGCTATGATTATAAGCATGTACCATCACACCTAGCTGAAAGAATCTTTTACAATACTGATAGGGTTTTTTTTTTTTTTTTTTTTTTTTTTTTTTTGCCCAAGAAAAATCTATAGATATTCAATTACAACTTTATTTTTAAATTGCCCAATTTATATAAAAAGTAGATTTTTACATCTATTGCATGTCACAAATCACAGGAGGACATCAAAAGAGAATACTTGCTATCTGTAATTAAAAATTTTTAAAAGTGGGAGATGGTTAAATTATGTACTGCAAAGGTCATTCTATAAAAAAAAAAATCATCATGGACAGAGCCAGATCAAACCTAGGCAAGCAGGTGGGCAGACAGGCAGGTAAGTAGGTGGGTGAGCTCAATGAAGAAGCAGGTGGGCAAGCTGACAGGCTCTTCCATCCATGTGCAGGGCAGGATTGGTAGACAAGTTTCAGAGAATAGCAAGACAGATTGGAACCCAGGGAAGCATCAGAAAATACGGCTGGTGGACTTCAGTGTTAAGACAGAGGTTATTTGCTTTGTGCTTTCTCTGTGTGGGCACATCACCTGCTACATGTGGGCAGCTTTGGCCCACAAGCTTGCAAGGATCCAGAAAACATCAGGGGCTTAAGCAAATTCTACCTATGATTAAAGATGCTAAAATTATCCCCAGAATAGCCTTGTGACTATGAAGGAGTGGATCATTAACAGGATTCTCTCTTTGTCTATGAGAGTTGATGATAGCAGATGAAGAATACAGAACTCTGTATTCTCTACCAGGAACTTCTGTCATACAAGCATCAGGACTTCAATCATGGGACAGGTGTCACTGGACACTGTAGCAATTAAATACAAGTCTTTAAGAATGATGTTAGATGACCTTCCTTAATGTTACAGAAGACTCTGATAAGGTTGAGTGTCAATTTCTCTTGCGGTTCCTGCTTTAAATTTACTCAATGAAAGATGAATAAATAAACCTAGTGGCTAATATTTTTTGAGTTCATGAGAAAAGATAGATTGAACCAGATACAGTGAAAAAAGTATCAGGTGTCAAGGAAGAGTGTTGAATATTCATTAAATTAGCAGGGAGGAGTTTTGGAGGTTTCTTTCCCTCCTGGGACCAAGTGCCATTCTGAGGATTCTTAGTGCCATATTTAACATTCCAGAGGAAACATACTGCTATACACATGCAAGTAGAAATAGAACCCATTGGGCCAGATGATATCTCAAATGATTCCTTGATATCAAAGATTGTGTATATGTTGACAGTTCTCAGTGATTTGAATAGGTGCTCCTTTAAGAGAGCTGTCTCATAACAAAACTAAATTTCTCAGTTCTTATTTGATAATTTTTTTTCATAATTTTTAACTGAGAGAAGCAAAAGGCAAATGAAGTTTTTCTTCCAGATGGTGATATCTGCTTACAAAGTACATTTATTCATTGTTTTAATAAATTTTCTTTGTACTAGCAGCAATAAATTTCTACAGAGCTAGAAAGACATATAAGATATTGGGTGAATGGAACAACACCTCTCACCTGACTCTCTTCGTACCTGGCAGTATTCTCATTCTCTTTGGAGTATTCTAAATCTCCACTGGTAATCTAAATTTTGAAGTTCACTTCATTTTTCACTTTTCATTGTACTTTTTCCTCCTTCAGTAATCTAATCCATCCATCCTTATGACTTTGGACCATCTATGTACCAATGAATCACAAATATGGTCCCTGGAGCAACAACAGCTGCGTCACCTGGGAACTTATTAGCAATTTCAATCCCTATACTCTCCATCCTCCAGATTCATGAAGTCAGAAACCTCAGGGAGGAAGTCCAGTAGTCTATTTTAATGAACTCCAAAGGTAACTCTGATGCTTGCTAAAGTTTGAGAACTGTTTTGGTTTATGCTGTTTTTCTGAGCTCCATGCTGGTGTAGCCAACAAACTCTAACTTCAAGGATATCTAACAGATATCCCCCAAATGGAAACCTCTACCTTCCTTCATCCACCCCCCAATCTGCTCTACTTTTAATATTCCATATTTCAGTAAATTGTATAATCACTCAGTTTCCTAAACCAGAAATCTGAGAATTACCCCTGATACTACTTCTACCTCACCTTTCACATTCAGTTAACCACCACATTGTGTTTAATTTTACCTCCAGAATTTACTGGATAACTCTTTGTTTCTCTCCATCACTAATACCATCTCCCTGTTCTAAGCTATCATCTGCCTGGACTACTGAAATAATCTAACTAGTATCTATAGAGTCTCTTTTGGCTCAGAATACTCTCCCTATGCTTTCCATGGTTTTGTTAGTGCTTAGAGTCTTCTAAGGACTTGTATCTTTAGTAAGTTCTACAAAACTAATGCTTCTCAAAGTATGAGTGGCACATTACTGAATTAGAATTTTTGGAATAGGGCTTAGTAATTTATAAATGTAATGTAAAGTATTCACAGTCAATCCTCATAAATTTCATTTTATAAAATATTATAATGTATAATAATTTTTAGCAGTAAATACTTTTCTCTTTTACCAAAAGTCAAGGGAGAATTTGATGATTATTCATATAACTTAAATAAATCTTATCAATTTAAAAATGTTTATGTTTAATTCACTCAAATTTTAAAAAGTTTGTTATTTAGATGAAAAGTATGCTATTAAATATTATGATGGTTACTTGATCTATAAAAAATCATAATATATAAAGTGTCACATTTAGAGAAAATTAAAAATTCTAAATAGTTTAATGTCAGTTTTACAATATGCTAGAATGTCAATGCTTTGCAATTATTTATTATTATTATGATATTTTTCCTGAACACAAAAACTTTTGGGGAGATAAATACTTTTTCAGAAATTACTGGAAAGGAGCAAAAATAAAAACCAAAGAAATAATTCTAATGTAGGGTAGTAGGTTTTAGATCATGTTTCTCCATACTAGCTAGATGAGTTCTTGACTAATATGTTTAACAAATTAATTATATTTCTAAGTGGGCAAATTTGACATCATACTCTTATGGATTATTGAGAAAGAATTGTTATCCAAATTAGAAAAAATCTAAGGCCATTCCTATTAATCAATTTTCTCAAAATAAACCTCAAAAGTCGGGGGCTTATTCTACTTTTATCTGGCCTCAAAAGATACATAAATGTGTGGTTACATGACTGGTCCAATAAGGTCCATTTAATCATTAAGGATTTTTTTTTTTTTTTTTTTTTGCGGGAATGCGGGAGATCCCAGCCCAATTTTGTGTTTTATTTAGAGACAGGATCTCACTGAGTTGCTTAGTGCCTCACTTTTGTTGAAGCTGGCTTTGAACTTGTGATCCTCCTGCCTCAGCCTTCCAAACCACTGAGATTACATGTGTGAGCCTCGATGCCTGGCTTATTAAGGGTCTTGAGACATAAGTATAGTCACTCCTTCCTATCTTGACTTAAATGATTGTCATCCCAATACATCTCTAGATAGGTAAAAATGTAGGAATATGCAGAAAAATAGACCTAGATAAAAAGTATCCAAAGACCAGGAAGTTTGAGATTTTCTAACAGTTGACAATTTGATCTCTACTGGAATTAGGATTCCTTGCATCCACAGCAGGGGCCTGGAGTTAATCTATCTGGTGAGAATTTTTCCATCCTTTCTCTGCATCAGACAATGTTTTGCCTTTTGCTATCCTGCATTTCTTTTACCTGTTAAAAAGATCTTGGGCTGGGGATGTGGCTCAAGCGGTAGCGCTCTCGCCTGGCATACATGCGGGCGGCCCCGGTTTGATCCTCAGCACCACATACAAACAAAGATGTTGTGTCTGCTGAAAACTAAAAAATAAATAAAAATTCTCTCTCTCTCTCTCAAAAAAAAATATATATATTTTATATATATCTATAAATATATATTATAGATATATATAAAATATTTATATATATATAAAGATCTAGTTGGTGAAAATGTGTTCTCCCTTTATTAGATCTTAGAAAAATTTCCCTCCCATTCCTTTACTCTAGTACAAAGGACTTTTTAGTGATTTTGATATTTGTTTGGTCTGTTGAGGTTGACCCTGGGGAGAGAGGGAATCCAAGTAATAGCTCTGAGGCAAACATATTAAGCTCATGCTTCAAAGAGTGCTAAAGTCTAATAACAGGAAGAGAGGAAAATTCACAGGACACACATATGGAAAATAAGGGGAAATGAATCTTGCACTACAGAAGGAAATACAATAAACAATATAAGTAAATAAAATACATAGTGATGAATGCAAAAGAGGACAAAAACAGAAAAAAAAATTATCAGGGGAGGAAGAAACAAAGTGAACCGTGTGATTCTCTTAGGGAAGAGGAATAAAAAAGAAATAAATTGCTAAAGACCCTGCAGTGGGAGCTTGCCTGGCAAACACCAATGAAGGCAGTGTGGCTAGAGCTGAATGACCCGTTGAGACATAAGTAAAGTCAGTCAGGGAGAAACTGGAGTTGAGAATAGGGAGTTGATGGTTGACCAAGTCTTACAGACCATTATAAATGACTGGAAGGACTTCTGTTTTTATTCCAAGCATGCTGAGAAGACATTCTTGAGTTTTTAGCAGAGAAATGATATGATATTCCTAGATCATCCTAGATGCTAGGTTGATATTAGACTGAAGTGAGACAAAAGCATACTACAAAATCAGAAGACAAAGACATTAATAAAGGTGATTTTTGATAGGGGGTGTAACAAATGAAGATGGTGAGAAGTAGTCAGAATGTGAAAAAAAAAATTGAAGGTATAATAGATTTTACTAAGTAGAAAAAATTCATTAGTAGTTTACAGTTATGGCCCCTTGCCTAGGGCCAGAACACAGTTAGTGACCTATCTGAGCCTGGCATCGCCAGGCATAGGAAGATAGAATTATAACACAGCCACAGAGGAAGGCCAGGTGGAAAGCATCTCATGCTGCCTACCGCTATTAGCTCAATTATGAAGATGCACAGGCATGTGGTAAAGGTGAATTTTTGAATTTGTAGCCATCTGTGTCCTTTTTAGAGTATTAGTTTCTCAGCAGGTTGGAGGTTAGGGGTCGTAGAGGCAAGGTGAGGGGATTGGTGCAGAAAGTCAGAACACTTGGAGTTGAGCATTTGCTTTTGAGCTAAAACAGTCAGATTTCCTTCCAACTGACAACATACACCCAGAGCTCTCAACTTTGCTCCAGAAGGTTCTTTGTTCTCCTATTTGAACATACATCTGCTAGCTGACAGCTTGGGGATTTGAGTATTCAATTCTCTTTCCTGCCAGGAACCAGCCCTTCCTGCTAGACTCAAGATTAAATAATTGCCAAAGTAGCCAATTAGTCTTATGTTCTTTCCAAAGAGATGCCAGCTATATTTTCACATAAAATGGAACACTCCCACAAAATCCACAGGAATATCACGACAGTAGGGACATTGGGCAGTGGGAGAGAGGTGATAATTTGGAAGAGGGAGAAAAGATAATAAAATTATGAAAAGCAGGATATGCCAACAACTTAATCCAGGTCCTTATGATCACATTTTATCTTGGGTTATACAATTTTGTTGTCAGCAAATGATGGGAAGATCTAATAAGTATTATCTAGGATGATTTTTACCTCGAAGTGAAACTCATGTCTAGTGACAAAAATAAAATAACACATATTGCTGCAATACTTTTCTGTATTATTCTTTGTTTTCACTGACTCTCATGAATGTATAGATCAGATTAACCACAAATCTCTAATCATCTCTTCAAGATTATTTGCACAATTTTCACTTTCCAACTTCTCTCATATCTTTCTCACTTTGACTTTTTCTAATGTTCTCAACACATAAATACCTAGAACTATAACATTCTATTAAGCTAAATCGCTAAGCGTTCAAAATTTACTGATACTAGGCAAAAGCTAAGGGACAATAAATTTTCTCATAATGTGTTAACCACTTTGAGCAAGACACAAATACATAAGGACTTCTCAGACAAGTCATCTCAGCCATGAGAGCTCGACAACAATATGGTGTTTCCTGTCTACTGATGTTAGTAGACTCCTATTTTAGGTTCCCAAGAATGCTTTCTGAAAGAGTAGTTCAGACCCAAAATACCCATAATAATCTTGTTAAAAGGATAATTCAGATATTTAAAGCTTTAAAGCATCAGGCAGGGCTGCTCAATCAAGAGTCTTTGCCTTTCATTTTAGAATCCTAATTTTTGACATCAGCAAAAGATGGGGTATGGGGGGCAACAGGAGTGTCTGCATAGCTGTCCGTGGTTCTTAAAGATTTGTAATTTTGAAATTCATTTAACAATGTCTACTAATGTCTATTCCCAATATCCTTTGTATCACATGTATTCATTTCTACCCACAGGTCTGTGGGTTACCTTTCTACTATAAGATTCTGTCATTAAACACCTCCCATTCCTTAAGATGCTCCATTGTGTTTGAATCCCCTGAGTTACTGTGAAAAGTTTTGTTGTTGTTGTTGTTGTTGTTTTTAAATAAGGAAGTCTAAGAAATAATGAGAGAATGTTAGAAAATGAAGAGTAAAATATTGGGCAGAATCGGCTACACAATGTACTTACGTGTTCAAGTTCAAATAGTTTTATAGGGGGAAATAGAGTTTAATATCTGAAGGGAAGCAAATTTAAGCTGAAAATAAAATAAAAAGTTCACAGATGATGAAATATTGATGTCAGTTTAATACAAACTGGTGTCTATAAGATAAACTGGGTCTAGTCTGGCTCTTTGTATTATTTAGATTAGAGAAGTACAATAAAATTTGTATACATTTGAAACGCAACCAGCTAGCAAGGGAATTGTCTCAAAGAACTATGGTGAATGCAAATGAGATAATCAAGAACAAAAAGAAATCACTTTCATTATTATAATGTCACATTTATGAAAGAAGTGCCTGTAAAAGCCAGTTTCAACACTGAATGAGGAACTTTTCCACAGGAAGCCTAAATAGAGTACAAAGAAGTAACAAAGGTACAAATGGTTACTGAGAGTGCATGTTTCCATTGCCAGGGAAAGCAGGACTCATGTCACAGGTTGTACTGTAAAATAAATTACCAAATTCTTTAATGCAAAACAATAATTCTGCCACTATCCTTGTGACTCCTCAAACTGCAGTTGTAGTTTGGAAGTGAAAGAAAGTATCCGGGAATCAGTTGGATGAAATCTTTAACAACAACAACAACAACAAAGTAAATATCCTAAAACTTACCTGTTGTGAGGACCACAGCAAACAGAAGAACCAGTGAAAAACTCCTGGAATTTTTGCTAGGTTAGATCATATCAGGTATTTTCAGCAATTCACACAATTCTAGTATTTAGAATGCTTAACTTAGACACACACCCCATATAAGAAACTTTCTCTACTAGTGAACAGCCCTTCAAGTATAAAATATAAGGCACCAAGTGTCTCTAGATTTTATCACTATTTGGTGGGGGGCTAGGCAAAGAAAATGAGCTTTTAAGTATAAGGACCACATCTCAGAATCTGGGATTTGAAAGAGATACTATATGCCCCATAAGATGCTGAAAGAGCGTGATATCTTTTTAGGTTCTGCTTTAAAAAAATAAACAAAAAGCAGAAAATGCATTCTTCAAGAACTATTCAGAGGCTTAGGCCTCTTAGGGAATGAACTGAGAAAAGGCTATATTCATCATAATGGTAGGATTTGTAATGTCTTCCCTGTACTCACCTGCATTATCCTATATTATTAATATGTCCTTTATTACCTGGTCCTCCATGATAAGTTGCTCCCAATCAAGAAGTTTTGTTCCAACATGAAGAACCCTGATTTCCAAATGTCATGATGGTCATGATCACCAGTTGTCTCATATTGAGTTTTTATAGGATTTTCTATGCTATGTATTTTCAGAACTAAACACTGCAATCTGAAACTTCCATTCTGGTGCTCACTGTGTGGGCTTCCCAAGCCTTACACAGGTATACTTCCAGGGAGGGAAGCCACTATGTTCAGGAGAAATCTCATCATGAAATCAAAAAGCACAACACACAAACAAAAACTTTAAAATAATTTTTTTAATACAGGGAAACAGTCATTTCAGGCTGAATGGACTCATCAATAGACACCTGAGACTAAATAGGAATCCTTAGAGAGTGATCTTATTCCAATTTTTACAGTTCAAGGGAAGACAGAGAAATAATCTATTTTTTCACTTCACCCAGACAAATGCTACCTTAACGATAGAAGTACTGAATCTGTGTCAATGGACTAGTCCAAATTCATCAAGTGTGCCTCATACCAATGTTCCAGGCAGATAGTTCATCTGAAACCTAACCCATCTGTCTTAATGGAGGATATTATTTTAGAATATGCAATACCTTTTTTGCGTGTGTGTGTGGTACTGGGAATTGAACTCAAGAGCATTCGACCACTGAGCCAAATCCCTAGCCATATTTTTTATATTTTTTTTAGGGACAGGGCCTCACTGAGTTGCTTAGTACCTCGCTTTTTGCTGAGGCTGGCTTTGAAGTCGTGATCCTCCTGTTTCAGCCTCCTGAGTCACTGGGATTACAGGTGTGCACCACAGTGTCCAGCCGGAATAAGCCATGCCTTTCTAAACAATACAGTATGATCCTCAATAGGGAGAAGGTTAGTCTTAGAATTGAAGGCCATTTGGCCAAGTCAGTGTCAAGCTTGCACAAATTTAGACAACTCCATTCCTGTCAATTTTTCAGTACATGTAGTTTTTGTGGGGAGAAAAATATATTCTTCTAAATTCTACTTCTGTAAATTGGCTTGTGGAGATAAGACTTGCTATTTATCTGAAAATAGCATTCTCATTGCAGCTATTACACTAACTGCTCAGTATCAGTGAACTTCTGTACACTGAGACCACTCCTATCTGAAGATCTCTCCTTTGTGTATCTATTCCTTTGTGTTTCTGGGTTAATATATTTTTAATGCATGTCAAAAAGATTTTTACATATTTATATTGGAATATATTCTGCAAATGTGAACTTCTCAGCTGAGAAGCTGATGTCAGAACAATTACTAATATGTGTTTCTAGAATAATTGTTCCTATGTACATGAAAACTCTCAGAATTTTCCAATTATATGTGTTTTATGCCACTTATACTTAACAGCTGATATGGAATATATCTACATCCAGAATCTAGGACAAATTTGTCTCAGCATCCTAATCCAAGTCATTTGCCATTTGCTTTCATATCAATCCTGGTCTTCCAGCTCTGCAGTATATTGCATAGTGCTAAAACATATGGACTGTGGATTCCATGGTCCCATACTAGCTGGTTTCCTGTTAGGTTCAATTGGAGAGGTTGGAGAAGAAATGGAGAAGCCAGTATTTCTTAACCTTCTTTCAGCTTTAGAAAGCATCTCCAGAAGTGGTTGCATCTCTATAGTTCCTGCTCCTATTAGGCAGCTGCTGCATCCAAGGTCCCAGCTCCCACATGCAGCCCAAGATCTTCTGTGCTAGTAAAAATGTTCCCTACATTTTCCCTCTGGTGCTACAGGTGGTACATAGCTTCTTTCTGTACAATCCTTCTTTCTGTACAATAGTTGCCTATCCAGCCTCATTTTCCCTTTCCACTCGTCCAACACTTAGATTAGTGTCGACATTAAATTCCTCCCATTCTATTCCTTGGCATAAGTCTGTTATCTTGAATAGTTCTGAAAGTTACCATGAAGTAGAATACAGGCAGTTAATTGCTGTCTAAAAACTAAAAACAACAACAACCAAAAAAATTTTAAAAACCCCTACATTGCCACATAGCATCTGGCACTGATAACTGGACATTTATTCATAAACTTTGGCTACTAAGAATGCATTGCTTGCAAAAGTGTCAACATGTGCCATAGTTTTTGCTAACTCTCTCATAAAAAGAAGGCCCCCCTGGTCAATCTAAACACCCAGAAAAATCTACTTGCTAACTTGAATGTCACCTATTTGTTGAGAAGTTCATGAAAATATTAAAGCAATCATTCTTTTTTAAAAATAAATATTTATATTTTTAGTTATAGTTTGGGCACAATATATTTATTTTATTTATTTATTTTTATGTGGTGCTGAGTATCAAACCCAGGGTCTCACACATGATAGGCGAGTGCTCTACCACAGAGCCACAACCCCAGCCCAAACAATGGTTCTTAACAAAGGCTTCATATTATCATAATCCAAGTATTAAGAAAACTTCATACATTTAAGAACAAATAAAATGAGAGACCCTAGATACCTCTTCACTTGGCTGAATGCTAGAATCACTTGGAGGGCTTTAAAAATTCCAGTATGCAGGCCAATTATAACAGAATCTCTGAATATGACACCCAAGCAGTATATGTTTTTTTTTAAATTCTAATTTGTTATATATGACAGCATAATGCATTGCAATTCATATTACACATTTAGATCACAACTTCTCATATTTCTGGTTGTGTATTAAGTGTATTCACACCATTCATGTCTTCATACATGTATTTAGGATAATGATGTCCATCTCATTCCACCATCTTTTCTATCCCCATTTCCCCTAACTTCCCCTCACACCCCTTTCCACTATCTAGAGTTTTTCTAATTCTCCTGTGATCCCCCTCCCAACCCCACTATGAATCAGCCTCCTTATATCAGAGAAAATGTTCAGCATTTGTTTTTTGGGATTGACTAACTCCACTTAGCATTATATTCTCCAACTCCATCCATTTACCTGCAAATGCCATGATTTTATTCTCTTTTAATGCTGAGTAAATTCCATTGTGTATACATACCACATTTTCTTTATCCATTCATCTACTGAAGGGCATCTTAGTTGGTTCTAACTTAGCTATTGTGAATTGTGCTGCTACAAACATTGACATGGCTGTGCCCCTGTAATATGTTGTTTTTAAGTTCTTTGGTTATAGACTGAGGAGTGAGATAGCTGGGTTAAATGATGGTTCAATTCCACGTTATCCAAGTAATCTCCAAACTGCTTTCCATATTGGCTGCACCAATTTGCAGTCCCACCAGCAATGTGTGAGTGTACCTTTTTCCCCACATCCTTTCCAACATTTATTGTTGATTATATTCTTAATAGCTGCCATTCTGACTGGAGTGAGATGAAAGCTTAGAGTTGTTTTGATTTGCATTTCTCTAATTGCTAGAGATGTTGAACATTTTTTTCATATATTTGTTGATTGTTTGTATATCATCTTCTGTTAAGTTCCTTGACCCATTTATTTATTGGGATGTTTAAGTTTTTTGATGTTTAGCTTTTTTAAAATTCTTTATATACCCTAGAGATTAGTGCTCTATCTGATGTGTAAGTAGTAAAAATTTGCTCCCAAGATGTAAACTCTCTATTCACCTCACTGATTGTTTCTTTTTCTGAGAACCACCAGAAAACTTGTAGAACTAGTAAACGAATTCAGCAAAGTAGCAGGATACAAAATCAACACCCCAAAATCAAAGGCATTTCTGTATATCAGTGACAAATCCTCTGAAAGAGAAGCAAGGAAAACTACTACATTTACTATAGCCTCAAAAAAAATTGGGAATCAACCTAACAAAAGAGGTGAAAGACCTCTACAATGAAAACTAAAGAACACTAACAAAAGAATTAAAGAAGGTCTTAGAAGATGGAAAGATCTCCCTTGTTCTTAGATAGACAGAATCAATATTGTCAAAATTACCATACTACCAAAAGCACTATACATATTTAATGCATTTCCAATCAAAATCCCATTGACAATCCTCAAAGAAATAGAAAAGGCTGTCATGAAATACATCTGGAAAAATAAGAGACCCAGAATAACTAAAGCAAGAAGAGTGAAGCAGGTGGCATCACTATACCAGACCTTAAGCCATACCACAGAGCAATAGTAACAAAAACAACATGGTATTGGCATCAAAATAGACTTGTAGACCAATGGTACAGAATAGAGGACACAGAGACTAACCCACATAATTACAGTTATCATATATTAGACAAAGGTACCAAAAACAAACATTGGTGAAAAGATAGCCTCTTCAACAAATGGTGCTGTGAAAACTGGAAATCCTTATGCAACAAAATGAAATTAAACCCCTCTCTCTCACCATGCACAAAACTCAACTCAAAGTGGATCAAGGACCTAGGAATTAAACCACAGACTCTGCGTCTAATAGGAGACAAAGTAGGCCCAAGTCTCCATCATGTCAGATTAGACTCTGACTTTCTTAATAAGACTCCTATGGCACAAGAATTAAAATCAAGAATCAATAAATGGGATGGATTCAAACCAAGCAGTATATGGTTTTAAACATTTCCCACATGATTCCCATGAACAATCACCTGAGAACCACTGACCTACTCACTTTTTTTTCTTATCTATACCTTTATGACTTCCTAATTGGTCTCCTTGTCCTGTATCACTTCAGTTTTATGATACTGCCAGAGAAATCCTTTCAAAATGCAAATCTGCTCATATTACCTGGTAGTTTGAAATTTTTAAATAGCTTCTAACTGCATGTAACTGAATAATTTACAAATATTTACTGTATTTGAGATATAGAAAAGAAATTCATACCTACTAGAGACAAATTCAAGTCTTCACTCAAATTATTCCTCTATCCAAGGTATATATCCAGGAAAAACTATTTCATCTATTTGTGCTACAACTTCTTCAACTATAAATTTCCTCCTGAAATAATGAATTTAAAGTTTTTGGTATAGGACAAGACACAAAGTGCTGTAGTAATAATGTGTAAGCCACAGGTTGCTACTGACTTTTCTAGTTTCACTTTCCCTCCCCTGTCATTGCCCCTTGAAGTTCAACCCAACAAAGTTATTGCCTGTTCCCACCATCAAGACATTTTGACTGCACTATATAGGTATGGTTCCCTTAGTGCCATTCTCCCAGCTTCCTGGCCAATTCTGCTCACTAGTTCAAAGCATTGCTTCTGTGAAGGATGCCCTGTCTATCCTTATGTTTGCAATGCACCTCTTTCTATTGCCAAACTCCATTTTATTATACTGAGATTATTTACTTCTCTATCACTAGATTATGAGCTGCTTTAGTAGAGGCAGCTTTATAACTTTATATGTCCAGAAATAAGTATAGTGCCTGGTACTCAGTTGGTACACTACAGTGTTTATGACATGACTGCATAGTTTAGAATCATCAGCAAATTCAAAGAAATGGAAAGTAAATTAAAGGGCTGACAAGATCATATATTGCTAACTTTTAAGGGCAATGTAATGAAATGTAGAGAAGCATTGTCTTTTTCTACAAAAAGTTTCTGATATCCTTTGATAGAGAATATTGTGCTATAAAGACCACAGTTCATATCTCTTGTGGTACAAATTATGTTCTTTGTTTTGGAGGACAAGACTCCTGAAAAAGAGTGAAAGTATTACATTTTATCTCCACTTTTGATAGCTGTATGATGGTGAGTATATTGCTTAACATCTCTGAAACTAAATTTTTTTTCTATGAGAGAACAATAGTAACACCTGCTTTGTGTTGCTTCTATGATAAATGTTTGCATAATATATGTAAAGTGTTTGATATAGTAAGTTCTCATTAAATGAAAGTCGTCATGATTATAATTATTATAAAGTATTACATCAGCTTTCATTCCTTTTTTGTTTGTTTTTCTTGAAGAAACTGTTTTCATTCTCTTGACCAGATGATTTAATAAAAACGTTTAAGTTAGTTAATGTCAAATTTTAACCCCCTTGCCCTGCCAAGTAATTCTAGCATGTAGCTAAGTTTGAAAACCATTGGCCCTAGCCAAGTCAGTGGCACAGAAAGAGGGGGCTTGGGTATTAGGAATTAGAGTTAACAGGACTTGATGGTTGGATATGTGTACAGTAGTGTTGCGGGTGAAGCCAAGGGTCAGGGAAGCTCTGAGATGACTCCTAGGTCTCTGATTTAGGAAACTTGGGAGATGGTAGCTCCACTACCCACGATTAGAAATACACAAGAGGGTAAAAAGTTAATGAGACTGTTACTATGTCAAGTGTTTGAAATTGCTTAATTTAGATGTCTTAACTAAATGACCTGAGTTTAAACAAATATAGCTAAGGTATCATCACTTGTGGGTAGTTAGAACTCTTCTCCCCCAATTGATGCTTGGTTCTATTTTCTGCCTCAAAGGTGACATCTTGTCCCATCTCAGTGATTACCATAGTAATCAAGTATTTTTGTCAAGAGACAAAGTACAGGCTTCTTCAATTACTACTACTAATATTCCTGAATTATTCTAATGAGGATAATGGTAATTTATCTAGATTTAAATTATAGACAATATTTAAACTTTTATGTAATTTAATTTTAATTTTTTTCCTGTTTCCAAACTTCATAGACACTAACAGATTTGTGATTGGTTTTAGAATTACCAACTTATTTATCCCCTTTTGAAAAAGAGTAGCTAAGATCCTGAAATTTAGATCAAATAACTCAAAGTGAAGTATGCAATTAGGAGTTCTATTCTTCACCTATAAATTTCTTAAGTAACATTTTTTTTTTAAATCTGAGAAGTAAGCAGAATCAGTTCATGAACTTAAAACATATATAGGGCCCCCAAGCACAGATATATCAGAATTTATAGAGAATACAACTTCAGAATCTTTATTTTTAAAATCTCTTCAGGTGGTGCTGATGATCACACAGTTTGAAGAAATTTTGTCCTATAGCATTTGGTATATATTTTGCATATTGCTGATGCATAATACAGATTTACTGAGGTGAATTGCTTTGTTGCAAAATAAAATGTATCACTCAAGACAAAGCATGTGTTTTTGGTTTCAGGCCTATTTATGGAATCATGTTCTTAATTATTTGGCTCAATTGTAAAATATACTTATGGTTTATAGATCTAGACATTTATCTTTGGATTTATCAAACATTCTCAGAGTACTCAGTTCATGCAAAGCACTCAGCTATAAATAGGGATAAAAAGTTAAAGAGATAAGAAGGGATAAAAAGTAAAAAGATGGGTGATGCCTGCTCTTAAAGATTTACTACCACTTTCAAGGGAAGAAAGATACAAACCCATGTAATATAAGGCTTACTGCAATGAAAGTTGGGGGAATACTAATCTACTCTAAGACTCCCAATTGGATAAATGAGTTAATGATCTATGTGGGGTCACTTTTAAATCTCACCCCAGCCATGCGACTCCTAGGGGAAAACAGCAGGTTGAAGAAACTACATGCTTTTAAAATAAAATCTAGAACGTTTGCTTCTTTGTTTGAAAACAGCATTTTAAACATACCTCTGTTTGCACTTATCACGTCTTTTTTATTTATTTATTTTCATGATCTCTCCAGTTTTTTGTGTCTATGGAATGAGAAGCCTAGACCCTAATTTTATTTTCAGTTTAGTTTGATGATCCCATGAATTTTAGTAATGCAGATAATCAAACTAGATCACTGAAGTGCCAAAATAAGTTTTCCTCTCAGTAAGAAAAAGACAAAACAGAATATTAGACTCTGAGAGAAGCTAGGATGCTGTAGAGGCTCATTTTATAAATGACCCTCTTAGGCCTAGAAAGAGCACCAAAAATTATCCAAATCGTATATTTGGCTTACTGACAGCCAGGATGGTAGAACAGATCTATCCTTTAGTTTTCATTTCAGTGCTCTTTCAAATTCGTTATGTGTTTGTGTCTGTGTGAATGTATATGCTCTAACAATATACGGCTGTTAAGTCCAGAGAAGAAATGAGGAAATAATTCACATGACCTGTAAAATAAAAAGTTAATTTTTAGTCTATTTATGGAGCATCAGAGGTCATAAACTCATATGCTATTCTGGCCAAATGTGGCCAAAATTGTGTGAAGTCACCCAATTTTTAAATGTTTAACAGTATACAGAAAAATGTTTAATAATATACAGAATGTAATTTAATCTAGCCTCTTAGCTATTACTTTATTTTGTTGTTGTTATTATTGTCCCCTTTTATTCCCTCAAAGGAATAATTTAATATTTATTGTATTCATAGCACGGCACTAGTCACTACCTTTTATAATTAAAATTTTAGAAAAAAAAATAATAGCCAATATTCATAGGATGTTTACCACACATTCATTGAGTGCATCTGTATTGTTTTAGTCAGTTTTTTTCCCACTGCTGTCACTTTAAGAACTGACAAGAACAATTTTGGAAGAGGAAAAGTGTATTTGAGGGCTCACAGTTCCAGAGGTCTCAGTCCTTAAAAGGCCGGCTCCATTCCTCAGGGCTTGAAGTAAGGCAAAATATCATGGTGGAAGAGTGTGGCAGAGGGAGGTGGCTCACATGGTGATCAGGCATCAGAGACTCCACTCACCAGATACAGAGTATATACCCCAAAGGTACTCCCTCCAATGACCCACTTCCTCCAGCCATACCCTATCTACTGTCAGGGGATCAAATTGGCTGATTGGGTTAAGGCTTTCATAACCCAATCATTTCTCCTCTGAACCTTCTTGCATTGTCTCACACATGAGCTTTAGGGGAACATATCACATCCAAACCATAACATGTACCTTATTTTTATTTTCTCATTGAACTTCCATGGCACACTTTAGAATAGTTAGTATTTTGTCCATTTTATAAATAAACATTATAAAGACTCTTCTAGAGAAAGTGTTTCATGATGTTAAATATTTTGGATTATATTTTGCCTCCTAACATTTAGATTAACATTCTTTTTATGATATCATTATGAAATCTAGTTTTCAATTTCTTCACAAATACTTGTGCCAGGCATTCTTATAGGTGACTCCCGGATTGTCCTGACCTTAAAGAGTATTTTTTTAAAGATTTTTTTCTTTTATTTTTAGTGAGCATGGACCCAGGGTTACTCTACCACTGAGTTACCTCCCCAACCCCCCTTTTTCATTGGTTCTTTTTAGTTATATATGATAGTAGTATCCATTTTGACATAATTATAAAAGCATGATTCCATCTTGTTCTATTCCATCATATCTTGTTCAAATTTTTAAAGAGATGACTATGGGTAAATGGCAGAAAGATCAACAGAGGTAAGGGAGCAGGAAGTTGGGAGAGGGAAGGGGAAGAAGAGGTACTAGGATGTGAATTAGAGCAAGATATATTCCATGTTTTTAATTATTGCTTTAAGTTTTCTGGTTCACATACCAGTAAACATACCCATGGAAGTTCTTGAGTTTTCAAATGAAAACTCACACAGTGCTCACATCTCACCCAGTGTTCAAGTCTCTGACAATGGAAGTCACCCCCACTTTGGTCACCATTTTGACAATATAGCAGGAGTCTCATTGGTCAAGCTTGCTGAAATGCAAGATATTGTTCTAGAAATAACTTACCCTAAGTCTTTTGTAAAGTTGAGCTGCAGGTAATTGTCTTGGCTTTGTTATACTGTGTTTAATTCTGAGAACAGTTTATAATATTTAGATACATAAAATGATTAAAGGTTACCTACAAATCTCCTGAGAAACTTCATTTCCATGTAAATGGTGTGATAACTGCAAATCATATAAAATGTGTGATGTGAAGTCACATATGAAGCCAGAATACTCAAAGGTGTGTCCCTTGGGCTTTGTTTCTCTTTCTCTCCCAACTCTGTGACCACATATTCTATCTCTAACTGAGCTATACAGAGATTTTTCTCCCATGAAATAATCCAGACAAAAATTATGTACTACAAAGGAGAGCGCCATGAAGAAGAGGAAGAACCAGAGCCAAATAACATCATTTTACATCCAACATCTAAGATCAAGGAGTTTAAAACTATATTTGAGCACTGGTTATTTGGCTGCCTAATCCCAGATATCTTTCCTGTTTCTATTTTATCCACCTCCTTCTTTATCCTGTTTCAAATTTATCCTCTAGTTCAAAGAAACTGTCTAAGGGATAAAAAGTCCATATGAAAGAACCTTTGTAATCCTCACCTCTACTTTGGAAAGCCCTGAACAAATATTTCTGGCAGAAAAAAAGGGACCTATTTTCACAGTGGGAGTAAAGAGATTTCCCAAATAAGAGTACTATGACAATTATGTCTGAAGGCCCGAGGAGCTAAGAAATGATGACATTTCTGACCTTTTGTCTCCTGTCTCAATGAAAAACCAGAAGATGCTCAGCACAGTGGTGGTTACTGCCTGTAACCTTCAGCCCTTGCACAAGCAAATGGAATCTGTCTGTCTGGGCCCAATTTCACTATTCGTTTCTATTGTCAGGAATATGCACAGCAGCAAAACACAGACACCAATTTAGAGAACTCTCCCTGAGTCGCAGGCTAATGAACACATTTCAGTGTGGCAGCTCTCCATGATTCCTAAGGCTTTGCCGACATGGCAGAAGATGAAAGAGAAGGCCACGCCAAAAGTGATGATGTTTTTCTGGCATGGAATGGGATTAATCTGACACCAAGAATAGGTGCCCATTTTCATATAGTGAGTGGAGTGGAGTTAACATGCTTTGTTTGCCCTACTAATATCCATGGTCCTTGATATATTTGAAAATATCATGGATATGATATTGGACCCAGTCTGTCAAAATTACTTCATAGGGGTTTGTATAGACACAATGTGGTCACTGGCAGTATTATTTGAAAAAGATTTTTGGGCATTTGTGCCAAGTTTTTTTTGGTGAAAGAAGGGTTCAAAAATGTGTTTTCCACAGCACAGTTATACAAGATGGCATATTTACAACAAATTCTCATTAAAATCTGAGATCTGGTAAAAAATGGTCACTAAATTTTTTTTAAAGGTAATTTTAAATATATGCAATGAAATTAACCTGGCTTTTTTGCTCCATGGAGATCTTAGGTTACATTATCAAACAGAAAAGACTAGTATATATGAACATATTAGTTCTATAATAGCAAATTCCTCTAAGGTTCTTAAATGCAGTATTTTCCCCTCTTTGGCTTAATCATTCTCCCTATGATCTTCTCCATGCCATTAATTTCATTTTTTTATTATTTACTTATTTAATAATTTCTAAAGAACTTGGACCCCTATCTGACATTTAATCTTTGTAAAATTTGAACTAGTTTAAATTAACAGGGTGTTTTTCCCTTCTTTGTTTCAGCTCACATTTTCTTCCATCTCTCCCCACCTCTCACTTCCTCCCAGACACCCTGCTAGTCTTCCTTACCACTAAGTGGCTAAATGTCAAGTAAAATTCTTTTCATAAATTTTCTTTTTTAATGCTGACAACATAGTGTGAAGTAGGTGCTACTGTTATTCCATCATTAGTCGATCAGGAACCATAATTCTCCATGATCAGAGAGCCAAGAAAATATGGAAGCCAGTTCCCATGTTCTCTGCCCCACTTGTGCTCTTCCCCATCTTATAAGAGTACCACAAGATGGGGAAAAATTTTAGATTTTTCCTGTGTCATTTCTCTGAGGTTCCTCAGTACGACAGATCATGAAAAGTGCTGATGAACAGCTAAAGAAAATGAGGAGAGGTGATGTCCTGAGATTAGGTAATTTGTGGTAACTAAAACCGAAAGATGATTTTAATACTTGGAACTCTGCCAAAAAAAACCAAAAAAACAAAAACTGAAACTTCAAAAACAGTACAAACTATTTGCTATACAAGTGGCAAGTTATATTTTCTTTTCATTCAACAAAAATAAAGTTGCTATTGGTCACTCTTTCAGGCAGAAATGTACTTGAGAAAGAAAAATATTTGCAAAGTGTACTTTTTCTTGTTTTGCTTACTCCTCTTTTCCCATTGCAATCTCCTCAGCAAATGGTTTTGGAAGAAAAGGTTATTCCCCTGCTTCTAGTCTCCAGCCAACTGCTTATTTTCCTTGATTGTGTCATCAAGTTCTAATCCCAGGTTTGACATCTTACAATTTGCCATAATGGAACAGATAAGCATTCTTAATTCCTTGCAGAATTCAATTTAAATTAAATCAGCCAACAGGTATGTCTGTTTATACTTTGCAGAATGTTTTTCACATGCATTATCTCATTTAACTGTCAAAAATTAATTAGGAAAAAAATAATTGACAGAACAGAATTGAACCTGTATGCAAGCACAGGTGCCCCTGTTAAATCAGTAAACAGACGCTATTGCAAAGGAAAAATTACAATATTTATATGAACTAGGAACAGATTGTGGATGTTGGTTACAGCTGACCTCTAATCACATCAAAGTTTTCATATGCCTTTCCCATCAGTATATAAGCAGGACAGCTGATCTCAACTGATCTCATCCCCCCCAAAATACTTCATTTATTAAAGTTGCAGAAATAATTGGCCATCTGCTTATTTTACTCATTGTGTCATGATAAATAATAATGGATTCTAGAACAAGTTTGTCTGTCATCTCCCATTTCAGGTGAACTTTGTGTAAGAGGATTTACTTATTGCTGTAAAAACCATGCAATAGTATTGGTTCCAAAAAGTACTGCAGTGTTTTCTTCTTTAATTCCTCTCACATCATGTTATTTTTTATTATTGATTTGTTTTTATTGTATTTTCTTTGACAACAAGTATCGTTTTATCCTCATGAAATGATTCCTATTTCAATTATCCATATTCCTTGGGACATTCTTGCTTGGCTCTTCTGTGTTAACTCAAAGCCAACCAATAACAGTTGAAAATTATTGTGCTAGGAACTTCAAGTGCATTACCTCATCAATATCTGTAATAGTTCTAAAACATAGGACATTTTATTATCTTCATTCAATAAAAGAAGGCTCTGGAAGTTAAAAGGTAAAGTGGAATGGTATGACAGTTCTAGGATTCCCATCCAGGTCTGTTTACCCCAAAACTTGATCTTAATCATCCCATTCTTCACAACTGATAAATTATTTCAACAGTTACCATCACTACTGAAAGGCATGAAAGTACTAGGAAGTTAAGTTTTATTACAATAATGCTGCATAACAAACCCAGTAGGCTAAAATAATCTTTATTCTTGCTCTCACATTTATAGACTGGCTATCTATAAATTATCACTTAGCTTGGCTGGACTTGTTTGCAAATCACAGATTGGACCTAGATCTGTTCCACAAGTCTTTAAACCCAACTTCCTCGATCAATGGGTTAATCAGGCTGTGTGATGCTCATGGCACTAAAAGAAGTAAAAAATGAACAAGTTGAAATGCACAGTGTCTCATGCTGTCTAGGCTTAGAACTGACAAACTGTGGTTTCCACCCTTGTTCCATGAGCTAAATAAAACCATATAGTGAATCCCATGATTAATGAACTGAAGAATCATACTACATCTCTAAGAAAATGTCACATGGCAAAGAATGTGGACTCAGGGAGAAATGAGGAATGGGCATAATGTATACCATCAGACATGAGTAGATAAACATTAAAGAGCTCTCTGCATTGTGTGAATGCTTGCATAAAGGAAGAAAGAGAAAGGACACTTGAACTCAGTTGAGTTCAAGAGAACAACATTAAGGTAGTATTCCTAATTCTGTGTGCACAGATGAAAAGAAGTTCCAAATGTTCTCTGGCACTATTGCCTAAAAATCTGCTGCTAGGCAATAACTGTAGGGCTAAGCAGGTCATCAGGAAACTCAGTGATACAGCATCAATGGTTCTGAAATAGAACTGGATGACAAGTAGAACTAGGATAATAACTAGAGAATGAAAACTATTGCAATTAGCAAAATATGGAATACTTAGAACTTATGGAACCTATAGTCTGAAGAATCCTTTGAAATGATAGTTACCAAGTGGGGTAACTATCATTTCAAAGGATTCTTCAGACTATAGGTTCCATAAATTCTAAGTTCTAAGTTCTAGGATGAATTGAAAGGGATCTTAGGTCCTCAAGCCTAAATACCCACTTGAATTCTCTCTGAAAAATGCATCCTAGAGTTGAGCATTTCCTGTGACTGTGCTTTCCATTTTTAAATCTCTTTCTTCCTTGTTCTTGTCATTTTACCACATCCCATGTCTCCACATTATTCCTGTATAAGATAGTGAGCAAGCAAAAGCCCCTAAGGATGATAAATCTAAAAACCTCCTTCCCTTTCTGGTGATAAACCATCCTCACAGGGCCTTGTGCTTGACTTAATATTTTCACTGCTGCCATTATGAAATTTGAAATAATTTTTGACAAGCAACTCTGCATTTTCATTTCACATTGAAATCCATAATCTCTATAGCCAATCTTAACTCTAAGTCATCTCTAGGATTGTCTGTCCCTGAGTTTAGTTCCTATATCCTGTTACCTGCTTCTGGCCATTCCACTGGGGAACTCCATTTTTTCTTACAAGATTTGGTTCCTTCTTGATTGTGTTCTTCATGGTCTCATTTCTTTCTCTGTTTCCCAGTGAAATTTCACCATTTTTCTGCCCCAGAAAGACACTTTATTTCTTACTCCAAAGGAAAGAGATTTTTAATCATGACTCTCGGAGCATTCTTCCTTAAGTAAAACTTTGATCTGGCCCCATTGACCCTAGAGTTCCTTCATGAATCTATGTGTGAAGTAAATAATTTTGATTCTTCACAAACTTTGAAGTCAGTGGTTACAGGAAGAATTGAGGATTCACTTGATAGAGAGACATAGTTCAACTTTATGGGAGGGCCTGGTGTCACCTGGTCACTGATGGGGGTAAATGAAATATACTTTTGGGGGCACATGTTATCCTCATCTTTCAGCTCTTCATTATACTTAAAGTTTGTTGTGATTAACTCCATCTTTAAAAAGGTTTTCCCATCTTATTATTAACAACCTAAAATCAAAAACACAAAACTGGCTAATATTTATTGAAAACCATAGCATCCCCATAAGAATATAAATAAGGAAAAGTCCCAACATGAGAAGTTAAGAGATTCTTTGAACATGTTTAATTTGGGCCTTTATACTTGGTACCAAATTTAGTGCTTGGCTTTCTTTTTTCTTGTTTGCAAAAGTAGTGTTTGTTTTTGTAGGAAACTTACAAAAATAATTTTAAAACCAAAAACAACAAAGCAAATGTCTCCTATAATGCTACCCAATAAAATTAACTGCAGTTTACATAAAGTTTAATATTTCGATATCTTTTGTTAGGAACATGTGTAATATATAGGCATACTGGACATACTGTTTTATTACTTACTTTTTCTCTTTTAAATTTTTATCAAAAGCATCTACGTATTTGACAGGCTAGCAATAATTAAAACAATCTGAAATCTCTACAGTGACACAGTTGTACAATTTTGTCAAAAACAATCAATGCAGGAGGAAAAAAATTGAAGTGTTATACATGGAGTTATGTGAGCTGAGTAACAGATTTTTTTCACTATCTACAAATATTAAATTAAATCCACTACCAATTGGCATGCGAGAACTGTATGATTAGAATCAGGGCTTATGATTTAAGGTTATGGATTGTTTTACTAAATCCTGGGCTTCTTTTGTTCCTGTTTTACACCTTTCAGTAAATACAGTTTTCTAGGGGTTTCACTTTAAAAATAAATGGTTCTGTTCAGATGGAAAGATGATACTCTGTAATGAGTTGCAAGAACATGCAAAATAGTATCCAGAGCCTGTTGAAATTACAATTTCTTAGCCTGAAAGGGTCAAAAAAAAAAAAAAAAAAAAAAACCAGGGGTATTTTGACGCCCTAAGATTTTGTTTGTTTGTTTGTTTGTTTGTATGATGTGCCTGGAATTACACATTTAATAACTAAGTGCCCTTTTTCTCCTTTTAAGCTTTCTTTCTTCAGAGAATCTGCAATACATGATTATTTGTTCCAGTACTAGTTTCTCTGCCAGTAAAAAAAATGTGTTAATTTTAAAATACCTTTAAAAAGCACCTAAGTCCACTATGAACTTATTGATCATCCTTTAAACATTCAACTGTAGATGGTCAATCTATATTTCAAGGAGAATTCCTTGTAATAGGATAGAAACAAGCAATGTAAGTCATATGGGCATTGATATCTTTCTCTCTCTCTCTCTCTCTCTCTCTCTCTCTCTCTTTCTCTCCCCCCCCCCCACATTGCATTTCAGCAATTACATGTTGTGTTTATTTCATTTCAGGAAAGTGAGAAGCAACTTAACATTTGCCTTATCTATATTCCAAACTCTGTTGAGCTTTGTTGATTTGTTTTGTATGTTTTTATTAACTTTACATCAGTCATCCTGTTTGATTCTTTTAAAGATGGGTATCTACAAGTGATCACAACAGATTGTTGACAATGAACTTGAAAGTTCCTGCAATCTTTACGATAATGATAAGACAAAAACAAAAAACAAAGCTAAAACTCAAAATTTCTGGATAGCAACTTCTATATTCCTTCTTTAACCTATCAGAATATATAAAAAGTAGGAGAAAATTGAAAATATAATTAAATCTCAAACCTTGATACTGAGCACATTTTGCTTGGCAAGCTCTATTATTTTCTTCCCTTTCCTTTTCTGTATTATTATTATTAGGTACTGGGGATTGAACCCAGGATACCCTACCCCTGAGCTACATCCCCAGTCTTTTTTATTTTATTTTGAGACAGAGTCTCACTAAATTGCTGAAATTCTCACTAAGTTGCTGAGATTCTCAGGAAGTTGCTGAAGCTGGCCTTGAACTTGCAATCCTCCTGCCTCAGCTTCCCAAATTGCTGGGATGATAAATATGCACTTGGCTTTTTATCTATATTCTTAATATTGATTTACTTGATACAATGAGGTAACAGTTTTTTCCGTCCATGTCTCTAGGACTACATATCAAGCTTCCACACTTGTTTATTAAGTGCACACTCCTAACACAGCTACAGATTTTACCCTTGACCTCAGGTAGCCACATATGGACTAATTCTTCAGGCAACATTTTTCATATTTTTACCCAAGATGCCATAAACAGTGTATCCAGATTTGAACAGTCTGAGTCATACTTCAAGATGACTTGATGGTACGGTGTAACAATTCAGAACATCACTAGACCTCTTTTTGTAGAGGACATTTTGGTGATTTTTTAGCACAGGTTTATCCAGCACAGCTGGCTTTAAATTCCAGTACTTCCTTTTGTCACTTGAGGTTATATTATAGCCTCTCCATGCCCATTGTAAAATGAAAAAAAAAATGGTGCATTAACTATTTGGAATATATTAAATAGGACATAAATTATGAGAGTTAAATGAAATAATCTGTGCAAAATATTTGGCTCTGATTAAGTTGTTCAAAAAGTTAGTTCCTATTATTATTATTATTATTACATAATTTCAGATCAATTCATGAATAAGAAAATGACCTCACTACTTTATAGTCATATTTTACTTTGGTCTTACAATACTATTCTCCAGTCTTATCAGCCATTTTATTTATGAGATTTGTTTCTAAGAGACTTTTGGCTCCATGGGAAAAACAAATTTATCCTTCATGGTAACCATTTCCTTATACTGAAAAATAGGAAAAAAAAATGTTATGAACTTTAATGAAGGACTCAATAGAGTCATTTTGAGAAATGACTCAAACATGTTCTTCAAGTCCAAGTATCTTTTAAGACAGAAATAATTGCGATATTCAGAAGTGGATGTCTCCTTCAACTCGTTGAATTCTATAGGAGTTCATGTACCCAAGCTCCTTTAGTAGTGTGCAAAAATCCTGCAAACTGGTTTTCAAGTCTTTTTTAGTATTTCACCCTCGCCCTTTAGAAGTTGTGCAGAAGGACTTGATTCAAATGCATATTTCTATCCAACCCAGAGAAAGCACTGTGATTATTTAGAGATTTTGATGGATTGATTAATAGAAACTAGAACCTATTGTCAGTAGAGCCTACATTCCAGGGATGCATCCACTAGCATTGATAAACTTCAAAGTCCACTATGACAGTGGCTCAGATCTGAGGTGGACCCACCAATTTGACAGTTTGGGAGATATGTCACAAATCAACTTAAAGGAAGAATAAACACACAGACTTGACATCATTTGAATTATATATTAAGATAATTTCTGCCATTCTATAAAGATTAATTGAGCACTTACTAGTTGCCCAGCACTAAAAAGGAACTACAAGAGGCAAAAAAGAAGCACATTTCATGGTGATTATCTTCAGCAAGATAGGAGCTGCTCACCTTCGTTGTGTTCTCTGGTGGGTGGTTGTACTGTCACCCTTAATAAGCTTTTCATAGAAAGTAATGAGAATATTTCTAGCTCACTCACCTGACGTTATAGTGACTTTTCTCTCAGCATTCTTGTCCTCTCAGTTATCCTTCAATTCCCAGTTTCACAACAGCAAAATGCCCCTAAGACTTCAGAGTAAAGATCAGTGACTTTCATTGGGACCAACAGAGATAATTAATAGGAAAGATGAAAAGTGAGAAAAGGAGAAAACACACCCCACACAACATACATTTACTTGCAAGTGTTTTCTAATTCATCTCTAATTTGTAGTATCCTCTTTGGGCTTTTCAATGTTGCTCGTATTTAAGAGCAAAAAGATTATAAACAAAAGTTAATATTCAAGTAATGAACATTAACATCCAAGAGAATGCCAAGGACATGGAAAAGCCAGGGTGAACTTGAGCCATACTCCCATTACAAAGCATAATAGTACTAGTGTTTCTCTACATGAGTAGCTGAAAATATGAACTGCTGCTTCCAAATTGCAGTATTTTTCAGTTCCCAAGTGGAAAAATAAACATGACACAAGGAAAAATAAATCAATATCAAAGAGAAGAAATTACAGCAATTATTAATATATTGATCAAATACCAGATGGAAAAGCAAAACAAACAATAGCCTGCAAGTCTCCACCAAAAAATATCTTAGAAGAAATTCTAAAGATACATGTGATGGTGAGGTATATGCATATGTTTTCAGCTACCCTGCACATGCCTGTGACCAAAACAGTCTGCATATATTTTACTAGGGGATGTGAAATCAGAAACTATAGGGGACAGAAGAGGAACAGCGGCCTGCTGAGAGGCAGAGCCGCCCCCTCCCCCTGCGCCGGCAAGGTAGATGGAACTGTGACCACCCACAGAACAGACCCAGCGGCCTGCTGAGGGGCAGAGCCGCCCCCCACCCCCCGCGCCTGCCAGGTAGGCGGAACTGTGACTACCGACAGAAAAGGCCCAGTGGCCCGCGGAGGGGCAGAGCTGCCAATCACTCCTGCAAGGTAGGCGGGCCTGCGACCCACCGGCAGAACAGGCGCAGCGGCCTGCTGAGAGGCAGAGCCGCCCCCTCCCCCCACGCCTGCAAGGTAGACGGAACTGTGACCACCAACAGAACAGGCCAGACCTGCAACCGACAGACAGAACAGGCCCAGTGGCCTGAGGAAGGGTAGAGCCGCCCCCCCTCCCCCCGCGCCTGCAAGGTAGGCGGACCTGCGACCCACCGGCAGAACAGCCCCAGAGGCCTGCAGAGGGGCAGTGCCGCTGCCTGCGCCTGCAAAGTAGGCAGAACTGCGACCACCGACAGAACAAGCCTAGCGGCCCGCAGAGGGACAGAGCCGCCGCCCGCGCCTGCAAGGTAGGCGGACCTGCTACCGACCGGCAGAGCAGGCCCAGCGGCCTGCCGGCGTGGTAGGCACATTGCCCCAATTGGAGGAGGGGCAGACCCGCAACCCGCGCCTGCGAGGGAGACTTTGCAACTATACAAGACCAATATAAATATATAGGGGGAAAATTCAATAGCACAACAGTTTCACCAAGTAGAAAGGAACGCGAACAGTATGAAGAGACAAGGAAAGAAAGGACCACAAGCAATGCAGGTCAACTCAACGTTAGAAGAGGTAATAGCTGTAGCAGATGGAATGTCAGATAAAGAATTCAGGATATACATGCTTCAGATGATCTGGAGTCTCAAGGAAGACAGCAGACAGCAAAATCAGACAATGAAAGATCACTTCAACAATGAATTACATAAACAAATCCAAGAAGCAAAAGATCAACTATACAGGGAGATAGAGGTTATAAAAAACAAACAAACAGAAATCCTAGAAATGCAGGAAGCAATAAACCAACTTAAAAACTCAATGGAGAATACTACCAGCAGAGTAGAACACTTAGAAGATAGAACATCAGACAATGAATATAAAGTATTTCAACTTGAAAAGAACATAGACAGCTCAGCAAGACTGTTAAGAAACCATGAGCAGAACATCCAAGAAATATGGGATAACATCAAGAGACCAAATTTAAGAGTCATTGGGATACTGGAAGGGACAGAGTTTCAAACCAAAGGAATGAGCAATCTATTCAATGAAATAATACAAGAAAACTTCCCAGACTTGAAGAATGAGACAGAATCCCAAATCCTAGAAGCCTACAGGACCCCGAATGTGCAAAATCATAAGAGACCCACACCTAGACACATTATAATGAAGATGCCCAACATACAGAATAAGGAGAGAATTTTAAAAGCTACAAGAGAAAGGAAGCAGATTACATTTAGGGGTAAGCCAATCAGGATAACAGCTGATCTTTCAACACAGACTCTGAAAGCTAGAAGATCCTGGAATAACATATTTCAAACACTGAAAGAAAATGGGTTCCAACCAAGAATTGTGTTTCCATCGAAATTAAGCTTCAGGATGGAAGATGGAATTAAAACCTTCCACGATAAACAAAAGTTAAAAGAATTTGCAGCTAGAAAACCATCTCTTCAAAACATCCTTGGCAAAACATTACAGGAAGAGGAAATGGAAAATAACAATGAAAACCAACAGTGGGAGGTAGGACAGTAAACGGGGGAAAAATAATCAAAGAGGAAAACAAACCATGTTTAGTACCATAAATAAACAAATATGGCTGGAAGAACAACCCATATCTCAATAATAACCCTAAATGTTAATGGCTTAAACTCACCAATTAAGAGACACAGGCTAGTAGAATGGATCACAAAACAAGACCCAATAATATGCTGCCTACAGGAGACGCATTTGATAGGAAAAGACATACATAGGCTGAAGGTGAAAGGTTGGGAAAAATCATATCACTCATATGGACTTCGGAAACAAGCAGGTGTGTCCATACTCATATCAAATAAAATAGATTTCAAGCCAAAGTTAATCAAAAGGGATAAAGAGGGACACTACATACTGCTCAAGGGAACCATACACCAACAAGACATAACAATCATAAATATATATGCCCCTAACAATGGTGCAGCTATGTTCATCAAACAAACTCTTCTCAAGTTCAAGAGTCTAATAGACCACCATACAATAATCATGGGAGACTTCAACACAACTCTCTCACCACTGGACAGATCTTCCAAACAAAAGTTGAATAAGGAAACTATAGAACTCAATAACACAATTAATAACCTAGACTTAATTGACATATATAGAATATACCACCCAACATCAAGCAGTTACACTTTTTTCTCAGCAGCACATGGATCCTTCTCAAATATAGATCACATATTATGTCACAGGGCAACTCTTAGACAATATAAAGGAGTAGAGATAATACCATGCATCTTATCTGATCATAATGGAATGAAACTGAAAATCAACGATAAAAGAAGGAAGGAAAAAGCATACATCACTTGGAGAATGAACAATAGGTTATTGAATGATCAATGGGTTATAGAAGACATCAAGGAGGAAATTAAAAAATTCTTAGAGATAAATGAAAACACAGACACAACATATCGGAATCTATGGGACATGTTGAAAGCAGTTCTAAGAGGAAAATTCATTGCGTGGAGTTCATTCCTTAAAAAAAGAAAAAAACAACAAATAAATGATCTCATACTTCATCTCAAAATCCTTGAAAAAGAAGAGCAAAACAACAGCAAAAGAAGTAGAAGGCAAGAAATAATGAAAATCAGAGCTGAAATTAATGAAATCGAAACAAAAGAAACAATTGAAAAAATTGACAAAACTAAAAGTTGGTTCTTTGAAAAAATAAACAAAATCGACAGACCCTTAGCCATGCTAGCAAAGAGAAGAAGAGAGAGAACTCAAATTACTAACATACGGGATGAAAAAGGCATTATCACAACAGACACTTCAGAAATACAGAAGATAATCAAAAATTATTTTGAATCCCTATACTCCAATACATTAGAAGATAGTGAAGGCATAGATAAATTTCTTAAGTCATATGATCTGCCCAGATTGAGTCAGGAGGATATAGACAACCTAAACAGACCAATATCAATTGAGGAAATAGAAGAAACCATCAAAAGACTACCAACTAAGAAAAGCCCAGGACCGGATGGGTATACAGCAGAGTTTTACAAAACCTTTAAAGAGGAACTAATACCAATACTTTTCAAGCTACTTCGGGAAATAGAAAAAGAGGGAGAACTTCCAAATTCATTCTACGAGGCCAACATCACCCTGATACCTAAACCAGACAAAGACACTTCAAAGAAAGAAAACTACAGACCAATATCTCTAATGAACCTAGATGCAAAAATACTCAATAAAATTCTGGCCACTCGGATACAAAAACATATCAAAAAAATTGTGCACCATGATCAAGTAGGATTCATCCCTGGGATGCAAGGCTGGTTCAATATACGGAAATCAATAAATGTTATTCACCACATCAATAGACTTAAAAATAAGAACCATATGATCATCTCGATAGATGCGTAAAAAGCATTTGACAAAGTACAGCATCCCTTTATGTTCAAAACTCTAGAAAAACTAGGGATAACAGGAACATACCTCAATATTGTAAAAGCAATCTATGCTAAGCCTCAGGCTAGCATCATTCTGAATGGAGAAAAACTGAAGGCATTCCCTCTAAAATCTGGAACAAGACAGGGATGCCCTCTCTCACCACTTCTGTTCAACATAGTTCTCGAACACTGGCCAGAGCAATTAGACAGACGAAAGAAATTAAAGGCATAAAAATAGGAAAAGAAGAACTTAAATTATCACTATTTGCAGGTGACATGATTCTATACCTAGCAGACCCAAAAGGGTCTACAAAGAAACTATTAGAGCTAATAAATGAATTCAGCAAAGTGGCAGGATATAAAATCAACACGCATAAATCAAAGGCATTCCTGTATATCAGCGACAAATCCTCTGAAATGGAAATGAGGACAACCACTCCATTCACAATATCTTCAAAAAAAATAAAATACTTGGGAATCAACCTAACAAAAGAGGTGAAAGACTTATACAATGAAAACGACAGAACCCTAAAGAGAGAAATAGAAGAAGATCTTAGAAGATGGAAAAATATACCATGTTCATGGATAGGCAGAACTAACATCATCAAAATGGCGATATTACCAAAAGTTCTCTATAGGTTTAATGCAATGCCAATCAAAATCCCGACGGCATTTCTTGTAGAAATAGAGAAAGCAATCATGAAATTCATATGGAAAAATAAAAGACCCAGAATAGCAAAAACAATGCTAAGCAGGAAGTGTGAATCAGGCGGTATAGCGATACCAGACTTCAAACTATACTACAGAGCAATAGTAACAAAAACAGCATGGTACTGGTACCAAAACAGGCGGGTGGACCAATGGTACAGAATAGAGGACACAGAAACCGATCCACAAAACTACAACTATCTTATATTTGATAAAGGGGCTAAAATCATGCAATGGAGGAAGGATAGCATCTTCAACAAATGGTGCTGGGAAAACTGGAAATCCATATGCAACAAAATGAAACTGAATCCCTTTCTCTCGCCATGCACAAAAGTTAATTCAAAATGGATCAAGGAGCTTGATATCAAATCAGAGACACGCCGTCTGATAGAAGAAAAAGTTGGCTACGATCTACATACTGTGGGGTCGGGCTCCAAATTCCTCAATAGGACACCCATAGCACAAAAGTTAATAACTAGAATCAACAAATGGGACTTACTCAAACTAAAAAGTTTTTTCTCAGCAAAAGAAACAATAAGAGAGGTAAATAGGGAGCCTACATCCTGGGAACAAATCTTTACTCCTCACACTTCAGATAGAGCCCTAATATCCAGAGTATACAAAGAACTCAAAAAATTAGACAATAAGAGAACAAACAACCCAATCAACAAATGGGCCAAGGACCTGAACACACACTTCTCAGAGGAGGACATACAATCAATCAACAAATACATGAAAAAATGCTCACCATCTCTAGCAGTCAGAGAAATGCAAATCAAAACCACCCTAAGATACCATCTCACTCCAGTTAGATTGGCAGCCATTATGAAGTCAAACAACAACAAGTGCTGGCGAGGATGTGGGGAAAAGGGTACACTTGTACATTGCTGGTGGGACTGCAAATTGGTGCAGCCAATTTGGAAAGCAGTATGGAGATTTCTTGGAAAGCTGGGAATGGAGCCACCATTTGACCCAGCTATTCCCCTTCTAGGTCTATTCCCTAAAGACCTAAAAAGAGCATGCTACAGGGACACTGCTACATCGATGTTCATAGCAGCACAATTCACAATAGCAAGACTGTGGAACCAACCTAGATGTCCTTCAATAGATGAATGGATAAAAAAAAATGTGGCATTTATACACAATGGAGTATTACTCTGCATTAAAAAATGACAAAATCATAGAATTTACAGGGAAATGGATGGCATTAGAGCAGATTATGCTAAGTGAAGCTAGCCAATCCCTAAAAAACAAATGCCAAATGTCTTCTTTGATATAAGGAGAGTAACTAAGAACAGAGTAGGGTCTAAGAGCATGAGAAGAAGATTAACATTAAACAGGGATGAGAGGTGGGAGGGAAAGGGAGAGAGAAGGGAAATTGCATGGAAATGGAAGGAGACCCTCAGAGTTATACAAAAGTACATACAAGAGGAAGTGAGGGGAAAGGGAAAAATAATACAAGGGGGACAAATGAATGTCAGTAGAGGGGGCAGAGAGAGAAGAGGGGAGGGGAGTGGAGGGGAGGGGGGATAGTAGAGGATAGGAAAGGCAGCAGAACACAACAGACACTAGTATGGCAATATGTAAATCAATGGATGTGTAACTGATGTGATTCTGCAATCTGTATATGGGGTAAAAATGGGAGCTCATAACCCACTTGAATCAAAGTGTGAAATATGATATATCAAGAACTATGTAATGTTTTGAACAGCCAACAATAAAAAATTAAAAAAAAAAAAAAGAACTATGTAATGTTTTGAACAACCAACAATAAAAAATTTAAAAAAAAATGAAAACATCAAAAAAAAAAAAAGAAACTATAGGGAACTCTGCCAACAATTTAATTGGGAATGACCTTTTCCAATGACAAAATAGATACTAACCTTTTGGTGTAAATTGTTGTTAGTTAATCCAAGAAGTGGGACAGAGTAGGGGTGGGCAGAGGGAGAAGCCAGCAAATATTTTTGTCTCTTTTGCCATGTGCAAAAATTACACTGCAGCCACATTGGCCCTGGGTTAAGATTAGTTCAGCCAATGGCCTGCCTGAGGGTATGCTTTATTAGCCTGACTGGGGACTTTTGGGATCTTCTTGTGAGCTATGTGTATTGCTTCCACCAGCAGCTGAAGCTTGTGAATAATGAAGTGTCTACCAACCTACAAATTAGGGACAATTGCAACCACTGCTTAAATCATCTGAGTGCTAGAAAAGGTGTCCAAACATAGGAAAGCATTTCTGAGACCTTGCTCATTTCCACAGGGAATTATTCTTTTTTAAGTTCCTCATGCATTGTTTTCTAAATCATGAAATGCTTTTTGAATAATAAAGCATACTTTGTCCCTTACAGATGTTGCCCTTATTTTAAAATGGACATTCAAACATTAGAGCTGACATAATTATTGTTTGTTAATGTTAATTATTCATCAGACTGTATTGAGTAGTACTGGGTGGCAGGCATGGGTGGGCATAGAGATGCCCTGAAGGAGCTCCCGCATAAGGGTGAGGCCAATGCCCTTCCCCCAATCACTATGAGGCAGTGCAGCCAGAGCAGTACTATAGGGCAATGGAGAATGTGCTGTGGGCCACGGGGAAGAGGACATTTAACTTTGCCTGGGTATGTCCAGGAAAGTCTCAGGGAGTTGCTCTGAGGGCTCCATAGTGTTCTTATGGGAAGAAAAAATGATCTTTCAAAAGAAAGACACTTATTGGTAAATTCTCATCACAGTACATATTCATCTTCAGATTTAGCCTTTCTGGAAAACTATGTTGCCTAAGGTGTCCAAGCAGATACAGTGTACACGGAGGCTATCTCCTAACTATCCCTTTTTAGCTCGCAGCATTTTGTGTTTTAATTATTTGCTTCCTTATACCCCCTCTCAGTATTAGGTTGTTATTGTTGTTGTTGTTTGAACCCAACGATGCTTAACTACTAGCCACATCCCCAGCTCTTTTTAATTTTTTTTAATTTTTTCTTTTTATTTAGAGACAGGTTCTCCCTAAGGTGATTAGATCCTTGATAAGTTGCTGAGGCTGGCTTCAAATTTGCAATCCTTCTGCCTCGGCCTCCCAAACCACTGAGATTACAGTTGTGTGCCACCATGCCCAGTAGTATTACTTTTCTAAGAGTGTCAAAATTACTCTTTGTAGCACCACCAGTTTAATAGCATTCACCCACAGAATGTGAAATAAAATGAGTGTGTGCAATAACATAATATGACCTGACTGTAGGGAACATGGTAGTGTGAGCCCAGTCCAGTGGGTCTTATTTGCACAGATGAATGAGGTTACAGATTTTGCCATGTGCTGGGCAGCAGAGATTCAGTGACTGCTCTGAGTGGGAGCATGCTGCAGTGTCCGGGAAGCAGGGTGGGGAGTGGGTTGGAAGGGGGAGTGATGGCAGCTGGGAGACATGTCCCTGATCTACCTCTGAGTTGAACAGATGTGCTGGATAGAGATTGGAGTGAACCAGGCTGGGCTGCAGCCTGGTTAAGGGCTAGGGAAGGGACAGATTTGAATAGTAACATCCTGTGGGATTTCTAAGTTAGTCACCAAGCTGGCATCTAAATCTAGGTCAGTGATTTCTAGAACATAGAGTGGAGGCTCAGGAAGTCAGGAAGTGAAAACAGACAGAATTCCCCGCACTGAGCAGCATGCGGTCACCACGATAATTTATTTGATGCTGTTTCTTAAAGGTGGTGAAAAACTGGTGAATAGAGGGAAGAGGCCAGAGAAATTTAAGAGACTTTGAAGTGGGTTATGGGGTGAGTTCTGATGTAATGATAGGTCAGGGAAGGAAGGAGGACCAATACCCTGTGCTAGAGCATCAACAGCATGCACAGCAGCTGGGGAGGAGCAGGTAGCAGGCACTAAATTAATTTTGTTGGGTCCCATTTGAACTTAGAGGAAAATAAGAGTTTACAATGTATTTTAAAGTTAATCTATGAGAATCACTTTATTGTTCTTGTAAAAGTGCTTTTATGGGCAGGTATGCCTTCAGCTGTGTTCTTATTCCTGAAACAGCCAGTTCAATCTTTTTGTGCCAGTTCTGCTTATTAGAACCAGACCAGAGAAGTCTGTGTCATTGAGTCAAGTATCTCAAGGTCAGCAAGTAAGATCAGCATCCTAGGGCACATGGTTTAACCATTTAAGTAAACCATTTCTTCTTACAACAGATATTTTCTGTGTAATTTTCTGTAATAAACATTCATAATGCCAAGATTATAAGCCAGCAGAACTTGGAACCACCTACACAAAGTGTTCAATATAAGAAAAAAGAAAATATACAGATCAAAACCTCATTTCATAATGGCAAAATACAGTAAATGTAAGTCTGAAATACATTTTATGATAACTGATATGTAAATATTCTCAAATTGTCTCTCTTATCTGTCCAAATGAAGGCTAGCTGTTAAGTCAATGTTTTGCATTTTCAGAAGTGCTTTCCCCCACAGCTTCATAAACTTTCATATTTTTTTGCCAAAAATCATGGCCTATGTAATTTAATTGAATCTTATATGGTTTTGTTAATTAGCTTAGCCAAAAATATTTATGGTTTATTGTATTTCACTCTTATTGAACAAAATAGTCTGTTACTCTATTTCTTTTTTCTCACAGTATTTTTCCCCTCAGCTCAGAATGGAAGTGCTCATGGCCGTGCCAGAGTATGAAAAGTCCCAACAATAACTTGGCATTTTCTCCTAAGAATACATTTACTTGAACTTGAAGATTTCAAAACAGGCAGGGGAAGGAGGAGCTAAGTAATGTAACATGTTTTGATATTAAAATATATACGTTATAATATGCTAGGATGAAAATACATGTGACTTTATACACATTAAAAAAGAACATCAACACAAGGTTTCAAATAGCAATTATGCTGGCTGCCGGCATTTTCAGCTTCTCACTCCCTCTCTGGGTGAGATTTTGTGCTTTCCAAAGATGGGCTTACACACAGGGCATTTATATCCTCATTCTGGGTTTCATTCTAAGCAGGCTTCAGGAAGTCAAAGCAGCCCTAAGTGGTGCTCCTTTCCTTTTGTATTTCCCATTTCAGCTGTATCACATACTCATCAAAGGGTCTAATCTCCTATAAAATCAATGTCTTCTCTCACCACATCATAGTTATTTGCACGTTACTCCAAAGTGTTAATGCCTTGTGAGAAGACTGGTATATTTTCCCCCTCTAATGATTTCTACATCTTCAGGTCCTAACTCCTGTCACAGAATGAGTTTTAATATGTGTATGTTGAAAGAATAGGCATATGAATGGATGAATCTCAGGAACTATGCAGGACAGACCATCGTTCATATCCTCACACATGTAGCTCTCTGAAGATACCCTGGAGTTACCCTCATGTTTAGTTTGGGACAAAACTGACCATTACTGTGATATGACACACTAGGCTGCAGAATTACAAGAGAACAAATCTTATCATTAGAGGCAGAAACAAGGAGAGCATCCTGGGAAATCAAATCTCTGTATCATGTCAAGGAAAGTCGATTTGTTACAGTAAAGAAGTATATGTACTTCAAACTCCCTGGCAAAAAAAAAAAAAGATCCTATCAGAAGATTGCCCACTGCTCTAGCAGCTACGACAAAGCGAGCAGAAAAAATAATACAGTAAAATAATGTGTTTCCAAAGACTCTGGTATTTGCAACTGAATTGATCTCCTCTAGTCAACACATCTGTCATCATTCCAGTAATCCATGATACCCAAATTAATTGCATCAATCATTAAGATCATAAAAATACCAGGTCATCTTTGCTACTCCCCTTTTTTATCAGGCATCGAGCCAGATGTGATCTGAGAATGGTGAATTTTTTTTTAAGTTAAAAAAATTGACAATGATAAGATAGTGAATTTTTGCACATAGGTGATGAATATAATATGTCGAATAGTTAACTTTTTCAAAACATTATGGAGGAGTAGATTTCATTCAAAAACCTATTTGAATGCTATTTATGCACCAACCACTGTTCCAAGCAAAACCATAGACAAAATTAAATATGAGTAATAAGCCAAATAAACATCAAAATATTCACCTTTCAGTGACGTTTCCATTTCAGAAATTTGAAGGCTAAATAACTTGCACCATGTTGTTTGCATTTTTAAAATAGACATTATGTGGTAGATGTTCAATAAATGTGTCAACCACATACCTCCCTAAGGAGTGAAAGTTTGCTCTCTCCATTCTTTACTTTTCTGATGAAACTTCGGATGAAAAGGAGGCATTAGGGCAGTAACTTCTACCTTCCTATTGCAAACTCAAGTTTCAGGCGGTATAAAAATGGACAATGGGTTTGCTATGCCTTAGAATAGTTAGAATCCTATTTCCTCCACTTACTAGCTGCATGATCCTTGAGGAAGGTACTTAAGTATTCTATACCTCTGTTTCTCATAAATAAGAATTAACCTATTATATCATCTATTTCCTATGGTTATTATAATGAAGTGAGATGATTTTATTTATTTATTTTTGTTTTAGTTGGTTATATATGACAGTACAATGACCTTGACATATCATATATTTGAATCAGATGGGATATAATTTCTCATTTTTCTTAGTGTACAGGTTGCAGAATCATATTGATCATGCAGTCACATATATACACACAGTAATAATAATATCTGTTTCATTCTACTATTTTATATAAAATGCTCAGAGCAGTTCTTGTCACTCAGTGTATATTTAGTTTTACAGTAAGCTATTACTTCCCTGAAACCTTGGTAAGCACCAAAAACATTTAACTAAATAGTTTAAAAAAAAAAAAACTTTTGGGGAAGTGGATTTAAAAACAAACAAGCAAAATCGTCTGGATGGAAAGTTAAGTCCAGAATGATTGATCAACAAGCCAAAATCCACAAATGTGATTGTGCATTCTTTATGTCCTCACCATTGAGCTAGATGCTAAGGAGGATTCAAATAACTTGAAAGCTCAAAATCTATTCTGCATTCACATTTTATTTGGGGCAACAGGACAATAACAGATAGAAATAGTTAAGTAGTAAAAGATTGGAACAATAACTTAGGGCCACAATAAAAAGGATATCATAATACAGTATATTTGTATTTTATAACTTTTAAAAAGACTTTAGAATTCCAATATTTACTTAAAATGTTAATATTATAACATAATTGAAATATGTATAAACCCAAACCAGGTATACTCTCTAAGATTATAGTATAGCTCTTACATAGTTATAAATCCAAAGCAAATTTATAAATTAAATACAAATAAAGCCACATACTCAATTTAATAATCATCAATTTAATGTGGTTAGTAATACTGTTTTACTGAAGTTGACACTTTAAGGATGAAAAGAGTGTTGACTTTATAGCCCAAATTCCTTTGAGTTTGACATGCTTGTTGACTATATGCTGAGTGACAACATAATTCTTCAATGTGTGCTGAGTGATGACAGAATTATTCAAGAATTTTCTCATCTAATGACCATTTTTATTTCCACATACAATACCTTGCTTTTGTTTAGCTTTTACTTAATGTAAGAGCATTGTTTATTAAGTCTGCCAATACTGTTTTATTATTAGCTTGTTTTTACAATTAAAGTGGTATTACCTATTTGGGCACAAACCATCACAAACAGAAATGAACAATGAAAACATTAGATAATCTCAGATTTAAGATATTCATCACCTGATATAGAATATGAATATAATTTTTCTAGGTTATCACTGAAATAAAATACATAGTTACCCACATATTCACATAGAGAATTAACGGTACCTAAGTTGAGCTTTGAGGTTAAGAAAGGCCACAGTAAACAGTTAATTGCCAAACCAATTTTACATTTATTTAATTGCTTTTATTTTCTAAATACATGACAGTGGAATGCATCACAATTCTTATTACACATATAGAACACAATTTTTCATATCTATGTATATAAAGTATGTTCACACCAATTTGTACCTTTATACCTGTACTTTGGACAACGATGCCCATCACATTCCGCCATCATTGCTAACCCCTTCCCCCTCCCTTCCCCTCCCACCCCCCGCCCTATCTAGAGTTGGTCTATTCCTTCCATGCTTCCTCTCCCTACCACACTATGAGTCAGTCACCTTATATCCGAGAAAACATTCACCATTTGTTTTTGGGGGATTGGCTAACTTCACTTAGAATTATCTTCTCCAACTGCATCTACTTATCTGCAAATGCCATGATTTTATTCTCTTTTATTGCTAAGTAATACTCTATTGTATATATATGTCACATTTTTTAATCCATTCATCTACTGAAGAGCATTTAGGTTGGTTCCACAGTTTAGCTATTGTGAATTGTGCTTCTATAAACATTGATGTGGCTGTGTCCCAAACAGAAAATATAAGTGCTACAGAAGTCAGATAAGGAAAGATTGTTTTGTGTTCAGATGATGAGTGAGATGGAGCCTATGGAAGAGACAAGACCTTGGAATCTGATTATTTTTCTAGTAAAATATATATTTAGGCATGATCTTGGAGACAAATATGCGAGTAATTGAAAATGTGTTCTCACTAATAGAGATCTCAATCAATGAATTTCTTAAATAGCATACAGATTTTATATGAGAATAAAACAACAGTGTAGGACAATGTAATGTTGGGGTAGAATTATATTTGTAGGAGATTGGTTTCATGAAGTACATAATGGATTCAGGTTTTTCTCATCTGTGGGACCACTGTGCAGTGGCTCTAGCTTATGCACAAGCAGGTCATTTTAGGGGAAACCCTTGATGTTTGAGGGTTTCAAGGGTTTCTTGTCCCTGATACAACAAGAAAGATTCTACTTATATTAAGATAAATTAAAAGATCCTTGTTATTGATCAAATGAGAGAATATTAGTTTTCAGACTGCAGGTCTCAGCTAATATCCTACTTCTCTAGCACATGTTCAAAATTGTAAAACCAATAAGAGCACTGAAGTATAATGTATGCACTCTGCAGACTTCTTACACTTAAGGGGACACAGCTGCTGAATAATAACTTTAGAAGATTGCTCACAAGGTGTTTGCCATGAACTGAACTGTGTTCCCCTCAAATTCACATGTTGAAGCTCTCTTCCACAAAGTGACTACTCTGGAGATAGGGTCTTCAGAAGGTAATGAAAGTTAAATGAGGTCATAAAAGTGGGGCTTGCACCAGGATTGATGGCTTTATAAGGAGTGGGAGAGGGAAATAATTGTTTCTTTGCCATGTGAGCACACATTGAGAAAGAGGCTGTCTGTAAGCCAGAATGAGGGCTTCATCAGAAACTAGCCATGGTGGCACCCAGTTTTCCAACTTCTATCCTTCAAATCTGAGAAAATAAATGTATGTTGTTGAAGGTCCCCAGTCTGTGGTAGTTTGTTATGGCAGCCCATGCCAACTAATATAGTATTATTCAAAATCACTTCTGACTTGTCCTGTTTTCTCTTATTTTCATTTCACCCAATATATACACTTTGCCTAGTAACAAGTCTTCTAAATTGACAGTATGGATGATGACATGATTATTTTGTCTGATTTAGATTTACTTCAGATTGTCTTATAAAAGCAAGAAGCCACATTACAATTGACCTCTAGAATGTTATCTGCAGTACAATTTCTAGGGTGCATAAACTTGTATTCACTGGTGAAACTTCATGCTTGTTTCTGGTACAATTTGCAAAATTGCTCCAGGTGCCAGGTGAGTTCTTTCACCCCAGGGGAAGAGAGATTTCACAGGTTTTCATTTGCATGTGAAACTTATTTATGCCGTTACAAACTATAAAATGTGGAACCTAAATATAATCTGTCAAGGATATGAAATGTGAATGAACAGCAGTGGAAACTAAATTTATAAAAGAAAAGAAAATGGGCTGAACCAGAAGATTGCAGCTTATTTAAATTCTCCCTATTACATTCCCAGGTGTCTGTCTGAACAGCAAAATGAAATTCATGATTATGGAAATTGGAAGAACATAAGTAAGGGGCATGCTTTCACACAGCAATTGTCATAGGTTTAATTGACCTTTTATCCAGCTAGTCACAGGGCTGTCAGAGGAGGAGTCTTCAGAGAGAAACCACAGAAACCTTTGTGGGTAGATCCAGGGCTCTCCAGGAAGGTGCAGCCCTTAAGCCTCATTGCTTTGCCCACTCTCACCTCTAACACATTTCAATTCAGTTCATTCTGCTCAATTTGCAGGACACCCTGGTGACCTTTCAAGCTTGGGTTCAAATTGTTTCTGAAATTTAAAGCAGGTCATTAGTGCTTCCATCCTTTTAAACAAAACAAATCAAGAGGGCATTGGCTCCCAGCCTAGGAAGTATGTTCTATGTTAGGGTCAATCATTCTATGGCAGAAGGTAAATGTTCTATAGGTAGGAAGCTTAGTCCACACTGAGCTCCTGTCGCACACAAGATTGGAACAGTCTGCTTCTCTGAGGGTGTATCTGACTCTAGCCTTTAGTGACATAAAGGGCTGGTATCAGTATGCACTGTTCCCTCACTTTACTGGTGTTTAAATTAGCTTTTCTCATCTGATTTTCTGTAGAATCCACTGAGGAACCCATTCTAAGGCTGCTTGAGTCTGGGTTTCTCTGATCTCATCCCAAACAACCCTATACTTTTGTTGTTGTTGTTAAGAGTTTTGTGGTTATACATAGTAGCTGGGTTTATTCTGATAAACTATACATGGAAATCAATTTCAGTTCATGATCCTCCACTTTTTCCTTCCCCCTTTCCCTCCACTTTCCCAGTCTCTTTTCTTTACCAGCCTTTCTCTCCAGTATTAATTTGTAGTTGATTGCAAAACAACCCTATCATGAGCCTCATGGATTCTCCATTCCTGAGTCTTTTTGGGAGCTAATCCTTTGTCAGACAAAAGCTTTTTCTCTATACTTTGTGATATCACCCTTCCCTGAATCATAAATATTTTATGATTTATCTGATGAATTATTATCTTACTTTATTATCCAGGCTTATGATTATTCTTTTGAATGGATACAAATAACAGCACCTTCCAAAGTAACTCAAATCAATCTTCCACATTTCCTTTAAAAATGCCACCTGATTTTGAAAGAAAGGGCAGAACAAGTTCTGGCTATCAGTATAGTTCTGGCATTGATCATATTCATATTCAGTATTTTCTATGATACCTCTTTCTCCTTGCCCATGAGATTTCTCAGGCTCCCTTTAAGACCTAGTTCCCTGTCTTCTTGTGGGTCCTGTTTTACCATAATCCTCAGGTAATGGTGGGCTCCACACTGACATTAATTTTCCAGGTTATTGAAGCTTACCTGTTTAAATGAAAACTTTTAAAGTTCTAATGGTTTTGAATAAAAAGTTTCTCGACATCTTTTGCATAGTTTCCTGGTTTTGAAAATACAAATCTAAATTCCTACCTATCTCTTGTAATGTATCAAATCAACAACCATTTTTTGAACTAACCCATATTGAGAGACTCAGAGATACAAGGATGGATATGATAATGATGATACCCTTTCATTTAAGGATCTTACAGTCTAATTAGAATGAGGATGCTGAACCCAAATTACTTCCATCCAGGGCAACAGAGGCTGTACTTGATCTGCAAACAGGGCATGAATGGGATGTTGATAAGATACAAATCCAGCCCAAATGGGTAGGGAGGTGCCAGGATAAGCTTCCCAGAGGGCTGGCAGTCTTTGTTAAGGATTTTGCCTTCCTTGGGGAGTCCAGACGGTCTGCAGCTTGAGTTCTCCTGTCTGGCTGTTACTGCGCTCCATTTTCCCCTACTGCAGCCAGACTGTCAGTCCTCAGGACTTGCCACTGACAGTGTGCTTGCTCCTAGCAGCCTCTTCCCTTTCTAATTTGCATTTCTAATCATCTGTGAGCTGCAAAGCCCTGTAACCAAGCTCCTCAGATCCAGGGCTCCTCTGAGTAAATAGACTCTCAGCAAGTCTCCCAGGGGCTCTGCTTGGATAATGAGCAAGCTGGTTGTTTGATAGCTTATCTGGATTAGATTATTTTGATTGCTTTGTGTTTCTTTTCTGGTTCTTAGTTGGCTTATGAATTTGGTAGATAAGCAATCTCTGAATAAAATGAGGAACCAAGAGTTCACAGCAGGAGGGTGTTAGGAGAAAGGTTTTTTTAATATAAATGAATTATATCTACTTAATAGGTATCTATTGTAGACAGGTTATTTTACCTTTATTAATTCTTGAAATCTCAAAATAGCCCTACAATGTAAGTAAACTGATTCCTATTTTGCAGAAAAAGTAACTAATACTCAGAGACTGTATAGTTTACTGCCTTTGTGAAGTTAGACAAATTTTTCTGATCTTCTTGTTGTTCCTCATATGCTTCACCTGTAAAATGGGGATAGTGCTACTGTGTACCTCTCAGAGTTGGCCTGAAGATTAATTAGTTGAATAAAGGTAAAGTACCTATGACAGATAGAACCTGGTGCATGGGAATATTCAGTGATAGCTATTGCTGCTGCTGTCATTGTCATTACCAAAGTCATGTAGTTATTAAGACATTGAAACAAAATCCAGAGCCATTTCCACAGCAGAGGGTCAGACTCCTAAGAGTGTTATGCTTATCACGGACACCTGCCCACACAGGCTCACTATAAGGACACTTCATTAGGATCTTTTAAATGAAGATTGTAAGCAATTTTTTAGTGGTATTTTTTGATGTTTGTCTCTTTTGAAGAAGCACAAAAGGGGGCTGGGGTTGTGTCTCAGCAGTAGAGCACTCACCTAGCACATGTGAGGCCCTGGGTTTGATCCTCAGCACCACATAAAAGTAAATAAAATGAAGGTATTGGGTCCAACTACAACTAAAAAAGTATATATATATATATATATATATATATATATATATACATATATATATATATGCCACAGTCTGGCTGGGCACAAATGCCGCAGTCTGGCTGGGCACACAATCACGAGCCACCACACAGCTTGTAGATTCAAACAGCAACTCTTTATTCCCGAACTCACACCAGCCGTCTACAATCACGTTCTGGGGAAATCCACGTTCTCTTCCCAAATCCACGTTCTCTGGGCTTCTATCTCCAAAATATACTGTCTGAATCCCGTGAGAACTCAAGGGGAACTCAGGCAGCAGGATACGCCCTATTCCCAGCAGGAATAATCTTAAACCTTAAACCTGGAACCTAAACTGGGAACGCCCTAAACAAGATTATCTTAAAACCGGGAACACCCTAATCTGCCTTGGTCCTTGAGCAAGGTCACTTACATTCAATGTCATTGCAACATGTCAGCAACATGGGGTACGCTGGCAAGGAAATTGTCATACCTACTTGGCTAATGGCTCCCAGCATCTCCCCCCTTCTGATTAATTAAACAACAAGCAATGTGGCTTAAGGACCGTGCCTGGTAGGTTGTCCAATTCAACATATGGTTCTTACCCGTCATGGGAAAAACTGACCTTTAGGCGTCAGCCTCCTGTCTTAGGTTGATACCACTGCAATTGAATCATACCCGTCACTGACTACCAGTCCAGCATACAGCCATACTTGTGGATAGGTCTATGCACCAGTGGGGGGGTGAGGTTCTTTGCCTCACCTCTGTTGGCCCCCAAATTTGGCCTTGGTGCCAGTGGGGGAGTGAGGTTAATGTGGCTTATGGACCGTGCCTGGTAGGTTGTCCAATTCAACATATGGTTCTTACCCGTCATCGGAAAACTGACCTTTAGGCGTCAGCCTCCTGTCTTAGGTTGATACCACTGCAATTGGATCATACCCGTCACTGACTACCGGTCCAGCATAAGCCATTGGCCCCCAAATTTTAGACCATCACTAGCAGAAGGGAGGAGGATACAGAAATGCCACGACACCAAGCCAATTGACGGCTCCTTGGGAAAAATTGCATCACTGGTGACACCATCAGCAAAGATATGCCACCATTACCACAATTCGCTGCACCAAACGATAGTTACATAGTCCAGGCAAGTTCTGCAAGCAGTTCAAAGCAGAGGAATCTATCAATATGTCCATTTCCTCCCAAAATCCGTTTCCTCCCAAAGTAAGTTGACTCTTTGAGCATTACTTGTTGAGTTCTTCACTGGCACTGGGATGGAGATAGGAATTCTGGCAATGATGCTAAAGAGACATTATCCTGAAAAGAATTATTAAATATAATGAAAAGGAAAGGTGAAAGTAAACAAACAGATCTGTTAACCTACTTTAAAAACAATGCTTAACAGCCTTTTACCTAATTTAAACTAGTAAACAAACAGATCTGTTAACCACCTTTAAAAACAATCCTTAACAGCTGTTTACATAATTTAAATTAAACCATTTAAATCACGTGAATAAAAAAAATAATAATAATTTGGATCCATTTTTTCATGAGCGCTCCTCATATAAGAAATATGGACATACGCACATACAGACATACAACACAAAACACAAGAGTGTACACAAACGTACAACACATAAGAAAATAGTAAAGGCCTTGTAGCTTTACCTAGGTGAAATCTCCATTGCAATGTTTAAAAACTCCACAGTCAAAAAATAAAACTGATCAGAAAAACATTAACCTAGGTTTGTATGAGCTCAAAAAATAAAAATAGAACTTCATGTTATGGGGAAAAGCAATAATAAAATAGCTATTGAAAAAAGCATCCTGGTTAATCACTGTCGCAGATGTAAGAATGGCCAAGCTGGAGTTCTGGATATCAGCTGTTATGGATTTGAGTCAAATCATCTTCTTTTCGATCTGTAGAAACTGTTTTAGTTAATCTCTCTGGAATCCAAATGGGCTGCTGTTCTCCCTGTGGAAAAACACAAACAGACCCCCGACTCCAGACAATCACTGGGTCAGGACCTTTCCATTGTCCTGTTAGAATATCTTTCCAAAGTACTTTAGGCTTATGTACATTTTTTGGATACATATGCCTTTCCGCAGCACTAAGTCCTGATGAATCCAAATTTAAAAAGTTTAGAGTAAAAAGCGTTATTTTAAGTTTATCTTTGGGGGATATATACCCCCTTCCAATTCCCTCTTTTTGCTTTAATAAGTATATGTCTGTATCTAATAGTTGTCTTAGCTTTTTGCATTTTCTATCTGAAATACCTTACTTGACATTTTCAACCATTTTCTATCTTATTTCTATCTTCTAGTTTTTTTTTTTTCCTAAGGTTTGTATTTTTACCCTTAGTTGCTTATTTTCCTCCTAGTTTTTTTTTTTTTTTCCTATTTTGTGGGTTTAAAATTCTTGTCTTCCTACATTTTTTATCTTTCTACATCTTCTTTATCTTTATTCTTTTTAACTTTCTATACTTCTGTCTTTAAAGTTTTTCACTTTAAATTTTTAATCTTCTTTATCTAAATATCTTTTATCCTATTATCTTCCCATTTTTTTTAAGTAATGCCTTTAAGATTAACTAGGCTTCGAATGATGCAATAAAGCAATCTTTTTTCCGCCATGAAGGTATCTCGACCACCTTCAATTTAACCTTTTAAAGCCTTTTAATTATCATCTATACTGTACTTTTAAATGTACTTTTTCACCACCTACAGCTTCACTCTTTTAAACGAGGCTTAGATTCTGTTTAAATCACTTTAATGTTAGTTTACATGGCTGCCCTTCAACCAAAGGCCTTTTTTTTAACTCCATTGAGAAGCTTTGTCTCAATCTGCCATGTACAAATATCTTTTTCTTCTTTCTTCCTTTCTCAAGCTTTTAAAGTCTAGTTTCCTCAAAATCTTTTTAAATGGCATTTACAACTTTTTACTTTACCACACAGAGATTATCTCATCTAGAAACATTTCTTTTTCCTTTAACCTTTTATATTAAAATATATTTCCACATCTTGAATCTTTTTCTCTCTTTTTTAACCGTTAACCCTTTTTATAAATTCACATTTTGAAACAACTCTTATAAAATTTCTGATTTAGACAAATTACTCCACTTTAATAAGATGAAAGACTTTCATGTTTTTTATGATACTATAATACTATAATTGAAACCCAACTGAAAATTTCTCTACTCTTTGTATATAAATTACACATGATAGAATCTTAACACTTAGTAACCTTGTTTTAGCAAAGACACAGACACAAAGCAATATTAAACATTTTTCCATTTACCAATTTATGAAAACACACATAATGTTTAAATATATTACCTTATGGAACTTAGTAAGTAAAGAGTACTTGATTTCATATTTAGTGGTTGATATTTTAACACTTTAGCTTTGTAAATTAATCAGATGTCTGTAAAAACCAAGATCTTAGACAAATGTAGTAAACAGAACTAGCCATCTCTTTCTTGTTGAAGAAAAATCCTTCTACAGGATACCATGATGGTCCCATTGATATACTTAATAACTCGTCTTTAAAAAGCCATGTGCTACATTTTTGTATTGTATCAACATATGTCCTAACTGTTCTTGGTCTTACTGGGGTGCCTCCTTCCTCTAACAATTTCTCTTGCTCGGAGGCGAACAACTTCAAACCTTGAGTCAACCATTTTCCCCAGTTTGCCTGAGAAAGTTCTAGGAACAGGCAACTTGAAATAAAAACAAAATAAATCAAAACAATAACACATTGTTTTTTGAAATGTTCACCCATTCTTTCTCTCTTCCTCAAGGGTGAGAAATTTCACTTACCTCTAAGCTTCAGAAGTTCCCCGCACGGGACGCCAAATGCCACAGTCTGGCTGGGCACAAATGCCGCAGTCTGGCTGGGCACACAATCACGAGCCACCACACAGCTTGTAGATTCAAACAGCAACTCTTTATTCCCGAACTCACACCAGCCGTCTACAATCACGTTCTGGGGAAATCCACGTTCTCTTCCCAAATCCACGTTCTCTGGGCTTCTATCTCCAAAATATACTGTCTGAATCCCGTGAGAACTCAAGGGGAACTCAGGCAGCAGGATACGCCCTATTCCCAGCAGGAATAATCTTAAACCTTAAACCTGGAACCTAAACTGGGAACGCCCTAAACAAGATTATCTTAAAACCGGGAACACCCTAATCTGCCTTGGTCCTTGAGCAAGGTCACTTACATTCAATGTCATTGCAACATGTCAGCAACATGGGGTACGCTGGCAAGGAAATTGTCATACCTACTTGGCTAATGGCTCCCAGCATATATATATATATATATATATATATATACATATATATATATATATATATATATATATTTTTTTTTTTTTTTTTTAAAAAGAAGCAGCACAAAAGGCATGAGGCCTTAATAACCACTGCTTTTCCTCCCTCAGGGAAATTCTGTCCAAGAGCTTTCTCAAACTTCCTCAGAACCAGTATGCTCTTTGTGATGGCCCATTTTATTAGAAAATAACCTCCCACCCTCACCATGATATGCACAAGGATCAGTGATGACTGAGAATGGCAGATTAAGAACAAACAGAATGGGTCTCCAATCATATCAAATTTCTATCCTTAGAACCAACTGTTCACATTACAAATAGGACCTGGACTAATCATTTGCATGGGTTTTACTTAGTTATTTTATTTCTTTAAAATTTAAAAAGGAATTTTAGCATGAAATAAGCCATTTCATAAGTAATACTTTCTTATACTATTTTTTATTCCAATAAAACACACACACACACACAGAGTTTATTGAAAGATGTCTGGAAGTTCTTTGAAATAAGCAGTTTCAAATTTCAATAAAACCCTGATTTGTGATAAAAGAATATTGATTACATTGTCCTCTCTATACAAAAGTAATCCTATAACAAGAAAAGTCCTTTCAGCATAATATAAAGTAGGGTTCTCCTCAAAAATCACTTATCAGCTACCATTCTGACATGATTCTATGCAAATTATTACCCTCCAGACAGTCTTCACCAAATACTTATTAGATTGAATTAAATCTTGTTACCCTGACTTATAAAGATCTAATATAAATTGTTATAGCTAACAGGAAATGAATGATAGCAACACTTATATTATGAACTTAACTTGCAGTGAGTGTGTTTCCACATAAGAGATTCATGGAGCTTGTCTTATTTAAGCATTTAATAACATCACTTCTCTCTTATGATAATCTATGAGGCATTCTAAGATAAAATGGGACTTGAAGCTGAATGAAGCAAGGAGCCGACAAAGAGGACAAAAACGAATGTGATAGGGAAGGGTGGCAATGGAAGATGGTGTTTCAGGGAGGCAGGGAGACTGAGTAGTATTTAGCACATTTTCAACGTAAAAGAAAACTGTGCTGCCAATACAAACTGAAAAAAAAAATTCCTTGTCTATCTTATTGTTCCCACTATGAGTACCAGTTTTCTCTGGAGGAAAAGTCTACATCATTTGGAAGTCAAAAGCTGAAGTAATTTTCATAAGAACTCAGCTACCTGTGAAAAGCAGCTGAATTTTCCTGAATTTCCTGGAAAGTGAAATCTGACCTTCTGAAAGCCAGGTGGATATGTGACCACACATTTTTCCCTGGGTTGTGGAGCTGCTGGTTGTTAGACGCTGGTACATTTGGAGTGAAAGAGAATGCACAGCAGGAGAAGCCATGAGACATTTATTTAATTTCTGAAAATGCCTCATGTAGAACTCTGGAGTGCACTTCCCCACAGCATGTGCCACGGAAGGAAGGATGATGCCTCTCCTGGAGGTAGGATGCAAACAGAAAGCTGCTCCAGGCTGAGCCTCTGCCAGTCACTTCCTCAGCAGCTTGTGCCGTGATAGGGAACTGCGTGGGGTGAGAAAGAGACCTGGCAGTTCTCAAAGCCAGCCAAGAAGCTCAGTCAAAGATGGATGGGTTTTCTTTCCTTGTAATCACCTACTTTGCAAAGACAAGCTCAGCTGAAAACCCAGTTATGGGGATTTGAGATGTAGATAGTAAGGAAGTGTCACTAGCATTTCTGAAGAATAATGTGTTTGCAACCTCCTGAAACATTAAGTCAGCCACCACAAGAGCATAGGAACTAGAGACTGAGAAACAAGGGATGAAATCAAGGCACTTTGCACCTTAAAAACCATTTAGACTGAGCAAGCAGAAGTGGGGTCCTCCTCACTGGCCTAAAGAACTGCTACCAGTGAAAGTTAAATTGCTAAGGTGCACAAGATCAAGAACTGAGTGTGATCCTCCCACAGGAGCCTCCAGGCCTTCCCCAGAGCTCTCGGGCTCCCGGCCACCTGGAAGCACCACCTTCATTGCCACTCTCATCCTGCATCATATTCCTTTCATTCTCCTAGCCAAGGAGTGCTCCTTGATTCCTTCAGATATGGCTTCAGGTCCCATTTTATCTTAGAATCCCTCAGACTATAAAAAAGTAATAATACTAACACTGATGAACAGTCAGGGTCTTTCTACCTGAGGGTCTCTGTGTCGGTCACAGATATTTTCACTTTCCTGACCAGAAGGCCTGTGAATGCAGTACCATCTGCTGATCCATCTCAGGACCATGTCCTTGTCATGCGCATTGAGAACATCATGCTCAGCCAAACTATTTAGGGTACAAGAATCTACTTTTGTACAGGTGAGAAATCCCAAAGTATCAGAGTGCAAGCAGGTCAGCACATCACAGGTTCTTGCCTGGCACCATTAGATGTGAGTGTGATTTATTTTTTACCCCATCCTGCTTCTCTGCCCTTGAGCAATCATTTTTAGCTTGCTGATGTCAGGAAAGCCGACTTTTTGCCCTGCATATTCTTCTCCAGAGTCAGGCTGAAATTGCTGACCAGTTCCTTCTTCAGCATGCCACACTGATGCTCTAGTCACCTGGCCCTTATGTCCTCAAGTTTCTAGAGATAGTTTTTTTTTTTTTTTCTAGTAATTGAACGAATTCAACTTTTTAACCTCTTATTTTTGAGTTCTGCTTTAACTGTTCAACTCCCTTCCTTCTGCATGTGCTGGTCTCCTTTCATCACTGGCCCTTTTTGTAGTCACTCCGCCTCAGGACTCATAATTTCACTTTCTCCCATAGTCTTTCTTTGTACACAGTGAAAAAGAGTACATTCACAACACATGGCCTTGAAGACATGGCATGACCACCACAAAGATGGCAGGAAGTGAATGGAAAGACAGGTTCGTGCTGGTGGAGTACAAAATATGTGTGAATAGAATATGGCCACAGAACTCAAGAACTGTAGAACTAGAACAGTAGAACTAGAAAAGAGTTAAATCTGTCCTTTCTGACCAGTCTAATATTTGATCCTTCTCTTTAATGTCCCCCTTCAAAGGTCACTTAGACTCTGCTTGAACACTCTTAGTAACTGGGAACTCATTACCTTCAGTTAAGTTTATTTGCTCAAGAATAGCCTTTCATAGAAAAAACTAAAATCTGCCTCCCTTGGCCTTTGTTTTGTGGTCTTTGAGAGTTGAGTGTGATTTCTTAGAGAAAGTATAGAATTCTTTATTCAGTGGGCATCGGAGTTGGAACATTCTTTAGGAGACAGGAAGATAGATAGATAGATAGATAGATAGATAGATAGACAGATAAACAGACAGACAGACAGATAGAACTAATGAGGAAAAGAATTAAAAGATGGTTTGGGCATCTAGCCCAGACTTCTATCACAAAACATAGAAGGCTCCCTATTACCATAGGTTCATGTTATTTAAAATTCTGTTACTGTAAACTGAATGTTTTTGTCTCCATAAAGTTAATAAGTTGAAACTGTGACCTTCAGTGTGATGTCATTTGGAGGTGGGGGGGTCTTTGGAAGATAATTAGGTCATGGGGTTGGAGTATTTATGAAGAGATTGGTTGCCTTATAAGAACAGATAGAAGAGAGTTCACTGCCCACTCTCCAGGCTTTTCACCATGTGAGGCTACAGAAAGAAGTCATACATCTGTAAACCAGAAAAAGGTCCCTAACCATGCACCCAGCCACCCTGACACCCTGACCTTTAACTTTCAGTCTCCAAAACATTGTTTGTTGTTCAAGCCACCCAGTACGTGATATTTTTGTGATTGTAATCCAAACTGCTAAGTCTTAAAACAGCTGCTTTATTGGAACACTTTATTAATTGTATTGTGCTTACTTTTAGTTGTGTTAGGAACTAATTAAGTAAGGCACTTAATTTTAAAGGTAAGCACCAGACCATGGTGCCTAAACCACACAAGAGTTCATTTTTCTCTTATGCAACAAGAATTCCAGAGATGATGTAGATATCTGTTGCTGGCATAGGCAGTAAGGCTCATAGTGTTAGGACAGGGTATGTGCCACACTCTCTGCCTTTCCATGATAATCCCCAAATGCATCCCAAGTTGAATCTCCAACTACTTCATTTATATTTCAGTCAGAAAAGAAGCACAAAGCTTATATTAGAGAAACAAAGCATACCCAGATACCCTTGATTGACATCCTTTCAGCTATAATTGTATCCACAGCCATGCTCAATTGCAAGAAAAGCTAGGAAATGTCAGGTTTTAGCTAGGGACATTGCTACCTCCTATGAAATGGGGTTCTATTAGTAAGGTGATAACATGGCTACTGAATAAACAAACAACCAACTGTGTTTGTCAAAATGTATCCACAGAAGTCTGTTGTCCTTCTTAACACTATGTATTGTTAACTCTAAATGTCATTATAGGCAACAGATTCAGCCCTGGCTGGTTTGAACAGAAAAAAGTTTATTAAAGCATGTTAGGTAGTTCACAATCCTCTATGGGAGGGGGCTAGAAAAACAAGCTTATACATTGTCAGTCATAGAAACAGGAAGTATGAGAAACACTCAGTTTCTTCATGGGATTTTTATTGAAAATAGGCAGCTTCTGCCATTTTTCCTAACTCTTTGTCATCTAATACACTAAGACCAGACACCAGAAATTGCACCACAGCTGCCACAGTGGAGCCAGGTACCCTATTCCTGCCTATTCAAAGAGCAATTCCTTCCTCATATTGTTCGCATCCACATCCAAGTCTCTCCCAGGGTGGGGTTGTGGGGAGGACCAGAAGATAGCCCTAAGCTTCCCTTGAATGGGAGACAAACTAACTGGGGGTTGATATGGATGTAGAATGAGCCAAACTATTGTATCTATCATTATGCCTTCAAAATAGAAGGACCCAGAGTTCTACTTGGTTCTATTTTGTCAGGACTGACAAATCATTTTCCATGGCATTAAGATTTAATGGGGAAAAAAAGGCATCATCTGGTTCTAGAAAAGAATGGCTTACTGTGAAAGGAAGAGAATGACACAATCTTTCCAACTTTATTTTTTCTTCTACCTGACATGCTGCATTTTTGTGAAGATAACAGATGGGAATCCTATATTCATTAAGGAGAAAAAAAAAAAGACCTCTTCATCTGCTAGCATTTTAAATAAGGGAAATACATAGTATTTACTGCTACCCTTTGAAGACCCTTTGAAGATTTTAATTAGCACTGAATGTGTTGTTCCATCTGCTTGAATGAGCAGGCCACATGGTCACAAGGCCTCTCATTTCAGGCTGGAAAACCAAGCCATTGGCTCTTCTGGGTTGAAATAGAATAACCTCAACTAAAATACCCCATATATTACTCAAAAGTTATCTTTGTTTTTAAAAGATTTACTAAAAAATTAGAGAAGGCAGGGGAAAATTCAATGATATTCATCCAGCCATTCCAATACATGTTTATTTGAATTCGGTCCAATCTCTTATAGTTTAATGATTCATGATGATATCTCTTTTCCTTTAACATTTTTATGGCACTTTACATTTCATGCAACATTTTCACATATTGTTATATGATTCTGCCTTGTGAGGTAAAACAGGGTAGTCAGTATTTTATCCAATTAAAGAAAATGAAAGCTTAGAGCAGTCCAATGATCTACCTCAGCTCCAAAAGTTCAGCAGAGACTTGCCTGGCGCTGTAACCTAGAACTTTTGAATTCTATCCTCGTACTCTATCCAACAATGAAAGCTTAATCTTTATCAAAAATAAAATTTTTGCATCTTTAGGAAGATTTTTTTTTTACATCAACTAGACTTAGGTTACATATGAAATGTAATGAATGGCAGAAAAGTGACTTAAATAATCTGACCAATCTCTTCATAAATACTCCAACCCCATGACCTAATTATCTTCCAACAAGTACAACAAGAAGGTTATAACCATAGGGAGGAGACAGTCAAATGTGGGATTGGATCCTCACATCAGCTGCCTTCTGGTGAAGTGACCTTCAGCAAGCTAAGTACTTAATCTCAACAAGATTACATTTTCTCATTTGCAGAGAGGAGACATGGATAAAACCCACTCATCCAAAGATACAACATACATCCTTTGTTCTCCAGAGAATCAAATCATTCTATTGCTAGACTACATTAATAAATTGAGATTCATTCATTTATTTAAGAAACATTAAAATGTTTACTCTGTGAGGACTATAATTCTACACACTTGAGACACAAAGGTTAATAAAAACAAAATCCTGCCCTGATAATACCAAAGAGAGTGTAGGCAATTTTACTTAGGTTATGTGTGTGTGTGTGTGTGTGTGTGTGAGAGAGAGAGAGAGAGAGAGAGAGAGAGAGAGAGAGAGAGCTAGAAAGTTACTTTAAGTGATTTATTTCTTGAGCTAAGCCTTGAAAGGAGTCCTGCAGTCTTTATCCTATCTACTTGATTTTATTGGAAAAGGAAAAAAAAATAAAAAACTTAAACGTAAGGCAACCTTTTGAAGATATTAAAATGATATTAGAATGACCTTTTATTCAAAATTATTTTGGGTCTAGGCTATGGATTGACTGTTTGTGTCCATTCCAAACTTCATGCTGAAACTTAATCTCTAATGCAAAAATATTAAGAACTGAGGGCTTTGGGTAAGGGATGAAGCCATGAGGGCTCTTATAAGACAGGTTGGTGAGAGTTCTCCTGTGCCCTCTGTCCTTTCCACCATGTGAGGACACAATACTCAAGCAGCCATATGGAAGACAACAACCTTGCTGGCTCCTTGATCTTGAACACATCAGCCTCTGGAACCTGAGAAATAAATTTCTTTTAGTTTTAAATTACCTAGTCTTAGTGTCTTGTTATAGCATCAAAAAAAAAAATGGACTGAGACTATTGTTCTGCTTATACAACACATTTGGAGATGTTAGATATTATTTTTATTATACGAATGAAGAAATGGAGGCCTGGAGAAGTTAAGACTTCTTCAAAGTCACTTAGGTACATCAGGATAAGAGTCAGTTTAGTCCCTGAGCTACATGCTTGAGATACAAATGTAAGCAAGACAAAATCCCTACCTCTGTGAAGTTGTGAATTTCAGTACAAGCAGACGTGCTGATTAATCATCACATATGAGGTTTGCTGTAATTTAAAGACATGAGTTAATGACCATTTTTTAATTCTTTTTTTTCAATTTTGATTTCAAAAGCATTGTAAGAAACAAGGTACTGTGCATTTTATTTCTGAGCTAAGTATTTTCTTGAAAATATAAATTATTCATGAATTATTTTTGATACTTTTGTTTATTATTATAATATACTTACAAATTTTAAGTGTTCCTTCATTGAATTTTTACCAATGTATATGCCTGGGTTGAGATCACCAAAAGCAAGACATAGAATGCTTCCTTCAGCCCAGCAAGTTTCTTCATAGTCTTTTCCAGTCAATCCTCCATCCACACTGCCATTCAAAAATGATCACTTTCCTAATTCTGGCCTAGCACTATATAATAGTTTGTCTCCTCTTGAACTTTATTTAAATGGAAACAGGGAGTATGAATTCTTTAGCTGAACACAATATCTGTGAGATTTGACCATATCATTGCTTGTGTCCATGATTCCTTTTCATTGTTAAGCCATGTTCTATTATATGAATATGTTCTTCATACCTATCTATTTTACTAGTCACTCAACAAATAATGCTTGAACATCTACTATGTGTTGACATTGGAGTTGTTTCTATTTGAGGATTATTCTGAATAAGACCACTATGAACATTCTCATTTGAGTCTTCAAGAAAAAAAAAATATACCCATTTCTTATGGGAGCAGAATTTATTGTTTCAATGTAGTCTAAATTAAAGAAGTCCAAAAATGTAATCTAAAAATGTTGAGCTACATCTAGTTCTCAATTAGTTGCACTAATATTCTTATACATACCAAAGAGAAGTATAGATAATCTAAGGCAGGCCAAAATTCCAAATAAATTTACATTTGGAACTTTCTCAAAGTACCCATGTTCTCTATTCCAAGCTTGGGAAAGATATTTTGTATATCATCTTGTATTTTACTTATGTCTTAATCCATCCTGTGCTTCTATAACAGAAAGCCAGAAACTGTATAATTTATAATAAACAGAAATTTATTTGATCATGGTTCTGGAAGCTAGGAAGTCCAAAATCAAAGAGCTAATATCTGGCCTTTTTATTGTGTTATCCTATTGCACAAAATGGAAGGAAGAGAGGGCAGGAGAGAGAGCAAGGGGAAACTAAACAAACCCTTTTATAAAAGCACCAACCAGGGGCTGAGGCTGTAGCTCAGTGGCAGAGAGCTTGCCTAGCTTGTGTAAAGTGCTGGGTGTGATCATTAGCACCACCTTACAAAAATTAATTAATAAAAAAAAGACCAACCCCACTCCTGAGTGTATAACCTTAATGGTTATATATAGCCTTAATGGTCTACCTACCTCTTAAAGGTCTCACCTCTTAGTACTATTACAATGGCAATTAAATTTCTATCCTTTCCCATATTTTATCTGTAGACATCTTGTGTGCTTACGAAAACATGCCCTTCTATCATTCATTCAAATAATGCTTGAGAATCTATCTACCCTGCATAAGGCTCTATAACACATTCCAGAAATAAAGCATTGATGAAAGACAAAATCTCTTCTATCATGAAACTTGTGTTTTAATGAATAGATGTTAGGAACTAATTACACAGTTATCAAAATAAAATTGTAAGAAACTCTATAAAAATACAGGATGTCATAAGAGCAGGTAGCAAGATTGTGAAGCAAACCTGGAGAAGAGGCAGGAGTGAGTTTGAGAGGATGCTTTCATATACTAGCAATCAGAAGCCACTGGAACAGACAGAGAAATGGTGTGATCGGACCAAGGTTCAGCTTGGCGAAGAATGGAAAAATTAGAAAGAAAATGAAGGCTTATTTTGGTGAATTTACATTCCCTACCTGGGTAGCCCCTCTCATTGTCATGTCTTCCTGCTGTCCCAACCCACCGACTAGGGCTTTTTGCCTTTATATAACTGCCCTGATTCTTCTGCATCAGAACATATGCAGGTAATGTGGCCTTTGGTAATAAACAACTTTAAGCTAAGACTCTAAAGGTAGAGGTGTTACCACTATCCATGCTCTCCTCTCCTCTGCACCAAATATAATAGGAATCTTCTTGCCTGAGTTCAAAGGAAGAAGAAAATTGGAAATTTTAGTCATAGAGGTCAGCTTAGCTAGGGAGATATTTTGAATATAGGTGATCAGGATGTTCACTATCCACAAATTTTATTTCAACAAAGAGGACTTATTTAATCTACATACTTACAGTCTTGTTTATCACTTCAGGAGGATTTCCTAGTGGCAGAATCAGGTTCCAGAGTGATGCTCACCATGCAGATGGCTAGCCAGTCTTTGCACCATGTAGAAACGTGGTATATTTCCAGGCACATACAAATTCCATTCGTCATGCTGCACAAAGGCATCTGCTTTATCTGATTCTTAGAGGAAAGTGAGGAAAGCCCATGGTTCATTTGTGATCTCATTTTCTCAGGAGCTTTTTTTCCCCCTTCCAGGTTTGCAATAACTTCCTATGTTAAGCTAAGCATCAGTAACACTAAAAAGAAGGTAACCAGGAAGAAAAAAAAATCGGATAGAAATCTACCAAGCAGTATAATCCTCCTGTCTTTTAAAGTGAATAGAGAATTTCTACAACTAAGGACCTGGAGGGGAGCCTGGAGAGGATCTTTTTTGGGCAAGTCCTTGCTGTGCCCTTCAAAGCTGCTGCTGCTGCCCCTACAGGAAAGCCACTGCAATGTGCACCAATTAGGCCCCTTTGATCTGGAGGGGAAACTCTCCAGGGTGTCCGTGGCAGGGGAGGAGATTGCAGGCACAGTCATTTCAGCCAATATAGAACTGTAGCATTATTTCTCCCTGGGGTCTGGGAGAATGATTCATTACAGAAAATAATATCAGAAACAAGTCTGAGCTACGGAATTAGCAACCACCCCCACTAGCAGCTTTTGGTTTATTTGTAAGAAACACTATCCGAGGGGAGGCATAATTCACTTCTGAGAAGCTTGAACTAATATCATTGTTTCTCTCTAGCTTATATATCAACTTCACACTAGAATTAGAGTAGATAATCTTTTCTTTTTTCTCTAGCAAGCCAATCATGACAGGTCTCCTAGTGTCTGAGCATTCTCAGCATGATAAAATGTGTAAGAAAGAAGAAGGATACACTTTACATTGTGAAAATGGTAAAGTTTCCAGATGGTGCTGGGGAGGAGATGCAGCTAATAGCAATATTGGTTTCAAACAGAAGACTGTTCACATCCAATACTTGGAAGCTCAATCATGAAAAGGCAAATATCACCTAATTTGATTGAGCAGGTTATTAGTGGCTCACATGCTGGAAATTAAAGGAAAATAAATAGGTATGCTAATCTGCTACCAATGAAATCCAGTAAGTAGCCTCTCCACTTCGCCACCTTTGAATTAGAGGTAGAAGTGAAAATAGCACACTTGTCAAAACACCTAGAGCTAAAGTGTTAGCAGCAATATAAATGAGGCTGTGAAAGAGAATTGCTAGGGCAGCAGTTCAGGAAAACACACTATATTCTGCTTTTCTATCTGTTCTATAACATTCTTTTTTAGGAAGGGCTAGCAGAATAAAATTCATCCTTAGGTCTTAGTAGAATAAAAAAGCTTTAAAACAGATTATTTGCATTCAATTCTGCAAGAGAAAGCCATTTGTTCATTGTAGCATTTATGTAATTTATTCATATTTATTGATTATGGTTATTATTGATTACTCATTTGTTGATTCAAATAGCTATTATGCCTATTACATTAACAGCACTGTGCAATCTCTGCCAAGAAATAACCCTCCTGGACATTAGAATGGTAGTTTCTAAACTTTTGTCAGAATTATCTGGAGATAATTCAGTAGAACTGAGATGGGACTGGAGATTTTGCATTTCTAATAAGTTCACAGGTAATGTTGATGCTGTTGATTGGGCACCACACTGAGAGCCAAAGGTCTATGGCAGTAGTTTTCAGTTTGGGCTGCCGATTAAAATTACACAGGGAGCAATTAAAAATCTTGATGACCACAGAACTGCTGTATCCCAGACCACACAAATAAAAAATACTGAGTGAAACCTAGACATCCAATTTGGAAGGTTCTGGGAACCAATGTTCTTGTGGATATAAGAAACAATAATTAGCTAGGAGTTATAAAGGAATCAAAAGGTAGTGGTAGAGAATGGGAAGGGAATCTAGAATGATTAAGAATGATCATTTTGAAGACCTGACGGAAAGAAAACAAAATGTAATGAACCATGGAATGACTATTTCAGCAAAGGCAAAGGCCCTAAGACTGGAGAAAGTTTATATATTTGAGGAAATGAGAGAGGGCTAGTATGGAACTGAATCATATTGAGTGAGCAGCACAGTTGCTAAGTTGTAGTTGTAGAAATGAGCAGTAATGTGTAGACCCATTGAACAAGACCAGATTTGAAGAAGAATATAAAACTATTCAGTAATCATATTCACACTTAAAAGATCATTTTTGCTGCTGTAAACAGATAGAAAAGTGAATGGTCAAAAGGAGGGGGACCTATTAGAATTATATAGGATTTTACTAGGCACAAGGTGAAGTTGGTCTAGATGGGGTGGCATCTTCTCAAAAATGGAGAAGATTGGGGAGATAATAATTTACATTAGAAGAAATGTGTACAGAACTTGGTAAGAGACAAAATATGGAGTCACTGATAGGAAAAAATCAATAATGGCTTACAGATAGGAAAATGGTGATACCATTTATTTTTATGAGAAAAGGGATAGGTTTTAGTGGGAAAATCAAAATTTGTGTTTTGATCACCAACATGTATAAATTTATAGAAATAACACATGGGACCACATTAATATAGCACAATTTTCATGCTTTTATGTGTTAGCTAAAATAAATTAATAATTAAAATTTCTGTTTTGGACATGTTCAATTTGTTGCCCAAGAGACACTCGAGTTGAAGTATTGAATAAGCACTTTGTTATTCAAGCCTGGTCCAGAGAAGGGAGTTTGGAAATGATTAAAAAAAAAAAAAAATTGAGACTCATCAATTCTTAATCATGATATTGGATGATATTACATAGGAAGAATGTAAAGAAAGAGGTCTATGCTAAGTCCTATAGGATCTATTTTATTAGTGGACGGACAGAATTGAAGGAAACAGTCAAGGAGACTGATATATAAAAGCCTGAGATCTAAGAGATAAGCCAGGCAAACATGGAGTCAGAATCCAAGAGAAGTCCTATTTTGAGAAAGGAAAATGATTAACTTGCCAGATGCTGCTCAGAAGTTAGGAAAAATGACAGAACATTCTCCATTGGGTTTTACAACCTGGATATGTTAGTATCCTTGACATATTTTTTCTGTGGTGAGTTGAAGGGGAAAGGTAGATTGCGATGATTTGGAAAGTTGCTTGAAGTTGGGAAATGGAGACAGCATAAACAAGGCCTTTAAAAAACCTTGTCAGTAAAGAAGAATAAAGAAGTGGAATGGTAAGTAGAGAGGAATTCAATTTTTGTTCAAGATGGGAAATACAAGAATATATGCTGACGAAAATGACCCAGTTGATATGGAGAAATTAATGATGCTAGAGAGAGGGATACCAACATGATAAACTTTCAGTTTTTGTGAACAAAGAGAAACGTCCTCACTGTAATAAGAAGAAAGAAAATCAATGCCATCAGGAATGTTTATAAAACTTGTCTTTGGAAAGGACTCTTTTTATGGCCTCTAATTTTCTCAATGGAAACATGAGAAAAGTGAAGTGTTAGGGAAAGATATGAAAAAATGACCTCAGGAGTACAGGAAAGAAACTTACCTTGAGAGTTAAGAACATTCTAGCTATAAGGAAAAACACCATCACCAAAATTTCTCTTAGAACAGTATCTGGTCAAAAATGCTTGAGAGAATGAGATCTTTGAAAATCGAATTCTAAGCTGGGTGCAGAGTTATGCAACTGTAGTCTCAGCTACTCGGGAGGCTGAGTTAGGAGGACCTCAATCTTGGGCGCTCAGGACCAGCCTGAGTAATATAAGACCCCATCTTAAGAATAATAATGATTCCTAAGTGCTACACATCAGACCAAAGCATAATTTTATATGGTTTCAGAGAAGGAAGTGAGAAAGGGGAGATGAGGAATAAGACAAGTGAGGTCAGAGGCTTTTCTCAGTGCTAAGTGAATCACCTATCCAAATCTTTAGTTGGTTCAGGCTGTCAAGCTCATAAATCCTTTAGTGGGTGGATTCCTACTGCAGACAGAAGTACAGCAGCCAGTACTTTAAAAATACTAATTCCCAGGGAAGAACACAAATGGTGGGGCAAATTTGGACATCACTCTGCATAGAATTAGGGTTTAAAAAAAACTTTTCTAGACCTCTATCTCTTGATACCAAGAGATGCTATTTGCATCTCAAACAGGATACAAGAAATAAAGTGGAGTGAGTCATACTCGAAATAGAGGGAAATGAGGTGAATCTCCCACGCCTGGTCCTGAGAGTTCTTTCAATCTTCTGCTTCTGAGCTCTGAAATCAAGCCTGGCGTCTTCTCCCTCTACCTTCAATACCAGTTAAGATTTCTGCCAAGTTCCAAAGAAGCATTACCCCCAAAAATTGTGTTTTATTTTGTGGGATTCTGATTCTTTTAGGTTATATTTATTGGAGAAGCCTCAGAGAATAGAAAGATCATTATTACAAAGAGAAACACAAAGGAGCTCAAACTGTCAACCACCAAAAAGACATTTCAAATCAATGGTATGAATGTGTCCAACCCACATGCCCTTTTGGATATCTAAGCAAAAGCAATGTACAAAAACACTAAGTGAAACAGGCAATAAATTATTCAATATCTAAGTATTTGCCTGTTCAATGTCTGCAAGTCAGTGGACCATTTTTGTACAGAACTTTCAATAACTGCTTGCCTTTTCCTGGGAATACAGTTCCCCCAATGTTTTTACTGCAGAGAACTCTCCTATTTTATTTACCACCTGAGCTTTATACTGCCTTACTCTAGTGATAGAATAAATATTCTTTTCAGATTTAGAATCAAGACCTGAACTTGAGTCTAGTGTTTGTTATATTCAGTTACTTGTTTCCAAGAACAAAGTCCACAAATTACTTCAGTCATACAGCTGAGACACCAGACACTTAACTACTTGCTCCCATAAATCCCATCTTGCAGCCATACTGAAACAATGGCTGTTTCTTAAAACATGAAAGTCAGAGGAACATGGAAGGGATTCTGCTCCCTCCTCATATCCTACCCCAAACTCAAGGATCACTTTTAGTTGTCCTTAGACATAGTGATGGCTCAAATTCTCCTAGAAAGCTTCCTTTGTCTCTTTCTACACCATCCAAGAATTTGGTTTACTTATCAGTTTCTCCTTTGTATTTCTATAATATCTTGCATCTATGAGAGCAGTTCTTTCACTATAATGAATTATAATTTCACTATAATGATATTATTATTTTTGCTACCAGATTATGTGCTATCAAAGACAGATACTATTGTTTGTTTTTTACATATCTACTGCCTGGCATAGCTTGTATATGCAAATATCACCAAAAAAAAAAAAACTGAAAAAAAAGATGAGAATTATGTGTTAACTAGGATAGCGAGTAATGAAAATTAATCTACATTTATTAGAACATGCTACATAAACCATTGCAAAATGTTTATCATTGGTGGCAAACATTTTTATTGCTTTTAGTCTAGAATTAAACATTCCGATGTGATAAGTTTATTATCAGAAGTTCAATTCAACTCAACAAACATGTATTGACCCTTTATTATACATTAGTTATTATGGGATATTGGAAAAACAAAGACAAATGAGATAAACCTCTACCCCTGATAATAATCAATTGAATTAAAGGGTGCATAAATGATGCTAGAGGCCTCAGAAAAAAACATGTACAAGCAAACCACTAAGGCTGGAGGAGTCACAGCTGGGCACACGCCTGTAATCCCAGTGGCTTGGGAGGTTGAGGCAGGAGGATAGCAAGTCCAAAGCCAGCCTCAGCAATCGCAAGGCTCTAAGCAACTCACTGAGAACTTGTCTCTAAATAAAATACAAAATAGGACTGGGGATGTGGTTCAGTAGTTAGCTGAGTGCACCTGAGTTCAATCCCTGGTACAACAACAAAAAAAAAAAAAAAAAAAAAAAGAAGGAGCCAGAAGGACCTGGGCTTGGACAACTTCCCAGAGGAGGCAATACCTGAGTGAATGATGGCAAGCTTGGGCAAAAAGCAGAGTATTATATCTCAAGGGCATGCTTACCAACAGAGGGCTTTCTCTCTTTCTTCTCAGATTTGCCATGGAAAAATCCATCAATTGTAATAATATCCAGAAACCCATTCAGACATTTTAGGAAATGTGTCACCTCTTTGATCTCTCATTATAATTAGCTCTCACTTCTCGTGCCCCAACCATGCTCCACTATTTTCCATCTTTAAAAATTTTAGGTTTATATAGTTCCTGGCATTTGAAGTATAAGAAACACAATATTTCTTTGTTTTCATAAATCAAATTAATTTAAGTTAGAGGGTGAACTCAGCAAAGTTGGAGAGAAGTCCAAAACTAGTCATTAGGTACAGCTCCTACTCACACACCGCTCACCTCAGATCTAGACAGTTGAGGCAGGACCTTGCTGACATTTTCACAAACATGTGTGGTCCATTCACAGGCCAGTGCCCCCACAACAGCAGCATTTTTTCCTTGCTCAGCTTAGCCACTGAAAACTCTGAGGTTCTCAAGGACTCAGTTCTTAATGACTATCCCTTACATAGGTTCTGCCATCTTAGGATACTGCATCTCTCTTACTGATCTTCAAAATCCAACACCTCCATGAAGTTAGAGTTCCTCCTTCAAAGAACACACACACACACACACACACACACACTTTTATTGTATTTATTGAATTACCTGAGTAGTTGCTAAGCAGGGGATAACATAATCATCTCAAACCCTCTGTAATTATAAGCACCAAGATTGTGGAAAGATTGTCTCCAGAGCATCCTGTACTTACTCTACCCCTCCACTATCTTCAATTATTCTCTTATTCAGATATACTCACATACACATCTGTTTCTTTTCCATGGGCAAAAAAGTTCTGAATCTGGGATAGACTCTCTTGGGATCTATGATATAAACAAGGAAAACAGAGAGACATATTTTTTCTTTGTTGGATATATGGTAATAAATAAATAAACAAATAATAGCTACAAAAGCAAAACCAAGAATCCAAAGTGCCAATACATTTTTAGCAAGTCAACTGATAACAGGAAGGTAAGCAAACTTCTTCTGACATTCTTACTCTCACTTCCCAATCCCATATCATCTATACATCTGCTAGCTTTCAGAAAGAATGATTTATACTTGCCCCTTGTGCATGGTTTCACTTCTTAAGTCATTTTACTTTGTTTTCTGATCTATCGATTAAGGGGTCTTAGAAAGAAGAGAGTGCTCACCTTTGAAGGAGTCATGTAGGCCTGAAATATGACCCAGTCAGTAGAAAACATGAGGAACTAAAGACTAGAGGCGTTTCCACCTATTTCTAGTCCCCACATAATCCTTAAGCATTGTACTCTACATTAGGGAACTGTGAAAGAAATCTAATAATTTAATGATGTGAAAAATAAAGCAACGTTGGGCTGGGATTGTGGCTCAGCGGTAGAGCACTCACCTAGCACGGACACAACCCAGGTTCGATTCTCAGCACACAGAAAAAATAAAAGCATTGTATTGTGTCCATCTACAAAAAAGATTCTCTCTCTCTCTCTCTCTCTCTCTCTTAAAAAAATAAAGCAATGTGATATTCTTATTTCCAAGAATTTATGGAATAAGTTTCACATTCAAATCAGTGGCAGGTGCTATAAGATAAAAGCATACATGAAAGTCAAAAGAAAGTTCTCAACTCTACTTCACAGATTAAAAGTGATCTTAAGGAGAAGGACACTTGGGACAGACCGCAAAATATGGTTAACAGTTTGTTATTGAATTCCTGTTTAAGAAATTTAGTGTTTTCATTTCTTTCTAATTTTGTCTTCATGGCAACGTTTGTTACAGTTCACACCAACTTCCATCTTTCCATTGTTTATGATGTCAGTATTTCTTATAAGCAGTTTCCTAAATCCCATCCTTAATCTTCTTCTCTTCTAAATCCATACTATTTTAGGATTAAAAATTTCATCTAAAATTGTGAATTTACCTAATATCTTACACAGTGATTCTCAATCCATATGTCTATCCCAGCTAGCTTCTCCATTCATGATCTCAGTGTCTACCCTTTCACCTAAACCAGAAACCTAGAACTCAGCCAGGACTCACTCCCTACATCTAATTAATCATCAAATCCTAGCAATTCAAATTCTAACCGTAGTCTAAATTCACTATGTCCTCTACTGTCACTGTCTCTGACTTGTTTCAAGTTGTCATTCTCTCTCACCTTATCCACTGAAGTCCTTCCCTCATTCCTCTTTCTACTTGTAGTCTTATTCTGTTTCCAACACATTTTCCATGCTAGTGCCAGTTACTTATTTATTATGTGAAAATTGAATGGTATAAGCCCCCTTTACAAAGCCTTAATTGTTCTAGTCTCTCTCAAGATTCATGATTGTACCAACAGAAATGCAATTCAATTTGCCTTATTAAAAAAAAAGTGGGGGGATTTGTCTCAAGTAACTGGAAAATCCAGAGACAGAAGCACAGTCATATGTAGCCACTCTTATAGTGACATCAGGATTCCTTTTTATCCCTTACCTGGATTTTTTTTCTGTTGATTTTATTTCCAAGTGTTAGTAAAAATAAGTACAACAGATTTAACATTAAAATTTCTACCACTTGAGCTGACTAATGGAAAGAGAGTACCTCCTTCCCAATATTTCCACTTAAATTCAGGGACTCTTGTTGACCCATCTAGGGTCACATGAATACACCTGTGATAGACAAAATTTAAAAATGGCTCCCAAGGATGTTCATATTTAAATCCTCAGAACCTAACAACATGTTACCTGGCATGGCATAAGGAACTTAGCAAATGTAATTAAGGATGTTAAGTGATAGAGCTTATCCTGAATTTTTCAGATGAACCCAGTATAGTAACAAGGGTTTTTATAAGAGGAAGGCAAAGAATCATAGATATAACAAGAGATGGGATGACAAAAGCAAAGTTTAGAGAAAGATTTGAAAGGTTCAATGATGCCAACTTGACCATGGAGTCATAAGCCAAGGAATGCAGGTGGCCCCAGGAAGCTAGAAAAGGCAAAGAGACAAATTCTTCACTAGAACCCCAGAAGGACTATAGTCTTGCTGCTATCTTGATTTTTGGACGTCTGGCTTCCAGGACCATAAGATTATAATTTGTATTTAAGATACTGTGATGAGTACTTATAGCAGCAATAGGGAACTAATATAACTCTTTAACCAATCAATATGATTACAATAATGGAATTCATTGACTGGCCAGAACTCAGTCATGTGTTCATGAAGGTGGGATTGTTTGATTCATCCAAATCTGACAGACAGTGTGGGTGATGCATGGTTCTCCAAGTGAAGATGCAGTTTTCTGCATAGAAAACAGATACCTGACAAGTCAATGTAACAAATGCCCAATTTAGAGTCTCACTTTCTTTCAGATAGAGATTCTCACAGGGTATGTAAATGGCACCTGAATGATGATTCTTACGTGTTTCTCTGGTGTCTTCTCATTCCTTTTTTTGTATCCTCTGCTTGGACAAATTTCCTTTCGTTTTTCACCAGACTCTTACTTGTCCTTGAAGACAGCTCAACATCTCCTCCACAAGGAGGTCTTCCTGGATACCCAAAGCTTGGTGACCTTTCTTTTCTCTCAGCACAGTCCCATTGCAACTCTTTTATCAATTTGCTCAGAAGTGATACTAAACCCAATAATAATTATCCTAGCCAATCAGAGTAATTGTGCTGGAGGAAACATGTAAACTTGACTTCATAAACAAAACATAATACTAGCTATTTTTGTAAACCTTGTCTCCATGGAAATAAGCACCAGCATGTCAAGGGGAATTCATTATGACTATTTGATATCATTCAATAAACTGGTATTTCTCATACCATTCTCTAAAAAGAATCAAGATTCACTTTGAAATCTACTTTTTATGTGAAAATTGATGGAATTACTACTTGAGCTTGATGAAACTGGAAACAATGTGATCCGTGGATAAAGAGCTTTCATTTTTGGCTATGATTCCTAGACACAATTGCTATTTAATTTACAATGTAATTTAAGAAAAAAAAACTAATTCTAATGTTAATATTGAGGGTCCTGATTAGATATTACTTCATTCCTCTCTGCTTAGAACAGGAAAATCAAGTAGATCAGAGCAAGGATGTTTTATTTCTCATTCCTGTTTTCTAATACGAGTTGATCTGCTTCATGCCAATAAATCCTCCTGACATTTTATAGTCATGGCACTAAATCACTAAAGCATCCATGTCAAATGAAAAAGCTGCTGAAAGTAATGGTATTAAATGATGATTTTCAGGTCCTGTCACCAACTTTAAAATGTATTCTTGATGACGCATTGGATTTATATATTAATGGCTATATTTTACCAATCCTGCCCAATACATCTCAGCTACAGTCTGTACTAAAAAGTTATTAAACCTCTAAGGACCCTTTGACTGAAAAAGAGTTTTTAAATAAATCAGTGAAAATGAGTGCAGCCTATTTTCTGAGCATGGCACATCATGGCTGTTTGGCAGAATGAGCACACTGTTTGCTTGTTTTTAATCCAATAATTTTATCCCTTAATTTTTGCAAGATGTGGAAAGCAGTTTGATGGACCACAGGAAATGCATTCAATTATTTCATGCACAGAATGAGGCAGGGAGGGCTAAAAGGGAATAAGGAACATTTTCAAGAGTCAGTTGTCCTCCTTTACTTAAAACTAGGCTTTCTCTTCTTCCTTTTACTTTAACATCAAACCTAGATTTCTCTAAGGAATTTTATATAACAGTAGTGCCAATTAGTCTGCTGTTCCTGTTCTTTTTCGTATTAGTTCTGTATTATTATTATTTAATTTGAAAACCTAAAAAGTTTTAAGTTCAGGGAAGTGAGTGAAGAAGCAGCTATGCTATAGCATGCTAGCACTGAAGTACTTGTACAGAACAGAAAGTAATTCTTTATTAAGTTATTCAGTGCTGGCACTTAAAGATGGCTGCAGACAGCTCCCCTCCTGCCAATGCCCTACCTTTTCGCATATCCCAAAGCCTGGCCTACTTGTCCTCATCAGCTGCTCTTCATAATTTTGCTCTGTTTCTCTGCTTCAAGAAGGAACATCTTGACCTGGGCTGTGACACAGCTTCCTTGGTTTCTTGATAATTATTTTTATTTTAAACACTCTGTACAGGAAAATAAGGAAAGGTTTTATGATGTTTTCTTGTAAAGATTTCAGTGCAGTGTGCTACTTTGAAGATTAGCACTGGACTGTTTGTGTGCTTCTTTGCCTGAGGAAAGAAGAGTCTCTCTCTCTATATATATATGCAATTTCCAGACACTTCTAGTGGTACACTAGTAAAAATCTTTGTAACCTTTGTTTATCCATCCAGAGAAGTCCTGCTAGAAGTCCACACTCTGGCCATCATAAAGAAATGTTCTATTTGATGTTAAGAATGAGTTCTTCCCCTGATGGGATGAGCTTAGACTCGGGATCAGCATATTTTCTCAAATAGCAACTTGATCTAACCTGTTACTTTTTGTCCTCACAAAATTATAGAAAATATGCCTAATTCTTGCTTTAGAGTTTACTTGACCTATCCTAGTTTGAAATATTTCAATGTCATGTACAAACTTTTAGTTCAAAAGTTTTTCTACTCAAGGGTCAAGTTTCCAGAGGTCATAACATAGACATTATTAAAAAGTGAATTTAACAAAATCATTAGCAAGATTTAAGACAAAATTTAGAGTCATTTTTTAATGGAGATTTCTGTTTGTGTGGAAAGAAGCTGAATACCAGTGAACACATGGTAGATATTTTGATGCCTATGTGGATGCTATGGTTTGAAGATAAGATATCCCCTGAAAAGCTCCTGTGTCGATTGCAGCAATATTCAGAGAGGAAATAATTAGTTTGTGAGAACTGTGACTTCATCAGTAGATTAATCCACTTCATGGATTAATAATTAATACCTTGAATGAATTACTGGGTGGTAACTATAGGCAGGTGGGACGTGATTGGAGGAAGTAGGTCACTGGGGATATGCCTGTGGGGATTATATTTTGCCCTTGGCTCCTAGCTTGAACTCTCTGCTTTCTGGATGCCATGAGCTAAGAAACTTTCCTCTATGTGGCCCTTCCCCCATGGTGTTCTGCCTCCCTTAAGGCCCAAAGCGATGGAGTCAGCCAACTCTGAAACCATGAATCAAAATAAACTTTTCCTCCTCTAAGTTGTTCTTGTTATGTCTTTTGGACATAGCAATCAAAAGCTGACTAACACAATTAACGATCCACATGAGTCAGGGAGCACAGTAGGAATGATCTGTCTGGAAAAGGGGGTGGGCAGTCTCAAGAAGGACTCTGGGCTTTGGGAAGGAGCCCTGAGTCAAACTTAGACTAACAAAGTTGTAAAGAAAATTTTTTTAGGAGCAAGTGAAACATGGTTATTTGGTTACACATCCACATTTTTACATAATGCCCTATTAGTAACTGTTGTATTCTGCTACCTTTCCTATCCTCTACCATCCCCCCTCCCTCCCCTCCCATCTTCTCTCTCTACCCCATCCACTGTAATTCATATCTCTCCTTGTTTATTTTCCCATTCCCCTCACAACCTCTTATATGTAATTTTGTATAACCATGAGGGTCTCCCTCCATTACCGAAACATGGTTATTTGGAAGTAGACTTTTGAGACTGAAAAGACCAGGAATAAAAGATTGGTTGCAACTCCCCAACAGAATCACTACAACCTCTTCTTCTAGGACCTTTGTCCCACTAGCAAATAGGGTCTCTCCAGACAAGGGCAGGTTGTACCTTCTTGGATTTCACCACTGTGGAGTTACATAATTCTAAATTTGTGGTTCAGACAGCAAAATGTGAGTAATATCCTGGTGACAACACGTGGGAGTCCCAGGAACTAGAGCAGCTGGAGATGGTTATAATGTTGGGCACCAGGTGAACATGGTGCCCAAAGAACCTATAGAGGAAGTTAGAGCATGTGCTCCACATTTAAAGTTGCCAGATAAAATTCAGAATGCCTAATTAAATTTGAATTTCAGATAAGCAATGAAGAATTTTTTAGCATAAGTATGTCCTAAATATGGCACAGGATACACTTATAATTTAAAAAAAAAATCCATTGTTGAAGATTCAGATTTAACTGGGTGTCCTATATCTTTTATTTGCTAATCTGGCAACCTTAACTATATGCTGTGCCAAGAGCATGGACCTGTCCTAAAGGAGTAGCATTTGATGGATTTCAAAAAATGGAATATCAAATCTGAGCATTCTCTCAGGGGGTGGGGTTGAACAGAGGAGTATGAAACTAGTATTAATGTGGAGGATCTGGGAAGATATTTTCAAAAGTGAAGAATCTTATCAAAATGTCATAAATCAAAAATATGCAATTTTGAATCAAATCAGTTATCTGTTCAGTCTAATATTCTGACTATCAGTAGTATCAAGCAATGCTTTGTAGAGAAAAAGGACATGATAATAAAAACATCAGTCTTGAGTCTGCAGACCTAGCCTTCAGAGTTTGCAAGCCATTATAACTGTACCAATTGAGTACAAAGCACACAAGTGTTTGAGCATACTTGGTATATACAGGCATCCAAACACAAGTCTCTGTTCTATTCTCAAATATTTGGGACATTTCCCAAAGGACTCTAATACATGAAGATGTATTCCTGGACTAAATGCACAAATGAGATAAGGTTAGGTGAAAAGTATGTATCTTCACCCTGTGGGTCCTCTCTTTGTTTTCCAAAACAGACCTCTTTTTGTTTTTGCTCAGGACTCAGCATTATGTATCTGTATCTTCTCGTACCTTACCCCTATTTCATAGTTGGTTCTGTTCTTTCTGCTCTTGGCTAGTAAGTTCATTGACTTTTTATGAAACTTTAAATCTGAGTGATTTTTCCCTATCAGGAAATATCATTTTACTTCACTATCCACTCAAGCTATTTTATCCCTTTATTTGCTTAAAGTTCACTGCTTACATGGAGTGTTTCTTAACTATTCACCTGATTATAATATAGGTCTGTTCACATACTCAGCTCAAGATATAATGTGCTCATGTGGCATGAAGGTGTGAGACTGCCTTTTCTAATAAGGTTAGTATGTCTTTCTGCAACCACCAGATAGGGACTGACTTCTTGTTTCTTTGCCCAAAATATATACTGCAGAGCTATGGATTATAGACAAGAAATAAATATTGTTGGTCCCTTAATAATGATCATCCATCTATTGACTCAAAAGTGTACCTTGGCTTGAGTAAATTAACATAGTCCAACAAGAAATTTTTTCTTTGAGATTGACATGGGAAAAGATTTTTATAGAAAAATGTTCAAGGGAAGCTTGTGTCAAATATGAAATGGCTATTAGTCAAAGCATGACAATAGTTTAAAACATTAAGAAAAATGCAATGCAATTTTTGTACCTCCTACAGAGCAATAAAAAAACTAGTATAATATTTCAATGTTGTGAACATGCTATTAAGAGAGAAACATCAGAAACATTAAGCCAGAGATTTGGGGAAAAAAACAGAAAAAGTTTTGTGATGATTTTAACTAAAAATTCAGAATAAACAGAATAAACAAAGAATGTTGGCATTTTTTAAGTGTTATGAAAAATACATACTTGAGAGAATTAAAAAGACATGTATGATTTCGATTTTTCTGAATATCTAAGGGTATGTCTGTTAGAATCCAACCATGAAACAGAAACCACTTTGAATATTTAAAACAGATGGAATTAAACACAGGGAGTTAGTTACACAAAGGATAAGATTAAGAAGCACTAAAGAGGCACACCAGGAGCTAGCAACCTCAGGAAATCACTCTCACCTCTAAAAGACCACAGGTCAGCCACATGTTAACAAAGTCCAAGGGCACCAGGAGAATGCTGGGCACATGATGGCCCATCCAGTGAAACTGAAGCCATGAAAGGAGAGTGACATCTGTCCAATCCAAACCCAAAGCAGAAAGGATATGGAAGAGAAGAACCTGGTTTCTCCCTTACTCCTGCCCTCTCAGCTCCTGCCAGCACCTCCATTGCCCAGATTCATCCCTAAGCTGTTAGACAGGGCCCTTACAAACATTTCCATATATGTAATGAAGAGCTAATCAAGAAAATGTTGAAGAATTGATCTAAGACTGACAGACAAGGTATTATTTTATTAAGAACTTTTTGTTTACTTCTTATTTCTTAGAAGATCAGAGGCAGGATCATCAATTAATATTATTTTTTTTTGTATTTTTATACGGCATCACAGAAACATAATTTAAAATCATAATGGAGATAAACCAAACGGAAATGTAGTCCTCTGTATAAAGCAAAAACACTTTGCAAGGAATTCTTATTAAAAAATAAATAAATAAATAAATAACTTCAGCATGGGTTAGGTATAATTTTTGCAGTTACTTACATTTGAAAATATGTCTTTAGACTTTTAATGCCTTGGCAACTCCCATACAGAACATGGTGTATTGTTTCAGTTTTCTAAGTCTTTGTGTGTGCATGTGTGTCCAGGGAAGGGTACAGAGGAGGGTGGTAATGCAACTGAATTTTACAGGCAAAGGAAATAGGAAATCCTAGGGAGAATGAACAATTCAATATAAGTGTTTCTTTGTTGATGATAAGATTATTTTTCATTCTGCTTTCATTAAGCATCAACAACATATTAAGTCCTGGGAAGAAAAACTTCTGATCAAGTACATTTACATTTTACACAGGAGAGGAGAGAGGCTATCACATGTGATACATGAGTCATGTATGATAGGTGACAGACCTTTCAAAAAAGTCTGTTGTGATTTAGAATGGTGCCTTCAACTGCTCTACAAAGATTATTAGAAAAATCTGATAAATTATGATGTGATGTTGAGCAGAAAAGATTCCCCAGAAGTGCCCCAGAAGTTAATTCTCAATGTATCTGTAAGCATATGGCAGAGAGGAAAAGGAACAGGGCAGAGATCACAGCCAAATTACAATCACATTTTGGACACATTCTCATGAAAAATTCAACATAAAATATTCATTTACTTATTCTTAAAATAGTGAAATGTGATGTTATGAGGGAAGATTTTTTTTTGCAAATGCTCATTAAGCTAGGATACTTGTTTATCAGCTACTCAATAAATGGTGACTATTTGTATCATTGCCAAGAGAAATCAGGAATAATGAAAACTGATAAAATATCACCAAATTTATTGATTAGGACTCCAAACAATTTAGTGATATGAGTAGGGAAGAGGAACAAGCCACAATCTAAGACATAAAGGATGGAATGGTTGGTAAGAAGCAAGAGATACTATAAGCCATTTCTTCTAAAAGTTTATTTAGGTAAAGAAGAAGAAAAGAGAAAATCAAGCCTTACTGGCAGGATCAAGAGACATTTTTGTTTTCTCTCAAGACTGTGGAAACTAACTCCTATTTAAAGACAGAGTTGAAAGGCCCTACAGAAAAAGTGAGAATGAGAGAGTGAATGACCGAGAGATCAAACCTCTGGACAAGCCAAAAGAGGCAGGATGGGAGGGGATTAAAGGCACTGATTTCAAAGATCCTATGAGATGGCCTCAGAAAGATGTGAAACCCCTTTTCTCTGATACGTGATGAAAAGAAAGAGAATGATGACTTGTTCTCAAGAGATGGACATTGGACGTGACCAGGGTAAAGTAGGACTGTGAGTCAGAACCAGGTAAAGGTGGAGGGAGGAAGTCTACACAGGAAAGCCTGGTGCCCAAATATGGTGACAAGAAAAGCTTTATGGTCCAGCCTATGGCTACTGCATCGTGTAGAGAGGGAGAGAAGATTGAAGTTCAGATGTACTGTGAACACTGGTAGAGAATCTGGTGTTGTTAAAATAGCAATGTATTTGCCAGCATTTGGGCAGACAAAAAAAGCAAGTGACAAAATTCTAGCAATAGTATGGTCATTTAGACAGAAACTTCATTGAGCTTGGTAGGGAGAAGAAGTTATTGATATGTAAGACTGTGCTACCACAGATTAAAAAGTACAAAGCGGAATTTCAGTTATTAAAACTTGCCATAAAGACAGTTTAGGATTAACAACATATTTATTCTGGTGAGGCATAGCTTGAGATACTTCCTTTGGGAGTAGGATATAGTCCAAGCCTCAGGTGGTGCTGAGCTTAGATCAGGTGACCCTTCATGAGAACAGAAAGAGGGAGACTGTGAAGTCCGATGAAGCAGGAGCAGGAGTGAAAGAGTTCAGAGTTGATGACTTTAATCTGGTTGGAAAAATAAGAGATGCCAATTACCAAACTCTGAATAAGAAGATGAGAATCAGATGAGACCAGGGAAAATCACTGCTAGAAAGCACAAGCAATCCACAAGAGAGGCCTGATAGGATGGACAAATAGCAAAGATGGTCCCATTAAGATGCATGCATTCCTATGGGCCAAATTCACCATCCCTTCACAGACTGAAAAAAAAAAAAAAAGAAGAAAATAATCATCTTACCCTTGTACACTCACCATTCATAATCTGTTTAAGAAATATTTTATTTTCAGTTTAAACCTTTTAGTTAGCCTTACACCTGCTTTGGTTTGAGTTTTTGTTTTGTTTTTAAGCAGCAAAGAGGTGTTTATTGCAAGCTAGCTAGGTCCTCCACGTGCACACAGCAACGGGTGATGCTGAGAGGCCCCGAGCCCAGGGTTTGCATCAGTTTTATACACTCTTTGGGGAAGGAAGGGACTTCACATACATCATAACATCTCTTAGCAAATCATCACACACCGTGGGAAAATCACAAAACAACTCTAAAACATGATTAGCACATTCACTGGCGGGAACAAGTTGGATAAGGGTGATTGGTTAGTACAAGAGGGGGATTTGTTTGAACTGATTGTGTAAGCCATGAGGGGAGGACATTCTGAACTACATGGTTTCCCAACATGTTTATGTTTTCCATAAACTACTGTGAGGGTCATCTGGCATCCCAGGTATTTTCCCTGTCTCATGCTGATTGGTGGTTGCTAGGGAGTTGCTACGGGTCCTCACCTAGCCTGACTGAATCAGGGACACCTGGCTCCTCAGATCTCTCCTGTTATTTGTAGATAAACAAGTCAGCAGGGTGGGTATGTGCCTAGGAGTGCTCTGTGGGTCTTTCCAAGGACAAGGGTCTCGCCCCCTTCCTTGGACAGGCTTTGCTCTGAGGTAAGAGGCTGGTTTCTCATTCCCCACTTTGTGGTTCGAGTTTTTAAATGTTTTGATGATTCTTCTAATGTTCTTGGTGCAATGAACAATACCAAAACCTTTTAGGTTTTCATCTGGTTTATAAGTGAATTGTGCCTTTGTCTTGTTTTCTAACGTTCAGGCTCTCAACCTCCAGATTATGTTTCTTTATTTCAAAGGCTACATTCTGTTTAGGAGAGGGCAAGAGTTTCATGACTGAAAACAAAGGATCAGATGTAATGTGTTAACATGGAAACAGATTTGAAAGATACCAGTGAAAGAAAAAATCAGATGTTAAATAAAAGAATAATGTTGAGAGCTCACAGCCTCACAGTTTGACTAAATTGTATCTTCTGACTGATTGATTTGAATGTCACAGGAACTAGAATTAAATTACTTGTGGGCTCAATGGCTCATCACTCAGAAATAGCAAGAAATAAAATTGGTTGGGTTCATACCCAATTCTTCACAAAGTTGTGCCAATCATTACTATAGGACATGACCCAATGATCATTTCCTTTCCAACAAACGGTAGAATTGAGTCTAGCAAGTTTGGTTCTCATGGAAATCAACAGTGTAATTTGATCTTATTATTTCAGTTAATTAATGATAAAAAATTATCAAATCTGTGGCAGTGTCATGTCACTAATTGGCTAATATTTATTTAAAAAGATACAAAATAAACAGAAAAATAACAAAGTCAGTCATGTTGAATGTTATATACATCCAACCTACATCTTATTTTCCTAGTCATTGAATAAGTGAAGTGGTGCTTTGTCAAAACATCAGGGAAGTCTTTTAAAATGTTTTGTAAAATGCCTTTGTAAAAATACCAAAAGGTTTTTTTTTTTTGTTTGTTTGTTTGTTTGCAGAAACCCCCAATTTGGACTTTCTTTTAAAATTTTCAATAATAACACTTTGTACATAGGTCAAAAGATTCATCTGGGGAATTGAGGAACTAAAGAAAAACAATTTGCCTATTTCACAAAGAGGAAAGTGCATATAAAATTACTCCTAATTTCTTGTGTCAACGTAATTAACTAAATCTATTGTTTAAAAAATGACTCCAGGGAATATTAAGAACAAGGATGAGTATTAAATTGAATTTAAGCCATCATTCTGTGGTAAATGTCAGGAAATCCCTTTTAAGAGATGTCAACAAACAGATAATGCAGGACATCATGTCATGAGTCTTTTTGTGCCATTCACTAAATGTTCTCAAATTATGTGTTTCCTGTACTGTTTCATTAATATATGTATGCAGTTAAAGCAAGCTTATTCTGATGCATAAATTATTTATTATGTATTTCACAGAGATGAATGTGTGATTATGAAATATGGACTTAAATGTAATTCTGAAAATCTTAAATTGTTTTTGGTATTGCTCCTAATGTCTACCTTCTCAGAAAGCTTTTTTTCACATGACGTGAACATTATGATCCATAGCTTAAACATCTGCATGGTTTCCTCTTACCTATAAGACAAAGGCTAAAATATTTCAGTTTAGATTCGTTGCAGTTTGTCCCTGACCTACTTGTCTGACATGAACTCATGCCACTGCCCTCCATGGACTCTATTCTTAATGTCCATTCTTCCCTCCTTCGTTAGAATAAATATAACCTTGACTTCTAGCTGGCATATACTACCAGCACTCACACAATCACAATCACAGAAACTCACCCATACCCTAACTATTATGTATGTCACATTTTTTATATGGACAAACCTAGGATTTAAACCCAAATCTTACCTACAGCATCCTTATTACATTGATCCAGGATCAGTTGATGGCTGCATCTCTTTTCCAGCAAAACCCCAAAAGTGTTTGTAATTCTTCTCACTATAACTACATATGGAAAGTATTTTTGAATAATTGAATCATCAGTGGGAGGCAGCTGCACATTGGTACACTTCGAATGTATGCACGTAAGTACGTGAAACACCAAACACAAGAGAGTACTTAAACCCTTGGTCTATAACCAATGGAGACCCAAACCAGATCCATTATACTCAGACTGCAAGTTCTCAGCAATTAAACTGTAACTGGTGTGGTCCAGTGTTATTTAAAAATAAGTGAGCAGTATGAAAATATAAAGATAACTATCAAATCTTTCATTCTCTCTGCGGGATTAAACTCCAGCTTTATCTGTATATATTTTCAATTTTGTACATATATTTATATATAGGGAAACATTTAGAAAACACTTCATATTCTTAATCTTCTTATGTTAATCAAGCCCAGAGCTGAAAAACAAAAACACAAAAGCCGTATTAGTTACCATTAAGAAAATATACCTGGAAGTCGGGTTCCATGGTTCCTGCTTGTAATCCCAGTAAAATGGAGTCCAGCCTCACAATTTAGCGATGCCCTAAGCAATTTATCCAGACCTCTCTCTCAAAAAAAAAAAAAAAAAAAAAAAAAAACAGGGATGGGGATGTGGTTCAGTGGTCCAGTCCCCTGGGCTCTATCCCTGGTACAAAAAAAGAAAATAAACGTGGGCTTCTATTTTTGACATTAGGATGGACTAATGATCTTCCAGATTTGCCAGTATAAAACACAGAAGTGTTGTGAAAGATATTCTATAAACATTCTTTAAAAATTATATATGAAAAAAAATGCTCTGAAGCAGAGATATGAACCAGGAGATAAGACAAAAGAGCTAAGAGACTTAAGGCCATGCAGCCCTCAAGAGGAGGAGGATTGAGCTGCTCATTAGTGGTCATGCACAGAGACTAGAGGCAAGGCTTGAAATGCACACATGCAGGGGACTCAAATTGAAATCCTATCAAGTACAACAGAGACCCAAGAAGGACCCTATCCTCCAGGATAAAATTACAAACAAACAAACAAATAAAAAGATCTGCCCAGCCCATGGGAACCTGTCAGCCTTGGCGCTGGGAAATGAGGAAGTATTCTCTTTTGAGAATTTGTAGCTAAGAGCCAGCATTTATTGTGCTTAGGGCCCGATATTACATGCTCTACCACCTGCCAAGTCAATTTTGGAATGCTCAAAATATTCCTCAAAATTGTTTAGATAAACAAAAATTGAGAGTTTACTGCCAATAGAATCAGTAAAGAAAAACCTAAAGAATTAATTTAGAAAAGATATGATTTTCCCCCAGATATCAAAAGGACTAGTAGATGTTAAAGAAGAAAATTAATCTAAACAAACATTGAACAAAGCAATAATAATCATGTTCCACATGGAAAATAAAAAGTGAAAGTTGTAAAGAGCTATAATAATGAACAAAATACTGTGAAGTCTAAAAGGTAGTGTATGTGATGCAGTTAAATATTCATAGGTCCTAGAACCATTTGGGAGGAGAGTAAATTATTTGTTAACTTAAGTCTTGTTAAATCAGCATAATAAAATTTTAAGGGTTTGACTAGGAATAAAAATAGAGTCGGGAACAAACAAATCAGTGGAGAGGAAAAACCGAGTGATAAAAAAAGTCTATCATTCTATCTATCAAGATAACAGAGGAGAAAGAAAGAAAAGCAATAAAGGAAAAGTACATCCTGTCGGTAAGAATTAACCAAAATAAATATCAATGGACTGATTCCTTTCCTGTTAAAATACATGGATTTTCAGAGTGAATTTTCTAACATAGCTAAATGCTGTGTCAAAGGGTCATACCTTAAAGAAAAATGCACAGGAAATTGAGAACAGGGGGAAAAAAAAAGATGAATCTGAAAAGTACTAATTAAAAGAAACTTGATGCAGTGCATTTAGAATACACAAATATAATTTAACAACAACACCAAAAAAAAAACAGCATGAGAAGTTCACTACATAATGCTCAAACTTTCAATTCACCAGACCAATATGATAATTCTAAACTTTTAGTCACTAATAATAAGATTTGAATTATGTCATACAACTAATAACATGTATTATACCACTAATAAATTAATTGTAGTAAACCAACTAATAAAGTAAAATTAGTAGACACACTTGGCTGACCAAAAAAAAAAAAAAAAAAAGAATGCATCAGTCTTTATAACTGAGGCACCTCAATGCCTTTTTAGATGTTGTCCTTATCTGATTTGATCATCAAAGTTATGACCTCATAAGATGAGTTGTGGAATGTACTCTTTTTTTTTTTTTAAGCCATGTTTTAATCATTATCTCCCTCTAACCTTTGGTACAATTTCTCTTTAAAACTGTTTGCATTTTTTTTTTCTTCTGGGGAGATATTTTTTAAATATTTATTTAATGACTTTATTAAGTTTCAGAGTTCCTCACATTTTCTGTTTCATCGTGAGTCAGTTTTGATAAATTGTGCCCTATGAAAATTTCCAGTTTTGAAAATTTTCCAACTCTGGAGCATTGTTTCTTTTATTCTGCAATATATGTAATTTTTTTTCATTTTTTAAAAAAATTTTCTTTGAAACTTCTTGTTTTCTTAGCAAACCCTTCAGAAAGTTGTCCCTTTTATATATATATATATATATATATATATATATATATATATATATATATATATATATATATATATATATATATCTGTTCAAAAACTGATTTTTAATGTTGGTGACTCATTCATGTTTTTAGGACTTTTGTTTATGTTTTTCTTCAGTGCTGGCCTTGAAATGCAGGGCCTTGTTTGTGGATGCAAAGCAAGTACTCTACTTCTACTTTTACTATTTTCTTCTAATGTTTTGAGTTTATTCCATTTTTTAAATTAACTTTTAAAGGTAGATGCCCAGCTCATTCATTTTAAGACTTCTTTCTTTTCTAATAAAATGATTAAAGCTAAAAAGTATCCTTCTACATACCACTCACCTACATATCTAGAGATTTGAGTTGTCTCTTTATTGTTCAATTCTGAATATTTTCAAATTTTCAATTAGTTTTTCTAACATGAGTTATTCAAAATTTGTATTTTTAAACTTCCAAAAATTTTTTCACATATGTATGCATATATAAATTTTTAATTTCTTTTTTATTTCAACAATATAATTTAATTTTATCCAAAGGTGGAATTCTGTGTGAAATTAATTGTTTGGAAGTTACTCCAATTTACTATATGGCCTAGAGTATTATCATGTTTTGGGAAATGTTTCTGGTTTTGATAAATGTTCATTGTAACTTAAGGAGAACTGAGCCCACAGTTTTCTTTGAATTCATTAGGATAGTGAGTGCCATACTTCCTGACTAAGAGTCATCCCTGGGGCAGTTTTTTCTACAGATTTCTTTGTCTCTTTCCTTGAGATTATCTTTCATTATATCTAGTTCTGGGCCATCAGGGAGGTTTCAGAAATCCTGCAGTAAATCAAGCAATTTTATTGTCCCATCTGAGTCTTCCTTGTTTGAACTGATGTATGACTATTTGATCTATCATTTATTGAGAGAATTGTATTTAAATCACCCAGTACAATGGTGGATTTGTTTTTATTTTTTTCTTTTAATTTTGTCAGATATATATGTACATATGTATTTATACACACACATATTTGGCTGGTATATTAATTTTTTGTTTTTGTTTTTGTTTTGCAACAGGCATTGAACCCAGGGGTGCTTAACCATTGAGCAACAGCTCCAACCTTTTAAAAAAAAATTTAGAGACAGGACAGGGTCTAACTGAGTTGCTTTGGGCCTTGCTAAATTGCCAAGGCTTTCTGGCTTTGAACTCGTGATCCCCCTGCCTCAGCCTCCTGAGCTATTGGGATTACTGGCATGGGCCATTCTCTTCAGCTTCTCCATCTTCATTTTATAAAATAGAGAAGAGAAAAGTAATAATAATTATGTTCAAGTCTTAGGATACATAAATGGAATAAAATATATAAACAAAATACCTGGTCCACAACAACTACTCAATAGATAAATTGTTTTTTTTTTTTCTTTCTTTCTTCCTTTCTTTCATTCTTTCTTTTTCTTTTCTTTTCTTTTTTTCTTTTTTTTTTTTTTTTTTGTACTTGGGGTTGAACTCAGGGATGCTTTGGAACTGAGTCACATCCCCATCCCTTTTTTTTTATGTTGAAAGAGGGTCTCACTAAATTGGTTAGGGTCTTACTAAGTTACTGAAACTGGTCTGGAATTTGTGATCTTCCTGCCTCAGCCTCCCTAATTGCTGGGATTACAGGCATGAGTCACAACACCTAGTGCTATTATTTTTTATCAAACCATTTAAACTAAGATCATCTACATATATGTACATGCAGTACATTACTTAACTACAGGCATTGTTTATTTTATCTCTGGATCAAACCACTCATCAAAACTCTCTGAGCATGGACTATATTCATCCCTTCCCCATTAAACTGCTTTCCCTGAATTGAAATGAGAGATTTTTCAGTGAACTTTTCTCAGAACACACTCTGGACATGAATTTCTTGGAGTGATGTTACTAAAGACATTGTTCATCTCCTCCCTCAGTATTCCCAGCAAAAAGACCTTAAGAGAACATTTTAGAAGCTAACTGTTAAGAGGGTTACCATGATCCTCCTGAGATCATATGTCTTTCTCATGACATCCGTGCATAATGAAAATGATTTACCTGTGTACATTGTCATTTTGTCAGTTATAAAGTTCAAAACTAGCTTATAGCTCAGCTGTAGATGCTAAATAGAAACTGATAGCCTTTCCTAGACCTAATATAGGTAATGCCTATATATCTCTGTAACACCTTTCACTAGCCCATTTACTTCTCCTATGCTAATCTAGATTTTCTAGGTCCTTTTTTTTTCTTTGCAAATTTATTACATGTATTTACTGTTATTGCCTAAAGTCTTTGTGAACTAAACCAGGATATAAACACACAATATAATATATAGATAGATGCATGACTTTCTCCCTATGCATAGGTTTAATTTATTAGCCAAATCGAGAAGATGGCAGAACTTGAGGACTTTACATCAGTATCAAAGACCCTGTATCAGAAAAAATAAGCCATAGAGATATTACATAAAATATTTTTATTATTCAGAGAGAAAAAGGAAATACCTCCTTAATTAGACAATTCACTAACATAACTACAATTTTTAGAGCAGTTTAAAATGTTCAAGATTGTGGATTTTCCCATCTGTAAGGTATTTCTTCTAGAGTCATAGGAAGATTCTGTCACCTTTGTATTGAAGCCTTACTTATGGCCCTACATTAAATCAAAATGTCATTTTAAAAAGAAATAGCTTGTTTTCATAGCAGTATCTTGCTTTCATAAATGTACCTGCTGTGAAAAACAAGGAAAGGTTGTGTGCATTGTCAGAGTCTGCATGACTGGAGATGGTAGAGCCTGATTCTCTTGTTCTGAATCGAAGATGCTTCTCTGAAAATGTTTTGGTGGTGATTACGTGGGGCCAGCTGCTTAAAGTGGTTTACTGGAAACGTTTGTAAAACAATGTGAACAGAATCTAAAATTAGAATACTTGATTATGTAGCTACTACATTGTATTATAAAACCAAGTATTTTTGTTCTGGAATAGAAAATCAATTTTGATGATATGATAAAAAAATTAAATCAGAGTATAGATAGAAGTTTATGATTGCTAAGGTTTGGATGAAGAATATGCTCCCTAATTTCACATGATGAAGGCTTGGTCCTCAATGCAGCAATGGCCAGAGGTGGGGCTTTGGGGAAGTGATTGGATGAGGACAGCTCTGACCTCTTCAGTGGATTAATAACTGATTGCTGAATGAACTACTGGGAAGTAATGAAACTGTGAACAAGAGGAAAATAGTTGGAAGAATTTTCATTTGGGGTTTGCCCTTGGGGATGACATCTTGTCCATGATGCCTTCTTCTCTATCTGCTGTCTGACTACCATGAGCTGAACACTTTTTTTTGCCATGTTTTTCTTTCATGATGTTCTGAATCACTTTAGGCCCCAAAATAATTGAATCAGCAGATCATTGATTAAATCCTCTGAAACTCTAAGCCAAAATAAACCTTTCCTCTTCTAAGTTACTTTTCTCAGGTATTTTTGTCATAGTAAAGAAAAGCTAACTAAAAAAATAAAAAAATAAATAAACTCTCTTCATGCCTCCTAACCTCTTGTCTTCCTAACATTAAAACTCCTCTTTGTAATTTCCTTGTTTATTTCACATTGGCTGGATCTGAAGGGAACATTTATTTATGCCATTGCAAACACAGCTGAACTGGTATTTTGGCTGACAGAACCGTTTTGCTTATGTGCTTGTATAACCTCCTCTGCTGACAGCAGAACTTGGGGGTTAGGCTTCTTAACTGTCTGTATGATGCCAATGGAAGACCCAGGAATGCTCTTATCACAGGAATGCAACACTGGTTGAGGATTGCTTCATTTTTCATTTATTGATTTAAGGAGAGGAAAATAAATCAATGTTAAGACCTGAATATTACTTCAGAAATTAACATAGATCACACTGTAGTTAGCTTTCAAAATTAAGAACAATTCTTTCATCTGGTAGTGGTAACTTCAGGGTGCCATAAATTTTCTTCCAGGACCTTCAGTTGGTCCACTAGGACTAAGCAGGGGAATGATGCATGTCAGTCCCGAGGGAGGCTAGATAAACATGGTTGAAGATTAAATTGTTTCCTAGCAAAACAAGAAATATTGGATTGCAGCTTGCAGAATCAACCATTTTTATAGATACATGTGTGGAAGAGATGAAGTGGTGGGCATTCATCCCCACCTGGAAACAGCTATGGTTCTCAATTCTGTTGAAAAGATCTTGATTGTAAAAGGAGCAAGAAAATAAAAAATTAAAAAAAAAATTCTTAACAAGTAAATGAAACTGTGATGGCAAACTTTTTTTCTATGGCCCAATGCAATTGCAGATACTTCTGGAATACTTATGCAAAAGAAAATAATAATTATGTTTTGAAAGTCCATTGTTGGGCTATTATTCTTGTTTCTAACTCCCTCCATGGTATTGTTCAGTTTACTATCCCAAGAATGAAAGAAAAGACATAACACCACTTTCAAAATGACAATAACTCCCTAAACTCCCTGTTATGCCCTTAACAATATGTACTACACTCCCTTTTATATATTATGAGCAAAATAATGATTAAAAAGCAGTCAATAGTTTTTGTAGCCCCCAGTGAATTTAGGTCACAAATGGCACTTGAAGCCACATAAAACCCCTTTGGTAGCAGTCCTACTGTAAGTTGTTCAATTAATAAAAAGCAGGACAAAGGGGAGAGGCAGATTGCCGGTGGGACCTTCTGAAAAGTGAAAGAGCAGAACTATGGATTCATTTAGTCCCAGTTTTTCTCATAACTAAACTGAAAACTTAGTATCACATTTGTTGTCTGGTTGATAAACATCTGTTTTTATGTCAAAGGCACTTACTAGGACTTCAGAGGAAGACAAATGACCTGGCAGACAGATTATATTAATTTCGGAGTCTACAAGTTTGACTCTGTCCCAAATACATCCCTGTGCAATCTTGAACCTCAAATTCTTCAAATGTAGGGAAACTAATCCTTTCCAGCTGCTTACAAGATGGGGAAAGTGGAGTTTACAAAATAACTTGAACTTCTCATAAGGAAAACTCATCTGTCAATGTATATTACTCATTATGAAAAAAGAAATAACCTGTCCACAATTTGCCTTTATTCTTTTGATTAATTATATCATGTATTGCCAACCAGGACTCCAAAAGTAAATGCAATGAGCGTTATTGATGTTAATGGTAACTGAGGGTTGACAGGGAGCCAGATGTCTACAGAATTAAGCAGGAAAAAAATAACTAACTCTAATAGTATGATCTAATTTAAAGAAGTTAGTAATTACTCAATTTCCCTAAATTTTAACTTCAAAGATCTCATTTATAAAGCCACAAAAATGAGAAGTACTGATGATAAAGGAGTGAAAAATGTATGTATGAGGGAAGGTTAAAGAGGCCAAAATATTTGAAGGACTAGGGGTGTAGCTCAGAGGTAAACATACACAAGTCCCTAAGTTTGATCCCCAACACCATGAAGGAAAAAATAGAGATAGATAGATAGATAGATAGATAGAGATATATATAACAGGAGAAGTGGGAATTGCACTGATCTGTGAATAATGGCCTTCGGGCCATTAACACATGTGCCTTTGGGGGACATTTATCCAAACCATAGCACCTGTTCTCACAGATTAATATGAATTAAGACAGCCACAAATAACTCCTATTTGAGGAACTATGATTTAAATCAATATAAGAGAGCAGTGAAAGGAAAAAGATCCGTTTCCTGCTAGTGTAATCTGGGAAGCCTTTGCAAGAGGCTTGTTGCCATCTGACTCACACTGTTTCCCATCACTGCTAGAAAACTCATCACCTTGAATACAGATACACTGAGGAAATGCTGCAGTTCAGATGCAATGGCAGGACAACCCTGAGTCTCAGACTGTCACTACATCCCCCAGGCAGCAAAAGCGTTCTGTCCTCCCAGGTGATCTTGGTTTTGTGAAGCTTTCTCCAGCTCCTGTTGATAACGTCCTACTCCATGAGTTCCCTACTGCATTTTGTCGGGGAGCTAACTGAAAAGGTTAATGTTACTTGCCATCTGCATTAATCATTACTTGAGGTTGTGCTGGCTGCCTAAATGACAGTCAGATTTGTCTCTGATGATATGAAGGGCAAAGAAAATTATTTAGCCACTAAACATCTGGATAAGAGTTGGACCCGATAAAGTAAAGACTCCCTCCCTCCCAAGGATGGCAACTCAGGATGCACATTAAGTATCTGTAATTACAGGTTTTTTGTTCCCCTTAAATAAAATGTTTATTACTCCATTTAACAGAGGAAAAAAATAGCAAGAGAAACAATCTAGTACAATGTTCTTTCTTGAGTAACCATGACGTGGTTTCTTTGGACCTTGTTAAGATCCTCACTTAATGCTCATAGCAATATACTGGGAGACAAAGGTTTCTCATAGGAAAAATACATAATGTGATCTGAAAGGTGTTCAGAAAATGTTAAAATGGCAGAGGAAATTATGAAACAAAACTGGTTATCCCAACTATTCAAATAGGTTTTCCCCCCTATAGATGGGGCCTTCCTCTTTTTTCTCAAGTTGGTGCGCCTTCTCTTTGAAGAAAATAAGAACTTTTGATGTTTTACTTTTTGTTGAGTTTTGACTTTATACAAAGCATTTTACATACTTCATTTAATCCTTACATCTACTGTGCAGTATCATCCTCACTTTACAGGTCAGGAAACAGAGCCTTAGAAAATGAGTGTCTGATTCTGGGTGTTCAGCTAGTACCCATAGGAGGCAGCACAGAAACCCATCTTACTCAAAACCTGCATGTGTTCCCATGGGCCACGGTCCCACAGACAACTTAAAACTTTAGGGTAATATAAACCTAAATACCTGATTTACCAGGAACCACATTCTTCCAGATCAAAAATCTAATAGCATCACCTTTTGTTAAGTGTATGGGAAGGGAGAAAACCATGATTATAGAGACACATGAATTAAAGAATCAAAGAAAACCATTCAGCCCCAAAGTGGAAATAAAACCAAGGGACTGGCTTGCTAACATGCTGTAATAATATGATGCTTATGAAAATATTGTACATCGTTTTCATGTTTTTATGTGCTAAAATGTTGAAGTGTGATCTTCACATCTCCGTGGACTTTTCTGTGGCCTTCTGTGTTTTTTCTGGATCCCTTCCAGGAATGCCCGAAGAGCCCTGCTGTTTCGTGATGTTTCTGAGGAGTTCAGCAAGGCTGGCGTTTCAGGAGATGGCAACCTCAGCTGTTCCCACTTCTGTTCTGACTGGCATTTGACTTTCTTCTCTTGAGTCCCATCTTTTCCATGGCATATGTGTGACTTTACACAACCACTTAGCCTTTTATAATTTAAGCTTCTGAATTGCAAAAGAGAGTATAAATCTCTTCAAAGCTTCTGCAGCTCTAACATTTTGTATATTATAACTAAAAATTCTCTTTGTATTTTTATAAAACAGATATTTGTCTATCCATTTCATTTGAACAGTTATTTTATTTATTGATTTTTTAAAAAATTTTAATTTGTTATATATGACAGCAGAATGCATTGCAATTCATACTACACATATAGGGCACAATTTTTCATATCTCTGGTTGTACACAAAGTAGAGTCCCACCATTTGCGTCTGTCTTCATACATGTACTTAGGGTGATGATGTCCATCTCATTCCATCATCTTTCCCACCCCCCTGCCCCAACCCCCCCTTTTCCCTATATAGAGTTCATCTAATCTTCCCATGCCCCCTCCCAACCCCATTATGAGTCAGCATCCTTAAATCAGAGAAAACATTTGGCATTTGGTTTGGGGGATTGGGTAACTTTGCTTAGCATGATATTCTCCAGCTTCATCCATTTACCTGCAAATGCCATGATTTTATTCTCTTTTAATGCTGAATAATGTTCCATTGTGTATATATACCACATTTTCTTTATCCATTCATCTACTGAAGGGCATCTAGGTTGGTTCCACAGTTTAGCTATTGTGAATTGTTGCTGCTATAAATATTGATGTGGCTATGTCCCTATACAGTATGCTTTTTTAAGTCTTTTGAGTATAGACCAAGGAGTGGGATAGCTGAGTCAAATGGTGGTTCCATTCCCAGTTTTCCAAGGATTCTCCATACTGCTTTCCATATTGACTGCACAAATTTGCAGTCCTACCAGCAATGCATGAGTGTGCCTTTTCCCGCACATCCTTGCCAATACATATTGTGAACAACCAGTTATTTGGAAAATTATTAGGAAAATTGGAACAACTATGGAATAATTGTAATGATTCTCAATTTGGTTATTCATTAATTATCAAAAAGTGGTTATTCAATGGATTTAAACTGAGTTTATTATTTAAAAAAACTAGTATTTAAGTACTAGTAACTATAGAATATTATATTAAAATTAAGGTTGTGGATATTTTTTGGAGAGGATAATTATCTTAACACTATTTTTTAAATTTAATAGGTATAAGTGTATCTTATGGTCATTTAAAAATTATTACCTTATTTTTAATAGATAATTATAAATGCTTAGAGGACATAGTATTATAATTATAAATATATACATACAGTATATAATGATCAAATCAAGGTAATTAACATTTCTTTGTTTGGGGAAGCTTCAAACTCCTCCTTTATACCTGTTTTAAGATATGTAAATAAATCATTGCAAACTATGGATATCCTGCAGTATTATGCAACACTAGAACATGTTCATGTTCATCCTATCTAACTGTATTTCAGTACCCATTATTGAAATTCTGCCAGTCCCCCCACATCCCTATCCTTCCTAGCCTCTGTTCTCCACTAATCTACTTTCTAATTCTATGAAATCAATTTTTTTAGCTTCCACATATAAGGGAGAACATGTAGTATTTATCTTTCTGTGCTTAGCTTATTTTACTTACCACAATGTGCTCCAGTTCCATCCATGTTGCTGCAAAAGACAGAATTGCAATTTTTAGGGCTGCATAATAGTCCATTGTAAATATATACCACAGTTTCTTTATTGATTCATCTGCCAAAGGACACCATGTTGATGTGAAAGCTTAGTATTTCAAAGAATTGTGCAATAAACATGGAACTGCAGATACCTAATATACTGATTTCATTGTAAAGTACTCCTTTTAAGTCCAGAGATACTTATCAAAATACAAATCTACTTTTTTTGAGGATTAAAAATGGTGTACCCAAAATACAATATTATTTAACCAAAGATAAAACCAGTGACAATTAACAAAAATAAAATAAGACAGTCTTTATGTAATGTCTTTGTTTTTCTTCCTTTTTTCTTTTCTGCTTTTTTTGGGTTTTCCTTCTAAATGAAAATAAAAATATCAATAATATCTTAAACCTGTACGACCTTCATGGTTTGCAAAACACTTTCATATGTAGTGGAATTACATTCCAAAGTCATTTTGTAAGAGGAAAATCACATATGGATAAAATTGCCCATAGTTCATAAAGAATAACATTCACTATTTCATACAACCTTTTAAAAATGCATATACATAACATTTTTAGTATACAGTGTACAGTAAAGAACAATGCAAAGTTTGTTTCTTAAGATATTCATCACATAAGTAGGGCACATAGTGATGTATTTAATTTCATAGGAGAATGCACATCATTTGTATAACATACATGTGAATCTGACACTGCTTTACTCTGTGGATCTCACTACATCCCTTACAAGCTAGAAATTATTATATCCTTTTAAAGAGGAAAATATGCTTATAATAGTTTTAAAACTTGTCTTAAAACTAAAAGATAGTAAATGGGAAAAATTTTATGTAAACCTTTATAACCTCAATCTACCTGTCTTTCTACTATGTGATAATGGGCTCAATTTAAGTTTCTCTTCTGCTAAAGTATACAACTACTTTTTCAAATTCACCGAATTGTAAATTTTTCTCAAAACAATTAATTTTCCTAAATAAAATTCTCTTTCTCAAAAACACCTATTTCACTGACACAATAAGAGAATAATGCTACCATGTTTGATTTGGAAAGTATCTGCTAATTAAATGTAATTTGACCACCTCATAATCTAACATTCTAGATGTGCCATTAGGTTGCTTTAAACATGAGATTTTATTGGAAAAGGGTTTTGTTGATTATATCTTCACTTTAGAAGGGAATGGGGGTAAATTAGATATTTAATTGCAAATAATGAAGTTACTGTTTTCCTTCCTTGGCTCTCTCCCAGAAACAAATTTTAAAGTTTCTGAGAGACTCTGAATCAGCTGACATGGGTAATGATGATGAGCCTCTTGATTCTTAGCTATCTGATACTTATCCTTCATGACAAGGAAAACTTTGTGTTCTGGCTCTAGAGTGAAACCTGTGCCATTTGCTTTCTTGGCCATTTGTTTGCTTCCAATGTTATTTCCTTAGAAATAACAGCCGGTTGTATGCTCTGGTGGTGCACATCATACTTAAAGAGATAGTTCACAAACACAATGAATTTGGGACTGCCCAAAGACCAAGATGAAGAGTTGTAAACCTTATCCTCAATGATTATTCAATTAGTAGTCTAGCTGTGAAACCAGATAATGCCCTGACCCTTTCCGCCATACCTTCCATACAGGAAATGACAGTGGCAGATTTGGACATGTAGGATAAATAAGTAAATCATGCAACTGTAAGTGTATTAATACAGAAGTTATAAAAACCTACATTAATTGATTGCATATTGGAAAATGAAAAATCATGTTTATGTAATCTTTCCTGTTCCAACAGCTTGTAAGATTTTACCATCATCTTGACTCCTTTTTAAAAATCTTTCAGCATATTGAACAACATAGATATTTTTAGACTTGATAATTACTTCAACTCATTATTTTTCAGAAAAGAAATTGAGGCCTTCCAATGTTAGATGACTTTACCAGGAACATTCAGAACTGGAACTAGAATGAAGTTTTTAGTATTTCATTCATTTATGAAAGAGTTATTAAAAATTTACCACATGCTAGGAATTGTTGCTCTCTTCAGCATACTGTCTCTTGAATAACCAGGTAGGATTGTCGTTTTATTATAAAATGTGATATAACATGTTAAATGTCTACTTTTGAGTCCAGTGGATGAGAGATTTCAGATCTGTGAGAGTCTTGTGAATGATTCCCAAGGAAGAGAATTTTCGAGAACTTGTATGCTGCCTGGTAAGCAGAGATATGAGGCAAGTAAACCTCTACCGTCTCGCCAGATGTTCCCTTTGAAAGAAGAGACATTTTCTACCACAGAGGATTAGCATTAAAAGAAAAAAAGGAAAATGTACAATAAGCCATAGGAATGGTAGGCTGTGTCTTCCTAGTCAAAGACATGTAACCTGTGCAGTCACACAGGAGCCAGCCATTAGAGGACATGATTAATTGTTCTTTAGGTGCCATCTTAGAATGATTAATAATTTTCTAAGAAGAGGTCCCTGATTTTCATGAAATTATGTGGCTTTCCCTGCCTTGTTTCTCTTAGCAAGGTCTCTTGTGCCTCATTGCTCCGGCCCTGACTTTCCCCATCACCTCCTATACTCTTTCCACATAGGCCCCACTGGTAGGGCCTGTTTCTTATATCTGAACACATCCTTCATGTAGTTTGTGTAATAAATTCTTCCTTTAAAATTCATCTTCCAAGGGACTCATTTTTCAAAATAAGTACTATTATATAATAGTATTCTGAGGACATGTTTTTATGTCAGTAAATATAGATCTGCCCTGTCCTTTATTATAGCAGTAAAATCTATATGTAGCCTGGATATCACCATTAGGGATCTCTACCCCCTTAACCCCTGGAGACCTGATTAAACTTGATCCAAACCCCATTCCACAGTCCTGTGAAAGAATTTCTGTGGTTTCTCCTCATTTCTGTGCCAAATTCTTCAGGATCCTTGGCTGCCCTGCATATCCTATTTGCAAAGGATACCTCTGTATATTATTAGTCCATAATGAAGGTCTAGGCTTCTTTTATTTTTATTATAATTGTTAGAGCATATTAATTTGTACAAAATAATGGGTTTTATTGTGAAATTTCCATACATGCACATAACATGCTTTGAGTTCATCCAACCTCCCTATTACCCTCTCCTATGTCCCTTTCCCTCCCCCCTAGTTTCCTTCCCCTTCTCCAACAGTCCCCCTACCACTTCCATGGAATGCCTTTCTTTTTTCCCCCTAGGTTCCACATATGAGAGAAACATGAAGTATTTGTCTTTCCAAGTCTGTTTTATTTCACTTAATATGTTGATCTCCAGTCTTATCCAGTTTTACATGAGTGACATGATTTCTTTCTTTTCCACGGCTGAAAAACACTACATTGCGTATATAGATGCATTTTATTAATCCATTCATCCATTGATGATCATCTAGACTGATTCCATAACTTGGCTATTGTGAAAAAAAAAATGCTACAATAAACATGGGTATACAATGTCTCTTTTTATGCTAAATTTTATTCCATTAGATATATATCTAGGATTAGTATAGCTGGGCCATATGGTAAACATTTTTAATTTTTTTGAGGAACCTTCATACTATTCTCCATAGTGGCTGTACTAATTTGCTTTCTCACCAACAGTGTACAAGAGATCTTCCCACCCTCCACCCCACCATCTTTGCCAGCTTTGTTATTTCCTTGGTAATAGACATCCTAACTTGGGTGAGATGTGATCTCAGTAGTTTTGATTTGAATTTCCCTGATGGCTAAAGATGTCTCAGCTTTTTCACTAGTTCCACAAGATAGACAGTAATCCGCACTGTGTGCTCTTTACTGAAAATTTGGGTATGGTAGGGAAAACGTTTATATCAGGGGATAAACAGTTGTCTGAAAATTATCTCTGTTCTCGTTCTTTCTCATCCTTCTTCTTTCTTTAAAGAACAAGTAAATTTTTATATTTGTTTTACACAAAAGTTTTCATCAGTATCAAGGTTCTGGTAAGGTCTCACATTCTCTCTGAAGCACTTTTGCTAACCAAACACAGTTCTCATCCTAAGAGAAACGTTGATTTAGACCACTTTACAGCAATAGTTTAAATTGTTAGCAGTGACTTTCCAAAAAGGGTGAAAATGCAGAGGCTTTTTCCTTTTGATTTACATTCAAGATTAAGAATTTTTATACAAAAAATAAACTGGTTGTTTTAGTCACATTTTTTATTGTTGTGACCAAAAGACCTGACAAGAACAATATAGAAAAGTTTATTTTGGCTCACAGTTTCAGAGGGCTCAGTTTATAGACTGATTCCATAGGTCTGACCTCAAGGTGAGGCAGAACATCTTGGCTCCATGGTGTGGCAGAGGAAAGCAGCTCATGACATGGCAATCAGGAAGCAGATAGAGATGTCTGCTCACCAGGGACAAAATATAAATCCCAAAGGCACACTTCAGTAACCTACCCTACCTGTTTATAGTTACCACCCAGTCAATTCATATCAGTGGATTAATCCACTAATTAGTTACAACTCTCATTATCTAATCATTTCACCTCTGAAATGTCTCACACATGAGCTTTTGGGGGACATCATGGCCCACATTTTTCAAACTGGGCATAAATACGTATTCTATATTTTACTGACTCCTTACGAATTCCTTTGTTTTCATTATCTCTTTTCTCTCCTCTAAAAATACTTGTTAGTTATAAAAGCTTTCTTTTTTTTCTAGGTCACAAAGAAGTATATTTTCTGTTTTTTTCTTATGTGAGTGAAGTGCTGCATTTTTCAATATGAAAATCTTGATGAAAAAACATATATTAACATTTAAAACAATATTAGAAAACAATTTACCTCTAAGTTTCCATCATAACATGGACATTAATTGAATATTTTCATATATTTTGAAGAGATGCTTTCATATGCTGACAACATTCTTTCAATTTATTAATCACCTCTGCATCGATTATTTAGACCTCAGTGATAACTGATAACATATTACTTAATTACAAATATGCATTTGATAATATATGGGTTGGATCTCATTATGCAAATAACTTTCCCAGTTATTTAGGAATGTCAGGCAGTCTGCTAAGAGTCAGAATAAATGCTTTATATACTGTTCTGCATTAATCAGTACTTCATGCATGGCCATTCATTTCCTTCTCTTAATTGGAAACTAGCCAATTAGCGTATATATAATTAGTTTGCATATCAAGCAAATGAACTATTGAATGAAGATATTATGTAGTGCAGTATCAATTAGGGTCAATCTCTAGAGTAAGCTCACAATCATAGCCCCTCAGTTTCAAACAAAAAAGAAAAAGATAAATTTTTTTTTAAAATATTGAAAATATTGACCTTATTCTATATCTAAAAGTAAACTCAAAATGAAAGTAGACTTGAAATTATAAAACTTAAAGAGAAAATTTTTGTAAACTTGTATTAGGCAGGCTTTTTTTTACGATAAATTAAAAATCAAAGTACAACCAATAAAATTTTTAATGATTGAAAGTTAAACTTCATCAAAATTTTAAATTTCCGCTCTTTGAAAGGCAACATTTATGGAATGAAAAGATAAGGTATGCTTGGGGAAAATATTTATGAATCATAATTGTTAATGAACTAGCATCTAGAATGTAAAACAATACTTAAAGGTTGATAACAAGAACACAACTCAATTATTAAATAATGGGCAAAAGATTCAAACAGACTTTACAAAAAAATTTTAAAAGTGTGTAGAATGCAAATAAGCATATGAAAATATGCTTAATATCATTAGTCATTAGGAAACTAAAACCACATTGAGTGTTTTAATCAGATTTTCTTTGCTGTGACCAAAATACCTGACAAGAACAACTTAAAGGAAGGAAAATTTATTTTTGCTCATAATTCAGAGATTTAGTCCATGGTTGGCCAAGTCCATTAAAATGGGCCTAAAGTGAGGTAACACATCATAATGGAAGGGGATGGCAGAGGAAAGCTGCTCAGGACAGTGCAGCCGGGAAGCAGAGAGAGGTCAAGGGGAAAGGACTTCCTGGAAGATAAACCTAAGGGCATACCACCTCTGGACCCACCTCCTCCAGCCATGCCCCACCTGCCTAGAGTTACCTCCCAGTTAGTCCTTTCAAACTAGAATGGACTGATTAGGTTAATGCTCTCTCAATCCAAACACTTTGCTTTTGAATATTCCTGCATTAACACAAAAATTTGGGGGGTGTACCTCATATCCAAACCACAGCAATGATCTAACACGACCAACCTATAAGGGTGGCTAAAGCTAAATGTTCCACTCATCCTGGGCCCAAGCAGAAATCCTTCAAGATAATTGTAACTGGAGCTATACTGCAAGGGGACTAAACCTTTAGAATTTTTCTACTGATATAGGACAAAGTCTCCAAACCCCTTGCTTAGTGGTGAGGGGCACATAAACTGGTGTGTGTATATACATAGAGGCATTTCTTGGGCAAAAGAAAGAAGGTTATCATCAAGTTTTCAATAGGATTATTTAACAAAAAAAAAAAAAAAAAAAAAAAGATTAAGAATCCATGCTAACCAATTACTAAATGCTAAACAGAGTATATAAGTTTTTAAAAAATACACTGTCATAATACCCTTGAATATCATGATGAAATTTCAAATTATCAAGGATGAAGTGTAAATGTGAAAAGCTACTAAAGAGAAAGTACAGATTACTTACAAGACAATGACACTAGATTGAACATGGGTTTCTTATGAACCGCAATAAATAAATGTGAAAAGGTAATTAAAATAATATATTCAAAATGCTAAAAGAGAATAACTCTTAAGACAGACCATGTATGAAGACTAAGAGCTCTCTCTGAAATATTTAGTAATAAAAGTAACAACAACAAAAAAATGAATGCACAATGAGGAAGCAAGGAGCAATAGTAAACAAAGCTTTTTCTGAAACTGGTTTGCATTCTGGGTAGTACCACTACCATTTTCCTTTTAACATCTGCTCCATATGGCATTCTGTTCCTCCTGATACAGCCCCAATCCCACCTAAAACCACTTAAACAACTTCAGCTTTATGGATGACATTCAGCAGCATACCTGCTGTGTGTAAACATTGGGTTAAATAAGAGGGTAGGGAGAAGAAAGGAAAAAAGTAAGAAGGAAAAATAGATACAACTATGATTCTCTACAGTATGATGTGATCACCACTTATTTTAGGAAGAAAAATCTTTTTGCGTTTGTCTCAGACTCATTTTCTGAGTATATCTCTCGTTGGCTCTATGACTGACCAGAGTTCAGAACTATCTGAAAACCTCATAACTTTCATACATATACTTTCCCTAGAATTGATTGGTTGGAGTATAAATTCTAAAAAACTACTACTTTCCTTTAATCTTCATTGGGAAAAAAATGGACACCATCAAATACAAAAGAAGATGATTTTTTAATAAACCAGGATGATTTTAGTAATAAAGGATGGAAAATTAAATATTTATCCATGTGAAATAAAAAGGTTTTCAAATGTGCCCTGATTTATTTTGGAAACCAGTAAGAGATTTAACCATTTATCATGTGCAGATAACAGGGAATAAAGTATTAAGCTGATGATGAGTTGCTACTGAAAATGCAGTTTGGTCTCCCTGTGGGATCATAAGGAGACTGGCATTCAAGAAGGGGTTGTCATCTGTTTACAAATGCACAGTCAAGTACCCAAAGCTCTTGGAACCAGATGGTTTTGAGGATGCAGAGTTTGTCAATATTAGAAAGATAAAATGAACATCTAGGAGACACTTTCTTCTAGATCTGGGGCAGCATCCCCAAATTAAACACATTTATCATATTCATATCTCCACTAAGAAATGTATAAATAATTCACACTGAGTGAGATAAATAAAACTATAAATAGCTTCATCCTCATCCAGACCTGATTTTGCTATGAGGAGAGTTCAGATCAGATATTACTGCCAAATAATTATGAAAAACTTTCAGTTTTCAAAACTGTGGATATAAGATTGTGCAAAAATATGTGTTGCCCTAAGGAAAATGGGGGTGAAAAGTTCACCCTTTCTTCAGTTTGAGAAAAATTATCCATTGAATCTTCTATCACAGAATATTTATTTTCTTCTTGTCCTAAAGCAAGGCCTCAATATATTCTGGATGGGCTTTAGCGTAGATCAAAAGTGAACTAACAGTTTAATGATGCTATTTTTTCCCTATCTTGTTATTACAGTGTTATTATCTAACCATGAATCACATCTTAGTTCTATTCTTATTGATTTCTTATAAATGAAATAAATATAACAAAATGTTGATATCAACCTGCCTTTTCACAAGGCTACAAAACTGAGTTGTTCACATTATATATGATTTTTTGACTTGAGCTCATCTGGCCTGCTTCCTTTGTAGGTTTTGCTCTACCAGATGGTAGTGAGAACATCACAGAATCTACAAGCTCTTACCCATTCTAGCCAGGGTCCATTTGAATCTTCACACATACCTCACTGAGCCCAGCTAAGTGTCAGACACACATGGGTATAACATAAGCATTGTCAGGGTTCCACTTATGGTTTTGAAGGTAATAAGAGTACCAAGTTGCACCATCCTCAATCCAATCCTATCTGCTGGGAAATAATCTCTCATATCTAAGCTCTTTCTCTCCAATAACATAAGATAAAATTAAGGTACATCTCCCTAGGAACGTTTTGAGGAATTTCTCTGTGACACTCCCTAAGGTCTTAGATAAACTTAAATTACCTTGTATTGTGAGTACCTTTAAATTCTAAAAATTCTAGGAATGTGTGTCTCTTTTAAGTAAAAGCTTATACAGGCCATCATGATAACAGAGAGTAATGACCTATAGGTTCTTGACAGTTTGTTACAGATCACATTGGGCTACATACAGTAACATAAGTTTGTTTTTATCATATACTTTTTTATTGTATTGCCCTTATATATTTATTTGCCTTAGTGGTTGAAGGTCTTAGAGTAAAAGTAAAAACTACTCCAAACTCAGTTCAGGACAACTTTTTCACCAAAAGAATTATTATCAGCCCAATACTACATACATTTAAATAAATTTTCCTCAGAATTATTTTTCTTGGGGAAAGAGTTACACATTAACTTTGTGTCTTTAATATGTTAAATCTTATGGGAAATAATGCTAAAAGAATAAATAATCATTATGTCCTTAAAGGAAGTCCAACTTGGAAGGAACAAAAGATGCATAAGTAAATTATTAAATTTGCAGTTACTTAATGGCACCTATGGTAAGGATAGAAAGAAGGAAAAATGTTCCAAGGCCCAGAAGGGAGGGAAGAGCACGGTGAGCAGCAGGAATAACAGGCAGAGCATGGAGGCAGGAAAGCACAGTGGGCATGGCTGGAACATGGAGTGCTGGAAAGCTCCAGGCTGGATATGAAGGATAAATGAATCAACCACAAGTCAAGCACAAGTAAAACCCAGTTTAAAGTGCAATAGTGCTGTAAGGAACCAGCAATTTCATTAGTAAGTTTGCGAAGAGCTGATTAAGAGGCCCAGAAAGTTAATATGTGTCAATATATATGAAGTACTAAGCACTGTGCCTGGTACATGTTAAGCATGAGAGACAGACAAGGATAGGGGGAGGTATAAAAGAAGGAAAAGGAGAAGGAAGAAGAAGAGGAGGAGGAGAAGGGGATCTTGTAAATTAGTTAAGAGAAAATTTAAATATTCCCTCTGAGTGATCAGAGAGCTGTGTCAAAAGCCATCACTTTATTTTTCCAAGTAATACCCTAGTTATAACTATGCCGTGATGACAGCATTCAGGTTCCCCTGGACAGTGCAGCCAGTCAGCATAAACCCATGAATCAAAACCACCACAGGCTACCTGAGAATGTTTACTGTGACTTGTTCCAGTCCACAAAAGCAATGGCATTTCCTGTATTTGCCTTGGATCATAATTGCAGTGATCCTGTCCCCACACCTTATGTGAGTTCCTAGTCTTGGAAATTTTAAAGGTTTGTAAAAAGAGAGAGGAATTTTTTGTTTGTTTGTTTGTTTTTGTTTTTGTGGGGTTTTTGTTTGTTTGTTCTTTTTAGAGCTAGAAGAAACTTGAAGACCCAGAAAGAAAATAGCTTCCCTGCATCTTACACAGGGAGATACTAGAAGAGTCAGGTGCCTCTAACCCTGGCAGTGGTGAGAAGATCAGAAACGTGTCTTTCCTAGATGTTTTTTGCTCATATTTATGTTAGCAAGTTCAGCTGTTATTTATCTGGGGCAAGCTAGTCCTCTATAATCTTTGATGTTTTAACTCATTTAAAAAGAAAAGGAAATGGAGATCGTCCAGTGAAACAAAAACATGATTTCATTATTGGCTTCAGGGGTCCTTAACTGCTTCACTTCAAGTGTCAATGTGATGCTGTTGACCAGGATATTTGGGGTCAAGAAATCAGGCTTCGATTCCAGCAGCAACTAATTATTAATCTGGCCTTGTACAGACTAGTAAACTTCTTAATTAATAAGTAAAATGATATCTACCCTCTAGGATTTTGTGAAGAATCAATTAATTAGAGGAAATAATGAATGTAGAATCCATGGAACATAATAGGTACCCAGTAAATGTGAGTCTCTAGCCCAGCCTGTACTTTTCTAAGAGATGGAGTTTTAATGAGGACACCACTTAATTTAACATCAATACAATCACTTCTTTCTTAATCATTTCCTCCCGAAGCAAAACCTAACACAGAACTCATTTTTCCTCTCTGGATCTGTTTCCTGATTTGTGGAGTGAGGAGTTGGGTTATGTTTAATCTCAAGTGTCCTTGAAATTCTGGGCTTCTATGACTTCTTCCTGGCTTTCTGTTGGCCTGGGAAAATCCAGTTCATTCCAACCATCACATCTCCTCTTTGCCGAAAAAAATAAGTTGGAGTGTTTCTGGGTGACTAAGGGGAAAATGCCTCACAATTCCTCCTCTGTGAAAGCATGTGTTTCCATTTTTGTCAGCTGCAGAGCACTATATATACATCAGACAACTTACTATTATTAGAGCTGGCCCTCCACAACGCTGTTTCTGCATACATAGACTTAACAAACACAGAAAATATTTTTTTAAGTTTGCATCTCTACTGCACATGTATAGACTTTTTAAAATTTGTTATTCTCTAAACAACACAGCATAACATTTATTTTCATAGCATTTATATTATATTGGATACAGATTCAGTACCCTTTATCTGAAAACTTTGCATTGGAAGTGTTTTAGATTTCAAATTATTTTCATATTTTGGAGTATTTTCAGATACATTACAAGATATCTTGAGGATGAGACTCAATTATAAATATAATATTCATTTATGTTTCATATACTCCTTGTACACATAGCCTGAAGGTAATTTTATATAATATATTTAGGGTGCCTGTGTTTTGACTGAACTCTATCAAATGAGATCAGCTGTGTAATTTTCCACTTGTGGCATCATTTCAACACTCAAAAAGTTAGATTTTGGAGCATTTAGATTTCAGACTTTCAAATTAGAAATGTTAAATTTTTACTATGAATAATCTAGAGATTATTGATAGCATATGGGAGAATGTTCATAAGTTATAAGCAAATATTACACTATTTCCTATAGAGTACTTAATTCTGGTGTCCTCAAGGAGGGTCCTGGAACCAATTTCTCATGAATACCAAGGGCCAACTGTACTACTACTACTATCATCATCATCATCATCATCATCATCACTATTCTGACTATTCGTTTCCTTCCTTTCCCACAACTGGATGGGAGAAGTATTTCATATAAGGATAAATGTATAAGAAGGTCCATCAGAAAGATATATATATATATATATATATATATATATATATATAATTTATTATACTGATCATAGTCTATGTTCCATCTCATATCTTTAGTCCTATGTGCTCACTTGCTTGCTCTCCTTTCTGACTGGAGGTGACATTGTTGATGGCTCATGACAATCCTGAGATCAGAAATTCTGGTTACTCTTGGCACCACCATTTCAGATTCCATCTCCCACCCTGCCTTGTGAATTCCTGACTGACCAACAGAACTCTCTGCACCTACATGCCTGGCCTGAGTAGAAAAAAGAAGGATCTGGTTTTCTCACTGGTCATCTAGTGAGGCTGAATGACCCAATTTAGAATAATGGAAGTATTTTTGCCCAATGGAGCAGATTTCTACCAGTAGGAGAAAAGAGGGACCCATCTTCTTCGTTCTCCAGGACCACACCTCTATGGACCATTCTGAGATACAGCACCTTCACTTAATCTCTCTAGAAATGTCTGTGAGGGATAGTAGAGGATAGGAAAGGCAGCAGAATACAAGAGACAGTAGTATGGCAACATGTAAATCAATGGATGTGTAACTGATATGATTCTGCAATCTGTATACGGGGTAAAAATGGGAGTTCATAACCCACTTGAATCAAAGTGTGAAATATGATATGTCAAGAACTATGTAATGTTTTGAACAACCAACAATAAAAAAATTAAAAAAAAATAAAATTAAAAAATAAAAAAAAGAAATGTCTATGATAATTGAACAAGGAGGCATGTTTGGTGATTGACATGGTCACCTCAGTAATGCATTTCCTGTATTTGCTCTTTCACAGGTTGTGATCCCAGACTCTAAGATAATGCTTACTGGAATCCAGTGTTAAGCAATACTCTTGGAATCAATACCAAAGAAGGGAAGGGAAAGAAGATTTGAGCAAAGAAAGAAGTTGGGCTTAAAATGCACATGAGCAGAGTGGCCAGGGTGGCAGGGATCAACAACATAGGTGCAATAGCATCTACTTCTTCTCACCTTGCCTAATCTATTATTACCATTGTCACATGTGAAAACTACCTTAAGCAGAAACCAACTCTGTGTCCCTAATACAATACTGAAAATCTGCTTGGTGGCTATTGACTATATTAGTCTCCTTCAGTCTAGATGAACTAATAATCCATTTTGATAAGAACAGACACATCCCTCTACCGCTTTCTTCCCTTGCCTGCTTATAGAAACTATGCTTGGTCCACTAGCACAAATAACCACACAATATGCCCTTAGACCAAGAGATCTACTTTACAGCAAAAGAGATGCAAGAATGGGTACAGTGCCATATTACCTTCACTGGTCAGAATGTGCTAGCCCAAAAGATAATGGCATCAGCCTGATGAAGGTAAAGGGGAAGTAGCTCAGAGCAATACCTTGCCAGGAGTGTTCAAACGATCCAGATTTCTTTGGGTTATATTAAAACAGAGGGCAGGAGAGTTCGCATACCCATGGTTCAGAAACATGTACATTCTTTCAACCTGAGATCCTGGGAAGCCGATTGAAACAGAGACTAACATGTAGGAAGTTTAGGTAGTATTCTTGAGAAGGCCTAGAAGCAGAGCCGGCAAAGAGAAAGTAGGCCTGATGTGCCACAACAAAGGCCTCAGCTTACACCATGGGACTCTGGAACTGAGGTAGCCCTTCAAAGTTGTCTTGAACTGAGCAAAAGGGCCAGGCTTTATGCTGCTCTACTGGCAAGTCATTGGTTGCTGCCATCTGCTATAGGAAGAGTATGTCACCAGCATGAGACATCTCTTTTCATCAGAGACAGTTCCTGGAAAGGGATACTGGCTGAGGATGGTCTCCCAGCAGCAGTTCTGGAAGCTGAAGGAGTAAGGCCATCATTCCTGGATGAGTTCTGAGTGGTGCATCACAGCACTCACCAAACTTTCCCTCCTCACCTGTCTTATTTCCTTCTCTCTTTTACCCTTAATTTTCTGGGACCACGTCCACAATGAAGTAGTAGCAGCTAAGGTTTTTGCCTTAGGCACTGTCTTATAGAGGACTGGGCTAAGGAATTTAAAAGATATATATATAGTTTCTATTTCATAGTCTTAGTTGGAACTCCTCCAAAATGGAATTGTCTACTATAAATGGAATGTATAGAATTAATCACACACACACACACACACACATATACCAAGGCTTAGCACAAGATGGATTATGGGAGGACACTTCACTTTTAGTGGAACTCACCCAGCCTCTTGTAAATATTAGGAACATACCTTGGTGTTTCAGATTTAGTTTCCAATAGTGAGCATAATAATGCCTGGTTTTTCCAGCTCCATAATGATGTCAAGAGTCTGAAAGGATATAACATATGTCAAAACACTTTGCAAAATCACAAGGTCTTTATTATAAAATACTTATACTTCCCTTTCATATTGTTAAGCAAATGTACTAAATGACTCAGCAGCAATGCCATGCTTCAGGGGCCATTGCCGGCAGCAATGTAGTGATGCTAGGACACCAGGAAGGTACAAGGTCAAATGCCTTTCTTGTTTCCTGCCCAGTGTCCTGATTCTTCACCACTACAACATGGGGTTCTTCTCCCTTAATGGCTGCTCAATCTTTCATTGAAAGCAGAACCAGAACCAGGTACTATTGGAATATAAATTCTGAATGGAGATTCCTGGGATTAGGCCTGTGGACAGGTGGATGAGAATAAGAAAGGCACCTTCTCTGTGGGAAGGAGAGGAGAAAGGAAGAAGAAACACTGGGAGTCAGGACAATGGGAGGTGTTTTAGTTAGCCTTTTCACACTATGACTAAAGGATCTGACCAAAACAATTATAGAGGAGGAACAGTTCATTTGGGGGATCATAGTTTCAGAGATCTTAGTCCATGGAAGGCTGGCTCTGTTTCTTAGGGCTGGAGGCGAAGCTAAATTTGGTGTGGCAGAAGGAAGCAGCTCACCTCATGGTGATCAAGAAGCTGAGAGGCTCCACTTTCCAGATACAAATATATATCCAAATCCAAGCCCTAATTCCCACCTCCTCCAGCCATACCCTCCCACTTCAGTTACCACTCAGTTATTCCCTATCAGGGTATTAATTCATTGATTGGGTTAACACTCTTACAACTCAATCATTTCTCTTTCTTGCATTGTCTCACATGTGAGCTTTACGGGGACACCTCACAACCAAATCATAACAGAAGGAAAAACTAAAATGTTAAATTAGGGGAAAAGATTTCACTCACTTCTTGATTTCAATGAGTTCTGGTCCCAATTAAACATATATTGAGGTCTCCACCACGGAACATAGAGTTCCATGTTGCATGCCGTAGGATAGCTGAAACCAGAGCTTTATCATTTCTGCCTATGACCCTTTGCGCTTCTCTCTGAAAGGTTCCTTTAGTGGAACCTGTGCAGGTCTCTCTTTTGACCTGTATATGAGAGGATAGCACTAATATAAAATTTTTAATTCCTTAACTCAAGTCTCACAGTTAAAAAGACCTTCATTCTGACTAAAGATAAAAAAATTAGAATATGACCCATTCTTGCTTATTTTGCCCCCTCTTTTTCTGCAAAGATTTAATTCTACAAGTCTTTTTTTTTTTTTCTTTTTAAATTTTTTATTGTGGGTCTACAAGTCTTTTGAAATACATCATATTATAAATGAAATAACACAGAATCCTCAAGCATTCTCAGGAGAGGATTGGGGGAATCTTTAAAAAGCAAAAAAAGTAATGGGAAAATAATTAAGGGAAACATCTCTGACATATTAAAACTGAAATAAACCCTATGCTGTGGCAGAGAATCATTTCTCATAGCCCTGGGTGAAGGCTGAGAGAAGAGTTTCACCCTGGACCTGGAGGGTTGTGCTCTGCTAGCCTATTGGCCTCTAGGGCCTCATTCCCTCTGATCCGAGGGTTCTAAGTAGCTGTCCTGCCCATTCGGTGGATGCCCCTGTATCTGCCACAGAGCCAGCAACAATTACTGAAATGTTAGGCACTGACCTACTTTCCAGTTTCATGAACCAGTAAAGCTAATTTGGTGTTCTCTTTTCAATAACATGGACTTATTGATTTTTTTCTGACGGATCAATACCATCCACCCTAGACCCAGACATCAAGTGCTTAAACATTTCCCTATGGTGAACTGAATTGTATAGACAACTAAATGTTTCTATAGTGTATTCTTTATGGAATCTACACATTAATTTGAAAAAGCAATGCCTATAGGTAAATAACTGGAGTCACAGAGTGCTATTTATAATCCATCAATTGAAAAGAAATAGCAAGACGCCAAGGAGGTAAGCCTAGGGCAAGCAGATGGTTGCAAATTTAAGGTAATTTGAAGGATACCTATAACTTAATTCTGCACAAAATAGAGAACCCTAAAATATTGCAGATATAAGGGATCAAGGAAATGATAGGGTTCTATTATTGCCAAACTGAGAGGAGTAAGCAGATGGATTTAAGGCACTAGAACACAAAATCCAAAAAGCCCCCCAAAATCCATTGAATGAGGCTTAATCCAAGAATCTATAAAAATTATAAATAAAAACTTTGTATTCATTTCCTTAAAATACATATCATAAATATTTCATGAACTTAATTGGGCCACACACAGTTTTGACATTCAGTATCAGTAAGGAAACAATTGCATTTGATGTCATAGGTGAAAGATCTTAGTTTACTACTGAGGATTATTTATGATTTAATACAAGTTTCTTGGTCTAGATTACCTGATTAAAAATTATCTTACCAGAATAAAAATCAGGAGCTTGATAACTCCAATTCATTTTTCTTGCCTCCATGATCTGCCTTCTGGAACTGGTTGGTCCAATTGTGTATTTTACAACTATACACCAGTTCTGGTGGGAGGTAAGGTAGAGAATGGGTCTGGGACAGTGCCGAAAACTCATGCATGCCTTGATGATATAAATTGAACATTTTATTTATTACTTTCCACCTTTACTCATTGACTTACTCAATAATCATATATTGAGAGGAAAAAAAGAATGACTTTGTTCAATGACCTTCAATTGCCATGTGGGCTGTGTGATAGGGGCTATTCATTGGAATCACTGGGGAGCAATTAAAAAATATTTTATAAAATATATATACATATATATATATAATCTAGAACATCCTGAAAATAAATAAATATATATCCTAGAAAATCCTGGCTTAAGTCCAGGGTGTCTAGGGTATGTTAGAGTCTAGGAAAATTGTGAACTGGCCTCACAAATATTTTATAAATTTACCAGGTAATTCTGATAAGTGACTCCACTTCCCACACAACCTTTATAGAGAACCTACTATTCCAGTAAGGTATGGTTTAGCAAAAGTACACAGCTAGTAAAATGTACAACTGGCACTACAAAACCAGATGTTCTGATTCCAGATTCAGAACTCTTGTTATAGATTTATTTCACTCATTTTAGAGCACAATCAAACTGTTTTTAGACTTAAGGATTGTGTGCTTCACATTTTGTGTTCCTTTATCTCAATGCTTAGTTGAACTTCTTACAAATGGTACAACTTGATTAACTATTAATTTAAAAATACAGATTGTTAAGTGTCTTCAAACATTAACATTTTATATGTGAAATGGGTTTCTTAAAAATAGCATATAGTTGGGTGTTCCTTTTAATGAAATTTGTAATCTCTTAGAGTAATTGGTTACATTTCATGTAATGATATTGTAGGGCATAAATATTTTAAGTGCACTATTCATTTTGTTTCTTTTGCTCTCCCCATCTTTAAAAAGTGAGGAGTAAGGGGATTAATTCAATAGTTAATCTGCATTTTCTATATTTTATTTATCTCCATTATTGATTTATTGTCAATGCTTAATTGCTCTTGTTATTGTTGTTTTAGTGTTTGCTCTAGAGTTTACAGTATACCACATTATTTTTGCTTTAGAAAGTGAATTATCTTTTAAAGTGAACCATTTAAGTAGAAAAAGTACTTTATATTTACCTTCATATTCTCAATTTCTTTCCTTTATGTATATACAAATTTGTCTGTCCTCATTTTTCTTCTAACTTGAAGAATTTCTTATGTTTCTTATAAGCAATCATGTGCTTAGGAGCCAGTTTACATAGAGCCAATTATGTGCATCTCTTCCATATTTTGTCTTCAGAGATGACTGATAGCATGAAATTGGTCATTGTGAGCATACTTCCACCATGAAAATTAGAAAGTGCTACTACTCCAGGCTTTTCTTCTCTAGAAAGCTGATTTTTAAAACATTTACCATCACACAACTTAGTGCATGCCTGCTTAGAAACAAACTCTCAACCCCCACTTTTTTGTGCCTGAAAAATGCCTTATTTCATTTATATCTTTTGAAAGAATTTCATAACACAAAAAAGGATAAATATGAAGAAAATCACAACATTGCATATCATAGTTAAATTACTAAAAGTTTATGAAGAATGAAAAACAGCTTAAATGTTTTCAGTGGAAAAGAAGATACATTATGTATAGAGGAATAAAGAACAACAGCAGATTTCTCATCAAAAACACTTCCAAGTCAAAGATAATGGAGAAACATCTTTAAATTATTAGAAGAAATAAACTATCTAGAATTCTATTCCTAGCCAAAAAAAATCTTTCAAAAATAAAGATGAAATAAATACCTTTCAGATAAATGAAAACTGAGAAAGCATGTTAATGTCTAAAGAGAAATTCAGAAATGTTCTGGTGAGTCTAGCAACTTTGGGGCCACGTTGTCCAAAAGTCTATTTGCAGGGAGAACTGACACATCTTTTGGTAGGAAAATGTATTTTAAGAAAAAAAGGAAATGGATTGCTCCAGTATTAAATTTCAATGGTAATAGGAGCAAGGACAATATTATAGCTGTAGTATAGAGTCTTAAATTTTGCACAGGGCCAAGCCACCATGGGATTTATATCTAAAGTGACTAATGAAGACATAGACCTGACTGTAATTAAAAACTGAAAAATAGATAATCTCAAAAGTTTTATGAGACTTTAGGGAGTAATTGAGACCATGTTGACATTCTTTTAACATGCTATGGCAGCAAAAATGTTGAAAAATACTGTGTCCATGAAGGAGACTGAAACTGAAAGTTTCCCCAAATGTTAAAGTTTTTTGTTTTTTGTTTTCCTGTAGGGATGAAATCTTGTATCTGCTGAGGCAAAAGAGCAGGTAAAAGCACTTTATTTGTTAATATACTTTTGCAATGGAAGTAACAAAATTCACTGAATTCTCATTATTCAGAGTATTTCCTGTATCATGTACCACCTCCTAGGATAGAGACCAGACACTCCTTCTAACCTTTCTTACAGCTAGTGTATAAATAGTCAGATATACCATCATAAAACTTTTATATACAACGAGGTATTAAGAAGAAGCAGGTACCAACCAGAATCCATTGTCTGGAAAAGGTGGACATATGAACAGCTGTCTTGCAGAGATAGCAATCATGAAAGTTCTAGAATGCAATATCAGTTATTGCATTTGTTTTGCTGCCTGGTAATTTGCAAACACATTTATATTCAGAAGATTTGAAAGGAGAGGAAATGTTCCTATTTGATGGGTTGGTCTTGGTGTTAGGGAGTCATTCAGGTGACACATCGTGGAATGGTAGAGAAGGAACTCATACTGATGATAAATGCTGCACTGTTTCTACCACATAACACTGCGTCATGCAGCACATTTCACACATACAGTATGAGAGATTTACAAATACTGAACTAGCTCTTATACAAAGAACAGGCTTATAAGGAACAACAGAAGCATCACAAAGATCAAGAAGAAAACAAAACCCCTTCTGGGTAGGAAAAGATTCAACTCCTCATTTTACAAATATTTATTGAGCATCTGTGTGCAAGGTCATAGACTAGGTGCTTGGATCCAACAGTACCCAGGGTCAATAGCATCTTGTTCCTTCTGAAGCTATCCTAATTATAAAGAGAATGAGAGCAGTTGATCTTGTTAGCAGCAAATGTTTAGACTTACATTTGCTTATTGCCCAAGCTGATTACTTGTACCACTCTTCTATTACCTATCACATTTCCACATTTGGCTAGTTTTATTATTAAGGTTTATATTCTAACTTGTTTGGGGTCCTAGAAGACACAGATGACACATTTTTATAACCACCATGTCACAGCAAGGGAGAGAAAGGGAGGATAATGTGTGAAAAATTCCTGGGATTGTTCTCTATAAAGGGAGTTAATGGCCATTGGATGAAATGTTAGTGTTGACCTCCCTAAATCACTGTGCCAGGCCCCACTAGAGTCATGTGTTTTCTTTGTGTAAAATGATTACCCAAAAAAATGTGGGGAGTTTAGACATTGAAAATGTGTTTGAATCTATCAAAGCAGTTTGAACAAAGCATTTGAGTTATTCATTCTATGTAGGCAAGATGTAGATCTCTCTCAACTGCTACCTAAAGATATCCATATGTCTTTCTGTGGCCATTAGTGGTATAAAATACCTAAACACCTGCATGTGTGGCTTTCTTTTCTCTGTATGAGGTGGTAGCAAATAGAGTCCAGGTGCACAGTCATAAGGTAGAGCCAACTGGCCTTCTGCATCTTCTTCTCTTTTCCATTGTCAGCATCTGTCATTATTAGTTACATTTAAATATTTGAGTTCTGCAAGCCTGTATACATACCTTCTATGTGCCAGCAGCCATGGTTCTGGCCACTTTCCATAAAGAGCTTCACGTCAGTAAGGGAGAAAAGAGATTCCATACAACAGAGTACTCTGAAAGTTATTAACAAAATGGCACAGAGGCAGATGGAAAAGGAAGGAAAAGTCAATAGTGGCAAATAAGTTGGGGAATTAATAGGCAAATGATTAATTTAAGTAGTATATATTTATTGTATAGTTTAGGAATTTGGGTAGTTTTTAGAGATACAAAAGAAAATAAAAAAGCTAAGTCTTTGCCCTAATAAAATTTAAATTCTAAAGAAACAAAAATTTAATAAGCTATGAAGCAACTAATGTCACACAATATACCTTATTTTCAATGAACTCTAGCATGTACCCCATACTACAAGCCTCCTGACTTGTTTCCATCCTAAGTATAAGCCATCTTCATTCACATCTCTTGGCTGTCATCTCCTAACATACAAAAATATCCTCTGTTTTCTCGTCTTGGAAGGTTTCTGCATCTTCTTCAAGGCTCAGCTCAAAAGTCATCTCTCCCTTCAAGATAATCCCAGGAAAATGTAATATTCTCTCCTCTGAGTCGCCATAACATAGTGTACCTTGGTTCTCAATTTCTTTATGTCAAGTATTTGATATATATGTCTTTTCTCTCTGTGGATTAAGAGTTTTCAAGAGAGAGGGCCATATCTGATTTGTGTTTTCCATATCCTCTGCCTAAAAGATTACCCATACCTAGAACCAAGCTATAATAAGAATACCAACCACAGTGATAAAAAATGCACAAACTCTGAGTATCAATTAGGTACTAAGTACTGTGCTAATTGAGTGAATTTTAAATAATCCTCTGAGCTATCTATTTTATTATGATCTTTATTTTATAAACAGAAAACAGATCCATAGATGTCACATGATTTGCTCAAGTTCTGAAAATTAGTAGGGAATAAATACTTGATAAATGAATAAATAAATTGATTTTTGTTTTATTGTAACAAAGAACTCTGTGCACAAGTGTTCATATTAAAAACTTGATATTCATAAGATGTAATCACCTGATCAAAAGTTTTTTTTTTAATTTGAAGAATATTGATAATCATTATTATCATAATTTACAAAATCCACTTATATATCAAACTCCATGAACCTAGGCAATGTATATAGTTTTATAGCTTAAAGAATAAATTTTCCACATAAAGTAACTCTTGATGAATGTAATTCCTAAAGAAATATTTGAACACCTTAACCTTTATTTTATCCTGTACACATTTTTTTCCTACAATTTCAAAGACAGCTGTTAGAAGGAAATGAGGCAAGGGATTTAGGGGCAGTTGTGACAATTAAAAATAGAAAATTACATTATAGAGTATAGTATAATAAAACAGAGTACAGTATACTACCTTTGTAACCACACAGATTACACTCATCAGATCTGAAACAATCATCATAGAAATGGTAACTTAATTTTATAGTTAGTTAATATAGAAAAGTTGGACCAAAAATATTCACATTGGGTTGGGGATATCACTCAGTGGTAGAGCTGTTGTCTAGCCTGTGTGTTGCCCTGGGTTCAATACTCCATACTTTAAAAAAAAATTGCATCATCTAACATATTCAATTTGCCTGTATTATAAAAATCCCAGGATTCACCAACTTATTGTAAATGACCGTGATTATTGAGCTTGAATAAAAACTGTAAAGACAAAAACCTGAAGATGTTAATTCCCATTGTTTGAAGTACTATACTAAATTTCTTTGTCAAAGCCTCAATATCTATATAATAATATCATGAAAAGGTAGAGCACTGCCACATTTCATTTTAACAAAATCTGCTGAGATCCATTTCATTTCAGCAAAACTGATCTTTCCCTGTATAGAGATAGGGAATAAAGCAAATTTTGACCATTCTCTCTAAGGTCATTTTAATCAGCTGACTGACTCAGCATTCAGGATAACAGCAGTATTCATTCTGGAAAGTTTCTTCTGGTCATCCTAAATAAATGAACTATGAGAAATGCAATCAGTGATGATGAGCATGGGTATTATAAACAGTCATGCTGTGAATATTGATATTCTTAAAATATTCACAGTATTGGGCTAGAAAAATGTTGTTACTAGCAATATTAAACTGATTATATTTTTAAATCCATATAATTTTTTCTGTCAGCTAAAAAAGTGAGGAAATTGGGACTAAGCTATCTCTCAGTTAGGAAGAGGGATAGCCACACAAAACAAAGATGAATCCATTGCTCTGCTTCTTGTTAACCCTGAAATTAGTAAAAAAAAAAAAAAAAAAAAGAGCCCAGAGAATGGAAAAATTAATAGAGGGCATATTAGTGAGCTCCTCCCCTCTTAAATAAAGAAAATCCCCCAAAGAATCCTAATTCTTTTATCAGTCAGAGCCAGGAGCTGTGAGTCAAGGACCAGGACTATTAAGGTTTTGTAAACTTCTGGGAACATTTATAAAATCTATATTAGCAGCATTTGTTATCCTCTGTTTGTCTTTTATTCTGAGTGGTAAAACCCTTACAATTAGGTGAGAGGCATAACTGGGAATAGAGGGATAGAGAGGAGCCTCAGAAAGAAAACAAGTGATGGCAGTTTCTATTATTGCAAGAAAAGAACATAAACCAAAATCCATCAGGAAGGGAAGACTAAACACTCTTGGGCAGGGCTGATGTTAAAGTCCACAGGTATATTTTCTTCTTCCAGAGAAGTCTTGGATCTGTGATGAAAGACTTTTAACTGACTATCAGGATCATATGGATCATTGAGGATAAAATCTCTACTTAGAGTCAATTGATTGTACATGTTAGTCACATCAACAATACACCATCACAGATACACCAACTTTAGTATTTCAGTAAATGTTAAGTCGATAGCAGTAAAGTTGACCTACAACACTGACCTTCCAGTCCACCCCTTGTCAACGTAGCACCAACACACACCTCTGTAGACCATACTTAATCCCCAAAAAGACAACAACAAAGGTATATTTTTGCCTAACATGATACAGCTATCTTCTATAAAACTGAAAACACAACTTTTTCTCCAGAAGAGGATACAAAATCCATAGGTGAAATTCACTCTTCTCCTTGATATCCTGTTACTTGAATATAAAGTTAACTTATTAATATAACTTATTTTAGATGGTAAAAGGACAAAATACTTGCCTTTTGTTTTATATTTATATTTGTATGTCCCCTACTGACTATTTCTCTCATGGAACTGGATTTTCGTATCAAGAGTGGGATGCTGGTATTTGAAATGCTATTAGGTTCCTATAACCTAATTAAATATGTCTTTAATTTTTAATGTCTTAGAGGTTTAACTACTTCTTTAATTTTAGGCACTCATTTTAAAGATTATAGCTACATTTAATTCAGGGTTCCTTGTGATTAAAACATTCAAGAAAAGACAGCAGCACTGATTTCAAAGGAGAGTTTTTATAGAGGGGATGGTATGAGGGTATTGCAGTAGATTGCCACTATCTGTTGCCACTGTTTCTATGCTCATTTGTGGGCCTCATCGGATAGCAATGTCTCTCAAAGTTGATCAGTTAGAAAAGTATTTAAACCTATTTTTCTTAAAGGAAATTTGGTGATGCCATCAATAACTGGAAATGGTAAATGATCTTGTTTGTTGATGACTTGGGCTGTCTTTATTTCACCTTAAATGAATATATACTTTGAACAATTCTGTAGGCATCTTTAACATAGGTGAGAAAACCATGGTGTTGTTTAATGATAAATACATTGATATAGGAATGGAACAATACTTGCATATAATTTTAATATACAGGGATTTTGTGCTTTAAAAAAAGTAGAATGTTCATTTTATTTTTTGCCTTTAAAATGATACCCAAATCATGGAAGTGTCTTTGGTAGAGACTAGAAGAATTTTGAGAAAAATTATAGAATTTTGAGGACTATTACATTAAACAGATTGCTAGAAAAATATGGTTTTTAAAGAAATATGGTTATCATGAAAGCTCAGAAGGAAATAAAGACATGGTAGAGAAAGCATTTATCATTTTAGAGAATACATAAATCACTATGAATGGAATATTGGTAGAAATATAAACCTTAAAAGCCTTTCTTATGTGAACTGTCAAGGAAATTAGGAATATATCATTAGAAAATTTGAGGGGAAAAAAAACCGTACATAGTCTCAGACACCCCAAGTCTGAATTATGTTCTACAGTTCTACAGTTGTGTGGAAAGTAGAACTTGCAAGTGCTGAACTGGATGTTTAGATGAGATTTTCAAGAAATGTTTTGGTGGTGTGGTCTGATTCTTCTTGCAACTTATTGTAAAATGTTAGAGGAGGGAGGTAATTTGAGGCAGAAACTATTAAGCAAAAAGGAATAAGCATTTGATGATTTGGGAGATATTCAACCTATTCAGATTTCAAACAAATTAGAAATTTCACTAAAATTAGAAAATTCACTGTTCAAAATGCATGCTCTGAAGAGAAATCTACAAGTTTGGCTAGATAATCTTTTGCTGAACAGATGAGGTATTCCACTCATGGATCCATTCAGCCATTTTAGCAAAATCCAGAAATAGATCCAGGAAAGATTGGTGGATTAACTTCTTGACTAATGGTAGATTCTCTTGATATACATAGGAAACCTACATGCTCACACTGAAGAGGATAGACAGGACAAGTGAAAAAAGGATGTTGTACTTTCAAAATTGTATACACAGTAAATGGCCTGATAAGTTATTCAGCTATAAACATGAACCCTCCAATAAAAAGGAGGAACGACTTTGGGAATAGCAGTACATGTACAGAAACAGAGACTAAAAGTGTAGAATAAGAAACTGGAACTGAGTGTATAAAGACCTACAAAGCTACTGAAGGCCCAGAAGATAGAATCTTGAGCCACAAAAGCTGAACAGAATTGGTCTGCTAGGTTTCACACTTGTGTGGGGCTGATTATTTCTTATTCCTGAAAATGCCAATGCTGTTCTATGTCTGGCCCACCAATGTACTATGAAAGCAGATAACTTGTATTCTAGTTTCACAGGTCCACAGGTGATTTGGGATTTGACTTCATGAACCAAAGTCCCACCCACACCTGAACTGTATGATTTAGATGAGATTTGAAACTTTTTTGAGCTAATAATAATTAGATGAGATTTTCAATTTAGAGTAAATGTTTAATGGGTTAAGACATTTAGGGGCTATATTTAGCACATGAGACAGATATGAATTTGAGTAGAGCAGCATGTAGTGCAGTGGGTTGAATTGTGGTCCCCCAAAAGATATGTTCATATCCTGATACCTGGAGCATGTCAATATAATTTTATTTGTAAAAGCATCTTTGCAGATGTAATTAAGTTAAGGATCTTGAGATGAGATCATCCTGGATTATCCAACTAGATCCTAAATTTTCTGACAAGTATCCTTATAAAAGACACTCAGAGGAGAAACACCTGAAAAAGAAGAGGGTATATGAGGATGAAGAAAGAGTAGATGATGCAGCCATGAAGGTAGGACACCAACATCCACTAGAAGACACAAGAGCAAATGTTAGGCTCTCCTCTATAAACTCTGGAAGGATCAGGCCTGCTGACACTTCAGTTTTAGCCTTCTTGCTTCCATAATTGTGAGAGCATAAATTTTGATTGTCTTAAGCCACCAAGTAAGTGGTAATTTGTTACAGCAGTAACTTGTTAGAAGCAAATATAATCACTGCACAGTAGAAAATGTGTATGGAGTCCCCTGATAGAGTTTTTCAATAATCAGAAAGTGCCAAAATATACACAAAAAAGCGATCTCCTATTTTTAAAAATCACCTTGGATCTCAAAAGCTTTATGCTAAGAAGCCAGGCTCATTTATGATGTTCTGTATTATTCCAAGCATAAAGCCTTCCACACATACCCTAGAGAAAGATGGAAAAACTATAGCCCAAGAAAAAGATTAGTGGTTATCAGTGGGTTGGGGAAGGAAGAGTGGATTCTCCACAAAGAGTTTCAAGGAGACTACTGGAGATGACCAATGTATTTTCATAATTTGTTGCAATTTTTACATCCATTTTTATGGTATTTTAATATGAATTCACTTTCAAGAGACAATGACTTTTCCATCATTGAGGACATGCAACACACACACACACTCTCTCTCTCTCTCTCTCTCTCTCTCTCTCTCTCTCTCTCTCTCTCTCTCTCCCCCTAATTCCTAAATAAGGTTTAAAAAATGTTTTGCTAATTGAAATGAGTATATAATGTCCAAAAGTGACTACTTTTAGTTTAACTTAACAAATTTTAATTTAGTGTTTTATGTAGGAGGTACTACACTAAGTACAGGACTGGAAATAGGAATAGTTACAGAGACAATTAAGAAACAACTCTTCTATACTTAGAAAGAAATACAAAATAAGCAAGTAACTAGTAAAAGATAGATTTAAGCAAAATCCTTTGGAGTCTTAGAAGAAAAGGCAATTATAACCAATGGGAAGTTTTCTTTCAAAGAGGTGGGATGGAATTTAAAATGTATAATGGATGAGTGTAGATTTCAACAAAAGATGACCTTTCAGGAAGAAGAAACAAAGGCATGGGTGAAAGTACACAAGTAGGAATGTAATCAGGGAGCAGTCATGGTCTCTGACCCCAGAGGAGAATATCTGTAAAAGAATGGGAGAAAAACAAGAAAAGTAATTTAAAATAGTTTTTTGTATGTCTCAGAGGTCAAGTTCAGAATTTATACTTAAGTGAATGGGCTCTATTAATCTAGTGCTTGAGAATTTTGAGACTCTTATAAAAGCTGTGGATACATTGCTCCAGAAAGGTACAGATACGTACCAATTGTTGTGACCCATTTCAGGAGGTTCGCAGACAATGGAACACCTCGAAAGCTCCAAAACCTTCCTTGCCTAGGAACCCCTGGATTTAAAATTTTTGAGAAGGAGCCCGATGTTAGGAAAACTTTATTTCATAACATCTTATTTAAATCCTTCATCTATGATCAAAATGGAGATTAGAGAGAGTGATACAATTCATGAATTCAAGTGAATTTTCTTAAAATGTGATCCATATTAGAATTACCTACAGGTCTTACCAAACATCCTGTTCCTAAGAAATATTCAAAGTGTCTAGAGTTGGGACCAAGGGAGACAGATTTTTAACTATCAACTATCTGGTTTTAATACACTCTATTTTTAAAAAACAAATATCTAATTTGGACTTTATTGAAATTTAAAATTTATTGAAGTTTAAAATTCCTTTTCAAGGGATACTTTTAAGAAAATGAAAGGCAAGCTAAAAATATTTGCAAAACACATCTTAGAATATATAAGGAATTCTTACAATACAATTATACAAAGTAATACAAATAAAAGTGGACAAAAGACTTACATATCACCAAAAACAAAAAGAAAGAAAGAAAGATAATTGAATGAGACAAAATAGTAAATAAAAGGATGCCAACATCACTAGTTATTCAGGAACTACAAATTAAATTTACAATGAAATATGACTACATACTTACAAGAGTCACTAAAATTTTAAAAGCCTGAAATTACAGATTGTTTGAGAGGACATGGAGTAACTGGAACTTTTGTCCTTTGCTGGTAGGAGTACAAAACAGTATGAATAATTTGGAAAAGAGTTTGACCATTTTTTATAGTTAACCTACCACCAGACTGCTGTGATACAGTCTTAACTTAGAGAACTGCTGATCAAGCATTGGAGCCCGGGGATGCAGTGGACAAGCTTTGCTTTTGACTTTCCAGCACCAAGGGGAAGACACTGGAAAAACTGGGGGAAAAAAATAAAACTCCACCAATTATCAAGACATTCCCTGTAGATAGTCCCAATTTAAACCATGTTCAGGAATGTCTGCAGCTAGAGTCTGTTAGAACTGCATTTACCCTGGAGATAGCTGGCTTCTTTACATTAGCCAGAACACTTAAGAGGAACATTATCATATAGTCATAGCGTTGAAAGCTACTGATGGGTCCCAGCAGATTAAAATAAATAGTCATCATCCTTAACCTTAAAATGATCACCTGCCACAGCCGCCAGAGCAGCTTCTGTTCTGTGTCTCTATCTGAAAAGGATCTATGGTTTTACTTACATATCAGTCAATCTTTCCAGGAAGGATTTTGTGAAATGACAGTAATTGGTGAGGCTCTGGAACCAGTAGGGTCTGTTGTTTATCAGAGTCTTATGGGATTCTGTCATCTTTTCATTGTATAAACCAACTATCATGATTGTATACTTAAAAAAAGGCTATTGGTCCCTGACAATCAGTTTTTTTATTTAGACATTCCACACATTCATTCCCAGTTAGGAAAACAACATTGCATTTAATATTAAACTGCCAAATCAATGTATTGTGCATCCTAGTTATTATTTAACAAGGGAATAAAAATAAGTGTGAATAATATATTGATTAATGAGCAACTCTTAAATGAAGCTATCATTTCATTTGCCTAATTTTGGAATCTGCTTACTAAGATATTTACATAGCAGGAATATATATATATATATATATATATATATATATATATATATATACACACACACACATAACATACACACACATAACATACACACACACATATACATATATTTTTGAGCATATTATTTGAATTCAAGTTCTCAATTCATTCAAGAATAAGTAGTCACTGTATCTGCATAGTTAGCCATTTTTCCTTAGTTATGGTAATATGCATTTATTATTTTATTATTTTATGTACCTCTTTTTTATTCCAGTTCCTCTTCTTCTGGAGAGTTCTTCCTTCCTCACTGTAGCCATGAGGTTTTATTGGAAGTTGTCAATCACAGAATCCCACCTCCTATTCCAAGCTAACTAATCACGTTATCTTGCCTAATCAACATGCCACCAGACTGATGTGGAAAAGACACAGTATTTCTTCCACAAGATTTTTTGCATAAGATCAGGGTTACTTATGAGAACCATGAGAAGGAGAAGAAGAAGAGGATTCTCCCCTCTGATGCTAAAGCTAAGAATGTGTGAGTCCAGAAATGCTTGTGGCCACATGTCCAGAAACACTGGGAAAGCAGATTAGAAGTATATACACATGAAGCCATCCTACAGGAGAGGTGGTTAGTTCAGTAACTCCTTCAATTCTCAGAGCCACACTAATGTAACGACTGGCCACATGTGGTATTGAGCAGTTGAAATGTGACTAGTCCACATTAAACTGCTCTGTATGTATAAAATAATACCAATTTCAAAGGTAGCCCGAAAAATGTAAAATAAGGCAGTATAATTTTCAAAATGAATACATGTTGAAATTACATTCCATATTAGTTTGAACTAGACATTAAAATTGTGTATTTCTTTATTGCTTTTTCATGTGGCATCTGAAATGTTTGTATTATATATGAGTCTAAAATTATATTTATATTGAAACTGTACTGCTCCACAGTGAATCTATGCATTTGGTCAGTTTCTGTTTTGTTTAGCTGCTTGGGATGGGGTTTGTGCCACTGACAACCAACAGAGTCCTAACTGGTGCCAAAATTTTGGTAATTAGACCATAAGTATTACAAGTGACAGATATAAAATGTGGAATTGGCTGTGTAGGGGTACAGAGGGGCAGAGGGGTTTTCTCCAACTGATGTTAGCAAACTGAGTAGCAAAACACTTAGTTGATCCTTGAATCTTACTGACTGATTTTCAGATCATATGCCTATTGTCACTGAGCTTAGAGCTTTATGGGACTTGATAGAAAGAAAGCAGGATTTTGGAGGTGTTGGCTATTTTTGGCAACTTCCAGTAAGGTGTTGCAAGAGAAAAAAAAATGATCCAAACAGAACCATCTGAAAGTGGAGCCAGGAGCATAGCACAACTTCCTAAGGAGAGGCTATTCTGCCCCAGGCATGCTCGGGATTTCAAAAGACAAACTCACTGTTCAAAAATCCATTCATTATGCACACAAAATGGAAAAGCCAGATCCTCTAAATGTCCCCAAACCATTTCCACCTAACAAAGCACATTGGGAGCATCAGAGGCAGAGCCAAACTTAAACCCATTTCACCACATAACTCACTATGCAGAGACCAAAGCAAGATCCAGCCAAATGAGGCCTACCATGATGGGCAAAGCCTACAAGAGCTACCAAAAACATTGAAACTGTGAAGGCGCAGGGGCTCTACATTTAAACATTTTGATGTGGCAGTGTTCAGTGAAAGGAATTCCTAAGCAGGCAGTGCCCTAGAATATTAAGAAGATTCTATTGTCACCACCATCATCTCAAAGCAAATAAACAAAATGCAAAAACAAGCCTATCTGAGAAGGAATCCAAGATTACTCACTGCCTAGAGCTATTCTTCATCTTTGTATCACCGCCACAAGGAAGTACATTGCTAAGGAGGTAGAGACCTGAGACAAAGACTCCTGAGTGTCCATCAAAATTGGTTTCCATTTCTTCAGGTGAACAGCTAGACTCCTTTATTGTTAGTTGTGGTATTTTGACAAGTTATTTCCAATGTCATATGAAAAGAAGACTTGTCTCCTTTTGGGTCCAAGTCCTCACACATGTGCCTCTCCATGCTCTTTCTTCCAGCTGACAGAGCTGGAGAGGACTTCTCTGACAACTTTGAAGACTATGTGTTGAAGATAGCCTTCTTGTACCAATATATCTGTCAAAACGTTATTTCCAGGTATGTCTGTGAGGGGATTTCTAGACTAGATTAATATTTAAATTAGTAGACTGAGTGAGGAAAATTTGCTCTCAATGTGGATCATTCAATCCCTTAAAGGCCCAGACAGAACAAATAGGCAAAGGAATGAGGAATATTTTTCTCTCTTTTTTTGGGCTGGGATATCCATCTTCTGCCCTTGGATATCAGAGATTCTGGTTCCTAGGCCTTCAGATTCTTGAATTTATATCAGTCTCCCCCTTCTACTCTGGCTCTTATGCCTTTGGATTCAGGCTTTCCCGGTTCTCCAGCTTGTAAATGGTATACTGTGGGACTTCTTAGTCACCATAATTATCTGAGCCAGTTTCAGGGATAAATCTCCTCTCACATAGCCTGTGTACTGTTTCTCTGGAGAACTCTGGTTAATAAACAGCATGTCTTCCATTTGCATATTGGATATGTTAGGGATTGCTAAATTTTCTTATTTGGAACAGAGATCACGAGAGACTGTATTAAAACCCTGACTGAAAATAATGAATGTTAAATGGATACGATGGGCTTAGAGATGGCTGCATAAACTGGGCAGAAACATGAATGGTATCCCATTGGGGAGTAAGTGGGTATTTGTGAAATTATACAATTATAAGAATCATTGCTGAAATGTGTTAAAATAAGGAATTTGAAGAATGATTTACAACAATAGAATAGTATAATTGTATATTAGGCACTAAGCTACACAGAGCTGGGTCAAGATCCACAGAAAAAAATAAGAGGCTAAAAATAGTTAAAGCAATCCTCAGCAAGAAAAGTGAAGCAGGAGGCCTCACAATACCAGACTTTAAAGTAACAAAAATGGCATGGCACTGGTACGAAAACAGACATGAAGACCAATTATACAGAATAGAAGACACAGAGACAAACCCACATGAATATAGTTATCTCATTCTAGAAAAAGGCACCATAAACACACATTGAAGAAAAGATAGACTCTTCAACAAATTGTGCTAGGAAAACTGGAAATCCATATATAACAAAATGAAATTAGGCCCCTATCTCTTACCCTGCACAAAAATCAACTCAAAGTGGATCAAGGACCTAGGCATTAGACCAGAGACTCTGTGCCTACTAGAAGAAAAAGTAGACTCAACTTTCCATCATGTTAGTTTGGGAACCGAATTCCTCAACAAGACTCCTAAAGCACAAGTAGTAAAACCAAGAATCAATAAATAGGATATGTCAAACTTAAAAGCTTCATCACAGCAAAGGAAAAACTCAAGAATGTGAAGAAAGAGCCCACAGAATGGGAGAAAATCTTTGCCACCTACACTTCAGAGCATTAATCTTCAGGATATATAAAGAACCCCAAAACGTAACATTAAAAAAACAAAGAACCCAATCAATAAATGGGCTAAGGAGCTGAACAGACACTTCCCAGAAGAAATATGATCAGTCAACAAGTATATGAACAAATGTTCAATATCACTAGCAATTAGAGAAATCCAAATTAAAACTACATTGATATTCTGTCTCACCCCAGTCAGAGTGGCAATTATCAAGAATATAAGCAACAATAAATGTTGGTGAAGATGTGGGAGAAAAGGTAAACACATAACACATACAGTGCTGGTGAGACTGAAATTGGTGTAACCACTCTGGAAAGTAATATGGAAATTCCACAGAAAACTTGGAATGGAACCACCATTTGACCCAGTTATTCCACTCCTTCCATATACCCAGAGGACTTAAAATCAACATACTATAGTGTTGTGGCCACATTAATGTTTATAGCAGTTCAATTTACAATAGCTAAACTATGGAACCAGCCTAGGTGCCCTTCAACAGATGAATGGATAAAGAAAATGTGGTACCTATACACAACAGAATATTACTCAGCCATAAAGAAGAATGAAATTATGGCATTTGCCAGTAAATGTATGGAACTGAAGACTATCATGCTAAGTGAAATAAGCTAATACCCCCAAAACAAATGCCAAATGTTCTCTCTGATATGCAGATGCTGACTCAATAGGTGGGGAGGAGGAAGGGAGGTTTGCCAGATTGGACAGGGCAGAGTGGGGGGCAAGAAAGGGGGGCTGAGAATAGAAAAGACAATAGAATGAATTGGACATAATTTTCCTATATTCATATATGAATACACAACCAGTTACACTGGTAACTCCACACATCATGTACAACCACAAAAATGGAAAGTTAAACTCCATGTATATAGGATATGTTAAAATACATTCTATAGCCATGTATAACTAAAAAGATCCACTGGACAATTTCTAGGCATCATTAAGAAAATCAACTTATGGAATACATTAAAGGACTAATTAAATTTGGAAATAAAAATTTTAACCAAATCTATTTTAAAATGATATATACTATTGCCATTCATTCAGTTATATTCCAAAGTCTCATAACACATAATAAATTAGTAGCAAATAAAATATGGATCTGCACCTATTAAATTGACTCTTCAAGACATTAAAACATATTCTTTGAATATGTTGGAAAAAATGACACTATCATTAAATCAATAAGAGATCATTGGATCTGCTTAATAATACTATTTTTCCTTTGCTTGGGTATTATATTGAATTTTTTAAAGAAAAAAAATGTGTATACATTATTCAATTTAAAAATAGGTTAGTATAGTAGAATTATCAGAAATAGGAAAAGATAGTAATATCCATTTTATGAAAAAATATTAGAATAATGACTTACATATCTTATTTTGAACATGAGTATCAACCAAAAAGCAGCCTTGAAGTAAATCCAGCATCATTCACTGATTGGTATTTCAGGATCAAAAGCAATCTCTGCAAATCTAATTCTTCTTCTCTAAAGTCTTCAAGGTTTTGAACACAATTATCAGGACGCCTGAACAAAGAAACTCCTATTTGAGACTAGCAAGCTAAATAAGAGATAATTCTTTCATAGTCAAGACTCTCCAATATTCCTTACTGAATGAATGTTCAATTAGCAGTAGAACAAGAAGCTGATGCAGATCTGTAAATCAGAAGCTCCAATATCAAGAAGCTCCCTCAACTTGAATTTGCCTGATTCTGCCATAGGATGTAATTTCTATTTGTTCACCCTGACTGCAACATGGCTGAGAAGAAGCAAATGGAACAATAGTTCTTTCACCTTGTTTATACTTTGGGCAATTTAAGTAAACCTCTGTTAGTTTATTTCCCCCTCTCCAAAATAGAGATGATAATTTTTGCCTTGCATTCCTCACACATACACATGGGAAGAATATGAAAGTTACTTATAAGCTATAGATTATTGTACAAATATGAAATATTTCTATCATATATATACAAAATGCTTGTCATATTTTATTCCTTAACACAATAAACAGAAGGCAAATAAAAATAGAAGGCAATACAACATGAAATTTTTAAAAAACCCATAAACTCTATTCCTGGCAGATTGACAGACTAGATGCCCTTCAGCCCTCTGAACTGAAAGAACCAAAGTTCTGCATAAACTATTTAAGAATATGTCATTGACAAGCATCTCTGAGCTGGCACAAAAGGAAAAATTTTGAAGAGAACATAAGTAAAGTAAAAGTAGTAATGCTGGAAGGGAAGTGTGATCATAACTTTTAATAATTTTAAGAAAAATTATTAACAAAAATATTATCATAATATTCTTCAGACTTAAGATGAAATGATGAGGAAAGTTGTTTCTTTAGAAACAAGAAGCTGGGTGCAGTGGCACACGCCTGTAATCCTAGTAACTCAGGAGGCTGAGGAAGGAGGATTGCGAGTTCAAAGCCAGCCTCAGCAACAGTGAGGCACTAAGCAACTCAGTGAGACCCTGTCTCTAAATAAAATACAAAATATGGCTGAGATGTGGCTCAGTGGTCAAGTGCCCCTGAGTTCAATCCCCGGTACATGCATACCCTCCCCTCCCCCCAAAAAAAGAAACAAGAGAAGAGTAATTGAAATAGTAAATATCTGGGATAAATATAATAGACTACATTTTTCTTATGTTGTTTGAAACAGTTCAAACTGTTTAGATCAAATATTACAAGATCACCTGGAGGAATTTCAATATATACAGATATAGTATTTGTAAAAACTATAACTTAAAGAAACAGAATAAAAAGGCCTTCTATGTTTTACTGAAATAACAAAATATTGACTCTGCACAGACAGAGAAAAGATAAGTATTTGTATTAAAATCCCTGGAACAACCAGTAAATAAACACAAAGAAATGTAGTCAAAATACAGTGGGTAAGTTACACTGGAATAGTATAAATAAATAAATAAGTAAGTAAATAAATAAATAAATAATATATTCTCATAGTACAAAAGAATGCAGACATGGGGAGTAGAAGAAAAAGAATACATAGGAAATAAACATTTATTTTTTTAAAAGAGATAAAATATGGTGAGAAATTCAAAAATAAACCAGGAACAGTGGTATATGCCTATAATCCCAACAACAAGGAAGGCTGAGATAGGAGGCTCAGGAGTTCAAGACCAGCCTTAGCAACTTAGTAAAGCCCTAAGCAATTTGTCTCAAAAAAAAAAAAAAGGCTGGGGATGTAGTTTAGTGGTAAAGTGCCACTGGGTTCAATTCCCAGTACCAAAAATTAATTAATTAATTAACTAATTAAAAAATAAAAAGAGGTAGATCTAAGCTCAGCTTATTGATAATTGCATTCAATGTAAATGGCATGTCCACACTAAATAGAAGACAAAGACTGTCATACTGGAGAATTAAAAAAAAAAGATCAAGTATATGCTGTCTATGATATATAATGATACTGGACTAGAGATGTAGCTTAGTAGAAGAGCACTACACTCACACAAGAGTTCTGGGTTTCATCTCCAACACCAGCAAAAATAAATAGTCCTGTATCTCTTAACGAAATTTATTCCTAGTTGACAATCTTACAAAAAACAAAAATAAATAATTCAGATCCAGATTGTGTTCCTGGTGAATTCTACTAAAATTCAAAGACTATCAGCTCCACAAACAACTTCTAAAGAACAGAAAGGAGAAAAGGCTTCCCAACTTGTTTATGGAGTCAGCATTGCCCCTTATGTTCAACTCAGAAATCCCACTGCTGGATATTGACCCAGGTAAAATGAAAACCAATGTTCACTTTAAAACCCATACATGAGCAGCTTCTTATGTAATTGTCAGGAACTGGAGAAAAACACAAAATGCTCTTCATAATAAATAAATAAATAGATAGATAAACTGTTACATTCATACAGTGGCATGTAACTCAGCAATAAAAAGAAACAATTTATTGATACATGCAAGAATGTGGATGAACCCTAAATGCATTATGCTTAACAACAACAAAAAAGTCAGACTCAGCAGGCTAGACATTGTCAGATTTCATTTATGAGATTTTGGTAAAGGCAGACCTATCGGGACAGAGTGCATATTGGTAGTTTCCAGGGAATAAGGGTGAGATCAATTTGACTATAAAGAGTTATCACAAGGATGAGGGGTATGAAGTGGCTGTGTGGGGAGAATTGTAATTTGTATCTTCACTGTGATGGTGGATTTGATGTATTTGTCAAAATTCATTGGCCAACACACACACAAAAAAATGGAATTTTACTATATATAAATTGCATAAATCAAAAAGTGCATCACTTACTATATATAAATTTAAAATGTTTAAATTAAAATTCAAAAGCATCAATCAAGGTAATTCATCATATTTATACCTTAGAGAAGATTAGCCATGTGTTCATCTAATAGATGCAGAAAAAAATTTACTAAAATTCAGAAAACCTTAAAATAATTGTTTTGCTTTTGCAAACTGGAAATAGAATAGGATTACATTGATTTAAGAAAGGACATATACAAAAGCATATCACAAAAATCATACTAGGTCAAAATAATTTCTCTCAGAGCAGGAAAAATAATGGAAGATCACTATCACCCCATTTAGTCAACTTCACACTGGAAGTTTTGTCAGACAAAAATTTAAAAATGAAATAAATATGTAATAAGTGAAAAGTGTGTGACAATAATGAAAATCCAAATGTAATTAGGGCTATATTACAATTAAAATTATGTTTGATAAATAAAAGTGAAAGTATAAAAGTCAAATACATTTCTGATACATCATTAGCAATTAGTAAGAAAATTGTAATTTTTCAAAATATATCACTTACAATAGCAACAAAATATTAGGTATATAAGGAAAACAGTGTAGTCAGAATTACAAGAGAAAGAAATTCCCTTCTGAGGAAAAATAGTAAATATTTACTGAAAAACATAAAATATATGAACAGAGCTATGGATACCGTCCTCCTGAATAGAAAGAGGACATCCTCAAGGTGTTGCTTGTTCTGAAATTTACATGCAATAGAATTCTTATCCAAATCTCTTTAGGACTATTCTGAAAACTGGTAAGCTTTTTTAAACATGTATTTAAAAGAGCAAAGGATGAAGAATAGCTAAGTACTCCTAGGCAAGAAAAATGGAACAAGGTGGGAAGACTTACCTTTTGGATATAGGGAAGGATCATTAAATTTACCCATCATATAAAGCCTCAGTACGAAGAGTAGTAATTGTTACTATGATATTGCACCATCGTTGTAAAAGAATAGAAAGGCTAGAAATAAACCTAAGACATAAGCCCTCCATTTGTGACAGAGCAGGCTTAGCACATCAGTGGTAACAACTGATTATTTAGTATTATAAGACAGGAACAACACATTATCCAAATGGAAAAATGAAATTAAATCATCCTTTCATACTATAAATAAGAATCAATTCAGGGTGGGTTAAACACCTAGATATAAATATCAAGATGGTAAAACTTTCAAAATACTATTAAAAATAATTTTATTAACTTAAGGCAGGGAAAGATTTCTAATGATACCAAAAATGTGTAAGTATTTAGATTTATAAAGAAGAATAAATCAAAAGAAAAATGATTGAAAAATTTGACAGCCTCATAATTAAGAACTCAATTCATCAAAGGACACCAACAAAGAGAGTGAAGACACAAGTCATAAACTATGGAAGATATTTTCAATATCTATAATCTGAAAAAGATTGTAATCCATAAGATATATATATATATATATATATATATATATATATATATATATATATATATATATATATATATTTTAAATTCTCAATAGAACAGTAAGTAAAAGACAAGTAATCAACTGGAGAAAAAATAGCAAAAAGATTTTTATGGGTTTATCTCCTCAGAAGAAATGTAAATATCTCATATAAAACATTTTAAATGATGTAATATATGACATTTGCATTATATATGACATATATATATATATATATATATATATATATATATATCCAATTAAGGAATAAGAGAAATGCAAATTAAAACTACAATGAGAATCCATTTCCAACCCATACTCTTGAAAACATACTTTAAAATTTAATCAATCAAATGTTAGGACACAGAGCCAGAAAAATTCTCATCAACTGCTGAGGGTAAATTGGTATGATTGTTAAAACAATATATTGCATCACCTAGTAAAATCCAAATGTGAGCCAGGAAACTCAGTACCTCTCTCTCTCTCTCTCTCTCTCTCTCTCTCTCTCTCTCTCTCTCTCTCTCCATACACACACACACACACACACACGCATACAACATGTTTCCTTTAAACAGAATACAAATTTGGTAGGTTAATATACAAATTATTTTTAATGATACCAAAATGCCATAAGAAGAGAGAATTTCATTTTTTTTTCCTCCAGAGAAAGACTAGAGAAAAAGACTAACTGGGAACAAATGATAGCATGAGAAAGCTGTCTATGATCTATAGGATTGTTTATTTGAAATAGCTAAGTTGTGTGTGTGTGTGTGTGTGTGTGTGTGTGTGAACCGAGGGGTGCTCTACTACAGAGCTACATATCCAATCTTTTTAAAAATTTTATTTTTAGACTATGTTGCCCAGGCTGGCCTTGAACTTGTGATCCTTCCAGTGGTAGCCTTCCAAGTTGCTGGGAAGTGTGCCACCACAACTGGCTAAAGCCTTTTGACTTAGTATTCAAGTTAATGTCAGAATTCAACATCCAGATTCAGTTTCCCTTTTTAGTTTTACCAAAACAAAACCACTTATTAAGGAGGAAGAAATCAAGGGAAAGAGACATATCATTTTTGCAAACATTTATTGAGAAGTTACCAGGCCTGTGACATAAAGTGTACAGAGAGATTTAAGAAGTTGCACATGCATCTAAGAAGTGAGAGAACAATTGCCAACTCAAAGCCTTCATTTCCATATAATTCTGCTGTTGGACATCTATCTAAAAATAACTAACAACATCTTAAAATTGGTTTGCCATTTTTCATATGAAGCAAAACTTTATAAAAAGCCATGAAATTGAAACTGGTATATAGGACTACAATTTCCCTTGTTTTTAATATTTTGGGCTAAAAAAATTGCACTTTTTTTTTCAGTTTGGACAATAAAGTATTGCCTGGTTTTGCTTGTTGGTTTCACTGCACAGATTTATAGTGCCCATGTTTGCATTATCTGTATTTGAGTCTGAATCTAAATCTTCCCAACTAAGATTGCAATTCCAGATTGTATGAACACAGTTCCATAGCTGTCAAAAGCTTTTCTAAGCCTTCACAGTTTGATGCCATAAATTAGCAGACTGCTTGTAGAGTTTAAATAAATCAACTCCTTTTGAACTCTTCTAACATCTAGTTCAAATAGTGGGGTTATTGCTATGTAGCACAAAAATAGTCTTGATACTACAATGCTCTTGGTATTCTATAGTTTATCTACATTCTGATAATCATTTAGACAATTCCATACACACAGATTGCTAATGAAACGTAAGGAATATATCTGAATGCTTTAAAGCAGAGGTCAACAAACTATCACCAACGGATCAAATCAGGCCCTCCACCTTTTTTTTTCTAAATAAAGTTTTATTGGAACATAGCTATACTCATTTGTTTATATTTATATTGTCTACGAATGCTTCCATGCTAAAACAGCAGAGTTGAATTCCAACAGAGACCACAAAGCATCTACAAATTCGGAAATGCCTACCAGTTTATCTGGTGAGAAAATTTTTGCCAATGTGCATTTACCTGAAATTTCTTCATTTCCTTGGAATTAATTTTCTTTTCTTTCTTAATAATGTGATCAGGAAGTAGAAAGCTCTGCTTTTTTTGTGCTTCGTTTTCTTTGGCACATGAACCAGTTATTAAGTCTCACAAACTATAATCAGCATTGCTAGTTGTAAACCTTTATAAAGTACACATAAAAGGCAATGGAATAATAATGGAGCACATGGAATTCTTGTTAAGCAGAATGTGAGGAGGTTTGAAAGGAGTTAAGAGTCATTTTCTCTCATATACTCATGCTATGGATCAGAAGAATTACAGGCGAAGTTTTGGAATCAGGCCTGGGCTCAAGCCCTGACTATACCAACTACAAGCTGCATGATTTATCTTCTGCCTCATCAGTTTCCTTTTCTGTTTCTTGGAAATGATAATAATATTATCCATTTCACCGGGCTGGGAAAAGGATTCAATTCTATTCAAATTACTATATTTAGCCTTGAGCCTGGCACATAGTAAGTCCTCACATTCTGCCACCTGCAACTTCAGAAGGTAATTTAAAAGACTAATAAGGGAATGAAGGAAGAAGGGAAGAGACAGAATTGAACCCACCAAAAGGATGAGGGCATTTTTCTGCTTTATTGCCTCATGCTTCAATTTATGGAATTAAAAAGTATTTTTCTCTTTAGAAACAAGAGCAAATGCTTCAAATATGAAGTATCTTTATAACTCAAATCATTTAGGAACTTAAGAATTTGCTTGTTAATTTGAGCAAATGGAATTTGTGGAGCTACAGATGTCTTACTTTTACTCGGGGCTCATTTCAAACTTTATAGATCCTGAACGAGATGTGCACTCATCCTCAGTGTATGTGTACGCATATGCAATTGCTAATTTCACGAGCTATGCAAGCATATTTACTTTCAACTAGAAATGAGCTCTTGCTTGGAAAATTGACCTGAAAACCCATTACTGCTGTGGACTCATTTTCATTTATTTCCCAACAGGTAATGGAGGTTATTTGGAGTATTGAGAGAAAGCGCTTCTCTGAGGCCAGGCATTGTCTCATTTATATGCAAATATTTTTATCTTCGTCTTAGATATGAATATAATCATACTCTATAAGGCTCGTCATGTAGCCAGAATTTAATTAATGATGTGTCTGTACAGAAGGAAGATAGGAAGAAACAGAAAAAGATGCATGCAAGTATTTTTGACATCGTATAGCTTTAAAGCCTTTGACTGTTTTAACAAATTTACTCATATATTCATTAAAGTTTTTAATCAATTTAGCAAATGTTTACTGAGTTCTTATTATATGTTAGAAACTTGTGTGTAATACAGACACATAGTTGGAAAAACAGCATCTCCAAGAATATCACAAACTCATAGAAAGACGGGCAAATGCTGGGTAGATTGGCACACATATGTGATCCCCGCATCTTTAGAGGCTGAGGCAGGAAGATCATGGGTTCAAAGACAGCCTCAGCAATTTAATGAAAACTCTATCTCAAAATAAAAAAATAAAAATGGCTGGGGATGTGACTAAGTAGTTAGGTACCCCTGGGTTCAATCCCTGGCACGAAAGGAAAAAGGAAAGAAAGGCAAACAGAAAGGGTTCTCTACTACAATGAAAGTAAGAGCTTTGTACATTAGAAGCTTATGTACCAGGGAAAGCTTCACATATAGATGATGCCTAACTGAGCCTTGAAAAATGAGCAGAAAAATGTGGCAGGCATGCCAGGCAAGGAACAGCATGTATCCAACCTAACAGCATACAAATCATGGGGTGTTTAGGGAACTAGAAGTTGTTTAGTATTCCCAGAATGTAAGCTGTTAAATGGGGAGAGGCACCGAAGGAACAAGAGCAGGTGGGAGTGGAAGCTGGACAGGGTCCTGATCATGGAAGGTTTTGTCAAGCAAAACACACGTACCTGAAGGAAATCGTAGGCTCTTATAGGATTTGGGACTGGTGATTTTTACACTTGATCTTTGTGTGTGTGTGTGTGTGTGTGTTGCTGCAAACACAATGAAGGTCCTTGTGCATGCCAGGAAAGTGCTGATTTTTACACTTGAAATGTTGCTTCAGCAGTTGCAAGAAGGATAGTGAGATAGGGCTAAAAGTGGAGAAATCAGAAAATGGACAATTACAAGAGACATGCAAATTATGCCATTTTCATGGACATGAACCATACAAGTGAGTGTGGAAATGGACATGTAAAGCTGAAATAAAAATTATTCAGGAGGCAGGATCAATGGAAGATAGGGGCTGATAAGATATGGGCTTTAAAGGAGAAATTGTAAATTTCTGCCTTGGGCAGTTGGCTTAAGTGTCCCTTATAAGATAAGAAATTCAAAAGAGGATTAATGGGGGCAGGATTAATGTAAAAAATGATGAATTCTGGCTGAGACACTATCACTCTGGGTTATTTAAGCAGAGATAAGCAAATAGAAATGAAAGTTGTGGTCTGGACCACATCTATCAAATGTAGGAGTCAAAGATATTTAGGTGATGTTTGATGTTACAGACATGCATGAAAACACGCAAGGAAAATGTAGTGTAAGGAGAGAAGAGGAAATAAAATGGAATCCCAAAAGTATTCAGGAAAAATAAAGCAAGCTTGAAAATTACCTGAAGGATATCATCTGGGAGACCATTGTTGGCTGTCTGGAGAAAGGTTTTAATGAGGGACTAAGACAGGATGTGAAGGTGGGAGCAGCTGCAGAAACTTGACTGATCGGGGGGCCAAAGAATGAGAAAGATATTTTGGAAAAAACAAAAAAGAAAGAAAAGTAAATAAACAGGGAGGGATTAAAGGCATGGAATAAATAAACAGCTATCAATTAGGTCAAGCTTTATCCATTCATTGTATAACTTTAAAAAAAAAACTAATAGACAAGCTCAACTTGAAAATCATCAATGTCATGGAAAAAATAATGGGTGCCTCAGCCTGATGTTAAATATATGTTAAAAATACAGAGACTTCTAAATGATAGTTTTTGCCTAATATCTGTAGCATTTTAAAGTCTCATTTTTTGTGAAAACAAAAGCATCTATTTGCCCAACAAACAAGTATTTGAATGGTGGAGTCTCTCTGAATTCAAAAGGAAGCAGATGTATTTTATCTGGAGCTCATAAACTCTTTATGTAACACAATATCCATCATGACCTTGTCAATGCATGACGAACTTGCTTTTGATTGAGGGTTACTCTTTAATGGAGCATTTTTAATGAGTGTGGTGACTCTGGTCTAACTCTGGGGGTGAGGTACTAAAAAGATATGAGACAAGCCACAAAACTTCTAAAGGAAAGGCTTCTCATATATATATTTGTATTTCTATGGCTGCTGCTACTGCTGCTGCTGCTGCTCCACCCAGCTCAGTTCTAGTCTTATTCCTGAAGCAGAGGTGCTTACAGTTCAGAGACAGGACAGAAACCATGGTGAAGGCCACTTTGGGGTCAAGTCAGTAGTTTCATGTTCATGAGGCAACCTTGAGCCAATACCGAATGAGTTATGGCAGGTACCAGAAAGAGACAACAGGAACAAAAGAGAGAAGAGCAAACCTATAATTTCTAGAATCAGGGAGAAAACAGGGATGCAGCTGAAAGACGGAAGCATGGAAGTTTAGGCAGAGCCCCTCATCAAGCAATAATCAGAAAACCATTGCAGTAAATCATTTGCCTAGTACCAAAAACCACCTAAGCTATAGTTCTTAGCCCTTGGCGTAACCAGTATACGCTAGGAAAATATGCCCAAAATTTGATGTAGTAATACATTTATTTGCCCAATATATGACATATACTATATGGCCAACTCAACAAAAACACAGATTTTTGTATTAAATAAAGGTCTATGTGATTTTTTAAATATTCTCTGTGAGCTTAATATTTAAATTAACACTTGTCTACATTAACTTATGCATTCTATTAGTCATTTCAAAAAGATTTCATTATAAACAGTGGAATATGCTTCTATTTTAACTAAAATCAAATAAATATTCTCTACTAAAATCTCCGTATATGTGTGCTATTTATGAGAGATTCAGTAAAGATGGAAGGATTCTCAAGTGACAACCTAGTTGATACTATTCTTCATAGCAAGTTAAAAAAAAGGTGTTTTTTTATGGCAAGCAACAAAAAAGGAAGATATAGATCTAGGTAAAGATGATACTTTGTTTCTTTCCAAGCCTGATTAAATCCAATTTTTAAAAAACTGAATTCAAGGATATGAGAAGAATATAAAAATCCTTAGATGTTAAGTCTGGGTCCTAAGCAATATAAAAATCAAATTTATACTCCAGTTATATGTATTTGGAGGACAGACAGCATATATTGTTTCAGGAACTGAAAATGCAGAAGCAACTGAAAGGCCACCGAGGTTTCCTAAAACTAATTTGAAATATTCACATCTATTCTTCTGAAAGCTTGGTCATGAAAACAGAAAAAAAAAAATACAAAAGGTCTTTTCTAACTATTCCTGAACATTTTGTGCTCTTGCAATAAAACGTATTATTAAGACATTTCTCTTATTCATACTCAAACAATTTGAGCATGTGGAGAAAATCACTCTAATTAATGGGAAAACTCAGAAAATCACAATCATGTTAAGGGTAAAGATGTAGGGTACATATGCCTCTCTCTTCACACAGATTTATCAAACCAAGAAGAGAAAATGAAAAGGATTCAATTAGGGCTACGTGTAGCATTTTAATTCTCATCAAAGGTTACTCAACTGATTTACAATGCCAGCGTTTCTAGTATGTCAAACAATATTTCTGTCCTTTATCATTCAACTTAGTGCTTCAAATGAAAAACTGCTCTGGCCCCATTTTTTCTTACCATAAATGCTTATTCGTTTCTCAAACATGTCCATATGTGCCCCTCTCTTTAGAGTACATGACCCTATAGTGTTCCAGGTCCATTATTAGATAATCTTCATTATTGGAGACCAGAATTTTAAGAACAAGTGATTCAACCAAAATATATCAAGTTGATCCCATACACTGGTTAATGCAGTAGATCTGGCTGGATGCGACAACTTTTAAGTTTTTCCTGGTCTTGGGAAGACAAAGAGCTGAATGTAAAAGAGAGATAGGGAAGAAGAGCAAAGAGGAGAGAGAAATATACAAACGAAAGAAAGAATAAATGGAGAAAAGAAGGTCTATGCTCACAGAGAAATAATTCAAAGAAAAAAATGAAATTTAATTTGTAGCATGCATCCTGGCAGAGATCATTATGCAGCATAAAACATTTTGAGTTAGCATATTACTCATGCCATGTGCCATATTTTGTGCTACATTTAAATTACAACCCATGGAAAATTACTGGGTTGTCTTGGTCTAAAAGAAATTAACTTCTGTGTAAAGAAACAGTCTTTTTTTAGACAAAAAAAAAATGCCTAACTAATTATGATAGGAAGATCCCAATTCAACCTCAAGCAAACTTTCTTCTTGGTCAGTTGTCCAAAATAGCCCCCAGAGTTCTGAAATCTTATATATTTTACAACTATTCCAAGTGAGGTTTTTGTTGTTGTTGTTTTTGTTGTTGTTGTTTTGCTCATACCTAGTGTCACTGCTAAAATTTTACATTATTATCAGTCTGTTGAAAATAATACTGATAAATGAGGTGTTTTCCAGTGACACCAATTATTGCAAGATATCTAAACCTCTTTTGACAAAAAATTGTTACCATATTTAGAAAGAACAGAAAGACTGAATAACTTCAAGATTAGTGCATCAATTTTGGTTTTCCTTAATATTGGCAAACTATATTTGTGTAATAATACTTTATAGCTCACACAGTAATTGCATGCATGATTTCATCTATGCCTTGCAGCAGCCTGGTAAGAAACATTATTACTCTCATTTTATTATATGGACATAGAGGTTAAAAAGTGTATACAAGCTTCCCAGGTTCATGAATTTTGTAAGCAGAAAAGCTTAAATTCAAACTTACTGCTTTCGGTTGCCATTCCCAGTCTTTTCTCTCTCCCAGTAGATTTGGCTTCACTGAATTCCCAAGTCAGATAACTAGGTAAGGCTTTTACATGAGTCCTGTAAGTCTCTGAAGTCATGGAATACGTTCTGGTATGCTTAGTGTCTACCAATAGAGACACTGTACTTAAAATAACTACACCATTAAATATCTTTAAATATGGAATATCCACACCTGGATATCTTTCTACTTTCAACTTCATAAAAGGCCATTTTCCTCTGGGTCCCTCATTATGGCGTTTTCCTGCTCCATTGTACAATTTTGCCTTGCAGAGGCTGCAGGCAAAAATTTCCTAGTGAGAAATTTTTCAGATAGCACCTCAATTTGTCCTGGTCATTCATTTCTACTGTCTTGGTGACAACTCTGTATTCAGAAAGCACTCACCAGCGTCAAGATAGGGAGAGGGAAAAGAGACATAAGAGGCTGAAGGTCACAATGAGGTGGCATAGATCTCATCCACAAAACTACTGCACGTGTGAAGGAATGTGGATTGGGGTGGGGGTGCAGAAGTATGTGGGAAGCACAGCATGGAAGAGCAGGGAGCTGTGATATAGAGGACCCTTTTTAATTTTAACATTCTGTACTATGTATTGTTCCTGCAAGCACAGAGCTACACCAACAATGTAGGTCCCCCTAGGGTCCCCGACTCTTGACATGAACACAAAAGCATGAACAGCCACAAGAGCCCATTTTTTTCTTAATGTATATCATTTAACTTTTCAATCTGACTACAGTAAGTAGATGCCACAAAGGAATTTTCAAAGCTGTGAGTGGGAGCCGGGAATACTAGAAACTAAATAATCAACTCACACACTTAACAATTCTATTCTAAACAACCAAGAAGGTGGTTGAAAAGGAACACATAGCTCTGCTTTTAAATTGCCCAATCTTCTATAAACATACAATTTATTAATAGTCCACGTGGCTGGTTTGATATAGCAATGTCAAGCACATGGCCTGACTCTGTCCCCCAATTGCATGCACTCAATGGGCACAGGGTTCAGAGAAGAGGAAAAAGACTTCTCTGTGATTAATTAACTTCCATAAACATTTTATTCTTTCCAGGAACCTCTCAGGGAATCTAGTAAGAGAAACACTATTATGCCATTTTCCTTAAGGTGGACCCAACATACAAAATCATCCCAAGACTCTCCATCTTTTATCATGTACATGGCAAAGTCTCCAAGGTATAGAAAGAGAACAAACATATGTAAGGCATAATAAAGGCACTCATGGTAATCAGTACTTTTCAAAGAAGCTTGTCAACCAAAATTAGAAAATATGCATGTATGTATCAGAGGAACTTATTATAATGAAGTAATGTTTTGTTAATACAGAGTACCTTCTGTTGGCCCAAAGTCCTGTTTTTCTTTTTTTGAAAATCTGTTAGTCTAAATCTCTCTTATTATTACAAAGCACATTTGCAACTTTGTATTACCATTTTACTGACAGCAACCCTGAAGGACAAAAAGTTTCCTGCCTTAATTTTAGTTAAATCCTAACTGTTGCAGCCTTTAATTGTGTTGTCACCTGGGGAGTTGTTAAGGAGCAAGGCTCAAGGAGCTGCCCTCCTATGCATTCTGTCATGTCCACGTGGTTACTGATTATAACTCTGAGTCAGAAGGATACTGATATTTTCTCTCTGCCCTGGAGGATATTCTCACTCCTCTAAATTAGGATTGTCAGATTCAGTTCACTGTTTGCTCTTCAATTTGCCAAGCATGCTGATGTGATTTGGTGGAAGGTCATGTGTTAAAGCTCTGAAATCAGATGATCTGGTTCAGAAACTCAGCTTTACTACTTGGAAGCTGTGTAACCTTGAATTAGTTACACTTAACTTTTCTGAGCCTCAGTTTCTTAATCTTAAGCATTAGGTAAACACTCTCTTGGGATGTTGAGGAAATTGAATGAGATGATCCATGCAATCCTGACATGGCCTACTGGGCCCTATGTACCTGGGATTTGGTAGGAAGGATGATATCCCCAAAGACATCTACATTTAATGAAGTTTGAATATGGTTTGTCCCCTTCAAAATCCATATTGAAGTTTAATCCCTTTTGTGAGGTATCAAGAAGGTAGAAATCAAATTCAACTATGGTGTTCAGAGGTGGGGCCTTTAGGGATATGATTAAGATTGAAGTTAACAGGATGGAGTCCCCATGATTGAATTCTCAGTTTTGTAAGAAGAGGAAGAGACACCAAAGGGGACATACACATGGTCCTTGTCTCTTGCCATGTGAGATCCTGAACCATCTCAGAACACTGTTTGGCAAGAGGCCATCACCATATGCAGCCCCATGACCCTGGGCCAGAATTGTGAGCCAGTATAAGCTTAGAAGCCCCTTCTTAGCTTATCAAGTCCATGGTATTGAGTTATTATCAACAGAAAACAGACTAATACGACATCCTAATCCCTAAAATCTGGGAATATTTTAACTTACATGGCAAAATAGACTTTTCAGCTATGACTAAAATAAAGCTGTTGTGATGGGGAGAGTCTGATGGCATATCCATGTGGTGCTAGTAACCACAGAGTCCTTATAAGGAGGAATGAGAGTGGATAGAGGAAGATTTGAAGATGTTATACCACTGAGTTGAAATGAAAAAGATGAGGAAATGGATTCTCCTCTATAGTCTTCAGAAGATGAATGAAGCCCTAATGAATGACAGCCCAGAAAGAGACACTGGCAACAAATGACAAGCATGTTAAGCCAAGGAGAACACACGGATTCTAGATGAACATATATATCTGTTCAGGATTCAGCAGTTATTTATTGAGTGACTACTATGTATGAAGGACTTTTTTTTAAGGTACTGGAGATTCAACAGTGAATAAGACTAAAGCAGCTCCTGATCTTGTGGGAATTTTCAATCTATTGGGGGAAAGAGAAACAAAAAATAAACAGATAATGTCAGGGAATGATAAATGTTATGGGAAAAGATAAGAAAGAAGGATGAAGGAAATGGTGAGTGAGTAGTAATCTCCACTCTAAAAGATTACATCTGAGTTGGTCTCTTAATTATGGAACCAACCAGCTTCTTTTATCAGGCTTCTTGGAACGCTTCCTCAGGAGGAGGACAAACATTCAAAATGTCCCCAGATTTTCAGGTTGGCTAGCAATACTAATGTCATCATCAGTCTTCCATCGTGCAAATGCTGTTCATATTTCCATTAACACCAATAACATGAGGACTCTTCTTATGCTCATACAATAAGCACATAATAATTCATCTTCTACAAAGAGCTAGGGAATGCTTTTTTAAAAAATCTATAGCTATCCAATAAGAATAGAAAAACGAATTATGAGAAAAATTAAGAGTTAATTTGGGTGTATGGAGTGCTTAAATGAGATGTAAAGTGTCAGTCTATTAGTAACCTTCTGGCTCAGACAAATTTCTTCCATGCCTATCTGAGGATAATGCTAAAGGTGTAGAATCATTGTCAAGAGAGCACTACAATGAATGAACAGTGGGTTTGTGGTTGACCATAGCTTGAGCACCTACTACATGAATGGCTACACAAGGCAATAGAAACTGAAAGCAAGGGAGTTTTTCTATTGTCACTTTTCCCCACCTGGAATGTACTTATACACTTGTACTCCTGGCTAGTTCTATTTATGCTTCCAATCCAAGGCAGATACCATCTCTTACATATGCCTTTCTCCGAGCAGTTCCTCCCCAACCCAGAGTAAGATTAATTACTTTCTCCTGTATGCTGTATTATAGGTTTCTACACTTTGTAATTTTGCTTTACATCATGAATTGTAAGTATTTGATTACATGTTTCCCTTAGGAGATGAACTGTATAATATTCAGCTCTGTGTTCCCCACGTCTTACCCAGCTTTCCCAAACTTCCCTGATGACAAGAATTACCTGGGGACGCTCGTTAAATATCTGAATTATCTGGCATCTCTCTGGAGATCTTGTTTTAGTTGTTCTGGGCTTGGGCCTATGAATCTGTTTTTCTAACAAGCATTCCAAGCAATTCTTACCAGGAAAAATCAGGAAACATCAGTGCACAATAGCACTAAGGAGAAAATTGAGTGAATTTAAAACAAAACAAACAAACTATCAATGAACAGAACTTTCTCTCTTCCTTTAGAGTCATTATCCAATAAATGTAGTATTTCAAAGCTCTGGGTCAGATTTGGCTCCTAGTTTTAATGAAACTGGGAAAAGAAAAATATGAAGACTTGTTCTACTTCTTTAGCAATAGTGGGGTAAATTAAGAAATGAACAAATAAACCAGTAATTGCTGCCAATAATGCCATTTATCAGCTTTGAGTATACTTAAGCAAAGTTTGTCAACTGGGTGATTTATCCCTAGGGAATATTTGGCAATGTCTGGAAACAGTTTGTTGCCACATCTAGAGAGCAGAAGCCAGAGATGCTGCTGAATATACTGCAATGCAGAGGACAGCCTCAAAAAAGAGTTTTCTGTCCCCAAATATCAATGTATTGAAGCTGAAAACCTTTGCTTTAGACCCACCTGAAAGCTTTTAAATAACCTAGTGCTCAGGCTGAAGATCTCAGAATGTCTGAGGGTAGAACCCAGGCATCAGTATTCCAGAAGCTCTCCCCTGATCTCCATGTGCAGCCAGGGCTGAGAACCACTGCAGAGCACATAGGATGCTAGAAGAAAAAAGTGGACTCCAGAATGTAGTTTTAAGTCCGAGGTTGCTACCTATTAGCTGGGAAATTAGATATATATAACCTCTGAGTTTCTGTTTCTTCATCTGTAAAGTAAGAATACCACCTTCATCAGATGGTTATTATAAGGATTAAAGGGATAATGCATGAGGCGGTGCTTTGTAACTATGTGTACAAAAGGAAGGTATCATTACTGCTCCCTGTTTGGGCACTAATCCAAGTGGCAGAACTGGGTAGGTTACTTGTGCAACACCACAAATATGATCCTGCATGCAAATTTATTCTTGTATTTTTGCCTAAAATATGTTCTACGTATGCCAAAGAAGCAAGAAAACTCATGTGCTTGGGTGTTGTTTGAGTCTGTCTTTGTTTGTGTTTGTTTTCATGATAGCAATCAAACCAAATGGCCTCATACATGCTAGGTAAGAGCTCTACCACTGAGCTATATCCCTAGGTCTTTAGGTGCATTTTTTTTTAAATCCCAAAATTTATTTCAGGGAATTTTTCTAAAGAAATATCTGAAGTTATGCACAACAATTTAGGTTCATAATAATTTTTTAAAAAAATAACAGAAATTTGTAAATAACATAAATGTTCAGCAATAGGAGACTGGTCAAGTTATAAAATAATCATGTGAATTAATATTATAAAGTTATCAAGATCATAATGAGAAAGGAGCATTGAAATGTGACTAACCATTCATAGTATTTATTATTTTTTAAAGGGATACCAATGAGTATGGCAAATACAATGTATGGTTTACATAAATAAAATAATTGTAAGAGTGGTAATTTTGTGGGTTTTAATTATAGATGATTTTCATGTTTTTATTTCCATTTTCTGTAATTTACAGGGGCATTTTTTAATGTAATGAACAATCTCCTCCCAATCTTTCTATTTGCTCTGTTTAATATGTTTTAATTTGCATAAGGGTTTAGTTAAAAAATCCTTAAAAAAAAAATGGACATGCAGTCCACCAACAACAGGTAATCTAGTGTCTGTCCACACCCAGGAAGGCCATCCCTGATCTTATATAGCTAAAAATAGGGATCAGAGTAGAAGAGACAATATAATTGAAAAGACCCCATGTATTCAAGGAGAATGAAAGTTACAGCATTGCTTTCAAACATGAGCTAAGATTTTTGGGTTAAGGCTAAGCATCCTCTAGCACCATATTACTTCAGTGTATGGTCCATTAGACAGCAGCATACACATCAACTGGGTGATTGTTGGAAACATAGAATCTCAGGATTCATAAGATATAATGAATCAAGTTTTTAACAATTTAATAAACTCCAAAGGCAATTTGTTGGAACATTACAAAAGCATTGCTCTAGCAAATCCTACCTGAAAAATCAGACCATTCTCCCAAACATCAAGCATGCAGTGATCCTGTGAATCCATATCAATTATAGTTTTTTACCCCTCTCAAATGGAGATAGACTGCCACTGACTGCATCCTTAGGAATGCTCCCAGTTTGCTAATTCTCACATCTTTTTCCCACTTGTAAGTTTTTAGCAGTCATTTTAGATTATTAGATAATGATCTTAGAGTTTCCAGCAAAGGTTTAATCAGAAAGTAAGTACTATTTATTTTTACCCTCAACTCCTTTAGAACACTTTATTTCTTTGTTTTCATTATCCTGAAAAGTTTATTTGGCAATTAAAGGGTTAATTCATGAGCTACAAAACTGGTTTCTTTTGTGCTGAGAGAAGGAGGTGGCTCATCCTTCTTGCAGAGAGTTAATCAGTATATAAAGACCTCTGATTGATGTGACATAACTTCAAAAGGTACTTGGTTTATTTCTCAATGCAAGAATCTACTCCAGGCCAAGGGAGGGCTGGAGGGGGGCTCTGTGTCGGACATATCTTTTTATTTCTTCCTCTGGCCTGCTTAGTTCCTTTAATGTGAAATCATCTATAACTATAGTCCTACAACTTCTGGCTTCAGATTCTCAATATCCTTTTAAAAATATGTTTGTGTTTATGGGATAGCTTGTTCTAAAATTAGGTTTCTACCTGTAAAAGAAAAAAAAAAGTATTCATGAGCTTGTTGAAGATGGTGAGGAAGAACAGATTCAAGGACATACTGTTATAATAGGTAAGGGATCCTTGCAAGGGTGTCTTGTAGTAGAGGAGAGACATTGGGCCCAACTCTGAGTCCAACAAATATAAGGGAACATTTATAACTAAGGAGCAGTTTGGGAAGCAGTAGATAGAAAATTACTAAGAGGAAATGTGGGGGAGGGGGAATTCTGGCTAAACTGACCTAACAGGATTTTTGATGAGGGAAGGCCAGGGTGATCAGACATCCCCTGGGGGATGGTGGAGGATGAAGAACTTATCAGATATCCAAGGATGATCTGATATGAAGGGTGGGAAATGCTGGCTAAACTGACTTAGCAGAATTCTTGTTAAAAAGGACAATAAAAAGGAGAACATGGAAGTCCAAAAGTCAAGTTCTAATTGGAAGTACTGAGTAGAGCTCAGTCAAGGAGTATGTTAGCTTTGTGTCACTGTGACAATACAGAGGAAAAGGTCTTGGAGGAGGAAAGATTTATTTTGGCTCATGGTTTCAGAGGTTCTGTCATAGTTGGCCAGCTCCATTTCTCTGGGCCTATGGTGAGACAGAACACCATGGCAGAAGAGTGTGGCTGATCAGCTCATGACAGCCAGGAAGCAGAGAGAGGGGGAGAAATAGTGCTAGAGACAAGATATACCCTTCTAGGGCACACCCTTAGTAAGGGAGGCCATATCTCCTACAATTCCGATCACCTCCCAATAGTCCATTCAATTGTGAACTCATCAGTAGTTTCATCCATTGATGAAATCAGAGCATTTATGATCCAATCACTTCCCAAAAGCCCCACCTCTGAATTTTGCTGCATTGGGGACGAAGGCTTCAACACATGAGCCTTTATTGCACATTTCAGATCCAAAATCTAGCAAATGTCCTCCCAGCCTCCTTTGCACCTAGGAGTGGACATTTGATTTAGTTTTGGGTGGTAAGTCCTATGAAAAGAATTCTACTTGGAGCTTTTGGCAAAGCATTTGCTTTCTTGATAAAAGGGATAGTTATGGTTCACAATACTCTTTCCCTATTCTTTTTTCCTGCCTTGAATATGAATACGGTGGCAGGTGCTACAGTAGTCATCTTGTGGCCATGAAGGAGATGCCTAGACAATCAAAAGAATTCAAGCCTTGATATGGTTACTTACTAAATCAACCCAGAAGCCACTCACCTCTCAATTTCTTATTATGTTAGGAAAAAAAAGTCCTTATCCACCTAAGCCATCAGGGTCAGATTTTCTATTATATGGGGAAAAAGGCAATTCTCCCTGATATAATATATGAGGAGTGAAATAATTCTAACTGACAGAAAAAATGTCATGAAGTAGTGAAAAAAAAAAAAAAGATTGGAAGAAATTGTTTAGATGATGGGAAACAAGAATCTATTCTTAACCAAGGGCCATGGGAAGCAATTGACTACTATAAAAATGCATTGAATATAATAAAAAAACTACTTAATAGGAAGATATGGAAAGATCATTCTGACAATAACATGAAAGATAATTTGGAAGAACTGAAAACTGCATAGTCAATATTGAAGAAAAACTTGAGATACAATGAATTTAAACTACTTTTTGCTCCTCTGCTTGGGCTAACCAGGTTAGATGCTGTGATTTCCAAGCCTATGCATGGTATAGGTTTTGAAGTCAGTGTCCGCATAACATGAAATTTACATAAGGAATGCCTTAGGATTCAAAGGACAAAACTTCTTATGTTGTTTTGCATTTCTGTGGTGGTCTCCCTTTTCCTGGAGTAGTAGTTAGCAAAGTTTTCCCTATAAAGGGCCAGAGACTAAACATTTAGGCTTAGCAGACCAACTGGTCTCTGTTGCAACTAACCAACTCAGCTGTTATAGAGCAAAAGAAACCATAAATATACAAATATTAATGCATGACTATGTTCTGATAAAAGTTTATTTACAAAACAGGCAGCAGTCTGGGTTTACCCTGCAATATATACTCTGACAATGTCCAATGTATACCACATCGAAAGCAATTTTCTTTAAAGTGGAAAAGAATTATGAAGAACTATGGAATACAATTAAGGATGGAGCCTATATAGTTTAGTTTATAAAATATGCATGTATACAAAATCAACACTACATTTTATAATGCAAATATTTTTATGTATTTTCTGTAACTTTAGGGACTTATTGAGAATAAAATGAATTCTACCTAGGATCATTATCTTTTAAAGCAAAAAAATAAAACTTAAATTTTTCTTAAATGCAAGGTTTTGGGCTCAGTGGTTCATGTTTAGCATGTGCAAGGCCCTGATTTTGTTCCCTAGCACCACAAAAAAGAAAAAAAGTCCTTAAATTTGTTTGTAATTTCTAAAAATCTATTGTTTGGTACTTTTTAAGTAATCTAATAATATTGTGATTTTCATCATTAATGTAGTTCATTATCCTTCATAATAGAACTGGATTTCTTTAAAAATATTCCCTAATTCAAACTTTTAATTATATTTTATTTTCATAACTTTCCTCATCATTTAAAGATCAACTTCATTACTTTATTTTTAGAATCAATTTCCATATCAGAACAGTCTGCGTTATGCTATGGTAAAAAATATTGCCCATATCTCAGTGGTGTAACACAGTGAGCATTGTCTCTTCCTGGGGACAGTTCTCCAAGGCACTACTTATTCAGACAGTGACTCAGGGTCCAATTTGTACCTTTGCCATCAACATTTTTTTTACTTCTTTGTGTCTGAGCAAGAGAAGGGAGATCACTGTTGTTTTTTATGCTTTGGTTTGGAAATTATATATATATATATATATATATATATATATATATATATATATATATATTACTTCTACTTTAATCAAAGTCATTAGAACTAGTCACATGGAACCAAATGGAACCATCTAGTAGCCTGGAAAATGCCATCTTCCTATGTGATCTAATGGTACTTTATAGAACACATATGCCATACTTTGATTCTTTTTTGTAAATGAAGACCATAGAAGGGCCAATTTATGTGTTTGCATGGCAGTTTGAAATTAATATAAGCTAAATATCCAACATAATCTATAATAGCACAGGGAAACATAAGAATAATATATTAAAGTCTGAAGGTTATTACCCAGTTTTGTGCCCGAGTTTAGAAAGTGATGTTATAGAGCATTGATGAATCATCAAAAGGTTAAATTGAGAATTAAAGAACCCATACTATGGCATACAATTTTTATTTTAGTATGATGCTACTTGACAACCACAAACAATATGTGGTGGGGAAGTAATATTTATTCTAATCTATTCCCTATAAGAATTTAGTGATCATCCTTGCTTAGGCATAGTTAAAAGAATACCCTTTGGTCTCTTAATTTTACCTTTCAGTTTTATTAAACCAATTGAAATGTTCATACCATTATTGTTATAGTGTGGAGCTGTTTCTTTAGATGAGAGCACTTATTGCTATTTTCTGGGTAACTTAAATCTTTGATCATGCACATACTCAGATCATTTTAAGCATCACATTTAGCAGGGATGCTAAGAATGTTTTACTTCCCTATAATCAACTATGTAAAGTTGGATCCCTGCTTTGGGTAAGACTCCAGAAGTAGCAGAATGTTACTATAATCTGTCCCTTCTCTCTAATCTGAGTTTTCTTACTCTGTAAATTTACTTTGCATTTTCTGCCAGGTTTCTAGCTATATTCAGCATCTTTTGGCTCAGTAGTTCTCATCAGGGAGGCACAGACTTCTGGGTTTAGAGATGGGAATCAGAATCTCTGGAAGTTAGGGCAGTGGGTATAGGAATTTTATATAAAGAAAAACCACATTTAGTATAACAGTGCCATGAAACATTTTGGAACAACAAAAAAAATTGTTTTTATAATTTAAACCCCTGAAAGTGAAATTTGAGGATCTTGGCTGCTGGGAATATACAAATGTTAATCACTTTCACCAGGGTTGGGAGAATGCATAGCTGAACCAGCAGGGGTTTACTTAAAATGTAAAAGGTGTTTGCTGTAGTTGTTGTTGTTTAGCTAATAGATCTTCCACTAGTCAGAAAAAAGAAAACCATGACATGAGGGTAAGTGGGTCAAAAGCATGAATTCAGAGTAGCAAATAAGGGAATAATATCAGGAAGTTAAAATACCTCTAGGAACTCTTTAAAAATGTAAAGAAGGATACAGAACATATCAGGGTTGTATGGGATAGGAGCTCAAATTAATTTGTTTGCACATTATCAGAAGGTTGATAGAATTTGGCTCACTAGTATTGAAATTCTGTTTGGAGAGATAACATGGAACTTGCTATTTTGACCTATAGCCAAAATAGCAAGCCCACCTGGGCCTTGGTTACATCTATGAAATTAGAGGATGGATGAAAGCAAAGGTCTCTTCCATTCAAAAATGACTTCATCTTCTGAGACTTTTCCCCCTACACCCCAAAAAACATTGAACAATTATTTAATAGTCAATGAACAAACCTTCATCATCCCCAAATAATTGTCAAGACATTGTTGCTAAGTTCTATATGTATTGCAAAAATAGAATATAGGCTTTCCTGTCGGCAAGGAATATAATTTGAAAAGACAAGATAAATAATAAAAAAAAATAGGGCCAGGCAAAATTAGGCTATTATAACAAATATAAATCAACACAAGTTTTTGTAAATAAAGGTTTATTAGAATACAGCCACACTCCTTCATTTACATTTGACTGTTTTCACATTGTAAGGGCAGAACTGAACAGAATATATACTACCTAAAATACCTATTACTTGGAATTTTATGGAAAAAAGTTTACTAACACTTGTAATAGAATACTCATATAATGTCACAAGGCAAAACATGATTAATTCTACAAAGGTAATAGGATAAAGCCACTGGAGTTGAGAAGCCTCACTTGTGAGTCTTCAGAGGATCTCATGCCCACATCCTGGACACAGAAAGGCAGTTCCAGGTAGTTTCTGCAGAAAGAATATGTTGAACAATGAAGATTTTTACTGTAATTAATAAGAAAATGCTGACCTTCATTGTTTTTATTTTATCTTTTTCTTAATGTTTTTACTATGCTGACTCTCAAAATAATTAATTTGGAAAAAAAAACTTAATTCTTTTAAGTATTTTGTTTCCAGAATCAACATTGACTAAAAATCCAACCACTTCACCACTCCTGAGAAGCAAGAAATATTGCTACAAAGATATTTTTAATATATGAAATTTTGAGATTCACTCTAAAGAAAGAGAAATATATGAATGAGTTGCAAGGAAAACTATGATAGGAAAATCTAGAGTTAGAATTAAAATATCAATATCTATTATATTTTTTTAGTACTAAGGATTGAGGCCAGGGGTGTTCTGCATCCCCAGCCCATTTTATTTTATTTTATTGGGGGGGCGGGGTACCAGGGATTGAACTCAGGGGCGCTCGACCCCTGAGCCACATCTTCAGCCCTATTTTGTATTTTATTTAGAGACAGGGTCTCATTGAGTTGCTAAGCACCTTGCTACTGCTGAGGCTGGCTTTGAACTCATGATCCTCCTGACTCAGCCTCCTGAGTCACTGGGATTATAGGTGTGCGCCACCCTATGGGGCCCAATTTATTACATTTTGATTGAGAGATTTCTATTACTATTTATCATCAATGTATAGCTCACCATAATTCATAACCACCACAATTGTCACAAATGAAAAGATCTGATAATAAGTGGTAATTGCTGTAGTTTCAGGGCATAATTATTTTCTGTTATATGAAAACTTGGTATTGTGTTGAAAGTTAAAATTTTTTATGTGTCCTTAAATATTTTGCAGTATGTTAGAGCCCTCTGAACGCTGTGGGACTAGTTACATACTATAGGCCTCTCAGTCAGGCCTGCTTTCCTCACACAATGTCTGTCTCATGTTCTAGAATTTCCCTTGCTCTTATTCCCCATCCTAATCTAAATTTATTTTCCTGTATTTATGAAGTATTTTGTATCTTGGGGGCCTTGCTATGTGAATACAATGAGAAGAAAATGAGTTAATGCAAATAAATATTTAAGAAAAATTGAATTGTGATACAACTCTAAAATGCAGAAGAATTAATTTACTCCTAAGCTTTCCATGCTTAATTATGTGCTCAGCCAAGGGGGAACAGAGATGGATAGCTTGTGAATAGCTTGTTGTCTTCAACAGTGTCACAATAGCCCCTGAGTGATCCCCAGGTGCTTATTAAAATATGCAGCTACTTATTAATATGTGCAGCTCTTTGCTCAGCATTCTGTTACATGCTTTTGATCCCAGATACTTGGAAAACTGAAGCAGGGGGATACAAGTTCAAGTCCAACCTGGGCATCTTAGTGAGACCCTGTCTAGAAAAATGTATAGCTCTTTAGGTTCCAAAATTAGTTTACTCTATGTTCGTACCTGTGGAACTGAGAGAATATTTTAGCATTCTCTCATATTTCTGTATATTTGTGCTAGGGGGAGGATAGTTCTTGAATTTGAGACATTCATTAATCAGAGGTTGAAAACTGGAAGCTTTCTACAGATTTCACTGGCAATGTATTTTTTAAATTGGCAAATTCCATATGAACATTCATTTTTTTTGCTTTTATTGAAGAATTAGAAGCTCTTGATATCACTGGGTCAGGTTGGGGACTATTTCCCCTTTATTGAACAGAGTCTATGTCCGCCTAATTAACTCAAGTCCCAAATCATTCCCTATAGTCTTACAACCTGGCCAGCATTATTCAGATATCCTATATACCTTGTCTTTATAATTATTTGCTTTAATGACTCTGACCTAGATTCAAGTGGATAATTATTTTTTTTTTAATGATGCAAAATGTCATCCCACTTCATCTGTGTCCAAGGAAACATTAGGCTAGGATTTCATTGTATACACAACCTCTGAAAAGCCTTACAAACTGGGTGCTTAATGTTCTGGGGCAGAAGGTAGTCAAGATATTTTGGACAGATTGTCATTTTTCAGTCACATGGGCTTGTTTTAGGCTGTTGAACATAGATATCAGGAAACAGAATTGAAATCTTCTCATTTCTTTCTAAATCTAGCATTTCTATAGCAATTGTCACTATGGTATCTTGATGTGTTCTGACAGGAGAAATTTCATTTTTTTTTAATGTGGTAATGAAGGAAAGAGAAACTCCTTCCATGCTTTAATCTAGGACACATTTCCTCAATGAAGAGCTCAGAAATGTGTGTATATAGAACAGACAATCCAGTATGTTGCATTTCTTAATGACGAGTCTGCCCATATCCTGCTGAAAGAATCCTTGACCATGACCATGAGGACTAGAAGGTAGCTCAAGTTCATAGCACTGCCTGGGTGGTTCTTTCCAACATTCAGGCACTTGTCCATATTAATCCCATCTAATACTCACAGCAACCTCATGGAATATTGAAATGATCATTCCCATTTCATAGACACATACAGTATCAGACTCACTGAAAATCAGCAATTTGCTTCAGTCACAGAAAAATTACACTCAAACAAAACTTTCAATATCGAAATCCCCTGCACTTCAAACTACATCTGTGTTTTGTTTGTTTTTAGTCTCCTTATTCAACCTCCACGGGCTCCGGTAGAATACCGGATGCCATTTACAGGGATCACCAGGAGTTGTACAGTGTGGGTGGTTCTGAGCCTTATGACATTGATGGAAAAGGTTTTCATGTGAGGTACAATGCAGGCACAAATAAGACATATGACAAGCTTTGTGCAATTCATGGTGAGATGACTATAAATCTTTTTCTTTTTAAACTCATTAAAGTGTACTCAAAATCAAGTGGAGGAGATGGTAGAGAAATGATCTTGATTCTCATCAAATTGTGTTCCTCCAAAATCCGTAAGTTGAAGCTTAAACTCCAAATGTGTTGGTATTTACAATCGTCTTTGGAAAGCAATTAGTGTTAGATTAGGTCATGAGGTGGGTTCTCATGAGGAGATCAGTGCTGAACAGGAAGAGGTAGTATGTGTGTTTGTTTGTGTGTGTGTGTGTGTGTGCACGCGCATGTGCGTGTGCATCTTTCTGTATCTCTGTGCACATACTGAGGAAAGGTCATGTGAAGACACAAAGAAATTGGTCTACAAGTTAGGAAAAGGGCTCTTTTCTGAGAACCAAAGTCACCAGCATTTTGATCTTGGAGTTCTTAGCCGCTAGAACTATGAGAAATAAAATTCTGTTGTCTAAGCTGTCTGGTATGACCTTTTGTTATAGCAGCCCATACTGACTAAAAAAAAAAAAATCTGATCTCATTTCATTGGCTCCTCCCCTACCCCCAAAGAAAGCATACTTCAGTACTATGACTTAGTGAAAAATTGCTTTTTATAAACTTCAGATTGCAGGTAACAAGTCAATATGTGGAAACATTTTTGAGAAGCACCAGGGCATCCCACACTGCTTCAAGTCTATAACCTCTTACACTGGAAATGAGCTGCATGATGTAAAATCACTTGTGGGACAGCAGAGGACAAAAGAATTCCTTTGGAGCAGATGATTGTCACAATCTTTTTCAGAGTACTTATAAATTATTAGCATGTCTTTTGATGATGATTGGCAAGATACCTACACAACCAGGACTCAGAAGTGGTTTCAAGTCCAATTTTCTTTCTTCTAGTTTTTTAAAAACTAAAATAAATAAGATGCATTAAATCTTATTGGAATCACACAAACTACAATGTTTTCCATTACAATGTAAAAACTTGTGGAAGATAAGCAAGTAATGTGCTTATGTGAAGTAAGCAAGAAAAGTGAAATAAAACAGGACAGATGCAGATTCCAGCCAGCTGGAGAGGTCCTGCCTCAGTCCTGGGGAATCAGTATGAGCCCAGTGGTATCCAATTTTCTAAATTTCCAAAGGGTTGGAAAGTTGAAGTTTTATATGAAATTTTCTAATGCCTAAGTGCTAGAAGTTTATTCATTTTCCAAAAATAAAATACTGTATATGACTTGGCTCATTGGTTTACATAAGGCTATATTCAAATTTAAAATCCAACAGTAGATCTGAGTTTGCAACTTCAGATCTACATAATTCCTAGCAGTATTTTTTTAAACAATACAATAGCTATTTAATTAAAACTTATTTCTTCATTTTATAAATATGCATGCCCTAACAGTAGTAACAACCAATTTGACTTTCATGTTTATATGACAGATCCCAACAACCTCTAGTTGGTAAGCAGTTATTGAGTTTTTAATATTTAATCTAGGATTATGGAATATTTGGGTTAAAATTAAAAATTTATACAAATGTCCTAGTTAGGACTATTGTATAGTTGTAGAATCATTTTATTAAATTCCATAAATTTTCTTCTGAAACTCCATGTGTATTAGGCCAATTGTTAATTCTTTAATAGGTCTAGGAAAAAACATAAAAATAGTACTATGTCAGAACCTACTGGGAGCCTACTGAGGGTCAAAGCACTGTTTTAATTGCTTTAAATGAGTTAATTTAATCCTCTCAACAACACTGCAGAGGGACAGCCATTATGATTGCCACTTTACTGAAGAGATAACTAAATCATAACACTTCCCCAGGGTCACACAGCTAGGTAAAGATACTTACTCATGTGCCCTGCACTTCACTTACAGCATATGATCTGAGTTGTGTTGATTTTTTTGGACAGATTAAGAATTTAGCAATTAGTCTTCCCTGCTTGGCCTATTACATCTAAATTTCAATCCCTCAAAATGGGTAAATTAATAAATATTTAGTATATATTTAAAAACCATGAAAAAAATTTAAAACATGAACATTTTTTAAAAATTAATAATTAAAAGTAAATTACATTTGCATTTTCACTATGAATTTAGGAGTAAGCTACAATAGACCTAGCTATGCCTGAGAGTATATCTCAGTAGGAATTATAGATATTTTAAAATCTCAATACAATTGTTACAGAGATTATAAAATAATATTTGCATTCATGGAAACTTCATAATTCTATTAATTATGGGATTTGCCATTTTATCTTACTATGTAATATGCTAATATTAAGATTTTTTTCCACCTGTGGTGGGTATTGAACACAGGGCCTCACAGACACCAGGAAATTTATTCTACTACCGAACTATATCCCCAGGATACAAATTCATTTTTTATGTGAAGAATTTTGATCATTGGATTTTAATATGACTAGTTTCCTTTATGATCCTATTGGTATTCTGTTTGTTTGCCATGCTGAAGATCAAACCCAGGGCTTCACATAATGCTAGGCAAATGCTCTACCACTAAACTATCCCCACAGACCATTCTATGTGTTTTATTTTATGCATTTATCTTTTTTTTAGAAGGAATTCATAAGTTTTACCACAATGCCAAAGGGACCCATGACACAAAGTAAGGAAGTAGTAATATTTGTTTCATCCCTGTTCACATGTCTTTCCATCTGTCCACATACTGATTTAATTCAGTATGGAATAAATATTATTGACTGCTTGTCATGTGCAAGGCCCATTGCAGACCCACCAAGCTTCACTAGACTTTAAAATCTAGAAAATTTACAAAAGAAGGTTTTCCCAAGTTTCCTATAACTTTAATATTTGAGATGCCCTAGTTCTTTGAAATGCATCCATTTAATCATTTGTCTCTTAACTAAAGGGAACTCAAAGGCCACTCACTCTACTTTTCCTCTACTCTTTTCAAACTTGTTTTATGAAATCCATGCAGGCATGCCACTCCCTAGAAATAGGAGGAAAATCTTTCATTTTAAAAACTTGTAATAGAGTTTGTACTTCATGGTATTATATTCTATAATTGCACTGATAAACTTTATTGCCAGTATGGGTTTTGGTATCAGACTACAGATGAAGTGGTAGACTGCTGCCTGGATTTTATTTGACAAAGGCAATTGGAGAATCTGAGCTAGATTCAACCCCAGGATAAGATAAAAACAAAAAACTAAACAAAACAAAATACAGTTCTGGGTACAATCCATGCAGGCAAGGAAATATTAAGAAAGTTTTGTTATTAAACACTGTTTCTAAAAGTAAGCAGTTCCAGTAATGACAGAATCTCTAGTGTTGAACCAATCTTCTTACTGAACCACAACAAAAAAAATAAAACTCTTAGTAAATAATAGGTAAGTCATGAATTCAAGCAGGAATTTAGAAGATGGTTCTTAATGGAAAGGCTAAAAATGAGTTTTACTGGGCTAAGGAGACAGGAGTCAGATTTGGAGGGTTATCCAAATGTCTGGGACTTGAAAGACAAAGTCTCATAGAAGGAACTTCGGAGAAAGAGTCAAAGAAATCTTCATGGAGTTTCTTCTTTAATTTTAGGCTGAATTCTGAGCTGGGTATGTGCAGGATGAGACATCAAGAAGAGTATCAGAAAAAAAGTATATAGGAAGCTTAGGAATTGAGGAGAAAAACTCATAAACAGGACACAAAAAGTAATCACACCAGAAAAAAGATTAATAAATTGGATTGTGTTAAAATCAACAACTTTTGTTCTGATTTATAAGTTCATAAAAATAGATTCCTTCTAGAAGCATTATTGCTTTAGTTCTCATGTTTAAATCTATTATTTTGTTTTTGTTTGCTTATGTACCTCTAAATAAAACTCTATAAAGAAAATAGAACAAGGCAATGTGGTTTCATACATGGAGTAACTGTACTCACTACTCAAAGTCAGGGATCTGGAGCAGGCTCTGTTCAACTCCTCTCCTGCCAACACCCCAGATTTTAAAATTTGGGAATGAGATTCTCCATCACCATTCCAGTGAGCATTTATGGCCTCATTGGGTGTGGATAGTCTTATCCAAGCAGAAAGTTGTCAAGCAAAGGTGTCTTGTGATGGCCTCCTGTCTTTTGGATGGTCAGTGGGTAGGCTGAAAGTCGACAAAGTGAGGTCTAGAGCAGATTTTGAAGGGAAGAAAATGTAGTGGTAAAATATATCTCAACTGATTCTTAAAAAGCTTATGATGAAACTGATGCATAATGAGAATTAAGTGATGATGTAATGATAAAATGAATGTTGACTCTGATAATAATGGCCAGTATGTGGCTAGCTGGGTTTGTCCATGAGGAAAACATATTTATTATATTGCTAACCTTAAAACATGCCCAACAGTAAAAGGCTGATTGCCATAATAAAACTTTCTAGAATACTTAAACCTTACTGTTGATTTGCCAGAAGTAATATTTTTTATTATTTTACAAGTGACTTCACTTCTCCAGAATGAAATAGCAATCCCCACACATTCTTTCTTTTAGTTCTCTTTTTTTGTTTTAAATATTTTTGGTTGTCAATGGACCTTTATTTTATTTATTTATATGCAGTGCCGAGAATCAAACCAGTGCCTCACACATGCTAGGCAAGCGCTTCACCACTGAGCCATACCCCAGGCCCTCCTTTCAGTTCTTGAATCATAAATATAATCAAGTCTTCAACTCTAGCCATGGCATTGTTTTGTAAATATTGTGAATTAAATTGTACTTTGCATTTACTAGTTATTCAGCTTCAAATGTCATAAAAGTTCTTGGTGATTTTAAATGAGTCCAGTTGACCTGAGTTAATCAAAAAGTGTCTTAACAGACACAAATAACTATTACCATTAAGTGAGAGTTGGGACAGCATAAGGTGAAATTTATGTCTCAAAAGGCCCTAAACATGTTTGAAATTCCAATAACTTAAGTATACATCAAGTGATTATGTTTGTCAAAAGAATGTTGGTTTATTTCAGAGTTTTACATAGAACCATATAAATTTATATACTTATACCTTTTCTACTGCTTTTGTATCCTAAGTATACCCTCAATGATTCAAACATAAATGCCATCTGTGTATGAATTAAGATTGAAAGCCATCATCTTTTAATTCCTTATTAATTCTTCAAACAGAATTTCCTTCTCTGTTGAGCAAAATATATCCTAGGGTAAAAGAAAATCTCAGCTATGGCTTTATAGATGGCTCTACACTCCTAATCTGAGGAAAAGGGGTCTAATGTCATGACCTATTTATATAGTTTTTAAACTTTCTAAGAAAAATAAGGCTCTGCTATAATTAATGCCTAATGATATAAACACCCTGCCTTTGTGGTTGCCTGGTAACTATATACTGCAGGCTTGTGGGGTAGCTAACGAGGCTGAATAAACAGAAATGTTCAGATCCACTTCCAATTCAGGTGGATGGGGCAGCAGCAGACTAGATTCTTTTCTTAAAATTGTTTTTCCATAATGGTTTTGCACTAAAACATCCTCTACACTGAAACTTACTCTTGTAAATGACTTCTGCAGATAAGAGTCCAAACCACCAAGTTATGATTTAAAATTTTAAAAACACTCAGCAGTACTAAATAACTCTACTTTGTTGTTCTGTATTAGCCCTAATGTCTGTTAGATTGACTGGACTGAGGAAAAATGTTCTTACTGTACTTTCCTTTCCCACATTTTAAAACTTGGTGCATTATAGCTGTATATAATGATGGGATTTGTTGTTACATATTCATACATACACACAATATAGCAATACAATTTGGCCAACATCACTCCCCAGCACTTTCTTACTGTACCTTTAACCTTTCAACAAAAGCTAATATTTACACATCACTTCAGCACTTGAGTGACCAGATATAGTTCCTGGTTAAAGGTGGTAATAGAATGGGCCAGGGGTGATGATAATGATCATTTACATTTAGTTTTGGCTTGTTTCCTCATAACAGATTTGATTTCCTAATTATGTTTTGCCTTAGCTTAGGTAAAAATAACTTTCATTTCCTTGGCACATGCCAACCACAGTTGGTGGAGGAGGCTTTCCAAATCCATAGGTTGTTGACAAGAGTATCTAACTAGATTAGAATTAAATTTACTGAATAAAATCCACAAAGACCCTAAAACACATGTAGATAATGACAAGTTGACTATAAGGAAATGTAGATAGATCAGATGAAAACTCATTTCTGGCAATGTCTTGTTATCAAAAGCATGTGTTAGGTACAGGGTACTGGGAGCTCATTTGCATTCTTTGTCATAGAATTTCTGTTGCCAAGATTTAGGGCTTGCTAGGTTGGTCGCCCCCATGTATACAGGAATAAGCGTGGGCTGGAATATTTAAATTGTCTAACTATAGCCTTTTGGATATAGTCAGAAATGATTTGCTACTCAGTAGTTTTGTCATTTGGCAATACTAAAACATAATAACATATGGTTTGCTCTTCAGAATTAACATAAATGCTGTTGTTTGAAATAAAGGATTCTTATTCTCTGATGGAAACTGTTTTAGGGTACGGGTTCCTTTATCTTTTCACATGGAAGGAAGCATCCCATTGCATCATTATGTTTAACTCTTGAGTTTTGGGTTTTGTGGTTGGAAGATGTGGCTGGTGAGGCCCAGGGCATGGTTTAATCAGAAAACCACTTGGCTCCACAACTATTGTCTGCATTCCTAGCTTAAAACAACTCATTTCTCTGGTCTTAAAAGAGACCCTTGAAGTTTGAGCAATAGTTGACTCAAACACCTCTATTTCAGGGTTTGGAAAATAATTAGTTTCAAATTCTTTTGTCAATGGAACATCAACATTATCATCTTTATGTTAAAAGGAGAAAATAATGTAAATATTAGTTTTCTCTATCTGCAATATATTCAATATCTCTCCTTCTATCTTATTGCCAAAATGTATTTACTTATTAATAATCACGATTCATTTTTTGTTATAAGAGTTTTTCTTTTTCAGTTATACTTCTTTGCCTCTTCTTTTATACCCTGCCATCTCACTCTAGCCCTAAGTTGTCTTTCATTATTGTTACTATTATTAGTTATTTAATAAAGTTTCAAAAGATTTAGTTTTTGGAACCATCAAGTTACTACCTTTTCATAAGTATTTGGCTTGACTGTGATAGAAGCTGTCTTTGGGGGGAAAAAATCTTTCAGAAAGAGTTAATTTGCATTAACAATCAGGATAATTCTCAGGAGAGAATTTAAACCAGCCAGTGTCCTCTCTTGGAGAAGCAGCCCCAGGCCAGGCTACTGGTGAGGAAATTAACTCCTAGTGTGCTGCCTCTGTGCTGTATGTAGGCTGGATGCTCATCCATTCCCTTAGCAGTGGCAGCTTTAAGATAGAAAAAAATGCTGTGGATTCACCTCCTGAGATCCTGAATTTTGATAGAAAATGTGCTGTCTAGTGATTTTTTTATGCTTGTCTCCATACACTCATAGGTTGGTGAGAGGGGGAAAAAATCACTCCTCTCTGATAGCATTTTGCTTTAATTGTATTTACACAAATATAAGCCATTTCTTCCCAATGATTTTAAAAAATTGAGTCACACGAATAAAATACATGAGATTTGTTTCCAGAGATATCATCACTTCATATACCTAGTTCTTAATTCTAAGAAGTGTGTTGTTTAATTTTTTTCAGAAGTAAACCAATTAATTTCTTGAGTAGTAATTCAACATCAGTATCCAGAAAATTGAAAGCCTTGTGATGTGGGAATATGCATTTTGAAAAGAACAAGAAATGTTCTTGATTCTAACTTTAAATATTTACTATCACTTCTGTATCTTTTACTGTCAAATGCTTTTCATTTTTTCATATAAGGAGTCTAGATGTTCTAATATTGAGCAATTTTAGAGAGAATGTTTGATAAAAGAAAATGATGAATAACCATGGAAACCAAATGGCTGAGATAGGTAATAGTTATCTGTAAAGTCAAAGAAAACAAATAGTTGAGCCCTCTGCTCACAGAATTGCCTGCAGGTGATTTCTAAGACTCTGACCCTTAACCCCAGAGTTCCAGGTGAAAGTTCTTTCTTGACCTCTCTTTACTGTGAGGGAACTTTTTAGATTTTATCTATCAACCCTTTTTTGGGGGTCTTCCCAGATTTTATCTGGTCTGGTTTGTGTCATATTTGGATCCATTTTGGAAACTGGAACAATTAAAGTGTCCAAACCTTTCATTAGGAGTCTTCCATTTAAAAAACAAAGGAAGAAAGAAAGAAAAAGCTTTTGATCTGGTCTCTAACCCTTGGACTAAACATTCCAGTCATTCATCTTCCAGAATTTCAAGTACAAGATTTCATTGTGGTTTGATTTTACTTCTTTGAGACCCAGCTTGAATGCCTCAATTTGATTTTGTGCTTTCAACACAGTTCCTGGGATCTGGAGATTTGGGAAGGGCTGTACCATATGGTCTTTATAAGGTGATAGATTTTCACATTCTGCAAATTGGCACTGAAAGGGTAGGCACTGAATCAGATGCAGGAAGGGAAAATTAATGTTTGGGCCTAACTCACGCATCTTATTAAATTCTTGAGCCCTGTATTTCCCAAAGAATTTTTTTTCCCTTTTGCAATATGAGGGAATGAAGCCAAGGCCTCTCTCGTGCTAGCCAGGCACTCTGCACTATAGAATCAAATTTAACAAAGGTGTGTGTGTGCATCCACGTGTCCTCACATGCAGGGGTGGGAGTCTTCTAACCTCTTTCATAAGGTTCTTCTAACCTTCCTTTAAAAAGCTATGGCATTTAACACTTAAGTTTTTCAGAAGAGACATCAGACTTAGGAGTTAAAGAACAAAAAAGGGCCTCTTCTTTGGGAGTCCATAGAACAAAAACGGGCCTCTTAGCTTTCTTTGAAAAGGAGACTGCATAGAAAGGTACCCGATGAGAGGCACTAAAAGATAACATGTCTTTTTCATCTGGGAGTTGATAGTTTGGGGAGAAGAACCACAGTCGATGACAGGACAAAACAAAGCCAGGTGTATGTACACAGAGGGTAAAAGACATATGTAAAGGTGATACAAATGTCCTGGCGGCAAGAAAATTTAAGAAAAAGAAATTTAAGAAGGGGTTCGTTAAGTAATTTCTAATTGGCGGACGGCGGAGTGGGTAGAGGGAGCTTAAGTGAAGGATTTCCCTTCATCTTAGAGAATTCAGAGTCAGGAGCCTGCCTTTGAATCGGGGCTGTGCGGCGCGGGCTTGGTGGAGGCTTGCTTGGAGATCGCCTTGTGGGCACTTTCTTTCCTTCATCTCTTCTAGCGTCGGTGTCCTTGGCTCCTCCATCCGCGCGCTGGCCCACAGGGTCCGGGTCGCGTCCCTCTTCTGGTCCCCAGCGGGCGCGCGCGGGGACTGCGCAGGCCGGCGGCGGGGCGGGGCGGGCTGAGCAGCCCCGGCGCGCTGCGGGTTAAGTGGCGGGGGCGGCGGCGAGGGGCGGAGGGAGTGCCGCGGCCCGGCTCCGAGCGCCCGCGGCCCGCAGCGGGTTAAGCGCCGCCCGCGCGGAGAGGGCTGAGCCCCGAGCCGCCGCTCCGAGCTCGCATTCGGATCCGCTAGAGCAGGAAGATGGCGACGGACGGCGCGAGCTGCGAGCCCGACTTGTCCCGCGCCCCCGAAGACGCAGCAGGGGCTACGGCGGAGGCGGCGGTAACCGAGTTCCCGGGGTGGGCGCGGGAGGTGTGTAGACGCGGGTCGCTGGATCCCGGTCCCCGTCCCAGGGACGCTCCTTAATCCCGAACACCTCTAGATGTCCCTTTCTTCGGGCGCCCCCAGGGCCAGAGACTGGTTTGAGTGGGACGCGGCAGCCACCCGGGTTAGGGATCCCTTCTGTCCTTTAGGGCTCCCTGTGCGTGTCCTGTGCAACCCTTACGCCCACTCCCTCCACTGGGGGGCATTTTGACCCGGAACGAGGGCTGAGTGTGTTTCTTGTCGAATCTGACCCCCCATTGTTCACCTTTAGCTGCGCGCGTGGCTGTGAGCGCGTGTCCCCGGGGTGCCTGGCACCTCTCAGTGGACCCAGGAAAGCAGGGAGAGGGAGGCGGGCCATCGCCAAGCAGGTATGGGGATGCCCATTGTGTGTTTCTCTTCTTGTGCCTTTGGGAGGCCAGTTGGGAGAGGCCCGCGCCCAGCTGTGGGCGCTGCTGCAGCTGAGCGACAGCACTTTAGGTAGCTGCTTGCTGCTCCATCACTTGGTGGTGGTGGTGGTGGTGGTGGTGGTGGTGGTGGTGTCGTTCTTCCAGAGGCGATGCCCTGGCAAGGTGGAGGTTCTGCACCTGGTTTCTGGATATTGTTTTCACCTGGGGTCTGGAAGCCAAATGGGCTGCTTCCCATGGCTCATCCTGTGTTTAGCACCATGAATATATCCATGTATTGATACTTGCTCGTGTTTTCCAGCCTTTTCCCTGATGAGGGCTGGACCCACATTTCCTGGGTGCAAAAACCTTATCGGGGCTTGAAAACCAGCTTCTCTGGAGCTGCAAAGATCTCTAAAGAAAAGCAGATCTGGGAGCACCTCCCACTCTTGGCGCGATCCCGCTGCTCCGGCTGAGGCTGAGGATTCCGGGTGGGATGGAGTGAGCCGGGCGTGGACGCCCCCTCGGTTCCTCCCACCACCTGAGAGAAGTCTTTGCGGGAGGCAGCAGAGGGCAGGGCAGGGCGTAAACAGCACAGGCTGTTTTAACTTCCTCCCACCTCTGGAGGTAGGGCTTTCTGGAGAGGGAGAGGAGAGATGTGGAGGAAGGCACTGGGAGTGAGAGGAGCTGTGTTTGAAAAGGAAAGGAGAAACGGAGGAGGAGGGCTGCTGATTTCCGCTTGTGAAACTGGCAAATTTGGAGCTCAAACTTTTGCGAAAATTGAATTTTCATCCCTAGTGTGGAAAATGTGGAGTTTTAAAAGATTTATGGTGAAATCTTTTCACTCTCTGAGTTCTCCTCTCCAAGGTATAATAAGAAAGCTAGATGTTAAAACAACAAACCTCTCTGGGAAGCTGAAATGATTGGGTACTTACATACTCAAAAGATGGTGAGGGAAAGGCAATGAAAGGAAAAGGAGGTGGTATGTTGTAAACCAGCAAGGTTGGATTTGTTTGTTTAGCCTATGTAGAATGAGCTTCTTTCTATTCTCAATATTTTAATCACCTGACAATTAAACCAAGCCCAGCTATCTGATTAGTGATGTGTAGCTGACATATAGTTTCCTTAGATTGTAAACACCACCTTGTTTACAAGAGGATTTTGGAATTAACAAGGTCAGTGTCCCCTCTCTGTTAAAAAATTTTAGGAGTCTGAATTTCACTGCTGATCATTGGGGATTTGATGATTTTAGGCTTGTCAATGGGAATAACCATGGAAAATACGTGAAAATGAACCTCCTTTGTTATTTGCATAGAATCCTTTGGGGTTCTCAGATGCAGCAAAAGTCTCAATCTGATAGTTTTTTAAAAATAACTCGATTTTAAAGATATTTTGCTGCCTTATGCAGTACAACTGGGCATAATATTTTTCAAAATAAATTGACTTAAAATGCATGGTCCATTTTTATCATCCCTTTGAAGTATAGATAGATTACATTAAAGAAGAGGCAGAGAAATATGTCATAATTGCTTCTTATCTAATAGCTAAAAATCAAAGGCATATGTATGAATTTTGGGTTCTTTTAAACCAGGACTTAATTTTTTTTTTTTAATTTTAGCAAGCAATTCTTTTTTTATATGTTAGAGATTTATTTCATTTCAAATTGGTTTACATATTGTGCATTTTTATATATACATTTGGCAGTAATGAGCCAGCGGAGCCTCCAAAGCAGTAGGCTATTTTTGAAAGTGAGTGTTTTCACTAAGTTTTGACTATTTAGATTGTTGCTTAGGAACAAGTTTAATTTATAGTTTTCAGTTTAATATCATTTTCAGTGGAGTGTTTTAAATTTAGTTTGTGATCCTTGTTCTTAGCTGTTTGAATCCTGAAAGCCTCCCAAGTGTAAAGCTGGCTAACAGTTACATTATTCAGTAGGATCATATTAATAGTCTTTGCTGGAACCATGCTGGGAGACATGGGTTATTTTCAGTGTCTTAGCCAAATGTGATGACTTTTATAGGCCATATTGCTATTTTAACTCCTAATGGATAAGGCAGTATGGAAAAAAAATCTTCCTGCTTTTTATTGTCACCAAAGAATTTAGGAATGAAAGGAAAATGGAGATATTTTAAAAGCTATATTTGGGATACCAACCAGCAGTCTTACCATTCTGAGCTTTCTTTAGCAGCTAATATGCAAAAAGTAGGTATAAATTTTGTTGCCATGGTGATAGAGACAAAGAGAAACTTGGACAATATGTTTGTTTAAAAATGCACAACAGTGATATTAAAACAACTTAATGGCTAGATTGTTGTTTCAGTGGCAATATTGAATGTAAACGCAATGAGAGAATCTTAGTTGATTTTGCTAATTTTTAAAAGCTAAATTGTTGTTCTATGACAACTATAAATATTGAAAGTTTCACTAAATAAAATTTGCTGATTTATCGCATATCATTGAACATTTACAAGTGGAAGCATCATGAGTAACATCTCTGCTGACCTAAAGTGACGTATCACATTGATAGAAACTGACATACACCAAGAAATCATAGGAGAAATTGTGGTGTTATGAGAGGCACAAATAATTTGCAAAAGAAGTATTAGGAGAAACAAGCAGAGAGAGAGTTCCTAGTGGAAGGATCTGGAAATGCTGTGCAGAATGAGGACATTTCACCTGGGGATTAATACAAAGTGGATGTGGACAGAGACTGCCTGAAGGAGTGTGCACCTGTGTCTGGTTCTTGGGGTTCTTTAAGTCATGGCATATATAAAAGACTTTCAGAGGTGAGTGCAGAGGTTTCCATTTTGACCTCAGCTGTATGCTTTAGAAAAAAAAATAGTTTAAAATTTGCAAAAATTGAAATAAAATTTCCTCAGAGGTTAGAATATGACTGTTTTCAGTGTGATGTTTTTCATTCTTCTTAAATTATAAGCAGTATGTTTCTGTTTGCACCTGCTTTGTTTTCTTTGGACTTTATTATTGTCATTGCCTTTGCTCTTGTCATTGTTTTTCTTACAGGAGCAGTTTTATGTAGAGAAAAACATTTGTATTGTTTGTAATTGAATTCATGCCTAGACTGAATTGCCAGTTGGTTCTGTCCTCATGTGCGTCACATAAGTTTATGAGTTCAGAAATGTTTCATAGTCTTAGTACTCAGTCATTTGCAGATATCTTCTGTTGGTCACATGTAATCAAGGATGTGATGAGGAGAGAACAGACTCAAAGAGGATTGTGTGAATTTATTTGCAAAAGAAATCAAAGGTTACTTATCACAGTGCCAGTCACATGGCAAGTATTTTACAGATGTCTATTGAATGAAAAAAAAGGAAAGAAAATCCATTAAAAAGCTATGTCATCATAATTAATGTTGGTTGGCTAATTGGAAAATTTTGTTACCAGGTTATAATGAAATTATTGTTCTCTGTTTTTTATTAACATTATAGATATTAGAGACCTTGAATCAAAAGATTTTCATTTTACCCCTTTCTAAACTGCTTTTCTCAATGAATTTGAAAAATGCTTCCAGATTTTTAATTTAATTTCAACACTATTAATTTTCTTTTTAGATTACCTCTCTTCCAAATGATGATTGAGGCTAGCGGTGTAGTAGTGGTGACTGTACCACTTCCATCCAGAAGACTTGTGACAGTAGAGTCAAGGCCATATTACCCATTTGGACTTGGAGGAGGGGATGATTGAGGATCAGGTGGAAATGTGGGAAAGTCTGGAGACAGAGAATGGGAATAAAAAGAAAGATTGGCCAGGAAGGAGGCAGTTAGGCAAGGTTTTTGAGTAGACTGCAGATGCACAAACCATGGGAATTCAACTTTAAATGCATCTAGGAAGGATGAAGCCATATCTCTTCCCAGTTTACATGTACTTGCTGCCTAAACACATCTGAATGTGGCTTTAGAGAGAGGCTTTGTAAGAATCCTCTTGATTGGATCCTCTCTATGGGAGCTCTTGATAAAGGAGATCTGTCTTTTCTCCTTGATGATTTGGTAAAGAAATAGAGAACAGACACCAGAGAGTAATGATGATGGCATTGACAGTAAAGATTGACAGAATTTTAGTCTGATCTTTTATAAATAACCTTTACAAAGATGACATCATGTTACTAATGCTGTGTACACAATGGTGTCATCAATGTGGAACCTGATTTTAGGGGGGAGATTATCCCTGAATAAATTTTTAAGAAACAACTAATAATTTGAGGATCTATTTGCAAGGTTAGTATAGTAAATGAAGTATAATCAAGTCAACATTGTTTTGTGGAGTGAGTGCTTATTTGTAAATTATTTAGTTTTGACATTGCTATGTTTCATGGGAAAGACAACTGGAATGATTCCAAAAAGTCTGCTTGAGTTCTCCCACAAAAGGGCTTCATAGCTGCAAGAGTATAATTTAGCCTTCCATGCCCCAGCCTCTTCACTTTGAAAATCAGCATGCTGACATTTGCCACCTACAGATCAAGACAATATTCTTCAATGCATTGCAAGCTTCTTAAAGCACAATTATTAGGTGGAAATACTTTTATTTTTCTGAGATGCAGCCCATTCTTTCCCTGAAGAGGAAATGGAGACTGAGAGGAGTTTTGAAAGAAGGAAAAGGGAGGTAGCTGGGCCTAATTATCAGATGCTGTCACCCCTGACTGAGCCACTTTTCTGCTTTTCATTTCAGCTTTCTCTTAGTTAAAATTAGTTACATCCATTACCAGTTTTCCTTCCTGACATTGTTTCCTTGTCAGTATTACCTCCTCCCAGTACACTGAAAGTGCCTTGTCTTTGCAGGAAAGACAAAAGACCCCAGGCAGTGTGGTTGACTTGAGGACCCTTTGTTCTCTATATGTTGTTTTAAAGATTTCCCTAGTTTAGGTTACTCTAAATGATTTTTTAAACAATCAATGATTGATTGAATGCTCAATTACTTAGTTGCTTCTAGAGTGGACTGTAGCATTGTGTCTTAGTTGTCAAGTGTGTACCTGTAGAATGTTGTACCTTAGTGGGCTACAACATTTCATCTGTTTTATGCTGCAGGCAATAGGCACTTAATACCAAAAGTTGGGGGCAGGACACATTTGATAAAATCAGGTGAAGATGTGATATTCTTGCTATCCTGACACATCTAGTAAATGTGAGGGAATAGAGTTACCAGAGAATATAAATTTAGTACTGTAAGTAAATGTAACCGGCAGGACATGATTAGTTGATAAGTTAATACAACAGACTCTAAGTCCAAATTGAGAGAACAAAAGATTTCTAGAGTCTAGGAGGGCATACAAAAATGGAAGCTATGCTTCTTGTTGAAGATAAGTATCAGATGAATATGGAGAATAAGGAGGACCAGGGAGAGCAGAATCAGAGGTATGCGATCCTCTCATGAAAACTCACTCTTCCATGTAGAGAGAGAAATCAGGAGGAATAATCTCAAGGCGAGAGGTAATGACAAATTTTAAAATGGTCTGAATTCGTGAGAAACATTATACGTTCTTTATGAAAAGTATCATAATTGGCTAAATTCATATTCTATGTACTTAGAAAGTTGGACTTAGTTTTTTTTCATGTCAATAATTCAGTATTAAAATTGTGATCCTTTTGAAGTTTCAAGATGTTTCATTGCTTTCTCTTCTTTATGGTCCTTATTTATCCCAAAGGAAAAAAATCTTACTTTCTTAGGAAATTCTAAGTGCATTACTATTAGCAAACACTATTAAATGAGGAGCAACACACATTTCTGTAACTTCTAAGCAAAGAGGCAAAATCAGTTTTCCTCAAGTATTTCTCATAGGCCTTCAGTCTTAGGGAATGACCTAAATTTTCTCAGTCCATCAATACAGTTACCCTAATGGTAAATGAAATTAGGATGTTTGGGGCTGGAGGAGTTTTTAGAGATCAATTAGCTCAATATCCATATTTACTGATGAGAAACCTGAGAACCAAACAAATGAAATGACTTGTCCTTCTTTGCTGATTGCTCATTAGCCACATATCTTGTGCCTTCCAGGCCATCTGCTGTCTCAGACACCCTCACTCTTTCTTCCTTAAGAGAGATTGATCAAATGTAGGCACAACTCACTGGGTTTTAAGCTGGGCAGAGGTAGAGAATGTGTTTTCCTAGTAGAACTGTTTCACCTAGCAGCCCGGATAAGACTGGTGTGTTTGGGTAGAGACCTGAGGGGCACTTAGCCACTGTGGCTCCACCATGTTCTGAAGGCTTTTTGGCATCGCATCAAGGTGCCAACCCCATTTATTCTTTAAGGTTATGGGCAAGGCCCTTTGGCCCCATTTGGCTGTGACTGTAGAATCCCCCTGAGTTTTAAATTTAGGGGTAGGAGAGTAAGGTATCCTTGGTGGTGACCTATTTTCAGTTTTAGCTGTTTAAGATGACTCAATTCAGTCAGGTTCTGTTTTTATCTTCTCCTTCTCTCTCCTTCACTGAGCCTGAATGAGAAGATTGCCTTCTGTACACCTACCATAAGTATTTCATGGTGCAAAACTGCTGTTGAAAAAGGGTATTTCTCCTTTTTCATTTATATATAAGCCTAAATATATTAATTATAACAAATTAATAATTAATATATGCTACATTAACATGAAAAATTAATATGCAATAAAAAACAATGCATCAATATAGCATATACCAATATACATGATTTGTTGTATCCCAGAGAAGATATCTTCTCTATTTGGTGAATAGACCTGAGTTAGATTACACTGCCATGACAGATTTTTTTTTCCCCCATATGAGATAAGGTCCATGCCAGATGTTCGTACCGAATGCATTTACTGCATATACTGTCTGGTGCAATTCCTCGGTAGCACTTTCCCTGGCATATAGTACTTTTCCTGGTATATGGATCAGACCTTAAGAGCAGTCATTAGAGTTAAAATCCAACAGGTATGCTTTATTTTTTATTTTTGAGTTTCTTTCTGTTGTGAAGAAATGAGAGCTAGGTGTAAGAAAGCTTAGACTATGAGCATTTCCTTGGGGTAGAGGGGTTCATGTTTTTTTGAGTGCCCTGATGGACAGCTTAGTTTTTTATTTGGCATGTTTTGGATCTGTTCTGTTTTCTTTTGAAAAATTAAATTACCAGGGTAGTATTTTATCAACAAGAGATTTAAAACAATTCCTTTTGTTCTTGAATCAAGAAGCATTAATGATTTTTCTCTATAAGTATTTTTATCCCATATGTATATCAGATGAATGTCCATTCATATGAAACAAAAATGAAGGTTTTTATTGGAATTTTTGCTTCTAGGCTTGCTTATTTTTCTAAAATTACCAAAGGGCTTTATATTTATTTATAAAATATCTAGAACCTTAAGATCACCACCTATTTTCATGCACTTTTGGTTTTAAACCCTGCTTTGCCAGAATAGGGGATGGGAACATCAGATATGGAGAATAGCAAATTGAAAATATTATTATTATTGGAAATCAGGAATGAGTGGTGTTTTAGTGAGGAAGTACAGATGGAGGTATAGGGGAGAAGGAAGCAGACACACTACATACCTAAAATAATATATATCACCTATATTATGATGTGAGATAGATTTCTAAAATATTCTGTGACAAAGTTTAGCGAGAACCCTATAACAGTAGTGGTGGTAGTGGTGGTGGTGGTGATTATTATTATTATTCCCATTACTGGGAATTGAATCCAGGGGTGCTCTACCACTGAGTCACATCAGCAGCTCTTTTTATTTTATTTTATTTTTTTATTTTGAGGCAGGGTCTTGCTGAGTTCCCGAGGCTGGCCTTGAATTTGCCATCCTCCTGCCTCAACCTTCCAAGTAGCTGGGATTACAGGCGTGTGCCAATGCATTTTTTAAAAAATGAATTTCCCCATCAATTGATGGTAATATATAGAAAAACAGAAGTGTTGTTTGCAGGTCACTGTTATGATGTCAGTGATGATGGAAGCAGGGCAAACTCTCCTGACTGTAACATGAATCAGAATCTTGGCAATGTCTTCTATAATTTATTAGTTTTTAAAAGGGAGTGCTTTGCTTATGAAGCTTCAGGGAAACAAGCACAATAAAACATACAATTAATTAAAATCTTTAGAACAACCAGCAGCAACATTAATAAAACATTACCTTTTAAAGCACATAAGAATTGCAGCTTATTCTCCCATCTCAGTAGGGGGGAAAACAGAATAAAAGTCTGTCTTTCATCATTGTCAATAAACTGAGTTTATTGGACTTGAGCTGGTAGATTTTCAAAGAATAGGCTCTTATCCAGTGTCCCACTACTCCCTACATAAAACATCTGGGATAGTAAAAACAATTGCCGGCCTTTATTTAGCACTTACTTCACTTATGTGTTCTTATTTAATCCTCACAAGAACTTTGCAGAGTAGATGCTAGTGTTACCATTGTATAGATGAGAAAGCAGAGACTCAACCAAGTTATTGAAATGCTTCTCAAAGTGTCATCCAGCTTGGACCAGCAGCACCAGAAGGAGCTTGCTTATTAGAAAGGCAAACTTATAGCCTCTCTAACAATCAAGAAATTCTGAATCAATTACTAGAGGTAGAGACCTGCAGCCTGTTTTTTAAGTTAAAGTCTCCAGGTGATTCTTATATGCTAAAGTTTTAAATAATATAAGATATAATGCTATAGTAGAGTTTGGGACCTGCTATATCGGATTTTACTATTCACAGGGGACATCTCTGAGTTGCCTTCTAAGCTGTGCTCTCCTTCAAACCTGCTATAGGTTTAGCTCGTCTCTTTTTCCATCTTTAGGCCCTGCCTTCCAAATAACTGCTCACTCTAGTGGGTGTGTGTAAGAAGAAACAATTTACATAGGAAAATTCTTTTAAAATCTTTCTCAAGGGATCCATCTAGGTCTTGTCTCTTTCCCATTTATCACTGTGTCCCCTTCCAGATGGCTCTTTTGAAGTGAGATATGACTAGTTTCTGGTCAGGTCTTGTGAAAGCCCCCGAAGTTGTTTGTGGTCTCTGCTGTGTTTACTCCTGTTTATGCACAAAGACAATCTGGTGGTAGATGTAGGTGCTAAGCCAGTTGTTACTGCACTTACAGAACGCATTCTGGAATTCTGATACTGTATGATACTGAATGGTCAAGTGTGCACACAAATTATAGCACTTGGTTGGATGTCCTGGTTTTACCATTTACTGGTTACATGATCTGTGTATGTTATCTGACTTCTCTGAGTTGTGGTTTTCCTAACTAAAAAAAACAGAGATGGTGATGTCATGTGGATTAGATTTGGTTCTTTGAGAATACTTTGAAAACCGTTGGGTGCTATACAAATGTGAAGTAATGTTCTGGAATGTACTGAAGAACAGCTTCTGAGGTTGGGTATACCAAGACATTTGGGGATAGACATGAGTTTCCTTCCAAGGATGGTGACTGTGATAGTCAAATGAAAGTTTCCATAGAAGAGAGAAGCATATTGTGTGTTTTTGGAGGACTTCAGTCTTTGGACTCACCCAGACCCAGCTGAGAACACATTAACTGATCTTCTCTCCACTTTATCTGTAACATAGATGTTAGAAGACCTAATTGTAAAAGTTATTGTTAGGAAAGAAGTTGAAGCAAAAGAATTTGGATTCAGTGGTATATCAATGTGATTTAATGCTGTAAGATTGGATGTAGTCATGATGGAAGGAATGTGGAGAACATGATAGGGCTTGGAGAGTACTGTATGAGAAGTTATGACCCCCAGGGCCATTGTGCTGACTCCTCATAGTGCAACTGTGTCTCTGGAAGGCTGACTTGTTCTAGCCTCAGCTCCACACCTAACCCTCCTCGTAGAATAAGAAGCTACTGAGAATTTGCCTAAGAAAGCACTTCAATAACTTAATTGTAGAGTTCCATAGGCCCAAATAACTATAAGTGGGTTGTGGTTCAGGCTTATTAAAAGTGAATCTGTATGCAGTGAGCATGTGTATACATGTTGGTGGGGAAGGGTGGGCAGTATGAAGAACACGTTCCTTTGAAATGGGTAACTGTTAGTTGGCTCAATGGATTATTTCCTTTGGAAATGTGAATCTGGGGTTACCTAGTCATTCTACTTTTGAAGAGAAGCCACAATTCTAGAATTATGTATTTATTTATTTGGTGATATTTTCAAATTTCTTTTTCTTTTCTTTTTTTTTTAATATAGTTTGAACACAGTGGAAAGTTTTTCTGTGGCTCAAGTAACACACATCTGTGGGCCAGATTTGGTTGTCGGTTGCGTACTAGTGGCCTCTGCTGCAGAGTGTTCTATAAACATGACCTGTTATTATTGGATCTCCTGGAATTTATAATAACCTCCCAGGAGCCTTTATGTTGGGACCCTTCTAAGAATACATCTGTGTTTTCTTTTCTGCCCTCCAACCAGCCCCCACCTCACCCTGACATATACCAGGCCTGTTTTGACATAACTCCAGGGACTCTAAATATGTGCCACATAATTTGGAGAGATTCTGATTGAGGTGTGCAGGCAGCCTGGGGAACTATATCTCCTTAGATGGGAGATTTGAGAAAGTGGCATCATGGCTTTTACCTCTCCTAAAAGATTAAGGTATAGATTGTCTTTAATTGAACAGCATATTAGCTTCTTTTCTGAACCCCTGGGATAAAAAGGACCTATCGTATATCTGTAGGATATATGGATCTTTCTTAAGAAATAGTTTTTAATTGCATTTTTAAATTTTGTGTTACAGAAAAAAGAGTTTGATGTGGACACCCTCAGTAAATCAGAGCTGCGGATGCTGCTGAGTGTGATGGAAGGGGAGCTGGAGGCCAGAGACCTCGTCATTGAGGCCCTGCGGGTAAGAACATTCTGGGGCAAGGTCTCCTTGTGTATCATTCTTTTCTCAAAGGGCCACTAGCAGAGCTGTTTTTAATTTTTAAATCAAATATATTTGAAATGTTCCATCAGGATAAAATGTGCCCCTCACTCTGGACACCAACCCTTTATAAGCTTGTAAACTTTATAAGCCAACAAACACTGAAGTCAAATGGCTCTTTACATATTGGGGACTGAGAATAAACTGTTGACTATGGAAGGCTTGAAAAGTCAGTTGTATTATTCCAGCATTTTTTTGTTGTTGTTGTTGTTTCACATACTTATTTGGTTAAAGACATATTTTTAGAAGACTGGTAATTTAGTTTCTTGCATTGGATATGTTGGCAGTGAGGAAAAATAGTCATTTATATAAAAAAAAAAGTTGCTGATACTAGATCTTTTTTCTTCCTATATAAATGACAAATGATTTTTTTATTTTCAGAAATTTAGTGTTTAAAAAGTCTATAAATATATGTATATTTACATAAATATGTAAATACTTATATCTTTAAATAGGTTATTATTTTTATCTGATCTTACAGTAATTTTAAAACTATTTCCATAGTATTGCAAAGAATATGTTACATGTCTTAATTTTTCTTTTTGCCTTCAGTATATTTTCACAGAATTGAAGTTGATACAGTAGATGTATGATGACCCCTCAATGTGGTGTCAGAAAAAAGTGGGGAGTATATTTGTACCATCTGCAGACCAATATTGAGCTGAAGGTGTTGCTTTTTGAATAAGTTTAAATAGATATTTGCAGTTTTGTTATGAGATATGACCATTCCTGTTCTACATTAGGAACATATTATTCTGTTTTTTGTTTGTTTGTTTGTTTTTTAGTATTTTTTTCAGATGTTGATGAACCTTTATTTATTTATTTATTTATTTATTTATTTATACATGGCACTAAGAATTGAACCCAGTGCCTCGCACATGCTGGGCAAGTACTCTACCACTGAGCTACAACCCTAGCCCCAGGAACATACATATTCTTGAATGAACTTTTGGGAGAATTGCTGAGGCAGTACATCACTGAGATGTGTGAATTTCAGCTCAAGGACAGGATAAGGGCACAGTCACCAGCTAAGGCAAATAGCATAGCCTCTTAAGACCAAACAGAAGTGAAGAGTTCCACTTCCACCTTAGGGATTTTTCTAATCCTTTCTGTTTACATGTTAAAGGGGTCAGCGTTGCACACAAAACGTTTGAAAATTTAGTGAAATCTGTTTTTTTATGTTGCCTTAGAAACCATATCTATTTCTATTTTTAATTTTTTTGCATTATTATTTAATTTCTTTGCATTATCAAATGTAGGAGTAGAGATAAAGGCTTGATAGTGACTTCCAAAGATAACATTTTTCATAGAATCAAGGAATGTCAGAATTACAAGAAGCCTCACTTGATATCATAGACTAGAGGTTTGCATCCCTATCAGATCTTGTGTCTCATTTTTTTATAAAATATTATTTACTATGCTTCCCTGAAATTTATGGATAATTGTATGTGTAAGTGAATTATACTAAAAATTAAACCAATACGTGACACAATATACTATGATATAAAGAAAATAGGAAATTAATTATAATTGGATGTATTTCCAACACATACACTAAAGTATAACTATACTGGAAGGCATGAAAAAGTAGATGGCCTTTTGATCTATGTATACACTAGTTATAAAAGAATTCTGATCCTAGTGTGCCATAACATTGACTCAGATGCAGTGAGGTGACTTTTTAAATCAGAGAATGACGTTAGGTAAAGTTTAGAAAAAGTGTACATTTATATAGGAGTTGAAACCCTGGAAGATTCAGTTTGTTAAAACAACTTGTTAAGGTACATGGAATTACTCTCCTGGCTTGAATGTGTGTACTGAAGGTTCTAATAAAAGGAATGTGTGGAGGAACATTTCAAAGTTTGGGGGGACCTAGGACAGTTTCTGGATCAGTGCCCAACCCTTCTCCCTACCCCATAAGGGCCAATTACTGTGAAAACTAAACATGTTCTTGCTTGTATCCATGGCACCTTGGAGGGCACTTGTAGAGCACTGGCTAAGACCAGACTCCTTTGTTTATAGATTAAAACCAACCAAACAAAAAGGAAGCCCAAAGAGATGTTGATCTGTCTAAGATCACAATGTGCTGTGCATGGGAATCTTCTAGGTTCATTTTCACACAACCTCCCTTGGGGAACTCAGTGTATATGGAGATTTTCAAAAACTTTCTTTTTCTTTAATTATGATGATATGTTTACATATTTATGACCCTGTTTTTAAGAATAGGTAATAATGTCATCTTCATATACCAGTGGTAGCCAGCATAGACCCTCTGTGGTGATTTACTGATTGACTCTTTATTCCCTGGAGCATTCACAGTAACTACTGAAATATTTACTTAGATCCAAATGTGTCATTTAGTTGCCTTTCCCTCCCACATTTCTTTTTTATTTAATACAATATTTTAATTGAAGGGGAAATTGTATTTTAAAAAGGTAATATTAATTACTTTAATTGAATTGCAAAACTCTGAACTGAAGTCCACTTTAATCTCATAGAAAACATTTTGTCAATGATTGCCTCTCATTCACATGAGATAGCAGTACATCTTTGAATAAGTATATATGTTCAAATGAAGCCCAGAAGGAAATATTTTGGAGTTTTATTAGAGGATGTGTTAAAAGAGAAGCAGCAATAGCAAGATATCCACAGAGCCTTTTGAGTTAAATTTAATTGAATATTCAAAATTTGAGTGCACAATTTTATCCAGAAATTAGCAATTCAAGGATAATTGTTCAGATTGCTGTCTTTTGGCCTGCATTTCTTCCCCCCCCCCTTACTACAAGTATTTTTGTTAGTTTCTTAGTCAAAGGGAAACAAAGACAAGATGATGAAAATGATATAATTATAAAACTTTAAAATGACAAAATTATGTGTTTTAGCCTGCATGTAGAGGGCTCAGCCTGCTATTATTAGCATGAGTTTGCATGAATATTTTTTCATTGAAATAGTGACTGTCTTCAGTGGTTACCTTCGGATTTCCTCCATACTTTTTATTTTCTTTTAGGTTAAATAAATGAGAAATGACTGTATTAAAGATATGGCAGTTCTTCCTCCTAACCTTCATTGATAGACTCACTGTATCGTCCAGACTTCCAATTATTGTTTGCACTGAATTTTTTTTTTTAATTAGCCAGCTCAACAGTTCTTCAGATAAAATGAATTTATAGCTCTGATAACACTGGGGACTATCAGATCATAGAATTGCCTTGTACAAGCAACCGTAGCAAAGAAACCCAATACACCATAGAAATTGATTTCTCTCTCTCTCTCTCTCTCTCTCTCTCTCTCTCTCTCTCTCTCTCTCTCTCTCTCTCTCTCTCTCTCTCTCTCTCATGACATTCTGGAGTGAGTGATCCCAACTGGAGGGGCAGCTCTGTGTTGAGTGGTCATTCAGCAGCCCAGGTTATTTCTGTCTCTTAACTCTCCTTAGGGAGTTATCCTCATCTGTGTGGTTGAAACTGGATCAAAGCCAGCTCCACATCCCAGTGTTTGGTTAGAAGAGAGGAAGTGGAAGGCAAGTAACTTCCCTTGAGCACAAGCTTTCTTCTATATAGGGCACTGAGGAGCATTAGAGAGAAATTGTGGACACATCTAGTTGCATAGAAGACTGGAAAATGGCACTGGCTTGCCACTCTGTGGAAGAGGGGATTTTAGAGAACCTTAACAACCTATGAAAGACCAAGAAAGAGGGCTCTTATCCTGGTATAATCATACAAAGCATCCTAGATAGGATAACATAGGATACATATCCTTCTCTCTCACTTTCCCTCCATAAGTATTTGTTCAGGACGAAGCACATGTAAGTGGAGGTATATTATGCCAAAAATTGTGTCTCTTTAGAAAGTTGTATCCTGACTTAGTATGTTTTAAAAATAATCTGAGTAATGTCATTTTGATCGTACTGTTAACTTAGTATGTTCAGAGTTTGCCTGGAATCATCTTTTCAGAAATTTTGAATTCAAAATTCAATGTTAAAGCTTTTAAATGATTTTTCTTTAAATTAAAATAGGTTCCTCAACTTCATTCCTGTTGATATATGAGACTGGATATTTTTTATGGTGGAGGGAGCTGTCCTGTATGTCACAGATATTCAGAAGCATCCTACCATGGCCTCTTCACTCATGACAACCAAAAAAGGTCTCCTCATTAGGGAAAAATGTTGCCCCAACATGTTGCCCTACTTGGGAAACACTGCTTTAAAGCAACACTGGTCAAAGAAATGCTGCTTTTAAAAATGGTTGCTAGAATGAATGTAAGAACTCAAAGTTGATTCAAATATGTCACATTATGATACAGTGATTTTCTTGTGAAACTTTGACTCTTTAAGACTAAAAGTTAACCTGAAAATGTGCCTTTAGCAAATTCCATGATCCTTTTGAAACATGCCACATATTTTACTATTTAAAATTACACTCTAGTTTTTTTATGCAGAACTTATTTTTTTTCCTTTTCTTTCTTTCTTTTTTTTTTTTCCATACAGTATTGAGGATTGAACCCTAAACCTCATGCATGCCATGCAAGTGCTCTATCACTGAGCAACAGTCCCAGCCCCTAAATATCTTATTTTTCAAATTGAAAAGTCTTTTATGGTTCATGGCTCAGTGCTGGAATCTTGACATAAAACAGAGGCAGTCTATTTTTGCAGGGCTGGGGATTGAACCCAGAACTTCGTGGGTGCTAGGCAAGTGCTCTACCACTGAGCTACATCTCCAGCCCCAAAGGGATATCTCTTTAAGTAGAAGAATGCTTTCACTTTAATTTTCAAAATAGCTACTGGATTGTGTGTTTCTCATATGTCACGTCTGCTAAATATTGATAAAAGAATGTCAGTCTCGCTTTTTATTCATTTCAACTAAGTAAAACATGCAGCCTTTTGTATTTCAAAATTCTCCTAGGAATGCAGACAGTTGATTGACCAAGACATACGCCTTTTTTATGCTGTTCATTTTAATGAATGAATGAATGAATTTGCTGAGCTGAGCTCATGAAAACGTAAATTAATTTGTTTCTTTCTCTGCCTATTGAGATAACACTTTTGCCTGTCTAGGGAAAGGAAGAAGTGTGTTGACCAGATTTTGTGTTGTTTCTGCAGGCAAATCAGTTTTCATAATGTCCAGATAGCTCATGATTTTAAAAATATCTTTCTTTTTTGTCCAGTAAGACAAACACAAGAACTATCAATTTTGATTTTTTTAAGAAATTGTAGTTTCTCTGAACAGTTATCATTAGTGGAAAAAATAGATGACAATCAGGTAAAACAGTCCTATCTTTATATACTGGAATGAGGATGATGTTGCAACAGATCAAAGTGTTTGTTATAATTTCTGGTCCATTTAATGAGCAATGGAAGTCAGCGAATGATGCTTCCTTGCTGATTATTATCAATACATTATTGATATATCTGTATCTATTGAATATAGACATTTATGATATATCATCATATATTCATGATGTCGTGAATATATAAGAAAAGCAAAGATGAGGCCATCCCATCTCTGTGATGTACCACTTGATCCACATTGGTTGCAGGATAAAGCCAGGACTACAAATTGGGTGAAACCAGGAATATATTTTAAACACTTTGAAGATTATTACAGTTTAGGGGACTATCCAATGATCAGTTCAGAATTACTCCCATGTGACCTGAAAATACAAGGTGTTCCCTTAAGACATTCTGTTACAATTTAGCCACCTGGTCTTAACATTCAGAGTCTGAAGTACAAGCCTTGAGTTTTTGTGGAAATTTCCCTTATTACATTTATGATTAGTTATGTATCTTAATTGTAAGAGGAAATAAGGGTATAAAGCAGAACTCTTAAAATTCTACTTTTCTTATCTATGGCATTTAAACAAATTTAAGATTTATATTTCTAACTTTCCAATTTTATGAGTGAAATGTAAATAGTTTTTGAATAAATGAAAAAAGACAGAAAAAGTTATATCCCATGTCTCAAGTGGTACTTGAACTGAGTGGAAAAGTCTGTGCATTTGGTCAACAGATATTTATTGTCTTTGTTATGCTCTAGGCATGTTCTGGGCATCAAGGGTACAGTGGAGAACAGGAAGCATTATTTCTTTCCCATGGATCTTAGACTCCAGTGGGAGAGATGGGTGTTAAAGTGATCAAAGAAAATCTTTAGACAAATTGTATTTACACAGTTTGTTTGAACAAAGAATTGGGCAGTGTACAGAATCAGAAAAGGTTTAGAGAACTCTGCTGGGCAGTGTGAGCAATGATTGTAGACAGAAAAAGGATTGGTTTGCAGTTAGGCATTTGCCTTGTTTGGATGTGTCTGATCAGTTGGAAGTCTGTGATTGGATAAAACTCAGCTCCTTGTGATTGGCTGATACTGAGCTGCTTTTTAATTTTTTTTTAACTTCTAAATTAGGTTTATATTTGTAAACATATGGAGTTATGTGGTTGTTCGTTATATAGAAACCCAAAGTGTGGAAACAGCCTCAAGCCAATGGACTTCCTGCTTATTTGATTTAAAAACAATAAACAAATTTATCTAAGTACAAATTATAATTATGGAAGAAAAAGAAGGAATGCTGTGAGAGATAAGGAAAGGAGTGATATTTTAGAATGATCAGGGAAGGCTTACCTGAGGAGGAGACACCTCCTGAGACTTGGCAATGGAGAGAGATCATGAATTTAGGTGGAGAGTGGTTCAGGCAAATGGGGGCAGCATGGGAAAGAATGGCACAAGATCAGATGAGGAGCGGGGGCCATACAGTGAAGGCCACAGTAAGGCTACATTTGACCCAATATCAGGTGGGGAGCCATTGGAGTGTTTCCACTTGAGAAAGACTTCAGTTTGATTTACATTTTCAAAAAAAAAAAAAACAACTTTTTTTGCACAATTTTATTGCATTTTTTTGCCTCAAAATTTATTAAATGTAAATATTTAAAATACATCGCCAGTATGGGGATAAAAGATATGCAGACCTCCCTAGCTGCTAAGCTGACACAGGACTGCTGAGTGGGAACAGAACACCATCAGGCCATCTGAGTTTTTAGTTGTTTCCCTCTCCCCAGGTGTGGAAAACTGGCTTCCTATCACTTTTGTTCCTTGCCAATGGACAGTGTTTTTCTCTGAATTGTTATGAGTTAGCTGATTATGATTTTTAGTTAAGATTGATTTAAATTAATATTGATGAAGTTCTCCACTTGACATTTTTTTTTTGAAAAGGCAAAATTGTATCTTCAGTTTTGTTTTCTCCAATCCACTTCACCTCAATTCAGATACTTATTTAAAAATTTTTTCTGTTCAGATTTTTATATGAAATAAATTTTATTTTTAAAAGCCCTCTTCTTGAAGACAAATGTATAGTTCCAATGGTGTACTTAACTGCAAAATCAAATTCCTTCTTATTTCTTTCATCTGGATTTGGGTAAAATAGCAGAAGTTAGCTTCACATAGTGCTGAAAGGGAGTTGGCAAGAAAATATAGGATCTTTCAACAGTGTCTGAATTTTTTTCTGCTCTAATACATCCATGTTGGCCTGTTTTGAATGGGCCATTGCAGTTTTTATGGTCACCTAATGACTCCAGACAAAATTGAGATGCTAGAGGGGACAACCTCTTTAACAGCCCTGAATCCCTCTCATGAAATTCTCTTATGGGAAATATAATGGAGTTCTCATTCAGTGTCTATATCAAATTATAATTGCATCTCATATGGGCATTAAAATATTGTGGATAATAAACTCTTAGGAAGCTCTTAACTTATCACAGAGTACATCAGCCTAATTTTGTATATTTGAGTGGTAATTTTTATCCATGGTAAAGGTTGAGACTTGCTAAGTCAAGGGGAATAAATCTCCCATATGTTGACATCTGGGCATCCCAGCCATTCTGTCCTCAAGGGGGCCTTTAAATCTCTAGGCAGATGGGATGGGTAGGTACTTTAATATCACACCTCCCAGCCTCACATGCAGATGCATTTGTATTATGAGGAGTGGACAATGTAATATGCCACATGGCACTGCTCATAGTCTCTGTGAACCTTGAAAGTTATAGGACAGATCCTGTTCACTTGCTTCCTGTCTTCTGGAGTGGGTGTTAATGCTTCTTCCTCAGGGTAGAACTCATACTTCCTAAGTCACAGACTGCCAGTGCGACACAGGAACCAAAGCTAATCTACTCTGTTAATTTATCTTCACAGCAAGCCTATGGCAATCTGGGAAACAAGTAGTCATGAAGTCAGAGGGGCATTCTGGATGGTCAGACCACATGCCAAAAGAGTTAGGAGCAGCATCATTTCTGTGGGCTTGAGTTACCACTGTCTGTGGTCCTGGTGGTCAGTTGTGAGAGCATCTTAGAAAAAGAGAAGTGACTTCTATCACATGTTGCCAGCCAACATTTTTAAAAGCAAAACTTTCAAGTAGGAACTTCAGAAACTTACAAAGTATATTGGAAATAGTATTATAAGCTCACAATCCTGGGCTCTCCACAGGGTTCCTGCTCTGCCTGAAGGTTGAAGTTTGAGCAAGGCATGGAGATGGAAAAGGAATTAACATTGTTTGGGTTTTGATATGTGCCAGGTACTAGATATGCATTGTCTCTTATTATCACTATGAAATCCTGTGAGGTCCACAGTAGTACTCTCACTCTAGGAATGGAGACAATGACGTACAGAGAATTTAAACCAGTTTCTGTCTGACTCCTAACCTCTGTTCTCCTCATTCTTTTTCTGCAAAGGCAGTGTTAATGAAACTAAGCATTTTCTTAGAGCAGGGGTCATCATCCATAGATTCTTTATTTTACTCTAAATGCTGCAAAATCCCAGACCATTTTCCACACACCTGTAATAAATTGTAAATATCAAAAGCTACCCAGAAATCAAAGCAACAAAAAAATTGTCAATATTCTGTGTTTAAACATTCATTCACTGCTCCCTTTCAGTTGATTGCAGGTAATTAAAAGCAGAAGTAAATCATTCAAGACTTAAGATCTTACCCAATGACAATTATGATAATGTAGAAAAGCATCATTGATTATTAATGTTTTCTTTTTCTCATTAATTATCATACCAAAAGATTGTACTTTTCTGTAATTAGAATGTGATTTTGTCATCTGATGAGAGAGAACATCTTTCATGCATGTGTGAATGCTGTAGGACCCAAGTTTGCAATAAGGAAATGCAGGTTTCCACATTGACCAAGACACAGTTGCTAAGCACCAGTTCTTTCCCATCCATTACTAAATCCCTTCTCCTGTAGATGCATTTCACTCACTTTTTTTTTTTTTCCTTTAGACTTTGATCAACTTGTTTTTATTTCCTATCCGGAAAAAGAAAAGAACCAGCAGTTAGTAAATTGAGTCATTAAATAGGAATTCAGATTGTTTTCCATGAAAGACTCTTACTGACTTTCTTAAAGATATATAATTCTTTGATTTTTCCAATCAGTTGAAGTTATAGTGAGGGCAGATTATGTAAGCCAGGGTTGTGATACAGGCTCTGTGGATGCAAAGCTGAACATTTTAAGTAATTAGTATGTTCAAATGCAGATGTATCACTGGCCTTGTTAGGAAGTTCAGTTTCCTTTCCCAGAAACCAGTTTTAGATTATTTTAAACATATTTCTAAATAATCCCTGGAAGTTAACATAGTTGAGGATGATTTCCTGTTATGGAGTCTTCTTCCTGGACTGGCTGGGAATAAATTTTCCTAGGCACTGTCAAAAGTGCATTGGGCTTCCCACTGGAGTCTTGGTCAAACAGTGGAACTTCACTGGTATAATGGAGAAGCCAACTTTTGTCATTTCTTCTTGTCTATATCAGAGGGTTTCATGTGGTTTTGTGTCCAATGGGAAGGTAATTAGATGTGTTGGGGAATAAGGTGGAAGGAACAGTAGGACAATTAGTGGAAGAGCTTTAGAAACCCTTAATGAGTATTGTTAATATGTTAAACTCTCAATGTGTTTAAATTCAAACAGTTGACAATTGTGATTCACTGTAGGCTGTGGGGTAAGAAAAGAATATGATAAAAATAGTGTTTAAAGGAGATTATGTTAGCCACTTTGGGAAATAGATTGACAGAAAAAGGGAGAAGAGGGATCTGAGTCAGTAATTAACATAGACACTGTTAAAGTGTGTTTCTGTAAAGCTTTGAATTCTGGATGTTGGTTCTAAATACAGGTGATATCTTGTGTGGGGGGCAGGGGTACTAGCAGGACGTGAAGAGACAGGACTGTGAATAAAAATAACTCTCTAGCATAAGTGTGTGTTTTTTCTAACTGGTGACAGCAAATATTTATTCCTAAAGCAATTTCATCATTAGGGTAGAAACTTTGTTTTTCTTAGGACTTTATGTTTATGCGTATTTATACCCAAGTAATTCAGGCATCTGCTCCAGTTCTCCCCAAAGCCTTTTTAGTGCTAGTCATTCAACATTCATCCAACAAATATTTATTGAGGGTATACTGCCATGCCAGGTGTTGTACTGGGCACTAGGAAGAGTGTAAGCTAGAGAGGCCTGGTACTCATGGGACTTGGTTTAATAAAGGACCCGAACCATTATTACAGGTTCTACTTCTACCAAGTGCAATAATGGAAAAGTACCCAGGCACTAAGATTATATACCATAATCAATAGGGTATTTTTCTAAGATCTTTTATAAAAATAGGTGAGAGTAAAAATACTAAAAACTAAGCAAAATAGGAAGATTTTAAATAAATTTAATAAAAATAAAAACATGTTTCTTTGGTTTGATCTCCATTGGCTTACGTTTCCCTAGATTTTGTACAACTTCTGGAAGCTGTTTCTTTTTTGCGTAGCCACAATGCCCTGTTTCCTTTTGCTCTCTCCTCTGCAGATGATGGCCTTTGGACTCCTTGCTTTCCAAAGTGGATATTAGTTTCCCCTATTTATCATTCATTGGGGGTACTTCAGAATACAGAGCAGTATTGCTGTTTTTACCCTGGTGACTTACAGAGGTGTTTTTCTGTTTGCTTTTTTTTTTGTACTGGGGATTGAATCCAGGGGCACTTAACTATTGAGTCACATTTGTAGTTCTCTTGGAGTTCAGATAACTACAGGCTTCGGCTTCCTTGTCATACAGCCTGGGATACAATAGTGAGCACCCTAAGAGACAAGAAGGAGAATCTGCCTGGTCCTTATTAAAGCCTAAATGACAGTCACTTTTCTTTATATTTTATTGTCCAAGTAGTCTCAGATTCAAGGTAGAGACAGAGACCTGACGAGATGTTTTAATACCTTTAGGGCACTGCTACTATTATTTGCTGAGCCCTTACTACCAAACATGGTATTTAGTATTTGATGTCAGTTATCTCATATAATCCTCACAAGTGTCCTTGGAAGGAGATACTATTGTTATCTCACTTTAAGGCTCATAGTTAAGAACTGTGTTCTGTAACACATAGCTGATAAGTATCTAGCACAACTTGGGCCCAGGGTTTTTAATTCCAAGTGTGTCTTCTTAAACACTTTCTTATGTAATTTATGGAAGAAAGCTAGCTAATAGTGACTGGATTATAAGACAAAGCAGGCTTGTGTGTTGCAGTAAAGCACATATGAAAGAATTCTGATGAAGGTAAATTATGGATGGCTTCTGGGAAAAGGTGGCATTCCAGGAGTCTTAAAGAAGGGGCACATTAGTGAACAGAACAATGAGAGGTATACTTGAATTGAAGATAGCATGAGCTCAAGATTTGAGTGTTCTCTGAGTACAAAGATAACTGATACTGGGGCACAGGTGCTTAGACTGATGGAGTGGGACATAGAATGGGCTCTATCAAGGAGGTTTTCAGTGCCAACCTGAAGCATGTATATGCTTAGTATGATAGTATGAGTTGTTGAAAATTATTAAGGAAATAGGAACTTCGTTGGTTCTGCAAGTGTGGTTCCAAACCAGCAGCAACACCTCACAACTTGTTAGAAATGCAGATTATTGGAATATAGCACCCCAGACTCTGAGGATGGTGCAGAGCATTCTGTTTTCACAAGCCCTCCAGGTGACTCATGCAAGCCCAAGTTTGAGAACCACTCATCTGAGGGCCTGTCACTCATTGTAAATCAGGCACATTTTGTATAACCTTTGTCATGGTGCTGATTAGGTGTTAGGATTGAAAGGCTTTCTGCTCTGTAAGCAGCAGGGCAAGCAATTTGGTGACTAAAGCTGATCCCATCTCTAAAGAGTTACATCTGTAACTGGTCCACATAAGATTTGAAGTGGAATTAAAATAACAAAAATGGAAGAATATGAAAAAAAGGGACTAGAACAATAGCTGACAAATCTTTCAGTCATAAGATCTTTTTTCTTTTAATGAACTCTTACTTGAGGTCCAGAACGAAAACCAGAACTTGAACTGCTGAGTTGAAGCAAAAGTTTGGGATTTAATGCTTCCTGGTAGGGAAAATAAAATGGGAACAGGCCAAGTCACATGATTTGTGTTATATCTGAGTCGGGTGGAAACATTGCAATTATTGCCTCAGGAAAAGCAAACTCCTCTGGGGACAGGTCTAAAATTTCTTCTGTGCCTCTTCAATTTGGAGGTGTTAGTAAACTGGTCACCATTGTTTTTAGCAAAACCCACATAAAAATGTGATAGCTGGGTGTAAATGAGTGCTTTTGCATACTTATTCATAGATGAAATGAAAGGGAGGTTAAGTGAAGGTAAGGGGTGGGCTATGAACTGGCACTTCCCTAGCTCCTCTAAGTCAACAGAGGGGCTGTGTGCCCTTCCAACCATTTGCCAGGATAGTCTGATACCATTTGCTAATGGTTCCTCATTTAACCATTTTTGGATCCTCATTTTCATTCTGAGCAAATATATCATTTCTATTCAAATGTGGTTAGGCAAAGCAGTATTTATGAAAAAAAATTTGAATGTGGAGCAAAACCATGAACAGAGTTATATCAATGGTCCTAAAAGAAAATGAGAGTTGATGTCAACTAATTGGGGCTTATAGTAGTTTTTCCCAGAATGTATGGTGACTTCCAGTAATGTAAATGTTTTTATATTATGAATTTATGAATATGCTTTAAGTACTATTGGTTGTCATTAGATGAGCGCTTCCTATACGCTGAAATAATTTTGTCGAGTGTTACCTCTAATCAAACTTACTGGAATTTCATCAGTTTTTACATGCTTGCTTTTTGGACTTGCCAACACCAGTTCATGGTTCTACTTTTTATTGCTTTGAAAATTTCTGCTGCATTTTTTTTTTCTAGCACTCCTCAAATGACTTAGAATGTTATAAGCACTTTGGTAACCCTGTGATCTAAAATTTTGTTATTCAGCTCTTTCTTCCTACCAGAGAACTGTCTGTGGTCTTTTGTTGGGCCTGGTTGCTGTGTTTCTCTGGTGTCTCTAGAGTCTCAAATTGTCTCTAAGTCAATTTGTTTTTAAATCATAACTAACCAAGTGTAACTTTTGGTAAACTTTCACTAACATTTTTGCTTCATACCAAGTTAAGCTATCCTTTTAAAAAGAGAGACTTATAAGAGGATATTAAATTACACAAATATTTGCTTTAAAAAAATCACAGTATTCAGGAAGCTGGCTTTTAAATTGTGATACTTTAGCTGAGGGATGAAGATTACCAGATAGCAATAATGGAAAGTTTTTTAACATTTGCATTAGCAAAATTATTTATGGTAACTAAACCATATCAGCCTTGTAAATTGCAACAGTGGCTCCAATGGATGTTCAAAATGTTTCTTCATTAATTTTCTTTTTAATTGGATTGATAATATTGTGTGAGATTTTATGTAGTCCATATCTCATTTTCTTTCCTTTTTTTTTGTACGTGATCTCAGGGAGCAAGATGGGATTAGGCTTTCTCTGTGATCCCATTTTCCTAATAACTGAATTTTAATTCTTCATCTACCAGAAAGTTATACTTCCTTTTCTTCATGGAAGCATGTATCCTTTGCTTGTTAAATTTCTGACTTAAAATTTTCAAGCTGGTATGGTGGTACAAACCTGTGATCCCAGCTACGAGGGAGACTGAAACATGAAGATTGCAAGTTTTAGGCTGACTTGGACAAATTATTGAGACCCTGTCTCAAAAAATAAAAAGATGTAGGAGTATGGCTCAGTGGTAAAGAGTCCTTGGGTTCAATCTCTTACACTGGGGGAAGGGACAGAAAAAAATAAACTCCAATAATCTCACCACCATAACATAGTTGAATCAGATTACACAACACAGGTTTAGATTGTTCACATTTTAATCAAGCATTTTAAATATTTTCAGTCTTCCTTACATTCATAAATCATACAGTTTATTTCATATGATTGAAGAATCAGAACCTTATTTATCCTCTGTATTCTCTTATTGGCTGTTTTTCTGTTGGCTATGAGCTGAAATGATATTTAAAATATTTAACAACAAAAACCATGCAGGTACCAGTGAATCAGGAAGGATACCTAACTAATCACAACAGATTATGTCCATTACACCATCTAGATACATGCTGGTGAACAACAAGCCTTCAACATTCTACCTTGGAAAGTCCTTCATAGGTGAACACAACCCAGTTGAATACGTTTTTGCTTGTAAAAATGTTATCTTAATGAACATTGATAGAGCCTGTTTTGATTTTAGACTACCTGAAACATGTAATTTAGATGAGTACAATTGTAAAGGACATAATTTGCAAAGAATTTTAACTGCTATTCTATTTAAAATATTGTTTTCTCTAATTATCAAAGTAATAAATTATCTCTGTAGACTATCTTCTACAGCACAAAAAAGGGAACTTACCCATCACTCAGAAGTAACCATATTCCTCTGCACTAATGAACACATCTCTCTCAAAAGAAAAAAAAAAAAAGTGGGAGGACTATGGTCTATATAGTAGTCTATGCAACCTGCTTGCTTTCTCAATATATTGTAAACATGTCCCTAGATATTCTTGAGCATTAAGGTTCTTTAATTACTGAGTATCAGTTACTTAATAAAACCTCAATTGTCCTGACATTTCCTTACTCATTTAGATTGCTGCAATTCCTCTTTTGCTTATGTCCCCAATTCTCTTGGCCTCTCTAGACAAAATCCTGGTGCTTGTTAAATTAAACTTTCTGCCTACCTCATGTTCACACAATACAGCTGTGCAAGGTTGCAGAGGCACCACCCTACCTTGCTGACTGGTCTCACTTTAAACTCATGACCATACCCTCTTCATGGCCTTTTGTGCTGCTTGAGAATTGGATGACATTTCTTGGTGCTTTTACTTGCCTCTTAGATTCTTGTACACTTTCTTCTCTCTCCTGAGACCTTACATGCCACTTCCCTTTGCTTTACTCTCAGCTGCTTTCAGTTTCTCTGAGCAGAAATAAAGGATCCACCCTTTCCCATGGTCACAGCAACCAACTCCCTGTCACCCCTACTCACAAACTCTTCCTCCTCACACTCCGGGCAGACCACCCATGTTCATGGCTCAGGTGCAGCCAGCCATCATGTGCTTGGTTCTGTGTCCTCTCTCAGGAGCAGGGATACCTCTGTTTTGTATTATCAATTTTTTTCCTCAGATCTACCCTGCATACCCTCTAGCCATTATGGTATTTTGTTGTGCCCTTTTACAGTAAAATACCTTGCAATTGTTGCTACTAACTGACCACAATTTCTTTTCTTCCATTCTGCATTGAGTCTATTCTAGTCAGGTTTCTTCGAACACTGTTCTAACTGAAAGTCAATTCATTTTTTGTAGTTGTGGGGACCAACTGTGAAGTAAGACTTGGTTCCTCTGTTTTTTTCCCATTCCCCTATCCCACCCCTAAATCGTGCTTCTCATATTCTCCCCTGATACAGCCCTAGTGTCCCTTTGCTGCTTTGAGAAATGATCACAGATTTTCTGTTTGAAAGCTACAAAAATTATCTCCTGAAGCTCAGAAGTCTAAAATGAGGTGTCAGGGTTACATTTCTTCTGGTTCTATAGAAGAATCCACTTCCTTGTTTTAGGTGGAGGCTGCCTGCATTCCTTGACTAGTAGTCCCTCCTTTCATCTTCAAAGTCAGCAGGGTAGTGTGTTCCAAACTCTGTTTCTCTCTGACCTCAGCTTCCATGTCACATCTCTTTCCTCTGACTTGAAAGCTTCCTCTTACAAGAACCCTTGGAATTAGATCTATCCCATCCAGAATAATCTGAGATAATCTTCCCATCTCAAGATCCTTAACTTGACTATATGTGCACAGCCCTTCTGCCTTGTTTGGTTAATCTGCTTGGTTTCCGGGTTTTTGTTGTTGTTTGTTTTTGGTTCTAAGGATGGAACACAGGGACTCACTTATGCTAAGCAAGTGCTCTACCTCTGAGCTATACCCCTAGCCCTTTCCATTTTATCTTGAGACAGTGTATTGCCTTGGCTAAAGTGCCCAAACTGGCATCAAACTTGCAATCCTTCTTCCTTAGTTTTCAGAGTAACTGGGATTACAGGTGTGCACCATCACATCCACAAGGTAACATATTCACAGATTCCAGGGATTAGGGTGTTGACATCTTGGGGATCATCTTCCTTCTTACCCCAACTCCTCCATCCATCTTGTTTTAATAGCCTTCTAATGGGTCTGCTGGCTGTGCAATTACCCCATTATAGTCTATTTCCATAGTAACCACAGTGATTCTGGTAAAACAGGTCATATCTTGTCACCCTACAGCTCACAGCTGCCTTGGGTGGTCATTTTTCTCAGAGTAAAAGGCAAAGGCCTCCCAATGGCCTTGAAGTTGCATGATCTATACTCCTGATGTTGTTGGAACACCCACTATTACCTTCCCCTTATTCTCTGAAGCCCTGTTGACCTTTGCCCTGCCTAGACTGGGGTTTTATGTGTGTTTTCTGTGACTGGAGAACTTCTATCTGGGGCCCTGGACCTGGAACTGCTTCCCCATCTGTTTAGCTGTCTGCTGAGATTTCCACTTAGGGAGATGTTTGCTGACCCTCTGATTTAAAATCACTGTTTCTGTCCACACCACATGCACTCCTCAGCTTCCTTTATGGCTTCAGGTTGAGCTCCATTGCACACATCACCATCTGATGTATTTTCACTTAGTGTTTGTTTTCATTTTTCCATTAGAGTGTAAGCTCTATGAGGGATTTTGTTTTGTTCACTACTCTATTGTACTGGGTTCTTATTGAATAAATGGAGTTAGAATGATTCCACATTGCCCTGTTAAATATAGGTGAATCTTTATGTCAAGAGCACTAGACTAAACTTATAATTTTTACCTTTTCCTCATTACACAGAAATATTCTTTTTTCCTCCTAATTTTAGGTGAATACATTTTTCCTACATCTATTTTCTTTGTCTGTAGATGGTAGAACTCCTGGCCAGGACACTTAGTACTGTTGTGTGCTTGAATATATATTTCTGTGAAGGCAGGAATACTTTACTTTGTTATCACCCACTTCTCCTTCACCCCCTTATCCTCTTCCTCCTCTCTCTTCCTTCTTTCCTCTTCCCTTCTCTCTCACTTCTCCTTTCTCCCACTTCTTCCCATAGTATATAGACCGTAGTTAGTGGTTAATGTGGTACCAGGAAGCCTAGAAGAGCTTCTGAGAAACTGTGGTCCTACCCAGGTGACTCCTTCCCCTGAGGTCTCCTGCTTGCTATCACCAGGGCCAGGGCAGCTGCTCTTTATTTTGTCTCTCAGTTCCAGTGCCCTTGTAGTTGCATCATACTGATTGGTACCCAATGTGGATTCTAATGCCAACTACTTCGGATTGTCCCTATTCTGTAGCCTCCCCTTCCTCCTCTTCTTCCTCCTCTTCCTCCTCCTCCTCCTCCTTGACTTTCTCTTCTTTTAATACCTCGTCATGTTTCAGCCACCATGAACAGAAAAGTGGTCATATTCATCAAGCCTTTTCTTTTTCCTGAATTCTCATGAATATAATTCCTGGTGGGGAGTAGGGGTTCAATCTGAAAACCATAACTTTATATCAAGCCCAGTTTTATCTGTAGATAGGTATGGGGCAAAGGTTTATGGGGTCCTGAGGCGCCACATTGACATTTGATGTTTGGAGGGTGCTTTTCTCTCATGATATTTCTGGAATAAATATAGATAGAGGACTCTTCATTCTCTGTAGCAAACCTGATTCAAGGTTGAAATGTTCCAGAAAGAATAATGAAAGAAAGAAAGGAGATGGAAGGGAAATAAAGACAATAAGGAGCAGAGTTTAGACCAGCAACTCTAAAGGTATGGCTCAGGGTCCCCAGGACCCTTCTAAGTAGTTCATGAAGTCAAAATATTTTTTTAAATAATAGTAGATTTTTCTGTTTTCACTCTCATTTTCTCCTGAGGATGCATTGGAGCTTTCCAATGGTGACAAAGGTGTATGATTTCACAACACGTAGTATAAGAAAAAGCAGACAAGAGAATATTGCTATCTTTTATGAAGCCAGAAGCTAAAGAAATATGCAGGAGTACACAACAATGACTTTCTTCTCAATGAACTTTTTTAGGTTTGGATAATATAGCAATTTTTAAAATAATACATTGTTTATGTTAACCTGTAATCAATTTATTATTGTTTTAAAATAAATTAGTTAAAATTTTTTTCAATTTTAATTTTTAAAAAGGTAATTAGAAATAGCTGTAACTCTTGGAAAGAAAAGTTCTTTATGCCTTTAATAACTTTTACGAATGTAAAGGGTCCTGAAATTAAAAAGTTGGAGAAGCACTTGTCTGGAAATTTTGACTTTTGAAATAACATTGCTCACATTCAGCTGTGTCCCAGTCTCAAAGCAGGGGTGTGTGATTCCCTCATTGAGGACATGGGTAGTGTTTCTTGACTACTTGGGGTTTGTCCTTAGCATTCAGATTTCTACTAGAGGACATAACTGGTAATAAAAACCTGCAGGAGAGTCCCAGACTCTATTAAAGAGATAAGAACCATCCTCTTTAGCCCCAATCAGTGAACTACATGAGCTGCTAGTGTGCCCTTCTGTGTAGTCATAGTATACAGTTATGGGGAAGGTATTGGAGAGACAGGGAAAGGGCTTTTGTTAAATCGTGTCATGAGCCTGTTCCTGACTTGATGCTGGGGATGCTGACAGGATCAGAACTATTCTTTGACTCTTTTTGATCAAAAGATTTTTTGTGGCTAAAGGTTCTACTCTTCCACAAAAGATATATAAATTTTTCCCCTTATAGGTTGTTTCTGGAACTAGAAAGTTTTCAAAAGCCTATAGGTTCAGTAATGCTGGATGCTTAGTTATGGTTTTGCTTTTGCAGCCTTCAAAAGCCCTTAAAATATGCCCTAAATATTTATGGATTGTCTGAGGGGGAGGGGGAGTGTATATGTATGCATGTGGTAATGTTTGTATGTGTATACACTCATGAGAACATATGCATATGCACCTCCTGTAAATAAGAGTTGGAAGAATTAAGTCATAGCTTTACAAATTTATGTTAAGCAGATTTGATTATTTGGCAGTTTACTATTAATATTGTTATTAGAGAAGGAAATCTGACAGACAAAACTGTTGTAAAAATCATTTTAGGGAGATTGTATAGAAGTAAACATATTTGACTCTGTGGCACCCAGTTGCACTGTAGATGGCAAAGCTGAGGCATAGGGAGATAAGCAGTGTGATCAGAGTCTCACAGCAGGTTAAGACCAGAGCAGGAAGTAGAACTATATAGTAATGAATTTTAAAAGTGTGTGTGTGACTCTAAAGGGAAGAATTGCCTGTGGTCTTTCTAAGTTACCTTCCCAAACAGGTGCCAGATAGGCACACTAGACTCTTCAATAGTCGTAATATTAATATCGGCGCCTTTGCTCATGTTTTGTGCTGGCATTTGTTACTAATAGGCCCACTGTCCTGTTTGGGAAGCTGCAGCTCAGCAGCTTAACTCTCTGCTGGTCCTGGTGGCAGAATTCTGATCTTTAGGCTCAAAGTCTAGAGGTTTGTTTGTTTGTTTATCTCTCACATTACCCTGATGGTTGCTGACATCAGTGATGGGCTCTGCTGCTTTGGGGGAGAGCTTTGTAAAAGCCCTATTATTATGCAGTGCTGCCAAGCATCTTGTTAGATAATGCCCAGGTGGACTCTACCTCCCTGAGGCTAATGTTTCAGATGCCATGGCTGCTTATCAAACTATACCAAAATCTTGTGGTTTAAAGCAATGATGTATTAATTTTCAGATCTCTGTGGGTTGGCTCAGTTAGTGTGTGGGATAGGGAGCAGGAGATGAGGCTGAGAAGGCAGATGGAGGCCAGATGATGAGGGAGATTGTCTGGGGGCCGCAAGGTGGATGTCACTTTTCAGAGGCATCTAGCTCATACTTTTTAAATGGGTCCTTGATATTTCTTTCATTGAGGGAACTGGTTAGGACAAATGACAGGAAGAGTATAAGAGCAAAAAAGGAGCTAGGATGTACTGAGAGAGGGGGAAGGGAAATCAGAAAAATTTGGAAAAGATGCTGCCAGTAAGAGTTGGTGAGAAGAGCAATTGTAGTTTATTATTAGGCTGGCAGATATTATCAAGTGAACATTTGGTTGTTATTGGTGGTAATGTTGTTATAATAGGGTGGAATTCAGTGCCTTATTTTTAGGGAATTTTTTTTTTTTTTTGATTGTGACAGAAACCAAATAACTCCCAAGTAACATATTGGCTCATGTAACTGAAATTTTTTAGGACTAAATCTAACTTTTAGGTATGGCCAGACCCAGAGATTATATGTCAATTAGAATTCAATCTTACTGTCTCCGTTTCTCAACCCACGATTTCTTCCAGTTAACTCTACCGAGGCAAAAAAACAAACAACAACGAAAACACCTGACCTTGTGAGCTCATTTTGCACAAGATTGCATATTTATTAACCCTCTCAGTCCATATTCTTAAAGATCACTGTCAATCACTTTTATGAAGAGAACCTGGTGTGGGGGGAGAGCATGAAATAATACAAAGTTAACAGCAATTCTTAGTTTGCTAATAAAAGAGTATGACTTATGCTTGATCTTGAAAGCAGCATGAAAATGTGGAGAATTAGCCTTGTTAGCCAAGCCTCTTCTAACCCACACCTAGCTGTCTGGGCACTTTTTAGGTTGTGTATCAATTATCCTCTCTTCTTGAGAATGACAGAATACATTGTAACATGATCTGCACTGATCATTGATTATCTCTCTATGCCTTACAGCAATCCTGTAATTTAGGCATTATTATCTGTGTTTGGCACATAAGAAACTAAGGTTTGGAGTGGTTAGCCATTTAGCACAGAGCACAGCCAGGAAATTTTAGAGCCACAATTCAAATCTAGCCAATTGGAACCCAGAGCCCCCATACTGGACTGAGTTATGTGGCTGTGCATCCCTATGATATCCAGTGTCTTTCCAGATGTTCAGTTACACCCCTCACCTTTTATTTATTTTGTTTGTTTATTTATTTATTTACTTATTAAATACACGGCAACAGTGGAATACATTGCAATCCTTATTAGCTTTAAGCAAGATGAACATATGAATTTCTGTGCATACCTTTTATGTGGACAAGATGATGATGATAACTCACCATGCTGTCTTTAGAGTGCAGAGAGAGGATCATTCCTACAAACACTTAAATGCACTTTTGCACTGTCCCAGGCAGGAGGCTAGGTATTCAGAGTATCCATTCACATGTGGCAGCTGGCCTGCTCAGGCTTAGAGTTCCACTTGAGGATGGAGCAGTATAAGCTAGTTTCCCTCTTATTGATGGGACGTCACTTGCTATCTCAAAGAACTGAATAGTCTGGGAGGGGCAGTCTCTTCCTCATCAGTGAGGCCTCATATGGAAAAACACAAAGAATATAGAAATAAGAAAATATAGTTGATACAAAGCTCAGGAGGTGAAGAGGAGGTAGGTGGTAGTACGTAAGAAATGAGAGTAGAGAATAATATACATCATACAATTCACATCATAGAAGGCCTTGAAAAATGCTTGGGCTTGATTATCAAGTCTTGAAGAGTTCTCAACAAAGTGAGAAATGCAGTCTCAGATCTGCACGGTGGCGCAAGCTCTCTTATCCACAAGAAAGGAAAGTTGGTTGCAGGGACATCAGATCTGGAGATGTGGAGACCAAACAGGGCTATTGTGAAAGATGAAAAGGACTAGAGTAACTCTTTGGTCACTGAGATAGAGAGGAAGGGAGATATACAACCAGTATTTAAGATGCAGTAATTATATACCTTGATTGATTAGCCCTGGATTAGAGAGGAGGGCTTTTGGAAGCTGACATCTCAGTGACACTCTGGTTTCCATATGAAAACCATAACAAGGTCTGCAATGGATTGTGTAGGAAAGTTGATGGAGAGTAGAAGATAAACTAGGGGGAATGAAGAGTAGTTATGATTAAACGCATGCACACAAGAATTTGGGGGGCGGTAATCCTCCAGTGCAGGCTGTTGGAGACGATAATATTAAGGTATTGAGGGCTCTGGTTCTTTTCCTTATCTACATGATTTGGGCCTTCTGGATAATGACATTCTTCTCAGCGAATAGGAAAACTTAAGTCTTAGATAAACTATTTCTATGTTTCACCTAAGTGTTGTTATAATCGCTAATACATATTTCATCCACAGGAAGAATTATGAGCTTTCTTACTCCTTTCATGTACCTAAAAAAAAGTATATGTAGAAAAACAATGTTTTTATCCAATGAGATCTTTTGACCAGTAGGCTGTTCATCCCCAAAGGGTAGTTCAAATATAAATTCCTGCTATGACCTTGTGAAAGAAAAACAATCATTACTTTTTCATTGAATTCAGACAGAGAGGTGTTTATCTTCTGGGAGGAGCAGGCAGCTTCTGGGAACAAGTAGAAGGGGAAGAAGGGAGCTCACTCCACAGAGGAGGCATTCATAAGGAAGGGAGAGCAGTCAGACACTGCAGCAAAGCCATCAGCTGTTCAGTGACTCTGATGCAGTCCTGGGTACCTTCTCCCTCCAGATAAGGTATCTGCTGTGAGAACAGTGACCTCTTAGGGACCTTATTTGGCTTTCTAATTCTTCACTTGCACTTCTAAATGATTAGAGACTTTAACATTCAGAGTGAGGGGAGGTGCATTGTAATGTTCCAATGTGTCTCTCCTTGTTCACTCAGACATGGGCTAACAAGTTTATTGATTCTGGGATAGATTCTTAATGTATCATAGTGCTGATAAATTTCTTAACCTTAGAAGATCTCTTGTGATTGGCTCACCAGACTGATAGCAAAACCACTGTAACACAGATCAGCTTAATGGGTGCATTTATTCGATTATTATCCTCCTTGACTTAAAGAGAAATTGATTACCTGTTGTGTATTCTATAGAAGTGCTTGTGCCTGGTTAAAAATCCTGTGGTCATTAGGGTTATTTTAACATTTAAAAAAGAGAAATAAATTAAGACTATTGCTAATACCAAATCAGTTTCGAATGATTGTCTTAGAAATGAGCTATTAAGATTTTTCCTTAGCTGGGCGCAGTGGTGCATGCCTGTAATTCCAGCGGCTCAGGATGCTGAGGCAAGAAGATTGTTAGTTCAAAGCTGGCCTCAGCAAAAGCAAGGTGCTAAGCAACTCAGACCCTGTCTCTAAATAAAATACAAAATAGGGCTGGAGATGTGGCTCAGTGGTCAAGTGCCCCTGAGTTCAGTCCCCAGTACCAAAAAAGAAAAAAGATTTTTCCTTGCATGAATTGATTTTTTTTGGTCATTTTTTCCTGGATTATTCTATTGCTACTGTAAAAATTATTTCTATGGGTGCCAGGTTTAATTCTCAAGTACATGTTATCCATTACTTCTCAAACATAGCTGCAAATATCCATGTGCCTGGCACCAATATTTAAAAATAGTCTACACAGGCAAAACAGCCTGCGCATTCACTGGCAAGCATGGTATTATTTTAGAGGGATCTTCTAAATGCATGGCTGTACTGAGTCAGCTCAGTTATCAGAATGCCTCATATGTGTTCTGACAGGTCCTCTTGCAAATTCTGATGTGCCTTTGGATCAGTCAGTTTGAGCATGGTGCTCTTGTGACCTTGGATGTGATTCCTGTTTGGTGCATTCACTGTAGCACAGAGTAGCTGAAATTACAGCCATATAATTTCCCACTGACTAGTCAGATGAAGAGGCAGTGACTACCAGGAAGAAGATGAGAGCTTGTAGCGATGCTTCCTTTCCTAGTCCTGTGGTGTCCTGGGAAGATCATCTTCTTTATGCAAAGAAAAGACCACAGAGCCTTCAATCTGAGCTGGTATTGCTGTCTACTCTGGCCGAGAGATGGTGACCTTAGACTGAGTCCTACTTAAACTAACTTCCATGTGACTGACGAGTTTTAAGAACTGACATGTTTTAGGCAGACTCTGAGGACCTCAGTGTCATTTTGACTTAACTTGGTCATGCTTATAATCCTGTGTTGCCCAGGAATATTAATGAAAGACCAAGGATATAAAAGACAGAGACAGATGCCTTTGATGGCTGCTTCACATTAGAGGGGGTGGGAATGGTCAGGTCCTGATCTCTTTCCTGCAGCAAATTCCAGCAAGCCGTGTCATGTGCTGCCTACACAGAAGAACAGCGTCATCAACTCTGAGGCCACCAAGACTTATAGGCTCGAACTCTACTTTCAGGAAGAAAGTGGGAAGCATAGCTTAGAAAAGGGAAAATGGATTCGTACAAGAATAGATTTTAAAAATAAAGTTCAGGTTTACTCTGTTCAGAAATTGATCACAGCCACTCATAAACATGTGTGAGACTCTGGAAATGATTCCCATTTGTTTTGGTCAGAACTTCTCTGGAGCAACTCCACATTTTGCTGTTTCATCATGGGCAGCACATGTTTACAGTACCTTCTCATTTATTCCTTATTAGAGATGGTTTGGGTACACCACTCCCTTACCATTCAGCCCATGGATGTCCAGCAGAATAAAGAAGGCAAGGGAAGCTGGTTCCTGGAGAAAACAGATATGTACACAGATATTGTTTGATGAATTCTCACTGAATAAATGATGTAACATAAAATAAAATGTCTAGCAGAAATAGAAATACAGAAGCCAACTCAAACAGGCCAGTGACAAGGAACTTGTTCAATTCAACATGAATAATAGTAACTAATCTATATGCTGTACTTGATGGTTTGTAAAGCATTTCTCATAGCTGTTATTGCGTCACTTACAATGAAGGAAGACAGCGTTGCATGATCTGAAAAGGATTCATCCCAGTTCCTGCATATGACATTTGTCCTGCTGAGATCTGTCTCTTCCTTGAACAAGATCAGCTTCTCTCCTCCCTTTTTGCCCAAGTCCCTGCACCTCTGACTTTAAGTTAGCAAGGAGTGTCTTACCCATGGCTTGCATATTTGACACCTATCTGAGGGATGCACATTTACTTTATTTGCAAGTTCATGGTGATGTTCCCCTCAAAAAGTTGCCCTATGATCTTTGCAGGGATCCTTTTCTGACATCCTCTGAGGTTTTCTGGTTTGCTGTGGGGAGTAGCAGGAGGAATGTAATAGGAGGAATACATTCTCTCAGGACTGGGGAACATTTAATGGTGGTAAAATCACTGGCAGGGTGTGAATAAAGACTGCATTCAAACTGTTGGCATTCCTTTTCCCTTGATTGTTTTTGATATGGGGTGAGTCATCTTCAGCTGGTAGATGGTGAAACTGTTAAGAGCCTTCTGTTTATTTTCCCAGATGCTCAGCAGTTCTTGCAATTGGTGAGCTATTCCTCAGTGACCAGGGCTGGTCTTGTGGGGACTTGGGAATGGGATGCAGCAGCAAAAGCAAAACTTCTCTGCCATTCTATCTTTATGTACTAGGGAATTTGTATTTAACCAAGCCAACTTATGTTCCTTGGGGCTATAAAAAGGACCATATTTTAAATTTTTAATCACAACCTCTGCCCATAGAAATGATCTGTGATATTATCCTCAGTAGACAAGATACAGCCTTATTTCTGTTTTTCACTTTCTTTATTTTTCATGTGGGGATGCTTATGTTAACATTGTTTCCACACCCACCACTGTTTCCACACCCACCACTGTTTCCACATTTTTTTTTAAGTCTCAAAAAAATTAGGCATTCTGGAATTATACTGGCAAGCTCCTTATTCCTGAAATACTGAAATACCTCAAGGATGCTATATTGCATTCTCTTGAGGGTTTAATTTGCTTGTTTGTTTGGATAGCTGCTTACAGTAATGTTCATTTTAGCAAGATGTTTAATATTTGTTTTTCCTTTTTTTGGTTATGAGTCAAAATGTCCTAGATGATAAAACATGGTCAAAATAAATAAATAAATAAAACCAAATAGATGGAGTCAAATGATGTGAACAACATGCAAGTGTGGGCGAATTCACTTTGGAAAATTTCAGAGCAGTAATTTGGCCCAGCAAGCACAAAGGATATTCAATGTCAGTTGCTTCTTTATCCAATTTAAAACTATAGTCCAGAACCCTTATTTTGAAATCAATGGTCAATCAAAATTTTAACTCTCCTTTTAATTATTAAACATCTATTTTCTTACAGATGTTCTAAGTCATTTCTATACAGGAGCTATTTTGCTAGTTCATTAAATGTCACAAACTTAAGTTTTATGATGGAATTTTTTGGAAAAGTTGTGCCAATTTACTTAGTATTTAGAGACTATAGGAAACATAACAGAAAGACTGATTTAGAACTTCAGAAAATGAGTGACTTCCGTTCATTTGTTATTTTAAGGCTAAATACAATGCATAAATGCTTATTTTTAAATTTACCCCAAAAGCCAAAAAGCACATCCATTAATAAGCAAAGTTTATAAAGTGAATGAGTGGCATAGCAATATCTCTTTTCTCTAATTATTTTCTTTAGAGTATAGCAATTGACTTACAGTGGAGCTATTTTCCTGTCCATAGAGTGCCATATCTGTGCATGCTTCTCTTGGTATTAGATGATTATGAGTTCTTTCCTATCCATGGGCATGTTGAGTACATTTGACTTCATGAGTAGCAGTAGTTCTTATTTTTGCTGGAGTTTGAAAATGCTTAGAACCATCATAGACCAACTATTTGAGTGTTAGACCAGCTCTGAATGTTTATAGAATCTCATGGGCCTTTTTGATGAGCTGCCAAGATTGAGTCTTACTGCTTTAGCAATTTTATCAATTTAGGTAACTGAAAAGTAGGAAAGTGAGGATATTTCCAAAGATATATAAATGCTTATTTTAATTTTTGTATATTGATTTGAGAATATAAAACTTTTGTAAGATACAAAAGGCAAACTTTGATAAATGAGGCAAAAGATTTTTCCAATAACAAGACTTATGGAAAAGTCCTGTTCTTTCTAATGTATTTCTAACCTGTGTGTAATTCCAATTAAATTATAGCTGCTTGTTTTCAGAAGTTGATAAGAATACATTTAAATTTCATCTAGAATTAGCTGGCAGTATAGCAAAGAAAATTTTAGACATTAATATTTTTAGGGAGGTTTGTCCTACTTATTTTTTTTAATTTTATTGTTGGTTGTTCAAAACATTACATAGTTCTTGATATATCATATTTCACACTTTGATTCAAGTGGGTTATGAACTCCCATTTTTACCCCGTATACAACTGATGTGATTCTGCAATCTGTCCTACTTATTTATAGCATTTAATAATACAAGTTTAAACATTTACGTTGGTAATTATGAATAGAAATATAAAGAAACAAAAGATTCAAAGACAAACCCAGCATCACAAAGATAATACAGTTAATAATGACAAAAGGACAGTTCATTGCAAAGGACAAATATTTGGCTCATAACAGAGACAAATTGACAAAATCAAGAGAAGAAATAATCTAATATTTGTGATAGTAAATATAATTATGACTACCTTTTGATGATTGAATTATAATTATTTCTTTTTCCTTTCATCTGTATTTTCCAAAGTTCAGTGAACATGTATTATATAAAATAAAAACAAAATATTTCAAGCATGTTTATAAATTAGAATAAGCATAGTGAGTGATTAATCACAGTTATGGACACTATTACTATCAGCCGTAAACAGTAACTGTTATGTCTTGGGTATTCTGCTAGAAACTCTTTGAGTTACAAAGGTGAAAAAGAAATAGAGCAATAGCCAATTGTAGCAGGGCACTGAAGGTGGGTTGGTTCATCCTTCTCCTAGTTCTGGTTGATAGGTAGTGCTGCCTGGAGTGATGCATTAAAATGAACTTTGGGACTGTTTCTAGGTTCACCTTAAAGTGTGCTGATCATCTAATAATATCTACTCTTGGCCATAGAGAAGAACAGTGCAGTATTTGTGTGCCATTCTCAACCTAGTTAGGGAATAAGGTAATCTTATTTCCTATAGATAAGATGAGTACTGGGGAATGTGTGTAAGGCAACATAAGAGGTAAAAATGAAGAATTGGGGGATTTCACAGAAGCATGAAGTTACTTCTGTCTCTGGCTTCTGCAAAATCAAGTTGTTGCATGGGTTCTGTTAGAATGCTTTCTATTTCTGAAAGAAAATTCATGGTTTTCTGAAGTATACTTTCCAGATTTTAGCCTCAGGAACCAAATAAATCTAAGCCAGTCTTGTTATATCATACAAGAATATACATTATGTATATTTCTGGCATGACAGTTTCTGTACATCCAGACTATGATACCATGAGCAGGTGGGGCAGTATAGGTGGCCAACAGGTTGGAAGATAAAGATGAAAGGTATAGAAAAGAGGGAAACACACCTCTTCTCTGACCACAGTCCCGTGCTGCAGATCATGTGATACCGCCATACTGCCTTTCACTCCTGTGGCCCATGTATGTCTTCACAAAGTGAGCAGTGTCTGAGATGTCGTCACTGAAGTGAACTCTTCAGATTCTGTTAGCATTTAACTCCAGAAGTTATTTTTCATTCCTGGCTAGTGAATTTCTAAAGCATTCTGACCACTGAAGGGCATTGACTATCATTTTCAGGAAGACGGTGATTTTTGTATTGCTATTCTATTCTCTGGACTTATCCAACCCCTGTGGGGGCAGGGGGATAGGTGACAGTGAAGGTGAACCCGTGAACTCCTCCTAGGGGCTGTTCACCCCTCCTAGAGTGAGAATGAGTTCTGCAGATCACAGCTTATCTCTGGCTTTCCTTTCCCATTTATTTATAAACACAACCCCACCCCACCCCAACCCCAACCCCTGCTTTTTTATAGGAGCCTCGTAGGTTTCCTTTTATTTAATTTTGAGATCACTACCACTAAGACTGAGATGTAGGACTGGTAGGTTAATTTTTATGTTAGTGTTTGGGAAAATCTCTCTGTATTTTTCATCCCTTTTAATTTTGAATCATTTGTGTTTTAAGGATGGAGAGGAAAGAAGCAGTTCAGGTGCAAAGATATTCCTGAGTTTTGAGTCCCTGCAGTATGTTCCTACTGCCTGTTTTCAGCATGTGTTTGAAGCACAGCTGGAGACAGATTTCTTCAGTCTGGTGCATCCTACTATATCTTTGGAGCAGCTTTGACCACCTTTAAGACAAAATAGTTTCTTATTTTCTTCAGTCCTGTCTTCAGTTTCTCTTGTTGGTGGTCATTCTTTTTTTGAGTACTGGGGATTGAACTCAAGGGCACTCAGCCACTGAGGCACATCCCCAGCCCCCCCCCCCTTTTTTTTGTATTTTATTTAGAGACGGTCACACTGAGTTGCTTAGCACCTTGCTGTTGCTGAGTCTGGCTTTGAATTCTCAATCCTCCTGCCTAAATCTCCCAAGCTGTGGGGATTACAAGTGTGCACCACCACACCTGGGTGCTGTTGCTCATTCTTTAGAAACTTCAGCCAAAAGTGAGCCCAGGAATCCAGGTATTGTCTAGTTCAGACATCTGCTTTCTGTTGAATAATGAAGGCTAGAGCTGAGTTGTGGGTGTGTGTGTGGGGGGCATAGTTTCTGTTCTGTGGTTCACAAGGTGAGCATGCTGTTGTTTGAAACCACTAAGTGTTTCTCACACTTGCTTCTGTGAACTGACCCATACGTGTTCCTGCAAAAGTCGATCTTGTCAGACTGGACTCATCATTTTAACCATCCCCCATGGGCTCATGTCCTTAGTGCCCAAGATAGTGCCAATAGTGTTGGGGAAGACAGAGCTGGGGATGGGATCCTTAGCAGTTGCCTTGCAGTTAGATCTAGAGGTGTTCTAGGTTTTGTCGTTTAAATTTTAATGTAACAGTGATTTGGGAAAAACATATCTCATACAGTTTTTATTGTTGATTAGTATTTTACATGTATATGATATTAGAATCTTAAGGACTGCATAATTCTGCTTAGGCCATGGTGGCACATGATCGATAGCACTGACAGTGCATATATGGCGAAAAGAAAACTTTAACTTCTGGAGAACCTTGTCTGTTTTTTAAGACTTTATTTGTATGGTTTGTATTGTGTTGCAAACAGCACTTGTTTCTGAAGCCTTCCCTAGTCTTCCAAAATACTCTAATCATAATTACCTTTTAGTGCTCAGAAGTATAATCTTTAATAAGACTGTCCTGGTTGAAGACCAGCTCCTATTGAAGCAATCTGGAGCAAGGAATTAAATCTAAGTCTTAGTATACTTGTCTATAAAATGTGAATTAAAGTAATGGCCACTTCCTGGGCTTCTTGTCATGGCAAAATGAACATAAAGCACACAACATTGAACAGTAAGCTCTCAATAAAAGTTTCTAAGTATTTTAAAAAATTGATTTGCATTATGTTTTATAGTGTTTAACTACAATTTGTAATGAATGTTTTAATTTCTTTTCCTAGGAGGATCATATGTATGTTAGTCAGCTTTCCTTTACTGTAAGAGAATACCTGAGATAATCAGTTTATGAATAAGGAAGGTTTATTTTGGCTCATAGTTTTTGGAGATTCGTGACCATGATCAGGTGGACCCATTATTTTTAGGCCTCTGGTGAGAGCAGGTAGCACATAATTGTGGGAGTGTGCAACATAGCGAATAGTTTACCCCATGGTTAGGAACATAAGAGAGAAAAGAAAAGATATGGACCTCACAGGCTCCTTTATGGGCATGTTCGCCCTCAGTGATCTAAAACCTTCCACTAAGACCCACATCTTAAAGTTTCCACCATTTCCCAAAAATGCCAATCTGGAGACTAAGCTTTAACCACATAGGCCTTTAGGGGCTTCTCTGGATCTGTACTGTAGCAACATAGAATATAGAAAATTCAATATTTTCAGTATTCTTTTTTACTTATGAATCACATCCAAACCAGTTCAGTTGATTGTTTCAAGCAATAAAAGCCAAATAAGTCGGTATGTGTCAGATCCTCCTGGAATAATGGCCATATTTTCACTTCTTGCTTGTGATTTTCTCAACAAGATTTTATACAACTTCAGATTCTGATGAAATTTTATTTGTATTCATCGGTGTGACTAGGCTTGAGAGTTTTGAGTCTGTTTTTATAATTACAGCCAGCCTGTGTCTTCATAATGACTCATTTCCCTGAAATGCACTTCATTCTCAAGTAATTCTGATGCATAAACCAAGAAATTAGCTGCACATTCAGCTCTTCTTTTAGGGAAAGGCTTCTTCAAACCGAGCATGATACACATTTTAAGTTATTTTTTGTTACATGGTCTCCTTATATATTCAAGTGTTCTATATTTTTGATCTGCCGTTATTTATTGACTTTGCATTTTAAAAGACAGTCTCTCTTTGTTGCCCAGGCTGTCCCTTGCACTCAGCTAAACAACCCTCAGGCCTCAGCCTGTTGAGTAAGCTGCAACTTCAGACACATGCCACCTGGACCAGCTGTTGACTTACCCTTATTAAAAAATAATGAAGTACATTTGAAATAAATACTTTGTTACAAAGTAAGATGGCTTAAGGAAAGTAAATTTTCATACAAGAATGTTAAAAGGAATAAACATGTTTATTGGAAAGTAGGTAACGTAATTTTAAATGGCCTAGAGTTATAGATGATTTGCTGAATCTAAATTAAGCTGAACTCTGAACTTTTGAGACGAGCAGCAGAGGAGGTGGCAGTGAGGGCTGGTGTTCCATGGTGACTTCTTTGGGTGAGGAGGGGAAGCTGTCTCAGCAAGAGCATGAAATGGATGAAAGCATGGGGCAGAGGTGCTGATGATGAGTGTTGAGGCCTGTAAGTAGAGTGGTGACCAGGAAATTTTCCATCTTAGAAAGGCTTCTCTGACAGAGTGGTATACAGAGTGCCTACTATATACAATCCGCATTGGGAGTGCAAAGAACAGGGACTGCAAAGAATTGTGAATCCTGGGAAACCAACTGCTACCCTTGATCATCCTCCTGAATCCCCTGTCCTTGAATTTAGATTGCAGAGTCCTTCCTGGGACCCCCCAGTTCAGTTTTGGGAAATGGGTGAACTGACTCTCAGCCACTATTTGCTCTAGAATTAGTTCTGCGCATAGGATTCTGACTTTGGTCTAGCTTCTGCCCCACATTCCTGGAAAGATTGTTCCATGGCAAAGAGACTGTACTTCCCTCCAACTGGGAAATGTGATGTGAGCTCCTTCCTCCGGATAGTCTGGGCTACATATTCTGTTTTCCTAAATCTGTTGGAGGCCACCTTTATCCATTCAACTTGTATGCATTATGTACCTATTGTATGCCCCTTTGATGAATTGGAAGAAAAAGTGTCCCACTTGCAAACAGAATGTTTAGAGAAATATACAGTCTGCCTAGGCTGGCGGTGACAACTCTTCCCATAAGTCAGAGATTATAACTGGGCATCCTGCTGGCCAGACCAGGCCTGCCAGTTGTATTTTGTTTGACTGGCACTGTTGTAATTTTCTAAGACTTGAATGCCTTTTGTTAGAGCATATCATCCCCAGCTCACCAGAGATCTGTCATTCCACATTGATCTGTAGCATGCCAAACATGCATACTGAGCTAGCTGCCTGGACCCGGAAGGTACTTGAGTATGTTCCCACTGCCCACCATTCTGGTAATGAGATCTTGGAAATTTCCAAGTTGCCAAAAAATTCCTGGGTATATAATCAGATCTGCTGTGTGTTCTCCTTCTCCACTTAGGAAAACTCATCCATTTAGGATAGGATATGTGGCTGCGGAAAAGATAATTTTCTACTTCTCTCAATTAAGAATCAATGAAAGACTTCATATATTTCATGCTAATGCCAAATGTATAAAGGTATTTTTTCAATGTTATTGCTTAGTTGTTTAGTGGATAATTTGCTGTATTCCATCTTAATACTGCACTAAGAATTGATATAACATCTTTTCTTTATGACATATTCTCATTTAATCTGTGACATTTAACTCTAGAATCAAGATGAACAATTATTTTCTTCTTTATAAGTCTGATGCTAGAATATTGTAGAGCATTGTAAGTCTTAAGAGCACTTAATTCTAGAAACCCTGCTTATAAGATAGGGATATCAAAATATGACATATACATATGTATACATAACATATATAAACAAATTAGTATATAGTCATATAAAAACTTACTACTTAACAACTCTGAAAACCATCTCCACAAGTTCAGGGGGCATTTTAATTTTAGTGAAGTATGTGTTGTCTTTGTTCATTTTACATGGGGTTTCTATACTTTTGGGAACTGAAAAAAATAAAAATAAAATCAGATTTGTTGTCTAAACTCAAGGTGCCTTAGGAAACAAATGAGGCATGCTTCGTTTCTCTCATTTTGAACACTAAAGACATCAGGAACATAACCATGTAGCGAGTTGGCAGAAAATACAGAAAAAAATGCTCAGAAAATACAGAGCCACCATTTCTTCCCTTAAGGGAATCTAACATACATATCTTGTACTTCACTGTAAAGGTTAACTGTCAGTCTATATTTGCGAAGCAAACTAATTGGTATTTCTGTGTTTATGATCCTGTATACATATAATTATGCAACATTTTCAGCAGGAAAAAAATTTCCCACATGTAATAAATGACACACTGCGACTGTCAGTTAAAGCTAGTAATTTTAAAAAAAACCTTTTTTGACGCATAGTCATTGTATATATTTATGGGGGACAGCATGATAATTTGATACAGATATACAATGCAATGATTGAATCAACTCCTCTAAAACTCATCATTTCTTTGGGTTAGAAACATTTGAATTCCTCTCTTCTGGTTATTTTGAGACATACAATAAATCCTGAACTATGGTCAATCTTAAAACACTAGAGCTCGTTCCTCTGATTTAATGTATTTTGGTATTTGTTATCCAACCTCCCTCTCTACACCTTCTTCTTCACCTTTCTTAGTTTCTAGTGATCACTATTCTGTTTTTATTAGATCAGCATGTTTAGCTTCCACACATGAGTAGGAACATGCTTTGTCTTTTTGTACCTGGCTTTCTTCACTTAACGTAAGTTCTTCTAGTTTTATTCATGTTGCCACAAACGGCAGAATTCCAATATTCTGTTGTGTGTGTGTGTGTGTGTGTTTGTGATACAGATACACACCACATTTTCTTAATTCATTCATTGTCAATGACACCTCATCTGATTCTTTGTCTTGGCTATTATGAATAGTTAAAGCTTATAATTCTAAAACAAAATGAAACACAAGAAAAGCACACAAAACTACTTCATATTAGTGAAAAAATGATATTACATATTTCCAGACCATGAAATCTATTTGAAAAAACTGGAAATAAGTTCATGATTAAAGTATTTACCTTTTAGATTTGCCAAGGTTAATGTTAACTCATCCATCAATAGTTCACTCTGGCCAGGCATGTTGCCACATGCCTATAATCCCAGCAACTCAGGAGGCTGAGGCAAGAGGATCATGAGTTCAAAGCTAGACTCGGCAACTTGGTGAGGCCCTAAGCAACTCAGTGAGACCTGGTCTCTAAATAAAGTATATTTTATAAAGGACTGGGGATGGGGCTCAGTGGTTAAGCAACCCTGTGTTAAGCAACCCCAGTTCAAAAAACAAAAAAGGAAAAGTTTGCTCTAAGAATAACCTACATTTTATGGAATGGCTTGAGTTAGTGCTTTAATATGTTGGATGAGTGAGTAGACACAAAGTAATAAAAATGGGTCATTCAAGTGTAATTTCATTAAGGAGCCCATCCTGATAAATATAAAAACACTGAAGCGAAAACCAAGTTTCAAAATCTCAGAAATAATACTTAAAATCTACTTTTGGCTTTTAAACCTTCTATCTCCACTGAAAGGGCACATGAAAGAATCTAGCTGTTGAGACCAAAAAGGAAGGTTTTTTTTTTTTTTTTTTTTTTTTTTTTTTTTTTTAATCAAAGAGCATTTCCCTGTAGAGAATTGTGCCATGAGTCTTGCCTCATCCAGTTAGGTCTCCCATCATCTCAAGTAAAAAAAAGGGCTTCAAGGAAACTAAAGACTTGGTATGTTTCTCCTGCAGTCTCCTGGGGATAAGTGAAAGTGGAGCTGAACAAACAGCCATTCTGTGGAAGTTAGGAGGGGTAGATGCCATAGTCATCTTGAGGAGACCAGCTTCTCTTTTGGATAGAGCTCTGAGTGTTTCTTATAGACCAGTTTGGGCCAGGAGCATCAAAGAGTGGGAATGAGAATGATTCAGGTCCTGTTACACAGGGCAGTCAGGAGAGAACACAGGACTTCAGCCAACAAAAGTTTTATCTCAGATGCTTCATGAGGAGCATTTGCAGGGCTGGCTTCAGGGACTTGTAACCTGTGGCATTGCAAGGGGCATGTGATTAAACACTGGGCTATTGTCATCTTGAAATTTTACATTTTGGGGAGTGTGGGGGCCTCCAGGTTTGCATTTTGCTCTGGGTCCTGAAGATTAGGTAGCCAGTACTAAATCTGTGACCTACATTGAGAAAACAGGATGAAAGAGTCCCAGCAGTGGTGAGGGAGAAGTCCTTGAAGGAAATCAACAAGGACACCATGAGAAAAGAGTAGACCTTAAATATTTACCACACTCAATTGACAAAGATAGCATACCAACTAATAAAAGGCATGTAGAACTTTCCTACTTCCCTCACCTCTTTCTTTATCCTCCTACAGCACCTGTCAACAGAAAAGATGAAGCCTGCTTAGAAAGAGGAGAAAAGGCTTTGCTATGTACTCCTTTGCCAGGTGGGGGTGTTGGCCTGCAGTAGATGCTAGCTGAGGAAGAGAGACAGCCACAGATTTTCAAATAACTAGAATGGGACTATTCTGTGACTTAAAGTGACTACTATAGCACTTTCATTAAATGGAATTGCTTAGAAATACCATGCGGCTGTCCAAGTTTTTCTCCAGGAGTGTGGGGAGAATTACATTGAATGCATGTTAAGGGAAAGTGAAGTACAAAATGGAATTGCTTTTGAAATTGCATTTCTCAAGTGATACTTATTCAATATATGTATTGATTACATAATTGAATTTGAAGAACCTAGAAGCACCAAATGCTTTTAACTCATAAATGTTGTTATCTTTTAAATTTAAGATAATTTTCTGAAAGGTAGCTTAAATTTAACAGTGAAACCACACTTTTTGTGCATTTTATTTCTTAATATTATTTGGTAGTAGGAAAAGAAATGTTAGAATTTTTTTTCCCATTTGTCCTAGCACTTGGGTTCATCTAGTTGGTGGCTTGTTGACAGTGTTCTAAAAATGTAATAATTGTTTAATGCAGTCACCTTTAAGGTGAGGAACCATATGTAATATTTTTTTAGATAACATGTTTAACATTTGACAGAATTAAGCTTGATTTATTTTAACTTAGTTTTTCAATGGCTGTAGCATAGAATATCTTTTTTTTTTCCTAGTAACTATTCCAAAATGACCTCAATTAGGAAAAATATTGATGGCTTTCAATATATTTCTTCTGCTAGTGTTCCATTTTATGCAGATTGTTGTAGACTAATTATAAAAAATCGCATTTAGTGTTATTCATTGGTGTGAAATTAACTTTATTACCCATGAACTGACATTTAGAGTAAAATAGAGTTATGTTCTTTCCTGGGATTCTATGAACTATATTTTAATGATATTCAACCACAAGGAGATAATTGAATTTTTAAAAAATCTGCTGAAGTCTTTTATAGTTGGTCAAACTTTACAAAATATGAATCCTGTGATTTGATTTTTTTTACATAAAAAAATTTAGATATTTTTTCTAGCAGATATTTTCATAATGTCATTCAGGCTAGAAAATACCTTATAGGGGATTTATTTGTTGTGACTTACCTGATTATTATTTGAACTATAAATTATAGAGATAATTTTGTTTATTTTTGAAGTTTTGCTAAAAGTTATTTTGTCAATATTTTTTATTTACTTTGTTCTTAATTTTTTAAATGTTAATTTTACAGATTTGAGGGGTACAATGTTACTATTTTTGGGGGGGCACTTACTGAATTCAGGGGCACTTGACCATTGAGCCACACCCCAGCCCTGTTTTGTATTTTATTTAGAGACAGGGTTTCACTGAGTTGCTTAGCACCTTGCTTTTACTGAGACTGGCTTTGAACTCCCTATCCTCCTGCCCCAGCCTCTGAGTTGCTGGGTTTACAGGCGTGCACCACTGGGCCTGGCCATAATATAGTGATTTGATACATTTACATAGTGTGTAATGACCACTAATTTTATTTTAAATTGGAAAAGACTATAAGTAGAATTTGGATCCCTGAGGGGGCATCATGTGAAAAACTATATTTGGATCATTTGTAATATAAAAGACTATTATTTTCAGGGGGATACTTGGATTGTAAACCAGCAGCACTTTACTAAGATACATATGCAGTCCTTTATATTTTTTATTTTGAGATAGGGTCTCATTAAGTTGTTTGGGACCTCATTAAGTTGCTGAGGCTGGCCTGGAACTTGTGATCCTCCTGTGTCAGCCTCCAAACCACTGGGATTAGAGGCGTGTGCCACTGTGCCTAGCTCGAAGACTGTTCTTAAGGGAAAGTGTTTAGCTTTCCATCACTGGGACAGAATATCTGAGGTAATCAACTTAAAAGTTGGAAAGGTTTATTTGGTTCACAGTTTCAGAGTTTTCAGTCCAGGACCATATGGTGTATGGGAAACAAAGTGAGAGGAAAAGGAGGGTCCAGGGTCCTACAAGGACATGATCCCTTGACCTAACTTCCTTAAACTATATCCACTTCCTAAAGGTTCTACCACTCCTGGTAACATCACAGGCTGGGAATAGCCCTCAACATATGGGCTTTGGGGGGGGGGCATTAAAATATTGCAGCTATAGCAGAAAAAAAAATTTTAAATGAGCTGAATGGCATGCCAGGCTGGTCAAAATTGGGGTCACATTGGCCTTTTGCTCACCACCTGACCTCCTGAGCCATTACTCAGAGCAATTGTGAACATCATTTGGAAAGGTAATCACAAAACCTTCTTCTAAATATCTTTCTGTATATTTGTATTTCTTTCTTCAATACATTCTTCTATTTTCATCCTAGGCTCGCAGGAAGGAGGTGTTTATCCAGGAACGGTATGGGAGATTTAATCTAAACGACCCATTCTTGGCACTCCAGAGAGACTATGAAGCAGGTGCTGGTGACAAAGAGAAGAAACCCGTTTGTACCAATCCCCTCTCCATCCTTGAAGCAGTCATGGCCCACTGCAGAAAAATGCAAGAAAGAATGTCTACACAGCTGGCTGCTGCTGAGAGCAGACAAAAGAAGGTAATGAGGCTTTCATTACTGATATTTTATGGTCATTTCCCCATGATGCAGGGTAAATGAAGAAACTATCATTGAGGTAGATGCTTGTTGCTAAATATTGTATTTTCAGGAGGAATTGGGATAAGTACTTTGATTGGCAAAATGCTACAGGTTCTGTGTCCCTTTTAAAATGCAACTTAAAATGCAACAGAAGGCTGGGGTTGTGTCTCAGTGATAGAATGCTTGCCTAGCATGTGTGAGGCACTGGGTTCAATTCTCAGCACAGCATATAAATAAATAAAGCCTGTTGACAACTAAATAAATATTTTAAAAAATAAAGCAATTTTTAAAATCCTGAAACAAAAATGCCATGGAAAGTAACAGTAAATCATAAGGGAAGTTTGACAAAGGAATTATGTTTCCCATGATGGTTACTTTGAAACTTTCTTTAAAAGATGTATTTTTGAATTTTTTTGTTTTTGTTTTTGTTTTTGTGATGGGGCTGGAGAGCCTTTATTTTCCCAGAGCAGTAAGACTTGCTTTAGCTGCATGGTGGCTCAATCCAGCAGTGCAACCAGTACTCTCTGATCATTTGGGAGCATACCCAAGTTATTTTATCCAGCACTTGTCTAAAATATTTGTTTGCAATCAGAAATAATTTTATTATTTTAGTTTTTGTTATTTCTTTGGGAAATGAAACATCAAATAGAACAGAATGAAAGTTTGTATGGCTTATCCAGTGTCACAATGTGTTGTAAAGTACTGGTGAGTGTCAAATTCACCTTTGGGATGCAATGACTGGCAGCTGCAGACCTCCTGCTCATACATGTCCATTTGAACCCACCTCCTTCCCCTTTCACATTCCTTGCACTGGAGTACATGCTTCAAAGAATACTAAGCCTGATTTTAAAAAAACAACATATTGCGATTTATCATAAGGGAATTTAAGTTTCAATTTTATCTTTCTAACGTGCTGCCAATACTGTTGATTTTATTAAATAAGAGAGGAGGTCATAGAAGCTAATGCTGCCTGGTGTGATTAAATTAAAATTAATGTTTTCCCCAATCATTATTAAAGTACAAATTAAAATGTTTATCCTTTTCAGAGAATTCTTCATATCTCATATTTAACACCTGATGTACATACAACCTGAATGCAGTATGCTGTCAATATTTATGATAATATCATTAAACACGCATGTGTCTTTTCCTTGTAATTAGGTCTTTAGTTAACATATGAATGCCAACATTCTGGTGTAGGCGCTGAATAAAGCAAACATTTTCCTCAGTATGTTACATGGTAGAAAACGAAAGCACTGACTAAAATAGTGAAGAATAGAATTGCCTTTATGATGTGAGGCAAAGTCACAGTTGTACTCTGGACTTTGCAAACCCTCCACCAAGCCCTGCAGTCAACCACACTTAGCAAATCCTCCACCAAACCCTGCAGACAACCACCAAGGTCTCTGGAGGGTTTAAAAACTCCCCACAAACCGCACAAGCAGAAGCCAGTTTATTTCAGCTGATGTCACTGAAATTCATTTATATTTCTTGGATGGGTTACATTTTAATTATGTTCTTAACATGTCAAATGAGCTATATAATAATAAATTATTTCTACTGCAATTTGTGCTGTATTATCAAAAATCAGGAGGATATTTTCTTTTCATTTAATATATAAATAATGCATACTTGCCTCAATTTTACTTCAGTCCTGCTTTTATTTATCCTCTCTCTTTTAGGAGAAAATAAAGAACCCATTTCTAGTTGAGTCAAAGATTTTATTATCTGGCTAATTTTTTTCTAAATCAACTTACATCCTGTTTGTTTCTGAATGACTGGGTCATTTCCAACCTGGCTGGGAGTGAAAGGAAATTGTTCCTGTCCTGTGAACCCTGAGAGGCTAATATAAGATGAGCCAGTGCATCTGCCTCCCATGTATACCAGGGATACAGGAGTCCTTTATGGCCAGATTCATTGGCTGTATAGTCTCAGTGAAGGGTTGTTTTTGACAGGAAATGCTGTTTTTTATCTTTAAATAATACTCTCTTCCAGTAGATTACAGTGTTTCAGAAGAGTGGCAGTTTATACTCTTACCCTGTATCTTTCAAGAAAATATGTCATCACCTGATAAAAGCAGAAACCCCAAAGTTATCTTTCTTTTTTTAAACAACAAAATTATCTGTCACCTTTAATCCTGACACACACTCTCTCTCTCTCTCTCTCTCTCTCTCTCTCTCTCTCTCTCTCTCTATATATATATATATATATATATATATATATATATATATATATAAAATTTTAGCCAAATGTCTTCAGTACCCTGGTATATAGAGTAAATTGCAGCTTTAGAAACCTAAAAGCAATAAGGAAAAAAAATCAATTATTTTAAATGAGTTCAGTTCTTTAAATCATAGCCAGAGCGAAAGGCTGGGAAAGCAAAGCCCATTATCTGTAATTCAAGTATTTATTACCTAACACGGCATATCTTTTTGGTAATACTAAGACATTTGGCCTCAGTGTTGCTCTGGTTGGCCTCTCAAGGCTAGAGAAGAAGCCCTGTGCTCATTCATGCATAAGTTCCTGCTGAGACTACTAATAGGAGGGTTAACTGTTTGGTAATTTGTGTGCCAGAGAAATTTGGGCAAGAGTCAATTTGGCAAATGGGCTGAGTCTGTTAAACCACTCTGAATAAGCTAATGAGTAATCGTCATGGGGAACTTTGCCTCTGGTAATCTACTCCATGTTTTGAGCCAGGAACCCAGGGTGGAATGATATGTGGGTTTCTGGGTTTCTATTTTTCATCTTGTGCATCACCCTCTAATAGGGCTTCTATTCTAATCTATTTGAAAAATAGGGAGGACATCCATATATTTCTGCATTTTATTCATACTTAGAAAGCATTGTTTCTAGTCCTGAAATAGGAAATTTGAGCAAAGCCTTTAAAAATAAGAAGTCACAATAATAATTAGGGAATTCAGAGGAAGAGCAGATCTTTTCACCAGTGAAACAGCTAATGATAGTACTGTGTGTTAGATATAGCTTTTTCCAGGTCACAGCTCTGTATAATTAGGCCAGTTGCATGACAGTAGTTGCCTCTGATAGGATTCTTAGTTTTAAGCAAGTGAAGCCAAAGCCCATTGATATTTGTTGACTGGCTTACAGAAATATCAGCTGTTTTATAGCATGGTTCATCATGGTTGGACCGCTAGGGGGTCAGCTCTTAACATCCAGTATCATAGGCAGATGTTTCTTCCAAAGCTAGTCTCCAGCAGTTGGTGCTTCTGCTGATGAGAGCTGGAGGCTGCAGCTTGCCCCTCTTCCCTGATGATGCCAGACAGCCTCTCATCATCACTGCGTAGAATCCGGAGTGTGCCTCTACAGTCCTGTGTCTTTGCATCATTTATTTTCTATTGGAAGCCCAAGGCAATATATGACTTGCCAACCTTAGGCCACAGGCTCCCTAGCTGCATGGAAGGCCAGAAAAGTAACCATTTAACATATTTATATTCTGTAGGGAATAATTGTTATGTGGAGAATTCTACCAGGAACATATTCCAGTGTTAGACAATGGGAGAAATGACAAGTGGGCCATAAAAGAACAAATTGTTTTGTTCATTTTATTTCATGTGACTTTTTCTTCTTGTTATAAATAACCACTTCATTCTGCCATCTGTATCCAGTGCTTTCTCTTTCACTATGCAATGGTTCCATTTATCACACATATGAATATATTTTAGTTTTAAATTACTTTCTATAATTTAAACCCATAATAACATGGTAGAGAATCATCTATAATGACATTTTTAGGAAAAAATATTTAGCACGTTTTTATATGTGAATGCTTATTTTAGCTCATTTCTGTATTTTCTTCTGTACCTGAATGATTACTACAGCTCACTTTTGTATAATTCATTGTTAAACTTCAAAATGCATTCTGATTTCTCAGGAGCATTGCAGAACAATTACTAAAGGAAAGCTGCAGACTCAGGTCTGTGGCTGTGAGCTGGATTTTGAGGACAGAGCATTTTGCCTGATCCATGTAAAGAGCAGGCAAACCCCCTGCTCCCAGGGTTTATCTTTCTTCTCTTGATGCGCTAGGTTAGGAGGAAGGGGAATATGAGAATTGAGGAGCCCAGATTGCTGACTGGTGTTATTGACCTTGATAGGAAGAGGAAGGGAAAATATATTTTCATACATTTTATTGTGATTTATTTCTTTACCATATTGAAAAGGTATGGGGTGACCAGGGGAAGAGGAAGACAAGGATGCCATGAATAATGAGAGATCCGAGAAAGCAATAAGGAATGTAGTTATAGGAGAATTTTTTGTTGCGACAAACATGCGCTGTGCTTTCTCATTTCATAAATGACCATAATTGCTTTCCTCTCTGTTTTCCTCTTTGAATTAGAGCTAACTGTCTTTATATTGCTGCCCTGCTCTCACCTACGTAGTTTTCCCTTTCATTCTGTGAAAGTGTGTTCCCCTTCATTCATGGCTTCTAGTCTTGTGCTATTCTGGGAGCCACCGCCTACTTTCTCACCACCCAACAAACTGTGTTAGCTCCTCTCAGCTCTTCCACCGCAGTCCACTGCTCTTTGCAAGAATGTTTGGTGATACTACTCTGCAAAATTCCCTTTAGCCCCTACTTGAAAGCTACTGAGTAGATGGTATAAACTGGACAGCAGTATTATAACAAAGAAAACTGGATTTCAGTGGCTTACCTATACTGTGGTCCTCTTATTATTATTAGAGCTTTTTCGTTACTTTGGCTCCTTTTTAATTTAGATTATCTCTTTAAAATTTTCAGAGAGTCAGAGAATCAAATAAATGGAGATCATGGAGTTTTACATTCTTAGGAGTGTATAATGTGGTTCCTAGTACATAATAGGCAATTGAATGGATTTTTTTTCTTCAAACACTGCTTGCAATAAAGGGTATGAGCATAACTAATATTCAGATCATTCCAATTTAAACAAGTGCACATTTACCACTAGTAAATGTGGTGAACTGAACAATTTTTATAAATTTGTTAGTAAAGATATTAAAATGAGGCTAATTTATTGATGATCAGAAAAGTTAATATAGGACAGAATTAAGGACTCTTAGTGGGGACATTTTGAGATTATGTCAAATCTAGTGAGTTTACGGGACACACACACACACACTATATATATATAAAATGTGCCAACAGGACATCTATTTAGCATATGCTGTTCTTCATCAAATTAACCCATAAGATCCTTGAGATTATGTAGTAGCTGTTATTATACCCTCATTTTAGACATAAGCAAAATGAGGCCATAGATTATTTAAACAACTCCCTAATGATTTGAACGTAGCCAGCAGCCTCCCGAGTTCACATACATAACCCCTGTGCTACACACCTCTCAAAGTTGGACAGCCACTTGGAGATCTGCTTCCCAGACTTGGGCACTTCGTATTTAGTGTACTAAATGCTAGAAAAAATTAAAATTCTTAATAGTTTATTTTTTTTTAATTTTGCTATTTCTTCAGAGCATTTTCAATGGAAGGATACAGATTTTAACATACCTCTCCCAATAGTGCTGTGACCCCAATAAAATGCAAAAGTTTAGAGGAGAAAAACAAAAACTTGCTCATGTGATATAAAGGTATTATAGCTGGTTCTTTTATTTATATGTGGAAGATTGATCTAGTTCTTTTCTCACAAATATCCTATAATATTAAGGCTAAGTGAGAGAGAGTCAAAATATATCAGTAAAGATCAAAACATCAAAATTGGAGGCTACAGAAAGGATTTTGCTGAAAATGAGCCATTTCCCCACGTATTATGGAGAATAAACATGAGGAAATATAAACCAATGAATTAAGATCTTTCAGTTTAATTATTAGCGGAATATATATATATATATATATATATATATATATATATATATATATATATAGGTGTAGAGTCATGAATTCTTGTTCAGCGAGTTAGAAAACCATCTGCTATCACTATTTTGTTGATCAAAATAATCCCAGATTAGCCATTGTTTCCTTTTGATATTTTCTCATCATTCTTTAAGTACTTTTTAAATTTCTTGCATCAGAATACTCCAAACTCATATTTTCCGTAATGCAACCCAAGGAGTTAGCTGTTTCTCCCAGTAGCACTACATTCTTTTTCTTTTATATATATATATATATAGTTTGAGAAACTCTGTGAGCTCATACAGTTTAATAAAATTAGGACCAGGCTTTTGAGCAATGACAAAGAATAATAATTTCAATATTAATTCACCATATTAAATTTTTTAAAAACATGGCATCAATATTTACCTTTTTTTTTTTTTTTTGGTATGGTGCTGGGAATCAGACCAAGGACTTCCTACATGCTAGGCAAGCACTTTACCACATTCCCAGCACCACTTACTACATTTTTAATGAAATGCCTTTCTGTTTTCAGTGCCATTTGGTACCTATTTTTTGGAAATTTTTATTGGCTATCTTTTCCCTGCTATAGCAATCTGTGCCTGCTTTTCCATGGGAATGCTTCAGACTTGTAAATCCCCTGCATCAACTGATTTTCTCCCCTTCTCATAGTAGTGTCTCAGTAGGTTTTAGACTTGTCATTTTTTGATGAGTCAGAACTTTCTTAATGTATAACAAAGTCATTCTTCTTGATCCTCCTTAGTTTTTATCTTTGAGACTTAAGAGAGATTCTTCCTTATATTTAAAGGGTCACCATTTCTATTTCTTATGTGATGTCTTTCTTCCAATATGCACCTTGTTTATTTCAATTTTTTTTCTGATATAATTTGGAGTTTATAGAACAAGTTGCAATAGTATAATGTCATATTGTTATCTAGAATCTGTTATTTATATTTTGCCCCATTTACTTTATTATTTTCCCTTTCCTTCCTCTACACAAAGACAAACACATGCTTTTTTTCTGAAATGTTGGGCAGAGTAAATTAGAGATGTAGTGTTTACCCCAAATGCAGGGATAATCTCTTATCTAATCACCATTCACTTTACAAAATCAGGATAATTATAGCTGATACCAGTATTTTATGTAATATAGCCACATTAATTTTTCATTAGTTGTTTTAGTAATGACCTTCATTTAATTTTTCTAATTCAAGGTCATGCATTACATTTAGATGTAATTTCTCTTTAATCTCCTTTAAGCTGCAACAGTTTCTCACCCATTTTCTTTTTTTTTTTTTTTTTTTTTACTTTTTATTTTTATATGTCTGGAGAGCACAGGCTATGTATTTTGTAAAACCTCAATAGCAGTTTGTCCAGTGCTTCCTAGTGATTAGATCAAGTTAGTGCATTTCGGGTGGGAATACCATGGAAGTGATGTTGAATTCTTTATCTTGTATCATGACAGTTCAAAAGCATATGATTTTGGTGTTTCCTAAACTAAATCATCTGGTGATAACATTGATCACCTGGTTAAGGTGTTGTCTGCCAGCTTTTCCCACTGCTTAGTTATTGTTCTTTTTGCAATTAATAAGTAACTTAAGGGAAATACCTTGAGATTCTGCAGATATCCTCTTATTACATATTTATTCACCCTCTAGTTTTAGAAATCATTGGTGATTTTTCAATCCCACCATTCCTTCCACATTTATTATTCACATTCTACTGTCCCCCTTCACCATTCACTTGTTTATTATCTACCTAGGTGTAGAGTCATGAATTCTTGTTCAGCGAGTTAGAAAACCATCTGCTATCACTATTTTGTTGATCAAAATAATCCCAGATTAGCCATTGTTTCCTTTTGATATTTTCTCATCATTCTTTAAGTACTTTTTAAATTTCTTGCATCAGAATACTCCAAACTCATATTTTCCGTAATGCAACCCAAGGAGTTAGCTGTTTCTCCCAGTAGCACTACATTCTTTTTCTTTTTTTACACTTTTTTTGGTTCTTTTTAGTTATACATGACACTAGAATCCATTTTGACATAATTACATAGCATGGAATATATCTTGTTCTAACTCAGACCCCAGTACCTCTCCTTCCCTTCTCCTGACCCCTTCCCTCTGCTCTACTGGTCTTTCTGTCATTTACCCATTGCTATTTTTTTAAATTAATTTTGTGTGGATGTACAATGGTGAGATTCACTATGGTATATTCATGTACATACATAGGAAAGTTATGTCAGATTCATTCCATTGTCTTGTCTTTTCCTATCTCCCCTCCCTTTGTCTACTCCACTGAATTTCTATTCCTGTTTTTACAATCTCATCCCCTCCTACCCTATTGTGGATTAGTTTCCATAAATCAGAGAAAACAATCAACCTTTGGTTTCTTAGGATTAATTTATTTCACTTAGCATTGATAGTCTCCAGATCCTTCCATTTACTGGCAAAAGCCATAAAGTCATTCTTCTTTAATTGCTGATTTAAAATCCTTTGGATATATACTGAGGTGTGGGATAAATGGATCAAATAATGATTCCATTTCTAGGTTTTGGGGAATCTCTATACTGCTGTCCAGAGTGTTTGCACCAATTTACAATCCCACCAACAATGTATGAGTGTACTCTTTCCCCACATCCTCACCAACATTTATTGTTACTTGTATTCTTGATAATTGCCATTCTGACTGAAGTGAAATGAAATCTCAGTATAGTTTTAATTTACATTTCTGTTAATTGCTAGAGATATTGAACATTTTTTATATATTTGTTGACCATTCATATTTCTTCTGTGAAGAGTTTGTTCAGTTCCTTAACCCATTTATTGACTGGGTTATTTGTTTTTTTGGTGTTAAGTTTTTCTGAGTTGTCTCTATATCCTAATACTAATGCCCTGTCTGAGGAGTAGCTGGCAAGGATTTTCTCCCATTCTGTAGGCTTTCTCTCTATGCTCTTGATTGTTTCCTTTGCTATGAAGAAGCTTTTTAATTTGATGCCGTCCCAATTATTGATTATCAATTTTCCTTCTTGTGCTTTAAGAGTCTTGTTAAGGAAGTCAGTTCCTGAGCCAACATGTTAGAGTGATGGGCCTGTCTTTTCCTCTAGCCAGTTCAGGATTTCTGGTCTAATTCCTAGGTCTTTGATACACTTTTGAGTTTTGCGCAGAGTAAAACATAGGGGTTAAATTTCATTCTATTACCTATTAATTTCCAGTTTTTCCAGCACCATTTGTTTAAAAGGCTTTCTTTTCTTCAGTGTATGTTTTTGGCCCCTTTGTTAAGTATGAGATAACGGTATCTATCTGGATTTGTCTCTGTTGTCTTCCACTCTATTCCATTGGTCTCCATGTCTTTGGTGTGAATACCATGCTGTTCTTACTGCTGTAGCTCTGTAGTATATAATTTGAGACATAGTATTGAGCTGCCTCCTGCTTCACTTTTCTCATTAAGGGTTGCTTTGGTTATTCAATGAGTCACATACCCATCCCTTTTTATTATTTTTAAATTATTTTTAAAAAGGGTCTCACTAAGTTACTGAAAGCCTCATTACATTGCTAAGGCTGGCCTTGAACTTATGATCTTCCTGTCTCATCCTCCTGAGTTTTGTTTACTAATTTTTAAGGAAAAAATTTACATATGTCTTAAGAGTACACATTGATGAGTTTTGAAAGCAATCCTCCTAATAAGACACAGAATCTTTCCTTCACCACAGAAAGTTTCCTGGAGAAGCTGGGCACAGTAGTGTACACCTGTAATCCCAGTGATTCATGAGACTTGAGGATCTCAAGTATGAGACCAGCTTTAGCAACTTAGCAGAATAAGTTGCTAAAGAACTTCTCAGAATAAAAAGTGAAAAGAGCTGGGGATTGGGGATGTAACTCTGTGATAGAATATTCCTGGATTCAATCCCCAGTACCAAGAGAGAAAGAGAGGGAGGGAGGGAAGAAAGAAAAAAGAAATTTCCTAAAGGACTTACCTACTTAACTCTCTGCCCCCAAGTCAGGCAATCTCTAAAGATTCATCATAGGTTAGTTTTGCCTGTACTAGAACTCAGGGAAATGAGGACTGTAGTTTTAAAGTGAATTCTTAAGTGCAGGGGTCTTCTAACCTTTTTTTTTTTTTTCCTTTCAATGTTGTTTTGACAATTCTAGGTCCTTTGGACTTCCATTAAAAAATAAAATTAGTTTGCTGATTTCTCCAAAAATATGCAGAAATTGAAATTTTATTTAAATTTTACACTAAATTTGTGAGAATTGACATGATAAAAAAATTCAATCTTTCACCCCTCAAATATAGTATAAATTTCTCCATTTGCTTAGTTTTTAACTTCTCTTAGCAATCTGTTTTCTTATTTTCCAATGTAGTGGTCTTACAAGTCTTATTAGTTTTATTTCTTTGTATTTTATTTTTTTGAAGCTATTGTTCATCAAATTAAAAATAAATAAAAAAAAGTTCTTCCAGATGTTTGTCATCAGTACACAGGTATTTACTGATTTGTGTATATTAACATTGTATCCTATTGTCTTCTAAATTATTAATTCTAGCAGTTATTTCACACATTATACATGATTTGCTAAGTGAATAATCATGATATATGTAAATAGAACACATTTTACTTCTTCCCTTCCAAATACTTGCCATCTTGCCTGCCTACCTTTGGCTGCGTGACCCCCATCATCACAACAACTAGAGCCTCCAGTACAATGTCACAAGTAGTGAGTGCTGGCCTCATTTTCTTTCTTAGGGAGAAAATATTTGGCATTTCTTCATTAAATATAATGTTAGTTATGCTTTTTATAGATAACCATTTATATCCTTGACATTTCATTCTATTATTTGTAGAAAGGTTTTTATAGTGGATGGATGGGGTTTGGATTTTTTAAAATGGTATATCTACATCTTTTGACACAATCATGTGTTTTTTTTTCTTTCTGTTAATTCTTTCAATACAATGAATTACATAGATTGATTTTTAAAAGTTTACACAACTTGTATTCCTGAAGTAAATCTTACAGAGTTACCATTTCATTACCCTTCTTACATGTTTCTGGGTTTGGTTTGCTTGTTTTGCTAAGGGGTTTGAGTTTGTGTTCAGGAAGGTATTTTTTATGTTAATTAAGAATATAAATTTGGGGGGTTTGTATGAAAAATACTTTTGGTTTATAAAATTAATTGAAAACATTTCTTCCCTTTTTTTTGAAGAACTATGTACAAGTTTGGCTCCATTTCTCTTTAATGTTTGGTAGACTTCACTAGTAAAGCCTTATAAGCTAGGAATTTTCTTTGGGGAAAAGTTTATAGTAGTAATTTCCATTTCTTTAAAATACAAAGACAATTTCAATTTTCTGTCATTATATACTAATTCTGAAAGTTGTGTTTCAGAGAAATTTGATGTGTTTTAGATTTGTTGAATTTACTGGCACAAAGTTACATGTTATTATTCTTTTAATATTTGTTCATTCTGCTATGATATCCTCTCTGATTGTTGTTATTTGTAACTTGTGTTTTTTCTGTTTCTTGATGTGTTTTTTAAGCTGTTTAAAAACATTATAGACTCTTTGATGAGAAACAGCTTTTGACTGTTATTTTTATATCATCTCTCTTCTATTTCATTGATTTCTTTTTTTATTTTTTCTAATTATTTTGGATTTAATTTGCTCATCTTTTCCTAGCTTCTTAAAGTGAAACTTGGCTGATGGATTTGAGGTAACTCTTTTCATGTAAGCATGTCCAGCTGCCTGTAGGTGCTGTTTTCACTGCATCCCCCAAATTTGGTATATTGTATGTTTATTTTCATGTAGCTTGCAATATATTCCAGTCTCCTTTGTGATTTCCTCTTATACCTTGTACTATTTAGAAACAAGTTGTTTTACTTTTCAATCTTCAGTTTTCTTGATAGATTGTTCTTTATTTGTAATTCTGCTGTGGCCAGAGAACATATTCTGTAAGATGTTTACCTTTTGAAATTTACAGGTAGTTTTAAGAACTCAGCAAGTGCACTTAAAAAGACTGCATCTTCTATAGTTTTCATGTATTCTGATCCATAAAATCAATGTCCAGGTGACATTTATAGAGTTATTCAGCTCTGTATAGACTTATGGTCATATGATTAGTTTCAAATACACTTCTCTTTTCCTTTTGGATTTTTCTTACATTCATATTTTATTTCTAATAATAATTCTTAATCTTCAACTTTATGATATGACTGTATTTCCTTTGAAAATGGCCCTGGTCCTTGAGCAAGGTCACCTTACATGCAATGACACTGCAAATGACCTGGGTCATGCCATGCGTCATTCTTACTTAGCAGTGGCCCTCAGCACCCTTCCTCTGTTATCGATGTTTATAATCTGACTTCAGTAAATACTGACTCTTTAGAGAACACGTTACAGATTCTGCCAGACCCCTGCAATAAAGTGAGGATTGAAATAAAGTCAGTTGTACAACTTCTATATCTATAGAAATCACATTTACACTATCAGAAGTGTGTGATAGCATTGTATCTGAAAAAAAAATGTATGAAATATAAAAACACTTCACTGCAAATAAATGCTAACAGTAATCTGAACTTTTGGAAGAATGGTGCCAATAGCCTAGTTCAGTGCTGAATTGCCACACACCTTCAATTTGTTAAAAAAAAAAACAACAACAGCTAAACAAACAAAAAATCTATCTGTGCAGCAGAGTACAATAAAAAATAAAATGGGGTCTCCCTGCATGTCTAGAGGAAAAAAATTTCTTCCCTCTCTTTAACCAGGTAGATCTACTTTAATGTTTATGAACCATAAAGCCTTTTGTGGACCACCAGTGGAAAGTGTTTTCGCCGGGCAGCTGAAGCATGTGGGCCAATATTATTACTACATCTCGCTGGAGATGTGTCCTTTGTGGTTTGTAACCTCTTGATAGATGTGAGAACCCCATAAGACTGTGTTAGAACATAGCTGTAAGACTGTCCACATGTCCAGAACATCTGATAGTATTTGGACATTTGTTATTTCTGTGGAACTATGTTCTTTCATCTATTCAACAATTTAAGCACTGCTGAATGCCAGCCACTGTTCTAGGTCTTGGGTACACACCAAAGAAGTCACAATCCCTGTTCCCCCAAAGTCACATTCTATGAGGTAGGTAATGAATAGGGGTGAGAGGTACATTGGGGGACAGGGACTGCTCTTTTCACAAGAGGGAGGAGAAGAGGCCTCACTGTAAAATTGAAAGTTGAGCAAAGGCCTGAAGGAAAGAAAGGAGCCAGGCTTTTGTGCTATTAGTTGCTTTTGTTAGTACTAGAAAACCTCATGTGGAGAGGGAAAGGTGTTTAAAAGCTCCCTAACTTTATCAATTAGAACTAAGATGTTTCTTTGCTGGAAGCAGAAAGCCTAAGGGTCTGTGGCTTGATGAATGGTTAGCACCGTTTTGTGCATGAAAAGGCAGATAGAGCCCCATGTGTGGGCAGCCTGATGAGTAGGGAAGGGCTGGAGTCCTGCCCCACACCTACTGCTCCTGTGTATAGTACACACCCTTAGTGTGGGACTGCCTCAGGCAGATGCATGGTGGGATTCTTAGCAGAGAGGACAACAAGATCAAAGACCCTGAGGCAGAACCTTGTTCAGGAATCACTAGGGAGGCCTCAGAGGTAGCTAAATAGAGAGCAGGAGTAAGTAAGACACAGGGTCAGACTTTAGGTTTACTCACATTGATTGTAGTGCTGATCAAATGATTCTTTAGCTCTCTATTGTTTTCAAAAACTCAATATATGATTTTATAAGATTTCTGCAATAACCTATCATAAGAATCTCATGTTAAATTACTTAGCTAAGTAATATAATTAATAAATATAGAAGCTTAAAATTTAACTGAAGTTCTCTGTTTTCAGCTTTTTTCACAATCAGTTCAGCCTCAAAGATTGGGTAGTCATTTTAAAGCATTGAACCTTGTTTAATTTTTTTTTTTTAATATCATCAGCTCCTTCACAGAGCTCTGTTTTTAAAAAACAAAACTGTCTGAATTCTGCAATTCAAGGCATCTGATTATTCTTATTTTTCTATAGTTCACTTTAACAGGTTTAAACAATTCTGTTGTAATCCTAGATGGTTTTCATAGTCATTTACAGCTGTTTTCTCATTTTAATGGATCTTTAAAAGTGTTGTCTTTTTACAACAGCACATTTTGAAACTGGCATTTTTACTAACACAAACCATTGAATAGTTAGAAAATCAATTAGTATCTCCTAAGATGCTCTTCTGTGATTAAAAAGTCTATCCCATTTATTAATCTGAGTTTCCCTGTGAATATCTTCCAGCTCGAAATGGAAAAGCTTCAGCTGCAAGCCCTGGAGCAGGAGCACAAGAAGCTGACTGCCCGCCTTGAGGAGGAGCGGGGTAAGAACAAGCACGTGGTCCTGATGCTCCTGAAGGAGTGCAAGCAGCTCTCAGGCAAAGTCATAGAGGAGGCACAGAAGCTGGAAGAAGTCATGGCTAAACTGGAGGAGGAGAAGAAGAAAATGAACGAATTAGAAGAGGAACTCTCCACTGAGAAACGGAGAAGCACAGAAATGGAAGCTCAGATGGAAAAACAACTCTCTGAGTTTGATACAGAACGGGAACAGCTGCGTGCCAAGCTGAGCCGAGAAGAAGCACACACCACTGACCTCAAAGAGGAGATAGACAAGATGAAGAAGATGATTGAGCAACTGAAAAGGGGAAGTGACAGCAAACCAAGCCTCTCTCTCCCACGAAAGACAAAAGATAGGCGTTTGGTTTCCATATCTGTGGGAACAGAGGGACCTGTGACAAGGTCTGTTGCTTGCCAGACAAACCTAGTGACAGAAAGCACTGACCACGTGAAGAAGTTGCCTTTGACTGTACCTGCGAAGCCCTCCACACCTTCTGCAAATGCAAAAGGGAATGTGTGTACCAGTGCCACATTGGTCAGACCAGGTATTGACAGGCAGGCTTCCCATGGTGACTTGATGGGCTCCTCTCTGCCCACTCTTCCACCTCCAAGTGCAAGCAGAATTGAGGAGAATGGACCGAGCACTGGCTCAACACCTGATCTAACAAGTAGCGCACCCTCAGTTCCCAGTAGTGCTGCCCCTCTCACTGCTCAGACACCAGGCACAGCTCCTCAGAATTCCTCGCAGACTCCACCTATGCACAGTTTACATTCACCATGTGCCAATGCATCTTTGCATCCAGGTCTAAACCCAAGAATCCAAGCAGCTAGATTTAGATTTCAGGGTAATGCTAATGACCCAGATCAAAATGGAAATACTACCCAAAGTCCTCCATCAAAAGATGTCTCTCCTACAAGTCGTGACAACCTAGTGGCCAAACAACTAGCTCGGAATACCGTGACCCAAGCACTGTCAAGATTTACAAGCCCTCAAGCGGGTCCTCCCCCCAGACCTGGAATGTCCCCCACGGGGGATGGTGGCACCTACTCTGCTGTCGGTCGGACAGGTTTAAAGACTCCTGGTGTAGCACGAGTTGACAGAGGAAATCCTCCTCCTATCCCTCCAAAAAAGCCAGGGCTCTCCCAAACTCCTTCTCCACCACACCCCCAACTCAAGGTTATTATGGATAGCAGCAGGGCCTCGAATGCAGGAGCCAAAGTTGATAACAAAATTGTGGCTTCATCTCCCTCCAGTTTGCCCCAAGGGAACAGGGTAATAAATGAGGAGAACCTCCCTAAGTCATCCTCCCCTCAGCTGCCACCAAAACCATCCATAGATTTAACTGTGCCACCCGCAGGCTGTGCTGTCTCAGCTCTGGCCACGTCTCAGGTGGGTGCCTGGCCTGCTGAAACCCCCGGACAGAACCAACCTGCATGTTCCGACAGCTCCCTTGTCATTCCCACCACCACTGCCTCTTGCTCTTCCATAAACCCTGTTAGTGCTTCATCCTCAGACAGCCTCCTGGTAACAGCATCAGGTAAAGGGATTGAATATTCCAACCTCTTTTAAGAACATGGCCTGTCTTCTCCCTTGCCTTCATTTCCTTCATATTGCCTTAAAACTTTTTTTTAAATTTATTTATTTTTCTTCTTTCTTTTTTGTAATTTTCTTTGAAGGCTCCAGGGTATGGTGATTCATCTTGCTCTATGAATTGCGGTTTCGTTATGCACAGTGCTTTCTTCTTTTAAAATAACCTGAAAATAGTGGTTTGAAGCACAAGAAGGCCATTAATTTAGAGAGACTAAAACATTTCCATGGGAGGAAAGCATATCCCTTCTTATTAAATATTTATCTCACAGGATCTCAGTATTAATGGATCATCAGACAGTTCGTGTTCAATTCTATCCCTTCTGGGATGACATTAAAAAATCCTTTTAAGTCGTTACTAACACTACTCGGATTATCAAATTGATTAGGTTTGTTCTGTAATTGGTACATTCTGAGTTTTAATATCAGTTTGGTATTAAGTTTTTTTTTTTCTTGTCCTCAAAAATGGAGTGTGAATGTTTTTAAAATTTCTGTTCTAAGTTTAGGTTATTTCAGAAGCCATTTACCCTGTTTGAAGCTATCATCTTCCAACACTAGAGCACAGATGGATAACAGCACGTGGGCATGTTAGAGAAGGTTTCCATTACAGCTGGGGTTTGTGAAGTCACTGACTCTGGGAATGATGAACAAAGAAGAACTAGATTATTTCCCTTATGTTGTAGGTTGCTAGCTGAAGCATTGCTTTGTATCCGCATGACCAGATTAGTTTTGTTTATGTTTTATTTTGTTTTTGCAGTGCTGGGGATGGAACCAGGGTCTTTCACATGCTAAGCAAGAGCTCTACCACTTCCTTAAGCTCCAGCCTGCATTAGTTCTTTGTTGGGCAAATGTGTGTGGTTCTACAACAATTTTACCATGTCCAAGTTTTGTTGACATTTCAGAGAAGTCTCCTACCAGTCATCTTAGTAGTTGCCACTTTTCCTTTAAAAATTAAAGGAGAGTTTGAAAAGTATCTCATTTAAAATTTAAGAGTGGAAATTTGAAAAACAGGCACACTATACTTGTTGATTATCAGGTAATGAGGTCAATCAATACACCAGAACTTATTTATCGAGTTATAAATAGTCTCCTTGAAATTAAATTCTTTGACAGGCTACATCCATATTTCAAGGAGTACAATTGAAAATTGGAAACAGCATTTTAAGTTACTCAGATCTGTGTTGGCTCTGTCATTTAAACTGCATTTGGGGTGATTTTTTTTCCACACTGAGCACATTTTCTCTTCCTTAATGTGAAACTTATACTACTCATGAGGAGAGTGGTTGTTAGGAAAATCAGAAATGTCACAGAGCATGACATTGAGCCTGGAAAAGCACAAGTGGTCAGTGAACAGAGGTGATCTTACTGCAATGGTGGTGGTGGTATTTCCAGCATTTGAGGGAATTTGTTTTAGAATAGACGTTAGTATTGTTTTGTGATGTCTTTTATAAGCATTCAACCTTCCATATTTTTCATCCAAAATAATATTGTTCCTCATGGACTGGAATAATGTTGGCTACTTGTCACAAATTAAATCTAATCTCAGAACAAGGATTTTTCTACCATTCAGAAGAATTTCTACCTAAGATCTTTAGGTTGTTGTAAAATTCAAGTTCCAGAAACATTTGGAGCAGTGGCAGATCTTTATCACAACTGCACAGATTGTGAACACATTCCAGATGCATAAATTTCGCCAGTGTTTTGTTTTGTTTTGCTCTGGTACTGGGAATTTAACCCAAGGACATTGTCACTGAGTTGCATCCCCATTACTTTGTTTTTTCATTTTGAGACAGTCTTGAGAAGTTGTTTAGGGCCTCACTAAGTGGCTAAGGTTGGCCTTGAACTTGTGATCCTCCTGTCTATTCTTTGATACTGTGAGGCTCTGCCAATTGTTGCCTATGCTCTTGGGCCTAACACTGAGGCCCTTTGTTTCCAGCAGAGAAGCTTTAAAACCAACATTTATGACTGAGGAGCATTTTGTCAGAAGGATTTTAAGTTTTCAAAGATGGAGAACTCTTATTAATTTGTTGTATATTTGTGGAATTTGGGATAGAGTAACCAGAACCACTCTGAAAAATGTTCTTTGCTTGTGTTCAGAAAGCCAAAGAGAATATAAATAGTGGTTCCAATGAAATACCATTGAGGATATGTGAAACAGGTTCCTTGTTTTCTGTTTTCTTTGCAATTTGGCCAAGTATTCTCAGAACTTTGCAGGATTACCTTTGGTGGAATAACAGGTTTCTGCACTATTCAGTCACCAGATGTGGCTTCTTAGGGGAGAGGAAAGGCATTGGAGGTCTTCAGTCTTTCAGCCAAGTCTACACTGAGCACCTCCTGTTTGGGGGTTGAAAACAACGTTATTGCACTTAGATAATGGGGATGTTTAACTGTGTACACTGTGGATGTAGGTCAGCCTGAACTTTCCAAATGATATATAGGATTTCAACTCTGCATTCCATTTAGATTCCCCCACAACCATCCCTGTGGTGCTGGGGATCAAACCCAGGACCTTATGCATGCAAGGCGAATTCTCTGTCACTGAGCTACACCCCTAGACCAGTTGCCCTATTTCTTGCCACCACAACCATTGCAACTTAGAAGCACCCAAACTCTCTGCATCCTGCTTCTTAACCTGGCTGTGCCTGGGCGAGCTTGTGCCTCTCCAGGCCATAAGCCCGTTGGAGGGTATTAACCTTCTAAACATCCACTAATGCCATTGTACTTGTGAGGAGCAGGGAATAGAGACAGAGCACAACTGCCAAATACCTGGCAGGTGTCTGTTCCCATTTCCATGATCAAACATGTACTTAATTGAGTATAAGAAGGCAGAATTAGTCCATTTCTACCCCTTTCTGGGTATCACTGGGCAGAGCAAATTCTCTCTGAAATATTAGCTTTGTCATCTAAAATTGAAAGCCACTAAGTCAAAAAATTATAGTACCAAAGGATGTCTTAAGCTTGCCTGATGAATTTTAAAACAACAGTTCACTGCCTCTCCCTCCTTGGAGAAATGCTAGATCCTATGATCTTTCAAACTCTCAAATCCTGGGTGTCCTGTCAGCTTCTGCCTGTGACAGTTAAAACTAAGTTAAAGCGCAGAGGAGGACTGACTGGAATGACACAAATTACCATTTTAATGGATTGCATTGTAAAATACCCAAATTCTGTTGGCAACTTTTATGGCCAAATGTTAAATTTTAAAATAGCATTTTAAATTCTAAATGAATTAGAATGTCTTGTTCCTTCTGAACTTGTCAAATGAACACATTTGAGTTAGATGAACAGAAGCCTAAACTGGAAGACACTCTGGGCAGCTGAGTTCCCATACCCTTGGAATTTTCTTTTCTGTTTTCTTTTTGTTATTACTGTTTATTTGGCACATTTTGTTGAATTTGGTTTAGATTTTTTTTTTCTTTAGTTAAACGTGTATTTTAAAAAGTATTCTCATGTACGATTGGCTTGAAGGCTAAACCAGAATACAAGAAATGTCTAGGCTGTGACATTAACCTTCTCCACCCTCTGAAGCTGATGCCGGAAGCTGTTCTCAACATCTCTTTCCTCTGCCATTGCATGTTCTCTGTTCCCTCCATGATGTGTTGTGCCCAGTGCTTACCCTCACTAACATTTGGGACACTGTAAAGCTGAATGCCTCTTTCTAACATCATTAGAGTAGCTGTGTGAATATAGGTCTGTCACTACTAAACCAGTTAATCTTGTTTGGAATTTTAGGCAATATAGTCTTGTGGTGGTTTTAATTTATTTTTCCCATATTTATAGCAGGATTTATAAAAATAAGTCTGTGCTAGAGAAAATTGGAGAGGATAGTGAGCATCTAACACTTAAAGTTTAAGAATACATGGTATTTATAAGGCATTTTTTGTACAGATTTTTAAAATATCTTGCAGCTCTCTAAGAAAACCAGGATACTGATTTGTCTTCCATAGTTTCATAGGATAGAATAATAACTTGAAGACTCTTGAGTGGTCTAAAGAATGAGAAAATTTCTCAATAACATATTTTTTCTTTCAGTTAACATTAAAATAGGATTTCCCAGCAAAGTATGTCCATAATTGATTATTTCTATGTATATATAAGAGAGTTGAAAAATATATTGTCTCCTCCCAAAGCCTAGAATTGTGGTGAAAAAAGAAAAAAGAAAAATGAAAGCAAAAATAATAGCAAACTGTTCAATATACGCATGTTGGTGTTCATAAAAGGATAGCAATAACCATGACCCCATGCGTGAGATCTAGAGTGAGAATATGTGTGCATATGAATGTATGTGAATCTGTGAGTCATTGTGAGAGTGCGTGAGAGTGTGTGTGTTGGGGAAGCAGATTGATGCTGAAAGTGTGAGCCATGTTCCCTCTTTTCTGCAGAAGACAGTGGTGCGATGCCTTGCTGTTGCCTGTATTTGCTTTACAAGGTTTCATTCCTTGGTGTTTATAATTTCTCTGTTTTTCATCCATTTCTAATAAGTACTGATTTAATTTTTGTGGGCCTGTTTTTTTTTTGTTTGTTTGTTTTAAAGAAAATACAAAAGGTAAAATGTACCAGAGAAGAGCCTTCTTGTAAGTATGAAGTAAACATACTACTTTTGTAAGAAGACCTAATGAATGTCAATAGGAAAATAGCATTAAGTTTATATAAATACTTAATTGTATGAGCATTTTAATTTTGTCTGACACTACAGTCATAATAGGGTAAAATAATAAAGTTTTTATGGGCCCAAATAATTGATTATAAAGATATAATATCCAGCTTTTAATAAGCAGTATAATATTGGTACGAATGTCTTTGTTTTATTTTATAAGGCTTTTTTTAAAAAACTGAGAAATTTCTTTGATATGTATTTTCTTAATATTTATTAAAATAATCAAAGGCCCATAATTTAGGTTTTAATCATAATAATTGAGTATTACACACAAATTAATGTAAAGCATATACCTAGAATGTTATCCTAATATTAATGCACAAGGGTAGAAAATATTCATCTATGTGTGTTTCTAAGTGGAATATAATCCTGCATATGTGGAAAATCCACCTCGAGCAATGTATATGTGCCCATGTCCACAACATTACTTAGAGAGGTACTGGGGTTCTACAAAGAGAAAACCAGAATGACTTATTTTGAAAATTCATTGTATTTAAGCCTAAAAGACACAAATATATAGATACCGCATTAAATAAACATTTTTACTGTTTTTACAGCCTTTTGATCAAGGAAGAATTCAGAAACTTTTCCATACTATGTGTAGCCGACTTCATACACTTAACAGATTCTCTTCTAAAGCTGCTAAATACTGATTAGAAATATCTAACCATGATAACTCATGACTTTTGTTTAAACTATATGATAGAGTATCCTGTTTTGTTGGCTGGTTAAAAGTTTGTTAAACCTGTTGTAAAGATGGCCAGATGATACAGTCTTCAGAACTGTTATTGAATATTTGTGCTGGTGTATTATAGATCTACTCATACCTATATATTTCTGTTAGCTCTTAATAGTGAATAACAGTTAGCATCTGTTACTTTAATTCCCAACTAAGTGTATTCAAGGACTAAAAACAGACTCTTTGACAGTGTTAGGCCCATATTATTGGTTTGAATAAAATTTATAAGAGTAAGTATAAATTGGAAACATGGTTAAAAAAGGAAAATCTGTTTCTTGCCATCATTTCTACCTTAAGCCTAAAAGTATCCATTTTAGTTTTTCAGACTGATGTTGAAATTGAGGAATTCTTTACATCATTTTAAAATTAAAATTCTTCTGCAATGCAAAAGAGGAATTTAAACTTTTAAAATGTAACAGCCATCTTAGTTTTCTAAAACCAGTCATGACTTTAACACTTAACTGTGTAAGACTGATGACTAAAAATAATTCATCACCACATATGTTAATTTAATTAGCAGCAGATATAAGAGCTGAAATAACAGTACAGATTAGATTCATGCTAAGAAAATATTAACAGATTGATAATGTTAGGAACCACATAATCCTCTAGGAATACACGTTTCTATGTTTGTGTGTGTGATTCAGAAAGGAATGATAGTATCTGTATCCTGTCCTTGCTCCTACTCTCTAACGACGGTCACTTTAACCTGCAGGCTGGTCACCCTCCCTAACCCCTTTGCTAATGAGTGGTGGTCCTGCCCCCCTGGCTGGCAGGCCCACCCTTCTTCAGCAAGCTGCTGCCCAGGGAAATGTCACTTTATTATCAATGCTGCTTAATGAAGAAGGACTGGACATTAATTACTCCTGTGAAGATGGCCATTCTGCCTTGTATTCTGCTGCTAAGAATGGACATGCAGGTAAAAATGATGAGAGATTTTCATACCACAACTCACGCTTGCAAAAGGATGGAATGCCAATATCACTGGGAACCACTGTTATGAGACAAATGCTCATTTTGGCTTCAATGTTCTCTTACAGGTAGTAATAGATTTTTTTTTACATGATCTTTAATGTTTTATAAACATTAAAGAATAGAAATTGTAAGTTCCTTAATGTAAAGTTTTAACTGCAGCAGCTAATTAAAAGTAATCTTTGTTTTATATACACTGAAATGCACATGTAGAAACTTGAGGTCTATTCATTTAAAAGCACATTTTAGAATAAAGTCATCCATCTGCAGTCACTTTGGTCAGAAATAAATGGCCCTAATTTGTCTGTTAGAAATACCTGATGTGAAAGAAAGTCAGAGCATCAGGGCTTTAGGGAATGTCACAGTGATGGAAAATTCTAGTAGTTAAGAAGAGTGATGGGTCTGAAATTGTTTAGTAGTAACAGTAGTTTATAGTTATTTGGACTTTTTTTCAGAGAACTGAGAAGTTATATAATTACAAATCACATATCCATAAAGACTGGGAATTATTCATGTTCTTTAAAATGCAAATCCTGTAGTTAAATATACTAAAACATATGGTAGTGCTGAAAAAGAAATAATTTGACTGCAAGTGCAAAAGTTAAAAGCGTTGCATATGTGAGCCATATGATTGTCGATTAATTCAGATAAATGGAAGATTCTGGTGAGCTAATAGTTCAGTAGTTTCAAAGTATTTTGAAATTATTCTTTGCTTCAAAAGCACTGTAGGAATTGTCTTTAATCTAAAGAAATTAAATCTATATCATAACATAAGGAACATACAGGTCTTCTAGGAGATACTCATTTCTAAGTTAGATGAAGTTCTCTTGGACTTTTATCCTCATTCATGTAGGTAAGTTGTAGGATGGCTACCATACAGAAACATTTTGATTAAATGAACATCATAAAGTAAAAATTTTTGGCTATTTAAATGCAAAGTATGATATTTCAATTTGGTAAATACATTTGGTTCTCTCTTCAAAAACATTATTTCTGGGATAGGATGGTGGAAAAATCTGGTAAAGCTTTTTCTGGCACATGATATTCCTTTTACTCATCAGCAGCTCTTCATAAAGCAATGAAAGATCATGTCTTCATTGGTGAGTTTTGGGGCATCATCATTTTTGGGAAAGGAGGTCTGTGGAGTCTCATATCTGTCAGGATAGAATTGTCAGATGAACTGTGTGAGAGAGGTCTTTTGAGTTTAGAATCTGTTTGCAGCTTGCATTGAATCTGTCTCATCATGACTCTAAATGGGGAATTTAAATGACTTCCTATTAAAATCCATAGACTGTGTGAGATTGCTGCTGAATGCAGAAGCCCAAGTCGATGCTGCTGACAAAAATGGCTTCACACCCTTGTGTGCTGCAGCTGCTCAGGGACATTTTGAGTAAGTGATGCTCTTCATTCTTTTTTTTTTTTTTCTTTTCTATGAAAATCACTTCTCTTTGTATTTTGCTCACCTATTTTAGGTCCAGCTAAATGTGTAAACTAGTGCTTGAAATCCATTGGCAAATAGATTCACTAAACATATTTGAATACAAAGTTGGATCCTAAATTTTTTCTTCTTGATAATAGTTAAGTAGTTGCAAATGAGGGAAGTGACAAAGAAAATTATGCTGTGTCCAGGTTGTGTGTTGAAGAGCATCCATGGCACATTAACCTGCAGTGAGATAAGGGGCTATGGAGAAGGTATTAGTTCACCATTTCCTGACAGTCTAGAAAAAACAACCAGACAAAACACAATTTTTGTACTTATGATGGCATTAAAAAAAGAAGAAAAAACATAGAATTATATTATTTGTAATAATTGTTACTACTGACAATTTATTTGGTATTAAATACCAAGTGTTCATCTTGTTTTGCCGTGTTAAGGAAAAAAAATTGAAGCAGAAATCTCATGTAGCAAAAATAGTTCAAGTATAAACTGAAAGCCTATTAATTAAAAATGCACATATCTTGAGCAGTGATTTCCTCAGGAGCTTACTAAGTCAGATAGGTACAAAATATGAATAGGTACTTCTTAAAAGGTCATATTTTAATAATTGAATAAGCTAAGTTGCTTTCTCTTCCTGAGCTGAAATGGCAGATTGTAGAAAATGCAAGTTACTTTTACTATTTTAATCCAAGTTTCCTGATAGAAATGTTCTTTAACAAGTTATAGAATTCTTAAAATACGAGTTTTAGGGTTCACATAAATATTATTAAGCATAAATTTAAATATCATAATATTCAAAATGTATCAGTTTGAGGTATGGTGTTGTATTTTTTCTGCATATCTAACATGTCTCATCACCCTGAGTTTATTATTAACAATCATAAACATTGATTTTGTTGTAACTGTTTGAATGTACCCCCATCCTGCAAAAGGAATGTTTCCTGAGCTATGCTTCTCCCTTGTCACCAGGCAATCTGTGGGGCCACTTGCTTGCAGGGCATAATAGTCACAGTACGGGAGGTTCCCTTTGTGAAGGGGAAGAACACTATAGAAATCCAGGAATCAGTTAATAAATGTGTATGATACACACATATATCAATAACAGTGACTTGTTTTGAAAATATATATAAACAAACCAGATGATGCAAAGGAAAACCAAAACAACAAACCATGCATCTGTGTTAACAAAATATGAAGTGAATTACTCTTTCATTGGATTATGATTTAGAAGTGTCACCAAGTCTTGACTTTACTTCTTGGTTTCCTTCTTGATTCTCAGGACAGTGAGTATCTGCTTGGAGGCAGGATAACTTCTCTGCTGTCATTTCTGTCTAAGGAAGCCCTTTTCTCAGCCTCCCTGTTACTTTTTATAGAGGAGGCACATGGTGCCCTACTGTCTATGCGACTTGCAAATATTTTCTCAAGTGAAAATTTTCAGAATGACTCAGCCTAACTTTTTGCAAGGTTAAAACTATTTTGCACCACAAATTGTATTTTTATTATATAAATACGTATATGTTATTTATGTATTTGTATATGTACACACACAGAGTATATTTAAACCATTCATTCCAACAAGCTAAACCTGTTCCAAGGATTCCACTTTCAGAAGTTGATTGAAGAGAAGTGACACAAATCATATTTTAGGACTTGATCAAATGTACTATTTTGAATTTTTGTGCAAGTAATTCAGTTGTGACTAAAGGTATTAGTTCACCATTTTCTGACACTCTAGAAAAAAAAGGAAATAAAAACAAATAAAATAGATTTTCTAGATTTGTGAGGAAAATATAAGACCCACAATAACCAATACATAGAAATAATAGATGTGTATGAAAATGCAGAATTGCTTTAGCATCATTGTGTGTGTCTATTTAGTATCTTGGTAGGTGATGCTTTAGGGGGCAAACTCAATTTTTATGTAATTAATCCTTACTTTGTGTTTAGGTGTGTAGAATTATTAATTGCATATAATGCTCACATTAATCATGCTGCTGCTGGAGGACAGACACCTCTATACCTGGCCTGTAAAAATGGAAATAAAGAATGTGTTAAACTCTTGTTGGAAGCTGGCACTGACCGAAGTGTAAAAACCCAAGTAAGTATCAGTTTTCTTCCCCTCATGTATGTACTGTTTCTTCAAACTCTACATCTAGAAAAGCAAATACAGGTGACTATCTGTATCTTGGGATTTCATATCTATGGATTCAACTAAACATGGATCAAAAATGTTTTTGAAAAATCACAAATGTACAGAACATTTTTAATTAGCAGAGAAGAGAATCAAATAGAAGTCAGACACTTTCCAAATACAAAGCCTTGTCCATTAGCCTAACCAGTCCTTCAACCCCTGAGCCTCAGATGATTTATCTTTAAAACAGGAAAACAAATATTTGTGTCTTCCTTTCAGAATCAGACGAGACAATGGAGGTGTAAGTTTCTATTCATTCAACAAATAATAATCTTAGATTTGGGTTTCCTTATGTAATTTCACCAACAAGAACCAAAAATTAATGATATCAGCAGAGATATAATAATACAGATATAAACATTTTCCACTGAACCTCATTGCTAAAGCTTTTTAAAAGTTGTTTTTAAATCCTCTACTTTGTATTTATATTATTAATCTAAGAAATAGTTATTTTTCCAATTCCTTATTATTTTATGTGTTTTACCTAAGAAGTCTATGGTGATTACACAATATATTCATTATTAAAATTCTAACTTATAGATGAAAAGTAAATGAATTTTATATAAGCAGATTGAATGAAAAATAAATAGTGTAACATAAAAATTGAAGTGATGTTCTGTACAAGAGGACAAAGAAGCAAAGCTCTAAAGGTAGTTATTGAGGAGCTGGACAAAATCTTTAGAGCTAAGGCATTGAACAGTATAATTGTCAGGAGATCTTCAGGGAATAATCCTGTCTTTTGCTTTTTAATAAGAAAGTAACAGAGGAGAATGGAAGACTGAAAAGTGTTTTACAGAAAAGGCTATGTTGTCTTTGTAATGTAAATCAGGGAAGGTCAAGAACACTTATACTCAGAGCCGCCCCCTCCCCCTGCGCCAGCAAAGTAGAGGGAACTGTGACCACTCACAGAGCAAGCCCAGCGGCCTGCTGAGTGGCAGAGCCGCCCCCCACCCCCCGCGCCTGCCAGGTAGGGGAACTGTGACCACGGACAGAAAAGGCCCAGCGGCCCTCGGCGGGACAGAGCTTCCAATCACTCCTGCAAGGTAGGCGGGCCTGCGACCCACCTGCAGAAGAGGAGCAGCGACCTGCTGAGAGGCAGAGGCGCCCCCTCCCCCTGCACCGGCAAGGTAGAGGGAACTGTGACCACGCACAGAGCAGGCCCAGCGGCCTGCTGAGGGGCAGAGCCACCCCCCACCCCCCGCCCCTGCCAGGTGACCACCGACAGAAAAGGCCCAGTGGCCCGCTGTGGGACAGAGCTTCCAATCACTCCTGCAAGGTGGGCGGGCCTGCGACCCACCTGCAGAAGAGGAGCAGCGACCTGCTGAGAGGCAGAGCCGCCCCCTCCCCCTGCACCGGCAAGGTAGAGGGAAATGTGACCACGGACAGAAAAGGCCCAGCGGCCTGCTGAGGGGCAGAGCCGCCCCCCACCCCCCGCGCCTGCCAGGTGACCACCGACAGAAAAGGCCCAGTGGCCCGCGGTGGGACAGAGCTTCCAATCACTCCTGCAAGGTGAGCGGGCCTGCAACCCACCTGCAGAAGAGGAGCAGCGACCTGCTGAGAGGCAGAGCCGCCCCCTCCCCCTGCGCCGGCAAAGTAGAGGGAACTGTGACCATGCACAGAGCAGGCCCAGCGGCCTGCTGAGTGGCAGAGCCGCCCCCCACCCCCCGCGCCTGCCAGGTAGGTGAACTGTGACCACGGACAGAAAAGGCCCAGCGGCCCTCGGCGGGGCAGAGCTTCCAATAACTCCTGCAAGGTAGGCGGGCCTGCGACCCACCGGCAGAGGAGGAGCAGCGACCTGCTGAGAGGCAGAGTCGCCCCCTCCCCCTGCGCCGGCAAGGTAGAGGGAACTGTGACCACGCACAGAGCAGGCCCAGCAGCCTGCTGAGGGGCAGAGCCACCCCCCACCCCCCGCCCCTGCCAGGTGACCACCGACAGAAAAGGCCCAGTGGCCCGCGGTGGGGCAGAGCTTCCTATCACTCCTGCAAGGTGGGCGGGCCTGCGACCCACCTGCAGAAGAGGAGCAGCGACCTGCTGAGAGGCAGAGCCGCCCCCTCCCCCTGCGCCGGCAAAGTAGAGGGAACTGTGACCACGCACAGAGCAGGCCCAGCGGCCTGCTGAGGGGCAGAGCCGCCCCCCACCCCCCGCGCCTGCCAGGTAGGGGAACTGTGACCACGGACAGAAAAGGCCCAGTGGCCCGCGGCGGGACAGAGCTTCCAATCACTCCTGCAAGGTAGGCGGGCCTGCGATCCACCTGCTAAAGAGGAGCAGCAACCTGCTGAGAGGCAGAGCCGCCCCCTCCCCCTGCGCCGGCAAAGTAGAGGGAACTGTGACCACGCACAGAGCAGGCCCAGCGGCCTGCTGAGTGGCAGAGCCGCCCCCCACCCCCCGCGCCTGCCAGGTAGGGGAACTGTGACCACGGACAGAAAAGGCCCAGCGGCCCTCGGCGGGACAGAGCTTCCAATCACTCCTGCAAGGTAGGTGGGCCTGCGACCCACCGGCAGAGGAGGAGCAGCGACCTGCTGAGAGGCAGAGTCGCCCCCTCCCCCTGCGCCGGCAAAGTAGAGGGAACTGTGACCACGCACAGAGCAGGCCCAGCGGCCTGCTGAGGGGCAGAGCCACCCCCCATCCCCCGCCCCTGCCAGGTGACCACCGACAGAAAAGGCCCAGTGGCCCGCGGTGGGACAGAGCTTCCAATCACTCCTGCAAGGTGGGCGGGCCTGCGACCCACCTGCAGAAGAGGAGCAGCGACCTGCTGAGAGGCAGAGCCGCCCCCTCCCCCTGCGCCGGCAAAGTAGAGGGAACTGTGACCACGCACAGAGCAGGCCCAGGGGCCTGCTGGGGGGCAGAGCCGCCCCCCACCCCCCGCGCCTGCCAGGTAGGTGGAACTGTGACCACCATCAGAACAGGCCAGACCTGCAACCGAGAGACAGAACAGGCCCAGTGGCCTGAGGAAGGGTAGAGCCGCCCCCCCCCCCCCGCACCTGCAAGGTAGGTGGACCTGCGACCCACTGGCAGTACAGCCCCAGAGGCCTGCAGAGGGGCAGTGCCGCTGCCTGCACCTGCAAAGTAGACAGAACTGTGACCACCCACAGAACAAGCCTAGCGGCCCGCAGAGGGACAGAGCCGCCGCCCGCGCCTGCGAGGGAGACTTTGCAACTATACAAGACCAATATAAATATATAGGGGGAAAATTCAATAGCACAACAGTTTCACTAAGTAGAAAGGAACGCGAACAGTATGAAGAGACAAGGAAAGAAAGGACCACAAGCAATGCAGGTCAACTCAACGTTAGAAGAGGTAATAGCTGCAGCAGATGGAATGTCAGATAAAGAATTCAGGATATACATGCTTCAGATGATCTGGAGTCTCAAGGAAGACATCAGACAGCAAAATCAGACAATGAAAGATCACTTCAACAATGAATTACATAAACAAATCCAAGAAGCAAAAGATCAACTACACAGGGAAATAGAGGTTATAAAAAACAAACAAACAGAAATCCTAGAAATGCAGGAAGCAATAAGCCAACTTAAAAACTCAATTGAGAATACTACCAGCAGAGTAGAACACTTAGAAGACAGAACATCAGACAATGAAGATAAAGTATTTCAACTTGAAAAGAACATAGACAGCTCAGCAAGACTGTTAAGAAACCATGAGCAGAACATCCAAGAAATATGGGATAACATCAAGAGACCAAATTTAAGAGTCATTGGGATACAGGAAGGGACAGAGTTTCAAACCAAAGGATTGAGCAATCTATTCAATGAAATAATACGAGAAAACTTCCCAGACTTGAAGAATGAGACAGAACCCCAAATCCTAGAAGCCTACAGGACGCCGAATGTGCAAAATCATAAGAGACCCACACCTAGACACATTATAATGAAGATGCCCAACATACAGAATAAGGAGAGAATTTTAAAAGCTACAAGAGAAAGGAAGCAGATTACATTTAGGGGTAAGCCAATCAGGATAACAGCTGATCTTTCAACACAGACTCTGAAAGCTAGAAGATCCTGGAATAACATATTTCAAACACTGAAAGAAAATGGGTTCCAACCAAGAATTGTGTTTCCAGCGAAATTAAGCTTCAGGATGGAAGATGAAATTAAAACCTTCCACGATAAACAAAAGTTAAAAGAATTTGCAGCTAGAAAACCATCTCTTCAAAACATCCTTGGCAAAACATTACAGGAAGAGGAAATGGAAAATAACAATGAAAACCAACAGTGGGAGGTAGGACACTAAAGGGGGGAAAATAATCAAAGAGTAAAACAAACCATGTTTAGTAACATAAATAAACAAATATGGCGGGAAGAACAACCCATATCTCAATAATAACCCTAAATGTTAATGGCTTAAACTCACCAATCAAGAGACACAGGCTAGTAGAATGGGTCACAAAACAAGACCCAACAATATGCTGCCTACAGGAGACGCATTTGATAGGAAAAGACATACATAGGCTGAAGGTGAAAGGTTGGGAAAAATCATATCACTCATATGGACTTCGGAAACAAGCAGGAGTATCCATACTCATATCAAATAAAATAGATTTCAAGCCAAAGTTAATCAAAAGGGATAAAGAGGGATACTACATACTGCTCAAGGGAACCATACACCAACAAGACATAACAATCATAAATATATATGCCCCAAACAATGGTGCAGCTATGTTCATCAAACAAACTCTACTCAAGTTCAAGAGTCTAATAGACCACCATACAATAATCATGGGAGACTTCAACACACCTCTATCACCACTGGACAGATCTTCCAAACAAAAGTTGAATAAGGAAACTATAGAACTCAATAACACAATTAATAACCTAGACTTAATTGACATATATAGAGTATACCACCCAACATCAAGCAGTTACACTTTTTTCTCAGCAGCACATGGATCCTTCTCAAAAATAGATCATATATTATGTCACAGGGAAACTCTTAGACAATACAAAGGAGTAGAGATAATACCATGCATCCTATCTGATCATAATGGAATGGAACTGAAAATCAACGATAAAAGAAGGAAGGGAAAAGAATACATCACTTGGAGAATGAACAATAGGTTACTGAATGATCAATGGGTTATAGAAGACATCAAGGAGGAAATTAAAAAATTCTTAGAGATTAATGAAAACACTGACACAACATATCGGAATCTATGGGACACATTGAAAGCAGTTCTAAGAGGAAAATTCATTGCTTGGAGTTCATTCCTTAAAAAAAGAAAAAACCAAGAAATAAATGATCTCATACTTCATCTCAAAATCCTAGAAAAAGAAGAGCAAAGCAACAGCAAAAGAAGTAGAAGGCAAGAAATAATTAAAATCAGAGCTGAAATTAATGAAATCGAAACAAAAGAAACAATTGAAAAAATTGACAAAACTAAAAGTTGGTTCTTTGAAAAAATAAACAAAATCGACAGACCCTTAGCCATGCTAGCGAAGAGAAGAAGAGAGAAAACTCAAATTACTAACATACGGGATGAAAGAGGCAATATCACAACAGACACTTCAGAAATACAGAAGATAATCAAAAACTATTTTGAATCCTTATACTCCAATAAATTAGAAGATAGTGAAGGCATAGATAAATTTCTTAAGTCATATGATCTGCCCAGATTGAGTCAGGAGGATATAGACAACCTAAACAGACCAATATCAATTGAGGAAATAGAAGAAACCATCAAAAGACTACCAACTAAGAAAAGCCCAGGACCAGATGGGTATACAGCAGAGTTTTACAAAACCTTTAAAGAAGAACTAATACCAATACTTTTCAAGCTACTTCGGGAAATAGAAAAAGAGGGAGAACTTCCAAATTCATTCTACGAGGCCAACATCACCCTGATACCTAAACCAGACAAAGACACTTCAAAGAAAGAAAACTACAGACCAATATCTCTAATGAACCTAGATGCAAAAATCCTCAATAAAATTCTGGCCACTCGGATACAAAAACTTATCAAAAAAATTGTGCACCATGATCAAGTAGGATTCATCCCAGGGATGCAAGGCTGGTTCAATATACGGAAATCAATAAATGTTATTCACCACATCAATAGACTTAAAAATAAGAATCATATGATCATCTCGATAGATGCGGAAAAAGCATTTGACAAAGTACAGCATCCCTTTATGTTCAAAACTCTAGAAAAACTAGGGATAACAGGAACATACCTCAATATTGTAAAAGCAATCTATGCTAAGCCTCAGGCTAGCATCATTCTGAATGGAGAAAAATTGAAGGCATTCCCTCTAAAATCTGGAACAAGACAGGGATGCCCTCTCTCTCCACTTCTGTTCAACATAGTTCTCGAAACACTGGCCAGAGCAATTAGACAGACAAAAGAAATTAAAGGCATCAAAATAGGAAAAGAAGAACTTAAATTATCACTATTTGCAGATGACATGATTCTATACCTAGCAGACCCAAAAGGGTCTACAAAGAAACTATTAGAGCTAATAAATGAATTCAGCAAAGTGGCAGGATATAAAATCAACACGCATAAATCAAAGGCATTCCTGTATATCAGTGACAAATCCTCTGAAATGGAAATGAGGACAACCACTCCATTCACAATATCTTCCAAAAAAATAAAATACTTGGGAATCAACCTAACAAAAGAGGTGAAAGACTTATACAATGAAAACTACAGAACCCTAAAGAGAGAAATAGAAGAAGATCTTAGAAGATGGAAAAATATACCCTGTTCATGGATAGGCAGAACTAACATCATCAAAATGGCGATATTACCAAAAGTTCTCTATAGGTTTAATGCAATGCCAATCAAAATCCCAACGGCATTTCTTGTAGAAATAGAGAAAGCAATCATGAAATTCATATGGAAAAACAAAAAACCCAGAATAGCAAAAACAATGCTAAGTAGGAAGGGTGAATCAGGCGGTATAGCGATACCAGACTTCAAACTATACTACAGAGCAATAGTAACAAAAACAGCATGGTACTGGTACCAAAACAGGCGGGTGGACCAATGGTACAGAATAGAGGACACAGAAACCAATCCACAAAACTACAACTACCTTATATTTGATAAAGGGGCTAAAAGCATGCAATGGAGGAAGGATAGCATCTTCAACAAATGGTGCTGGGAAAACTGGAAATCCATATGCAACAAAATGAAACTGAATCCCTTTCTCTCGCCATGCACAAAAGTGAATTCAAAATGGATCAAGGAGCTTGATATCAAATCAGAGACACGCCGTCTGATAGAAGAAAAAGTTGGCTACGATCTACATACTGTGGGGTCGGGCTCCAAATTCCTCAATAGGACACCCATAGCACAAAAGTTAATAACTAGAATCAACAAATGGGACTTACTCAAACTAAAAAGTTTTTTCTCAGCAAAAGATACAATAAGAGAGGTAAATAGAGAGCCTACATCCTGGGAACAAATCTTTACTCCTCACACTTCAGATAGAGCCCTAATATCCAGAGTATACAAAGAACTCAAAAAATTAGACAATAAGAGAACAAACAACCCAATCAACAAATGGGCCAAGGACCTGAACAGACACTTCTCAGAGGAGGACATACAGTCAATCAACAAGTACATGAAAAAATGCTCACCATCTCTAGCAGTCAGAGAAATGCAAATCAAAACCACCCTAAGATACCATCTCACTCCAGTTAGATTGGCAGCCATTATGAAGTCAAACAACAACAAGTGCTGGCGAGGATGTGGGGAAAAGGGTACACTTGTACATTGCTGGTGGGACTGCAAATTGGTGCAGCCAATTTGGAAAGCAGTATGGAGATTTCTTGGAAAGCTGGGAATGGAGCCACCATTTGACCCAGCTATTCCCCTTCTCGGTCTATTCCCTAAAGACCTAAAAAGAGCATGCTACAGGGACACTGCTACATCTATGTTCATAGCAGCACAATTCACAATAGCTAGACTGTGGAACCAACCTAGATGCCCTTCAATGGATGAATGGATAAAAAAAATGTGGCATTTATACACAATGGAGTATTACTCTGCATTAAAAAATGACAAAATCATAGAATTTACAGGGAAATGGATGGCATTAGAGCAGATTATTCTAAGTGAAGCTAGCCAATCCCTAAAAAACAAATGCCAAATGTCTTCTTTGATATAAGGAGAGTAACTAAGAACAGAGTAGGGTCGAAGAGCAGGAGAAGAAGATTAACAGTAAACAGGGATGAGAGGTGGGAGGGAAAGGGAGAGAGAAGGGAAAATGCATGGAAATGGAAGGAGACCCTCAGAGTTATACAAAAGTACATACAAGAGGAAGTGAGGGGAAGGGGAAAAATAATATAAGGGGGACAAACGAATGTCAGTAGAGGGAGCAGAGAGAGAAGAGGGGAGGGGAGGGGAGGGGAGGGGAGGGGAGGGGAGGGGAGGGGGGATAGTAGAGGATAGGAAAGGCAGCAGAACACAACAGACACTAGTATGGCAATATGTAAAAACGTGGATGTGTAACTGATGTGATTCTGCAATCTGTATATGGGGTAAAAATGGGAGCTCATAACCCACTTGAATCAAATTGTGAAATATGATATATCAAGAACTATGTAATGTTTTGAACAGCCAACAATAAAAAATTAAAAAAAAAAAAAAAAAAAAAAAAAAAAAAAAAAAAGAACACTTATACTCTAGGACCTAAGTCAAACTGCTACCAAGGTGTTGGTGCCCACAATCCTGTGAAGAAGGAGCCATGAAATTGCTTTACCTGGCTGGTGACTAAGGGTTCAGTATTCTAGATACTGCTCAGCTGTGGTCTTGTCTTAGCCAAGTGGGCTTTATTGGTGTGAGATCCAGAAAAAGAGGAAAGGCCCATCATCCAGGGTCAGCTTCAATAAGTGACCGTTTGACAGCCTAAATTGAGATAGCTTCCATTTATTGTCTGTTTTTCTATCTTCTACCCTATTTTTTAAAGTTGTAGCTCCCTGAAATACCTTTAATACAGTAATATGAAATATTACATGACAAAGTCAGGTCAAGGAGAATATAAAGGTAGTAAAATAAGCCAAAATAAAAATCGTTTTTTTTTTTTAATTAAGAAGTTTAAAAAACAATGAAAATGGGTGCTTTGTAGTTGGCAGACCAATTTCTATATAGAAATGAGATACTCTAGATGGATTCAAGATTTTTCCCTAGATAGTGCATGTCCAACTTCAGTACATCCTAATAACCTTAGAACAAGTTGGTGGCCCAACTTTCCCCAGAATTTCTGATCCTAGGGTAAAGACTAAGGATCCATATTTTTAGAAAGTTCTCAGGGGATATTGATGCTACTGGTCTGGGGATTCCACCTGAGAAAGTGTTCTAGGAAAGAGTACCATGACTGCTCTACCAACCAGCTGAATGAGCTTATAGGGGCTCCATAGACACAAGTTCTCAGAAATGGACCCAGTAATTTTTGGAACATTTCTTAAGTTCATATGCATAAGTATCCTTCTGCAATCATGGAACACTCAGAAGAGGTCCATCCACATCCGATGAAATTATTCAACTTTGTTTTTCCTGTATGTCTAGGTTTTCCCCTATTATTTAGAATATTTGCTTCTTGAATGGTTTGCATAAACTTTTAAGATTAGAGTTGAGCCACTGCCCTTTAAGTAAAACTGGTTTATAACACCATTCTTTTAGTATATTACTAATAATATTATTCTTGAATATATTTTTAAAATTCTCTTTAAAGTTTGTTTTCTTTTAAAATAGTAAATTGAGATTTCTGGGTTATCATATATTATATTCAGTTATAGACCTGGGCACTGCCTGTTCACTCCAGATGGTTAACTATTAGGTGGAAACAGTTAGAAAACAGCAAACATGAGTCATAGCAGTGGGAATTACAGCAGCTGGCACAAGCAAAGAACATAGCTCATCGGTGGTAGGATTGGAATGCCTGTTTTCCCCAGCTCAGTGGTCCATGCCCAAGAATGGACTTTAAATAACACTGTTCTCAACATTAATGTTGTTATGACCCCTTCCCCTCCCTGGTCATTTATTTTCAGGATGGTTGGACACCAGTTCATGCAGCTGTGGATGCTGGTAATGTGGATAGCCTCAAGCTTCTCATGTACCATAGAGCACCAGCTCCTGGAGACTGTTTGAGTGAGGAGGTGCCTGAGCCAGGCTTCCTTGCCTTGGATGGGGGAGAAGACTGTCTTGAAGGCACGTCGAAGCCTGCTGTTCCTGCAGACCTCATTAACCACGCTGACAGAGAAGGCTGGACTGCTGCCCATATTGCTGCTTCAAAAGGTTTTAAGGTGTGTCCTGAAGCAGCTGGCCTCATTGCATTCGTAATTTGATAAGTGGCAATATTGTCTGCTATGGATTGAGTGTATTTAAGTCAAATAATTGAAGACCCAAATGATACCACCACAGTTGATGGTGAGCTACTGGTACAAATTGACAATTTTTGCCTACCCAGCCGATATGTATCACCAAGGGTATAAGACTTTTTATAAAATTTAAATGTATAAGAGACTTTCATGAAATTTAAAAAATTATTGTATTCAAAAGCTATTAATAAGAATGTGAGAGTAATTTTGAACATTTTATGTCATCTACAATAGGAGAAAAAGATTGATATTATCTTAGTCCATTGGGTTGTTTGTTTCCAAGGCTGTGCAACTAGTTAGAAGTGGGGTCAGGGTTCTCACCTGTACTGCAGGGTTTTTGATCTTGCCCAGTTTCCTCAGTTGTCAAATTTTTGCACTACCTATGCTGTCTGACTGATATCTAAGAGAGAGCTCTAGATTTCACTCAGAGTATAAAAAGTACTGATTATTTTTTTAAAAAGTATGCTTTTTCTATTTAAATCATGCTTTTTCTAAATCACTTTAGCAATAATAATAATAAGCCATTAGAAAGCTCCTGAATGCTTGTCAGTGTGCATAATAATGTTTGCTGTGCTTATTTCTGCTCCTAGTCTAGTGGCAAGTGTGCAGGTTATAAGACAAGTATATAATAAAAGAAACACAAAATTAACACAAGGATAATAGGCATGCTATTGAAATAGTATAAAAATTCAACAATTGTGAAAAATAGAAGATCATACATACTTCAAAGAATAGTTGTAGCAATGTTAGACTTAGGGATGGCTCATTCTGGAGGAGATGGAAATTATTGGGGGATTTGCTGAATGGGTTAAATGTACCACTCACCATTGAGAAAGCAGAGTAGTTCAGGTGGAGGGAGAAGTAAAAATGGAGACATGGAGATAAGGAGGTAGAAAAAAGCTTCAAGTGAGTTAAGGAAGAGTAGCGAGAAATAAAATCAGACTGGGAGTTTCATTGTAGGCATGAGGCCTTCAATGATGTTAAGGAGTTTGTTCTCAATTTACCAGTGCAAGTAAAGTCAATGAAAAGTTTTAGAAAAAGGGGAAAGATAACCTGCTTCACAGTTTAAATTCATGAATTTAGCAATAACATTTAGAAGTTGGAATTCTGGACAAATTGGAAGCAGAGAGAGAGACTAAATGGTGGAAGATGATGTGAACCAGGAAAATATTGAGAGACATTGTAGACAAGAAGTGTCCAGAGATGGAACACAGAACAGACATAGGAATGGAAGGAAGCTGGATGGAAAGACAGTGACGTTACAGGAAAAAGCAAAGAAAAGCCAGCACCCCAATCAGAAAAATAGAATGTATCTTTAGATATGCTGAATCTAAGTGTTTTGTTCATTCCAGATAGAAGTACCTAGAGATGTGTATTTGGAGCTCCTGACTGGGTAATTTCCTGTTAGGATCTCCTGCAAAGGCCGTTCATTTTGATTTTGGTTTTTAAGAAGTGAGAAAAAGGCAAGATTTGGTTCACTACTTTTTGGCAGTAGTCCCCCCAACACATACTGTATCCTTTAACAAAAGGAGAAGAATTCTGAGAATTTGATATACATACATAGATTTAAATGGAATGCAGCAGCATCTGACATAAAATTTTTAGGAGGCAAAAATGGGAAACATGAATAGTTTAAATTTGAAAATGCACAGTTAATCTAAGACTGTGACTGTCATTTGGTGGTGAAGAAGTACATAGAAAGAGTACATTGAAACCTACTGACATCCCTAAAAGAAAACCTCTATACTGCAAGATGTTACTGAAAGGAGTAGGTTGTGCATGCATCCAACCTGCAGGTAAAAATAGAAGAAAACTCGAGCATCTCTGACTTGGAATATTGGACTACTGAGCCCCTCTTGCTAGGCAGAGAATTTTTCCCAAGGAGTTACCCTTTTTTGGTGGAGAGTATTGCTCAGTTCCTTCATTATGAGCTCTGGGGTTTTGATGATCAAAGATGGTATCTACATTGATTCCCAAGACCCTGGCAAGCAGTGGATGCTCTGTTACTACTGTGTAAAGGACTATATGACCTCTTTCTCCCATAGAATATGACTCTTTTGTATTATTACTTTAAGAAGTGTTAGATGATTTTTTTTTACAAGGAAAGAGATTTTTAAAGGCACATGATTGAAAATATTCCCATATTTCTAAGCTATTAAAATAATAGGTTTGGTTTTGGTAGCCCTGGAATGGACATTTAATCTTCCAGTCTAATCTGTTTATCTTATAATTAGGATATTTCAATCCTAGAGGGTTTAATAGATAGAGGTTGGGAATAAAGCCAGATTGCCTGGTTCCACTACTTTTTTCACTGTGCATTCTTCTTTCCCAGTCAAAAGTATTCAAAGATATTTTTCCATCATTTGTCTTAAAAGAATTTTTCTATTTTGATTGGGATAACGCTTTAGGACTATCTAGTCACAACTAAGTTACTAAGGCTAGTTTTCTGAAAAATAGAAATTACAGTTATGAATTAATGTGTTGGTAGAGAGAGTCTGTTCTTACCACAGAGCATAAAAAAGCAGGAATTTTTTTCTCTCTCTACAGCAATTTTTTTCTCTCTCTACAGCAATCTATGCATGTCCAGCCTTCATATGTAGTAGTAGCATCATTATCCAAGAAGCAACTTTCTTTCCATATGAATTTCAGAACTCAAAGCACCATAACTGATCCAGTCCAACCCCCTCATGTTGTAAATGAGGAAACTAAGTCTTGGGAAATGGTGAAACATTTCCCAAGGTCAGTTCATAGACAGTCCCCCATAAGTGCTTGTTCCATTTTAGTAGTTGGTCTCTTTTCTAATGGTTAAGAAATTAATACAAATCACCATGCAGTCTTTAGTAGTACAAGCACCTCTCTCAAGCTGGCCTATGTCTACTTCAGAGAGAAAGCTGAACCAAGGATAAACCTTTCTTTGTTTCAATCACTTTGTGTGAATAGAAAAAGGAACTCTTCATGAAGCTCTCGGCTCTGCCATGAGATCTTCAGCAAGTCCAGTTCCTGTACCAGAAACAAATTCAGGAGATTATCTGAATTTGAGCATCACTGAATAAAACTCAAATGCCCAGTTTTTTTTTTTTTTTTTTTTAATTTAGGGGATGGCATGAGTTTTTGATTATGGGAATAGGCTATATTTCTAGCTTATCAATTGCCAAAACCTGTGGTTTCTTATTACTCATTTTTCTGTTCCGTCTCTCTGAATATATTTAATATGTTGACTATTTAATGCAAATTCTTTTCTCCCTGGGCTTCCAGAACATTGCCCTTTCCCCACTTCTCCCTTGACATCACTCCTAAGCTCCATTCTCAGCTACCTCCTCCTATTCTTTAAAGAGTTTATTCAGATTTTCAGCTTTAACTGTAGCAGTGATAGCTACTCCCAAATGCATACCTGACATCTGACTTTTACCTGTCTTCTAGACACTTATTTTCAGCATCCTAGAGGTCATTTCTGGGCAGGCCCACTGTCCTCTGGTAGCCCTTTTGTTGCCATCCTAAAATCATTGCTACATTGTATTAGGATTGCATTCTGACATGCATTATTAGCTTTTAGCTCTATAGGAATCTGACACTCTCTCACCCCACTGCAGCCACACTAGTTCTCCTGGTGGCCTGGATAGGTAAGTATGTGCCAGGATTTACATGGAGCCCCCACATTTGGATTCTTTATTTCTGTGTCTTCATAGACAACAATAGGACTTACTACAGTTTTTCCTTGTCACACAAAATTGTGTAACTTGTTTAAATAAAAGAAAGATAATGTATCTTCAAAGTACCAAGTCACAGGATCTAGATGTTAATCAGGATAAATAGAAAATTTTCTTATTCTAAATAACTATTTCCTGTTTTTAGTCAAATTATTTTTGAAAATGTTAGGCTGTATGTAAACAAAGGGAAGGGTTTTAAAAAAACAAAACACTTATTCCAGAATATTCAGTGAAGAGTAATTGCATTGTTGCTTCCTTTAGGTCGCAGTGATTGACCAGAGGAACCCTAGAGGGGACATAAACTACCTACCGAGAGTCATTCTCCCTTCCTTGCTAAGACATGGACTTTCTGGTGTCTTCTACTTACAACTTTAAAAGATCTAGTTTAGACCATTTTTTCTCCTCTCATTCTGTTCTTCCTCCCTGTTGATCCTCAGAATATAATCTCAAGGAATTCCAGAATCTTCTCTCTAGCCCTACTAAGCATTTCCTGAGTCCATCCAGGAAGCTCCTTTCCAGGAAGCTCACAGTTTACAGGGCATCTCCTAGATAACTAGGGAATGAACTTGCCAGTGTACCCACTACAGTCCTGTTTATGCCTCGGTAGAACTTCTTAGTGCCCACTTTTACTCTTTAAGATGTCCCATTTAGAACATTATATGATAAACTATTGATGACCATTTTCACTTTTGCTCTCACCAGGCAGTTCCATGTGGTTGTGTCCTCAGACCCCAATGCATAGGCCCCTTAGCCAGTCAGTTGGCTATGTCTTAAATTTCCTCTCTTCATCCAGTAACATCACCTGGCGTTTGTTTTTACGCATGCCATCTTCCTAACTTAATGAACTTGAATGATTGATACAACTCTAGATTTTATTTTTATAAATGAACTTTGAATATATGGCCTCCTCCATTGACTCACAGACCCTGCCCTGCAGAGCCTTCATCATCTGCTGTCTAGATGCATTCAGGCTCCTACCATGGTATCCCAGTCTCTAGGTTTCACTCCTTCACAATGACACAAGAGGGACCTTTCCAGCAGGTGAACATGGTGATGTAACATAACCACTTCATGCCTTTCCACAGGGTAAGGGCCAGCCCCTTCCTGCTGGCCTCAGTCACCTTCCACAGTGCATTCTGTGCTCTAACCATGTATGACCAGTAGCCATGGTTACATCCTGTGCTTTCTCTCCTCTCCTTAGCTTTGCATTTGCTGTTCCCATTGCCTCAAATAGCCTCTTCTCCTGACCTGAACTTTTTTCTGCCTGGAAAACATCTCAGCTGAAGTCTTGGCTCCAGGAGTTAGGTATTCCCAGGGCACCTCTCTGCACTTTACTTAGGGCTTCTACTTTATTGTAATTGTTTGTGTGCCTCTCTCTGTTTCCACCTCCTCTGAAAAAAACACTTCTTTCATCTTTGTGTATATTGTTCCCAGCAGTCTCTGGCCCAGAAGCACTAATAGCTTATTGAATCAATAAATGATTGGGCTGTTATGGTTCTTTCATAACTGGTCCCTTTCTCATCATCCTCTTCCTTTCCAACATGACTCCTACATGCAACATTTGGCTTTTTAGAAAAGACACTCATGGCAATTCTGCCTGGAACACATCCCTGTACTTACAGAAAAGCACTGAACACCAGTTCTCAGCCCTTCATAGTCAATTCCAGTCAGTTTCATCTTTGGCCACTCAAACCTCCATGTACCTTCTCACTAATGCCCTTACTTCCCATCTTAACAGTGTGCATCTCCCCTGCCTTTCAAGGAAGCCTACCCTGCAAAGCCCTGAATACACCCGCACCTCCAGGTTGTTCTCACTTTTCTGCACATTTCAAAACTCTTTCTGCTTTCTCTCCCTCTGCCCAATCTCAAACTCTTGGCTCCCTGCCTTGACTTTGATTTTATCTCTTACTCCTTGAACCTGGGGCTTCTGTTTAATCTCGTTGGTCCTGGTTCCTTGCTTATAAGTTCTCATTAAAAGACCATGGCAAAGATTGCTTAATATCTTAATATACCTTCAATATCTCTTCTGCCCTTCACTGGAATAATGGACCCCTTCACTTGTTTTCCGAGCCAGTGGTCACCCAAAAATAGGTTGTAAATGTGAGTGGAAGGGAAAACTGAAGCCTAAGTCACTACTTTAAAGTCTGTCACAGCAGGGGTCTCTCTATTGGACTTAATAGGACTTGAGCTTAAACTCATCCGTCTAGATTCCGGGGTAGCACACCCTACCCAGTTTTGCCCCCCTGGAAATTCATTCCCAGTGACTAGTCCTGCAGCATGTCTCCTCTTCATACAATCCCACCCAACAGGAGAAAGCATAAAGTATTTTTCTCCCTCTGTCCCTACTCCTACTCCTCCATAAAGTAAAAGCTTACTCTCATTTCCAAAGGCCCATGTTAAAGGCTTGGTCCCTAGCTCATGACACTTTGGGGAGGTGATGAAACCTTTGAGAGGTGGGGCCTACTTCAGCATCTCCCAATCATTTGGGGTTATGCCTTTGAAGGGAGTATTAGGATGTTGGCTATTCCTCTTTCTCTTTTTGCTTCCTAGCCACTCTGAGGTGAGCATCATTTACTCTACCATGTGCCCCAAACCATGGTTTCCTGTCTCGTTACAAGTCCAGAAGCAACAGTGCCAGCTGGCTACAGACTGAAACTCTGAACCACAATAAACCTTTCTTCTTTTTAAGTTGATCATCTCAAGTGTTTGTTATTGTAATAGAAAGCTAATGCATCCCTTCATTTTTTGTATTTTCTCCATGTCCAACTATTTATGACACTTTGACACTCTGTGGGACGGACATGGAATCTTGTTCTTAAGGACCTGAACAGCCTTAACATAGTGGCTGGCACAGAGGTGCTTAGTACCTGTTCCATGAAGTTGTAATGTGGAGTAAATAAGCATTAAACCACATAATGTCATTTTAGTAACCAGCTGACTAAAATCTATATGATGGTTGTCCTTTAAGATTACATTGCCTAGTGATAACATAGCCATAGGAGTTTGTAGAAGGACTCCTTGTGGTATTTGCACAACATGAAATTGCCTCACAACACATTCTCTGAATGTATCCCCATCCTTAAGCCATGCATGTCTCTACTTGCAAAGTGCCAGAACAGTGCCTAGAACTTGTGCTCAAATCATTGCTGTAGCTGCTGCTATTAAGTGCCACCTGAGTCAAAATTTTTATCTCCCTTATGTTCCCTACAGAATCAGCATAGCACTGTAGAGTTCCCCCTTGTAGCTAGCTGTGTTTGGATATGCATTACCCTTGAGCACTGACATTTCACGTTTCCTTTAAGAGAATGTCACTGCCCTACCTGAGTGTGACAAAAATTAGAAACCACCCACTTTGAAAGTCAGAAATCAAAGAACCTTAATTCAGGAGAATTGCAAATGTATATTGCATCTTTTGTCATTGCTGTTTGTAATGTGAAGTAACATCATTTAGAATCATCTTGATACTAGTGATATTTGTCATGTGCTTGTAACATCTAATCAATTAACTAATAGTACTGTTAGTACTTGTTTTCCAATTAGTGATTATGATGTTGATTTTAATAAATGAGGGCTGGTGATAAATACTGTGAGTTTTAATATGTGCCAAAAACACAAGAGCTTTGTATGCATCTTTTCATTTAAGCCATATAACAATCCTATAAGATACAGATATTTGAAACACAGATAAAGAAACTACAGCAGAAAATGTCAAAAGATTTACCATTGGCTATAGATATTATCATTTGTAGTGTTAGGATTAGTATCTAGGTCTGTTTTGACCCTTATACTCTTGCTACTAATACTAACTTGTGTAACGAATGTGTTATTTTTATCTCTTCTCATCTTGGGAATTAACAAAACTTAGTTCTCAGATTGTATTGTTTAAGTCTCTTAGAATTAATTTCTCAATCAATATTGTGTGTCTTTTGCAGTAACTACCTTATTCATTTGCTGGTTTTATATAATTAGTAATAACAGCTTGATAAGAACTGTTATTTATACATTTGACTGAATTCAGCTAATTTATAAACAGTGATTTCTTAAATCTAAACCATAGATAGATTCATGAAAGCCAAAATTTGATGACAAGTCTTAGAGATCCCTCCAATCTGAGTAGGAGCAGGCAATAAGAAACAAATGCTCTAGTAAGTTCCCTTTTCAGACAGGCTTATTTTTCTTACAGTCTCTCTGATTGAGTCCCTTTTTTACATGTAGGTACCAGTGCTTAGTCTCTTGTCCAAAAAAGGTTCTGTGTATCAGCTCTGCTGTAGACCAGCACTGGTTTTCTGTTCAAATTTCACTTTATTTCAGTTTATTATTATTATTGTGTGTGACTTAGAGATTTCTTATATTTTTCTGTGAACTCAGTATTGCATCTAAAAGTATGTTTTGGAGGTAATATGAAGCAACTGGAACTCACACATACTCATGGGAGTACCAATGTACAGTCACTTTCAAAAGCTCTTGCAGATGCCACAACCTGTACCCTAGTGATTCAGCACAAGTACATATACTCAATATTTGTGGACCACAGCACATGTATTGCAGTGTTCATAGTGGACCCAAATGTCCCTCAACAAGAGAATGGATAAGTATTCACGTAATGGAATACCATTTAGTAATATATATTTTTTTTTAATAAAAAGCAAGTTGAATTATGACCACTCCTAACACTTGGATAAATCTTAAAGACATTATGTTGAATTAAAGAAGCCAAATATAAAAGTATACCTAAAGTACAATTCTATTTATATGGAATTCAAAAACAGGTTAAACCAATCGCTGATTTAGACATCAGAACAGAAGTTATGGGGATGAGAGGCTAGAGGTTGAAAGGAACAAAGTGCTCCTTCCACAGGTTTGTTCCCTTTTGATAGTGCTTCAACCTGTGCACTTATGTAGTTGTCTATGTGAATATTATACTTCAAGAAAAACATTTTATATTAGAAAAGAAAAAATTTATTTTACTCAGCAGAAAAAAAGGGTGCTTAGGAAGATTAGAGAAGGCTTTGCAGACTGCCTGATTTACTGTGTTGTCTGAAGTGTCAGTCCCATCCATGCCCATATAAGCACAACTCAGAGAGAGAGAGAGAGAGAGAGAGAGAGAGAGAGAATGAGAGGAGGAGGAGGAGGAGGAGGACATTACTTGGTTTAGTTTTTAGCTCCTTCTCATTGTTTCTGTTTTATTCAGTTTTCTACATATTCTTGTGGACAATCAGTATACAAAATATGAATTAGTAACAGTTGCTCTAGTAGAACTATTTTTTTGTTAAATACCCTGATATAATATCCTGTTATGAAATTCTTTTTTAATTGATTTTTTTAAAAAAATAAATGACAGCATAATACAATTCTTATTACACATATACAGCACAATTTTTCATATCTCTGGTTGTATATAAAGTATGAAACTTACATCTATATGTATATTGTCTTGTAATTTGCATTTGAAGAATTATGAGGACTAAGACCTTTCACGTAATAGTTACTGATAGTTTTTGAAGGAAGATTTCCTTAAGCAGCTTAGTAGGACAAAAAGCTGAAAAAAGGAACATAATTTTAATTAATATCTATTGGGAATGATTTTTTTTAACTCAACCATGATGTTCATGTTTTTAAAATAAGTAAGTAGGGCGGCATAAGTTCTCAAATTACAAATGTGCTTATGGGAACTCTGGGAAAGAATTATTGGAGCCCTGCACTTTAGGAAGGCAGTTTGTAGTCTAGAAGGCAATAGGGAGCATCCAATGATAGCAGTGTTTTTGCTTCATATTATCAAATTACCATGAAAGGGTACTTGAAAAGTCAGTTTCATTCTTAATTTCACTCTGCAAACCCAGCAATTAATGAGCTAATCATTTTTTTAGTCATCAATGGATTTTTTACTTTGTTTTTTACTTGTGGTGCTGAGGATCAAACCCAGGGTCTCACACATGCCAGGCAAGCACTCTACCACTGAGCCACAACCCCAGCCTAAGAATTTTTGTTGTTATTCTTCAAACCTAAGAGCCTTCCCTGAGAGCAATGACTCCCATTTAAAAGAAGGACTCTTTGGGATGAGAATATATACAGTAGTAGAGCACTTGCCTGACAGGCTTAAGGTCCTAGATTCCATCCTCAGCACAGATTTAAAAAAAAAAAAAAAAAAAAACTTACATAAATGAAGCATTCTTTGCTTTTCAGTTCTAGACATTATTTAGATTAATCTGAGACCGGTTTGGTTATTTGGGTTGCTGGAATTGAAATAAGATTTCTAGCTGTGAATTCTTGATTGGCTTGCCACAAGCAACTGGCTTTTCCTTTGGATTTTGCACTCAAGTTAATTCATTTTGACGTGAAGGTAATAGAGGTCTTGTCTTTGCAGAACTGCCTAGAAATCTTGTGTAGGCATGGAGGGCTCGAGCCGGAAAAGAGAGACAAGTGCAATCGGACTGTGCATGATGTTGCCACAGATGACTGCAAGCATTTGCTGGAGAATCTGAGTGAGTGGCATTCAAAGCTGGTTGCTCATCCTCCCTCTATGCCTCAGGGGCCTTTGGGATAATGGGAAATACATTATTGCAAGTACAATTTTCTCATTCCCTTGTTAACTTCTTTTGAACCCTTGCTAATGCAAAAACATTTTATTGATGATAGATATAGCAATTATTTCTTCTTTCCATGTAGAATGACATTACAGAACAACTTGCCATTCAGATAATGCTAGATCTTTCTTGTATTCTACTGACTAATCCAGGAGAGCTCTCTAAATATTAATTGCTTTTTTTCTTCTCACTTAGGTTGTTGTTCTAGACGTTAGATTTGCCAGGGTGGGTGAAATCCCACTGGGTACTCTGCATCAGCTGATCCTCTGAGAGAGGCACGTGGGTTCTCTCCTGACGCCTGGTTGCCTATGTATCTATGTATAATTGATAATCTCTTGGGTCCCCTTCAGCTCCAAAAGTATAGTCTCCTTAGCACATTTCATGAAAGGCTCACTAGTGGGTTTATGAATATGGAATGCCAGGTCAAATAAAATATTATGACTTATATCAAGATTATTTCCCAACCCATCCATTTTACCAGCTGTTTTAATAACTCAAGGATGAACAGAATTTTAAAAGTTAAAATAATGTTTTAACCTTCAATCTTATACATAGATTTGTATTATTTTATCTCACAAGGAAGGAAAAAATACATGAACTGTAAAAATACAATAATATAGAGGCAGGCATGTAGTGCACACCTGTAATCCCAGCAAGGGCGGCTAAGGCAGGAAGATCACAAGTTCGAGGTCAGCTTCAGCAACTAAGGACTTAAGCAACTTAGTAAGACCCTGTCTTAAACAATAAAAAGGGTTAACTTAGTGTTAAAGTGTCCTTGGGTTCAATCTAGAGTCAGGTCATAAAAGGCCTTATATTCCTTGTGACTCAATCCTGTGGGTAAGTTTTGACTTAATGCTGTGAATTCTGAAGAATGATTATAAGCAAGTAAGTAAGTGAGAGATTAGAAATGTAGAAATAACATCTTATGTAGGATGCTGTAGGAGGAGGGGGCACATGACTGGTACCAAGTCAGAAAGAACACAGGCCAGAATTAGCTAGTGGGAGCAGGGCTGGAGGAGAGGGTCATGGTTATCAAGGCATAGGTATGCTGTTAGATGGGGCAAAGTGTAGGGTGAGGAAAAAGGGGGATTAAAGGCCATGCCCAGAGGAACCCCCAAAGCCGAATAGAAGGGAAAACTGACTCAAAAGACTGAGCAAAATTAGAAAAGAAGTTAGGAGACTATCTCTGAGAGGAAGAAGTAATTCAGTACTATCAAATTCTCTAGGGTATAAGGGTTAAAAAGAAACAGCCACATTTGGCAAATAGGAAGTTGCTGCTCATAGGGAGACAAGTTTCATGCATTCTGAATCCAGAAACTCATTATTTTAAACAGTGAATAATATGGAAAGACAGTGGGAAAAAACAAATTCAGAATTCTTCCCTTTATTCATTCATTTAGTATTGAGCTCCTCAAGTGTCAGTCACTCTCCCGACCATATGGGATAAGTCAGAGTTAAAAAAAAAAGATTGTTATCCACAGGGTATAGTGCACGCCTGTAATTCCAGTGGCTTGGTAGGCAGGAGGATCTCAAGTTGAAAGCCAGCCTCAGCAAAAGTGAGATGTTAAGCAACTCAGTGACACCTGTGTCTAAATAAAATACGATAGGTCTGGGGCTATGGCTCAATTGTCAAGTGCCCCTGAGTTTAATCCCCAATACTCTCCCACTCTGTACCCCCAATCATGAAGGTTCTATTCTAACATTAAGGGACAGGAAATGAGCAATAAACATAATTCATTACATGGTAATATGAGATAGTGAGATGTGCCATTGAAGACTAAGGGGGATTGGGTGTGGATTTTAATTTTTAAAAAGGTCATGAAGGTAGCCTTCCTGGTAAAACATTTAAGCAAGGACTTGGAAGAGGTGAAGATATATAGATATCTCAGGTAAAGATTTTCAGGCAGGTCCTCAAATGGTTCGAGGTAACTGGTAATTTCTGAAGAACTGCAAGAAGGGCAAGGTGACTGGGTTAGAATAATGAGAGAAAATCAGGAAACAGGTTGGAGAAAGTATAGAATAGGTTGGAGGCCTGATCTTGTTGGAATTTATAGGTCATGATAAGGACTTAAGGTAGCCATCAGAGTGACAGATCTAATGTATGTTTTAATTGTCATTGGCTGCTTTGTTGCAAATAAACCATACAGAGTCATGGGTAAAATCAGGGCCATCATTTAGGATGTGACTCTAGTATTCCACGTGAGGGGACAGTAATGGTGGCTCAACCTAGGATGGGAGCAGATGAGGTAATGAGAAGTACTTGGTTGGGTTGTGGAGGTGTGAAATATCAAAGTGGCAGAACATACTAATGGATTGAATGTGGAGTGTGAGAGAGGGAACTCATGGGTTAATTCTAAGTTGTTCAACCTCAGAGATTGGCAGGATGGACTTGCTGTCACAAGAAGGAAGGTTGTCAGAGGTTGAAGCAGATTTTGCTGATGAGGATATGGAGTTTAGTTTTTCGTGTATGAATCTGAAATGTCTGGGAGGCTATCTATGTCAAGCCAGCAGGAATTTTGGAAGATGAGTAGGAGTTGCATATGTAAGTTTGAAAGTCAACAGTCTACCCATGATATTTTCAGTCATAGGACTACGTCAGATCATTAAGTAAGTGTATTAGTCAGCTTTTTGTTGCTGTGATAAAATACCTGCGATAAACAACTTAAGGGAAGAAAGATTTATTTCGGCTCAAGGTTTGAGAAGTTTTAGTCCATGTTATTTGACTCCATTGCTTTGGGTCTGAGGTGATGAAGAACATCACGGCAGCAGAAAGCTGCTCAGCTCAGCTCATGGTGGCCAGGAAGCAGAAAGAGAGAGGGAGCAACCAGGGAGAAGATATCATCTTCCAGGGCACACTTCCTCCAAATAGGCCCTTTCTCCTATAGTTTCCATCACTTCCTGATTATGCCATCAAAATATAAATCCTTCAGTGGACTCAGTCACTCATGGCATCAAAGCCCTTGTGATCAAAGCCTTCAGGACTTTCCTGATTGCCCCACCCCTGAACCCTGTTGTATTGAGGATCAAGCCTTCGACACTTTCCGCTTTGGGGGAAACATTTCAGATGCATATAATAGGAAGTGAATGTAGAAGATTTTAAAATAAAACTCTCTGAATCACTCTGTCATTAAGAAGTCTGGAAAAAGTGGAGAGATAGTGAAGAAAGAACATCAAGGAAAAGAATGAGCAATGAGGAAAGCTAGTAGGAGTCTGTCAAGAAGCAGAGAGAGGTCACTTACATCAAATGCTGCTGATAAGAAAGATAAGTAAGAACTGACAGTTGGAAGATAAAATAATCCAATAGCTGGTCAGCTAATGAAAGCCAGTTTTAGAAAAGGATCATAAAAATATATACTTTAAATAAAGCATTGTAATGTTAAATCTTGCAAAGTAATTCTTTCACCGAGTTTTAGTCTTTAGTATTGTTCTTCTGAGTTTTACCTATTCTTGTTAGAACAAAACGTACATTTAATGTATCATGTATGATTTTTAGCGTTTGAGTACTCAAACACATTTGTAAAGTAAACCAAAGATACTGTCTGTCCAGAGATTATTACATTTTTTATAACTGCATATAGTTTTCTCATTTATACCTTATTAAATGATATTTTTAGTAACTCCATTAAGTGTCTCTAAAGCATTCAACCTAGTTTTCATAATAACAGTAACTCATATGTCATCAGCTTATGGAATATTAAATTCACTAATTGCAGTAATGAGTTGAACAGACATAGAAGATCTGGGAACAGACACAAATGACTCTTAGTAAACATATAATTTAAATCAAAAACAAGTGCACAGGGATGGCACCCACTGTGGTGGAGCCTCAGTCAAGTGCTGTCAGAGAAATTGAAAGATCACTTAAGAAGTTCCTATTGCATTTTTATCATTTATCCAATATTTACTAGTGTTTGCCATGTAACAAATAATGTGTTGAATCCATTTCAAACAGAAGTTTACTTAGTTGTTTTTAAAGAATAATTTGAGGTATAGCAATTTCAAGGCAATTCACCAAATATATACAAGTAGGAAAAGGCCAAACCTGAGGCTCAGACCAAGCTCAGAAGAATTCTCAAGCTGCCATCATGAACTTTCTGGCCTGTATAACTATTGCCTGATTTGATCATCATATTATCTATAAAGATAAGGAGAATAGATAGAATTCAGGATCAAGGAGGAGCTCTAGTTTTCTTAGATTTTTAAAAAAAAAAAACGATTTGAAACTCAAAGGGAGTCAGTGGAGTACAAAAGGTTAAAGGTACAAGGAAAGATAAACAGTTCATACAGGATACCTCCAAAGAGACTGTGAAGAAATTGGGAGACCAGACTTTACTCCAGTATAAGACTATTCAATTTAATGTCTTTAAAGAAAAAAGATAGCTGTCCTTCAATTTATTTTTTAAATGTTCATATCTGCTTATTTTATGTAATACTTTTGCTGTTTTTTTTTTCCTGTCAAGTTTGTTTTTTTTTTTGTTGTTGTTGTTGTTGTTATTGTTGTTTTTGACTTCTAATTCTTTAATCTTCTAACAGATGCTCTTAAAATACCCTTAAGGATTTCCTTGGGTGAGATTCAACCAGGCAACTGTGGTTCTGATGACTTTGAATGTGAAAACACAATATGTGCTTTAAATATCCGCAAACAGACATCATGGGATGATTTTTCAAAAGCAGTGAATCAAGCCCTGACAAATCATTTCCAAGTAATCTCTTCTGATGGATGGTGCCGTCTGGAAGACATGACATTTAATAACACTACGGACTCCGACATCGGCCTCAGTGCAAACAGTGTACGATCCATCACGCTAGGTATCATCGGACCTACAGTGGAGACACAGTTAAATTGCTGGCTTTATTTATGTTTGTGGGCATCATAACCTGATACTCAGTTCATTGATTCAGCACATTTAGTGCTCTTTTATGGCAACTGCCAGTGCTGAGAATCTTGAATATTCACAACGTAGCCATTACATAATGTAGCCTGTTAATATAAAAAAATGCTTTTATGCCCCAAATAACACCAGAGAGTAAAGAACATGAAAGCCTTTGATGAGGCTTTGTGATTACACTTGTATTCTAGATAAATGCAAGAAATCAACCACACCACAGCTGCTTGCTAAAACACAAATTCTGAACACAGCCCCTAATTTCCCTAGCTGTGCCAGGAGCACTGGGGTACATTAACATCTTACCTCCAAAACAAGTGTCCTAATGAAGTCAAGGGTTGGAAATGCTTTAAAGAAGATACGTTCCAAGCTCCCACATGGGATGAGTCAAAGTGGTAGCTTGTTGTTTCTATTTGAGAGACACAGCAAAAGAGACTCTGAAGGACTTAGAAGATGAGATTTTCTTTCTGCTGAGCATAGTAGGTGCCCTAAAAATGTTGCAATCTCTGATTAGTTTCTTATCTTCTGGGCCAGAAGAACTAACATCCATGGGAAGCCTCTTTTTCAAGAACTATTTTAGATGCTTTATAAATGTTTTTTACAGTAGCCTGATTGTGCAACTAACTAGGTATTAGAGGACTTGCCTCAGGTCACACAACTAAGGAGCAAAACAAGATTCAAATCAGTCTGTCTGATTCTTTTCCATGTTAGAATAGAATGGTCAAGACTGTGGGAAGGGTGAACTTTTAAATGCCTATTAATATTATATCAGAAAGAATATTGTTCTTGTTATAGCAGAAAGTATATTATTCTGTGCACTAATATATGCCAATTCACTTTCAAAATATACATTAGCACTAGATTTTAGAATAGATTATTTGTGATAACTTGATTTTATGGGTCTTTGGCATGATCATTAAGAAGATTATTAGTATAGCATTGTTATTCAATTAAAATTTTTATTAAAAAATAAGTCATAGATGACGGTGAAGAACACATTTAGTCAACAGAATAATGGATGCTAAGGCCAGATTGTTCCAGTGTTCATGCTTGTCACAGAAATGTAGCATATTGTAATAGCATTTCAAGTGAAAAAACTTTGAGTGTTGTGGGAGAAGTACTTACGGCTGGCTGTAGACACTTGATAATTGGTAATGATAATATTATTATCATTAATATGTGTTTACAGGTGATTTTAATGTATCCATAGCATACATACATACATAAATAGATAGCATGCATACATACATACATACATACATACATGCATAGCTAGACTAAAGGAACATCAGGCTAACAATCAGAATTCTTGATGAGGTATATGCATGAATATGCTGAAAATAGACTTTTGAAAGAAGTGGTCTGTGGAAGGGTAGAGATGAAAAAATACTCAATGCTAATCCCTCCCTAGAAAAGACATGCATGAAGTAGAAGCCCTTCTGAACAGAAGTTAGCAGAGGATTGAATCTGAGAAAGCTAGCCCTTTTCTGAGCATCTGAAATTATCTTTTTATTTTTTCCTGGAATCCCTTTTTGTTGGAAAGGGATTCAGGGACAAATCATAAAGGATCTGATATCTCATCCACAGTGCTTGGGCTTTGTGAATCAGACATTGGAAGAATCCAGAAATGGTTTTTATGTTATGAGCATTTTGCTTTTGAGAACTTGATTCTAGAAATATGTGTCTGTATTTTTGCTTTCTTGATACCTTTTTCAATCCCTTCTCAGGATGACTTTTAAGAAGTCTGTCAATTGGACACCTTCCTTTTGACCTTCAAAACATTCTTAGAGAGTTCACCCCTTGTGTGGCCTGTAACATGTTCTGTTTGTGCTGTGGACAACATAAGCTCTGGATTCCTTTGAGTTCTCACAGAGGATGTGTGTTTAGCATTATGAAAACATTACTTTTTAAGTAATCCTTGACATTTTATTTTGTTTGTTTAAACTAGGAAATATGCCGTGGTCCACTGGTCAGAGCTTCACCCAGTCCCCATGGGACTTCATGAAAAAGAACAAGGCAGAGCAGGTCACTGTGCTTCTGTCAGGTAACAATGTTCCAAGTTGAGGTGACATTCAAGGAGTATTTGCTTCATGACTGGTTCACAGTCTGCATGTTGTCCTACCTCCTCTAGTCATGCATGCGACACTCCCACTGTGAGGCAATTAAATGTTGTTGTTGTTGTTGTTGTTTGGAAACATTTGATTAAGAGAAGGAAAAATGAAAAGCCATGTCTCCGAATTCTCAGGTGATATCACACTGACCATTGGCTCTGCTAATGTCATTGTACCTTTTATTAGAAAAACCCAGAGATAACCAGAAGTGGTGGGGCAAACCCATAATCCCAGAGACTTGCAACACTGAGACAGGAGGATTGTAATTTTGAGGCCAGCCTTGGCAATTTAGTGAGACCATGTCTCAGAATAAAAAAAAATAAAAAGTGGGGTGGGGATATAGCTGAGTGAGAGAGTGCCCTAGATTTGATCCCTTGTACCCTCCCCTCCAAAAAAAAGGTTCCCGGAGGACCCCACCAATTAGTCCTTCCCCAATTTCAGGCAACCTCCAAAGAGTACTCTTGATTTTTTTCATCATGGGTTACTGTCACCTAGGAGACTTTCAGGGAAATGATGGCGCATTGGTGTTTCTTGACCAAATGTCAGCTCTGCCTATAGATGTCCACAAACATGTTCTTTCTTTGATGATAGGTTCGTTGCATTTTGACCATCTCTACTTAACAAGGAAGAGCTAATTTTCCTTCTCTATATTTGTTTCTTATACAGGTCCCCAAGAAGGCTGTCTCAGTAGTGTGACTTATGCATCCATGATCCCTCTTCAGATGCTACAGAACTACCTCAGACTGGTAGGTGGACACTGTCAGTGGAAGCCTCCACTTCCATCTGGCTTCTTCAAAACCTGGTGGTCCATTATTATGTTTATAGGAGTGAAAGCCCTAGCTCTCTCTCTGGCAGGCTGCAACCAGTTCATCTGGAGTTAGTTGTCATCCAAGTATCCATTTCCTGGACCCAGAGACCACCAGTGACTGGTGTTATAATTTAGGCAGCAGGAGGTTGTCTTCCCTTAACAAGGATTTAGCATCAAATGAATGATCATCAGTATGGACAGGAATGGTCATGCATATCAAGATGCTTGACTATATGCATTTATGAGTTAAAATTAAGTAAATATATTAGTTACAACGTTGATTTGGCCACTTTTGCTTTTTTGAGTGGTTATTGGCACTGAACATAGGAATGCTTTTTGACTGAACCACATCACACGTCTTTTTTTTTTTTTTATTTTGAGAAAGGATCTCCCTATGTTGCTGAGGCTAGCCTTGAACTTGCAGTTCTTCTGCTTCAGCCTCTGGAGTAGCTGGGATTACAGTCAGGCTATGTTCAACTGATATGGCCACTTTAACAGAAATCAAGTCATTATAGCTTAAATAGAGCGTTTATTTTTCTTGAGCCTGCTGGTAAAAGTCCCTGAGTGTCCCTGCTGATAAAAGATCTGGAGAGGAGGAAAGTGCATGTCAGCTATTCCAGCATCACAGCACCTTCTTCTCTGATCCACTATTCCCTAGGGTGGTGTTTGTGTCACTTGTTAAAAAATATTCACATCCACATCTTAGCCTGAGAGAAGAGAGCCTGGAGGGCAGGATTCTTTCTTTCAGGGGAGTCTCACACCACACTCCTGCTCATATCCCATGGAATGGAATTTAGAATTATGTCCATTCCTAGCTGGCAAGTGTGGCCTTTTGTGGAGTAACCATGAATCTACCTAGAACTGGATAGTCTGTTACTAAAAAGAGGAGAGGGAATATGTTTATCAAAAGAAATTCTAGAAAATTGTAGATACAGAATGGATAAAGGTAATGCTTTGTATTCATTAAATACTTAATACATGCTAGGTAATATGCTAAGTGTTTTCTTGTGTCTTATATATTCTTCCAAACATCCATGCAGTATTTCACACATTTATTTATTGATTAATTGATTTTAATAGAGAAACTGAAAAAAAAGAAGTAATTTGCTCAAAGCCACATACCTAGTGATAAGTCCATTGTGCAAGTGCCTGAGACATTGTATCTGCATGTGACAGATTTATCCAAAACTAATGCTAATGGTATAAAACATTAAGCGAATAATAATTTTACTTGCTGCCTTAATTTAGGTAGCCGTTTTGTTGTTGTTGTTGTTTTAAAAGAGTCAGACATGGCTTCCTTTTCACTCCTGATGAAAAAAGGATTCAGAACCATTTCATTGATCTAGCCAGGCTCAAAGTTGGGACTGACCTTTGTACCAGCTGCATATATACATTCAAAAGCCTCACAATGTGGCAGAGGTGGTGTCACTTTCACTTTATTTATTTTCTTTATTATTTGCTCCATTTCCCCAATATGCCTGGCAGAAGGAGATAAGTTTCATTCCTTTGCTTGAGTAAAAGTTGAAGGAACTGTTCAGGAATGTGAGCCTCAGGCTCTGATGGAACCATTTCCTTCTCTTCTCACAGCATGTTTGTACCTGTTCAAATGATGAAATTGTTAAAAAAAAAAAAAAAAAAGGCAAATTTAAAGATCTTGATTGGTTTTGTTTTCCAGCACTTCATTCCATTAAATAGTATAAGTACTCCAGTGGGCTGGTCAGTGAGGAGTTGTAAAAGCAGAGAAGGGTGGAAGAAAGCAGAAATGAAGAACGTGAAGTAAATTGGTCATCTCAAAGTTACTTTCTTTGTAAGGCAAAGACAGGGGAGATAGAAAATAGAAAAATAAGTAATTGGTTAACACCAGGTTACTTCAGGTTACTTTTGTTTTTGTGGTTTTTGTTTTTGTTTTTAGTACCAGGAATTGACTGTTGCTTAACCATATTCCCAGCCTTTTTTTTTTTTTTTTTTTTTTTTTTTTTTGTAAACAGGGTCTTGCTAAGTTGGCCTGTTTAGGAAACTTGGCTCTGCTTGCTTGCACTCTCCCTCTTTCTCTCCCTCTCTCTCTCCTGTCTCCTCCCCTCCCCTCCCCTCCGGGTTTTCAGAAGAGATAATTTGTTTGTTTGTTGATATGGCATGTAAGCCTCTGTGACTCCATTTTGATTTTTAGTCTGACCTGTTGAGTCCCAATGCAGGAACCTGGTTCAAAGCAATGTCTTCTTGAAAATTTTTTTAAGTTATTTTTTTTAGATAAACATGACAGTAGAGTGTATTTTGACATATTATACATACATGGAGTATAACTTATTCTAATTAGGATCCCTTATTAATTTTTATGAAATAAAAGTAATAGAAAAGCCATGCAACTAAATTAGATTTGTACATTTCACTGACTAGCAAATCTATAAAAAGAAATGTCTACTAATCACATTATATATAGCATATTCTTAGTATTCTTTCTAAGTGTCTCCTGATTCACAAGACATAATTTGATTTCCAGTGACCAACCAATCAGATTGAATTAACAGTTTTTAGTTCTGTTCTCAGTTTAGTGAATATACACAAAGGGATTTGGAAATCTACCAATTAACTCTTGATTGAATATAATAAAATGTATCACTCATTTCAACAGCCACTTTAAAACTTAGTGACTGAGGCAATTGTATGTGTAATGGTTGTGAATATGTCTTCTTCCATGCAAGTTTATAAGCCCCTAAAAGTAATATACCAAGTGTTATGCAGTTTGTATCATGTTAGTCATTTACTTCAGCTGTTTGACAACCATTGAGAGGCTCCTAATGCATTCAGTGTTTTAGAGACATAGATTGAATTTATGTATAAGACACATTCCCTGGCCTCATGGAGCCTATATTCCAGTTGAAAAGGCAAATTTAAAAATAAATGATTAAATACTTAGGTTATGTATAGACTACAATAATTACAAGTATAAAGACAAATAAAACAGATAAGAAGGTAAAGAACACATGGAACAGGAAGCAGAAAACTCTTTTTACTTTTTTTTTTTACATTTTTATGAGTCCATCATATTTTTACATGATAGTGGGATTCATTATGACACATTCATACATGCACATAAGAGTTTGCTGCATTTCATTTCCCAGTGCTTCCTCTTTTTCTCTCCTCCTCCTGTGCACTACTAGTCTCCCTGCTACTTATTTATTTTAATTGGGGCATTATAATTATACATAAAATGGAATTTGTTGTGCTATGTTTGTACACGCATATAGCATAATTTGCCAGTTTCATTCCTGAGTACCTTCTTCTCTTTCCCATTTCTATTCCCTCCCTCTTGATTCCCAAACCCCTTCCCTTAGTCTACTTCGTGTTCTCCCATATGCTTTCCTGAGATCTCTTTTGTTTATTTCTTATTTCTCTCTAGCTTCTGCATATGGGAAAACATTCAACCTTTGACTTTCTGTTCTGTTTATTTCATTTAGCTTGATATTCTCCTCTTTCATCCACTTACAGCAAATAACATAATTTCACTCTTCTCTATGATGAATAAAACCCCACTGTGTATATATACCATATTTTCTTTATCAACATTTGTTGAAAGATACCAAGGAAGACTCCGTAACTTGACTATTGTGAATTTTGCTGCCATAAACATTGGAATGCAGGTATCACTATAGCATGTTGATTTTAGTTCTTTTGGATAAATACCTATCAGTGGGATAGCTGGGTCATATGGCAGTTCCATTTTGAGTCCTTTGAGGGAACTCCTACTGATTTCCATTGTGCTTGTATTAAATTGCAATCCCACCAACAAAGTATAAGTGTTCATTTTCCCCCACATCCTCACCAGCATTTCTTGTTATAGTCTTGATGCTTGCCATTTTGACTGGGATGAAATGAAATCTCAGTGTAGTTTTTGATTTACAATTCTCTGATTGCTAAATATGTAGAAAGTTTTTCATATATTTGCCCACTTATTGACTATTTACTTGCTTATTTGGTGTTAAGATTTCTGATATTATTTCTGTCAGAAAGGTAGATGTGAAAGACTTTCTCCCAATTTTTTGGCTCTCCCTTCCCTTCCCTTCCCTTCCCTTCCCTTCCCTTCCCTTCCCTTCCCTTCCCTTCCCTTCCCTTCCCTTCCCTTCCCTTCCCTTCCCTTCCCTTCCCTTCCCTTCCCTTCCCTTCCCTTCCCTTCCCTTCCCTTCCCTTCCCTTCCCTTCCCTTCCCTTCCCTTCCCTTCCCTTCCCTTCCCTTCCTTCCCTTCCCTTCCCTTCCCTTCCCTTCCCTTCCCTTCCCTTCCCTTCCCTTCCCTTCCCTTCCCTTCCCTTCCCTTCCCTTCCCTCTGTCTCTCTCCCCTCCCTCCCCTCTCTCTTTGTTTTTTTGTTGGCAGGGGGAGTTACTGGGAATCGCACTCAGGGTCACTGGACCACTGAGCCACAACCCCAGCCCTTTTTTTTTTTTTTTGCATTTTATTTAAAGAAAGGTTCTCACTGAGTTGCTTAGTATCTTTCTTGCTTTTGCTGAGGATGGTTTTGAACTCACAGTCCTCTTGCTTCAGCCTCCTGAGCTGCTGGGATTACAGGTGTGTGCCACCTCACCTGGCTGGGCTCTGTTTTTATGCTCTTGTTTCCTTTACTGTGCAAAAGCTTTTTAATTTGATGCTATTCCATTGTCTGATTCTTGGTTTTATTTCTTGAACTTTAGGAATCTTACTAAAGAACTCAATGTCTATGCCTAAATATTAGAATATTGACCTGTGTTTTCTTCTATGAGTTTGCAAAATTTCTGATCTAATTCCTGTGTCTTTGATCCACTTTGAGTCGTGGAAGATTTTTAGAGGAAACTCCTAGATAGATAGCAATCTATCTATCTAGTTTCATTCTTTCACATTTGGATATCCAGTTTTCCCAGCACCATTAGTTAAAAAGGCTATATTTTCTCCAGTGTATGTTTTTGGCTCCTTTGTCAAAGATCAGATGACTGTATCTGTGGGGTTTTCCTCTGTTTTCTATTCTCTTTCATTGATCTTCAGGTTTGTTTTTATGCCAATACCAAGCTGCTTTTGTCATATAACTCTGTAGTAAAATTTGAGAATAGGTATTGAAATGCCTCCTGCTTCACTCTTCTTGCTCATAATTCCTTTGGTTATTTATTCTGGGTCTCTTATTCTTTCAAATTAATTTGGTCTTGTGAAGTATGTTATTGGTATTTTGATAGGGATTGCACTGAATCTATATTGCTTTGGGTAGTATAGCCATTTTGACAATATTAATTGTCTGCCTATCCCAGAACATGAGAAGTGTTTCCATTTGCTAAGATCTTCTTCAATTTCTTCCTTCAGTATTCTATAATTTTCATTGTAGAGTGCTTTCACCTCCTTGATTAGATTTATTCCCAGGGGTTTTTATTGTTGTTAAAGCTAGTGTGAATTGAATTGTTTTACTGATTCTTTTTCACTGGTATCATGATTGAGTATATAGAAAAGCTATAGATTTTTATATGTTGATCTTGTATCCTGGTACTTTACTGGACTTGTTTATCAGTCCTAGAAGCCTTTTAGTGTGGTGTTTTTTCTTTCTTTTTTTTTTTTTTTTGGTGGGGGGAAGATCTTCTAAATATAGGATCATATCATCTGCAAACAGAAATTATTTGACTCTTCCTATATTTGAATTCCTTTAACTTCCTTTACACACCTGATAGCTCTGGCTAAATTTCAAAAACTATATAGAATAGGAGTGGTGAGAGTGGACAGCTTGTGCTGTTCCTGATTTTAGAGGAAGTGCTTTCAGTTTTTCCCCATTCAGTAAAATGTTAGCTTTGGATTTGTCATCTATAGTATTTATGATGTTGAGGTAAGTTACTTCTGCCTCTAATTTCTTCAGTGTTTTTTAACATGCATGGGTACTGAATTTTGTTGAAGGTTTTTTCTATATCTGTTGATGATCCTGTACTTTTGTCCTTAATTGTTCTTATGTGATGAATTACATTTGTTGATTTGCATACTTGAACCAACATTATATCACTTCAATGAAATGTAACTTGATTATTTTGTACAATCTTCCATTTAGGTTTTTTATATCATCTTGGTTCAACTTGGGTGTGTAAAAATTTGCCAATATTTTCTACCTTATTGATATATAAGTTTTCAGAAGTCCCTAATGATCCTCTGGAATTCAGAAATGTTGGTGACATCTCCTTTTTCATCTCTAATTATAATGACTTGGGTCTTCATTTTTTGGTTGGTTTGGCTCAGAATTAATTTTGTTGATCTTTTCAGAGAAGCAACTCTTTGTTGCATTGATTCTTTGTATTAAGATACCTTTTTTTTAGATGAAGTTTTGTTGAAAAATCTGTCAAGTGGCATTTGAACTAAAAAACCAAATGAAGTAAAGGAGTAGCCTTTTAGAGGATATTTGAGGCAGTTGGAATGGTAGCTATAAAGTTGTATAAACTGTCAATGAAATCTGAGAAATGACCAGAAACTGGATTATGCAGGACAAATCAAGAACTTTGAATTTTATTCCCAATAGGATAAGAAACCACTGGGGAAATTTGAGCCAGAGAGTAGCATATTTCTTCAGTGCTACAAGTAACTATAGGCATATTGATCTGTATTGAACTGTTGAAAATCTCTATAATCAATATACATAGTAATAGCTGACTTTTATTGAGCTGTATTATATATACCAAGTTCTGTTCTAAGTATGTGGATGGTCCCATTTAATTATTCTAGGAATAGCTACTTGCATCAGTTGCTCACATTTTACAAATAAATAAATAGTGTTTGATGTAATTTGCCCCAAGTCCTTCAGGAATAACTGGTGTGACCTGCAGAATTGAACTAGGCTGTTTTAGTCATGCATGCCATTACAGTTTATTAAGAATTGCAGAAACCCAGATTGGGATTATAGCTCAGTGGTAGAGCACTTGCCTAGCATGGGAGTCACTTGGTTTCATCCTCAGCACCACATAAAAACAAATAAATAGAAAAATAAAGGTTAAATTCTAAAAAAAATTGCAGAAATCAGTTTTTAATCATATATGAATTTACTAAGTTAAAATGCATGTGTTAAGCATGCAGAAAACCTCATGGATAGAGACATTGTAAATCAGGCATTTTAATTCTGTTCTGTCTTTTAAAATGTTAGTTTTATTTGTTTTTTCAGTTCTAGGGCTTTACCTCAGGGGCACTCTACCAGGGACCTAGTCTTTTTTATTTATTTGTTTGTTTAAAATTTGGGACAAAGACAATAAATTGCACAGGCTGGCCTTAACTTGCAACCTTTGCCTCAGCTTTCTGAGTAAATTGATTATAGGCATGAGCCACTATGCCAGGCTAGAATGATGCTATTTTTAAATACTTTCATTGCATTGTTAAATAAATGAAGTAAATTTTAGGTATCTGCCTATGAGTTAATAGGGAAATGCTTAACCTTATTGAATATTTAATCACTAAAAGCTTATTCAATTTGTTTGCAATAGTTGAACTTTTTTTTCATTAACTGAACTCAAAACATTACTCTTAGCCAGTTTGATTTTTTTAGCTTACTTTCAACCTTGTATTTCAGTAACTCAGTGAGTACTTAATATGTTAGAAAAATACTTGAGTAGATCATCCTAATCCAAGCCCAATGTTAAAATGAAGGACTCTGAATCCTTGAGATTCTTCCACTTGTTGGCCATCCACTACAATATGTGCTGTGCTAATAATCCTAAAGATTCATGACTAGGAGAGTCTACATATTCTTCATACATCACCCAAATAAATTTGCTATTTTCCATAAAAATAATGTTGTGATAGCTTTGTATCTAAGACAGACCACAAAAGCTCCATCAGCCCCTTTAGCTGATGGCCTGTTCTAGCCTGATCTTTATCATGAAGGAGAAGAATGAGTCTGGGTGAGGTCTTCGCAGAATAAGGAAGCAGTTCCCTAGTTTGAGCAAAAAAGAAGTGGTTCCAGTACCAGTGCTAGGTCCTTGGGCTCCCAGGACAACAATGGGAGAAGATTCCAGGCAGTAGGTCAGACAGCAGCCCAAAGATCATCTGGAGCATATAGAGTTCCTGAGGGCTTGAGGCTGGCAGGCAAGGCAACAAGAGTTCAAGAGTTAGTGTATAGCTTTATTGTTTAAATAAGTACAATAATGTCCAAATTATTATTTCTGTGTCAATAAATGAGGACTTGTCTTTATTTGAAGTTAGTAATCAAAACTGATATTGACTTTTAAAGTTTCAATAAGCTAATTTAAAAATATATCTCTACTACAGTGTCTCTCTTTATATATAAACTGTAATTACTCTTGAATTCTGGTTATTCCCTTATACCTGTTCTGTAAAGGGGGTCTCGGCAATGTTTAAAATTATCTCTAATGTGAAGAAGTCCAATTTCTTATTTCTGAATGCTGGGTATAGACGTACAGATGGACAGATTATTCATACATTCTAATGTACACATTCCATTAGATTTCATTTCAGATATTGCCAATCTTTTGTTAAAGGTTTTCATTCCATATCATCAAATCATGTGTAGTTGTATTGGTTACCATTTAAAATATGACCAAAAAAGTTTATCACTGGGAGTAAATTACTATCACCCTATTGAGACTAGCATAAACAACAGATGTTGTTTGGGGAATTTTATATGAATGAATCAATAATAACTATCTTTCATAGCTCTAAAATTGAAAATAACTTAGTTCTTTAAAATTCAGTGTAAGAAAAGGTTGGGATAAAATTCCTAGATATAAAGCATATATGGCTTTAAGTGAATACCTATCCCAGTTTTATTTGTTCAGCTAAAGCCCTTTTATTTTTCATTCTGTTTTGAGTTTAGTTTTTCAGCACAAGCTATCCTAAAACTATCTCTGGACAGCAGAAGCTTTTTCTCAGATTCTGTATGAGTGAAACGCTGAGCAAAAGATGAGGGTTACTGCTTCAAATGCCACAAATCTAAGGACACATTACAACTTCCACTTGGACAGTAGTGGAGACCACAGTTCCTCTAGTAAACTCTATTCTGCAGAAAAACACTGTAGTGAAAAATAAATAAAAGGGTGATGGCCCATTGTTTAGGTCACTTGTTTCCAGAATCCCTTTGTCTCACAAACTGACATGTGATGAGCTTCCTGAATAGGCTGTGAAGACACAAGAATAAAAGGCATTGGTATCAATTGTGATAATGAGGCCAGTGTCCCTTACTAATAAGCAGAAATGTCGCACTGTAAAGGAAATAATTCTGATGATTCTGATTTAGACCATAATTTTAAAAGTTGAATTTAATTTGATTTTTTTCAAAGAACAGATCTCCTTTAAACACAATGAGGACAGTTGTAATCCCCACCCCCCCCCAAAAGTCGGCCTATAGCTCCATCCACCCATCCATCCATTCATCCGTTTATCTTTAGAGCCCTCTGCTGGAAGCATGGAGCATGCATTTTTATCATATCCAAGATTTCTATATTCAAAGAAATGTAATGTAGCTCTGAAATAGATAAATGCATTACCTTGACCAAGTTTTTTCAGGTTTGCACCAGTATCAATAGAGTAACAGTAATTTACTCACAGTAATTAATTTTTTGTTCAGATTTTAAATGGTAACCAACATAATTATACTTCATTGATCCAATATTACAAAAACAAATTACCAAAAAATTGTGCAATACCTGAAATAAGAGACTCCTAGTGTATTAGAATGTATTAATGATCTGAAAATGTGGCACGCTTGTTTTTCCCTTTACCTATATAATTTACTTATTTATTTATATTCCACCATATCCTACGAGTGATATTAGACTAACTAAATACAAAGGGTTTACTTCTACCAAATGGCTTTTTCAATGAAATTTTATGTTTTCAATGAATGTTTTCTGTTTTTCCCTTTAAAAACTCCTGCAATCTGAGGACTGATGAGGTGTTGAAATTGAAGACAGATTATTATGAAGTTGGGTTTTTGCTGTTGTATGATTTAAAAATCAATCTTCAGGAAGTGTAGGCAGTTTGGCAGGATGGCTGTAATGAATAGAACACTCTTGTCTTTGGGAGTGAAACAAGATTAAATTGCAATACTAGTTGAAAATCTCAGGGATAGACATTCAGTAAATCTTGAAAATCTGTATCCTGTTTCACTGGTATGAAACAATTGATTCCTTGTGAGAGAAGCTCTACCTAACAATCCATAGCCATTTGGATTAATTTGGTGAGCTCAAGGGTTCTGGCTTAAAACTGCACCTGGCTACCAGTATCTACTATATTATTTCCCACTAAAGTACTTTTGAAGTATGACAAAAAACTTAAAATACCAGAAAAAAAAATAGAACTGAGTCTTTCTTTGTTAAGAATTTGGAAAATTATTCACTTACCTTCAGGGTCAATACAGTGTTAGGCCCACTTATATGAGGCCTCCCTGAAATTAGGTAGAAAACACTATCATCCTTCTCTTACTGTCTTCCTAATGATTACAAAAGTAAGATTTATACCAGTTATAAAATTTAGGGGGAAAAAAGAAAATTGAGGTATTTAGACTCTGCTTTTGCAGCACATAAGATTTTCCTCTGCTCCCTGCTCTTATGTATTCACTTAGAAAATGCAGCTAGAAATATACCAGCAAGAAGTTGTTGCTGATTGGTGAGACTGCGCTCCAGGTGGGGATGGACATAGGAAGAGCCTGGTGCAGTTTATCCTCATGCATTTGTCTACTCTGTTGGATGGGAGAAGTCCATACCACTTCAGCTATTCCTAGATCCTGGAGTTTAACTAGCAACTATAGACATCAGCTTGTCCTCCACTCAGTGGACCCCTTAAAGAAGGGGTCCAGAAAAGTAATGGGTAGCAAGTAAAGGCAGTAGAGTTTTGCACCTTCTGCTTCATTACAAAATTCTTTCCCCGGTTTCACACCATGTAACAATAATAAAAAATTAACATGTCTTGGGCTGGGGATGTGGCTCAAGAGGTAGCGCGCTCGCCTGGCAAGCATGCGGCCCGGGTTCGATCCTCAGCACCACATACAAACAAAGATGTTGTGTCCACCGAAAACTAAAAAATAATAAATATTAAAATTCTCTCTCTCTCAAAAAAATTTAAAAAATTAATATGTCTATGAAAGAAAACCACAGAACAATTGTCATTCCAAGAACCTAGGGAAAATTATTTACTGTTGTCTTAGTCCTTTCAGATGGCTACAACAAATGGCATAGACTGGGTGGCTTATAAACAAATTTATTTCTCACAATTCTAGAACCTGGGAAGTTCAGATCTAAGGATCAGTCGATTCAATATCTGGAGAGGACCCGTTTCTTGGTTCACAGTGTTTTGCTGGGTTTTCATGTGGTGGAAGGCACAAGGGGTCTTTTAGGCCTCTTTTATAAGGGCACTAGTTACTTTCTAAGGCCCCACTTACTAATGCCATCCATCTTACAAGCCAGGGTTTTAACATATGAATTGAGGGATGGGGAACATGAATATGAGACCACAGCAACTAGAAAAATATGTACAAAATATTTGGAAATTCATATTCTCTGTAGAATGTGAGTGGACAGACTGAAGAAAACTGTAGAGTCTGAGATAAGATTAAACAGTGTTGGAAAGGACGTGGACATATAAGGAACAACTAAAAATACAATGGCATGAAGTTGTACTTGCGACAAGAGCAGTAATGAAATGGTAAATATTCTATTTGATACCATGCAAGACTAAAGTTTAGGAGCTCTCCCAGAATGTTCAGGAGAAGAACAGTGTTATAATAATGATGAGTTAAGAGGACAAATGTCCTCACAGAGAGTAGAGAGGCAGAACTTAAAACATTACAGATGTTCCTCAGAAATAGAACCAGAAAAGGAGACGTTCTGAAAAGCATAATGGAAGAAAAATTGCCTAAGCCCTGGAAGGCTAATGACCCATATTCCACTTAAGATTGGGAGAAAGAGGCCCAAGCTACACAAATTGGGCAATTTTTTTTTTTTTTTTTTTTTGGATCTACACCTGGGATTGAACCTAGGGGTGCCTAAACCAGGGGTGCCAAATGCCTAGCCCTATTTTAAGATTTTATTTAGAAACAGGGTCTCACCAAGTTGCTGAGGTGGCTTTGAACTTTTGATCCTTCTACCTCAGCCTCCAGAGCTGCTGCTATTACAAGCATGAGCCACCATGTCCAGTTTGGGTGACATTTTTTTTTTTTCAATGACAAATATAACCATATATTCCCCAGACTTCCCATTCTCACCAATACAAATTAGAGAAGATGATTATTTAATAATAATTCTTTTTTGGTATGAGGGATTGAACCCAGGAGTACCTTACCACTCAACTACATCTCTAGTTCTTGTGTGTGTGAGTGTGTGTGTGTGTGTGTGTGTGTGTGTGTGTGTGTGAGAGAGAGAGAGAGAGAGAGAGAGAGAGAGAGAGAGAGAGAGAGAGAGAGAGAGAATATGATAAGTTGCTAAGGGTCTTGCTAATTTGCTGAGTCTCTGATCCTTTGGGATCACAGCTGTGTGCTACCACATCTGACAATAGTAATTCTTTAATAATAATTTATCCCTAAAGTCTCATGGAGCCATAACCCTATAGACTAGAGGTCAACCTTAGTTGGATTTTCTAGGATATTCTCTCTCCTGTGTCTTTGGAGAAGTTCTCACCCCAGTCTTGGTCCTTGCCTATACCTCCACATTTCTTGGCTCACAAACCACCAATACCACAGAGAATAGTCCAGGCAAATGCCAAGTTCATCCTGTGGCTGTGGGATCTAACATCCTTGGGAAGCTCCAGTCACTGTCTTTGCAGGCATTGGTAAGGCTTTTATTGAAGGCTTACCAAAGTGTAGGATTTAATTTCAAAGAATATCACTGGTGTCTACCAAATATGTTGTCTTTAAGACGCTAAAACACAGCCCTAAATGAAGGAACCCCTCCTTGATGGACACTTCTCTACTTACCTCACCATCTGACAATTGGTAGTGAAACCTGAATTTCCCCCTTTGAAAGAGGTCATTCAAGCATGTCTTGATCTCCCTGGACGACAAAGCTTAAGTCTTAAAGTCCCCAGATATAGGAGGAGTTCCCTCTTTAGTACATGCTAAGGGTTTCCCCTAAAGCCTCCCTTTTATATCCCAGAATTTTTCTCTTTCTATAATGAAGAACCCAGGGACATATTTAGGATATACCATCAAGGTTGTGGCTGTTCCCTGTGATGTGAAAGGGGCAACTTCATGAGAGTGAAATAGAGGAATAATAATAATAGAAAGACACATGTCTTTACATTGTCCCAAGTTTTAGAGAGAACAGACCTTTCCCGGCTTAACACTTCCTTAAGTCCTGGTGGCTCCATCTTCACATGTGAGCAGTACCAACTGTATTGATTAAGTTGGAACTTCGACAGTCTGGATTTGATTTGATTTGATTTGTTTATGCAAGACCTTTCAAAGAAGAAAACTTCTATGAAGTCTGTGTGCTAGGAATGGGGCACAGATCTGGAATGACTGAAGTGGAAACCTGACCTCCCCTCCACATATTGCTGTCTCTGCCCTGGGTAGATGGCAATTGGTTTTCTGTCCAATGGCATGCTGAATCTCCACATGTTCTCTTGATATTCATAAATATGATGATAAAGTTTAAAATATCCTAGAGGCATCCAGGCAGGATGTTTTGTTGTTTAAAAGTAAAAATGATCCATCTCTACCTAGATGTAATCAAAACACTGAATTTCAGGATGAAATAATATATAAAGTTGACCCAGGAGTTTTATACCCATCAAGTAGTATTTTACCTAAGACATCTGCACAAAGATATTCTTTGACATACAACAGCTGTAAAATGATCTCACTCATATATCCTCCCACACACACAACTACGTAAACTAAAACCTGAAAAGAAAAAGGTTTAAGAGTTTTTGCTTCTCAGTGTTGATACTATCAGGGATTTTTATTCTACTTTATATTTTCCAAAATTTCTTAATGAAATGCATTGCTGCTCTACCTATTAAAAAATAAAATAAGCATTGGGAAATTCAAAGTAATGAGCATCTGCAAGAGACAAAATCCTCTAGTAAACTTTTCAGTCACCATGCTAAACCTTCTGTAGAAAATGGTAGGAAGCAAATAAATGTATGCTTTTCATTAAAATGTCAGCTGTTGCTAAAGATTCTTTGCCCATGTTTCACATGAAATGAAAAACTTCAAGTGCCCAGTGAATAAAATGATCCCTAAGACATTTTAAACCTTACAACCAGATGATCTGGGGATAACTAGAAAGGGAATTCCATCCCTACATACCCATTTTTTCTTTCCTCTTTTCAATGTAGCATCTTCACCTAAGGGTTTTTCTTGGTTTGTTAACAGGTTGAGCAATATCATAATGTCATTTTCCATGGCCCAGAAGGAAGCCTGCAAGAATACATAGCACATCAGCTTGCACTCTGCATGAAGGTATTGATTAATTTCATACCATTCCCTTTTATTTGAAAATTGGAAAGTGTGTAGAACTAATCATTCTGTTTTGTTATCATAGTACAGACAACTGACTGCAGGATTCTCCTGTGAAATAGTGAGAGCTGAAGTGGATGCTAGTTTCTCCAAGGAACAGCTAGTAGATCTGTTCATCAGTAGCGGTAAGACAGTTTCAGCAAGCTGGATGGTGATAACTCAAAGGCATGCCCTTCAATGATGCTATTGAAATGAAATAAACTTTATTGCTTAGAAAAAGGTTTAAGTCAACTTTTTAGTTATTTGGTAGATGTGGGGTGAAAGTAGAGAACCCAGATGAATGCTTGCCAAAAAATTATTTTTATGTGCATAACGTTGCATTTGTTGAGCACCTTGCATTCTCTTCTTTTTAAAATCCTTTTTATAAATCAGTAATTGCTGTGAGCACACTTATAACTGGCACTAGTAGTATACTAAGGGTAGCAGGGGGAGTGGAAGCAATTCACCCTTGTGGGACTGGACATTATGTCTTTGGTGCTGTCTAGAATTGCTGGTGCATGATGATGTAAAAAAGAAAAAGATTATTTTTAAGTAAATTTGGTTATTCACAAATTCTCTACATTCAATACACCCCTTAATGCCTGTTTTATCTCACTTTGGTATGCCATTGATTGGCTGTTTGGAAAATGCATTGTGTACACTAATCAATCTCCACAACAGCACCACGCAAGTAGGTGTCATTGTTTCTACTCATTTATGGACTTTTCATCCTTGTCCATAGCCTGACTGTGGTTATATCCCATTGACCTTTTTTTTTTTTTTTATCCATTCCCATTGGCACATCTGTTTTCCTGTAATTGACTTCTTGCCTATGGCTTCTCCTCTTGAACACTCATCACTGGCCTACAGACCTCTGACTGGAAGTTGTTTGTGGTTCCTGCAACCTACCCCTCCACTGCCCTTGCACTGAGTCCATGCTATTCAAGGCCTTCCATTCTGGAGCATAGATCTACCTGATTTTCTTTTAAACCAATGGTCTGTGCTTCGGCAGGATGTGGCATTTCTTTCTTCTTTGTCTGTCCTTTGCCTTTCCACTCCATGTCTTTGTGAAGACTGCAGCTGCCACTAACTAACATTACAGCGTAAACATGTAAACTCCCTCACCCTTCCCACACACACTGTATGACAACCACATGACATTGACCATGCAGACTATGTTGAACACTAGTGATAAAGCAGACATCATCCTCTGTCCCACTAGAAACTAGGGGAAAAACCTCTTTAAAATGCTTTACAGGCACCTCAAGTGGAGGCTTCTCTGATCCCTCCATATCCCCTTAGGGAACATCTGGAGATCTTTTTTACCCCTGTACTGACCTGACTATAGTTGAAGGCAGTGAAGGTATTGATTGGGTTTCTGCTTTGCCCCCTGCGTGTGTTCTATTCTGAGGCCCTTGAAGGCTAGTACTATAGCTTATTCTGTTTAGCCTGTGTACTAATTGCCAATAATTATGTGTGGAGTGAATGGGTGAATTTTCTGATGCAGGAAACATTGTAAGCAAAAAAAAAGGGGTAGTGGTGGGATCCTTTGTCCTTTTCAGGTATCAGAAAGTGGAAGAACCTGCTTAAAGATAGAAAGCAATAAATGCAGAGAGGACAGGAGTTGATAAGGAAGTTATTGATGACAAAGCATAATGATAAAATGCTTTGGACTTGGTAAGAAAAGTTTTTGGTTGTTATTTTTTCTTTATTTTTAGTTTTCAATGGACTTTTATTTATTTTAGGTGTGGCTGAGAATCAAACCTAGTGTCTCACACATACTAGGCAAGCACTCTGCCACTGAGCTGCAACGCAGCCCCTGGAAAGAAAAATTTTTGAACAATAGACTAAAACAAATAAAAACTACTGTAAGGAGAGGAATAGGAAATGTCATGTCTTTGGATACAGAAGGATTTTTATGTCTATATTTGACTTACACTTTTATTAAATATTTATTAAATCTTCCTTCACTTTTAATAACAAAACTAAAGCATTAGTACAAAGTTCACCTGGTAAGAGCTTGACTGTAATCTGCCATGTGAGCAGCTGGAACATTCTAGATCCCTTAGTTTGCCTTTCTCTCCCTAGAGGCAGTCTGTGTGTCCTGTTGAATCCATTCCCTTTGTCTCACCTCCTGCTGTCGCTCTCCATCTCCCCTGCCAACCACAGTAAGGAGACTGTGGAGGCCTCTGTTGCTCTTCTTATTTCCTCAGGCCTCACTGCCACCAAGGACCCTATGGAGGACTTCAGGAGACTTACTCTAGGATACAAAACCACTCATCAGTGCCCCCACTATTATACTCCAAAGGCTCCAGAATAAAATCTAAAGTTCTCGGAATGTATGTCTTGAGCATTATGTTGTCAGCCTCTCATCTTGCCCCCACTGATGTCACTCTTCATATTCTAAAACACCCTTCACCACTACCACCATCTTCTTCAAAGGGCCCATGCTGTTCACTGATGACCAGGGAATAAATAGGGAACTCTTCAGTTTTGAATTTAAAGGTTTAACCAGACTCTTATCAGAATTTATGTAGACATAAAAGAAGGCCACTTGCTGCACTTTGTATGTGTAGATTCCTTTTGACCTGTGGCCAAAAAGCCATTTGGATGCCCAGCCTGAATTCTCCCTGGTGTTCCCATCCTCATGATGTCCTACCCACTGCTAGATATCTCAGAGAAGATGCTTCATTTATCAGACACATCAGTCCTAAAAGAGCCCATCACTATCATCCCTTTTGCAAGCATACTCTTGGTTGTGTGCTCTCTGTCTCCATTAACTGCACACCCTGTTCTTCAGTGGGAACTTCAATGCATCTCTGATTCTTCCTCTCTGTCCCTTTCTGTAAGTCAAACACCATGTCTTACTGAGTCTCTCTCAAAATGCCTTCTATTCTGTACCTTGGTTCTGGGAGAGGTTCTTTTCAACTCGTGCCTTCACCACAGTTGTAAGAGCTGAGTAGATACGTTCTCTTATTTCTTTCCCCACAAGTTGATGTCTTCACACCAGAGTAAGGACCTCAGAGCAGCTGTCTAGTCCTGTTTATGCCTCTCTGTAAAGAATTCACTGATTCCCTGGTTGCTCCCCCAAAATCTCATTCTGGATCTTCCACTTTTCAGTTTTGGCTGGATTTTGAGACTTAAGAAGAGCAGGTCTGCTGAAATTCCAGCCATGGGGAGCTTTACAAATGTCAGTGCCCCATACCCAACGGAGACTGATTAATCAGAGACACTGAGAATTTCAGGGGAGGATCCCAGGTGATTCTAATGTGCAGCACACTGCTACTCTGATGCTGCCCATGGTGGTGACTGTCTGATCCTATTCCATTCATATGGCACATCCCAATCCCCAGCCCAATCCTGGCTTGAGGTATGTATCAGCAATGAGCTCATAGTCAGTGCACCTTGATTTGATGCCCCATTTTTTATGTGTTGGAGCTGTGAACTGCTCCATTTAGAAAAAAATCTCTCTTAAATCTAGGAGGCCTTCCTCTGACCTGTCCATCTGTAAAGATTCCATTCCTCAGAATAGGGCTAATAAAAATCCACTTTTTCCCTAGTTAGAATCCCTCACCTCCAGAATGCCATAACACTTAGCACATAGCACATGTAGCAAGGAGGATTAGGTAAACATTTTTTTGATGCAGTTAAATATTCTCTCTAACACTTTTAATTAGTTGGAACAGCTTCAAAGGCACTTGAACTAGCAAATCAGGGAAAACCTGGAGGCCTTCAGTTTTAAATTACATAAAAACATATACAAACCATCAACCTGGTGTTTTGAGTTTTTTAAATCATTGAGTAGAAAAGGTTTGTAATGGTTGTTTAAACCAAATATGCATTTATTATACTTCCACAATACACATATTTTGAATAATATTTGAACTCTGGAAAGCATAGGATTCTAGCATTCTTATTCCTAGCTGTGTTAAAGAGAATCCAGCACAACCAGACCCCATTGTAATAGCCACCTACAAGTACAACTAAAATTGAAAGGTGGCTGTTATTATTTCTAGTCTTCTGGTTTTCAAAGCTTTGTAGCCTCCAGGAAATCTTTTTCAGTCTAAGAGGAGAGCCATTTATAATGTTCAAGGATTCTTTTGAAATTTGAATGCATTCTCTATAAATAACAAGAAGGAATAGAGAATCTGCTCTCCAAGTATTTGTGAAAAGCAGAATACTTGACAATATTATTCTTCAATACTTAAAATTGTTTCTTTTTTCAAGGTTAATTTGAATAAGACTGGAAAGTTTTAGAATCATCTAAAAATTGAAATTTAATTTTTAAATGGTATATAGGAAGGACTACATAGATTGACATCTATATAGTAAATCTATATAGTAAAATATTAATAAAATCTGCGTACTTCATAGTGCCAGCACTGTTTAACTCTTTGTACACTGACTTATTCATTTCCTAAATACAATAATAATAGCCCATTATTTTGCATCTTTCAATTTGAGTTGATAGGAAAGCAGTCCCTCCCATCCCAAGTAGAAGGAATGCTCAAATAAGACTTATAAGTCCTAGATGTTTTTCCTTCCTTACTATTGTTGTTCCTAACACCTTAGTCCAATCACTTTAACCTCTGTGAGATTTGTGAAATGATAGGAGGGATCTGCTTTTCTCTCTGAGGACCCGTTCACATAATTTTATGAATATTTTATGTATGTGTAATTTAAGCATTTTAATCTTTTGTATCATGAAAGAGACATATATAAAACACTACTTATACTTACAGATCAATGAACAAACTTTTGCAATAATCATTTTTTAGTTTTGGTTTATAGTTTGACTACCTCTATGTAAGTGGCTAAATTATATTTTTAGTGTTTCCTGTTTTTAATTTTACATGTTGAAATAATAGATTTTATGGATAATACTAGCACATATTTATGGGATACATTATGGTAATCTAGTATATGTAAACAGTGTGTAATAATATAATCAAGAAAGTAAGCATTTCTACCTCTTCAAACATTTATCATTTTTTAGGTATTGGGAATTTTGTATTCTCCTTGTCATTTTGAAATATAGGTTGTTTTAGCCAATTGTTACCCTACTGTGTTAAAGGAGAACCAGAAATAATTCCTCTACTCTTAATTATGCCTTGTTGTCTCTTATTAGGCTTCTTTTAATCCCCATTATCCCCAACCATTCCTAGTCTCTAGTGACCGCTTCATTCCATTTCGTTTTTCTACCAGATTGACTTAGAAATAATATTCTTTGGTGGTTTGCTTAATATATTGTTTGTAATAGTCTTCTATTCCATTATTTAGAGTTGTAATTTGTTCACTTTCATATCCATTGCATAAATATATTACTATTTACTTATTGATGGCCATTGGGTTGGTTCCATTTGAAATCTGTTAGGGAGCCAGGAATCTCGTGTGCACTTCCAACAGCAGTAAGGAATGTCAGACTCTCTTCCAGAGTCATACTCCCTCAGCAATTTCAGAGTATGCCCAACATACCACTTTTGGATAACACTTTATATCTTCCTTCTTTTAAATTTTTCTCATCAAAATATTTGATAACTCTATATACATATCTACCTATCCAAGAGCAAGGTTATCGATCGTCTAAGGTCTTCTTTAATTTCTTTCTATATAGATGTATATAGAGTATGTTCATGCCAATTTGTGCCTTTATACATGAACTTTGTTTTAGGTTTTTTTTTTGGCATTACAATTCTTATTACACATATATACCACAATTTTTCATATCTCTGTTTATATATTTATATAAACAGAGTTGACACCCAATTCGAGACTTTATACATGTACTTTGGATAATGATGTCCATTACAATCTACCAATCTTGCTGACCCCCCAAACAAATAACCCAATCAATAATGGGCCAAGGAACTGAACAGGCACTTCTCAAAAGATGATATACAGTCAATCAACAAATATATGAAAAAATGTTCAACATCTCAAGCAATTAGAGAAAAACTAAAATTTCATCTCACTCTAATCAGAAAGGCAGCCATTAAGAATACATACAACAATAAGTGTTGATGAGGATATGGGGGAAAGGCACACTCATACATTGCTGATGGGATTGCAGATTGGTACAACCAATCTGGAAAGCAGTATGGAGATTCCTTGGAAATGGAACCACCATTTGACCCATTTGACCCAGCTATCCCAGTCCTCGGTCTATACCCAAAGCACTTAAAAACAGCATACTACAGGGACACAGGCACAATTCACAAACCAAACTGTGAAACCAACCTAGATGCCCTTCAATAGATGAATAGATAAAGAAAATGTGGTACATATACACAACGGAATATTACTCAGCAATAAAAGTGAATAAAATCAAGACATTTGCAGTAAATTGATGGAGTTGGAGAATATCATGCTAAGTGAAGTAAGCCAATCCCCCAAAAAACAAATGCTGAATGTTTTCTCTGCTCTAAGGATGCTGATTCATAATGGAGATGGCGCTGGGGGTGTGTGGTGGCACACATTGGAGAAATAGATGAACTCTAGATAGGGCAAAGGGGAGGAAGGGTTGGGGGAGCATGGAGGTAGGAAAGGCAGTGAATGAGATGGACATCATTACTCTACACGTATGAAGACAGAAATGGTGTGACTCTATATACAACCAGAGATATGAAAAATTGTGCTGTTTATATGTAATATGAATTGAAACACATTCTGTTGTCATATATAACAAATCAGAATAAATTATTTAAAAGATCATCAAAGCAAAAAAATTGCCAGTTTATATAGGTTCTTGTAAAAACTTTAATCCCTAATTTCCTTTTTGATCACAGCTTGTCTGATTCCAGTGAAACAATCTCCAGTTAAGAAGAAAATCATCATCATCTTAGAGAATTTGGAAAGATCTTCATTGTCTGAGTTGTTGGGGGACTTTTTGGCACCTCTTGAGAATCGCAGCACTGAAAGCCCATGTACTTTCCAAAAAGGTAAAGCTAGTAGACAGTCCACTCTACCAGCTCTGTGATACCCTCTAGCCCTTCTGTTCCCTAGAATACCAGTTAGGCTTCTTGTTCCTCTTTATTTAACTTAACTTTAATTTGGACTTATCCCATACTATGACTTGCTGAGACTGGACCATGGCTTTTGGCTTGTTTTAGGAAATGGAATGTCTGAATGTTATTACTTTCATGAGAACTGCTTTCTGATGGGAACCATTGCCAAGGCCTGTCTCCAGGGCTCCGATTTGCTGGTACAACAACATTTCCGCTGGGTTCAGCTGCGATGGGATTGTGAGCCCATGCAAGGACTGCTACAGAGGTTCTTGAGAAGGAAAGTCGTGAATAAGGTAACAAACAGCAGCTGCATCCTGGTGCAGGAGGAGATTCGGGCTGGAGAGTTCCTCTTATTGTGTGGCCTCAGGCAGAAGCAATCTGTGGAAATTCAGGGGAAAAATAAGATAATGAATGTAGAACTCATAACAGTTTCTGGACTATATTAAGAATAAGAAAATGTAAAAAGATTTTACTGTTGTTAGTGGTAGATAGTACATGGAAAACACATAGCAGTCTTTGGAGCATATTAAGTATAAGAAAAGGTTAATATATTTTACTGTAATTAAATTTTCTCAAGGAATCTCACCAAGTGTAAATGCTGTAGAGACTGGAAAGTTAATCAATCTTCTTAAGGAAAACTCACTGCTTCCTGTGAGCCTTCCAAACATTTTCCATCCATTTGGATAAGATTTAATATAGGATTATTATCCTTATCCTGTTCTGTGGTAAACAAATGAAAAGTAAAAATTCTCTATCTTTTGACACATTTTCAGGAATAGTAGTAATAACTACTAGTGATTTTTTTTCAAAGAATAATAAGTATTATAGTCTCCCAAATAAAAATAATGCTGTGTTGATTGAAAATAACACATTCTTCAACTTAATTGTCTTAAATTGGACCAATAACTGAGTTTCAGGGAAGATTTGAAGCAATGAAGCTCAATTTAGTGTGATTTTCTCATTTACTATTGCACCATGGACCATTTGGAGGACAGTGTCATAATTTTATCAGTATGTTATTTTAAGCTGCACATATCAGAACCCCCTCATGTAAGCAGGTGGCTTGTGGTAGGTGTTAAGCATCCCCAAAGCATCAGGGCCTGGATTGGCGGGGAGGGTGTCTCAAAACCATCCTTTCAAGACTGAAGCTCATCCACAGGACTTTAGCCTTCACTGCAGCAGGTTCAAAGGCAGAAAGTGGGGTACAGTGAATAATAAAGAGCTTCCTTGTTTTCCTTCTTACCAGAGAGGAAAGTATCTTTTCAGAAACTCCCAGAAACCTAAGACTTCTCTTTAATGTTTCAAGTGCTTTCTTTCCCACCCCCTCGGTCCTACACCATGCCAAGAGCTACCTTTCAAAGACTCAAGCTCTCCATCAAGTACTTGAACAAAAGTCTGTTTCTGTTATATTAGAGTGGGTCAGTGTGCATGCAGAGGGGTACAGAAGAGTACGGAATGGGAGTGGCTATTGGTAATTTAGTGGACACTGTCTGCCACAGTCTGATTTGAATTAATATCTGAAATTCTGAATTTAATCAGAGAAATATACCCCAAATTACACTAATGTTAATTGTCTGGTTTTAAATTCGTTCTCTTGGCCAAAGCACTGCCATTGTAGGACCTCAAAGAGTAGGAAGAAGAGTGGGATAAAGACCAAGTAGGGAAGTAGCCTTTCAAATCACTGATGCTTCCCTTAACTTTATAATTGTTAATACTTAAATCTTATCACCAAAGTCAATCACATAATCACAAAAGATGCCAGTTTTCTTCTGTAGAATTGGCACCCTCTTCCCCTAGCTTTCTGACAGTTTGAAATGGAGCTCTACTCTTTTGTATTGTGTTTGAGAGTGGGGTGTATTATAGAGAATAGAAGCAGGGAGGATAATGCCTTTCATTTATCCAGAATCACTTCAATGTAGGTAAATAAAATGGATCCCCTGGGGTAAATGCACAGTGGGACCACCAAATATCAGAAATCTTGTAGCATCCAAAACCCTAATTCTTGTAGTCATTTAAAAGCACACTGGCACTTGATTATAGTTTTTTTTTAATTCTTTAAATGATACAAGAAAATAGATCTTTCAGTATAATACTAGGCTTCCTACTAGTGTTTAATAAAAAATAATCATACCTTTCTAGTGGAAAGTTAATATTTAGCTATCTTTAATTATAATGCTGAACTCAGAATTCTTGCTGGAAGGATATCAGAGAAAGTAGGGGATTTATAATGATTATTTCTCTTTTGAAGAGAAGGAAGTTATTGTAACAAAGCCTTATGTAACACGGGGATATCAATTTAGGGGAGCTGGTACTATCACTGAACAACTCTTGTTTTTTCTTGGCTAAATTATTTCTTTATTTCCTACATGTAGATGACATACCAGTGTTCACAGTTGTCACCACTCTCAATATCCTAATATGTAGTAAAGGAAGATTTACGTGAATCTCCTTTCTTATAAGATGAATGTTAATTACTATATCTGACATCTAAATGATTGAGGAATATTCCTCCTAATAGTAAATAAATCTTTGTCCTTTTGCGAACCCTCTATACCACCAAGAAAGGACTTGGTTTTATCAAACATAGTTCTAGAAAGAATTGCTCCCATTAAATCAAATGTGTTATACAGTATTATTTAAAATTTGCACATTTTAAGTTTTGAAAACAAATTTCTTTATGTCTACAGAGCTCTGTACATTTTGGTGATGTTAGCATTTTAGCTGAGACCTTTCTTTTAGGAAGTTTTTAAAAAACATTTTGAAGTATAATGCAAGGTGAGCGTGCCACAGATTCAGATACACCATCATCACTTACCCAAAATAGGAAATATTTAACGTCATTCCTGTTTCATTAATTCGAAAACCTATTCTGAACACCTGTTATCTGCAAGGCCCTGTGAGGTACTCTGTATACATGCAAAGGATGATTTCTTCCAGAACTGATGTTTAAGAATTCATTCAAGTTTCTTTCTAGAGTGCATATTGTTCTGTTTCATGTTTGTTTCATGTCATCAGGTTCAAAAGGATGTGCTAGCATCTACCTCAAGCTCACGTATAACCAGAGCAAATGCATCCTGCCTGCTTCAAACTGACTTCCAGTTTCCCCTTCTGATCCAGTCATCCAGACTTAGAACTTCTTGCCTATTCATGAAGTCAGTCAAGCTTAGCGGTTTTTTTTTCTTTTTTTCTTAAGTCCTCACTCTTTGGCAGACCAAGAAAGACCCAGTAACAGGGTTGATGGACCTTTAGCTGTGGAAACTGATCAGAATACATTGTGATAAGCATAACCATGGACAGCTATTTGGAGGTGCATCTGAACAGTGTTCCCAACTTACTCAGTAGACATTCACCCCCGACCCAGAACTGTAGGGTGTGTCAGGGCATCCTCCCCACCCTTCTGGAGTTCACATTCTCATGGAAAGTCAGGCCTATAAAAAGGAGCCATCATCTGGGGTGAGAGCCTTGTTGGATAGTTTTTATTGGGAAAGATTATTTAAATGCTATTTTTTTAAAAAGACACATCCAAATACACAGCTTTTCCTCAAGCTTTTCTGTTCTTATTCTAGTTTTATTTTTATGTGTTAAAGCTAGCAGGATTTAATAATCACGTTTAAAGGAGCATTTATATTTAGTCAATTAAATTCCAGGAAATTACTTAATTAGCCTTTAAAACTTAAATATATTTTAATCTCTCTTTTTAAGAACTTTTAATAAATCTTCCTAAGTACTTAATTAACTCTTTTAAATCCAGAAAATTAAATTTTTAAATCCAGCAATTTAAGTGTTTTCCTACTTCTTATACTGTTTATATAAACTTAGTGAGATTCTCTTATCCCTTTTAACTTAGAAATGACATGCTGAATCAATAACTCAGTTACCATTTTAAAGTGGTAATATGAGACCATCCTAATATGTAACATTCAAATAAAGAAGTTCTTGAAAACACCAAATATATGATTATCTCTTACCCAGAAAATAGCAACAACATAGATATTATGATATTTAATTCTGAATATTCATGAGGATAAAAATGTCACCATCTCAATAAACTTGGGTTATTTCTCCATGTAGGGTTATTTTCTTGACTGGCTGACATTGTGTATCAGCAAGAGAGTTTGGTGAGGACTCATGACCAGGGATCAGATTTATCTCAGTACCAGGAGGAGCCAGAAGAGTCCCTTCCACCAGCATTATGGACATAGTGTCTATTTATTGGATAGACACCATCTTCTAATGTTCTGTCAGTGGGGTGGGTTCAGTGGACAGATAATCTAATTCACAGGCTGGATTTGAGTATAACCCCACTTTTGTTATTTACTACTGGACTACAGTCACCTAATTAAGCCTTGTCTCTTCCTGAGAAGCAGGGCCATGAATTTGATATGACATCAGATTATACTGTATTCTCAATTCTGATTCTCTGTGGCTTCATAGGCACAACACAGACATCATGCTAGTTTCAGGGAACAGGTGACTGATAAGCTCTGTGACAAAAACAGATGAGGGGGTACTGCTATAGAAAATAGGGTAGGACCATGGAAGAGTATTTATTTTAGGAATGATGGGAAGGAGGGCCTTTTAGTGGGAAAGGATCAGCTGAGAATAGTGGGGAAGGGGTACAGGCAGAAGCAACAGCAGTTGCAAGAAATCACGAACATAAGGGAGAAGAGCATGTTGTGTTAGGAACTGGAAGACAGTGGTGCAGTGACTTCTTCTTTTGATGATGTGCTGGGCAGAGGGATCAGATCCAGTACTTGAATCAGTAACAGTTACTGAGGTGATTTACCTGTGCAAGCTTCTCATTTTCCACCCCTTTTATTATATGCAAACATCAGCATCTATTTGTGTCCCTCTACCCCTGTTACCTCTCCATCCATGTCTGGGATGCTCTTTCTTACCTACCCTCACCAACCAAGTGTCTCTCACATCCTGGGAGATCAGTTGAAGTCCCACTGAATCTCCTTGTTTTCCCTGACCTGCAGTTATTTATTGACTTAATCCTTGTAAATTACCCTAGCGACTTGTATCTGTACTTAAAGATTGTCAGTTTGGAAGGGATCTTGAGGATATTGTGTACCAACATTTTCATTTTACAGATGTTAAAGTTTAACCATAGAAAGACACTTGTGTACCTTCTTCAGACCTCCCGTCCCCTGTAGCTGGCTCTGAGTTCCAGAGTCCCAGGACACATCTTTTCTTTTGTCCTCCTCTGTAGTTATAAAGGACACACACTTTGCCCTGTGCCCAAGTGGTAGAAGACACGTTAGCATGCATGTGGTCCTGGGTTCAATCCCCAGCAACAATTTAAAACAAACATGTTTCAATGTTGTTTTTTATTTCCTCTTCACAGTGTAATTAGTGCTATACATAGTAGACATACAATAAATACAAAGGCCTCTAAGCATCTCTATGAAATCGTATTTATGCTAAAGTAATAAAATTAAGGAAATAAAACATGTAGTACTGGAAGTTCTATTTATTGGATAGACACCAGCTTCTAATGTTCTGTCACATAATAACCACTGTTACCATAAAACAACCAACTTGCAGAATGAGAAATTTCACGAAAACAAAATTTGTACTTCAGAGGGAAGGGGTGCCCACCTGTTTTTCAGGACCTCAGGGTATGCAGATTTCATCCCACCATTGGGAATTATGAAATGTCTTTCTCCATCAGGCTACCTAACAGTTCTTTGGAAGTAGTTCATGGATAGTCATTAAGAAACAATCTTCCTGGAAAAAATAATGATTCCATGGGGACTCTATTAAAACCAAGAGCTCTGCCCTGCTCTCCCTTACTTAGCGTGTGGTCTTGACGAGGCAGTTGGGAGACCCCTCTTCCTCTGCCAGCTGCCCACACAGCCAAATCTCTTCCTCTTTCCTGACTGACCCCAGAGATAAAGCTTGAACAGAGATCATCAGAATGTTAAACTTGAATTGAAGAAGAAAAAGGTGTTATTTAGTCTGATCATTATTACTAACATTATTTTAAATGTGAGTACTCTTTATTATTTCAGCCAAATGCTGTATTCAAATGTTATTATTCTTCTAGAAATGAGCTATATATAGTTAATAATGTATAGTAGAAAATTGCTAGTCAGTAGGTCTTAAATGTTCCCACTGTAAAAAAAAAAAAAAAAAAAAAAAGTGGTATGTATATAAAGTAAGGAATATGTTAAGTTGCTTGACTTAATTATTTCACAATGAATACATTTATAAAAACATCATATTGTATACTGTAATTATACTTTTTATTTGTCAATTATGCTTTAATGTAAAAATAAATAAGCTATAGCCCTCGCCTTATCAACTATTACCTTTGTGACCTTGGGCAAGTTATTATTTCCTTCTGTCTCATTCTTCTGATGTGTAAAATGGAGTGAAAATGCCTTCTTTAGGCTTGCAAAGAATTAAATGAGAAAAGCTTTTATCACTCTAATGTGTGAATATACCGAATCGTGTATTTTAAGCTTTCTCTCCTTCAACCACTCCAGGCAAAGGTAAAGTCAGATTCAGCTAGATTTTTGTTTCATCATTTCAAATACTTACATTTTTATTTTTGGACTTTTAAAAGCAAAGGGAAAATAAGCATTGTTCTAAGCCAAGCCTCTGTGTCCATCCCTCTTTCTAGTTCAGAGGTCAGGTGCCTTTACCCTGTGATCCTGTGTGCAGAACCGTTGACTGGGCTCTGTCTGTCTGGCGACAGCTCAACTCCTGCCTGGCCCGCTTGGGCACACCTGAAGCACTTCTAGGACCAAAGTATTTCCTGTCTTGTCCTGTAGTCCCGGGACATGCCCAAGCAACAGTGAAGTAAGTGTGTTCTCCTTATTTTCCTACTTAAAATAGGACATTAGCACATTTTGGATGTCAGATAGTGAAAATGTTGACCAAACTGCTATGCCCCCTTCTGTCTTTAACACAGAATGTACATGGTGACCAGGGCTTCTCATGTAGTTACTAAGATAACTATTTTTGCTAAAAACTAGGTAGCAGTTTTTCCTCTATCACAAAATTCTCGTCATAACCATGTTTGGCTTGCTGTGTGGTGTCCTGGGCAAGGTCCCATGTGGAGCACTTTTATGCCCTCAACCCCTGCAAAAACAAAACCACTACCAGCAGTCCATTGATAAGTTGAAAAACTTCCTCCTTTATTAATACTATGCACTTACTATGTTTTCATTTGAAGCAACTTAGGAGACATACATACAATAAAGTCAATGAATTAGAAAATCAAAAACAAGTGTTAAGGAGAGAAGTTTGTCACTGTGTGGCTTAGTGAGGATCCTGTGATTAACTACAGGATTTGTTCTTGAATTTTCTGTCATCCTGGGCAGAAATCTGTTTTAGAAAGCAGAGGCGGCAAATAATATTTTCCTTCTTGGAGGATAAACCACCAAATTAATAACAGCTAACTTCAGGGAAAGGAAGAAATGTTAAACAGCATGTTCTTACTGTAAAACAAATGCATTTATGGATATAGGGACTGCTGCTTTCATATCTCTCACAATTAAGTCAAAAAAATTTTTTTTTAACCTCCAGAGTCTTAGAAACTAAGTTTCAGAAACTACCCATACAGAGGATAGTGTTTGACATGAACTGTAGGAGATGCTGAGGTTTTTACCCTGTTGGCCTGTTTGCAAGCTGGGGCATTTCCCTGCCATGGTTTCTGGACCGGAAACAAAGAACTTTACCTACATAGGTTCTTTCCACTTAGCTCTCAAGTGCCACAGGGTGATCTTGGTGGCCCAGGTAATACTGGATTTGCATCACAGGTGTGGACCTTTAACCTTCAGTCTTCCAAAGAAGAATGCTGGCAAGAGCTAATACAGGCTGTGCAGAAATGCCAGGGTCAGTTGTTTCCCCATAGCCATGTTAAGGAGCTGCCTTTAAGAAAAAAAAATGAATGAAAACAAACAAACACATAAAGCTTATGTTCTATGTATGTTTAAATGCTTTTAGAAGTAAGACTCCTATTGTAGAATACCAGAATTTTCATTTCTATTCCCTATTGTAGTTTTATTTTTTTTCCTTGCATTATGCATCACTAGACATTAACAGAGAAACTCACATTAGGTTAATGCTTAATACCTCACAATACTTAAAACTTTCCTGCTAATATCTGATATCTTTGCAGACTTTCCCATCTTTAATTATTTAAATGTTTTTGTTTTTTTTTTTTTTAGTGCTACAACAAAGTACAATGTCTTTTGAAGGACTTTTATGTGGCATCAAGTGCTTCAAATTTGGGCTAAACTCCTGTGGCTTACAGCTGTGGGTGCATAGAGTCCACCAGAGGCCATGGCTTGTTGACCCTGTCCTCTCTCTGCAGTGCTGAGTCCTCCCATCTGCAACCATGAGCCCTTTCCTTGGGGTAGACAGATTTAATTTGCCAGTGATTAAAAAATTGATCCCAACTTCAGAAATATTCAGATACAGTATTGTGTGTGTTATTAAAAATATGTAGCAAATAAGTTTAAACTATTTAGGTAGGAACTTTCAGAAAATCTTCATTTTCCAGATTCCTTCACTATTTAAATTCTTTCCATGTGTTTATTTGTTCATTTATTCAGACAAAACACTCAGGCATCGATTTCAGGATTCAGAGAAAGATGTTAAAGAATTTCTTTTATTGAAATGAATTTTTGAGTCCAAATTGAGTAATTTCACTTATTCCAAATCTACCCAGATAAGGTAGCAAATCTATGGAAGCATTTGTTTTTTCTCTGTGGTCTTCACACCTGTCCTTTGTGGAGTTGTGAGTAATTGGTGAGAGGCCTGATGCTAACTGGTGAATCAATCTCTCTTGCAAGGTGGATGTCTAAGCTGTGGAATGCTATCATCGCACCCAGAGTTCAAGAAGCAATACTATCAAGAGCCTCTGTGAAAAGACAGCCTGGCCTTGGGCAGACTGCTGCTAAAAAACACCCTAGCCAAGGACAGCAGGCTGTGGTTAAAGCTGCTCTCAGCATCTTGCTTAACAAAGCTGTTCTGCGTGGCTGTCCCCTCCCCAGGGCAGGTATGTGTGTTCCTGCAGGGAAGAGAGGAAATTCACCCTCATATAATACTTGTTGGAATTTGTTTTCAAGGATTTCTTTTTTGTCTTTTTGTAAGAAAAGAAATTAATAGGCACTTCATAACATTGCTCCAGAACTCTCTTTTTAATAAGTACATTGCAAATGATATAATTTCATTCTTCATAATGGCTGAATAAAAGTCATTGTGTATATATTTTTCTTCATTTTTTTATTGATGGACATCTAAGCTAGTCAGAACTCTGTTTTCAATGACTGGCTCTTGTTGGAATCCTAGAACTCCAAGTAAGATATGCACCAGTCCACAAAGACCCAACTTGGGAATTAAGCAGAACTGTGATTTTTCCAAGAGTCCCTCTCTGAGAATTGGAGGTGGAATTTGCTTTATCCTATGAAACTTCATCATCACTACCTTCCCTTTGGCAAACTGGAATTTGTTGTTGCAGAGCTAGACCAGCATACAGCTGATTTCAAAGGAGGAAGCTTCCCTTTGTCCATAGTTTCAAGTTACAGCAAGAAAAAAGGAGAGAGCAGTTCCTGGAGAAAAGTGAACACCAGTCCTCGCAAGAAGCCTGGCCGCTTCTCCTCATCCTCCTGGAATAAGCCAGACCTGAGCCATGAAGGTAAGTGGGTAGGTCTGCTGCTCAAAGGAAGTTGGGCCCTCATGATCCAGTTTATGGATGCAAATGGGCTTTAATTTTTATCACTGTGCATACCACAAAGAAAAATACCTGAGTACTTTAATGCATGTTTCCATAGACTACACAGAAAATTTAATAGCTATATTTCCAAAAGTCTATGGGAACCCTCTACCTGAAAAATAATCTTTTCATGCTTGAAGTTTTATTTACCTTGTCAATGGTCTTTATTGAAATTAATTTGGTTTTTTTTTTGTAGTATCCACAATTAATGTAATAAGATCATTACACTTTGGCATATTTCACTCTTTTTATATATCATTACTTTGCCAATCTTACATTTTAACAATATATGTAGAGGTGTATTTTATACCGATATAAGGCCTTATATGAGTGAATCAGTTTTATTTTAATTTGGAGACAAGATCTTGCTCGGTTACCCAGGCTTGCCTTAAGCTTGTAATCCTCTTGCCTCAGCCTCCTGAGTAACTGAGGTTAAAAGCTTTCACCACTATGCCCAGCTGATATCAAATGATATTTTTTGAAACATGAAAACTTCTTTGAAAGATTAATAAAACTACCATATTTACTGATGCTGACTTTGGCAGACATCAAATCTAAGCTAATTTTACCAAGTACATACATAATTCATGAGCCAAGAGTTTGTTATCTTTTAATGAGACTTTATTTTACAGTTATTACATTGGATATAGGATTAGTACAGTTGAGTTGAGTTTTGACACAATTGTTGAAATACCACATGGACAGGGGATGTAGCTCAGTGGGAGAGCACTTGCCTACTATGTTGGAGGGCTTTAGTTGGATCCCTAACACCACCAAAAAAACAAAATATAACACCACAACATGAATCCTTTACATGCAGATCACTATGGACATTCATAAAACTTGGTAAAGACACAGCTTATTTCCTTTTTTACCTAAAACAGAGAGGCAGATGATGTTGGCACAGGCTTTCCAAGGGCAGAGTCCAAGCCTGGGTATTTCTTTAGTAAGTAGGGGTGCCTGTATTTCCAGCCATGTGTGAGGCTAAGGCAGACGAATGGGAGAATCAAGAGTTTGAAGCAAGCCTGGGCAACACAGGGACCCCTATCTCAAAAAAAAAAAAAAAAAAAGTAATTAGGGGAAAGCCACTAGTCAGTACTTTCAGATAATGAAAAAATATGAGCAAATAAACTAGTACATAATTGTCTTTGATGATCTACTTTTAATGAGAATATGTTAAATTCAATTTATTTTTCAAAGACATTCTGTAGGGAATATTTTGTGGAGCAATATTCATACAATTTTAGAATTCATTGAGAAGCAACTAAATGCTCAAGTGTGTTTATAAATTTGGAGTGAACATTACAGAAACAGATATTTTAGTGGCATTTAAAATGGTTTAACAGTGTTTCTCCAATGTTTTTGATTATAGGCCAGTCAGATATATCTTGTATCAATCATGTCCAATATCCATAGACCTATGTGTTGGCTTAAGTATATATAACTGATACAAATCAAATTTATGCATGCAGTACAGACTGTTTTCTGTTCTTCAGTATATCAGTTTGCAGTTTGAAAAACATCATTATAATTTCCATGCTTCTTTGTATGCTGTTCCTATTTCCTAAATGATGAATAACTATTAAAAATGAAATTTCTACGAGTACATTGCTAATGCCACATGTACTGTAGCACATGAACACGCCCACACATCCAACACTGCACTTGATTACAGAGTCAGTGATGCTGGAAAACAGACAAGGGTAGAGAAGAGGAGCATTCAGTAGCAGATGGTAAATTTTTCTTTTGATTCTTTGAAAATAAAGAAATGTAGACTAGTGAAAAGAGGAGGCCCTGATAAAAGTGAAGTTCAGTATTCCTGAATTGAGCTCCAGATGGTACTCTTTTGCTGAGTTCAGTCATCACTGTACATCAGGACGTTGGTTATTCCCTGGCCGTGTGGCAGTGTTACATAGGAGGCTGTTCCTGGGGGATTCTCACAAGGTAGATGTTAGTCCAACAACAGTATTAAAGTATTGCAGGGTCCAGAGTCTGTTTCTTTTAAATATAGAGTTCAGTATGCACAGGGATGATCCATTCTATTGAAAATGATTATAATTTTTTTAACAGGTATAAAAAGTAAGACTATATCGCAGTTGAATTGTAACAGGAGTGCCTGTCCGTCAAAGCAGAAGTAAGTTCTCCTTTCAGATTTAACTTGTAGCTAAGAGATAAATCAGTCTGTGCAACTATTAAGCTGTTAATATGATGAAATAGATGTTCTAATACTGGCATTAAATTGAAATATAATGAATGAAATCTAAAAAATATTTATATTAAGTGTAATAAACGTTTAATTTTATGTTAATATTTTGCTTTTAAATAAGGCTAGAAATATTAGACTTCATTTTCATCAAACTTGATCATTGCTAATGCATTTGACAAATATATGGTAAACTACTGCATTTATAAACTTTTGGTTAGTCTTTAGATGATTTTTTTTTTTATTTTCAGATTTATACAACATAGCATGACTTATGTACCTTTAAGTTATCTGTTTATAGTGATAATTTCAACTATTTTTATGTTGTCCCTAGGGAACTGTTGCCGATTTCAGCTTATAGATTGAGATGTTAAGGACGATTGAGTCACTCAGACTAGAAAATTTGGGGCAGTTTGCATTAGGTCTCATAGGAGCCTAGAGAGTCATGTACCAACCATTAGTTCCATCACATACCACCACCTACATAATTTCTGCAATAATCCTATGAAATAGGTGTAAGGATTTCTTATAGAGAAGGAAACTCAGAAATTAAGGGGCAAAGGGAAAAAGGAAATCCTGCCTCAGAGCCAAGTTTTATATTTGTTCCACTGTATCATATTGTCTGTCGTAACATGGTACTTCTTAGCATCTTTATTTTATCTGGTTTGAAAGAAAAGAAAAAAGGGGAGAGAAAGGTTGGAATGTTGTCAGACTAAGTAGATGTCTTTGTTGAATAAAATTTTATTCTATAAATAATTTTGAGTAGGAGTTAAAATCCTGTGGAGATTTATTACTGAAGTGTTCTAATCTTTCAGGGTATGGAAGTGGGTTGTTGTGTTAAATGACACTTATGAAATACTTGAAAGGATAATAAAAAGTCTTTCCCTATCCCACACCAAATCCCCAAAAAAGGTACCAGTGCCTAGATTTCCATATTGGGGATTGGGTTATTGTTCTCACATGAGAAATTCATTTCTGAAATTTTGCATTAGGTCCTTGGAGAATGATCTGTCATTAACCTTGACTTTGGATCAGAGACTCTCTCTGGGTTCAGATGATGAAGCAGATCTCGTCAAAGAACTTCAGAGTATGTGTTCCAGCAAATCTGAATCTGATATAAGCAAGGTAAGTAGTCCAAATAGGTGACATCAGTGACTGGAAATAACAGAAAAACCTACCTTTATAAAGGGACCCTTGAATTCCATCAGTTTGTATAATTATAATGCACCAATAACAAATATGGGGGAAGGACACTTGGAGCCACATGATAATACTTGTTTCGTAAAAGAAATTGTTTATTGAAGAGTATAGTTATTGCTCTAAATGAAACTATTCTTCACTTTGCTTAGAAAAGACATTTTCCCAAAATATTTATATAAAATTTTCTTTTTCCAAACATTCTTCTCAAAGACCTGAAGTTTAAATTGTATCTTAACTGCATTAGCACAAATCACACCAACATATTTGGTCAGCTTTTTATAAAATCATAAATTTGACTTTCGTCAAGCTATTCCTTATTTCTAATTTTGGTACATAAGTCATGTATCAGAATTATAACAAGTTTCACAGTAAATTCAGGTTATATGCAGAATTTTAGCAATTCCTGTACAAAAAATAATTGACCTACATAATTCATATCATTATGGTCTTTAAGCTGTGAACTTTCCAAATATGGAAAGAGCATCAAGTTCAACCTGTCTTGGCCTCTGTCATCTATAGACAGTTTGACCAAACTTCTTGACAGATGCCTTTTAGTTGGAAGAGAGCCTATGAAGATAGTTATAACTTGCAGAGGTTCCATTGAAAGACTCAACTATTATACTTGAACACTCATACTCTCTAGGACCAAGTAGAATTGGCTTTTATTTAATTTTGCTGGAAATGAATTGAAATTCTTATCCATTAGAAAAATGAGGTAATGATTAAAATCTGGCAAATTTTACCCTTTCTTTACTTGACAAACGACTTTGTCTTCCTATAGAATTATTTTGCTCTTCTTTTGACCTATTTAATACTCTTTTCCCTTACAGGATATTTCTCATGTACTTGGTGTTGGTTTAACATGCAGCCCTCAAATCTTTCATATGAACAATGCAGGATTTGGGGGGCATGTTGTATGGAACTCCCCAGGGTCAGGATAAGAGGGCAGTACTTCTGTGGGTTTCCTGATGTGATATTTAACTGTGCTTTGAGTGTAACTGTTGAGACATGACTTGATAAATTCTCTATCTTCAAGATTGCTGATTCCAGGGATGATTTAAGGAGGCTTGATAGTTCAGGAAACAACCCTGCATTTTCAGCAATTGTTAATAATACAAGAATGCCAGTGTCACAAAAGGTGAGTGTCCCCTTCTCCCAAAAATGGGACCCAAAAGAGTTATTGTAGAATTGAGTTCATAAATTTTTCAGTGTGAATCACAAAGTTATTTTTAAATCACAACTAGGAAATGAGAAATAGGATAAACGTAAAAGTTCTCATTAACCAATCAAGATAGGAAAGACTGTTCTTTGAATAGTATCTTGAAGTAATGACATAAGAAAGCATTCCTTTTTTCCTTCTATTTGATATTCTAATTTCAGTCCAGTATTTGAGGTGTCATTTGAGAAGATCACCCTTTGCTTTCATTCTTGTATGCCAAACTAAAACTAATTTCTGTTGTCTTGGTTTTTCTATTTTTAAATGTTTTTTTTTTTTCCATTTAAGAACTTCTAAGATTTCTTGCATTCTGGAAAATTCGAGTTACAGCAAAGGGCTAAGTGATAGCATAAAGATCTTATACCTGTTTAAATCTTAATTTTATCACCTGCATTATGCTTCAGTGAGAAACTTTCCTTTTAAAATAAACCAGAGTGACAAGTAGAGCCAAGACTATGATAGATTGCACTAACCTCTTGAAATTGCTTTCAGAACTGTGGCACTGGACCATTATTGATTAGTTAATAAGTGGCAGGAGACAGTACAAGCACGTATTCCTGGGTAAACAATAAAACTACTTCTTACCCTTTCATTATTTTATGAGGATGCAGATTTCATAGAGGCACTTAGGAGTGTGTGGTTTGTTCACCCAACCATGTCATTTGCTATCACATCCTGTTCTTGTCTAGTCCCATGGCAGCTTACAAAGACCTGTGTGTGTGAGGGCAGGATTATAAAGTGGGCACAGTGTAACTATTAAATTATTATTCCTTATCTGATCACTGGCAGCCCTGGACTGCACAGCCACTGCTTCATTAGACTTCAGTTCTGGTGATATGTGGAACCGGATGAACTGTTCATTGAAGGAAGAAGGAGGAGATTTTCAGGGGTGGGTCTCTAATAAAATGCATAGCATGTTGGCCTGTGAAGAAGAATAGGGTTTTTAAGCTCACTCTATCCTAATGTTACCCCCCCTTAAAAATGGGATCAGTTTAGAAATTTAGAGAATATTTAAGGTCATTACTGACTGAGCATTTTGGTTGGAGAGTACTTTGCTCAGGGTCTGTCCCTTTCTCTTTTGTGTGTCTATGTGTGCAGTACTGGGACTTGAACCCAGGACTTCACATATGGTAGGCAAGTGCTCTACCACTGAGCTGCACCCTCAGCACCCTTTGTCATCTTTAGAATCTCGATTTGCTGTCCATATATGATGGCCTGCCCTGAGCTTTGGTTGATTGGAGACAAGAGCTCATTTCTTAGGACTCCTTGTGGAACAGTCACAGGAAGGGCCTGTGAGTACAATGATGAGCCACTTTCTCCATAGAGCTGTCACTTTCCTGTATAAAATTGTTGTGTGGTAGAGACTCACTCCTGTTATTTAAATGCCTGATGGCGAAATGTTTTTGTATCCTTTCTTCTCTGTCACATGACCATATTGCATTACTACAATAAGGTTCTGTCCATAACAAATAGTTCTGAAAATGATTAAGCTGTGGGCAGCTCAGAACAATTTTGTCTTGAAAGAGTGATTTTTCTTTTAAATGGGTCATCTCATCTGGGCTCGTAAAAAGAAAGGTGTGGTTGTTTAAATGTGCAGTGTGATGGGAAATGAGGAACACCTTTGCCCCCTGAAGAGTCTTGGAGGGGCGCTTTCCTGATAGCTAGATGTTTTTCTCAGATCTGGCCAGCAGAGGGCGAAGGACACTCATTCAGCAGCCTTCTGAAAGCTGCAGACGGGATTCCTTTTCTATCCTCCTGATAACTAGCTTTCCTTGGTTCCATGCCCAGTTTCTTCTGTTATCAGGAAGTAACTCCCCTTTGAGGTAAGAGCTTTGGGCTAGTTGAAAGCTTTTTCTCCTTCAGGGCCAGAAGACTAGCTCTGCCTCTGTAAGAAAACAAAAATAAGTAACTTCTTTGTCCTCGTTATGCAACACAATGTAACCCCTTACTACTGTAATTGGGTTTATTAATTGAGAGTCATGATAACCAGCCGCCCTTAGTTAAAATTAAATAATTAAATCAGCAATAGCAAGAACAATTACTAATAAATGTTTTATGTAAATGTAAACTAATCTCCTTAAAGCAAAAATTCTCACCTTTCAGGATAAAATCCACTTGAAGTTTTCTTTTCCCTTCATCCCCAGTGCCCGAATGCTGCCCCCTAGAGGTTCTGATGTAACTGTCTGAGATGGGGCCTGGACACTGCGTGTTTTAAAGTCAGGGCTACAAGCCACTACTCTAAAATATAGTTCTGATCTGTCATCCTCATTTTACACCCCCGTTTCTTTCTTTCCAAATGTCTCTTTACAGGTGTTGATATACCTGCACATAACTTTTTTTTTTTAAGCAGTGCTGGAGATTGAACCACTAAGCTATATCCCAGCTCCCCTTCATGAAACTTTCTATACACTTCTCCACTGTCTGTCCTTTTTACAGTCCTGTACATCTTTAAAGATCAATCTCTGTTTTCCTGCCCCCTATTTTATGATCTAGATATATTATGGTATTTTCTTGACTTCAGATGTTCAGTATTGAATGGAATGAATGGCTCTGATTTAACAATCACTCCTTAAGGCTAATTGAAATGTTAGGGTAGTACACTTCTATTCAAATTGGAGTTTTTCTTTGAGAGTAACCTGATATGCTTAATATGAAGAACTTTAGAGCTCAGGAAACATTAACCACCCTTAACTTTCCTATGTGAAGGAGCTGGTGGTGGATATTAGCTTTGAGAAAAAGACCCAGAAAGCTGTACTTGGGTGTCAGTAACTTTGCTCTTTCCTACAGGACACTGTCAGGCATTTGATCTCCCCGACTTAGACTGCTGTGGCCCAGTGATGCCTTATATTCTCCTCACACCTCCTCCTATCCCATCCTCACACCTCCAGAGGCTGATTAGCCCCAGCACCCCAGCCAGAGTCTCCTCTGCTGTGGGTGCTTCTTGGTATTTCATGATTCTCTGCAGAGAGAACTTTTGTCCTAAAGTCATCACCTTCCTCAGTCACAGTTTGGCAATCTGGACTTCTTTCTTTCCCTTCCCCTACAAATGTCCTAGACCCATATCCATACCCTTCCTAGAGTTGCACAGTTGTCTTACCATTGAAGATCAGCTAGAGCCAAGGATCTGGCACCGGTATTCACTTCCGTGATTTAATGTCCTAATAAAGGCTATCACGTGTACTTTACTAGGGGGAGGTAGAAGGAAAGCGGTTGGAATCAAGACCATTAGTGGCATGCCTAGATGTTTAGGACTTCTGAAGTTAATTCTTATTAAGCCATCCACTTGTTTTCTGTTAGCATAGCCAAAATTTTCTGTCAACATAGGATTAAATGGAAGAGGGGAGACTGAAGTCTCTTGTTAAACTGAGAGAACAGCATATTTAGCCAATAAGAAAGACTTTAGAAATGGTTGGGATTGAGAATAAATATAAATTTGGCTTTAGCAAATTTGAAATGCAAGCTGGAGATAGGTGAATTTTGTTGATTAATGGGTAGAAATGTCATTCTCAAGCTCACAACATAAAGGAGAGCCAGAATTATGGGAGTTATACATGATGAAAATTGAAACATTCAGATGGGAAGAAATAAAAGATCACCAACAATCTGAGGTGAACACAGGGCTAAGAACAATGCCTTCATTCAATAGGTCAGTGGAGATCAAAAACACTGAGGAGTCAAGGGAAGGTTCTCAACTTTGCACATTAGAATCATGTAGATGATTTTGGTAAGCCATGTGTCCATGCCACCACACCCCAAACAATATGAATCTATGGGCATCAGACCAGTCAATCTCCAGATGATTCCAGTGTTTTGACCAACACCGAGAACCACCAACTTAGGACATCCAGGAGAAAGCAGCTGATCCTTTTTCCCTGTTACATTCTGGTTTTGAATCGTGTCATTTGTTTGTATTGTTACTGTCAAAGAGGGAAAGTAATCAATGTTAGCTGTTTCACAAGTACACAGAGCAGTTCACTTAGTAGGTCTCGTGTGTTGTTTGCAGAATTTAATGCAGTATAGGGGAAAACACCCAGATGAAAGTACCAGCTTCCTCATTCTTAGAGTGTAGGTGAATCATCTTGTGAGTCTAGCTCTCAGATTCCTCATGGGAAAAATGAAGACATGGGCCTGGTGTTCATAAGGATTCTGAAACTCTAGAAAGGATGATAACATGTGACTTTATGGAAGGTTTTGAGCCACTTAGTCACAGAATTGCTGAGCAGGACCCTTACTTCTCCAGAACATAAGCTCCATTAGGCAGGTAGGTTTCTCTTAAGTGGTGTTCTAGTTGCTGAACACCTATCTCAGTGAAGGTTTTAAAAGTATTGTTGAAAATGTAAAAGTTGACTGACCCTAGGTGACATAATTTGTGGAGCTGCCTACAAGTACTTGATTGCTCTAGTATAGCTTATTGTTTTTGAAGTTCCTGTTGGTAAGGAGATCCTAGAGTCATTAGCATTTGTCTCACTGACCCCTGTAGTTTGGTGACACCAGGAAGGGCCTAATAAAAATTAAGCATGTTTACTGGAGTGAATCATTCAGCTTCTATTACATTTTGTATAGTTTTTCATGAAAACCTGTGTCAGGAGAGAATTTCTATGTTTGCTCAGACAGGAGCATGAGGGCAACCGTTAAGTCAGTAACATAAGTGTGTTTGGTTTCTCTTCTCTTGCAGGAGGTCAGTCCTCTCAGCAGCCATCAAACTACTGAACGCAGCAACAGTAAATCAAAGACCGAGTCGGGTGTCTCAAGAGTTAAATCTTTCCTTCCTGTTCCTAGAAGTAAAGTCACCCAGTGTTCCCAGAACACCAAAAAAAGCAGCAGCAGCAGTAATACAAGGCAACTAGAAATCAACAACAATTCCAGAGAAGAGAATTGGAACCCACACCAACACGAACAAAGTAGAAAAACCTAACCAATAGGCCTGCCTACAACATTCTCACTATTAACTCCTGTATATTTCTCTCAAACACCAAGGACAAGATGTAAATACCTTCAAACACTGTAATATAAAGTATGAGTGCGGGACCACTATTCAATCTTTTGTAAAGAATGTATTTATAACTCTTTTTTTTTTAAATTCTGTAGGATTGAACTTCAATATCAAGAAGTTATGCCAACTTTTCAAGTAGTTTTTTAATAGAAACATTGTAATAGTTTTAATCAAGATGTTCAGGGGTATTAGAACTCTGTACTGTATATTGCTCTCTGTACATATGTACATATGTATATTTAAGGAATCATTGCACATGTTACAAAATATGTATAACATTGGCTTAGATAATATGTATCATTTTAAATGGAGATCATAATTTTATGTTCACTTGATGGAGAATGACTAGAATGGGGCAATAAATAACAAATCATTTCTAAGCAGTTATTTTCCATTACAAGCCATATTAAGTATTTTGCCTGTTAAATTCTAGTTTTACATTTTGAATACTTTATTGGCTACATTGCCATTTGGTTGCATCATGTATATATTTATGCTTATGAGTTTGCATTATAACTCCTGTAAAATATGAAACTATAATGCAATAAAAGTGTTATCTTTCTTAAAAAAGTTTTGTACCCAAGTGGATATAAGAGATACCTGCATAAAGACTTCAATAAATTAATTTGGAGTTAATCCCCTCTTAAGTATTATTTCTATTAGCACAACTGATATTAAAATTGATATTTTCTAGAAGTGATTTTCTAAAATTATTGATGAAATTAGTTATTCAACTCAGTTAAGATGCTTTGACACAAAATAAAATATTGAATTAGAAAATACAGCAAAACTATTTCACTATCTCTAACTTTCAATTTAGGAATGTTCTTAAAACTTCCACTGTGCTGTTATTTCATTAGTTATTCACAGACTCACCCTTACTAGAAAGTGTTGGTTGAATTAAGAATGTAGCGAACACTTAAGTGGAGCTCCAGCAATAAAACAACTCCTCCCCCCCATAGGTACCAACAAAGTACAATTTTAATTTAAGAAACATTTGCTTGTTGTTGAGAGCCCTTTTGGGGCCAGAATTGGTTTTTATATTAAAGCACCTACACCTGCACTGATACTGTTAAACATCTGCAAGCATCAAATAAGAAAACCTGTAGTGAAGATGTCACTTGGGGTGAAATAGGGGAAGAACTTTTCATCAAGGCAAAACTGCATTTCATTCTTTCTGGGCTTTACCTTGACCAGGCCAACCCTGGAGGTGCACAGCTCTGACCTCATGCACAGAGAAGGGTTCAGCAGGGAGGGAAGACTAGAACAAGGGCCCAGGTGTAGGAAGGAGGGAGACTGGGAAACAGGCTTAGACTGGAATTCAATGACTCCTTTGAGCTGGACCCAAGTTCTGGGTACCCTAGCAATAGCTGGTACTCTCTAGTGTCTACAAAAAGACATCCTGGGAACCAATCTGAATACACTCAATCATAGACCAACATATCTACATTTAAGTGGCCCACTGTATTTTTCTCCTGCTTAAGGACAAAATTTAGATTATATCTCATTTGAGTAGTTAGGGCATTATATTTATGTCATCAGCCTATCTAAAAGACAAGGATTCTGTTAGCATACTCAAGGAACAAAGGAGAAAACAAAATCAAATTTGGAATACATTATTAAGATGACCTGTGGTAACTGACCCATGTTGCTTTGACTTCTTAATAAAATTCAATCTGTACCATTTTTATAATTGGATAGATGGCAGAATGTCCAAAAGGGGCATTGGAATAGGGGCTTTCAAAATACAGGTGGAAATCTATGGGGTCATTATATCAATTTAGGAGTTATAACTGGCATTTTTAAAAAATTCAATACAAAATATCACAGTCAATAAAAGTAAAAACCTAAGTTTGTTCCCATTATGTGAATGTATGGATGTATGTCCATGTCATTTAAGATGTAACTGTCATAGTCAAGTGTCTTTGAATGTCAATACCATATAACAGAACCTAGTGTTGGGGTGGGGCTGCGTTGGGGGCACGCAAATTGGTCTTTGTGGCAAACAGCCTTGATGTGGAAGTAAGCACTGCCATTTACTTATTAGCTCTCCTGTGAAATGAAACAAGCTACTTAACCTAATGCAGTTTTCTTAGTAAAATAAGGATCACAATAACCCTTCAGGTTGTCCATGGTGTTAGATGAGAGTACAGTAAGGCATTGCTAGGGGCCTCATTCATTCATAAAATAAGTATTAAATCAGGAGCTCAAATTATTGTGGCATCCCACATAAAGGAAATATTAGCAGATCTGATGGGAGAGGAATGGTAAATAGTGCAGTTCTTTGATATTCCACTTTCAACAACGGACAGATTCTCCAGACAGAAAATTAACAAGGAAGTATCAGACAAACTGCACTTTAAGCTAGACAGACATAACAGATGTATAGAACATTCCACCCAACAGCAACAAAATATGTGTTCTTCCCCAGCTCACACAAGACACGCTCTACAATGGATCATTATTAGGCCACAAAGCAAGTCTCAAATGTAAGAAAAATTAAAATCATATCAAATATTTTTCCAGCTACAATGGTATGAAACAACCTGGGCCTGAGCAATCAATGAGCCAATGAAACTTAAAGGGAAATTAAAATCTTGAGACAAAAACAGAAACAATATACCCAAATATGGATGCAATAAAAACAGTTATAAGAGGGAAGTTCATAGCCATGAACATCTACATCACAAAGATCCATAAAAACAACCTAGCATTTTACCTCAAGGAACTAGAAAAACAAAAGCAAACTAAGCCCAAGGCTAGTAGAAAGGATAAAGAGTAGAGCAGAAATTATGTGGTGCTGAGGATCGAACCCAGGGTCTCGCACGTGCGAGGCGAGCGCTCTACCGCTGAGCCACAACCCCAACCCTATTAGTCTGGTTTTGACTGTGAAGAACATCTTTAATCATTGACCAAGATGCCAGTTGAGGGTTGAGTAAAAGGACTAGAAAATCCACTGAGAAGTCACCTGTGGTTACATACCATAGCAGGACTTTCTTTCATAATGAGGTAGCAAATATCACCAGTCAGGAGTTCAGAACTCTGCTACAAACCTGACACTGAACATATCTGGGCTTCTGTGTATACATGTGGAAAATTAGAGGATTTGTTTTGCTTCCCAGAAGAAAAATACAATTAAAAAATCAAATTCTAAGAGTTGTTCCTATTTATACTGACACTTTGATTAGGGAATCAGCTAAACATATCATGACAGTTATGTATTTTTAAGTGCATCAGTGCATTTCTGCAGGTCTAATTCAGTATTTGTTCACTAAAGTAATATTGTGCTGCATCCAGGAATAAAGTCTTAAGATATACCAGGCTCCTCCCATCTTAGAGATTATTGGGGTCAGTGAGTAAATGAAAATACAAATAAAGTGAGATAAATGTCATTATGCATGTCCTATAAAGGAAATCAGTGATGTGATAGAACTTGTTAACACCATGCAAGAAGAATTACTTTTGGACAGAATATATCTCTAAGGACCTGACATTTTCTATGGTATCTGAAGAATGAAATGGACTAAGAAATGTAGGAAGGCGGGGGATGTACTGGAAATTGCTCTTAAGCAAAAATAGACAAAATGGGATTATTTAAAATTCAAAGTTTTCTGCATAGTAAAAGGAATCCATCAACAGAGTAAAGGGCTAACTCAGACTAGAAGAAAATTTTTACATACCACCCATGTGATACTATCTAAAATACATAAGAAACTCAATTCAATAGCAGGAAAACAATTAACCTGACTTAAAAAACAATTGGGGAAATGACCTGAATAGACACTTCTCAAACTAAGACTGAAGTATATGGGAAAAATGCTCAATACCACTCATTCTCAAGGAAATGCAATTTAAACTCACAATGAGATATCACCTCAGATCTTTTAGAATAGCTATTATCAAAAAGACAAATGATTACAAGTGTTGGTGAAGGCGCACACACTGTGGGAGGAAATATAAATTAGAACAGGCATTTTAGTATGGAGAATGCTCAAAAATTTTTTAAAACTACAGCTTCCATGTGATCCATCAATTCCAATCCTGGGTACATACCCAGAGCAAACCAAATCAAACTGTTAAAGAGACATCTGCCCTCCAATGCTCATTGCAGCACTGTCCACAATAGCCAAGATAGGAATTCATCCTAAGTGTCCAGCAACAAATGGAGAGGCAAAGAAAATGGGGTACAGATACACAATAGAGTACTGTCCAGTTTTTTTAAGGTAAACCCTATTATTTGTGACAATATGGATGAACCTAGAGGATATTAAGTTAAACTTTAAAAAAAGAAAGAAAAATACCACATGATCATACTTATATGTAGAATCTAAAAAAGGGCAAACATACAGAAGGAGAGAGTTGACTGACATGTTTGGGAAAATATTAAAGTGTTAAAGTTTTCAATGAGATAGAAAAAAATAGTTCAAGAGAACTATTGTGCAGAATGGTGCCTTTAGTTAATAACAAAGTGTCTGTTCTTGAAAATCCTTAAATCTACACATTTAAAGCAATTCTAGCCAAAATACAAGTCAACTTTTTAAAGCAATCAACATGCTCTGTAAACACAACTTCTCCTTTGAGTCAGAAGTTTTGCTGCATCTTCTTTGCCTTCTGATCTGGGAATAGCATACACATTCAAATCACTCTGATTAGAGCTGAATTTGTTTCTGTGCTGACTATCCATTAATTTGAGATTTTAAATTTTTGCCTTTTTAGGAAAACAGACTGACCACATTTGTTTAATGTCTAAGTCTCCATGTCATTGGGCCTAAAGCATCAATGTTTTATTTTCTTCCTGACGAATCTTTCAAAGGGTGTTTAAGCCCAAATATAATAATATTTTCACTAAAAATCATTTTAAGCAAAAGCAGCATGAATTGGTTCTGTCAAACCAGTTTGTTCAGACCTTTCTGACAATTTGCTTTACCCTGGCATTTTCAAGATTGACCTTGTAAGTATTGAAATAGGAACTAGTGTAACGTGCAGCAACTGTGTGGTGTAATCTGAGAGGTGAGATGATCCTGCCCTAGTATCCCTCTCTTCCTTATTTCTGAATCATCCTATTAATACGTGATATTGTGGTAGTTTGTGATATGGTAAATAGAGCATAGCAATTGAAATAATAAAACTCTGTTTTGTCATTGATCATGTGACATGACCTTCCTGGACCTAGGCTTTTAATTTGGAATAAAATGAAACTTTCAACTCCAGAAATTTTTGCTTCTGTAATTCATCAGGCACCTCAAACAGTCCAGATAATTTTTTTTTTATTACCCAAATGCTCAGGGAATAGAATTAGAATCTCTCAGTTAGAAGGAAAGACTCTGATATGGTCCAGGGAGCAGGACCCTTCCTCCAGGGGCCATCCCTGCTGCATACTGCTGAGAAAGGAGCAGTGAAAGAACATGCTGGAACAGGCAGTGGGAGCACCAAGCCCAGGAGAAGATGGGGCAAAAGATAAAATAGTGGACTAGAGGGGAAAAAAAAGGCAACCAGGCTGAAGACTAGAGTTTGGGTGAAGGGACATTTCACCCAGCTAGTCCAGGACCATTAAGAAGGAAAAGTTACAAATGTTGTATATCAACCAAACAGGTGGTAAATTATTCACTACTTGAAGGCTAAGCCCATTCATGCCTTGCTCATTTCTTTTTGACTCCAATACTTCGTACTTCTATATACTAGTATTATAATAAATGATTGACAATAAACTATAAAAATGATGATGATGATGATTGATAAACAATATAATGATGGTGTCTTGGCCTAACCAGGAAGTCGAGTTCAAGTTCCTCACAAATGAAGCTGAAAGAGTGTCCATCACCACCCCCACCACAGCAGGTGGTGCCTTGTGTGCAGGCTTTCAGAACACCTGAGTCATCACGTGGAGTAGGTGGATGATAGGAGGGTAAAAGCCAAAGAAACAAAATGGGCACTGAGGGCAGTGTGAGGCATAACTTCCAAACATTTAATCCATCAGGGGTTCCCAAACATCCAGAGAATGGCCTTCTTCCCTAGCCACTGGCCAGTATCCTAGTAGCAGCTTAACCCTTGACCATGCTTCCTAATGACCCCTCTGTCCTTGGGCTCTGCATTTCTCCAAATCCCAGACACAGCTCTGTCACTTCTTTCTCCTTACCCACATCTGCACAGTCTGACATGAAGGCTGGGACGCCCCTCCTCCAGCCCACACAGAAGGACCAGAACCCCACATCCAGCCCCAAACTCAGAAAACCACCATAACAGCTCAAGTCAGCTGGCCCTCCTTACACTCTCAGTCCATTCTGAGCCTTGCTTGGGAGCCTAGTTTGCTTTCCCCAGATGACCTCATATGAGAAATAAATCTTTAGTAAATCTTTTCATACCCTCTTGGGTGTGTGCATGCGTGCGAGCATCGGTTTTGATATCTGATAAGAAGTTCTAAGTTCCACTGGGGGGTGAGCACAATGCTATCTTCCTTCTCATTCTTTGAGGTGCTAAATATTAAAATATGCCTTACTTACTCCTGTAAATAATCATACATTAAGTATCTTCACCTTTAAACCTAATATTTACCCAATGTACTTGAGCATTACTGTACCAACTAATCCTTTATACAATATTCATGTCTGGAAGGTCACGTCAATCTCGGAAGTCTTATGGTTTGCATTTTTTTTTTTAATTTTTAGAATAATCTTACATCCTATTAAGCTCCCATCTAACAACTTCCCCATCTGTTAGAGCATTTGTGCTACCAAGATGAATCATTGTTTGATTCCTTCTCCTACTTGCCTTGACAGATGAACTTCATCACCTCTCTCGCTTTCTCAAAAATGAAGCCCAGATTCACAGAATCACACAGCACTTTGGGGAAAGACATAGTCATTTGAATGTCTGCCTTGAGAAATGAATTACAGTAGGTGGGGTAGAAAGAGAAGATGGGAGGGGAGGGGAAGGGAGGGGGGATAGTAGAGGATAGGAAAGACAGCAGAATACAACAGACACTAGTATGGCAGTATGTAAAAATGTGGATGTATAACCAATGTGATTCTGCAATCTGTATATGGGGTAAAAATGGGAGTTCATAACCCACTTGAATCAAATGTATGAAATATGATATGTCAAGAGCTATGTAATGTTTTGAACAACTAATAATAAAAAAATGAATATCTGCCTTGTATTTCAAATCAAACCATATTCCCCTCTGGGAATAGCCAATTTGTACATTGTAGTATAATCAGCATCATCTGTTTTAAAGAGACATTGACGTATTTATGCTTAGGAGACATCACTTACATAGAATTTCATGTGAATGGTGCTTACATTGTACTGGGGAAAATGTTTACCTTTCCAGGGTATCTGCCATTCATGTCCAAGCTAAGAGAAATCCTGCCCTAAATTAAAGAGGTGCTGCTATAAAACCTCAGAGGAGTGATAGATCACACCAAAGCCAAAAGCCAATTTGCATTGTCAAAATCACAAACAGATGAAGTATAAATGATTTGGTGGAAAATCAATAAACAGAATTCTTGATCTTGAAATGATACCAAAGTCTCCACAATCCGTGGGGGAACTCATATTTGCCTTTTTATTAGACACTTAAAAAAAATAACATTCAACACCAGAAGCAAGAATCTCCAGTTAAGGAAAGTCCTCTGCCACTCCAAGATAAAGAATCCTTTCCCTCATCCAATGCCTCATTTTCCCACCTCATCTAAATCACCTTGAGCTAGCCCAACAGCCCACGTGACCTACTCATCATGGGACAAATCCATCTTCTTAATCTTTCAGCAGGACCCATTCATTTCCCACATCAAGGCCATAGTTCCTGATTTGAGAGGATAAATTTTATTTTTTCTAAGGACATCAAAGGGTTAATTATTCTATCTCATCTCTACCCCCCCCCCCCATGGGTTCCTATTTCCAGGAATTCATTGTTCTCTAACACTACATAGGTTAACATAAGAATAAATAACATGATGCAATCAACTTGATTTTGTAAAACAAAACAAAAAGCCACTACACTGAGTCCTGGGTTCAATCCCCAGCACCATAAAAACAAACAAACAAAAAAATGCTTTTAAACTTTTGTGAACATCCAAGATAGCTCAAAAATAAATGATAAACCTTGCCCTCACCTGCCTCTCCTGGCAGGTGCACTCAGTATCAAAAGGACACACTCATGACTCCAGACAGTTAGCTGTCTTGCTGTGGGACACAGTGCTGACTTCTGTCAAAGTAATGGTATTGATTGCATCAAAGAAAAGCAAGATTAGCCATGTCTTCTTAATACCAAAATATCTAGCCAGTTTAATCACTAGATTAGAATTTTAAAGTAGCAGAAAACTTTGTGGACTTCTGCCAGTCTGTAGTTTCACTGAATTGGGAATCAAGACTGATGGAGATTAAGTGATTGGCTTCAAGTAAGGAAACTACATAGGGACCACATTAAACTGAAGTGCAGATTGTATGACTCATGCTGCAACACTCCTGAATCATGATCCTTTGCTTTTGCCTGCTCCAAATTCATCCTTTGTACCCACCTTGATTTTCCTGGGGGAAATAATTCCTTTCTTTCTAGACAAGCAGACCAGGTAGAGCAAACTCCCCCTTGAGTGTCAAGAGTTGGTATATGACCCAGACCAGGCCTATCAGAGCCAATGACACTCAATTCTAGGACTGTTTCAGGTCCAACATGAGGCCTTTCCCCACTACTAATGTGGTTGAGTGGAAATATTCATGCTGCTGGCCCGGTCTTTCATGTCATGGGACAAGCCTGCCTGCAGTGGAGTCAGCACAAGGAAAAACAAAAAGAAAGCAAGATCAAGCCTTAATGGCAGGTTCAGAGCACTTACTACCATAGGAACCCTAGGATCGTCCCATGAGCAATATATCCCATTTTGTTCAAGCTAATTTCATCAGTCTTTTGCCTCCTGTGATTGAAGTCCTGAGCAACACAGTTCAACTGTACTATGCCACATTTGATAAGTTTTGTGAAATGGAAAGAAACTCAATCTCAAATCCAAAGACATACTCCAAGCACAGTGCAGATGAAATATTTTCCTTTTCGATGGTGTCCTTCATATAAGGAAATAAATGCCTGGTATATTATACTTTGTTCTGCCTAATTTTGAAGGAAATGGTGTGTTTAGTTATAGACACTAGAACAAATGGAGTGTGCAGAGAACAGAATCCAAGGCCTGTTTTGGAAATAGGGGCATCCAAGCTAGGGAATCTGTTAAGAAGACTTTAGAAACTTTCCCACTGCATGCTCTTTTACAAATACTCAGAGAAAAAAAAATGTAGATTAGGTATTACTCAGGAACTAGGACTGAAACAGAAAGGCCAGGGGTGTACCCAGTGTGGTGGCACACACCTGTAATCCCAGCAACTTGGAAACTGAGGCAGGAGGATCAAAGCCTACTCAGGCAACTTGACTTTTTATTAAAAAATTAAAAATTAAAAATGGGTGGGCATGTAGTTCAGTGGTAGAGCTCGTGTCTACCATATGGGAGGTCTTGGGTTCAATTTTCAGTATAAAGGGAAAGAGAAAAAGAGGAGAAAAGTTAGAGTGCAAGAGTTAAAAGTCATGAAGTTTCTTTTTTCTTTTCCATTTTTTTATTGTTCTAGTTAGTTGTACATGACAGCAGAATGCATTTTGGTTCATTGTATTCAAATGGAGCACAGCTTTTGATTTATCTGGTAGTGTATGATCTAGAGTTGCACCATATGTGTTTTGAGGTGATGCCAATGTTCAAAAATTGTGGTGCTGGTTGTACCACTAGGAATATACAAAAAATCATGGAATTGGACACTGTAAATGGGCAAATTATATGACATCCTTCTTATGTGTGCATTTTCTCTCAGTAAAGATCTTAAAGGGGGAAAAAAACACTACCAAAAAAATGTATTCTAGGAATTTTAATGTCTTTTTCATAGACTACACATAACTATTTTCTTCCTAATACAGTAATGATGTTGTAAAGTGTTCCATAGAAAAAAATAATAATTCAGTCTTGTCTCTAGTAGAGTTGTTCAAACTTTCTTTTGATTTTTAGTAGGATGGAGAGGATTTCTTAACCTTCAATTGTTGTGTCCCACCTATCAATTTTTTGCTAATATGGTGCTTCTTGTTGTGGAGAAGGTGGGCCATATGGTCAAGTAGACTGAGTCCAAGTAGTCTGGATTAGAGACCAAAATCTGATTCATTCTAATTTTTCTCCTTTGGGCAAAAGATATGGTTTGTTTCTGGATGAGGCCTACCAGGACCGAGCTGTAGTGGTGAGGAAGCAGAGCCAGCCTGGCACCGTTGAGGCTTCTGGAAAGTGCCCCATGTCTCTAGTATGTACTGTGGCCCCTGTCTTATCCCACAGCCTCTGAGGAGAATGCTTGGAAACTAGAGGTCCAGGAACTTGAGCTTCATTGTAAATTCCTCTGGAAGATTCTTAACTCTAGACCTGAGAACTGGACAATTATCTAAATTGATTTTAAGAGTCTTCCTAGAGAGGAAGGGGAAAGGAAGATGATCAAGTTATCCAAGGCTGGTGCTATGAGGAATTTCAAAACTAACTTGGGGATAAGGTAGCCCATGTGCTTCAAAAGTCCACAGAGTGGCCACTTGGAGAAATCAGTCAGGTAACCCTTTTTTTTTTTTTTTATTGTTTGGTAGGTAAGAAGGAAGCCTACAGATAGGACATCAGCCCAATGTCACATGTGTTTTTACAATCACAAGCAAACTTAAGACGTGATTGAATATTGCTCTGTGAACTTCCTACAACCATGGGTCAATCAATTACTCATGTTTTAGATGTTTCCTTGCCAAGGCAGCATGGAAAGTGTTTTGCCGTGTTTATTCACCTGGCACTTACCTAGCTGTAGGCACCGTTTGAAAAATATTTTGGAAAGGACTGCCAAATCTTGGTTCTAGAAGATTACTGGATCAAAATGCAATTGCTTGTTGAAATGGATCTCTGAATGACCACTGTGTGTGGATTTGGACAGCCAGAAACTTGGAGAATTGCAAGCTTAAAAAAAAAGCTGAGAATCTTACCTCAAAAGAGGGACAGCTCACCTCCCCAACCCTTAGAGAATAAAATGAATTGCAAAGAAAAACTGTGATTAAATACACAAAGAATGGAAAAGAGCTCTGGTACGAGTTGGAGAAGCTTCTCCCATACAAGATTCTACCACATCTGAAAGAAAAGAGTAAATTCCCTCAGCACCCCACTCCCTAGAAACTCTTCCTGCTGCATGACATGAGGTTTCCTGCCTACTGTCCAGTGTTAACACACCACATACTTTTTTTTTTTTTTTGCCCCAAATGGCAACAACTCAGCCTGCTGCCAGGGAGGACAAATACATCTTCATAATCCTAAAAGTAAATACTGTTAATACAAAAGGATTACTAAAGTAATCCACTGTGTTCTGTTGACCTTGATAAAGTTTCCTAAAAGATGATATCTGTTTCTGTAAAGGAAAAGTTCCTTGAGAGACCAATGGCAGAGACTTAAGTAGAGATTAGATTTGGCAGCCCTGTGCCCAAGTTTACCTCTAAATAGGGAGCAGAACTTCCCACCCCATAAAGGATGCAAAATCACTAATTATGAAACAACTAAGCATCGACTATGTGAGGAAACTTCATAAGAAAAGTTTTTAGGGGGATTTATAGTGTTGGACAGGGTTTCATGACTTTAATTTCATTCATAACTTTACTGATATCTCTGAACAACATTGTAAAGTCTGGAGCAAGTCATCTGTAAAACATTTTATATGAGTTTTCTTGACTGAAGTTCACTGTGTGGTATTAATAATGAGGGTCATAAAACTAGGCATAGTTATTTGATGGACTGCATTGAGCTGTATCTAAAAACCTTAGTAATAGCTTTGAGTAACCTCCTTACTGTACAATAGGTGCATGTCTCCAAAAAGTAGTAAATCATTTTTACTTTATAAGAGAGAGGCTCCGACTATGCAATGTTATACTTTTTGTACCTTCTCGTTGTTTTCAATCACAAGTTACTGAAAAGGTAGAAGAGGAACTCATTATAGATTTATCACCAAGGTGGTGAAAATGTCATTCAAATAATTCATTTGCAAACAAGGATACATATGAAAAAATCAACATTCAGGATTAGCTTGTTTACTGGTAAAGGAGGATTAGATAATATAGCAGGGCCTTCTCTGCCCGCTCTGTAAACCGAGACCTTGACTGTGAATTACAGACACACTGGCCTGTGAGAAAACTGAGCACCTAGACCTTGAACCAACACTTTTGCATTTCAAGCATGTGTAGTGTCCTGCTCAAGATTTTGACCTGATAAACATACACATCTAGTGGAGGGAAACATTTTAGTGCAACAGGGAGTGTACAAATGTGCAAGATTTGTGAATGTAACAAAAGGACATGATGTGGTAGTGTCCTCTGGGGGGAAGAGATCTCCAAAGCTTCTAGAGTATATGATCATAATTATTCAGCTATTTGTAATCAAGCATATGAGAGAGTATAGAGTGAGCAGTTCATTAGCAATCTAGTTATAAGGTGGTCGCCATGCAGCCCAGATGAAGACCATGAATAGGAAGATTGAAAAGCGGGGGTGGTGGTAACAGCTAGTACCTAGAACTATACCAGACAGGGAAGAGAACAAAACCTGTCACAGTTATCTCCTCTCTACATCCCAAACCAAAGTCCCCTCAACAGAGGCCCCTTGATTCTCTCCTCCCCTTCATCTCCCAGTCAGGTATCTGCATCTCTTCTGAAGTCCCCTAGACCTTCCTTATACCTCTCTGATGTTACCTGCTACAGTCTGCCTTGCAACCTAGACATTGCTGTTATCAAGTTACAAGTTCCTCCACTGCAGAAACCCATCCTTCTAACTCTCTGTGCTCTATACAATGGCGAGGTTCAAAAATGCATATTTTTACGTTCAATTAAAGGAAGGACTAAAAACTTCAGAATTATAAAATACAGGCAGTCTTGGAAGCAAGGGTGCTATTAACAGTGAAGGGAGGAGTCCTAAAGTCTACCACCTTTATTGCCATTAGATCTCTCTGGAAGAAAGGCATAAGCATGCCTGGCTTGTGCCACTACACATCCCTGTCCACTGCACTGAATCCTTTTCAGTTTCTGCTACTCCAAACCCTCCTCCCTCAAGTCCTTCCCCCAGTTTTGTTATCTTGTTTTTTTTTTTTTTTCTCATTCTAACGACCAAATCATAATGCTTCATACTTCAAAGATAAATGCCGCCACCAGCTGGGAACTTCCTTATCTTCCTGTTCCCCTTACTCGTTGATGGCCAGATGCAGCGGCATGGGAAAATATACTGCTCAAATTTCCTGGTATGCTAAGTGTAATGGCGGGTGACTCCAGCTGCTGCCCTCTTCTGAGTCCATCTCTCAGATGCTTTGAAGTCAGGCCTCACACACGCTGTTCCCAGCCATCAACCAAGCGTGGGGACCTGATTTTCAAGTCCGTTACAATGAGATATGAAACTTCTTTACCCAGGGACTGTTGCATAGGTCTGGACAAAACTTGCTTGGATCTGTGTTCCCCTTGAAACACTTCCTGCCTGACCCTTCCACATATTTCAGACCTCCACTGAAGTCTGAAGTGTCTCCCCACTTTCTCTTTCTCTTCCTCTTTATCCTTCATAAATATTTTCCCCAGTAAGTCTCTTACACAGAGAATCACACCTTGGTATCTGCTTCTTAGAGAACACAAATGAAAACACTTCTTATCACGAAATAAAGCTTTCCCTTTCAGTTAACTACTATAAGACTTTGCCCCTTCAATGTGTTGCTCAGTCTCCAATATCTTCCCTCGGTGTGTTTTTTTTCCTCCTTAAGCCTGCATGTAAGCTCAAAAGGTACCCCCCCACCCCCAAAAAAAGGACATCTCTCTCCATGTCACTTCATCTAGGCTTTTCTATTTTTTAAATCAACTAAAACGTTCTTTGTGCCCACTCTATTGGCCAATAGAGCACCAAAATATGAGCTTACAATTAAAATTGAGCTTACAATTAAAATTGGTCACTCTTCTGTTTTTAGGCAATATGGAAAACTCATCAGAACTCCTTAATTTAGAGATGTATAATTTGGACCCATAGTGATAAATTCAAGGTCACCCAGCAGATATGTTGTAAAAGGAAATGAAGACCCAGAATTATGCTTTCTTGGTCCGTCCTCATGCTACATGAACAGAGTAATGCAAGGAAGCTGGGACCTGCAGCAGAGGCCACACTGCCATGTGGGGATCCAGAGATATCCTTGAAAGAGTTCCTTCTCTCTCTGTGCATCTCTGAGCACAGGGCTAAATGCAAACATCTTGTGACTGTGTAGCATCTGTATAAACAGATCAAAGAGAAACTTAACCTCATCTGCTTGCCACCTGAAACAATACCATCTCCCTAGATGATAACCAGCCACACTACCACTAAGTCTGAGAGGTCTTCTGGGGTGAGCCATCTTCCTAACATCTGTGAACATTTATGAGCATCTTTTCTCCAGAGCAACTTTACTGCTGCAGAGAAGTCCTGGGAGAGGGAGTAGTGGTTGTCTCACTCAACTCAGCACAAAAAAGCTCAGAGAATTATGCACTAAACATGATAATGATTCCACTGGGATGTTGGGGAGCATGCTGAAGTCATAAGGTTCAATTTTTAAGAGCTTAACAAATCATAACAGTACCATATAGTGAGCTCGTAGCAGAGTCTCAATGTGGACTTCTTGAACAGCAACATCTAGACTACTCATGCAGATGAGCACACTTAGCTCAACAATATTAAAAAAAAATAAATAAAAAAGAATTTCCAGACTTTTCCCCACAGTGGATAATATCATGTGCTGTCATTCTGTCACATTCCATCTGATTTAATCTTTATTGCAACCTTATAGGGATCATTTTTGCCCTTGAGGAAAATAAAGACCACAGAGATTCTATTAATTTTCCAAAGTCACATCCAACTTGCTCTATCAGGAAAGGTAAAGGTTGAAATTAAAACTCAGGTATTTCTGACCTCAATGATCTTATTCTTCTGATATCTTCTAAGATAGGCTATAAAAGGAAGTGACCTTTTTATTGCTGACCTAATCTGTGGCTTAATTTTAACATTCATGTATGAACTAAAATGTCACCTTCTCAGGGAGGTCTTAGCTACTACCTACCTGAAGAAACTGGTTTCCTTCCTATCATTCCCTCCATCCTATGTGTCTGCTTTGCAGCCCTTTCCACTATCCAAATCCCATTGCTTCTGCAGTCAAAATCCAACCCTCGCTTGCTTGATCCCTTGTGCACTGATGCCCCCTACATGTGTGAGACCAGCACTCACACAGTAGCCAGGGGCCCCTTTAAAATTCAAGTACAACCATGTTTCTCTACTGCTGAAAACCCTCCAGGCCCTTGGAATGATAGCTGTCCTTGTGGCTTTCAGGTCTCTGTTTGAGCCCGAGGCTACTGCTCAATCCCTTTCCTTTCTGGTTTATACCAAGAAGCCACAAGGACCTCCTGCTACTCCTCAATACTCCAGTAAGGTGCTCTCCTCCTGGTCTTTGTACCTGCAATTCCTCCCCAAAATGCTACACCCAGATGAGAACCATGCCCTGGCTTTCTTCAGGGTGTAGATCAAAAGATGCATAGTTCCTGTACTTTCTTAATAAGACTCTTGAAGCATAAGAAGTAAAAATCAAGAATTAATAAATGGGATGGAGTCAAACTAAAAAGTTTCTTCTCAGCAAAAGAAACAATCAAGAGCATAAAGACAGAGCCTACAAAATGGAAGAAAATCTTTACCACACATACACTAATTTATAGAAAGAACTCAAAAAACTTAACACCAAAAAAAGCAAATAACCCAATCAATAAATAGGCTAAGGAACTGAACAGACACTTCAGTGAACAGAAGAAATGCAGTCAATCAACAAATATATGAAAAAAGGTTCAACATCTCTAGGAATTAGACAAACACAAATCAAAACTACTCTGATTTCATCTCACTCTTCTCAGAATGGCAATTATCAAGAATACAAGCAACAATAAATGTTGGCGAGGATGGGAGAAAAAGTGCACTCATACATCACTGGTAGGACTGCAAATTAGTTCAACCATTATGGAAAGCAGTATGGAGATTCCTCAGAAAACCTGAAATGGAACCACCATTTGACTCAACTATCCCACTCCTTGGTTTATATCCAACAGACTTAAAATCAGCATACTATAGTTACATAGTCACATCTATATTTATAGCAGCTCAACTCACAATAGCTAAACTATGGAACCAATCTGGATGTCCTTCAAGAGATGAATGAATAAAGAAAATGTGGTATAATATAGACACAATGCAATACTACTCAGCCTTATAGAAGAAGGAAATTATGGCATTTGTAGGTAAATAGATAGAGCTGGAGAATATCATGCTAAGTGAAATAAGGCCAAATGTTTCATCTGATATGCAGATGCTACTTCACAATAAAGGAGAACAGGGCTAGGGAAAAATAGTGGTACTTTGGATTAGGCAGAGGAGAGTGAAGGGAAGGGAAGAGGCATGGAGGTAGGAAGAATAGTAGAATGAATTGGACTTTATTACCCTATGTGCATATATGATTACACGACCAGTACGATTCTATATCATATACAACCAGAAGAATCAGAAGTTAAACTCCATTTGTGTATGATGTGTCAAAATGCATTCTACTATCATGTATAACTAACTAGAATAACTAAAAAGATATACATAGTTCCTCAACCCTGCCTTTTTATTTCTTCATAGACTATCCAGAACTATTTATTTGTGTCCTTACTTATTTGTGCACTTTCCTGGAACAATAGAATATAAGTTCTATGAAGGCAGAGACCTTGCTCTTTTCTCATCATCCTCAGGGAACAACACCTACTCAGTTTTCAGTATGTGGTGCTTGAGAGCATAAATGAAATTATACTTGTTTAGCTCTCTCTCAAGTAGAAAGTAAGCTCCTTATAAACAAGGACCTTGCATCTCTGTCCCATTACCAAGTCCCCAGCACTCCTCAAGACATGTATTTGTTAAATGAACCTGAGAATGAACATAAACATGGAACCAGTAGAGCTCAGGACATAGGGAACATGGTGGTGATTCTTTATATTTATATAAATATTTGTTTGAATATTTAATTTTGTTTACAGGAATTTAGTATGTTTAGAAGAAAATATTAATGACTACTTGTAAGTTGAATAATGTCCCTTCAAAATGCATATCTACCCAAACTTGTGAATGTGACTTATTTGGAAACAGGGCATTTGTGAATATAATTGCATTAAGATGAGGTCATGCTGGGTGGAGATATCCTTAAAGAAGAGGGAAACTCAGGTCCACAGGGATGAGGGGTGTGTGATAGAGGAGGGAGGGATTGGAGTGATGCTTTTATAAGTCAAGACACACCAAGGATTGCCAGCAACCACCAGAAGCAAGAAAGAAGTGAGAAAGAGCCTTCATAGAGAGCATGGCCTCATCAATACCTTGATTTTTTAACTTTGTGAAGGAATAACTTTCTGCCATTTTCATCTGCTCAGTTTATGATACTGTACTTGTTAAAACAGCCCCAGGAAACTAACACCCTACCTCTCATTAAAAGTAAAATGTTGTTAAAAGATATAATGGGGGAAAGAAACAGAAGTTATAATGACATCAATGTTGAAAAGATGCTTAAGTGTTTGATATTGATCTGTAAGCTCCTTCATTAGGAACGTTGAAGGTTTTATAAATGACAGGATTGTTCAGGGTAAGAACTGACCTGAACTGGTCTTGCCTCTTGGGCCTTGGACTGAAGAAATTAAATATTATTTCCCCATGCCAGGGAATAAGTCCTCGGTGAATACCAGATCAGGTGAGCAAGCACACTTTGCTACTACCTTTCCTGACAGAAAGCCAAGAATATGTAAGTAGTGGAGCTATGTGACTATATTCTGAGACAGCCTTTAAGAAATCCAAAATTTATGTAAGTGTAACATGTAACACACCTATACAGGTAAAACACATCAATCCACATTCTGTAAAGGATGATGCTTACTTGGCCTACGCCCACTGGGTACCAAACCTTAATTGAAATAAGTTGAGGTCATAGATACCTATCAATAACAACACCTGAAGGAGTTCTTCAATCCAAGATACTATGAAAGAAGAATTGAGAATAAATAAACACCTTATGAACAATTAATTTTATATCTATATAAAAGCACCCCTACCTCATCCCCATCTTCCCTTTGTTCCAGTAAACTTTGGAGCTTAATTAGGAGGAATGTTGGGATGAAGAAGGCTGGATCCCAGGAGAGAGCAGGCATAATATTAAGGTCTCATGGGAAACCCCAAGATATTTCTTGATACTGTAGAAGGTTAGGGGAAGAGAAAATAATGTCCTGAGACAGAAATCAGGTTTACTCCCTGCTGAGAATTTCTGCTCAGGCACAGGAAAAATAAAAGTAACAAAGGACAAAGCCTCCCTCAGAAGGAAGAGTTTCTAATCCTATTGTGTTGATCAGTAAGAAATGGATGTGTATATGGGGCAAAAATGATCAGATATCAGCTCTTTCATCTTGTACATCCTGCAAGGAATTTTCTGATAGGTGGGTTTCTTCTCTGCTCTTTTTGTTAGAAGGAGTAACTTCCACATTGAGTCCAAAGTGAGAAGATTTCTCCCAGTATGCAGAACACTATTCAACCAGTGTTGACTTTGACTGTGGGGGTGTGACTCTTACCTAGGAGTCACAGGAGCCAAATTCAATAGTTAATTCTAGGAATGAAGATCCTTAAATCAAACCTAGATGGTGATGGTATTGCTTTATATAATTTTCTCTAATTTGTATATGTATTTATTTTTAATGCAAATTTTTAGTTTATTGTGCTATTTTCATTAAAATAACCGTTTAGGTTTTAGGAACACAATAGATTATGCTCCTTTTTTTTGAGAGAGAGAGAGAGAGAATTTTTTAATATTTATTTTTTAGTTTTCGGTGGACACAACATCTTTATTTTATTTTTATGTGGTGCTGAGGATGGAGCCCAGCACCCCGCACATGCCAGGCGAGCACGTTGCCGCTTGAGCCACATCAGCAGCCCCACTCCTCTCTTTTTTAACTAAAGTAAGCCAAAACAGGCGCCACCATTCACCTGTGGCAGCACTGTGCAGATGGGAGCTCCTGTGGCTGGTACATCTGGTTACACACACTAACCTCATCCAGAGATGTATAGTCTCACTGGTCACAACTGCTCATGAGAGGAAATAAAACATCACAGAAATAACATGCAGTTGGCACAGGTATTTCTATTATTGTTTTCATAGCAAAAAAGCTTGACAGCAATAACCCATCTGACCCCGAGGGAGAAAGAAGGCAACTTCCTACACTCTGAAAAGATGTAGATGGGAATCAGAAGGGTAAATGGCACCCAAGAAGTACCAGTGCATAGCTTCACATTTATTAATAAATTCAGCCAGCCTCTCAACTTGGTATCTCTCTGTCCCTGAGCTCGTTTACATGGCTTCTCTGAAGAAAAACCTGTTCCTTCTGAGAAACCCTGTGCAGGCCAATCCACCCTCTCCCTGCTGCCTTCCCAAAGGCAAAGGTTCACAAGATCCAGGGCAGTGAGCTTTCAAGAAGATGCAGCGCACGTTCTTTGGGGGACTGTTTGCCATGGATTCTCCTAACCCAGAAAGCAAAACAGTGAAAAGACAATTTGGCAGGAGTTGACAAGATAATTTAAAGGAAGTTCTTCTAACAAATGGGATACAGGCTCAAAGAAAATGAATAAAACCAAGCCCCTCTGAAAACAAATAGAACATAAAAAAGACCAAGGCAAAGGCAGAGTGAAAAAGTTAAAATCCAAATGCAAAGATAATCGTGTCACCAGCTGCTTGAGCTGTGTGTCCTTGGTCCTGGCAGTACTGTCTTCTTGCTGCAGTGAAAACATTCTTCCAAGCTCTTCAACTCCAGAGTGAAGTAAAATATAATCACCAAGCCTCATGTGCCTTTCCTGGATTCTATTCCATGTTTCTATGTAAACTTTATTTAAGACTTTTCTAAAGCATATTATAGAATTTTGTCTTTATTTTTACCCTCCAAGGACAAAATATTACAATAAAAGACTTTGATAAACATAGGAAAAAAAAATCCTCTAAAACAAGTGCAGAAAATACACATAAAAGCACTAAATACCCTTTTGATAAAAATTAATTTTCATTCATCTTTTTTAAAAAAGCTCAGCTTTCTCCAGGGAAGAAAACGAAGCATAATTTCTTACAAACTGTACTGATCTTTGCATGAGAAATGCCAGTGAAATTGTGTAATGTCACACCTGTTCTCAACATTTTTTTTCAAAAATTTTGAGCCCCTTGTGGTATATGCATGTTATCAAGTCTTAGAAGTCTTTTGGTGTCAGTGAACTGAAAACTTTGTTGAAATAATTTCTCTTTCCTGACCAACTGTTAGCTTTTGTTAGTTCTGTAGCACAGTTAACAAAATGAGGTTTAGTCTGAACTATGTATTGCAAACAGCACCCATCTCTCCTGTTTTCTCTAACTCAGCACAGAAACCCAGACAGTCCCCCAACTGGGAAGGTCAGTCATTACAATGAAAGGTAAGTGGCTCTGACTTAGAAAATCTGACTTTAAAAAACAACACGAGGCATGTCACTTGAGTCAAATCAGTGATTTGAGAAGGGCATTTGGATTTTCCTTTCAAACTTGACATTGTTTTAATATTGTTGCTGATTGAGATTAAGTTAATACTAGAAGTAGTGAAAACCCTATTGGAAATAGTTAAAAACATACCACAGAGATTTCTGTTTGGATTGACTGGAATTCTTGAAGTTTTTATATGCCATTGTAGAATATTTGTTATTGAAGTGTGGAAGATTAACATTTAAACTGTCTGCTTTCTACAAAGTAAAAATCCTGGAATACTTTTATTTAACCTCAGTCCCTTAGAATAAAAACAGGATGCAAAATTCCACACTATGGAACCCATTGGTAAGGGTCTATTCGAAGAGCATGAAGGAACTTATTTGGTCATGGAACCACACAAGAAATCCTGTCTACATTCTGCTACCAAGTCAGAGGTGGTATGCAAGGGCTTGGAGACAACTAGAGAAGGATGAGGGCATTTTTGAGATGAACAGGAGGACCAGAAAGAGGTATAGAAATCAGTGTGGGGAAGCGAGAGTCACTTCACACAATGTTCAGACATGTGATCAAGTGCCACAGCCATCATCAACCTTTAATTCAAAAGTCTCCAGCACATGGATCCCTTTTTATGGCAGTTCCTGCCTCCATTGTCTTGGGGCATGATTAAAATACAGATATGCTACACTAGCCACAGTGAATTGCTGCAAGGACCGAGGTGTCTCTAGATGGGCTGATATCGTCTTGTAAGAAAATACCCATAAAGACAGACCCTCCTGGCATATCATTCTAGAGGACTTGGAGGACTTGATGGATCCTCCAAGCCTCAAGTTAAAACTCTTTTTGCTAGAGAAGCTGACCATCACTGGAGTGGGTTTTGGCAACCATTTCCAGTTGGGGAGCATCATAGTGAGAAGCTGAAAGTTGACTCAAGCACACACTCTGCCATGTGTGAGGGAAATGAAAAGAAGACATGCTACTTCTCTGTTCTTTGACTTTAGTTGAGAAGCCTGTTGTGTATCCTCCCAGCTCTAAAGTCCAGGGAATAGGAGGAATGCACAGGTGATGAGGCTATTTCCTGTGCTACTACTCCTTTTTTTTTTTTGATTCTTCAGGTAAAACAGCAGAAAGGATGATTTATTGTACATGTATTACACTGGCTGCAACTGAGAAACTAATTAGTCCAGAACACCCAAGGTCCTGGGCAAAGGACCAACAGGAGCCGTTAAGAGCAAGGGAGAGTCTTCTCTCAGTGGTGGTCTTGGTGACAGGATGTCCATGTAAGTTCTAAATCCACCAAGATAAAAGCTGGACAGTAGCAGGCTGTCCAACAACTTGTACCAACATCCCTGGCCTCTGTCATTCCTTATTCTACTCCTTTGGCCTCCATGGTGCACAAGCTAGTTTACTTGGACCTCTGCCTCATCTTTCTTCTTTTGTGCATCAACCTGTGCATTCTATTCACTTCTCCCTCCACTTGGCTGTCATGGAACAGAGGTTTCCAAGAAGATGGCGCTAAGGCTGAGAGACCCATGATACCACTCTTATTGTTAAGAGTCTTCTAATAATAAATTCCTATCACTGACAGTGTTACATACAGGACTCTTTAAGACCTGGAAGAGCTCAACTGTTTCAACTGTCAAATATAAGATGGGGCATCCCCCCTAGGGTCACCAACAGCCTGTGAGAAAGCTGGCCTCTCTCCTCCCTTTTCTCGGGAGCTTCAAAGCAAAGATAAAACAAGCCCATGTTTTATCCTAGATACTAATGGTCTTTGTTGGGTAAACCTCTTCTAGGCATGAAAGTAGGCAGTTTCGGGGCAAGTGAACTCTGAAGTGAGTGATCTGGTAACTTGGAAAACAAGTGCTAACAAAAGTTGTCTATTACAAGGTTATAAAGGAGGGGGATCACATCTCAGAACTTGGATAGAATCCTGGAATTTTCTAGCTGTCCTTCAGTACACAGCGTTTTTGAAATGAATATTTGTCCAGATGAGTCACAACCCAAAATCATACGGGTCACTGGAAATAGAAATATTATGAAGAGCCACGAAGAGCAATATGTCATAACTAAAGGACAATCAAGATGCCACCAGGCCACCCACCTATACCATCACATCCATAGCAAAGGTTTGTTCCCTGTTATGTAAGATTAAGATGGACTGAGGGGGCTGGGGATGTGGCTCAAGCGGTAGAGCACTCGCCAGGCATGTGTGGGTCACTGGGTTCGATCCTCAGCACCACACAAAAATAAAATAAAGATGTCATGTCCACCGAAAACTAAAAACTAATATATATATATATATATATGATGGACTGAGGGCTGCTTATGATTTGGATCAATATTCAAATCAGAGAGAAGTTTCAATGAAAAGCTTTTAAAGACAGTGCCTCAAGGTAAATAAAAAATCATTTTTTTCCTGGATGAGTTATCTTTTTTTGGCAGGGGAGACCAGGGATTGAACTCAGGGGCACTCAACCACTAAGCCACATCCCCAGCCCCCTTTGTATTTTATTTAGAGACAGGGTCTCACTGATTGCTTAGCACCTCACTTTTGCTGAAGCTGGCTTTGAACTTGTGATCCTACTGCCTGAGCCTCCTGAGCTGCTGGGAAGGACGACTTATCTTAAGATAGAGAATTAGGATAAGATTTTCACATTCCTCAATTCTGGATGTGGTTATTCTGTGAAAAGTTTCAAGAAAAGATTGATTTAAGGAAAGTCTAAGTGGTTTTCTAAGTAGTTTATGGGGAAAATATTTTCTGCCAAGATATGCTCTCTGAAAATTATATTAGATAACCCAAAGTTACTTAGGCAGGAAACTGAATCTGTCTGGAGTTGTCTGCTCACAAGTAACCACAGCACAGCAGCAACAGTAACAAGAACCTCACCATCTTGAGCTGGGCCTCATTCCAGCATTTCACCCCATTAATCTGCATGTACCCCAATCATATTCTCTCTTTAAAACAGCTCAACTCCCCAGCTCTTCCCTCCCGTTGTGCCCTCCAGAGTCATAGCCCTTTCAACAAAATCTCCTGCATCTTCAAACACATGGCTGACTCTTCTCCTCACCTTGTCCTGATGAAGGCCCAACTCCCTCAAAGGACACTTTGTTCCTGGGACCCTCTCCAGTGGGCTGCATTCTTCCTCACACATGGTACTTCCACACCTAGAGGCAGAGGATGATGTCCTCCTCGCTCCTCGGTCACTTCCACTTATTTGGCTCTTCCTCCTCTACAAATGCCCCTCTTTGAAATTCAGACATTAGACTCGATCATCAGACCACATTAGTCCTCCTTTCCATAGTCATGTTCTGTGTAATCATTGGGGGTTATTCTTTCATTTGTTGAAGAGTTTATTTTCAGGTTCACTATCATGCTATGGTACTATTTCTGACTATTTCTGATTGTTTCATGAATGTAAATAATTCCTTTAATACATTGAAAAGAGTTCCTCAACCTCTCTTCTCCCACCATCGTCCAGCTTCCCACACACTTTCAGTGGTTATCCATCCATGACGTCAAATTCAAGAAGTTTGTTCTCCAATTATCTTCCTCCTTCTGGTATCCCAACTCCAAAAAAGCAGGGGGATCCCACCATGATCCATTGAATGACAGGTCTTTCTAGTATTTCCTTCCTATTTCACATCCTTATTCCCCACCCAGTTTAGATTTAGATCTTATCACTCTTTTGCATCTCTCTACTTCCTTGTTCCCTCTCTTTTCTGTTGTACTTGCTAGTCCTGACCCCAAACCTAGGTAAATCCAGTTCCTCACTTATTACATGACTGTACCTGTGTAGCTGAAGATGGGTAAATGTACAAAACTATTTCCCATGCTATTTGGGAATGAGAATGAAGAGGAAATATTAAGGGTTAAAGAGAAGGAGGTATGAATTATCTTCAAAGATAATTTCCTCCAATCTTTATAAGTCATGATGCATAAAAAATGAGAATATTAGGGTGGCAATTGTCCTTGAAGTCCTGGACAAGGGACAGGAGGCATCTTGCCTGACTTGGCTCTCTCCAGATACATGAACTCTACTGACTTGAAGAACTTCCTGCTACCTGGATATCTTCCTTCCCATCTCTTATTACAAATATCCCCAAGTAATGTGCCAAACAGAACCAGGGTTCCAGAAGATATAACTTTCTTCAGCTGCATAGACATGTAGGCAGGGTCTGTGACAATGAGAATCTTGAGCCAAATGCCTCCTGTCCCTTGTCCAGGACTTCAAGGGCAATTTCCAACCAAATATCCTCATTTTTTATGCATCATGACTTATAAAGACTGGAGGAAATCATCTTTGAAGATAATTCATACCTCCTTTTCTTTAATCCTTAGTGTTTCCTCTTTATTTTCATCTCAACTGATTACTTTCTAATTACTCCATCAAAAGAAAATCATCCAAAATAAAGTGTATTTATAGTCAGGAAAAAAACCCTCATAATTTCCCATACCCACATCTACCAACCTACCCTTTCTCCTACCAATTACTCTAACTGTCCATCACCCACCCTCAAGTTGTTCCCTCCTCTTGTTCTCCATGTCTCTTCCTTCTCACCCACTCAAGGCATTCTTGGACACTCTTCAACTCTTCCCAGCTCCACCAACTTTCCTCTCCTGGTAACTGATTATCCTCATATCCACTATGCCAGCCAATGTTATTTCTCCCTTTTTACAAACAAACTTCACTAGACCTCACTTTCCCATCCACTTACCACCCATTTCTCACCTTTCTTTTAGATAAAATTCACGAAAAACAATATTGTCTCTAGCTTGTCTCTTCTCAACATGTGGGATCCCATTAAAATGCTTTTATAAAAATAACCAATGGCAGGCTTATTGCAAAATCTAGTAGACAGCTTTTCTCAACTCCTCTTTTTAATTGACCCATATAGTGTTTGCCTAAGTTGATTACTCCACTCTTCTCAAAGCTTCCTGGCTTGGACTAGAACACAATCCTGTCTGAATTTTTATTTTCTATATTGCCTCAGTCTTCATTCCTTTCAGCAAGACCTCCAAGTTAGATTTTCTCAGGCTGTCAGTCCTTCTCTTCTATATATTTATTCAGACCCTAAGTTATCTAATTTATGCACCCTCAGAATTTAAAGTGCCTATAGATCTCCTGGGGATCACGATAAAAATGCCAACACTGAGTCAATAGTTCTGGAGTAGAGCCTGAGATTCTATATTTTTAATGAGCCCCCAAGTGATGTTAATGATGAAAAAACAAGAACCCAGTCACCCTCATGATGTTGGGCATCATATATTATAGAGAGCAGGCTGTGTTCTGCTGGGAGTTACTCCTTGATATATACAACAGTAGATTTTAGGCTGTGCCTAACCCTTAATTACTCCATTTTATAGAGCAGCAGTTTGCCATGAGTTACTCCATTTTGATTATAATTGCTGAGACAGAATGACTCTATGCCCTGATTGTATAATATAAGCAATTACCATCTGCCTAGCACAACCATAGGCTCAAACTGGTAAATTAATCATGCTAATAAAAATGGCTACCTGTGAATTTATGGAAATCATCAGAAGCACATAGATGCATGGACTTATTCAATATATGGTGAGAACCAGGTTCATGAGCTTATCAAACCAGACCACCAATGAAGTAAATCCCTCACCTAAGACTCATAAAAGGAGGAACATCCCAAGGCTGGACACCCACCATGGCACAATGACCCCATCACTTGGTTACTTGTCATAAGTCCCACCTAGAAAATACACCACAGAAACCAGCAATGAACCTCTGAATCTGTTCCTTTGGTTTTCAGCATAGTGCAATTTCTCTTGCCCATGATGACCACACACAGCCCACTGTAAGCTGACACTCTGAAACTGTCCTCTGCCACATCCCTGGCTCAGGGTCTGTGCTTTGACAACTCTGTAGCCTGAACAAGTTCAGCTGGTAATCTTATCTGATCACCTGCAGTTACTCTCATTATAATTATCATTATTATCTGTTCTCTGCCTTTTCTCTCAGTTTAGCCTTCTGAAACCCAGCCTTAACCCTTTCTTAGCCTTTCATAGCGTTTTATTCATTTATATGAATAAATTACAATTATAGATATTAGTAGTTAAGAATGAATAAAAAAAATCTGTGATTGCTTAATTTATGACCAGCAGGTAATCCACCAGTATTCCATGAACTATAACAGCTGAAAGTGATATAACCTTTTAGTTTATTGTTGTTCAGTAAATTCTAACATTGTAATCGAACACAAATGTGTTTAGTCCGTTAATGGCATTGCTCACTCACCACATCTACATTTTGAGGATTTCTGTATTTCTGTCTTTAACTCTTCAACTCTTTCTCTTGAACATCACACTTGTATGATTAACAGCTCACTTGCCATTCCTCTTGGATGTCTCAACCTTAACATGTGTCAAACATTGCTGAATCCTGACCCCCACCCCTAATTTCCCCTCCACTCTTTCCAGTCTCCGTAAAGAATCTCAGACCAAATCTCAGACCAAAATCTTCAGCAGCATCCTCGAGGCCCCTTCTCCTTTCCTACCCTATATCCAATTCACCAGCAAACTTTGTCTCTCTGTTCTCAAAATATATGCAGATTCCGACCACCTCTCTGATCCATCACTGTCACTGCCTAGGTTCAAGCAGCTTGCTCTCTCACTAGGACTATTGCAATGAACTCCTAACTGGTCTCCCTGCTTCCACACTCCCCCTTGCAGCCTGGTCTCAACATCAGAGTGACTCTGCTCAAATATGCCCAATCACATCACCTATCTAAAAACACAGCAGGGGTCCAGTGGTCTCCTCTATTATTCTGAGTAAAAGCCTCTTACAGAGACCCTCCTCCGCCCATGATTGTGTTTCACTCTCTGAGCTTGACACAGCATCTCCTTGCTGTTCCTCCAACCTACCAAGCACGTCTCTACCTTTGCTGTTTGATATACCCTTTGCTTCAGGCACTCACCAGGACACCCACAGGACTGACTTTCTCACTTTCTTAAGGTCTCTGTGTTCAATGTCAACTCACTAACAAGGACTTTACTGACACCGCTAGGTCAAATATCTCTCTACTTCTCAATTTTTCTCAATCACGATTATATATTTTAACCACTGATTTTCTGCACCCACCCACTAGAACCTAAGCCTCATGAGACTGAGGACTCTGCCTCCTGGCTGGTTGCTGTACCTGAACATCTAGAACACACAGGCAGCAATCAGTTTTCAAAGATCTAGTTAAGAATTTTCAACTGATATCACCGCCCCCCTTTTAAATAAACACCTGAAGTGCCCTCAGGTGCCAAGCACTAACCTACTGTCCTTGTCCTCCGCTGACAGATGTCCATCTCCCTGCTCAAAATCCTGCTGCTTTGCATCAGTTTCCAAGCACCACACTCTCAATGCACCTTAAAGACCCGACCTTGATCAGGTCAAGGGTTTGCAACTGGCTCAACCTTAGAATCACCTGGGGAGTCTTTTACCCTATCAAAACCTTCACTCTGTCCTCCCGAGAGTCTTCTTCAATTGGTTTGGGATGGGGCCTTTATCAAAGTTTCTTCAACATTTCCCTGATGTTCATCCAAGTTTCTGAATGACTTTGACCTCAAAAGGAGAGTCCAATTCACTGTTTTTTTTTTTTTTTGTTGTTGTTGTTGTTGTTTTTTAATTTAATGTGAATAAGAATGCCTAGAGAGTTTGTCCAAAAATACTTCCCTGGGCAAAGCTGCAGAGTTTGATTCAGGAGTTTGGGGGAAGAAAAGCATGAACTTCCAACAAGGTCACAGGTGCTGCCCGATGCCCCAGGCCACTCTGAGAATACTCTTCTAGTTCTTTCAGGTTGATTGATACCTCCTCTGGGTGGAGGAACTTCCGGCAAAACCCCAGCCCCAGGGCCTAGGATTAGGACATCTTCCAAAGTGTTGGGTAGGGCGACATCCCCAGCCCTCATGCTAGTTTTTAATATTTTTAAAATTTCCTTATCTATTTACAATCAACAGTAAGAGAGTTTAATACTTAATATTTTTAAGGTTATGGAACAATAACTTTTCCCATTTATTATTTAAACTATTTTGCATGGTTGCTTTTACAAGTCTTATGCAAAGTAGCCATTTTCTATATAAAAAATCAAGACTATAGCATTTATACAATGAGTAAATATTTGAGGATGTTGGATACCTTATATTTTTTAGTAATGATAATGTGGATGTGTGTTTTAAAAGACCAAGAGAAAAAGCTTTGGCTTTTAGAAACACATACAGTTAAAATAATACATTGTTTAGATTTATTCCAAATAATATACAAGGGAACATTGATGAAATAGACAGCCATGAGTTATGACTGCTGGAGTTCAGCAAAAGGAACATAAATCTGTTATCTATGTCTACTATTGCATATACTTGAAATTTTTCAAAAAATAAAATTTTAATTGACTGAAGAATGTAAAATAATGTAATAGGCATCTCAGGCTCACTTGGAATGTTTAATTTTTCTTTTGTGGCACAACAGCTACCTTGCTTGGCTCAAGTGCACGTGCCTGGTATAGCTTCCCAAATAGAAGGAAGTTGTGTCTGTATAGGACACTCTGCCTCCTACTTTGGATCCCTACTAGGAGAAAAGAGAAAACAAAATAAAAATTTCTTCCCTACAACAGGATCACTCATGATCATAAATTTGCCCACACAACTCCTTTTTCTAAGATAGTAATAACCCCCTGGCACCTATTTTATATAAAAGCCAAAAATAGTCTTGTTGGTTTTGTTTAGGTTATAGAACCTTGGTGATAATGATGGCCAAACAACTATGGTCAAATATATCCACTTTTTTTTTTTAATGAAACAAAGAAAGCTTACTTTATTGTAGTATAATTTCTGATAAATTATTACTTTATTTCATAGGAATTAGTTCCAGAGTAGATTTGTGTCTTTCAGGTTTTAAAAGTATTTGTGTCAATATTTGTCAATCAAAAAACAATTCAGTTTTAGTTCCATTGATCAGAATACCTATCATTGTGGTAGTTAAAAACCATTTCTTCTATTACTATATCCGTGACAAGGATGGATGATAAAGAACACAGTTAAAGAACTACGCGCATCACCAAGCTATTCAGGCTTAATTTTTAATAATAAAAATGGCTTAAGGCTAAAATGTCATGACAATTCATTTAAGTGGGAATGTGAGATCTGTATGTACTCATTTCTATGGCTGGATTGTGCTTATTTGGGAAATTGACTCCCCTAACAATACAACCAAATCTCCACAAGGGGGCAGTTCTTGAAGGGAGAGTTACATTTTTTGTACAGCTTTTGTACTTTGATCAATGGACCATGTATTGGAATTGTATCAAAACTTTCAATCTAAGCAACTATTTAGAATTATTGCTGCATTTATTTATTTTGCTACATGGAATTAAAGGTCAGTAGCGGTGTATCCATTTAAAGATTTTTAACCACATTTCAACATACATTATGCCATTTTACACCTAGAGAAAATGAGTTATTAAAAACCAAATGAGTGTTTCCATTATGATGAATCAAAGATAAACCGAAAAATTTTCCTGAGAAATCTTCTTTCCTTGAGAAAATACACAGGAGTTGGTTCTCTGGCCCTGTCAATTGACAGTGACTCAGGTCTCAGACTTTATACACAGCACTAGCTTATAATTCCCAACCTATTGATCTGGAGTTCTTATGCCCCAATGTATTTGTCTTGCATTTATAGGTTTTTTTTTTCATAACAGCTTTTAATAGGGAATTGTGATTGTCCACACCTGTTTTAACAGGTCAAACAGGTTTTTGTGCTCTTTATAAACCTCATTCTAAATTGTCTTCCACATTAGTATTTGAGGATCTTTTTTAAGCCAACTACTAAAATATTTACTTTGGGGATTTTATTAGTCTTTCACTCTAATAAGTAGCAGTTTCCCAACCCTGGAAGGCCCCTGGTTACTGAGGGAAATGAACCAGTTTCAAACTTTTGCTTTTGACATACAATGAGGATCCACAGAGTAAAAGGACTGAGAAATACATTAAGAAAATGTGTGTCAGAAGGGACTGACCACAGACTGATCAAGGAAAGCCTAAAACTCAGGACTTGAATGGAGGCTTCAATAGAAAGTCTGGGGTTAAAATCATTCATTTTTTTTTTTAAATGGAAAACCTTCTTATTCCAGTATCTTCTTTGAGTGGGTTTTCATTATTTGGGCTTCCTTTGTCCCACTCAGTTTGCACTTGATTCCTTTTTTCAACTAAAAATGAATGAAAAGGACTTGCAGTTTCCAGCCCAGAACTTAAGGAGTTCAGAGAAGTCATGCCTCCAATCTAACAAGTAGAAACCTGGACAAACTGAAAAACAACTCTTCTGAGAGCCATCAGAGCTCTGAGGTCACAGGACAAACCACTGCCCACAAAATTGAAGAGGCAGACAAGTGGATAAAGATTATCACAAGTTTCCAGAGTGGAAACCACTGAGCAAAAGAAAATCTCCATAGGAGCCAGTGCCACAGTAGGAAAGCATTCACCATAATTGGTAAATTGCTGGAGGCTCAGCTGGACAAGGCTTAGAGTTAGTAAAACGCTAGTAAAACCTAGTAGAGGGGCACACTTTCATGGGTATTGGCTCTAGGAGGTCTGCCAGGAATATTGGAGAAAAATCCCCTCTCACTTTTGCAGGGCAAGAGGAGAAGTATTCATGTAGAAATACCCCATAGCACTCTGCTTGAGGCCTTCCCTCAAGACAAACTATTATGCCAGAGGCTAAGCTGCCAAGGTTTGATGTGATCATATCGATGCAAAGAAAGGGAAATAGCAAATGCCAGCACCTTCTAGCCATCCTGCCCCACCTAAGTGGAGGAAAACCTCTGAAAATCGCTGGTGAAATTTGGTCCAGGAGCACAGGTTCACCAAAGACCAAGGCCCATTCATGTGACTATAGAGTGTCACCCCAAGTTACCACTGCAGGATGAAAGGCCTTTTTGCCACAGTTCCTTTTTCCAGCAAATAGGAGCCTCCTCTCCACAATAACAACAAAAATTGCAAGTCTTACTAAAAGGAAAAAAGACAATTTGAGCAATGAGCATACATCAGAGCCACAGTCAGATATGGCAAGAATGTTGCCATCATCAAACCAGGAATTTAAAACAACTCTGATAAATGTGCAGTAGCTCTCATGGAAGGAGGAGACACCATGGAAAGAACAGGTAAATAACATAGGCAGAGAGATGGGATTCTTTTTTTTAAATTTTTTTTTTTTTTTTTTTTTTTTTAGTTAGAGGTGGACACAATATCTTTGTTTTATGTTTATGTGGTGCTGAGGATTAAACCCAGTGCCTCAAGCATTCGAGGTGAGCGCTCTCCTTCTGAGCCACAATCCTAGCCCAGAGAGGTGGGATTCTAAGAAAGAATCAAAAAGAAAATCTGCAGACCCCCCCAAAAAAAATTTCACAAAGATGAAAAAATGTCTTTGCTTGGCTTACTCATGCACTGGAAATGACTGAGAAAGAATCTCTGAGCTTCAAGATTTGAGAACAGAAACCTAAAGAACTGAATAATAAAGAGAAAAGAGAATGAAAAACAACATCAGAATAAAATAGCTCTTTTCAGAGTTGTCCTAGATTTTGTGTTTGTAAGTAGCTTATGTCACCTTTAATAACACTATATCCCTTCACAGATAGTGTAAGTACATTAAAAAATGAAGTATTTCTAATTCCTCCTTCCTGTCTGTAGGACAGGTACAAGTGACATAATTTATGGGAGAAAGGAGGACAAGAAATATTTGAAGAAATAATGACTGAGATTTTGCCTCAAATTTATGTCCAACAATCTCTGGGCATTGTGTGTCAGGACTTGTTCATTAGGCTGGCAGCAGAGGGGCAGAGGGAAACATAGGGAAAGACGGGAGCAAGTGCTCAAAGATTTACATTTTCATGTGAGCCACTGGTGTGTGTGCATCTTCTGGCTGTACTATTGGAATATTTTAATTCACTGGGAACATGCATTCTTGCTAATATTTTAGTAGTAAAAATCTGGTAATGAAACAAGCTTGGTGTATTCTGTTGCTGTTTCATTTTAAATTGAGCATTAAGGGAATGAATTGTTTTAGTTGTAACTCTGCCAATATGTCTATCTAGAGGCCTGTTGCCATTTCTGTCTTCAGTGAAATTTTTGTCCCCAAGAAAGGATAACAGATTGAGTTGGTGTAGTGTATTCTTGGTTATCAAAAAATACTCATGTAGCTTTGGGATTTTGAATTGGTGAATATTCATGATGTGTGGAAAAGCATGATACACACCACAATCTCAATCACACAAAATGGGATATTGTGTATATATGCACACAACCTAGAGGGACACGTCCAACTAAGCTTCTTGTGACTGGATGACTTTGTTCTTTGCTTGTTTTTTTTTTTTTTTCTGTAATGTACAATTTACTTTTAAAAAATAAAAATTATTTTAAAAACCTAAAAGAAAAAAATTTATGTCCATCACCAAAATACAGATCCAGCAAGGTCAAAGAACACAAAGCTGAACAAAGGCCCCAAACTAACACCTAGGCCTTCTATATTCAAACTGCAGAAAATCAAAGTAAAGACAAAATCTTGAAAGACACCAGAGGAAAAACAGTTTATCCATAAAAGTCCAAGGTAAGAATTATATTTAACTTCTCAGAAACCATGCAAATAAGAAAAGAGTGGAACAAAATATGTAAAGGGTTGGAGAGGAAAAAGCTACCAACCTAGAATTCTGAACCTTATGAAATTATCCTTCAAGAGTGAAAGAGAACAAATTTTATTAGACAAACAAAAATTGAAGGAACTTATTGTCAGTAGATCTGCCTTGCAGGAAATGTTAAAAGAAGTTATGAAATTAATCTACATATAAAAGAGCAAACATAAGGGAATTAATAGTGAAGGAAAAATAATAATTTTCTTACTCTTAATTAATTTGACAGATAATTTTGTTCAAAATAATAATCAATAGTATATTTACATGTATATATATGCATATATATAAATGAAATTGATAGTAGCAATGATAAAAGAAACAGGAGGGAAGGATTAGGAATCTTTCTTTTTTAAGGTACTTACACTATCTGTGAGGTGATATGATGTTAAGGTGACGTAGATTAATTAAAAATACAAAACCTAGGGCAACTCTAAAAAGAAATAAAAAGTAAATAGAATTGTCATGCCAAGAAAAGAAAAGAAAAGAAAATCATATAAAATGCTTAACAGAACCTCAAACTGACACCCCCCCAAAAGGGGGGTGGTGGTGGAAACAAAAACAGGAACAAATATGGCCGAAAATAGTAAGTATATCAATAATCACTTTAAATGTCAATGGTCTGCATATACCAATTAGAAGACGTATGGAAGTAGGAGAAAAAGAAGGAAAAGGGAAAAACTGGGGAGTGATATTTGCCAATTATATTATTATGTTGTGGGCAGGTACAAATATGTAACAATGAATTGTACCATTATATACAATTCTAATGCACCAATAAAAATATGGAAATAAATAAAAAGAGATTGTCAGGGTGGATTCAGAATCAAGGCCTAGATACATGTTGTCTATGAGAAGACCACTTACATTTAAAGCCACATATAGATTAATCAAGGAATGAATGTAATTGTACCATGTTAACAGTCATCAAGAGACATGGAAGTAGCTGTATTAATTTCAAACAGAGCAGACTCAAATCAAGAAAGTCATTAGAGATGAAGGGGAGCATTACACAATAAAAACTGAATTAACAGTCCATGAAGACAACAATTTTAATGAGTATGCACATAACAACAGTACCAAAATTCATTAGGCAAAAACTGACAGAACTGTAAAGAAAATAGACAACTCTTACTATTAGTTTACAATTAGAGATTTAATTGAAGGAGAACAAAGTCAGAGGATTGACATACCTGACTGACTTCCATGACTGTGGCTTAAAAGATTGAGGGAGATTATGGCATTTGCTGGTAGGTGGATGGAAATGGAGAATATTGTGCTAAGTGAAATAGGCCAAACACAGAAACTCAAAGGTGGAATGTTTGCTTGAATGAATGCAGAACCCAGAGTAAAATAAAGAAAAGCAGGAGGGAAAGGTACATAAAGAACCCATCAAATACAATTTAATAGACAAGAGAAAGGAAGCCTAGTAGAGTTGAGTAAGGAGAAGGCATGGGGAGGGTGGGAGGGAAAGGGAATAGGGAAAAGGGGTGATCATGAACCAAAATTGGTTTCCATGCAAGTCCAAGTTTTTCAGGATGAAATAAAGTGCTATGTATAACCATAAAGATCTAATATTTTTTTTTAATTTTAAAGAAAAGAATTTAACAATTAAAGAACAAAAAGGTTGAGGCACCATCAGAACTTTAGTTGGCAAGTTCAGTCTCCCAACTCTGCGCTTTGCTCAAAAATTCTCCCTAACTCCACTCCTTTCCCTTCCTGCAGTCTCAGAGGAAATCATTCCTCCTTCATGTGGAAGCAAATGCCTTCAGATTGCATTTGATCCCACCATCCCCTCAGACCAGTGTTCTTGTCTTGTTTCCCACCACTAACATTCTACAGAGCTTCTCACTTTCGTACTCAGCCATCCATTGACTCCTACCAGCTGAATTCTATGCTCACTCCTCTACACCAAGAGACTCTCAGTCAGGGTTCTTACAGTTGGATAGGAATGCATCAGCATTACCTGTGAGGGTCCTAAAACAGACCACTGCCTCACAAGTGGCGTTTGTGATTCAGTAGGTCAGGACAGGGTTCAAAACATACAATTCATACAAGTTCTCCAGAAGGGCAGTTGGTCTGGGGACCACATTTTGAGATCCATTGCTCTTGATGATGACCAAAGACTACTTAGTAGCAAACCCTACCAGGATTTTTGAGGTGTTTAACTCCCCACATTGCTTTGACTTTCAAAATTCATAATCTCTATTATCTTGCTCCAGTCTTATCTCCTTTTACTTCTTCTAGTTATTCTCCAAACTGACTTAACCAGTCATTGCTTTATTTACATGCTAATGCCTTATGTTATATTCTTTGTCTGGAGCACCCTTGTTCATCCCCTATTCATTCAGATATACAGTTCAAGTCTCAAAGTCTCATTCTAAATGCTACTTCCTATATAAAACTTTTCCTGAATAGCCCAATTTCTACCAAGTGATACTAACTACTTCCTCCTCTAATTCCTATGGCATTTTACTGGTATATATCTTCTTCAAGGGCTTACCAAGGATTTTTTGAGCCTGAACTTTATACATGAGAAAGGTAACTCTTTTCAAAGATTATAAAATTACAAGTACAAAATTACTCCCACAGTCTTGGAAAGTACTAAGGACAGAGAAGTTCTTTGAAATATTAGCTTGTGAGCCTCACAGTAAATCCATCTCTGGTCTTACTGCATCTTCCATTTCCCATTTTAGATTGCCCTTTACTGACATAGATATGTTTTTGCCTGACTATCTCTTTATCTCTGTCTCTATTTCTGTTTCCCTCTCCCTCTCCCCCACCCCTTCTCTCTCATTCCATTCCTGACTGATACTACCTATTAAGATTTGGATATGATGTGTCTCCCATAGAGCCTGTGTGAATGTGGGAGGTGAGATGACTGAACTGAGAGCTGTAACCTCATTAGTATATTAATCCATTTGATGGTTTAATAATTTGAATGAATCACTAGGTGGTAACTTTAGGCAGGTGGGCCATGGCCAGAGAGGGTGGATCACTGTGGATCTCTGGGGATTATATCTTGTCCCCTGGCTCCTCCTTCTTTGTCTCAGCTTCTCAGCTTCTGTGAGCTGAGTAGCTTTCCTCTCCCTCATCCTTTTGCAGGGAAAGTATTGTAGCACCTTGGGCCCAAAGCAATGGAGTCAGCCAATCATAGACTGAGACCTCTGAATCTGTGAACCCCAAATAAAATGTTCTTCTTTTCAGTTGTTCTGTTTGGGTATTTTGGTGACATCAACAAAAAGCTTACTAACACAGACGCTGGTGTGGAGAAGTAGGGTCATTGCTATGAATAACCTGACCATGTGTTGCAGAAGGTTTTGAAACTCTTTCCCAGGGAAGCCTGGAAGTTTGTAGATGCAGGCTAGAGAAGACTTACAATACCATAAGCAGAGCTTAATGAGTGATTCTGGTGGAAACTCAGAAGACCAAAATGCTGATAGGATGTGGACAGTAAAAATTGTGCTCCTGAGATTTCAGAGAGAAATGAGGACGCTATTGGATTAGAATAGAGATCCTTCATGTTATATCCTGTCTTGCGACTTTGTATCATGGACTAATTGATATGACAGAGGAAATTTCAAAGGAGCACAACATTCACACAGTGGTATGGATATTGCTGGCAGTTTTTAGTCAGGTTTACTGTGAGAACTGGAAGCAGATAGCAGAGAAGAAGAATTTTAAAAACTTGCAATTTGGCTAGAAAAGTGCATGTAAAATGGACCAAGGAAGGTGCGGTTGTTGAAGAGATCACCACTTCTCTTCAAGAGAAGTTAAGTACTTTGCACAAAAATAATAGGAAAAAATCTCTCAAGGGCAACTCAGGAATCAGTAAGACTACACACATTGCAGACTCAAGGGCATATAAGAGGAAATTCCTTTAAAAAGAGACCCTGGAATTTGTTTGCCCAGAATTCATTTCACCATTCTTAGACACCCACGCACTCAAAGGCCACTACAGCCATAGTCCAAGTGGGCCTGGCTACTGCTCAATCTGGTGGCAGATCTTGTTGTCATATACATGACACTGGTTTTGCAGAAATGCAGGATGCTGCAGTTAAGGTGTCATGGAGGCTTCCACTGAGATTTCAAAGGAAGACCTGGAAGGCCAGGCAAAGTGCAGTAGGGTCAGAATACCAGCAGGCAGCTCCTGAGGGGGCAATGCATAAAGTTTTGACAAGGAAGCCAAATTTGTAGTGGAGACTCCAAAGATTAAGAGATGTCGGTAATGTGGAAGGTCTGCCAAAGAAAGCTGCTGGATAAGGACAGAGCCAGCCTAAGAGAGAGGCCACGTGGGCTGCAACTGGCAAGACCAAAGGGAAGAACTGCCCAAGAACTTTGGAAATCACATCTCATGTCTTTGTGCCCAGAGGCTAGACATGGAGCTATGGGACTTGTTTGCCCAGGTGAAGTTCAGTCTTGCTTTGGTCCCATTCTTTCTTTCTATGCCAATATTTATCCCTTTTTGAATGGGAATGTTTACTCTGCCATTTTATTTATTGAATAAATGTAACTTGCTTTTGATTTTTTTATGGGGGCTCACAGCCAAAATTGTACCTGGATTCTCAGAAGAGACTTCAGACTTGTACTTTTGGGCAATGCTGGAACTGTTAAAACTATGGGAATTCTTGGAGATGAACTAAATGCATTTTTGCATCGTGAAATGGACCTAAACTTTTGGGAGCCAGGGGTGGAATGTTATGATTTGGATATGAGGTGTCACCCAAAACTCCTGTGTTAATGTGGGAGGTATAATTGTTGGATCATGAGAGCTGTAACTTTATCCATGGATTAATTCATTTGTGGTTTACTAATTTGAGTGGATCACTGGGGGGTAACTATAGTCAGCTGGGGCATGGCTGGAGGAGCTGAACCACTGGGCATGCTGTGGGGGTTATATTGTGCCTCCCTGGCTCCTCCCTCTCTCTTTTTGCTTCTCCATCACCCTGAACTGAGCAGCTTTCCCCACCTCACCCTTCCACTCTGCTGTGCTGCCTCACCTCAGGTCCAGAGCAATGGAGTTGGCCAACCATGAGCTGAGACCTCTGAAACTTTGAGTCCAAAATAAACTTTTCCTATTTTAAGTTATTCTAGTTCCATATTTTGGTCACACAGTGATGAAGAGGTAACCAACACACTGCCTGATCTGACTTCAAGACTTACTATAAAAATATAATACTAAAGACATTATGGTACCAGGAAAAAAAAATGACAAATAGATTAATGGAATCAAATAAGAATCCAGAAATAGATTTGCATGAACATAATCACCTGATCTTTGACAAAGAAATAAAGATAATACCATGATGAAAAGATGATTTTTTTTTTTCACTACATGATGCTAAATAACCTGAACATCATAAACCAAAGAGTCTAGATATAGACCTTAAGTCCTTCATGGAAATTTTAAAAATGAACCATTGATCAAAATACAAAATGCATGAGTATAAAGTTTCTGGTAGACAATGGAAAAGAATCCCTACATGACCTTTGGTATGGCAATAAATTCTTAGATGAAATATCACAGCCAAATTCCTGGAAATAAATAATGAATAAACTGTGATTCATTAAAATTAAAATTTTGTTTTGCAAAAGACAAAGTCAAGAGGATGAAAAAACAGGTCATATACTGAGAAAATATTTCCAAAACACATATCTGATAAAGAGCTGTTATCCAAAATATACAAAGAACTCTTCAACTTCAACAATAAGAAAACAAACAGCCCAATTGTAACATGGGCCAAGAAACCTTAATGGGCACCCCACCAAAAAAGATAAACAGCGGGCAAATAAGCACAAGAAGACGCTCCGGATCATATGTCATCAGGGAAATGCAAATTAAAACAACAATGAGATACCATTACACACCTATATCCAGGTTAAATTCCAAAAACATTAACAGTGCCAAATACTGGCAAAGATATGGAGCAATAGAAACTCTCACTCATTATTGGTGGGAATGCAAAATGGTAAGCCACTCACAAAAACAGTTCAGTAGTTTTTTACAAAGCTAAACATATTTATATTATATGATTTATAAACATGTTCCTTGTTAGTTAGCCAAAGTTGAAACTTACATTCACATAAAAACCCAAACATAGTTGTTTTGGCAGCTTTTTTAAAATTGCCAAAATGAATAAGAATAAACTAAGACAAACCAAGATGCCCTTCAGTAGGTGAATGGATGAACTGTGGTATTTCCAAACAATGGAATATTATTTAGCAGGAATAATAAATGAGCTATCAGGTCACAAAACAACATGGAGGTAGATTAAATGCATATTACTTGGTGAAAGAAGACACTCAGAAGAGGCCACACACTGCATTACTGAATGTCTAGATGACACTCTAGAAAAGGCAAAGGCATTAAGGAAGTGAAAACTTCAGAAGTTGTTAGGAGTTAGGTGGGGGGAGGGAGGAATGAATAGTGATGGCACAGAGGATTTTTAAGCCAGCAAAACCACTCTATACGACACTACACAAAAAGTAAAAGTGTGACACTGCACATTATTAGAAATTTGTCAAAACTCATAAAAAAGTACAACACCAAGAAGGAAGTCTACATGTAAACCATGGGTGATAATGACGTATCAATATAGATTGACTAATTGAAAAAATTGTAACACACTGGTGTGGGAAGTATTAACAGTTGGTTCTATAAATCATTTGCATTCTATAAGCTTCCATTGTAAACAAAATTAACTTCAAAAGTGTCATAAGTCATTAAAATAGGGACATGAAAAGATACTCATATACCATGTCCATAAAATTAGTATTCACCGTATCCAAAAGGTAGAAGCATCCCAAGTGTCCATTTACATAGAATACATAAGCAAAATATGATATGTATATTGTATAAAAATGATATGTATAATGAATATTATTCAGGTTTTAAAAGAATAATAAGTTCTGTCATATAAAATAACAGGGATGATCTTTGAAGACATTATGCTAATTGAAATAAGCCAAATGCAATAGGATTAATGTATGTTTGCACTCCTAGAGTAGTCAAACATCACACACATAGAGAGCACAATCATGGTTTCCAGGGTTGGGTGGAAGGGAGAGTTATTGTCTAATGGACTTTTTTATTGTAAGGATTTTCAGTTTTTTTAGTTAAAAACTATTCTGTAGATTTATGATGGTGGTAATTTGTACAATAATGTGAATTCACAAAATATCTCTGACCTGTATTTTAACATGGTTAAAATGGTACATTTTATGCCTTGTATATTTTACCACAATTTAAAAAGACAACTTCATAATTTGTGTGCTAATTCATGTGAGATTATACAAGTTTATCTAATATATATTTAAATAAAAAATATAAAAATAAATATATAAATAACTATCTAAAAGAAAGACTCAAAGTTTTATGTTCCATGAAGAGACTGGAGTAAGAGTTTGAAGAGATATGATTAATAAACACATCTGAGAATAGATGAGTTTCACACAAATATAAGAATTTATTGACAATATGATATTTTCTTACAGTAATAAATATTGCAATCTTCTTGAGGGTTCGTTTGGAATTGGGAAGTCAGTGTGCCCTTGGTAAAAACAATCAGATTTCTGGTACCACCTGCATCAGAAGGCACCTGTGTGTGGGTGGAGAATCACACAGATATGTGCAACATCTGCATCTGTTTCTCTCTACACCACAAAAGTGATGCATGGGCCCCTGATCCACATCACCCTAGGTCCCCCCCACCTCAGTGTTAACATATCATAAAAAGAGCTGGTGCCATAAAAAGTTAACATTTCAAATATAAAAAAAATTCTTTTATACAAATATAATTCATAATATAATCATTCTTAAAATACAGCATTGTTATATATGAGTTTGAAACATTATTAAAATAAATATTTCCTAGAGAAAATTTCATTTGCATCACAAAATTATAAAATATAAGCATATAAAACTATTTCATGATTTAATCTTCTTCGGGGTGTCTCCTATTTTCTCTCCCACTCAGTGTAGACAGTATGAAGCACGCAAAGCTGGCCTTGAAACACACTATATCTATAGGCTGGGATTTCATGTGCACCTATCTATAGTGCCCATGGATTATGTACCAATGGGCTCTGTATCTGGAGCATCTGTGGTAAGCAGGGTGTTTCTGTACCAATTTGCACTCACAAGCTTTTCTAGCCATCTTCCAGGTCAGAGGTCTTAAGACCTCAGTATTCTCAGGTGTAGGAGAGGCATGTCAATTTCCACATCAAGGGATCCATCTCATCCCTGACATGGGACTACAACTGTCTTATCTAGGTAAAGATTGTAATCTGATACTCTGAAATATTTAAGTGTTTGGTAGATATAGATGGTAGTAACCCTGATTCCCAGGATCTGGAAGTTTCTTTCTTGACCAATCATTGGATATTGAATGGAACATAACTTAATGAGCTCTCTTGTGACTCCTGCTGCAGTATTCTAAAACTTGTTTGGAAATGAGACAGCTAGAATGCTTAGCAGACAATATATTTGTTTGTCTAAATATCTTAGAGAGGGAAGAGAAAAAGGGATATAAATTATATAATCCACTAAAATTTCCAGTTATCATTATTTAATCATATCTCTAAGAAGTATGATTTCAGTTCTTTGCTAATACAAATTAACCAGTTTCACTAAAGGTAAGGTGAACAACTAGGCTGGTTGATATTTAGCTGCCGTTCCAACAACTACCAAAAGGCAAGTGTTTTCAGGAAAACCTGTCTTGCAAAATACAAGTGGTAAAACTTCAAGAATTTGAAGTACCTTTCACACAATTTGATGACTGTAGGAAGCCATTTATCCAGACCTATATGAATGTCCTCAAGTCCTCTTAACCAAAATGTTTCATTTTTTTAAAAAGCATTCTCATCCTTGCTTTCTAAGGCCAAGGCAGCTGATTTCTGCTCCAATTCCATCAGTGGATGTCCCATGTCATCATCATTTTTAATTGCTCTCTAGAGCCTTGTTTCTTGGACCTCTTCTTCTGTCTCCTCCTTCAGAGAAGCAATTTGGGATCGTGACTTGTGCTTGCTGGAGTTGCGGTGGGGGAAGAGCTTCATCCTGTCGGAGGAGCTGATGGCCTGTCGAAAGAGGCTCTTCTCACTCAGAAGCTTCTGGATGGAATCATACTGCCGCACTTTGTTCTCTTCTATGACCTGGGGAAGTGGTCATTAGTGAGATCTCAGACAGGAGTCAGGTCACACCAGAGCTGGGACAGAAACTGGCAAAGGCTCAAAGGAAATTAAAAGCTAAAAGAAAACACAGTGTCCAGAGCCTGGCATTTTGAACAATCAGGGACATCATTTAATTATTACATTTTCTTGCTTTAAGGAGCTCCTACCATCTGTGAAATTAACTGTAATTTTCTATGTAGCAGCTGGAATTTTTTTAAAAATTAATATAGTACTGAGCAATGCACTTCTTAAAAGAACTTTAGATGAATTGAGGGTGCTTTGAAAACAAGAAAGATTTATCAGAGATTCTTTACATACTTTGTGAGTTAAATGCACAGCACCATAAAATACCGAACTTCTTCAACAGTGGACCTGAAGATTAACAATTCCAAATTGGTCAGGATTTGCCTGAGTTTAATATGCTGCTATTGCATGTTAAAGTAAACTCAAGGCCAGAGAATAGAGGGCCTAACCCAACCTGAACTTGTCTATGACAGACAGAGGTTGTCTGCTCCCTAAATTGTCATTTTCAAGCTTTTTAATAATAATGATAATAAAAACTCACCAGTAAAGAGAGCTTTTACCTCCTGAGGGCTCAAAAGCCTTAACAGAAATGATATGATATATTATCCTCAGAACTTCCTTGTGACTAAACCCAAGAGAATTTGTAAACAACACTTGACGGGCATCTGTGACAGTTTTGGAAGCACATTAAGAAGGGGATTGAGAAAGGCACCCTGAGCCCTAAATATAATCAGAGAAATAAGTCTCTCAACTACCACACTAAAACCATAAATCAGATTATAAGACAAATAGGCCTATCCCCATCCTATCCAAGGGAGATTGTTATTGAAAGAGTCAGAAAGACTTTTTATTTTTTAATGGTAGAGTACTTTTCATGAGTTGGTCTCTAGTTAATGGCCTCAAAAAGCATAGGTATCAGATTTATTAATTAATGTAACTTGGTCACATGCCATTGTTTTAGGAGTACTGAATTTCAACCTCAACTCATAGCTCAACTCAAAGTGAAAAACTTGTGCAGCTATTTTGAGTGAAGTCTGAGGGATTTTTTGACACATGTTTTAAGTAAGAACTTGTACACTGTTGCAATTTGCAGTATCACATGCAAGATTGTTATCAAGAATTACAAGAGAAATGAGATCTTAAGTAAATGTATAAAGACTCACCAAAAATCGTTGACATTCCAACATTGCTTCTATTCTGTGTTCACAGAGGATTACTGTGCAATCAGCGAATGCTTGTTTCAGAGTTCTTCGAATTATTTGGTATGTTCTAGAAAAGAAAGAAAATACCACATAGAGAATGTTTGTATACCACTTCACAGAATATGGAAAATGTGTCTTTATGTTTGATAACATGCCTATTATTCAATCAATGTAGTTCTTTAAATCAGTTTTTTTTTTTTTTTTTTTTTTTCTGATACCACGGATTGAGCTCAGGGGTGTTTAACTACTGGGCTGTATCCCTACCTTTTTTTTTTTTTTTTTTTTGAGACAGGGTCTTATTAAGTTGCTTAGGGTCTCATTAAGTTACTGGGGGTGGCTTTGAACTTGTGATCCTCCTGCCTCAGCCTCTTAAGCCACTGGGATTACAGGCAAGCACCACCAAGCCTGACTAAATCACTTCTTTCTTTCAATACTTTTAATATAGCACTGGTCTAGAGTTAACTACAATCAGCTTTCCAACTATAGGGTAGATGTTAAAGTACCCATAAGTAAATAGGACAAATATTTTGAAGAAAATTTCATAAATAAGTAATTTTTCTTTTTTTTTTTTGAGAGAAAGACAGAGAGAGAGAATTTTTTAATATTTATTTTTTAGTTTTCAGCGGACACAACATCTTTGTTTGTATGTGGTGCTGAGGATCGAACCTGGGCCGCATGCATGCCAGGCAAGTGCGCTACCACTTGAGCCACATCCCCAGCCCAAATAAGTGATTTTTCATTGTTAGAAAATCAACAGCAGTTCTTCATTTTTTTGCGTTAAAATATTTATTGTATAAATGGAATAAAGGAAAAAAATCATAAGGATCAGAGTAGGACCATGTCTCTAATAATTCATCTTGTGTTGACAAGATGGAAGTGTTTGTATGAAATTCCAAATCACATTTATAAGAGAACCCAGAGTTCTTATCAAGGAAATAAGCATTTGTGCTCACACCAAATAGTGACTTTTCCATTGGGCAATTATTTAATATTGGGGGAAGGGGGGTTCCCCACTTGCAGACATGGCAACATTATGGGAATTTGTATCCATCTGAAGTAGTTCTCAATGATTCTATTCCCACAGTGTAATTAAGGATCAGGGTTTCTGAAACTTACATGGGATCCAAGTGAGCGCTGGGTTCATCAAGCAGTAGGATCTTTGCCTTACTGAGAACAGATCTGGCCAAGCACATCAACTGCTTGTGGCCATGACTTAGCACATAACCCCCATCCAGAAGGACAAAGTCGAGCTTCCCAGGAAACTGCTCTATCACAGACTTGAGTCCAACCTGCAGGAAAGAGCGAAAACACTGTTTTGAGAGGGTACTTGAGACAATACAGGGCTAAAATCTCCCAAGAGTTTGAAAATCTAAAAATACACATGAGAGCTCTGAAAACTTCAATTTCATATCAACTCCACCCGAACTCACACTATTTGGGTCTGATTGACCAAAAGTCTATTTATAATCTTGGCAGCAATAAAGGATCACTTGAACACTTGTTTGAGTCTGGTACCACCTTAATTCAAGAACATTTCAGTGAATACCTACTTAAGGTCCAGGTACTCTCCCAAGCACTGAGGAAATAATAAATGGCAGATGGCTCCTTCAGGGCTCAGGATTTATTAAGTTGTATATTCTAATTACAACACAATTGAATACATGCTGGGAAAGATGATATGTACAGAAAGCAGTTATTCACTCTATCATGGCATCCCTGTGTAGCTAGTCCTATAGAGGATAAAAGACCGCATAAAGGGTTAGAAGGTATGACATGACATGGATGCCACCTTGCATTTCCACTCTATCATAAAAGGGAATAAAATATATCATTAAAGAATCAACTGGGGAGATTTTTAGAATTACATGTGGCAATTTACTACTCATCTCTTTAATTCATAAAAACTGCAAGAAAAAAAAACCCCGCCCACTTGGAAAAACAAATGACGTATAGGAACCCATCCTATCAAAATAAGACAAAAATTATTGAAGTCTTGGCTCATATCACTTTTTTGAATAAATGTACATTAAATGTTTTTTCACAGCCAAGTATTGCTGAGAATAAAGGACCTAAGATAAAGAGATGATTGTCTCCTACCCTTGAGGAATCTGGAATTTGGTATGAGGAGCAAGATATGTAATACCTAACTATAATACAGGCAAAATCATATAATGGTCTTAAGAAAAAATTTCATGTTTTCAGAAATGAAACCAGAAATGCCCCACATTGCTATTTATTCAGCAAAATCTGTGTGCTCATGATGTGTATTGCTGGTGATACTGCTTTCCCTGAGTAATTTCTCATTAAGACAATCTTAAATTGTGAGAGTTCATTAAAGGTTGAAAACAGGTTTCTGAGATTGTAGGCAATGTAAACATGTGAATTAGACAAAGATGATTACTCTGATGTATTTCTGCAGGCTCCAACATAAAACTACTTTGGGGTGCAAGTATCTAAGAACATGAATAAAGTATATTAGGCAGTTACAGGACCTGTATTCTTTCTGTCTGCCACATCTTGCTTTTTATTGCTTCTGCCTGTGAATCTGCTATGGTCTTTCCCTCTTAAAATAAAAGCAAAATCCTCATTTGCCACCAGGGTCTCCTTTGGCAATCATTCAATATTTACCCACTTTGTCATCCAGATATTTTAAAAATTTAGTATGTATATGTTGTCTTATACCACAGAAGATTTTCCTTTCTGAAACATTTTGCCTTGGCATCTGAGAAATTACACCATGGTCACTTCTTCTTATTATTATGTGTGGACAACTTTCTCTTTTTCTGTCCCCTGAATATTAATTTCCATCCCAAATTGCAAGATTCTCCTCTAAAATTTCAGTCATTTTCAGGGTATCGATAAGCTAACAATATTCACATATTTATCTGCAGTCTTGGACTTTATCCAAATACTTCTAAAATCCTTCTCTTCCTTGGCACCTCTGTTACAGTGACCTAGTCTGGACCATCATCATTTCTTCAGCATCGCACCACAAATATCAATTGATTGAATTATCACTCCATCATGTGAACACTCCAGAAATCTCCCTAAGCTGCAGGTTTGACCAAAATTTTCTCTGTCTTAAATCCTACAGTAGTTGTCTTCCTAGCAGAATAAAATATAAGGATCTCACATGGCATGCAAGGCATCCAGAATTAAGCCTTCTCTACACTTGTTCCAGCAGAACCAGTTTTTAGTTTCCCATAACCTTGATATTCTCAGGTTTGTGCTATTGCTTAATCTAAAGTAATACCCCTTATCATCCCTTAGGGCACCCAGGCATCTACTTATGATAGTATTTGTGCAACTTTTCTTGTAAGACAGTAAGCTTCTTGAAGGTAAAAAAAACGAGCTCTTCAGCTCAGCTCACTGTCAGCCTCAACACATTTACTCATTCATTCAACAAATATGTACTGAGCTCCTAGAATTCCTCATCCAAACCAAACAGAGATTTGATGAAACAAAACTTAAGGGTGAATGGATGAGTGCTGGTTTCAGCTCTGCTATACGTAGTGTGATCTAAAGCTTATCACTTTGCTTGTAAGTCTTGTAAGACTTGATAAAACCCCCCAAAACAAATTATAAAAATAGAAGTTACCTAAAACTGATAGAGAAGTTGTTACTTTATTTCAGATCAGTAAATAGGTGTTTAGTCAGTAGGATTTGAAGCTTTATTTGTATATTTATGTATTTATAGATGAATGGATATTTTTTGTAGACAAATAACAAGGAAACTAATGGTTAAAGACTGAAGCAGAGAAGTCAAACAGAATTGACTTTGAACTTCCACTTATTTGCTCACAATGTAAGGCATGTTATTTTGTTATTTACCTTGCATGTAAAAAGGTGTAAATAATAGTATTGATCATGAAGTGTTATTATGAAGATTAACTGGGCTTATTGGTGGAAAGAGGCTTCTACAGAGTATAGTGCACATGAGCTATGGTTACCTAACTCATAGCAACTACTAGCAAAGCCTGGAAAATCCCAAGAATGCAGGCTCTGGAGAAGAAACACTACATTAGTGTGACAATGAGGTTCCAAGGTTTTCTCTTCACAAGTGGCCTCAGAAAGTAAGTTAGCAGAAAGTACTACAACAATATTCAGTTAAATCATGCCTATAGTAAGAGAGCTGGAATTTGGGTAAATGTGGAGTTGTCTCTCTCTAGATTCACATAGATCATATACTAATGTCCTAAAGCCACACTAGAAAAGCTATGTTACTATGCTATACTTTGTACTTTCCTCTGGTAAAAGCTGATCAAAGTATGTTCTCTACTACAAATAAATAATACTTAAACATATATCACTGTCAATATTTAGAGAACAGAATTTTAAAAATGAATGTTAGGGAAGACTGCCCAATCTAGGTATTGTGCAACAATACTGTCTCACTGTTTTGTTCACTGTGAAGGACAGGAAAAATCTTTTAGAATCATTGTTAGAGAAAAGTCAACATAATTTAGTGACAACTTTTTGCAGTTAATGAACATTGAGATTCTATTTTCTGCCAAATATCGTGATAGACTTTGGAGAGAAAATAAGAAACAAGATAGATTGGCAATTGGTTTGAAAAGATACAAAGATAGTGCTGATAAGAATGGTTTGGATGTGCTTACTGGTCATCTGGATTTAAATGACTGCTTAATCTTGTATTCCTTCAACAGAATCTTAATAAGAGTTTATTAAATTTGAGGTACTATGAAAGACCTGGGAATTCAAAGATCAATAACACTAGGACCTACTTTGAAGAAACACATAGTCTGGATGAGGAGAAAAATAATTAGTGTGAAATTACTGTTCAAGAATTATGGGCAAAGAACAATATGGGCAAAACAAGACTGAAATGGAAATTATTATACAGGTTATTAATTTAGTGATATTTAACAGCAGAATCACCCTCTCTCACACACACACATGCACACACATTTATGCATGTATAATGCATGCATAAACAAACCTCTATTCCAATGTCATCTTTTTAATACTATCATTACGAATGATTTTACAAATGGTTAAAAATAAATATAAACTTTAGCTTAATTCTTCCCAAGCCAAGATGAATTCAAAACAATTAGAATCTAGAAGTTTTTAATTATTTTCATTCTACCCAACACAGCTTTAAAATAAATACATACATACACACATCAATAAGGAGACATACATCAAAAGAAATTTCTAAGTTATAGTTACAACTAAGTATATGTGCTGATAAATTAGCAAAAAGTACTACAATAGTATTCAGTTAAACCATGCCAATAGTAACAGGGTTACTACTGAACTAAACTACTAAATTACATGTACTTCCCAAACTCCTATTAATTAAGCAGTATTTTTTGAAATATCAAAAAAAAAATGTTTAACAGTCGGTAAAGGACCAAGTATTTTATTCAAAATGTTTGCTTTTATTATTGGTGCACACTGGAATGTTATTATGGATCAAGAGGTTGGTCTTGTGTCAGGAACATTAAAAAAAATCAGAAACATGAACTGAAATTTAACTTAAGGGTCCATTAGTGTTTATAAAAATAAACACTTTTAACTCCTTTTGATACTCCTTTTGTTCCTACTCTGCAGGCCTCCGTGGACAAATTTTTCACTGAAAAGGCCACTATTTTTGCTATTTAGCTTTCTTCTAAAATGGCTTACCAGACTATCAATGTGTAAAGATGAAAACTTCTATAAAGTAAGCTAAAAAGCAAATGATTACCACATACATACATACATACATACATAAATAAATAAAAACTAACAGCCATAGTACTTAGATTATGAATAATGCTAACATGAAAAACAGCCTGGGACCCAGAAGTCAAGGCTGTGGCTCTATTCCTGCATCTGCCAGCAATCCCAGCAAGACCCTTGAATTTCTCAAGGCTCAGGATACTCATCACTAAAGTAGGGATGATCATACTTGTTGCATATCAATCACAAAGCTATTTCCATGTGAAATGGAAGAATTCTTTATACATTCATTCATTCATTCATTCAATTAATATTCATTGAACACTATCTATTTGTCCAACACTCCTTTTGATACTGGAAATACCACACTGAATAGGATACAACATCTGACTCCGAGGAACTTTTGGTACCATGTAGGATAGGGGGCCTGGACAAGATGAGAGGTAAATCTCTATCTGCTATGAGGAGTGCTATGAGATAGGTGGAGGTATAGAATATGCTTAGGAAAGGCTTCTCTCTTGGACCTGAAGCATTAAGGCAAATTCCTAGAAGAGATGTGTAAGGAGAGTCCTGAAATTAGGAGTAGAAAGAGGCCACAAAGGGCTGGGTGGGTTTCCTAGGTACACAAAACAGCACGTGAAAAAGTCCCTGGAGATCAGAGTGTACTCAGTGCTTTAAAGAATCCAGAGAAATTCAGAATAGCTGAATCATGGAAAGCAGGCCTCATCGGAAAGCAAAATTAGAGAGGCAAAGAGCATATCATAGAGATCCCTATAAGCCACTTTAAACAGTATAGACTTGGTCTTGCAGGCAATAAGGATCCATATATAGGAAGGAAAGAGACAAGTAATCAGAAGTAGGGTTTAGAAAGTTCACCAGGGCTGCAAAGTGGATCGAGCTGCAGTCTAATGAATAAACCAGGTTCCAGGGTCTTGTCCAGTTTCTGGTCTGACACATCCAAAAATGTTCCTGTTTGCATATGATAATATGATCAACCATATAGGACTAAAACTTGGGCCTTATAATCTTTAAACTTCAATCCTTTTTCTGCTTCTCTGGGCTACTGTTTATTTGCTGCCTTTGGGCTTCTTGGACAAAAATGTGTCACTAATACTCAAAACATATCACATTAAGATTAGGATAGCATCATCGTCTTTGCTTATGAACAGTAAATTATTTAATAAAAGAATATCAGCAAAAAGATAAACCTAAATATGAACAAATCAAATAAAAATGTGAACATGTAAATATCTATATTGTAGGAGTACTTAAAGTTTTAACCACGTCTTCTAAAATTTTAGATTAGTTTATGATCCTGCTTCCCTATAAACTTTATTGTTACTTGGCATTACTAGCAGATTTTATAAAGTCTAATGTCTTACTTCCTAAGTTCTCTCCCACCACACTGTGTTCCTATAGTTAAATCTCTGAAGTCACATCAAAGGTCTTAAAATGTGTCACTTGCAATTTAGTTAATGTTTTCTTTAAAATCCCTGCATTTGTTGGGTAATAAGGAAACTTTGATAATGAAAATGGTTAATCTAAGTACATTTTATTAGGGGCATGTTAAGGTTGGGCACTCAACGGGTAAGTGTTTAGCACTCAGAGACATTACAAAGCTCCTGGCAAGGTCTACTTAGAAGGGAGGCAGAAAAGGGAAGAGCATTTAGGATAAACAGAAATCAGGTGAGAAGGACCAAAGTACAGGAAATAGTACAATGAAATTGTTCTCTAAGAAGACCTTTGAGTCTCCACAATCTTGGATCTCATGATTCTATTCTGTCACCATTTAGTTCTATGGAATCAAACTTCAAGTTTAACAAAAGAGAGCAATTTATGGTCTATTTCTGTTTAACATAATAGTTACGTTAAACAGAAATAGAAATATTAAAAAGGAATCAAAATTTCTAAATAGCATTCTGTGCTTCTTCAACAGATGACTGATTAAAATTGAAAGCATTATACAGATGAATTGGTGAGTGGGGAGAACTAGTTATATTCCTGATTCCTTTATCAGAACACCCTCTCATTGAATCAATTTTGATTACTTTTTAATTGATACATTTCCTATATGGCAGCCTCATGACTTAAAGAGATGGCATAAGCCTCATCTAAGTCAAGTGGCATTTTGCATAGAAGTGCTCATTACCACATCTTCTGAAAGCAGATGATTCCTGCTAACTTTCAGAGAAGATTCTAGTCATTCTCAAGAGCTCTAGAATGAGCATCAACTCTGTAAACCTATCTTCTCAGGGAAGTACATTGTGTCAAATTATAGCCTTCTCTTTATGCTGTGAGGGATTCAGAACTTACGGGGTACATGGGAAATATGGAGAGGTGATCAAGGGTAATCCCAGGGCACATTAGGTGCTTGAGTGTTTCCTAGATCATGTCTCTGAAGCAAATTACTTCCAAGTAATGTTATCTATGGGTTCTGCTATAGATTGAATGTTTGTGTGCCCTTGAAATATTTATGTTGAAATTCTAACCCCCAAAGTGATGGTGTTAGGGGATGAGGCCTTTTGGAGGTGACTAGGTCATAAGGACACTAGCCTCAATACATGATTTGGATTTGTGCTCTTATAAAAGAGGCTCTGGAGACCTAGCTTTACCCCTTCTTTCCTATAAGGACACAGCGAAAACACAGCCATCTATGAGAGAGCAGGCCCTAACCAGATATTGAATCTGCCTGGGCCTTAATTTGGGACTTTTCAGACTTTAAAACTATGAAAAATAAATATCTCTTGTTTTTGTGTTATCTAGGCTATAGTATTTTGTTTAGCAGCTCCAACAGACTAAGACAGAAAATTGGTCCTAGAGAGGAATGCTGCTTCCAGAAATATTAAAAATGTGGAGGCAGCTTTGGAACTAGGTAATGAGTAGAGGCTGGAAGAGGTTTGAGGTGCATGTGAGAGAAAGTTCACATGGTTGCCAAGGGCCCATTGGAGGTTATACTGCTGAGGGAGAAGGGGGAATTGCAAAGAAAACTATAATTATCTCAAAGATAATTATATGTCTGTCCCATCAATTTATTCTGGAAGCACACAAAAGGTCAGATTTTACATGAATGAAATGTGAGTAGAAATATGGATGGTAAAGCATACATCAATTGGAGAATGAACAATAGGTTACTGAATGATCAATGGGTTATAGAAGACATCAAGGAGGAAATTAAAAAATTCTTAGAGATAAATGAAAACACAGACACAACATATCGGAATCTATGGGACACATTGAAAGCAGTTCTAAGAGGAAAATTCATTGCTTGGAGTTCATTCCTTAAAAAAAGAAAAAACCAACAAATAAATGATCTCATACTTCATCTCAAAATCCTTGAAAAAGAAGAGCAAAACATCAGCAAAAGAAGTAGAAGGCAAGAAATAATTAAAATCAGAGCTGAAATTAATGAAATCGAAACAAAAGAAACAATTGAAAAAATTGACAAAACTAAAAGTTGGTTCTTTGAAAAAATAAACAAAATCGACAGACCCTTAGCGATGCTAGCGAAGAGAAAAAGAGAGAGAACTCAAATTACTAGCATACGGGATGAAAAAGGCAATATCACAACAGACACTTCAGAAATACAGAAGATAATCAAAAACTATTTTGAATCCTTATACTCCAATAAATTAGAAGATAGTGAAGGCATAGATAAATTTCTTAAGTCATATGATCTGCCCAGATTGAGTCAGGAGGATATAGAAAACCTAAACAGACCAATATCAATTGAGGAAATAGAAGAAACCATAAAAAGACTACCAACTAAGAAAAGCCCAGGTCCGGATGGGTATACAGCAGAATTTTACAAAACCTTTAAAGAAGAACTAATACCAATACTTTTCAAGCTACTTCAGGAAATAGAAAAGGAGGGAGAACTTCCAAATTCATTCTATGAGGCCAACATCACCCTGATACCTAAACCAGACAAAGACACTTCAAAGAAAGAAAACTACAGACCAATATCTCTAATGAACCTAGATGCAAAAATCCTCAATAAAATTCTGGCAAATCGGATACAAAAACATATCAAAAAAATTGTACACCATGATCAAGTAGGATTCATCCCTGGGATGCAAGGCTGGTTCAATATACGGAAATCAATAAATGTTATTCACCACATCAATAGACTTAAAAATAAGAACCATATGATCATCTCGATAGATGCAGAAAAAGCATTCGACAAAGTACAGCATCCCTTTATGTTCAGAACTCTAGAAAAACTAGGGATAACAGGAACATACCTCAATATTGTAAAAGCAATCTATGCTAAGCCTCAGGCTAGCATCATTCTGAATGGAGAAAAACTGAAGGCATTCCCTCTAAAATCTGGAACAAGACAGGGATGCCCTCTTTCACCACTTCTGTTCAACATAGTTCTCGAAACACTGGCCAGAGCAATTAGACGAAAGAAATTAAAGGCATAAAAATAGGAAAAGAAGAAATTAAATTATCACTATTTGCAGATGATATGATTCTATATCTAGCAGACCCAAAAGGCTCTACAAAGAAACTATTAGAGCTAATAAGTGAATTCAGCAAAGTGGCAGGATTTAAAATCAACACGCATAAATCAAAGGCATTCCTGTATATCAGCGACAAATCCTCTGAAATGGAAATGAGGACAACCACTCCATTCAAAATATCTTCAAAAAAAAATAAAATACTTGGGAATCAACCTAACAAAAGAGGTGAAAGACTTATACAATGAAAACTACAGAACACTAAAGAGAGAAATAGAATAAGATCTTAGAAGATGGAAAAATATACCCTGTTCATGGATAGGCAGAACTAACATCATCAAAATGGCAATATTACCAAAAGTTCTCTATAGGTTTAATGCAATGCCAATCAAAATCCCAACGGCATTTCTTGTAGAAATAGAGAAAGCAATCATGAAATTCATATGGAAAAATAAAAGACCCAGAATAGCAAAAACAATGCTAAGCAAGAAGTGTGAATCAGGCGGTATAGTGATACCAGACTTCAAACTATACTACAGAGCAGTAGTAACAAAAACAGCATGGTACTGGTACCAAAACAGGCGGGTGGACCAATGGTACAGAATAGAGGACACAGAAACCAATCCACAAAACTACAACTATCTTATATTTGATAAAGGGGCTAAAAGCATGCAATGGAGGAAGGATAGCATCTTCAACAAATGGTGCTGGGAAAACTGGAAATCCATATGCAACAAAATGAAACTGAATCCCTTTCTCTCGCCATGCACAAAAGTGAATTAAAAATGGATCAAGGAGCTTGATATCAAATCAGAGACGCGCCGTCTGATAGAAGAAAAAGTTGGCTACAATCTACAGTCGGTGGGGTCGGGCTCCAAATTCCTCAATAGGACACCCATAGCACAAAAGTTAATAACTAGAATCAACAAATGGGACTTACTCAAACTAAAAAGTTTTTTCTCAGCAAAAGAAACAATAAGAGAGGTAAATAGGGAGCCTACACCCTGGGAACAAATCTTTACTCCTCACACTTCAGATAGAGCCCTAATATCCAGAGTATACAAAGAACTCAAAAAATTAGACAATAAGAGAACAAACAACCCAATCAACAAATGGGCCAAGGACCTGAACACACACTTCTCAGAGGAGGACATACAGTCAATCAACAAGTACATGAAAAAATGCTCAACATCTCTAGCTGTCAGAGAAATGCAAATCAAAACCACCCTAAGATACCATCTCACTCCAGTAAGATTGGCAGCCATTAGGAAGTCAAACAACAACAAGTGCTGGCGAGGATGTGGGGAAAAGGGTACACTTGTACATTGCTGGTGGGACTGCAGATTGGTGCAGCCAATTTGGAAAGCAGTATGGAGATTTCTTGGAAAGCTGGGAATGGAGCCACCATTTGACCCAGCTATTCCCCTTCTTGGTCTATTCCCTAAAGACCTAAAAAGAGCATGCTACAGGGACACTGCTACATCGATGTTCATAGCAGCACAGTTCACAATAGCAAGACTGTGGAACCAACCTAGATGCCCTTCAATAGATGAATGGATAAAAAAAATGTGGCATTTATACACAATGGAGTATTACTCTGCATTAAAAAATGACAAAATCATAGAATTTACAGGGAAATGGATGGCATTAGAGCAGATTATGCTAAGTGAAGCTAGCCAATCCCTAAAAAACAAATGCCAAATGTCTTCTTTGATATAAGGAAAGTAACTAAGAACAGAGTAGGGACGAAGAGCAGGAGAAGAAGATTAACATTTAACAGGGATGAGAGGTGGGAGGGAAAGGGAGAGAGAAGGGAAATTGCACGGTAATGGAAGGAGACCCTCAGGGTTATACAGTGGAGGGGGTAGAGAGAGAGGAGGGGAGGGGAGAGGTGGGGAGGGGGGAGGGGGGAGGATGGGAAAGGCAGCGGAGCACAACAGACACTAGTATGGCAATTTGTAAATCAATGGATGTGTAACTGATGTGAATCTGCAATCTGTGTATGGGGTGAAGGTGGGAGTTCATAACCCACTTGAATCAAAGTGTGGAATATGATATGTCAAGAAATTTGTAATGTTTTGAACAACCCACAATAAAAAATTAAAAAAAAAAAAGAAATATGGATGGTGGTGGAATATGATGATCATTATTATCCAAAGTACATGTATGAAGACTCGAATTGGTGTGAATATATTTTGTATACAATCAGAGATATGAAAAATTGTACTCTGTACATATAATAGGAATTGTAATGCATTCTGCTGTCATATATAAATTTATAAAAGTAAAAAAAGAAATATGGATGGTAGAGGCCATTTGGATAATTTCTCAGTCAGAAATGAGGAATACAGTATTAGATAATGGAGGAAAGGCCATCCTTCCTATAAAGTGGCACCTGTAACTTCCTCAGGCTAGAATCATCTATCATCTACCAGCTAGATTCTAGCCTGAGGGAGTCTCAGGCACAGAATTCAGGCACAAAGCCACCACAGGATTGAGCTGTCAATGCCATGGGGGTAGGGTCTCCACACTAGTGTGTCTGAAAGGTGGGACACCTACCCAGTGAGCCTGCAGGGCACAGCATTGAACCAAAGAATATTATTTTACTTGGCACTCCTTTTTTTTTCTACTTCTCCCTTTTGGAATGGGAATGTCTATCATATTCCTGTCCCATCAATTTATTCTGGAGGCATACACAAATTTGGATTTTATAGGTTTATATTCAGAAAACAATTTACTTAAGGTCAGATCATATCTTAAGTCTCACCATATATCTTTTAGATGACTACCAGCTTTAGATTTTTAAGTTGATGCTAGAATGATTAAGGCATTTGGGGTTATTGAGATAAGTGCATTTTGTATATGAGAGTAACATGTATTTGGGGGGAACAAGGGGAATTCTAGGTCTAAGTGTTTTGGTCCTTTAAAAATATTATATGTCAAAATCCTAACCTCAAACATCAAGGCAGTAGGAGGTGAGACCTTTGGAAGATGCTTAAGTCATTAGGACAGTGCCCTTGTGAATGGGATTAGAGCTACTGTAAAGAGTTCCCAGAAAGATCATTCACCTGTTCTACTACACAGAAAGAAGCCACCATCTATGAATCAGGAAGCACTTCCTTACTAGCACCAAAACTGCTGATACCTTGATCTTGGATTTTCTGGCCTCCAGAACTGTGAGAAATAAATTTATGATGAATATATGCCATACAGTCTATGGCATTTTATTAGCCTAAATGTACTGAGACAGGACCTGAGTCCCCGGTAGAGAGAAATGGGTTAAATCCAAAATATAGGGTGCTCCAGGAATATTAGGATACTCCTGTTAAAATTGTGTAAACTCACGTGTGCATTCACACACACACACAGACACACACGGCTGATTGTGTAAAATTATCTCAGTTATGACAACCATTCTTTTACATGTATGAGCTACCACTTTCAAAAATTTTTGAGTTAGCATCCTTACCTCATCTGCAACTTTCCATATTTCTTCATCACTCCACAGTTCATAGGGATCCAAGTTTTTTCTAAATGTTCCAGAAAAGATAAATACTTTCTATAACAATAAAGAAGAAAACATGAATGAACTAAATATCTTTTTACTTTTTCTTTATTTTAATGTGAAATGCATCACAGAAAAAAAATATATCTTAAAGCAATGTACCAAACATCCATGTACTTACCATCTGGTTTCTTAAATTTTAACATTTTATTATGCCTGCTGTGTACCATTTGTTAAGAAAAAATATATCAATATTTGAAGCCTCTTGTGAACATTTCTCTAATGTCCCAAAGTTCTTATAATAAAGAAGTTGAGATCATTACAAGTTGTGGAAAATTAAAATTTTTTATTCCTAGAAATATTCCTTATTATAAGCAAAAATAATACAAAATTTTAAAGTTTAAAAACATTAAATTTATGAGTTATAATTAACTTGTCAGAGCACATTCCTATATTGTTAATGTATTTTCCTTGGATTTCTTTGATAAATCTAGCTTCCTTAGGGATTCTGAAAATGCTCGAATTTACAGGCATTTATTCAAACCCACATGTATGTCTGGTCTACACATCAAGGCACATCTCTATTTTCTCCACCAAACAGGAGAAGGCCATAGTTAGGAATTGATGATGAAACAGTGGAACTCAAATATTTGATAAACTTCATGTGTGTTACAGAAGGAAGACAAATGAGACTGATCTAGGTGAGGTGAGAAATGAGTCTAATTCCCTGCAAGAAGCAATGCACAGCTTTCTCCTTGTGACACTTTACTTGCCATATCACTGTCTATTTGGGTTTGCTTATGTCATAAAAGAAAATCACTGCTTCGCTAGGAAATGCTCATGTAATAAATAATAACAACAATATAAATAATAATAATTAGCCCTTTGAACATATAGTTCAGCTGAGAAAATAATTTTGTTAACGTCTAGAATAATTTTTTCCTTTTGCCTTTGATTGATGACACTCACTAAGGTGAATTTAGAACTAAATTTCTCAGAGTCTCAATTTTCACAAATTGTTTTAGACTAAGACAGACTGCTCAGTGCCTATGTAATCCGTAAGGAACCACACAAGACAAGCTGGCTCCAGATTATGGTGGCTGTACCTCTCAGGCAGAAAGAATGCATTCTCCCAACTTAACCAATTTCAAGGAGAATCATATTAGAGGCTAATCTTTGGGGGCATAATTTATGGCCTAAAGAACAATGGTATTGCTAAATATCTCAGGAACTTTCTAGAGAGGGCAACCAGAAGTCTTACTGTGGACGTTTCCTGACCTATATTAAAATCACCTTTCTGAGGGATACTGACATTTCTCTGCAGAGGTGGATATGAGATGAATGTATGACCCATAAGATCATAAGATATGCGATGGATATAACTGTGCATCCACCTCCATGCTTCTAAGTGCAAGAAACTAATGTACAAATAAGCTAAAGAGAGTAGACAAAGACATTTTTGGAGAATTCTGACAAACTAATGAGAATTAAACATGAAACGGTCCTGAGAATTTGAATCAATTCATTATTTAAGCAATTGGGTCTATTTAGTAACTAGAATTCAAAAGCTTGCCAACAGAATTTAAGATTTTTAATCTATTTCTTTTTATATTGCAGTTCTTGATTTAGAACATTTCTAGGCTTACTGAGAAGGAAGGAACTAAGAACTGTGTTGGCCAACCAAATATCAGACAACATATCAAATGCTGCAGAAAAGTTATCTCGACCAAGTGGCAGGACACAGAGCTCCCATTTGTAGCAGGCTTACCATGTGCCACACCTTGGGCAGATTCATTACATTTTTTCTCATTCTGTCTTCATATCAACCTAATGAGATAAAGCCCATTACTGCATATAAAGAAACAGCAGCTTGGAAAATAAGTTGAGTGACTTGATCAAGGCCAATGAGCAAGTAGGTAATAGAAACTGGAATTCAAACACAGGCAGGTGTGTTTGTCTCCAAATCTGTGCTCCTCACCATCAGAACAACATGCCTCAAGTCCTTTTGGAGCTAGGCTAGTCCTCCATCCCCAACTCGATTTGGAGCCAGCAAAGATTAAAGGTTGGATAGGGGTGCATGAAAAGCTCATCAGGGCTTAGGAGCATACTTTTATCTAAACACAGTAATCATCCCTCTAGCCAGAGGCTCAGTTCCTCTGGGGTTATTAGCTTCCTCTTCCTGTGAGGGCCTGAGTTGAAGAGCTTCAAATGTGCTATAGCCTTTTTCATAACTTTGAAGGAGGCTTATACATTCAAAGGAAGCCACAACAGAAATATTTACTTTGGCCAGATAGAATAACACCATTATTTTGGAAGACTGTGGATAGAGGCCAAAGGAGTTATAGCTTCAAAGCAGACAGTTATTAAAAGCATTGTGGCTTGCAAAAGTGCCATAGCAATGCAAGGTTTGATTACAAACAGGGATCCTGCCTCTTTCATTTCCATGTTTCCTGAAATGGGAAGTATCACCTTTCTTCTGAATTTTGCTTCATCTCTGTGCTTCTCATCTCATTTCCTCAGTCCAGGAACTTGAGACTCATCCATGAGTTATCTTTCCCCCTGATCTTCCCAAATGAAATTAATCATCAGTACTATGATTTTTTCCCAAAATTTTATGTTAAATCCATTTATTTCTCAACTTGCACTGCTATTGAATAGTTCAAGCCATCAGTATCTCTCTCTGGACCACTGTAAGAGCATCCTAACTGATTTATGCCACTATGTTCCTACTTCCCATCCAGTCTCTCTTAGCAACTAAAGCAAGACATTAAAACTATAAGATGGATCATTTCATTAACCCTTTAAAAATGACTTTCCATTGCACTCAGGGCAAAATATACCATCCTAAATATGGCCTACGAGATGGTATGTGACTTAGCCTCTTCGACTTCCTTCATCTAGTGCTCTTCTCTACTCCCTTTCCTTTTTTCACTCCAGCCACTCTGGCATTCTTTCAATTCCTCAGCTTCTTCATTTATTTCATTTTCCCTGCTTAGGAATCTCATCCTCTATATTCAACTCAGGCACAACTATATCCTTTAGATTTAAAATTAAATTTCTTTTCCTTAGGATGTCTTTCTTACTTCAAAACAAAATAAACCTTCTCAAAATACTAAGATTAAATGTACATCTGTGAGCATTTTTTAACCATATGATTTATTTTTATTTTTTTTAGTCATACATGACAGCAGAATGTATTTTGCCGTATAATACATACATGGAATGTACATACATCAATCATAATGTCTATTCTATTTGCTGCCCTTCCTATCCCCCCTACTCCTCCCCTCCTCTCCCATCCTTTCTTTAGCCAATCTAATGTGACACACTTTTTTTTTCTTTTTCTCATCACAACATCATATATGTATTCTGTATAACAATGAGGTTTTCCTTCCATCTTCCGTGCAACTCCCCTTCTCCCTCTTTTTCCCTCCCACCTCTCTTCCCTATTTAGTGGTAGTCTTCTTCTCATGCTCTTCCTCCCTATCCCATTTTGAGTCACTCCCCTTATATCAGAGAAGACATTCGGCATTTGTTTTTTAGGGATTGGCTAACTTCACTTAGCACAATCTGCTCTAATGCCATCCATTTGCCTGCAAATGCCATGATTTGTTATTTTTTAGTGCTGAGTAATATTCCATTGTGTATAAATGCCACATTTTTTAATCCATTCATCTATTGAAGGGCATCTAGGTTGGTTCCACATTGTAGCTATTGTGAATTGTGCTGCTATAAACATTGATGTGGCTGTGGCTCTTTTTAGGTCTTTTGGGTATAGTCCGAGAAGGGGAATAGCTGGGTCAAATGGTGGTTCCATTCCCAGCTTTCTAAGGAAGGCATTTTGTTTTTAACATCCATCTCTCCTGTTTGATTATAACTTTGTTGGATAGCCTGTACACCCTGTATTAATTCCCAAGACTCAAGAAAGAATAAAGAGATCACTATTGTTCACCACGTGGCTAATCTCTTTCCTGTCATAAGATTTGGACATAATATATAATGTCATAAATGTTGCTCAAATGAATGAGTGGGCAAAGGTAAAAATAAGAAGTAAAAATATAAAAAAATCAAAGTCAGATTTGGACTTCAACATAAATGTTATTTTCTTCCATTTTGAAAAACCGCTTCTACCAGCTGTTTTGTTTTGCCTAAAAGGGTGTGGGGAGGTTCTATTAATATGTGACCTAACTGCTTACAAGTATCATAGTCTTTTGAAGAATAACACTGACAACCTAGTAAAACTTTGCTGGTTCTTTACAATAATTTAATAAATGGTTTATTTAACTTTTATTCATAACAGTCTAATAATTTATATAAACTATTTAGCAAATATTATTTATAACATATATTATATATATATAAATTTATAGTATATATGAATTAATTTTATTTAAAATAGATACATATTCACGATTATGAAGGAAGAAAGCTGTTTGTTGGAATTAGGCATCCAAAAGTTTTAAGTGTGGTGGATTTGTTACCATTCAGAAATTCTATAGGTCTTTTGTTTACAGTTTATTGTCTAGCATAAGGCAATGAGCTGAGTATTACTTTAATTTTAAAGAAAATCTAACTGAACAAACTGGTTCAGTTAGAATTCAATTTCATACGATCAATCAGACATTCCATTCCTGTATTACAAATAGGATCTGGCACTCTCAAGCTTCCAGGGGTGCCAGTGGGGTGTCTTACTTCTGTTTTCTAAATGCTGTGAACTTTCCACAAATTCTTCTCTGCAGCTGAAAGGTCCTTGGAGGTCACCTAAAGCCTTTTCCTCTGGTTTATAAATGAAACAGCCAGGGCCTGAGAAGTTACATGGTTTGGCCAACCTGGCACAGTCAAACCCATTGTGCACTCAAAAAAAAAAAATGCACCTGAAACTATCAATCACAATGAACCTGTATCTCTCTTTTAGGAAACTATTCACTAATAAGAAAGTTAGGGTGTGCAAATATTTGATATTTATTTAATGTCATGTATGGTATAAAGAGCAATTCTTGAGAATAAGGGAAGAATAAGAGATCACCATTGTTCACCACATGACTAATCTTTTACCTGGAACTTACTCCTCAACCCCTCTACTCTGGGGAAACAGCTGAGCCTACATGGAGTTCTCAGAACTCGTCACGTATCACTGAAACTGGCATTGTGCTCTATCACTGGATGTCAAATGAAAACAAAAAAGCAATTTGACTTCTGTGGTGACTGAACATAATATAAATTAAATAAGTAGGAGGAATGTCTCTCTATCCTTAAACACATAATGCTATTAATTTTTGTTATATATATATTTCCCTTTTGAACCAGAATTCATATATTATTATAAATTAATATAAATTTATATATATATATATATATACACACACACACACACACACACAGAGAGAGAGAGAGAGAGAGAGAGAGAGAGAGAGAGAGAGAGGAAGAGAGAGGCAGACATATCATGTAAAGTTCTGTTAAGGTGTGGCCCAAATGCTTGCAAGTATCATAGTGATCATTAACTTCTTTGACAATGTCTGCAACATTTTCTGATAATTTGAATCAGTACCATTAAAAAAAATCTATCCAATGTAATCAATCAAAAGCCACAGATTGCATTAGAGAATGTTTAAAAATAGGCAAAAACTAAATACCACTTTGCTTTTAAAAGCATCTATTACATAGAATAAGATGAATAATATATTTCCGAGTCAGAACTATTAAAGGTTTATAAAAAATATAGACTAACTTTATAATATTAAAGTGCATGTCATATATTTACATGTAAATGCTTACAGGTAAGATGATCAAATTATTATTTCTTGTAAATAACTTGTCACATATCACTGTAATAGGCATTATGCTCTATCTCTTTACAACAAATACAGACTAATTTTATAATATTAAAATGCATGTCATATATTTACATGTAAATGCTTACAGGTAAGATGGTCAAATTATTATTTCTTATAAAGTTATTCAGTGTTTCAGAACTTTTTTATCCTACCAAATAATAAATTTTGCTTGCTATTATATACTTTTTCAGAGATAGTATTCAAAATGTTTACCTTATTGAAACATAGTATCAGAAATTTCAACTTTTGAGGCTCGGAAATAGTGAGGTTGTGTTACACTTTTACCTTCAACAGTTATTTTTCTCTTCTCCCTTGAATTTGACACCTCATTGCCACTGTCCTCATGTGTAGTCCAGATGCTCATCACAACACAGCTGGAGAGTTTTGGAGTCTCATTACTGCTTCTTATTACTTCCCCCAAAGTCTGTCCGACATCCATTAATGCTCTATTGCCCTTTCACTCCAGAAGAGTGAGCCCAGACCTTGCCTGGACCATGTCAATAATTGTCAAGTCTTTCTTCTTTCTTATAATACCCCTACATGTGGCCTCTGATCTTTCTCCCACCTCTGAATTTTTCTAATTCTCATCTTTGTGGTTGTTCATAATTTCCCTGCCTGGAAGCCCAAGCACCCATTTTTTATAAAACCTACATATTTTTGACACTAAAGGGCTCATTTTCATTTATCACTTTCTTTGTGAAACTATCCACACTTCATTCATCCCTACAGAATATACTATACCTTTAATCCAATACAAAGATAAAGGAGACATGATCCCTTATCTCAAGGAACTATAAATAATAATCACATCAACAACTACCAGAACATGGTGTATTATATATACTCAGTATGTGCCAGGAAGGAGGCAAAAACACTTGACATGTATTGATTCATTCAACACCCATAAAACCTCAGGTTTTGTGGTGACTAGCATGATACCTATTTTATAGAAATGAAACTAAGGCACAGAGAAATTAAATAACTTACCTAAGTTACATGGATTAAAACCCAATACTGAGTGAACCACAACCCCTTGTAAAAGAGATCAAGAATTTAGTGACAAAACAATATTGAATTCCTATTGGGCAAGCTATTTTATTATGTGCCTTGTAAAAAGCAAAAGTAGTAAGAAAAAAATGTCGTATTTAGAATTTCTATTGTATTTTTTGTTAGCCTGCTTCCTTTTTTGATGATTTTGTGTAAATTTTGCCTCTTTAGCTAGAAGGTCTACAAAGTATTTATAATACTAAGTAGAAATTAAACAAATACACAGATGATTGTAGCATATGACACTTAAGTAGTGCCAGGAGAGATATATAAACAAGGTCCTATATCCCATCTGGGACTGGAATGTGAGTGGAGTATTTTGAGTTGGAATAAAAAATTCCAAATTTACAGAATCTGAATGGTAGTTTAAAAAGTTTGGTTTATGGGCCACATAGAATGGAGAGATACAAGGAACAAGATGAGGAGGAAAGCCTAATACAGTGGGGGTAGAGAAAGGAAAGATACACTGATGTGGTGCAAGTGTGACAGATGGCACGGGGACTGGGCTTTCTGTCAAGAATTATCCATAGCACCCCTGATTGGCCCATGCCTTGACCAATACTGTATCTAATTATCTGTATTTTATTTATCATTTGGTCAAAATATTTCTTCTTTGATCTGAAATATGACAATGAGGGTTACTTTGCACTATTCATTAAAACTTGTAGATCAGATTGGGAACTTACTGTGACAGATCAATGACAAACATTACCTATACATTTCATACAGCTATAGAATCTATAATATATTTAATTTTATATAAAATGGGCTTCACAATTAATTGCTCAATTGTTAATTATTATTAAATGGTGACCATATCCCCAATTTCATCCATCATATCCATAGACACATATTTTAGCCCTCCTGACATCCTACAGAACAAAAGACATCCCAACTTTGTGGTAGGAGTCTTTAGTAGGCATGGATTATTTTTGGATCATAAAGTCTATGGCAAGAATAGGTCTAGTTATTCTCTCAGAATACCTTGCAGTCTTTCAAACTTATACCTGAAGCTTTAATTATAAATTTGAAAATTATTGTCTTTTTTCCATGAATTAAGTATTAATAAGGTCCAGGGCTAATGAGCAATTTTAATCCTTGGTGTTTTGAACTGCCTAAGCCATGAGGATGTTGACTGTAAACCTCACTGCCTCGTCTTCATGACCTCAGGGCTCCACCTTGAAATCTATACAATAGCATTTCCTCTGGGCTGGCGTGTTCTCCAAGATTTCTTTTTGTTGTAGGATAGAAAATTTTAAAAAAATTAAAAAACAAAACTGCAAAGACTTGCCAAAACTATTAGCATTCTGTGATTCCATAGCAAATATTTCAAGATCACTATGAGACAGAAGGAAAGTTTCTTGTTCCAAGTTCCTTCACATCTCTGAAAACCAGTGTCAAATTAACCCAGCAATCTCTGATAGGTCAATGTCAGAGATCTTCAGAACGATGCCCTTGCAGGGTTTGGAAGACAGGAGGATGAAAAAGCAAATAAAATTAGCTTTCCTTGGATATTTAATTCCTTCTTTTCTTCCTAAAGATTAAACTCCAGGAAAGAAAAAAAAAGTTTCTTAATTTGTACATTCCAAAAATATTATGAAAATAAAAGCATCTCTTCGTTTTGATATCAACAACATAGGAGTATTTCATCCTCTTTCTTTAGCACATAATAGCCAAAAGCTCTCAGTGTGGAAGAAATAGTACATTTTGTTGACAGTCATGCTTGTAATACTGGGAGTTAGTTCCAGAAATTAGGGTCATAAACACATATGTGAAAATACCTAGGTCAGCATCATCAAGTATCTCAGAAGGAATCTCTAAAAACATTTATTGTTTAGTTTATATAAAGCTTAAAGCCTTGGAAGAGGATAAATGAAACAAAGGCAATTTTGAAAGATTCCTTTTAGCAGAAAGGCAAGGTAAGCAATTTCATAACACTGGTCCATTAGGTTCCTCCAGGTCTTAGAATATTTAGTTTCCTAAGTAGAACATGTAAGAATACAAAAATGTCTGCCACATGGCAGATAAACCAAAGGATTCCAGTGAGACTGAAATTGACTTTTAGAGCTTGGCTGACTCTAATGGACAGCTAGCTATTCTGAATAAAAACAAGAAAACCAAAAGCTTTATTATTGTTAGTTAAAAATGGGACCAAAAGACCTAGTCAAACTGTATAGCAACACTTCTCTAACAACCAGATTCTATTCCATGTTCTTCAGCATTTTTATTTTGTCTAATGCTATCACCTTGGGATACTTGTATTTCCAGTTTTACTTTATCTTTAGGCCATCCAAAAATCCACTTTTTCTTTTTGAGAAAATAAGACTGTTTTCAAAACTCCAGCCAGGATTGAATTTTTGGCAACATGGCAAAGTCCAAACAAATGAATTAAAAGCATCAGTCTAGCATTTTTGATATTTAGTGCCTCATTAGTTTAAAGGAACAATTATCCCCCAAAGGTAATCTATCAAGACATACAAGCTTTTTTTCTCAGTTTAGATTTGAGTCAATCTATCTGGAGATGCCCCTGGCATTTTAATTTTGAGTTAAAAATGAAGAGGTGTTAGAATACTAGAGCCCACTAGTACTAAGGGACAAAAGATTGTTTTAAATGAAAACACCCATAGAGATGAGCAAATGCCTTTTAGTTTGGGCCCCCATAAAGACAGTTTTTGGTTTCCATTTAGATCATTTTAAACCAAAACTGTTGCTATTTCTCTCTGATACAAGAAATGCTCTTGTACAATAACACAGATAAAATAGTACTAAGCCAATGAGACTAGAAATTCTTTTAACCCAAATCAAAGAATGACATTTAAGAGGGGGAAAAAAAGCTAAGTTTAATCTGACATGTTTCTTCCTATAAAAGAACAAAAGCAGCCAATACATTTTCTTTTTTCAATTCTACTACCTCAAGCTTCCAAGTGTTTACTGTTTTCAGGAGCACCTTTTATGTCTTACAAAGCATTTCTCAACCTGCTGTGACTGTTAATCTGGAGCTCAGACCTCTGAAGCAGGGGGGGAAAAAAGCTGGTAAAAGCAAAAGCCCAGGCTAGTGCTGTAGACTATCTTCTGAGAAATGCTATCAAAAACTATGGGCATTTTAATAACTACATGTCATAGAGAATTCCAAACTTCTGGAGACATTTTTTACTCCTTATGATATCTTTTTATGTCATTGCAGGGGGGGAAAAAGACAACAATGAAAAACAAATTGATTTCACAGACTATTGTGACTTTCTTGAGTGCAAGCATCAAATAATGGTAGACCTTCATTGCTTTCCTTCTGGAAATAATGTCACCTTCATTGCTTTCCTTCTGGCTACATCTTACGCTCACCTGTGGTATCACTCCAAAGGCTTTCCTCCACTGTTGCAAAGATATTGAGTCCCAAGACACACCATCAATCTGGATTTCTCCTTCAGTATTCAGCAGTCTCAAAAAAGCTGATAACAATGTGCTCTTTCCTGATCCAGTTCTTCCCAAGAGACCCACCTATGGAGTAAAAGTGATGGAATTACTCTCAAGGCATATAGATGCCATACTATAGATGCAATTCAGGATTGTACTTCAATAAAAACCAGTGGAATTTTTTTCTTCTGTTATCAGGGGAAGATTTTTGCTTACTCATTCAAGCCCTTTTGAACATTCCCAATTCTGATCAATTTATGGAGGGAAAAATAATCTGAGAATGAAATGTAGAAAAAGCACTATCACAAGGAATTAGACACCCGATACTGGTTTTTTATGTCACTGACCTTTACTAATGACAAAAAGGTTGACAACGCACATTCAACATTAAGAAAAGCAAAGTCAGAGTGTCTTAATGTACATTATTTCTAAGGATGGGCTTGAGCCAGAAGCAGATACATATATACCCTGATCTAGTTCCAAACATGGATATAAACTTGGAAGTTAATTAATATAAAATAGGTCTAATATTTAGATACTCTTTCTATAACGTAAGCAAGTATCAACTTCAGGTCTGACAATAAATAAGAATATTTTCAGGGAGCTATATATTCCTAAAGGAGGCTGGGTGAATCCAGGAATAGATCATTGGAACAATCATCAAATCAAATTCAGGGAGCAAAACAGACGTTAAAGAAAAGGGGAGGGGAGCTATTCTTGTTGTCTAGTCTGGAAGAGCATAGCATGAAATTGAGGGTGTCACACATTGTGGGGGGAGACAAGTGCTATAGGTGACCCACAGAATGCCCCAACTTTGTATTCTAATGTTAGCTCAGATTCCAGCTCTTGAGGAAGAGGGTTGGGTTGGGATGGAATGTCCCTTCAGTCATTAACTGACTAGAGAATAAACTGCATGACATTTAGTGTTTGGTGATGAGATTTAATTTACTTCCTTCTCTTTTACTTTTCTTCTTTTAACCAATCATATGGCCTCTTTACAATATAGCTTAGCAAATGGTCTTCTAGAATAGTGTTTATCACACTATCTATAATGAAGAATTGTTTTTAATTCCCAATTCATTGCAAATTAGTACTTTAAAAACATATATTAAAAATGAATTTCCAAAAGCTTACTCTGAATATCTGTACTTATTTCATCATAGACCAGTAATAGTTGGTAAACCAGAACCAGTATGTGGACCACAATAAATGTTTTAGAGTTTATAACCACCCATGAAAAATAACTTACTGAATATTTATAGAAACTTGCTAATAAACTAGGCCTTTGGGATAAGCTGGTAAGTAATAATAACAGTAACCATGCTCTTCCTATCTACTATAGGAGCTCTAAACTAGGACTTTCACAAATGTTTTTCTCTGAGTGAGAAAACTAAATCAAGCAACTGTTATTCACAACACCCTGCTCTATTTCTTCACAGTATTGATTACAATTTGTAATTATTTTTTTCTTAGTTATTGCTGTGTTCACACCAAAACTGATAAACTTCAACAAGGGTAGGGTGTCTGTCTTGTTTTCCATTCTCAGCACCCGGCAATGTGGTTGGCTTATACAAAATTCTCAATTAAATACCTATTTAGTTTGACTGCAAGACAGTCAGATGGAAGGACATAAGCTGATGAATGAACATACATATTTATTTGTTCTTACAAATAAATGGATTTAGTTAATTTTGGTCAGTTGCCAGACCACCCTTAATTTTAAACCTTGTGGAATTTCATATGCACATTTCTGAATAAGCCCGTGTTGCAAAAGTACATGATTTTTCAAACACAGCAGTAGAGCTTTGTGTAAGCAATCTGAATACACACACTGCAGGTGAGGTAGAAGGTAAGAGAAGAAAGAGAAGTCCAATAGATGACAGTAATTTGCTCTAAGTTCATACCAAGAATATTGGCTCAAAAGCACCCTGAGGTCTAAATCCCCAAATTATTAGTCAGGGTCCTAATGCATAGGATAAATGACCATGTTGCCTTTCCTTCTGTTTTTATGTTGGGATAAGACTGGATTAAGAGTCAATTTATAAATACTTTGTTTAGCTTTAAAGCTTTTAGCTATTGTTCTGGTTTCCTCCTATCACTGAACTGCGAGTAATGTGTTATGTATGACAAGTTTTTCAACAGCAAGAATTCTCATTGGTTTGTGCCTACCACAATTTTCTTGTTTATATAATTGGCACATCATAATTCTTTTCCAGGATTTGTAAGAGTACTTCCCATAAATAAGCTTTGAAGACATACCCTAATTCCAAGTCAGTATTTTCAAGTAACTTCAATATGCCTCCTCTCTGAGAATTTTGGATGAGGATAAATCAAACTATTATGTGGAAAGTCAAAACACTGTTGAGTTTAGTGCTAGTTGTGATCACATTAAACCATGAATAGTCTCAATACTTTCCTTATTAGTGTCTGACTTGCAATTTTAACACTGCAACAGATAGAAGTATATTGTAATTATTTTTCATTTCCTTGTGGTCTCTATAAATCAAGATACTAAGTCAAGTGAAATTTAGATCCAGGGCCTCTGGCATGCCAGGCCAGCACTGTACCATAATTGAAGATTTTATATGGTCCTATACCTGTTTATTACTAATAAAACTTATATGCTGCTCAAATTATTGAATGATTCAGCTATTGCACAGAAATTTTTACCAAGACAAAAATGAGATATGTGTTAACAAACCAAATAGGCAGTTAAGTGTTTGGGCTAATTTGATCTAGAAAAATTCTCTTATGTTTCAGGCAAGAAGAGGACAAAAGTAACCATTTTGAGATAGACTAGGGCATTCTGTTCTTAATAAGGCCTTGCTCTTCTATGAATCACTTTGGATACTAAAGTATTTTGAAGGGACTACAAATTGAGAAAGCAGCTATAATCACTCCCCAAAAAATAGATCTTAAAAATTATTAAATATCTCTTTAATCACTGGACTTTCTAGTACTATCATATTTAAAACATGCCATCTGGAGAATTAAGCCTAGGTTTATCATGAGGGACCTGACTCCAAATTAAAACTCCAGCCTACATTTTCAGGAGAAAAAGGAAAAGAAAAAAGCTAGAGGTACTCTTTTTTGGGGAAGATAATCTGGTTATTAATATTTAGACCAAAAAATCAAAAAAATTTAAGAAAAAGCTATTTGAGATTGAAAAAATATTTTTGAAGTAACAGCTATATATAAGGTGCTACATTCCTCATGCATTAAAAATAAAAACTTTTAAAGCATAATTTCTGTGAACTAAAGGTGTTTAATAGCAAATAAATTTGTAGGATACCTTTTCCATAAAGCAATTCCTATGGACAATGTGTTTTAATGTGAAGATTGAATAATTTTTCTGCACAAAATATTGATTTTCTTCATCTATCCCCCCTAGAGCCACAAACATTGAAATCCATTAAAAATTAAAGGGTATGTCCATTTAAACTTTTAATTTTCAATTGCTTCTTTTTCCAAGAAGAGTAATTAGCACACAACTGAGTTTGAAGTATTTTTAGATACCCAAAATAGCACACTAATTTGAGTTTGCTTCTTAATTTGGTATATAAGAAATATATTCTGTTACAGTTTGCAAGATGCTGTTACAACTCTAAGAACAAGGCAATAGAAATGGCATTTCTAAGAGAACTGCCCATAAGACATTTTAAGAATCAATTCCTATTCTAAGGAAGCATATGACTTAAAAGAAGGAATAAGCCATCCATTCATTTATTAACTATTCATTCATTAAAGATTTATTAAACTACACAATGTGCTCGACAATAGGATAAAAAAAGAAACGACTTCCAGATGCCAGTCTGACATGTGCAGAGTTTGGAAGTGGTCACTGTATCCAAACAAGTGAAGACTTCAGCAAAGTGGAAAATTGACAAAACTTTTCTTGGATCTACCAGAGACATAAAGTCACAATGGGAACCATGATTACCCCAAACAGGAGAGATAGGCAAGCAGACACAGACAATCACACAGAGAATCAGACAGAAGCCACCAAGCAGAAACCTGAGGGAGCCAGCACACCAGGGTAGGAAAGCCTAAACTATAACTGACAACTTGCTAGAAACAGTGTGGGCGAGTCTGAAAGCAAAGCAATTCTAAGGGGACTTGGTCATTAGGAAGTTCTAAACTAGCATGAATTTTATCTCCAGGAGTTCTACCATGTTCTCACAGTGAAGATTAAAAAAAAAAAATTCTCTTATGTTTCAGGCAAGAGGAGGACAAAAGTAACCATTTTGAAATAGACTAGGGCATTCTGTTCTTAATAAGGCCTATACTTAAGAAAAACTATTTTACCATGTCAAGCCTATTAATGATTTTTTTTTTCAGAGCCTAACTGAACTAAGGTAAGGGAATACTTAACTCCAGTCCACTCTTGTCATTCTGTCCCACCTAAGTGTGGTGGGAAAAGCTAAGTGAAGTTCACAGCTCAAGGACACAAGTTCAGTAAAGCCTGAGACTTATTCATAGGACTATTAAGAGGCTGCCCTCCCCCAACACCTTACCACTACATTACTAAAGGCCTGTTTATCATGGTTCATTTTATCTAGCACATCACGTTCAAGTTTCAATAAAAAATTACAAAGCAAATTGAAAATCAAAATAAATAAACTAACTTTAAAAAAAAACAGTAATTTGAAGACACAGAGTAAGTATCAGAACCAGAGTCAGATATGACAGGGACGTTTGGAATTAAGAGAGTCAGAACTTAAAACAACTATGACTAATAAGATGAGATTTTTAATAGGAAAATACATAATCTGCAAAAACAGATGAATAATGTAATTATTCATTATTATAAAAATTATAAAAAGTGGAAATTCTAAGACAGAATCACAATAAATTCTAGAGATTAAAAAGAAATGCTGAAACAAAACTGAAGAATTCCTTTGATGAGCTCAGTCATGATGGACAGAGGCTAGGAATGTAGTAGTGCACTTGCCTAGAATGCTAGAGACACTGGGTTCAATCCCCAGCCCTGCAATAAGCAAATACACAAACACACACAGACAAAAAACCAGAATACTCAAGAACTGTGAGACAACTACAAAAAGTGTAACATCTGCATAATTGGAATACCAGAAGGAGAAGGACTAAAGGGGTAGGGGAGGGGAAGAAAGGGAGGAAGGGAGGGAAATATTTGAAAGGATAATGACTAGAGTTTCTCCAAAATTAGTGTCAGATGCCATACCACAACTCAAAGAAAACCAAGCAGAATAATGTCAAAAGCAAACCAATAAATAAACAAAAACCAAAAAGCTATATCGAGGCATAAGCATAGTCAAACTATAAAAAAAAAATCAAAAAGAAATTAAAGCTCTTTAAAAAAGCTAGAGGAAAAAAATGTTTTATCTTTTAAGAAACAAAGATAAAAGTTACATCTAATTTCTCAGAATCTATGCAATCAAGAAATGGAGTGAAGTTAAACATTTAAAATGTTGAGAGAAAGAACAAGTCAAACTAGAATTGCAGAAACAAGAATTTACCCTGTGGAATTGTCCTTCCAAAGTGATAAGGATAATTTTTGTCAGACAAAAATTGAAGGAATGTGTTCTTCAGTAGACCTGTCTCACAAGAAATGTCAAAAGAAGTCAGAGAATGTAAAGTCAAAAGAATGTCAGAGAAAAAAAATGAAACTCAGATCTATATATAGGCAGAAACTTGTATCTACCTAAAGAAAGAGTACTTGAATAAATAAGTGAAGGCAAAATGAGAACTTTAATTTTTCTTATTCCTGGTTGATCTAATGAAAAGTAGTTTGCTCAGAATAATTATAACAACAATATATTTGATCATATACATTATATATATGTATACTTTTATATGCATATATAAGTAAAATAAAATATAACAAGAATACTATATTTAAAGGAGCTGGTAAAAATTTTGTTATTATAAGGTACTTGCACTCCCTGTGAAATGATATAGTATTATTTGAAAATAAACTTTGGTTATTTGTAAGTGTATATTGCAAACTCTAGGTAAACCATTAAAAAAAGAGAATTCATTTTAAAAAATAGAATTATTATTCTAAGAAAGGAGAAAAAAATGGAATCATAAAATGCTTAATTGAAACTACAATGTAAAGGAAAAGGGTTAAAGATAAAAAAAAGAAATAAAGAACAAAGGCAACAAACAAAAAACAAAAACAAATATGGCGGATATTTATCCAACTATATCAATGATCACTTTCAATGCCAACGGTCTAAATATGACAATTAAGTGAGATTGCCAGAGCAAATTAAAAAAATAAGACCCAACTTATTTTCCACAAGACACCTACTTACACTTGAGACCCAAATAAATTAATAAAGGGATGATAGTTATACCATGCTAAAGCAAATAATTTACCAAGGCATTTGTCCCAAGTTTATATCAACCTGTTGTGCTATTGTATTTAACAATTATTGCATTTTTTGGCATCCATCCTGGTGGTCCCAGCAAAAGACACTCTGGATGCCTATGGTATTCATTGATAAGCAAAGCAGAATAGAGTAATTAATTATGTTTTTTCAAGGCAAGGGAGGAACCGAGGCAAAGGATTAATTTTACATTATTCCAAACCATAACTAACATCTCCTCATGTTCAGTAATGAAGAAAAAATGTTAAAAATTTCAGACATTTGATCAGGACTCCAATATAAATTTAATATCCATAAACAATTCCATGAATAACTCCATGCTAACACTAAAGACAAATTCAATCATCTAAAATCTTTCCGTTTACACCAAGTTAAAACTGTTTTTCCGGGCTGGGATTGTAGTTCAGTGTTAGAGCAGTTGCCTAGCATGCATGAGGTACTGGGTTCTATCCTCAGCATCACATAAGAATAAATAAAATAAAGGTATTTTGTCCATTTCCAACTAAAAAAAAAATGCAACAAAAACTGTTTTCCCTCAAGAACAGAAAAAATAAAACAAACCCCATTCTTGATGAACGGAAAAATAATATTTTAGTAATATGTGAATTTATTTATCCCTAAGATTAAGAGAGAAGTCAAAATTTCTGGTGTTCCATCTTAAGTCACTTAGCATGACACAAGGACTTTTTGTTCATCCTATGTTTATTTTTAACAGAACTTGGTCCAATGCATTAAACGTTTATCAAGTATTCTGAAAAATGAGTGCTAATAGTCTGTTTTTATGTCAGTATTTATAATTCCTAATATCTTTCTTTAAAATATACTTTTAGTTGTAGATGGACACAATACCATTATTTTATTTATTCATTTTTATGTGGTGCTAAGGATCAAACCAGTTCCTCGAATGTGCCAGGCTAGTACTCTACCACTCAGCCACAACCCCAGCAGAATTCCTAACATCTTTATGGACCATAAATTTATTTTTTGAAATCTCTATTTGAAGTTAAACACAAAATGATGAAGTTTTCAAATTCAACTTTCTATCTTGATTAGAAAAAGACAATCAATCAAAAATATGTGATAACTTTGTTTGGATTTATAGAGTAGTACAGAATAAGGGATTTGAAAACAATATAGAACTACATTTATAAAGCATGAACTATACAGGAAACAACCATTCTCTTCTCCAAGAATCTATTCAAAAAAATCTGTACGTAATGAGTTCCTTCTGTGTCCAGCACAATGCTGGGATTTATAAGAAACACTTCAAAATAACACCGTTACTTATTTCTGTGTGGTAAATAATAAAGTTATTATTTAGTAAGCAAAAAAATTACTGCTTAGTAAATAATTCTTCTGTCAATTCTTCTTAGTAACGGTTGGGGAAAAATTAAATATATCTTTATGAAAACTAAAGAAAAAACCAACTGAAAAAAGCTATGAAAAAAAGTTTCATTTGACAGAACATCAACCAGATAAAATTAAAGACTAATTATGGAGTCAGCAATACAATATTTCTCTTTTTGGAATATATTTACAAGTAGGAAAATTTAAAAACATGTTATAATTTTGATTTAGTCAATGGCTTCCACAGTTGGTAAACTAACAATTAATTAGATATTCTGCAAGTACAGTCATTTAAAATCGGGCTATTATATAGATTCAGGACTCTGCAAATTAAATTTCATATAGAAGTGACTCCATATAATAACAACCTGAAACGAAGCAAGCAATGTTTATATCTCACCCTCTGGCCAGGACTTATTGAGAAGGAAATGTTCTCTAATATGGCATTCCCACCATCTACATATTTCGCTGTGAGGTCTTTGACGGTCATTTGGCCCCCTGAGGGCCAGATGTCATCTTTCTTCACATGTTGATTCTCAATAATCATAACTTTTGAGAGCTGGTCATCCTTGGATGGTTTGATGGACTTGGTGGATTTACCGTCTTCTGTTGGCATGTCAATGAACTTAAAGACACGGCTCACAGATCGCATCTGAAAGAAAAATATTTTATATTTGTTTGCTTAAAAACTGTAGACAGTATCATAATTAGTTTGATGTTTGCTAAAAAATAGCTTGTGAGATGTGATGCTGGCTACTCGTCACTCAGTTATTTGTCAGGTCTTTCAATGAACCAACAGGAAATAATTGGATATAATTAAAAGCTTAACCAAAGAGAATTAACTAAGATTTGTAAAAATGGGCTCTGGATAGACCTGTTTATCTTTGTGATCACTTAATTCTTAGTTACGCAAGCCACACATAAATAGCCAACTATTCTCAAGAGAATAGATGTTGTTAGAAGGATTTTTTTTTCCTACTAGGAGGAGTACTGCACAATGCTGTACAGATGGTATATTATAATAAAATGTACCACACCTCAAAACCACTGCTGAAGATTCTCATTTTTCTTTCAAACTACTTCAATAACTATCTACAATTCTCTATGTCAGCTGGGTCATAAGTAGACTCTTGATATTTAGTCAGTTTTAAATAATCTCACAATAATCTTAAAACAGATTTAAGGCATTGGCATAAATCTGTTGTTAAATATTTACATTTTCAATCCTAATTATTTAAATATCTATTCCAGTGCTATTCAGAATGCAACTATACATAAGGGTTATATTTAAAATAACATATGCATCTGCTTTATAAATTCATTGGTATAATACTTAATAAAGTATATCTTTAATATACACAAAAGTAAAGGAGCTCTACAATTTTTAGAAGATATTTAATTAAATTCTTTAACACAACCATATTTCTGATATTTATGATTTATTAGAATTTATAATATAATTTTTAAAACAGCCTATTATAAAATGTATTCAATAGATATTCAACAATGAATGAATGAATAACATGAGTAAATAAAAATTAATAAATAAGAATTTAAAGACAGAATTCTCTCAGTTTTTTATGTTTTTAAAAATATCCTTTTCACTTTTTTATCATCATTTTTATAATTTGTACATCTTTATAGGGTACTTTTTTTAAGAGAGAGAGAGAGAAATTTTTAATATTTATTTATTTATTTATTTATTTTTTGGTTTTCAGCGGACACAACATCTTTGTTTGTATGTGGTGCTGAGGATCGAACCCGGGCCGCACGCATGCCAGGCGAGCGCGTTACCGCTTGAGCCACATCCCCAGCCCTGAAATAATTCTTTTTAAATAAAAACAAGTAGATAGAAATGCATTGGGGGCATTTGCCTCTATCACTTTTATTTTTTATCATGAAAAGGTGAAAATGGAAAGTGTCTTCATTTTTAGTATGGGCTGAAACATAGTAGTTCAGACATCAATCCTTTACTGAACATTGAAAGTTCATCTTCACAATTCTAACTTTAATGCCTATTTTCACATGCCACTGATCAAGCCTGCTTTGTTTATAAAGTTCTTTCTTCTGTATAGTAATTCTGTGTTTCAGTTTCCTTCATCTTGAAAATATCTGTAAATTACCTTCAAGATTGCCTTTAAGAATTACTTTAAATCAAGATTGAAGAAGAGAATCTTTTTAAATCAAACACACTGTTAATGGAAATTAAAAGGGTCCAAAGCCCACACCCATCATAAATAACTCAAGAGAAAGCAAATGGGATATAATTACAATTCTTCCCACTTGTAATGTTTTAAATTCTGAATTACAAATGACTTCAAGGGGCTGTGAAATTCTGATTCAATCATTGTTGATTACTTTGGAATTAAAATATACCCTTGCATTTCACTGTCAGTAACTTTCATAGAGCTGCTAGTCTATATAAGGTCTGATAGATAAATTATGGCTATAATTATCATTGCAATAAAACTGCCAGAAAACTAGCTCAAACACAGTTAAAACACTTACTATATTTATCCTGTATAAGAATAGCATCTTTCTCTTGCAATGACTTAGAGAAATACATATACAAAGATAGCTTAACTTTATAAAATAGGAACAGTTATTTTTGTTTGTCAATTGTGTGAAGAATCTTTGGTAAATACTATATCAAGCTTTCCTTTATAAAGAGTATTATATACTCTTTAATATTCCCAAGTAATCAATAAAGCATTTAAATATTGCTGTCTAAACTACTCAAAATTATACAAAGAATTATTTAAAAAACAAAGATTCTCCCAACCACATTTTGGCCATATTGCAATATTATACACAATTTAATAAAATTTTTTTTTGATCTAAGGACTTGTGTTTGAGCACTGTACATTATATGCACCATTACTGAGGCTCACTACTGAAGGGGAATTCAGAATTTTTGATGTCCAATGTGAATAATGATATGTACCTATCAAATTTAGAAAATGAAAATTTCCAACTCGAATGACCCAAAGACAGGCTATTATAGTCACTCCCAACACGGTCAAACATGCCTGACCAAGAACGTGTTATTTCTTAACCATGGGCAATCATCCACAGCATACGAGAAAGCATTCATTCAATCCAATGAGTTAGAACATTTTCTGACAGGAAGAAAAAGTGACTAGGTAGACACCTGCATTGTGCTCACTTCAATAGCCACTGAAATACCATTACTGTATAGATGATGTGGCCAGATAACATTATGAATTACTCGCCAATTCCTCATACCTCACAGGCTCTCAGCTTGACTATTCTACCTCCGTTGCCTTTGGAAGGAGAAGCCTGCTCAGAGCCAGAACAGAGAACATCAATTTCTCCAAGTTTCAAAAACTGACATTTTGGGGTCATAGGAATATTGACTTTTAAGCTTGAAATGCCAAAGCCCAAGCTGGGCACAGGCCTGTAGTCATAGGTCCTTAGGGAGCTGAGGCAGGAGGATGGCTTAAGACCAAGTATTTGGGGCCAGTCTGAACAACAGTGAGATACTGTCTCTTAAGAAAAGAAAGAAAAATAGAATTTAAAAAAAGAAAGAAAGAAAAGAAAACCATAGCCTGAGACAGTCAAAGCATAGTGTCTATGTGAAAAAAAAAAATTATCATAAACAAATTTCTGATGCCTGAGAAGCAACTACTCTCTTCACCCTACAATCTATACCCAAAAGTAAGGGGAACATGAAGATTTAGACACCAAATCCTCTGCAAAGGAGTCTGATCTTGTGACTAAACCCTGGTTCTATCCTAAGTTGATTTAGGGCACTTTAGATCACAGGAAGCCTGTGTCTCAATTCTAAGGCAAAGTCCAGGAAAGAGGTATGTTGCAGAGAAGCTTCTAGTGCCCCACATGACATAAGGACAGCAGAGTGAACATGGTTGAATTGTCATTTCCAGGCACAGACCATTTGAGGCAGTTTTAGATTTCCCTATGTTTCCATAGTGGAATTGGTAGGTGGAAAACAAATTAAAGCTTTTGACCTCTCCAGGGTATGGAAGAAGCTGAGAAAAAGCACAGCAAAAGGGAGCTTATGGTGGAGGCAAGAACAAAAACTCAGTCTACTTGGACCACACACCTTTAGGTCAGATAGAAACATCAGTGAATCAGAGACAGCAAGGCTGGGCAAGGGACAATGTAGGGCCAGATGCTCCCCCTCCTTCCTGGTACCTCTGTTAGTTTGTAAACTCTACTCAGAACCTGGCAAAATCTCTGAATTAACTGATATTGTTTCTTTCACTCAGTGAAATATGTGTTCAGATAGTAAATGAGTTCAAATACAGCAGAGTTGAAGTCTTATTTCTCGTACGTGTGATTTTATAGCCAAAGATTCATGGCTACAATCAGAAAGGGATCCTGGCTTTGGGGATCCTAAAGTTTAGGTAATTTAGGGAAGAATTCAAAATATGCACATAACATTAAGTTTAGGGCTTTCAAAGGGGTTCATGCAAGTAAGAGGACCTGTAGTTTATGTCTCCTAGATTTGGTGGTAAACCATTCAACCTATTACAGTAATTTCCTTCAAATCATTGCTTGTTGTATGCAACAATTGAATATTCACAGCATTCCTCTCCATCTACTGCTTAGCATCAGGCACTCAGTTCATAAATCTCTATTTAAAATGACAGAATTCATTATTTCACTCCCATGCAGAAGGCTGCATCTGCGCAGTGGGAATGGCATGCTGTGAGGACGTCAGTGTGTAGCCCAGGCTGGGATTTCACCTCTCAGCTTCTCAGCTTGAAACTGTACATTGTTAGAAGTTACAACATCCCAAACTATTTTTAGTCCAGCCTATTGTTTGCTTTCATTGAGCTCTTTCACTTCACTTGGCCCTTTTGTAGAAATATCTTCTATACATTTTTGCATAAAACATAAAAATCCCGTCATTGTCCAGTCCCCTAAATAGTGTGAGATGTAAACACAGAGTGGACAATCATCAGTGACAGTAGACTCACTCCTTAACCTTAGGTAGCTGCTTCCTGTGCACAGAAAAGATTTGCCAGGGGAGAAATATGGGGGCCTTCTTGATAGGAAAGTTTCATTGCAGCTCCCACCAGGTAGACAGTAGCTTTTTTCTTAGACTTTGAGAAGTAAAAGATAAAGCCAAATCAAGAGTCAGGTACTGAAACACTAAACCTATTCTTCATTAGTGGAGAGGAAAATTTGACATAACTAGTGCAGATACTATACAATTCTATAAAATTGGAATATTGCCAAAATTAGATGAGTTTGTTGCTTAAGAAGCACAGTTTAAATTCTTGGGTTCATTATTTAATTTTATTAGTATCTAAAAATTCCCCTGAACATCTTGAGAAGGAATTAATTCTTAAAACTGAATACCATTATCTTTATAAGAATGTTTAAAATTGCTAATGTAAGCATGAGTAGAACAAAGTCTTTTGAGAAGATGATGGTCTTAACAAAAACAACACCATAGCCTAATCATTCTCAGCTTTACTTTATGAGGGATGCATTTAAGTCAAGAAGCAAATGATTCCTGATTTTCCTGCTCATTCTTTGATGACAAAGATGGAAGAGTTATCTTCAAAGCCATTTTTGGAATCTAGACTCCTCTCCCTCACATAAATATCTGCTCTATTTTCTTACATTCTTTGGTTGTTTAGACTCCAGGATATCAAATTAATGCAACAACACCTAAACATGCCATAATACCGCCAAAGCCATACGATGATAGCATCACTTCTTATGCTTAAGATCTAGCTGGCAACACTGGAAAGGATTTCATAAATAGTTATAGGAGGATTGTGAGAAAGAGATGTGAAGTGATCAGCTGGGAAACTGTCACAATGTGAAAAATGTCACACATTTCACAGGAGACATTCTAAAACTATAAAGTACTTAAAAGAAGAGATTAAAATGCTTTTAATCATAGATCCTTTTAGGTAGGCCCAAACTAAATGCTTTTCAATATTCACTAACACAGATCTGAGCCCCAAGGCTGTATAGAGCCAACAGCATCATCTTTAGGTCATGCATATAGATTTAAGAGATGATGGTTATCAGAAAAACAGACTTTCTAAAGGTGTGGTAGCACACGCCTCTAATCCCAGCAGCTTGGGAGGCTGAAGTAGAAGGATTGCAAGTTGAAAGCTAGCCTCAGCAAAAGTGAGGTACTAAGCAACTGAGTGAGACCCTGTCTCTACATAAAACACAAAATAGGGCTGAGGATGTGGCTCAGTGGTTGAGTGTCCCTGAGTTCAATCCCTGGTGCTAAAAAAAAAAAAAAAAAAAAAAAGAAAGAAAAGAAAAAGAAAAAGAAAGAAAGAAAAGAAAAGAGACTTTCTGCCCAAAATATATTCTTGAAACTCGAGGCTATCTTTCTGCTTCTATTAATTATGTTCCTATAACACATAAAAAGTCAGCCAAGTATCAATTTTGTGTTAATTAGCAGCATAAATGAGTTTCTTTACGACATGACAAATTTGTACCCTTTAGTAAACTTTTATAGCTTGCTTTCAACAGAAATAGTTTATGTACTCTAACTTGTGGTAAATTACATGGCAAGACAGTGTCAGAAGCAGTGGATATCATGATCTTCACATAAGGGAGAAAATCTGCTGCAACTACAGACAAAATTCATATCCCAAGCAAACATGAACCTTTCAAATATGTCATTGCCCACTTTTAATAAACATGGTACACCAAAGCCATACAATGATAGCATCACTTCTCATGCTTCAGATCTAGCTGGTAAAACTTGAAAGAGATTTCATAACTAGTTACTGTGCCAACAAGCAAAGGAAGACTCTTAAATTTACCCTTCTTTGTGACATGTCTGACATACTCATGGAATCTTCTGTTCATATTGAAGCTTGTTTGCACTCTACCATGTTTTATTATTTTTAAAAGCACATGATAAGCCATCAACAATTGCTTGTTGAATACAGCTAGAGTCTACATAGTTTCTACCAAAAAAATTTTCAAAATAAATATCAAGAAGAGGAGTCTAAAATAACATATCAAATATCTTCTCAGGGTTTTATTATTTTAATAAGATATTTCTCTGAGGATCTTAATTTTGAAATATTGGGGCTTCCCAATATTTGTATTGTCATTAAACATTATGCTTTGCATGTCATGTGTGTGTGTATAATTGATTGACATAGGAAAAAAAACAATTTGTTGGTGATCCATCAATTCAAAAATTAATTATAGGGACTAGGGTTGTGGCTCAGCCGTGGATTGCTCACCTAGTATGTGTGGGGCACTGGGTTCAATACTACATAAAAATAAATAAAATAGAGGTATTGTGTCCATCTACAACAAAAAATATTTAAAAATTAATTATATGACATAGATCAGAGATTAGTAGAACTATGGCCTGCAGGCCCCATTTGGGCACACCAATGTTTATATACTATCTCTGGCTGCTTTGTCCTCAAAGGCTGAACTGAATAGTTGCCATAAGACCATCTAGACTGCAAATCTGACAGTATTTCCCATCTTATCCTTTACTGGAAAAGTTTGCTGACTCACCTGCCATTGCTCACAGAAAATCAGAGGTAAGAAGACTCTTAGAAAGCATCTAATCAAGTGATTCAGAAGCCTGGATCTCCACAGAATCACCTACTGTATTTTTAAAAATATGGTCAACAGGATCAATCATCCTGCCCACCACCAAAAGGAAAGATTTCATTGGTCTTAGTGAAACCTGAATAATCTTTGTTTTCATAAAGGTTTTTCATCTGCTATCAGGTTGAGAACCTGTGATTTAATCTATTCCTTCATTGTTCAAACAAGAAAATATAAATACAGGAGGTTAAAGTGACAGGCACCAAGTGCGCTGAATGTTCTGAACTCTCCAAACTTTTTTTTTTTTACACAGCAATCCCTTAGGGTTCTCATGTCTCAAATTAGTTCTCATGTCCTGCATTAGTTCTCTTGTACTAATTCAAGACATCTAGAACATTACCAAATTTTATTTCTCTTTTTGGATTCTAGAAACACACTGTGTCAGAGTCCTTTGATCAGCTCTAAATGTAAAGGTCAAAAAAAATTATCGACTTTGGCATTCAGGGGGCAGGTATGTGACTTCTACAAAGGTCTGGAATAATGCCTTCATGCTAATCAAGAGTTGAAATCTTTCATAAGAATAGGGTTCAGAAGAGAGACAATGCTAGAGATGGAAGGAACCTTAGAAAATTCCTAACCAAACTGCTTCAATTAGTAAATGAGAAAAAAAAAAAAAAACCCTAGATGGTAGGGGCTATGACTTGCCTAATGCCACACAACATTCAGATGGCCAGAGTGGAATGCAGGACTCTTCCCAACACAGCCACTCCATGGGATGGAAGGACAACGAACAGTTGGATGGAAAGAAGTCTTGAGATCGAGGCCATGAGAGGAAAACATACCAGAAAGACTTGTGAGAACAGAAATCAAAGGCATGATCAATAACCCATTAAAAGAAAGAAAAAAAATGAGAAATGAATTTTCTCCTCAGATTCTTACAACAGAAACCGCTTTTATTACAAGGACATTAGGCATCAGTAGCTGTGATGAAGAAAAGCCAGATTCCCCTTTTCTCCTCCCACCAGGTTTCACGCTGGTCATTGTACAATCAGTCACTTGATCTTTACTGGAACCCAAAACAAACACAGGCAGTGAAAGGACAAAGGAGAAACAGAGAGAGTTTCTATTGACAGAAAACTCTTCTCGGATTGCGTCAATCATGTAAGAACCTTCTGGAGCCTCATTAACGGGAATCTAAATGTGAGCCCTGCAGGTTCACTGTCCTCCGGCTCACTCTGGCGGCTTCCTTCCTCTTGTCTTTATTAGAGACAGACAGGCAGCTACTGGAAACAGGGATGGTTATCTGCTGCTTCCCTTGGAAAACTGAGGAAGCAAGATTGTATTCGCCTCCTGAGAATATTTTAACTATATTCACCCTGTGGTAGACAGTATTAAAAAGACATGAGTTGTCAACTGCCTCATTCAAATGAGGTTACTATGAGTGCAAGCAATTTCTCAGTTACCAGATGGCTTGACACGGCTGAGTTTGAAACATTACCTTTGGTATATTTTTCTGGCTTTTATTTATTTATTTAACCTCCCTGGCAAATTAGGAGGTAGAGTGGAAGCTGTGTGTCATTTTAGTGGTCCCTTACGACCCTGTTTGTGTTTAGGGCATGGTAACTCATGTCCTAAAATGTCAAGTTTACTGGAAGACATCCTTATGGGTGTGATTAATGAACACATGGAGGTAAGAGGTAGCTGGATACATGTTCAGAGAGCAGGAGAGGCCATTACTAAAGATATGAATTTATGATTCATCAAGAGATGGTTTGTGAAGCATGAGGTTAGATAATAACAGATAGAGGAAATATAAATAGGAGAGCTGCAACATAGCTTTTGGTTAAAAATCTGCAAGAGAGAAATGGCCCCCCAAAGGACTACAGAGGAATAAGGAGGTATCAGGGAAACAAAGTGGGAGGGGCAACCGGTTTTGCCCACAGCAAATACTGCTCAATAATTGCAGGAGGCAGGGACTCTGGCATTGGCAAGATGTTGGTTGTGAGTCAGGTGAGTGATGGGAATACAATAAAGCAGGCTGTAGGAAGAATGGGAGGAGAAAACAGAGAAAGGCAATCTCTCAAGAAGTTTTGCTGAAAATAGGTCAAAGAAATGATATGGAAGCTGGAGATTAAGGGTGAGTATTTTTCTGCTAGTGCAAAAGACCCCACAAAGCAGGAAATTGTATATTATATGCCTGTGTATAGGAGCAGGGACACAGAAGAGAAGGCTGGGAATTGAGTAGAGGTGCAGTAGGCTGGTGCCACTAGTGGAGAGAGGTGAGTGGATGTGCTCAGATTACACCTATTTATTTCTACAAGGTATGCAGCGAAGTCATGGATAAAAGCACAGGAGATAGAATTATTGGAGAATCTGAGAGGAGACAAGAAGGTGGGAAAGAGCTACCTTTGGGAATACAACAAAGAATTTATTAGTAAAACATTATAAAAATGTTGTTGTGTAGTTTTGAGTGCTGGTATTTGAGATGTGTGATCATAAATACAAAGTCATTCAAGTTATTGTCATCATCTAGATACTAGTTGAAAGCTAAAGAAAGTTAGGCACCTGGGTATAAGCAGCAGGTGGGAAGTAGAAGAAAAACAACACTGCCATTTTCATGACTTCAGGTCCTGTCAGTGTTTCATTTTCTGTCCGTGTTTAAATGAGGCCAGATGGGTAAGGGTGAGTGAAATATTCTTTTTTCTTGTTCTTATTTCTACAAGGTATGTAGCAAGAACCCAAGGATTCTTTTTCCTGACAGCCCTGCACTTGAAAACTAAAAGTATGTATTAAAAAAAAAAATCCCATTTACTCCAACTTAGATTCAACTCTAAATTCAGTGAATAACTTAGTAAAGTAAAATGACAACACATGGAGTTTTCACTTCGGAAGTCCAAGGACATTTGGTGTTAGCATCACACAAACGTGAAATCTTAGGACATAGCTCAATCTATCTCTTCTCCTCCCTCACAGAATATGCAAGATGAAAATAAAAAGGTGACTCTATAATTTTAGTAACTGTGTGGGTGACAGCAGTATAATGTGAATTGATAACTAGATAAATGCTCACAGATGCCTGGGAAAGACTTGTGCTATTTGGCAGGCACATGAAAACTCACATATTCACTTTGATATACAAAAGAACATGACTTTCTAAAAGTGAAATCAAATGCAAATATTGATACGGTTCACAGGCTATATCATAACATAATACAATCTTGCAAAGCCCTTTTATGCCATGAGATGAAAGACACAATGTCAAAACACAGGTTACAAATCCCAGGATGCTTATGTGTAAAACCAATACCTTCAAGCAACTCCCATGAGATTGGACCTGCAGAATAAAAACGCACAGAACAAAAGTTTGACATCATCATGTAGAACTTCTTATACAAAGCAAGAAAATTAGTAAGGCAAAAGAAAGGAATTTTTCTGTACAAGGTAAAGAGATGTTTTTAAATAAAGAAACAGGTAAAGTGCAGAAGAATTGTAAAAGGTAAAGTCAACGTTGTAGGAGCTGAACAAAGAATTTTTGTATTTGTAAATATTGGTATTGAATAAATACAAACACAATATATTTAATATTCTTCTGCTACTTTACAACAGAAACCCTTTTACATACCTTTATGAGACCCAACTCCTAAAGCATAATGAAATAGAAGTAAGTGAGAAGAATGGAGACACTAAGAAAATGGACAGAATTTGTGACCATTATGTTCAGCAAAATATGTCAAACTCAGAGTTTCAAGGGTCCTATTTTTTCTCTCATATGCAAAACCTAGAGGGGAAAAAGGAAAAGAAAGGTAGGAGCAGATCTCCTAAAATCAAAGGGAGATCAAAACAGGAAGAGAACAAAGGGTGGAAGGTGGGGAGGTACTGGAGAGTGATATTGGTAAGTACTGGGGAGTGATATTGGTCAAATTATATTGTTATATTGTGTGCATATAAGAATGTGTAATAACAAATCCCATCATTATGTACAACTATAATGCATCAATAAAAAATATGGAAAAAAAAGAATGGAGATACTAAAAGATCTAATCAAGTTTAAAAAAAGTAAAAGAAACAAACTCTATGCTAAAGGTATATTACATTTTAATGAATTATTAAGATACTTCAATAAAATACAGACATAAGGGCAAAAAAAGGTATTGAAAGGTTTTTCCCCCTAGAGATATTTACATAATTATTTTTGTTCCAAATGATTATACTGATTTTAATTGTTCAAATGTGTGTGGTTTGAGAACATGTGACTTGTCTAACAGAAAAGGGAAAGGAATTTACACAAAAAGTGAAATAATATTGTTGTGGACTCGTTTTTTTACTTTGGTTTTTAGATCTCCCATCAAAGTAATAATGGATGAATAATTTTCAATATAGTATTCCAAAAAAGCCTAAAGAAAAGTCAATCATGAAGTACCCAGGACAGCTATATATTCTGACTAAAAATTATATATTTGATCATTAAATAAAAATGGGGAAAAAAAATCTCCCTCTCTACTCACTCCAGCTGCCCAGGGAATTTGTGTTCCTGACATATTGCTAGTACATAAGCAACTACAGGCTCTGTATTCTATGGAACAAGAGACAAGAAAAACAATAAAACCAAAATATGGTCTGTAGCACACTAATAATGAATATAAATCTGTGACAAAATTGATCAAACAAAAAGTGAGGAGACAGTGATAAACACTTAAGGACTAATAAAGCTTCACTAAGACTGGAAACTTTCTAAAAATCAGAACATTAGGGCTCGGATTGTGGCTCAGTGGTAGAGTACTTGCCTCACATATGTGAAGCACTGGGTTCAATTCTTGGCACTGCATACAAATAAATGAATAAAATTAAGGTCCATCAACCATTAAAAAAAATAAAAGTTTTTAAAAAAATCAGAACATTATGAACAAATGTTATACTATTGAATTTGAAAACCTAAGATATGGGAAGAACTTCTTAAATAAGACACTAAAAGCACAATCCACAAAGGAAAAGATTAATAAGTTTATCTTCAATAAACTTAAAAAAGCTTCTTTTCATCAAAAGCCATACCACTGACTGAAGGACTATGTTTAAAATGCACAAACTGACAACTGATCCAGGATTCATAAACTCCTACTGACCCAATTAAGGAAAAAACAAGCCAGTCTAGTACAGAACTGAGCAATGGATAAACAAGCAATTAACAGAAGAGGAGCCCAAATGGATTTTAACACGAAATATGTAGGCTGCTCTGTCTTCTTTATAATCACATCCACTTAATGGCCAAAATTTAAAATTCTGACGTAACAAAAGTGTTGCTAAAGACAAAGGGCTAGGAGAATTCCTGCAGCCTCTTTATGGGATTGTACATTGGTGGAACAGATTTAAGGACAATTTAGCATCATAAAGTTGAGCATGGGTGAATTCTGTCACCCAGCAATTCCACACCTAAGTTTGTGTCCTAGAAAAACCTTGGGACAGGAAACATGTGCAAGATCTGATCTTCATAGTGACTGTCTATGTGGAGAAAAGATGAGATATGAGCTCATTGAGAGATACTAAACAGTCTTTAGTTTATTTGTAGGAACTCATTTCTTAAGCTATCTCATGGTATATAGTTATTCCTTATGTTCTTACCTATGAATTTTTTCATAAAGTAAAAAAATAATAACTTACCAAGCTATCCACATCAATGCTAGAGTTTACAGCCCACTGCAATGTGTTCATAATATTCATGGCTAAAGTTAGAATAATACCAACAGATCCTTCTCCTTCACCTATATGTGGAAAAAAACATATTTAAAAAACATGTCATTTGTCTCTTCTGTGAACCACTTTGTGCAGACCTCTCTTATGGCACAAATCACATTAAATTCACATTTCAATTTTATGCTGATTTTAACCATCTTTGTTTCCTCTTAATCCACCACCACATATGCCAGTAGCAAAAATGCCCCCAGATAGTAAACTTTCAATGAATGTTTTAAATCCAAGATGACTGAATAAAAGGAAAAAAAATGCCATTTTTATTAAAAAAGCTTCAGGTAGTGACAGAGTTGTTGGTCTTGGGTACATAGCATATTTTCTTTCCTCTACTGTTGCTCTGAATATAACATTAATGACAAATATTAGAATGGAACATGGAAAAGAAAGTCCTGGGTCCTGATGGGCTCCTATAGGAAGAATGAAAGAAAGGAAGGAAGGAAGGAAGGAAGGAAGGAAAGAAAGAAAGAAAGGAAAGAAAGAAAGAAAGAAAGAAAGAAAGAAGAAAAAACAAACTCAAAAGCTAAGGAGGTATACAAGTGAATAGCACCTGCACAATGTTTAGGTGTGCTTTATATATTTGCAAGGATGAATTTCCCTGCTGCTCAAAGGCAGTTAGAAAGAAAATGGACCTAGCATTTGACCAGGCAGTCAGAAACAAATGGGTCTGTCATTTGGAAAGAAAGAAGCTGCCCATTACATTTTTAAAAAGAAAAGAAAAGAAGAAATAAGAAACTAGCTCACTAGAAAGAAGAATGCTTAAGTGTTTAATTAGAGCAAATAATTTTGCAGGACTAGAAAGTACAACTAATTAAAATTTATAAGTATTCAGTATTTTGGCTATAAAAATTTTGAGATGTTCTTAAATTATTATAAATTTAGGTTATCAAGTCCTAATCAATTTTAGTTCTTGAATGCATGATAACATTGTTGTAAAGTTCAAAAATTGGGAGAAATAATTCATCCTAGTTTTTTATATTTATTTTTTAGTTGTAGTTGGACACAATACCTTTATTTTATCTATTTATTTTTATGTGGTGCTGAGGATTGAACCCAGGGCCTTGCACATGCTAGGCAAGCGCTCTACTGCCGAGCCACAACACCAGCTCTCATCCTATTATTAATTGAAAAAATTTTTCACAATTCCTACCTTCCTACAGAAGGTATTCCATAGACAGCAAAATTCTGCTGTTGTACTAAGTAACTCACTTTAAATACTTAAGATCCATCCAAGTCTCCAATATATTACTTGTTTTGGAGGCTAAGAATAAGATAAAATTTTAATAACATCAAGTAAAATAGCAGTTATAGAGTATTCTCTGTGGACTAGGCACTATACTGATGTTTTACATAAATTACCATCTTTAATACTCATCACAAATCTAGGGAGAGGTACTATTACTGTGTCTTCTTACACATGAGGAAAATGAGAAGCTTAGTGAAGTTAATTTATGTATGAAAGTTAATGTAGCTGAAGACCAGTTGAGCCCAGATTGATAATACCTGGGTGGCCAGTGTCCACTGTGGTTGGGCATGTGATTGGACTGGGAGGTTCTATATTATGCTGATTGTTAAATGCTTTGACTACTTCCCTGCTAACCCAGAATTCAATCAAACTTTACACCATCATAATATAGCACATGATATATTTGGGTTGACTTATTGTTAACAAATCCTCATTTATGTAATTATTCAGTCATTTTGATCCTATTTGATCTTTAAGTTATTAAATAAAAAATTTAAATATTCTGACTCTACAAGAAACTTTACTTTTAAAAATTATTGCCAAAAATTAGTGTGCTATGGGAGATTTATTATTTGCCTGCCCATTTATCTTCTTTTCATGGAGTCACTTCCCACTGTCCAGCTGAGAGAAAAACAAATGTGGAAAAGCAACTAGCCTCATTACAGTGTGGATTGCAGGTGGACCCTGATAAAAAAAACAAAAAACAAAAACAACAACAACAAAAAAAACTGTTTTCTGTTCCCTCCGGGGACTTTTTAATTAGATGGGCGAATGCTGCTGTTAATTCAAGAAGGAAAAAGCCACATAAAGTACACGTGCCCTAACTCTGGCACACCAAGAAAACCAGTCTTCAAAGAGAAAGGAATGACAGTTCTGGAATGGAATGGACAGAAGCCAGCAACTGGATTCAAAAGATGGCAAGGTCTCTGGTGTCTGTTCTGGCCCCTCCCAGGTACAATAGTGTTGCTTGCCCTTTGGATCCATAAGACTCCTGTAATTGTCCATTTGGGATTGAGCAGGATTCTGGTTTTACAACCAAACAATCCTGGATATTTGGCATTGAGTGGCATTTTCTCTCAATCTTTGTCTATTGTTATATACATAATACAGATAGATGATATATAGCTCAGAAATTAAACTTCTCAAAACCTCATTTATCTATATAGATTTGTATTTTACTTATTATGAAAAACTTAATGATTTTCTTCCAAAGATCCTAGAATTCAGAATCTTAGCATTTGAAAACTATAGCACTTTTATCTAAAGTATTTCCCTTCTCTGGTAATGTCTCCTCATGTGAAATTAACATTAGATAAAGAATGTCATAAACCAGTGGTTAAAAGAACAAAACTTATCAGGATGGGAGAAAGGCAAGAGAGGGAGGGAGAGAGGGAGAGGTAAAACAAGAGAGAGGTGGGGGGGAATGCTTCTTTCCCCCTGATTCCAAGAGCTGTTTAAAAAAGAAATCTATTGATTTTGAAGCCAGGACCCTTTACCAATATCAATATAAGAAGAGTAACTTTTTTCTACCAATCACAAATTTGCTGCTAACTGACGCTCTCTGTGTCTCAGTTTTTTTCTAAAGTGTGAAAGTAGAGATAACACCATATATAGCTCCAATGCAAAGAAATGATTTGCTCAAAAATAAAACAATATAAATTTAAAAAATCATTTGCTCAAGAGTAAACCATCAAATTTCTAATTAATAAACTGAAAAACAAGAACCTTTTAAAGACATCTACACTCTTTAACCTATAAAGAATGTAGCTTTTTATTCATTGACAACATTTTTACTTAAATGGCAGAAAAAACAAAAGAGGGAAAGGATTAGCGGGGAGGGAGGGGAAATGGGAAAGAGAGATACTAGGGTCGGAATTAGAACAAGATATATTCTATGCTTTCATAATTATGTCAAAATGGATTCTACTGTCATATATAACTAAAAATAACCAATAAAATGTGTAGTTAAATAGTTAATGAGTTCATAATACCTGTTGTTAAAATGGAAATGAAGGTAACAGCAATGAAGAAGATGACAAAAATAATTTCTATTCTCATTTGAAACCAGCGCAGCGTTGATAAATACAAGAACCAGTTGGCAGTATGTAAATTCAGAGCTTTGTGGAACAGAGTTTCAAAGTAAGGCTGCCGTCCAAAGGCACGAAGCGTCCATAGTCCTTTTAGACTTGTAACAAGATGAGTGAAGATTGGACTCCTGCCTGTGAAGTATTCCCATTGAAAACAATGCAAATCATGTAAACACAGAGTGCAATTTCAGGCTACCACGTTCTTAAAAAATGACTTAGAATACAGCATGCCATAAATGTCACAGGTCAGAGAGATCTTTCACTCGGGTACCACACTTTGAATAGTAGGATTGTTCATTTTTGATGAACTACCCTTTCCTTTTTCGTTGGCTACCATGGATGGCAACATACTGTAAAATCATGACCATTATTTACTCACATTTCTTGGCTACCTTTGGGCATTGTTCCTGAGAAAATGTTTTGTTTCGTTTCTTTAAAAACAATCCTTTCAAGTCTCAGTTAAGTTTATGTGACTTGATTTAGCTCAAAAATCCTGAAGCAGAAACACATTGGAAGTTTATCTCCTGAAAATGCACCCACAGGCAGGCTGTTACATAAAAAGGTGCTTCAAAAAGATCAAGGAGAGGCTGGGGACACACAAAAAGGCAGCCCTGGGACATAAAGGAATGGTCTGAGGATGATAAGACAAAGGGAAAAATTCTGTCTGGTGTTATTTAGGAACCCAGAGAAATTTCAGTAGTAGCAATACATTTTCTCTAGGTTCTATGAAAGTCTGTAGTAACCTTTTTGAAGTTTTTAAAATTTAAATGATATAAATAAATTATGAATGACTGTCTTAGGCACCAACTCTGGCCAGACTATACGCTTGTTTCAAAACCAAAATAAAGTCATGAGTTGGCAAAAATAATTTATGTGTGATGTAGTTTTCTTCTACAAATATATATTTCAAAAAAAATCATTGTTATATGATGTAAGAGTTTAAGAGCAGGGTTCTTTTTTTTTTCTTTCTGCAAAGTAGATTAACAATGGAGAATTCCCAAATGTTCTTTTGGTTTTTCTCTCAAGGCGAGCACTGTCATACCTTCAGACTCCAGTTGTTTGAGTTGTTGTGAGGTGCGGAGGAAATATGCCCTCAACAAAATAAAAGCCGCTATCACTGGCACTGTTGCTAGGAAGATGTAGGGTTGTAAAACAGAGACCACGGCCACAGCTCCAATCACAATTAATAACAACTGTAGGATCAAAGAAGACACTCCATGAGCAAACATTTCCATGTTGTAAAGTGAACAACACATGCCAGAGATTTCTTCTTTTTTTCTTCTTTACTTTTTTCTTTTTTTTCTCTTGTATGTATGTATGTATGTATGTATGTATTGGTTCTGGGGATTGATTGAACCCAGGGGTGCTTTACCTCTGAGCTATATCCCCATCCCTTTTTATTTTGAGACAAGGTCTCACTAAGTCTCCAAGGCTGGCCTCAAACTTGTTATCCTCTTGCCTCAGCCTTCCAAGTCACTGGAATTACAGGCATGTGCCACCACACCCAGCTCAGTGACTTATATTTGACCTGCACTCTTCCTACTCTTCTTAATAAGGGGCAGGTGTGTCCCTATTGTAGGGAAGACAGCTGTCTCAAAGTATACTTTTTTCCTCTATGTTCTATGAAAAAATATTTAAAATGTTTAGGGTTCTGGCAGTAACCTTTTTGAAGCTTTAGAAACATGGTGTTCTATGATCTCTTGGATACACTCATTTCCCAGACACATTGAAATAGAGTACAATAAGCAAATTTTAAATGAATATATTTTTCAGCTTGGTCTTTTAACCTGTTCTGAAATAATTTTAGTATAAATGTACATTTTAAAATTTTATTTTTATTTATTTATTCATTTATTTATTTAGGTACCAGGGATTGAACCCAGGGGCACTTAACCACTAAGCCACATCCCCAGCCCTTTTTATGTTTTATTTCTTTTATTTTGAGATAGGGTCTTGTTACGTTTCTTAGGGCCTCACTAAGTTGTGGAGGCTGTCTTTGAAATGGCAGTCCTCCTGCCTCAGCCTCCTGAGTTTCTGGGATTATAAGCATGTACCATCATGCCTGGTTTGTTGAGATAATTTTGGAAAATTAAGAACTTGTCTTGAAATCTTTTCAGTGAGAAATATCTGTCCTAAATATAGGTTAAGTCATCTAACTTCTCTGAGCCTAGTTTTCTCCTGTTTAATATTGAAAGACATTATATTTTAAATTTCACTCTTCTCCCCAACTTTCCTCTTCCCATTCTTGAAATAATTGGAGACACTCTAACAGCTTAATAAAAGATTTTGAGAAATGGCTAATTTAATGTGAAATGAGATCATTTTTTTTCTATATCAGGTATTGCCAAATGAATTCTGCACTTCACTTGAGCCCGTCCAACAGAGACATCGCTTCCTATTACCCAAAACTTGAACACTGTTGGTAATCTCAGAAACAGATATGCCAGATTGCTTTCTTCAGGATAAAGACTTAAATTCTACAGTTCTATAGGACATCAAATATATTTTTAAAAATATAAAAAGTCTGCTAATATTTACTACACAATAACCATTTGAATACAGTATCTGTCTGCAATAAGAATTAAAAACAAACCCATTATAACATTCACATAATAATCAAAAGGCCAGTTTTCCAAGTTTCCATGGTAACATGTATTTTCCAACTAGTTCAGAGGAATGTATAGTAGTATAAATGGGGCAAGGATGGGGAGTAGAATAAGTCTTTGAATGGGTTGCTATTTCCATTATAAACTTCAAATGATCATATTTCAAGGACATTAAATCTCCAATCATCAACAGCAGAAATGCCAGCCACCTATTCATTCAACAAGTTCTTGAATAAATTTTTACTGTTATTGACCTAGGTATATTATGACTTAATGAAGTAAATCTTAAAGAGAATCTTCCATATTCTCTTCCTGGCCTACAGATGCCACCAGAACAATGGGAAAGCTCCAAATACCCCCAATTACTATGTGGCAAGACAGTTCATCAATGGAAAATCATTTCATTAATGACAAATCACAGTTTTTCAAACCTGGGTCAACTATTTCTAAAAAATAGGAGCTCTTGAAAAAAAAGAAAGACTAAGTTCCAAGTATGGTTAAGGCAGGAATATGGTTTAATTTAAATGGATCATCACATTAAATATCAGCATGCCTAAAATCAATTGCTGTTGCATTGGTGATATCAGGAATGGTCAGCTACTCCATCAGGATCAGGGTCTCTTATTTGCTATTGGCAGTTGTAAATTGCACTGTGTTAATTTTGACTTATGCCATTCTTACAATACAATGCCAATTTGGTGAGGTTTTCCTTAAACATTGGGTGGGAAAGTGATTCTGCTGGTATAAGAAACACACTAGTCTTGTCTTCTATTGAAAGCATTATTTCATTTTTAATGAAAGCTAAGATGGCAGAGACCCTTAGGAACACAATTGTAACTATCTTAACATAGAACAGGTGGTGCTATAGTTTGGATCTTAAATGTTTCCAAAGGCCTCAGTGTTAAAGGCTCTGTCCCCAGCTTGGGACTATTGGGAGGTGTCAGCAATTTTAAAGATGGGACCTAGTAGAGATCTTTGTGTCACCAGGAGTTGTAGCCTTGAAGGGGATAGTGGAACCCCAAACCCTTTCTCTCTTTTTAGTTCCTGGTCATGAGGTAAGAGATTTTGTTCCATCACACTGTGCTGTCTCACAGGCCTAAAAGCGACTGAGCCAACTGATCATGGACTGCAACCTCTAAAACTGTGAGCCAAAATAAATCTTCCTCCTTCATAAATTGATGTGTCTTAGTCATTTGTTACAGTAATAGGAAGTTGTCTAAGATAGGTGGGATTGGGTAGCTATTACACTGTGCTAGAGAAGAATTGAGAAGGTGGCTACATTTGGAATTGAGTAATTCACACAATTATCAGATTTCTAGCAACTGTAATTACCCAGAGTACAGTCCAAACCAAAAATTAATGAAAAATAAGTCTCAGTCTTGAAAAAAGTAACTTCTTTTTCTCCATAAAAGGCCATCTTTAGAAACTGAGGTCAGAGCCTAATAATTTAGCCCTGTGTGCAAAATTAAAGACACTGACTGGTTTAATATATTTGATACTCTAGTTAGAGAAAAACTATTAAATTCCATCCTAGTTTTTAATTCATAATCAATTAAATAAAAATCATTCTAGGCCATGTATATTAACAAGAGGGCACCAATCAATTAAATAAAAACACAAATAAATGGAGGGATTTTAGGACAAGATAAAATGTGAGCACACATTTCTAAAGCCCACTCATCTTTACCAAAATCCTAAATGTCCCCAGCAAACAAACAAAATAAGAAAATAGAATATGAAAACCTAAGAGGTTTTCCTGCTCCTAAGAAGTGGTAGCACATTTCCATTCAGCTCAAAGCATCCTGAACCAGGTTTAATGACATATACCTGTAACCCCAGCTGCTCAGGCTGAGGCAGGAGGATCAAAAGTTCAAGGCCAGCCTCAGCAACTTAGGGAGACTCTGTCGCAAAATAAAAAGGACTGGGGATGAAGCTCAGTGGTAAAGTGACTCAGGTTCAATCCTTAGCACCAAAATTTTAAAAAATTTAAAAATTAAAAACAAAACAAAACAAAACAAACAAACAACAGAAAACATTCCTGACACTGAAGGCCACAAAGAGTTTCTTAAAATAGGAACAGAGGATAATAATGTTCATTTTGGAATCAGTTAAACGAACAAACAAACATTAAAAGCCTATTTAAACCCATGCAATGAACACCTGATTTGGCATCTAATTCATATATTATGAGGAATCCTTGAAAATGTCTAAGCACAGATTAATGGGGATCAATAAAATGAATAGAGGGATGGGCAAAGATGTGAAAGACTGGTTGCAGAGATCAGAACAGCAGGACACAGTGCATAGACTTATACTAGATAAGAAAGAAGAAATCAAGAGTTCTTAAAGTTTTGAGGCTGAAAACAGAATTTTAAATTGTATTTAAATGAGTATTTTAAAATACTCATGCTTCTATTCCACAAATAAATTATTTCTCAGATATAGAGGTAAGTAGGATGCTAGGATATAGTTTTTTCTTTGTTTGCCTTCAAGAAGAAATTTTTTATGGATGGTCCAATTCCAGCAAGCCAGTCTGAGCCATATAGCTTTAGAACTGAAAGGGACCATCATCAGGTTTAATTTAAGGTGACAAAACTTAGACCCTTCAAGATTCAGTGCCTTGGGCTGGGGTTGTGGGTCAGTGGTAGAGCACTTGCCTAGCATGTGTGAGGCACTGGGTTCGATCCTCAGCACCACATATAAATAAAGGTCCAGTGACAACCAAAAAAAATTAATAAATAAATAAAAAGATTCAGTGCCTGTTCAAGGTAAAACACTGATAATGATAGATCTTCCATTTTCATAATACAGCATTCTAATCCAGAAAGCAGCTTTGTCAGAACATCAACAAAAGTTAAGAAACAGAGTGACGAGACATTAAGGGATTTCTTTTTGAGAAAGATAATTAATAGCTATGCCTTATTTTGTGCACCAGATCTATTCCTAAAATATTGTGAACAGAATGATTTTTATTTAAACATAATGAAATATAAACCAGAGACACACTCAACATAAGGGAACCCCTATGATAAATTATTTAACAAAATAAAAATTAAATTTTTACTGCATTTAGATTGTTATATATTATCTTTCCATAATTTCCATAATGGACATCTTCCATTATAAATAAAATTGGTAAATTACAATAAAAGAGCTCCACCTAACTAGCGACCATTATGTTAACCGAAATAAGTCAAACTCAGAAGGTCAAGAGTCATATTTCTCCTCATATGCAGGAGCTAGCAAGGAAAAAGGAGAAGAAAAGGAGAGGGAATCTCATGAAAATCAAAGGGAGAACAGTAGAGGAAAGGAACCAAGGAGTGAGGGGGAAGGTGGAGGGAGTTCTTGGGAGTGACACTGAACAAATTAAATTGTTATATTATCTGTAACATGAATATGTAGTAACAAATCCCATGATATTGTATAACTATGATGCACCTATAGAAAATGTGGGGGAACAAAAGAGCTCTGCCTAACCACTTGTGAAGGAATAGCAAACGAAGCTCAACAGCATTAGAATTTGAGCAGAAATTATTCAAACTGACATAAAAGAAAGGAGTTGAGATCCATCACATATGTCAAATGTTAATTTATAAAATAAATATTTAAAAATTAGCTCTCCCAGAGGATTTTTTTGGTGAGCCTCAAACTGATTTAGAAGATGCCCAGTAAGCCACAGAAGTAGAAAAATAACTATCAAGAAGGTACCATGCACCATTCATGAACACATTCGCAATCAGGCGAAGATATTCATTCCAATCTGTACCTCATTTAATAAGATTATATTTGGCACCAGTGATTTGCACTTCTAGAATGAGGAACAAATGTCCAGCATTTTAAAGAAAGACACAGGAACATTCCTTTGAATGCCCGAATTCAAAAATGGATTAAAACATTCCAGCAGGTGCTGTTGAGTTATATCTCTAAACATAGCAACTGAAGGAAATCCAAAATGCAAAAGGTCACTTGGAACAGTAAAAGTATTTGATTAGCAATCATTGCAGATGAGGCATACTGACAGGATGACTTTTCTGCATCTGCCGATGTTGTTTATGTATACACACATGCATGGTAATCTTTTTTTTTTTTTAAGTTCTTTTAATGCAGCAGTACTGTACTGGGGACAGAGAATAGAGCAAGGACAGAGAACAATTCATCCCCAGATGGGCAGCATTCTGTTCCAACTGCTTCCCTAAGCAAATGCCATTGAGGCCCATGGCATTTGGTCTCCAGAGCTTCAACTAAACCAGATAGAAAGCCCAGAAAGCTATGTTCAATCCTGGTCCAAAAGCCAAGAGTATCAGCTCATAACACTCCTTAGTTCTGTCACTTTAGAGTCCTAATGTATCTGTAAGGCCACTCTTATCTCCATGTCTTCTTTCCTTCTTCAACTCTCACCACCCCATCAGACTCTCACCCCAGGGAGTCAGCCTCAGCCCAGCCACCCTGCAGGCCCATTCACATCTGTCACTCCAGGAGAGCCTTTGGGTAGCATGACTTTTTCTTTTTCCTCTCATCTGTTCAGAAATTTACTATACTTCTGCCTCTTCACTTGGGGAAACTGATTAGCTAATCTGTGCCAAAGTGTTCATGTGGAGACTGCTAATCCAACTTCATTTCAACATGGACCATTTGGAGGTAGGTGGGCTTCAACAAAAAGTGATGCCAAAATAAAAAAAATATCATGTTTTGTGGCCAGCAATGGGGTGGGGTAATTGTTTGTTAGTTATTACAGCTAGGGGTTGTCTTGGGTTTGGGGCAGGTAAATAGGTTTGACTTGTTACTGCATTTATTAATGTTATGCCTATTTTGAAGAATTTTGATGTTCAAAAAATTTATACAATAAGCAGGACTTCAACTGTCAATCAAATGAAAACTGAGCTAAAACTTATTTATTTCTTTTTGTAATTATTGAAAAAGCAATATGACACACGCAAAGATAATAGTTAATTAACAGTGAATTTTTACAAACCTGGATGAAGTCAAATATGGTAAGAGGCAGAAGATCATCCAAAATTGCTATATCTTTGGAGAATCTATTAAGAATCCCACCTATAATATGAAAGAAGCATATATCTCAAAAATCAAGTAATTTTAAAAGACATATCAATATATTCAATACTAAACTTAGATCATAGCAGAAACATTCAGGTATCATATGAGAATTGGCATGTATTAAAAATAAGGACTTTCAAATTTTAGTCTTGTTCAATTTCTAAGTAACTTTGTGTTCAAGTTGTTGTCCCCTACTTTCCAAGGTTTTTCTGGTGTGGGGAGGGTACCATGGATTAACCTTAAAAGCCACATTACCGTCCCTTCTTTATTTTTTATCTGAAGCAGGAACTAGCTAAATTGCTTAAGACCTCACTAAATTTCTGAGGCTGTCTTTGAACTTGCAATCCTCCTATCTCAGCCTCCTGAGCCACTGGGATTACAGGCATGTACCACCATGCCTGGCCTATGTTTCAACTGTTATAAAACACAGCTTCCTATGGGATGCAGATAAAAAACAAATGTCTTTAATAGTTATTTAAATAGCTATTTAAATATTTATTTAAATACAATCTTATTTGTGCAATCTTGAGTTTAAAGATCATTCACTGGATATGCTATCACCATTTCCTTTATGTCTGTATTCCATAACATAGACCTCTCCCTCTCTTCTAACTTCTCCAGGCTACCTTTCTGACACATCTCTGCTGAATCCATGATAGTTCTCTCTCTCTCTTCGTACCCACTCTGTGGCTCTCCTTTGCCATGTTCTCTTTCTATGCTCTTCACTGGCAATCTAAGTTTTAGCCTGTCTTCTGAATTCCAGACTCACATGATTAAGTCGGATCAGTTGGGTTTTTTTGATCAAAAAAGTTACATATGGAGTGTCTACCATGTGTCAGGCATAAAGCCAAAAACTGAGATAATAGAGGTGAATAAGCCAAGCTCCCTGCCCTTGAGGAATTCATTGTCTAGAGAGGAGTTAAACAAACAATTAGATAAAATGTAACATAATACTGTACAAACAAAGTAATTCTGAACTTTATCATTCATCCACTATTAACTGCAGGATAAAGTCCAAAATTCTTAGTTTAATATTTAATGCTTTTCATAATTTGGCCTTAAGTGACCTAGCAAGCACCAGCTTCCTCTACCCAAATATCCTATTTCAGCCAAGCTGGTCTATTCTTGATAAACACATTCTACACTTTCCTACCACTCTTCTTTTCCCCATTTGGTTCCTTCTGCCTGGAAACCCTTTCCCCTCATCTCTGCTTGTCAAAATCTGCTTCCTACATGAACTCCCCTCCTGCAAGAAAGCCTCGGTGTGTGCTCCAGCTGCAGGTAAACTCTTCACCCTTGTCTGCACCTCTGTGTCACAGGACTCCATGCATGTTGTATATCACAGTTGCTTGTGCACATCTGTCTTATCTCTTTTTTTTAGGTTGTCACTACTAGAGGTCAATGGGATCATACCACATTCATTTTGTATCATCACAGCCCAAGCCAAAAAGCCTTAAATGTAGGAATTTCTCAACAAATAGCTATTGATTAATATGTTCTTTTGCATAATTCATTAAACATGTTCATATATCTTTCCATAAACGTACAAAAAGTTGAAAAAAAAAGAGTCCATGGGATTTATAATCACTGTCTAGAAAATGAAAGTTTGTTTTTGTTAAAAAGAAATATCCTGGTGCTTACTATACTTCAGATGGTAATATTCTGTCAAAATACACATTCACATTTTCATTCATTTGATGTACTTTGCTGAGCATCTATTATTTGTCTGTGTAGGCTTAAGGTCATTCAAAAGTGACATGAAAATCAGACAAGGAGTCATAGAAAATCAAGGTCAATGTGCAATTGCAGAAGGGCACATCTGGGAGAAATTATAAGTCCCTTTACACTGGTTGTTGCCAAGTATTGCAGAGAATAACTAGGTGAAAGAATGGGAGCTATTGGCCCGTGAATCAGCAAGAGAGAAGGATTTTAAAAGAAAGCATAATCCTTGCATACAAATACAGGAGGTGGCAGAGGAGGGGCAGGAACAGGGCATAGAGATATTAAGGTCAACTTACTATTTCAGTTCTCAAGAGCATAAATAAGAAGGAATACAAACAACACAGTAATGTTTAGGAATCATCCTGTATGATGCAAGTTGGGAAAGTAAGGCAAATGAGAAAAAAAAAAGAGTGGATCATTTAAATATGAAACCAAGAAGGCGCAGAACCAACCACAAGTTGTGTGTAAAGGAAAGAGGAAATCAGAAAAGTGAAGAGGGAGAATGGGAAGTGTAGCCCCCAAGAGAACAACACTACAAAAGAAAACTGTGATGGGAAACTAACATTGATTTCATCTTGGCTTGTTAATAGGCAAGAAACTTGTCCTGTTTCACTCTCACAAGACCCTCTGAGATATTTTTTCTTTATCCTGCCCTACAGGTAAGGAAGCCAATGCTTAAGAGTAACTTCCTCATGATCACTTTTATGGGGCCAAACCAGGCCTCAAACAATCCTCGTATTCTTTCCATTGTATTTTATAGCCCATTTCTGATTCTGGCAGAAATTCAGGCAAATCCCCTACATTCTCTGGGTCTCAGATTTCCATAAGAAATGAACTCACTGGATCAAGTGAACTGAGCATCCCATTAGGTCTAAAATTCAGAATGCTAAAACATAGGATGCCAATGAGTATATCCAAAGGAGGCAAACCTTTAAGTGACCCATAGCCTTCAAAATAAACATAAAGATCTTCCTATGTACCAACACTGAAATTTTGTTACCCACAAAAAATAAGTCTTTCTTGTCTTGATACAAATCACTCTGTAAGTCTTAATCTTGAAACATATTCCTCATTTCATAGTCAAGTATTTCTGTGTCCTCCTCTTGCTTGTCCTCCTCTAAGGATGATGGCTTATTCATCTATGTACCATCCACTCTCTGGCTTAGTGCCACACACAGTGAACTTGACAGATGGCTGTAAGAATACAACTTATTAAATCATTAAGTCTTTAAGTGTGAAATTGTCTAAAGGGGAATCAATGGAACTCATTAATTTCAAAGTACCTTATGACCCTAAGTTTTGAAATTTTGGGGGCCCTTTATTCCACTACCATTACTTTCTATGACTTTAACTATTATGGTGTCAAAAATAGTTTCAAAATACATTTTTTTATTTCCACCCTGGAAAAAATAAAATGGAACAAATTCTTGATCATTCCTAAACAGGTACATAAAACTAGATTATTCTGCCCTATGAAATGAATATTAACTTTATTAATAGAAGAATTATACATTTTCCTTGATCCCTTCAAGTCTTCTCCTTCTTGAAATAGCACTATTTAAAGATGTCTAGAAGGTGACTAGAGCAAATATTTGAAAAGTACAACTGATTCAGAGAAGACTGCTGCTGCTGCTACTGTTCTATCACATTCTCCAATGCTCCGAGGCCCAAAACCACAAATATACGGAGCACTGGAGGAACCCAGCAACCCCATCAGGGTAGTGCCCAGGACACATTGTCCATCAGATCCCTCATCAGACAAACCAGAGGGAGCGCAGGGTTGGACATCTGCGTCTCCGCCAGAGCAGTACTAACTCCAGAGATGGGAGTTCAAATCATTCCCACAGGGGTAAAAGGACCTCTTCCCAAAGGAACAGTAGGCTTATTATTGGGACGCAGCTTTTCTACTCTAAAAGAACTTATGATAAGTCCTGGGGTAATTGATCCCGATTATGAAGGTGAAATAAAAATTATAGCCAGTTCTCCAAAGGGTATATCAGTAATTTCACCAGGAGATAGAATAGCACAGTTACTAATAATACCCAGCCTACATAATAAATTTTCCAGTCATACTGTAGAAAGAGGTTCCAAGGGATTAGGCTCCACAGGTGTAGATTGGGCTATGCTTTCTTTAAATTTAGATTCTCGCCCCATGCTAAAACTAAATATTCAAGGACATGAATTTAATGGGCTACTGGATACAGGTACAGACCTTAGCATCATCTCTCGTCAAGAATGGCCAAAACATTGGCCATTACAACAAGCCACTCAAATGCTTTGAGGCCTAGGAGTGGCGACTAATCCCCATAGAAGTGCAATGGTATTAGATTGGAAGGATCCTGAAGGATGTGAAGGAACTATACAGCCATATGTATTGGATCATCTTCCCATAAATTTATGGGGACAAGATGTCCTAGATCAATTAGGTTTGACATTAACAAATAACATCAACCAAAATGCACCCACTATTATGACTAGACAAGGTTTTAGGAAACGAAAAAGATTAGAAAACCAAGAACAAGGTATAGCAGCACCAATACAAATAGATCAAGGAACAGACAGACATGGGTTGGATTTTCAGAAAGGGCCACTGAGACAATAAAAATTACTTGGAAATCAGAAAGACCAGTGTGGGTTCCTCAGTGGCCCCTGACTAAAGAAAAGATACAAGCAGCCCATGACCTGGTCAAAAAACAATTAGCGGAAGGACATATACAACCTTCTGTATCTCCCCATAATACTCCCATTTTTGTCATCAAAAAGAAATCTGAAGGATTTAAGAGCCATTAATAATGAGATGGTTATTATGGGACCTGCTCAATCAGGGATTCCTCAATTGTCTGCTTTGCCAAAAACCTGGTATGTTTTAGTTATAGATATTAAAGATTGTTTTTTTTTTCAATTCCAATTCATCCTGAGGATAGTCCACGTTTTGCATTTACTATCCCTGCACTGAATCATGAAGGTCAAAACTCCCGTGCTGATCAGTAGTGGGATCGCGCGGAGGGAGAGGCTTGTGGGAAGCCGGTGGTGGCAGTTGGGGCTCTGAGGATTTTTCCTGAGGAGCTGTTTTGTTTGGCGTGTGTGGTTCTAAAAATAAAGTTAGTTTCTTTTGACAAGTGGCTCCTGATTGTGTCTGCTACTGTTCTATCACTTTCTAATAAATTAACCCACTCTAATTGTCTGATCTAGAAAGCCACAGGAGCCACAATATATGATTGCCTGTTATATCTGAGAAATGCACATGCCAGTCATAAGGAGGCTCAACAAAGTATAGATGACACTCTGCAAAAGCCAGTTCCTCAGACTGGGGTTGTGGCTCAGTGGTAGAGTGCTTGCCTAGCATGTGTGAGGCACTGGGTTTGATTCTCAGCACTGCATACTAATAAATAAAAATAAAGGTCCATTGACACCTACAAAAAAAATTTAAAAAAATAAAAAGCCAGTGGCTCTGCTGGGAAGTCATCTGAGCCGCAAGCCCTTCTGATGATGGATTAGCAGTTTCATTTTGTAGACCTAATCAAGTACCTGCTTTCAACGTGTTGAGGGTTGACATGGGTGCTTGTAGAACAGAATGTAACATTTTGTGATGTAAGATTTTTGACACTGTGATTAGTGTATGCACCAGTGGCAAACCTCTGAATAATCCCAGAGCAAGCAAAGTGTCAGCTATTCCCACGTAAATGTAAAAAACATAATAGAAGCTGGTGCTGGTGACAATCACAGCATAGCTGTTATTTGCATTTTTAGTACTATTCCCTTCATCTTGAGGAGGATTGCTGTAAAACAAAAGGTAAAATGTTATTTGGCAACCAAACTTGTCTACGGAATTTCCAATACACACAAAAACTAAATTTGTGTCTAAAGAAACATAATCTATTGGATTAACCCTTAATCTCAAAATTTTCTATTGCAATAGAGTAGATTAAGCTTTTTATACCATTGAAATAGATATAATTGATCTCTATTAGATCAAAATATTTAGAGAAAAGTATTAAGTATATAATGTTGTTTCAAATATTTTATTGAATGTCACAAAAGTTGAACATAACTAATTCCTTTAGAAATGGCAAAGAGCTGCAGGAACTACACATACTCACAAAATACAGTTGACCTATGGAACTGTTGGTCACATATCCATGGATTCAACCAACAGTAGATTGAAAACATTTTTTAAATTGCATCTATACTGAACATATACATATTTGGGGGCATTATTCCCTGCACAATTCTTTCTAATAGCTATTTATATAACATATTGTATTAGATATTACAGGTAATCTAGAGATTAATTAAAGTATATGAGAAGGTAGGCAGAGGTTATATGCAAATACTACATCATTTTACATAAGGAAATCAAGCATTTGCAGATTTTTACACCTGTGGGGGTCCTGGAACCCATTTCCCTCAGAATGTAAAGGATGACTGGGATTTGTATTTTCAGTTATAAAATACAGTGGGGAAATGAAACACAGGGGATATTGTAATATTTCATAAGACCCAAGTAATTGATGCAGATAAAATTTAATTCACAATAAGACATAAAATACTCACTTTTTCAGTAGCCACAACACAACCAAAGAAGCAGCCACCTGGAATAGAACAACACACAGTTGATTTTTTTTCTAACATCATTACTTATTCTTTCCATGTATGCCTCTATCTTCAATATGACTAGCAGCATGCATACAAACATTTTCATTATTGTTTGCTTTCCTGGGTCCAGCAGCTGCAATAAGGGTTCTAAGCATCATTATTTGTGGTAAGAACACATTAAGTTTATGGAACTCAGTTTTCACTGAGGTAAATAGAGCCAATTCTTTCCTTCATTCAACAGGTACTACTCATTGAACCTCACAAAAGAAGTAAGATTATAGCTAAATGTTTTAAATAATGCACTTTATTTTTTACCAGCAGATAATTTATCTCTTTGGTTGCCAAAAATAATTTCATTTGGTGTGTAATGATTATGGATGATTAATCCTTGTGAGAACAATTAATTATTGGAAAAGATGAGATTAATATTTATGAAAATAAATAGTTTGACAGTATATAACTGCATAGTTTATGAATTAAGATAAGTTACATTCAGGTTAAAACACATTATCAGTATGAGAATTTCTTAGGAATTAGGACTTTCTCAAGGTAAAGACATTCAGCTGAGGAATAAATGTTCTATACCATACCCCCCCAAAAATTTTTTTTAAACAACTTTGATTTTTATAGTCTTTTGATATTTAAATTATATGTGCTCTGTTCTATTTCAATTTGACATTCCATTCTCATAAACCTTGTGGAGAAATCTAATCTCATTCTGATACCATCACAATTGTCATGTTAGAATGACTGAAATGTAAGAAATCATACAATTAGCTAAATATTAACTTTATCAGAGAATGAAATAGAAAAAGCAAGCAATTGTGAGTAAGGTGATTTTAGAATGGTGCACAGAATAAAAATAAAGTGGGGAGAAATAAATTCACTTGGAATAAGGGTCTAGCATTTCATTCTTGAATTTATCTTAAGGCCACTATATTAAAAAAAACAAAAAACTCAAGGGGAACATTTAGCATCAATTAAGAAATTACACTTTGAAGTACTATACTTTAAAAAGGTGTATGCATTTTAGTTAAATTTACATATCAGAGGCACATAGAATGATGAAAAGTCTAATGGTGTTGTTCGCACTTTCCTACTTTTCTTCATTGTACAAATAGCCTCCATGCACTCTCTCAAAAAAAGAAAAACTATCTTGCTTTCATTGAGATTCATAAAAATTTTAAATGACAAGAAACCCAGGATAGTCTAGACTTTCCAAAAGTCTTTGTTCCATACAAATGTGTTCCTATTTCTTCCAACTAATCAAACTACTCAAGATCTAAGATAAGTGTACATGCTTTGAGTCACTCTTTTATTATTATAGTCCCCCTTTGTTCCAATTAAAGGAGTGTCAATAATGCTGGCATTGCCAACTTCTCTGAATGTGAATACATCTCGGTAAAAATATAATGTTTGCTAATGGAACAATGCCCAAAGCAGTTTTCTAAAGAACTGGCCCAGTCATTGTAATATAAAGCTATCTCCTGACTCTATCCACATGGAATTACAAACTCAAACTGCTTTTATTGACTACAGCCAAAACATTTTCAAGAACTCCACATAGTGGTTTTAGTAACATTATTTGAGGCACATAAAAATAGTTGAGTCCATTCTATCACTTCATTTCCAAAATGCTTAGAGTTTATAAAGTTAACACAATTTCGGATAGAGTGATAGTCCCAGATGATTAGCAAAAAGGTTTTCTATTTTTCAGGGTTTTAAACATCATTCCATACCAAATAGAATGCAGTATACTTTAATACATATTTTTCAATATTTTACTGGCCAAATCATTCCTTAAAATATAGATTCATGATCAGAAAAGTGCTCTAAGAGAATTGCCATCAGTTAGCATAGGAAGTAATACCAAGGGATTTCTCTACATCCTCATATTCCTAACAATGTAAAGCCACTCAAGAGATTCCTTATTAACAGAGAGAAAGGAAGTCATTTAATTAAAAAAAAACATAAAGCAGTTCTCTGACACTTTGCTAAAAACCATCGAATAGAAGATCTGAAAAGGACCTTCAGAAGCTTCCATCAACTACACCCTCTGATAGTTGCAAAGGAAAGGAAAACATCTCCTAGTCTATTCTTGGCATTCTTCTCTATCAAATCAGTAATGTACAGTCAAGCATGTCCACTAGAAAGACAAGTGCAGTAGAAATTTTAAAGTCTGTTTGGTGTAAATATCTAAGAACTTAACAGATGATATTATTCTGTAAAGGAGAAAATGTTACAAAAATAGAAAGGGAGACTGATTCCTTCTTCAAAATGACACACTCATGTTAAAAATTAGCAAACTGAATAAACCAAACAAATACATTCAATTTAGCAGTCCTGAAAAAAAGAATTTTTAAATGTAAAAATGGGGGGAAGGTTAAGTATATCATATTGCAAAAGAGAAGCATATTGAACCTATTCTGTAAAAACATAAATCTAAATTAAAATATTACCCTTATTAAAATTTTAAAAAGTAAGTCACTTCCATGGAGAAAAAAATATATATCTTAACATTTCTTTTAAGTTTTTCAATCATAAATATGGTGCCCTGAAGAGAGTTTAAAAGAACTACACTATTATGCTGAATTAGCATCTGTACCATGATATGGAGTATCCGTGAGATGTTCCAATGGTAATAAGAAATGGACACACTAGAATTAAGAAAGAAGCTTAGGCTAAAAAAAAACTATGTAAATTTTGATTCAAAGAAAGCAACAAAATTGTGAACAGTATTGAATGATCTGTTTAGATGTATAACTGTGCACATAATTTAAAAATCAGTATTTTTCTCTATTACCATGTTTTCATTATTCAAAATTTTAGAGCTAGATAATTGGCAGTGCCTATAGGATATTGGGCAAAAAGCCACAAGATTTATTTTTTTAATTTCTTGTCCAGAAAAGAACACTATTAATCATTTTTCCCATTAAGAAGGCAATTTTTATAATAATTGTGAAAGGTTAACTAATATGAGTAGTTATATAGCATTTATATCTTCTTTCATAAATTTAGTTTCTTGCCCTAAACTTCTCTTTTGTTTTTCTGGTCCTGGAGGGAATTAAACCCAGGAGTGCTTTACTAATGAGCTACATCCCCAGTCCTTTTTATTTTTTACTTTGACATAGGGTCTTTCTAAATTGCTGAGGGTCTCACTAAATTGCTGATACTGACTTTGAACTTGTGATCCTCCTGCCTCAGCCTCCGAAGTAGAAGTAGTGGGGATTACAGGTATGCATCACCATGCTTGGCATTGTCTTCTTAAGTGAGTAAATACTATTGTATACATGTGTGGTAATTAGTTAATTACACATCATTCTGTAAATAGTTAATTACACTTCATTTTGAAAGGTACCTTATTTGTCCTCTTCAGACAAATAAGTTCAATTTTATGGAGCTGCATGAGACTCACATCTTAAAAATTAACAGAAATTACCACCACAGTCAGGCACTTTTTTCTTGCATAAGTCTAAGACAATTAAGTAACGTAAGTAACTTGATATTTCAATATGGAGGGATCAAATCATTAATAAGGACTGGTTGAGATTAAAATAGGGCACAGGCTGGGTTCCATTCACATTAATGTTAGTCATTTGGCAGGACTGAAATTAATGAGGTGCATTTGAAGTACATTTCAATACAATATTTATTACTCATATGTGGGCATCAAATTACCCAACCTTTTATTTTTGTTAAAGAGTAAAAGAAATTATTGGAATTATATCACTGTTATGGACTTGTTCACCTCAAACTATCTTGAGATTTATAATGATATTAATGGATAACAACAATTAGCATTGCTCCCTCTGTCCCAAGCCCTACATTAAGTATTTAATAATCACAATGTCTCCCACGAAATGGCCCACTTATCTGGTATTACTTCAATATCCATTATACAGATGAGTAACTGGAGTCTCAGAGAGATTAACTTTCTCAGTTTCATAGTATTAATAAGACAAATTTAGGAGTCACACCCAGTCATTCTGATTCCAGGGTTGGCACTATACTACATATATTTAAGTCTCCATTTGGTTAGTTAATTTAAAACAGCATGGCAAAAAAAAAGGGATAGTACCAAAACTCAAAGGTCAATTGGAAACCAGTGGTTTTCTGTTGAAGCAGTATGTACATTTTTTTTTTTTTTGGTGTATACCTTTAGATATTTAGCACTATTTTACAAGATCATGGAAGGTAATGATACTTTATGTAGACTTCTTAATTGAGGATGGAAGCAGCCAAAAAATAGGGGAAAAATGAAAAATTATAAGTTTGTGTTTCAGTTCTTTACACATTTCTACTGTGGTTCTTCACCAAGGCCAATTCTTCCTCAAAGGCAGAATGGGGCAACAGGTTAGATCTACACTAAGACATATATATCCATGTTCTCCGGAATAAATGTTGGGGGTAATCATTCACAAGAATAATCCAATCCATAAACCTGTTTTGTCATGTCTACATGCTGTTCCTTTGTTGGTTCTTATTTAATTAACTACTCACATTTTGGGGGAGTAGGTACTGGGTATTGAACTCAGGGTCACTCAACCACTGAGCAACATCCCCAGTCCTATTTTGTATTTTATTTAGAGACAGGGTCTCACTGAGCTGCTTAGGGCCTTGCTGTTGCTGAGGCTTTGAACTTTTAATCCTCCTGCCTCAGCCTCCCAAGCCACTGGAATTACAGGCATGCACCACCACACCTAGCTAACTACTCATATTTTAAAGTGGGAAAATTTTACAAGAAAAAAAAATCTGGATCTCTATCTTCACAAATGATATTTGTTAAATGAACACATGGTAAGCCCTTGGTGCTGAGTTATGTTTGTCCTCTTCAGACAACCAGAGGGCAAATTCTCTCTACTCAACTTCTCTGTCACTTCCCCCACTGATGTCTCCTGCTAGGACCCTTTGGTATTTCCATGGGTGTCCAAATCTTAAAAAAAAAAAAAAAAAAAAGCCTCATCCTCCCCCAGGTTCAGGAAGTGCTTGTGCTGTGGCCTGCCATGCTATTTCTACCTCCATCTGACTTTTAACCTGGTGATATGAAGCCCAACAGAAGCCTGGCAAAGAAACTACAATGAGGGCCTTAAAGACAACACAATTTCTGCAAGGAAGTGTGTGATTTGAGTCTCTGAAAAGGTTGTTTAAAATTATTCCATTATACTAATTATTCCATTAGTATATATTTACCTTGTGTGTGTGTGTGTGTGTGTGTGTGAAGACAGTTAATAAATTTAGAATTTAGTGAAGAATTATTTTTAGTACTTAATTTCAAATTATATAGGCCATCTACTCTGAACCTTTGAATTATTCTGTTAAAAATTCTTCATATCTAAAGATATAATGCACAAAATGAAATTTATAGGTAAAATTATACTATATTTGGGGTCCATGTTAAATGAAACCTTAGTTATTCTTTCCCCCTCTATCCAAACACACACATACACACACACATAAACACAAAACTGCTGGGTAACTATTTGAAAGGATGGATATGTTAATTTGCTACATGATAGTAATCTTGTTATAATCTATATGAATCCCATAATAGTGTGTTGTATATCTTACATATTCAATAAAATGTATTTTAAAAATACTCTTCAATTTCAGTATGTATATTTTGGGCACATTTTATTTGCTATGTATGAAATAATAAAATACCAACAGTGATTATAATTATGGATTTTCAAAATCTAACAATAATACTATATATCATAATTACATACATACATAAATGTGTAGACATGCATTTATATGTGTGTGTGCACATGAATATGTGTACCTCTTGAAACTATTTTTAATTTAACTTTAAATCACAGAATATCCTTACCTCAGCCAGAAAAACAACTAAGCACCAAATTAGCACAAAAATCAAGCTCTTGTGGATAGTGATGTATCGAAGATATGTGTTCCACGTGGTCACAGCAGGTATGCTTTCTACATCATCAAAAAAGCATTCCTGAAAAATAGCCATGATTATTACAATGAAACAACATCATTTCATACCATCACTGCAGTTTTATTTTGAATGTGTGGAAATAAAGGAACATTACTTGAAGCTAAGTGAATTAATGCCACATGTGATATCATTCCATAGCCAATATGAAGTCCATGGAGCAACAAAGCTTTTTGGAAACTGTGAAACACTGTACTTTTAAAAAATTCTACAAGTATTGGGTATATAATTGTATTATTGTAGGATGATTTTAGTAGTGAAATGCTCAACAGTGTCATACCTTTTAAAAAATGAATGGTATCAACAGTATGAAGCTTCACAGATATCTCCTTGATTTAAGTTGTTTCTTCCAGTGTTCATGGACAAGTCATTTGGCATTTTCCTAGATACAAAGGTCTCCCAATAGACTGAAAATCAGCTTGGGTTTGTACATTCTTCAGTAGCAAAGGGTTATACCTCTTTATGGATATGATTTAAATTATGTAATTCTACTTCTGGTATATTCCCCCAGAAATTTTTAAAAACTTTTGACAGATAAATTTAAAAAAATTGAAAAAAATGGGATTCCAGATAGTCCTAGAGAAATCACAGGTTTGTTTTTTTTTCTCATGAAGTCCACATAATTTGTAAATGAAACACTAGATCACAAAGATAGGTCCTATAAAATTGTAATAGAGCATACTGGCTTGAAGCACAAAATTTTAAAATCAAATAGGCCTGTATTTGAATTCAAGCTCCACTTCTAAAATCTGCATTGAGGCAAGATGCTGAAATTGTCTGAAATTCCATTTCCTCATCAATAAATGAAGACAATGATTTATACTTTCTAACATAGTAGTGGGGACTGAGTCTATACTGCTTGGTACTAGAAGTAATCAATAAATAGTAACTACTATTAGTCAAATAAATCATTCTTTCAAATTAAATTTGAGGACTCAGATTTGAGAAATCTACTTAGATGGCTATTAAACCATGTGGATGACTTATCCATTAGAAAACACTTTTAAAATTATAGAAATACTAAAAGCATATATTTTAGGGATCATCTATTCCTTCATTTCACAATGAAGGAAACTCTGGCCTGGAGATGTTAAATGGCTTGTGACTCACCAGTTCATTCTGTTCTTAAATGATCTATGCTATTAAACATGTTAATTCATTCAACTCCACCAGTAGTTAACTTCATCCACGGTACATAAGTTTTCTAGTAAACAACAAGAAAAATCCTCCTCTTTTATATTGCTTTCTGTTTTAAGAATGAAAGCATTTTATTCTTTGCAATATAACAGACTTTTTGTCTGAAGATTGGCACTAGTGTACCTATACTATTTTATATACTTTACTTCACATATCTTCTTTAAAAGATCAAAAAGTCAGCTGAGCATAGTGGTGCATGCCTCTAATCCCTGTGGCTCAGGAGGTTGAGGCAGGAGGATCACAAGTTCAAAGCCAGCTTCAGCAACTTAGCAAGGCCCTAAGCAGCTTAGTGAGACACACTGTCTTAAAATAAAATATAAATATGGCTGGTGATGTGGATCAGAGGTTGAGCATCCCTTGGTTCAATCCATGGTAAAAATAAATTCATTAATAATAATAATAATAGTAATAATTTTAAAAAGAGAAAAAAGCCCATACTGTTAAGAATGACATCTAAGTCAGAATGTGAGTTGGTTCTGTTGAAAGACCAGATGTTTATACTCCTTATATAGGTTATGTTCATTCAGACATAGTTCTTGGTTTACACATAATTGAAGCTATTTGTTTATATATTTATTTATTCTCCACTTCATCCCACAGAGGTTTCAAGTGGTAATAAAGCAGATTCTTTTTAATGTATAATAATGAATAACACTGCCTAGTAAAGAATCTAATGCTAAATCCTTGCTTTGGCTTACAAAATATTTTATGGGATGATGGATATATATCCATTGCAATTGGAAATATTGATTGTTTTACATTTTGAAATTGCTTACATATGGACTTTGGACGTCCTAAGTCTTAAGATAAAATCCCATCCTAACCTGATAATTTGAGTAAATTTTGCTATGTAATACATATCATATTGTACCTGATTATATTGGAGGGGCACTAATAATTTATGCATACCTTTAAATCTTCTTCATTAATTTCTTCACTGATTTCTAAGCCACTCTCTTGAGACAAACGTCTTGAATAGATATCCATTTCAGTGAAGTTTGTCTGAGGGGCCAATGACATTTTTCGTGTAGTTGTTGTCCTCCGGTGGATGCTTGGCCCCTGGTTCACTGAGTGTGTCATCAGGTTTAGAACAGACTGTCTCCTTCGGCCCTGAAATGTGGGGCCAGTGTTGATCACATTGCAGCGAGGCAGGATGGCCTCCCCCTGCTCAGAATCTGGAATTAGGGACAGCCTTCTCTCTAAGGGCTCATCAGAATCATCTTCCATACCATTTCCTTGTAATGGGGTCTTTTGTACAATTGAAAATTTTCTCATTGAGTTGATTGGATTGAGAATAGAGTTCTTCCTTTTTTCCCCAAACTCTCCAGTCTGTTTAAAAGATTGTTTTTTTGTTTCATTCCAAGAGACAGAAGCATCTCCTTCTAATGAGAAACGGCGCAATGTCTCTGTTAGGATTGAATTTCTTCTTTCCACACTAAACTGGTCAAAAGAATCATATCCCATGAGCTTTGAACTAAAGTCCGGCCGTAGATTTTGTAGTTCAGAAAATGTCCCATAAAAATAGCTGCTACCTTCATGCAAAATTAATATTTTGTCAGCCTTCTTTAAATGTTCCATTTTAGAAGTGACCAAAATCCTAGTTTTGTTAGCCATCAATTTACACACACAGCTTAAAGAACATAAAAAGATAAAAATATCAATTTCATAAATACTTTTATTGCAATAACATGAATTTCATCTTAGCATTTTATTAATGTTTCATTATATAAAATCTCTACCGTACCATTTTATTATTATATGAAAAATGATTCTAAAAGTAAACATAGTAATTAATTTGGTGCCTCTTGAATTATTACAGCATGAAATAGCATGCCATATTGTAAAGTTGAATGTTAATAGCTCTAAAATAAAATTAAATTGCTGATATTCACTAGACATCTGAATTTGAGTAAATCACTTACCCTCTGAGTCTTTATTTCTCTTGAAAATGAGGAATTTTTTAGATAACCTTCGGTGTCTCTAGCAGTCTTTATTTCTACATATCTTATAAAGTGCCAAAGATTTCTTGTTTTTTAAATTTTCTATTAATTGAATTCCTCTTATATTTTAAATTGACCATATTAAGACTAATATGATGGTTAAAACAAGTGAAAATTAGATTATAATAAATTTGACCCTCTTCTAATAAAAATTTCTCCCAATCTAGAAATTAATCCTGACTGCAATCTTATAGGGGATCTCAGTTACTTTTAACTACTAAAACCTTATATATCATATAGAAAGAGGCATCATTATACTCTCATGTATGAAGACAACACAAATGTCACAAAGTTTATAATGGTTAAGAGATTATTTATCATAGTCACAAGATTATCAAAATAGTATTTTGGGTGTTAATTTAACTAAATTTTGCTCTTCATATCATGTTGGAGTCTGGAGAGGCCTGCCGGGAACAGGACTTCTAAAAGGCAGACATCCTTGGAAGGACAAGGGCATTTGCTGGCTCTAAGCGGGGTCTCCAGAACAAACCAGAACATCCTGCTCATTTTAAAGTCAAAGGGGTGTTTATGCCTGAAATGAAACTGATTTCCATTGTGAGGAAAGCAAAGAAGAGCACAGTGACTTGTGGCAGCAAACTGAACAAAACCAGAGGAATCTGGGGAAAGGTAACTCATGCTTATGGAAACAATGGCATCAATCATGTTAAATTCCAAAGCAACCAGACTTCTGGGTAAGGCCCTTGGATACTGAATCCTTATGATGCTGTACCCTTTAAGGGTTTGAATGCATGAAACGTAAAATTAATTAACTGATTAATTAAGTGGATTTGTGTTCTTATAATTTTGTTGAATAACAGTAAAAAATTATTGTCCTAAATTGAGTTGCTTTATGTTTAAAATGGTGGAGGTTATCTAACATTTTTAAGACTATAGAAGTCAGAGCACTGTACAAATGTCCATTGAGGGCAATTATGGAGATTTAGAAGATAACTGGGATTTTAAAGTGAGATCTAAATACAAGACCATATTGTAAGGAGTGGGTTGAATAAGCTTTAGGGAAAGTAGAAAGGTGATTGCCTTCCTTTTAGGTTAAGAATAAATGTGAGAAACTTAAAACAAACTCAAAGTGCTTTATAATAGCATACACTTTTCCATACAGATTGTGTTGGAAGTGAAAATGGGAACTGGAAATAGTTTGAATGGAGAGCATATTGATTATACTTTGCAATTTATTTAGAGAAGCTGAAATGAAACCGCCTTGGGATTGTGAATAGACAGGCTATTCTAGTATATATCACTTCACTGAAAGTAATGTAAGTTGAAAGTGTCTAACAGAAAAATGCCACATGATTCCTCCTCAGAAAACCTAATGCCTGGACAAGTAGCTTTCTTTGGCTTCATATTTTAATATAATAAATCATAGGGTTGAAGTAGCAAAATTTAAATGGAACTAAGCAGGTGTCCAGAATATTTCAAAGGTTAAGGTTGTGCTAAAATAAAAATTTGAACACAAGCAATAAACAAATAAATTTAACTACATTCTAGGAAAGATGCTTCTAAAAATAATGCAGACTTTTACACAAATACACACACACAAACACACACACCTTGCTTTATTGCTTAAAATCTTTGTTTCTAAGAGACTATAATGACTATTCTCCCAATAAATTACTCTATAGTACATAAAATCATTTTGAAGCTTTGAAATTAAGTCATATAACTAACTGTTATTCTTAGGAACTTCACATACATGGAGCTCGAAAATTAACTAACAAGGAAATGTAAGTTCTAATCTCTGCATGACTGAGGAGGAGATTTTTTAAGGAAGCACTGAGGTAAAGACTAAGCATTCATCATTCAACTATTCCACGTGTTTAGTTCCTTGAAGAGTTCACTATTTTACTATTGACTGAGAAAACAGAAAAAAATCACTAAGATACAAAAGTGTAAATACAAAATTCTTAAGTATAATAACAAATTAAAACAATAGAAGATACATTGCAGGCAAAAATATTGTAAAATCTACATAGATAGCAACTGTTGTAACGGTATAGCAAAGGAATAAATTGGTTTAGCATGTGATAATTAGAAAGGTTTTAAGGGAAGTAATTGTCAATCTAGGCCATGAGTAAGCTCCATGTTACATTCTGCCATCCTGAGTTGCAACAATGGTGGGTGTATTTCTCAAGAGGTAATATGCCATCTACCATGGTATAGTCATTTTTCTTGTCTTTTAGCATGAGCATTAAAAGTAAGTTATTCAAAGAACATACCTTTCAAATATTTCCTTTTCAGTTAAAACATCTAGGTATCCAAAAGGAGAGTCTAATAGGTACAAATCAGCATCTTTGTATACTGCTCTAAAAAGAAAATGAAATTTAAATTAATTTTCTCAATAGTTTCCATGTCACTAAGTATAGATGATTTAAAAAAAAAAACAGTCTACTGTTATGTTACAGTATAGTCATCACTTCTTTTCACTGAAATAAAACTGTTCACAACATAAGGAAGAGGTAGCATTGTTAGAGACTTTTTTTATTTATGTGTCTTCAATAGTGTAGATTGTTTTAAATGAGGAATAATAAGTCACAAATGATTTTGTGGCTCTTTATAGTACTTCAAAAATGATGAAATATTTTTGCTAAGTGCAAGTAATATAATCATGCTAAGTGAAATAAGCCAATCCCCCCAAACCAAAGGAGAATGTTCTCTTTGATATGTAGATGCTAACACACAATAAGGTGGGGGGATTTAAATTTACTGGATTAGACTAAGGGGAATGAAGGAAAGGGAGGGAGGATGGAAATAGAAAAGACAGTAGAATGAATCAAACATAATTTTGCTAGGTTTATATATGAACACACAACCAGTGAAACTCCACATTATGTCCAACTTCAAGAATGGAATCCTAATTAGAATAAGTCATACACTATGTGTGTATAATATATCAAAATATACTCTACTACTGTTTATTCCAAAAAAATAACAAAAAAGTTATAAACTAAATAACACCATATGGTACAATTTAAAATATTGTCTTAAAAAACTTTTTAACAATATTATGTATTTAAAGCCAGGGATCATGCTATGTGCAGGAATACAATTTTAAAATTATAGTCACTTCCCTAGAAGAGCTTGCATCTTGATGGGGAAATAAATAAGAAGGTAAACAATTTTAAACTGTAAAATGTCAGAGACAGCAAATAAATTACAGTAGTGTGAATTTTTTAAAAAAATATTTTTCAAAGTGTTCACTGCTATCACCAAGTTGATACCAGTGCTGTCATGACTATATAATTGATACTGCTTTTTGCACCTTTAGTCTTCATCTCTGAATCACTTTTATAAAAGTTCCAAGTAAGGAAAGAATTAAATATTCACAATACAAATTTTTGTCCATATTCATTTACTTTTTAAGTTAGAAATAAATTTTTTTAAGCAAGTAAAATCTCCATCAAGTTGATTTAGAACAGTATTATGATGTAGTTCCTATGTTAACAAACATGAGATGATTCATCATAACATTTAAATTTTCAGGTATGATTATAAGTAATTATATCTCTCACCCAACTGGGTGGGATTCTGAGCATATATATGTAATTATAGAAACTTTTATAATAAAGAAAATAGAATCCAGTCAGCAAATAATGAGAGAAATAATGGAAGAATTCAGAAATAGCAAAAATTTAAAGTAAAATCTAAAATAAATTTTATATTGTAAACTATATGTTATGATTTAGAAACCAGGTGTCTCCCCAAAGGCTTCTGTGTTAATGCAGGAATATTCTGTAGTGAAATGACAAGATTATGAGACCTGTAACCTAATCAATCCATTATAGTTCAAATGCACTAACTGGGTGGTAATTGGAGGCTGGTGGGGCATGGTTGGAGGAGGTGAGTCACTGGAGATATGCCCTGGAAGTGTGAATCTTCCCTGTGGCCCTTTCCCTGTCTGCCTCTCTCTTTGCTTCCTGGTCATTGTGAGGTGAGCAGTGCTCCTCCACCATGCCCTTTCTGCCATGATGTGCTGCCTCACCTTGGCCCATAGCAATGGAGTCAGCTGACTATGGAGTGAACCTCTGAAACTATGAGCCAAAACAAATTTTTCCTCCTCTAAGTTGTTCTTCTGAGGTACTTTTGGTCACAACAACAAAAAAAAGTTAATTAACACACTAAGTTTGAAGACATGTGAAATAACTAAAGGACCCAATCAAAATGTATACTTACGGTACATTGCGCATATTTATACATGACTCTTACTTCTGTCTTTATGATAGATGGTCTAAATTTGTTTTGTCCACTCTGAAATTTTGAGCTTAAGTTTAGAAATGGAGTGTTTAGAAATGGAGCTATTCATTGGTGATTAGAATTAGATGCAGTTATCAAGGTTGAAATGTATCTAATTCTAATCACTTCTAAATAGAGGCTTAATGGGGGAAAAAAAGAGACAAGATCATGCATTCATACACAGGTTCTCTATCTCTTGCCATGTGAATTCCTGTGCTGCCTCAGATTCTGTCAGCATTGGGTCATCACCAGACAGAGGTGGCCCCTTGACCAGAACTTTGAGCCAAACCTCTTTTCTTTATGACTTTCCAAACCCATGACATTGTATTATTAGCAACATAGAATGAATTAAGACACTCTCTTTCATATCTATAACCACAGCTTATCAAGAGATTAGAAATAATACATTTATTGTCAAAAACTGGACAACACATTTTACATACAGATCAGAATTACAAAAGACATTATTGTTAGTAGGATCTCAAACTGTGTGTGCCTTACAATAAGACCAAACACGCTGGTAAACACAAACTCTACAATGAATGTCTAGAAGCCATATTCCTAAGCCATATTTCTTACCTAACTCTTGGATGGAATGTTTAAGTTAAGTTGTTGATTCACACATAAATTAATCAACTTGCCATTATTCAGAATTCATTATCTTGTTTGTTAACTGTCCATATCTACTACTTCATAGTGCAAACCCAAGATAAAGGAAGAGTTTAAAGCAGAATCAGGAAGACCTGGTTCAGATTGTGACTCCACCATTTCCCTGTGTGGCTGTTGGCAAGTTAATGTCTAATAGACTCAATTATCTCATTATTTCTTCTGAAAAGCAAAGATAAAAATTCTTTCTTTGAAGGGTTGGAGATCACATACATGTAGGCGCATGCACACACACACACACACACACACACACACACACCAGGCAACTGCAAATGCTCAGTATTAGTTTCTTGTCTGTTTTTGGAAGTTGGAGAGAGTGAAGGAAGGGAGCCAACACATTAACAAAGCAATGAAATTGATTTCTTCTTAGTAACTTTGCAACACAGTAAGAATTTGTTCAAATAAAACTGGAGGTATATTTGACATCCCACATCACTAATAAATTTTTAAACTGAAAGTTATAATTTAACCATGTTTTCTTCTTGACGCAAATGAACTATATGTACTTCTCTGACAGCTTCTAGATTCTTACTCCAAGAATGTCTCTATCAAGGGAACTTCTACACCCACCATGTCAGATGTGTTTGTTTTATTTTACTTTAAAGAGTAGGCTTTAAGCCAATTGGCATAATTTGTCTTATTTTTATTGTGGAAATGATAAATTAAGTTGAAAATTTTTGAAGACTTAGGTTTAATTAAACCAAGAAACATAAACAGAAGCCTAAACTAGGTGGGTAAATTGTGGAAATAGGGGCAATGACAGAGTGTTTGATAGAACCAACAGAAATTTATATCCTCTCTTTCCTTGTTTTTTGTAGGATTCCAGAGCTTTCTATTTATAGTAAACTATACCATAAGACAAACAAGTATATACACTCTAAAATAAGGGAATTCATTTTGATAAAAGTCATTATTTTCAACAAATGTGAACAACTGTATCATCTATATCTCTTAAAGGTGACTCAACCCATTAGCCATAGAAGCCCCCATTTTTTTCAATTTCAGAAACACAATATAAAGCAATAGAAAAGTGTCCATAATATTTTACATCCAATATTACATCAAATAGTTTCTAGACCAACAATTAGATACTCACCTTGCTAAAGAAATCCGTGCACGTTGACCTCCGCTCAGTGTGATTCCACCTTCTCCAAGGACTATATTGTCTTTCTCTGCGAACTTGGAGATGTCCTGTTAGCCAAAGCAAAAAATTACAGAGGAAATTGGTATGTTGAATTTGAAATTGAAAAGTATATCTCCTTTCAAATAAAATCAGATATCAGACTACTACTTTAGCCAAAGTTGAAATTCTGAATGCTGCATCTCAATGATTTCAAATGCAAGTCATTTAGTTGGTTAAAATAACATACCTAATTTTTTTTTAATTTCTTAAAGTAATTTTTCTTTGATTTTTAAAATGTCATTCATGATCATTAAGTAAGAATTGAAAAATATTAAAAAGTAAAATATATGTGTATTCCTGGACATATACATATGTGTACTGATCACCCATGGGCCCATTACACAAACTCAAGTGCAATTAACATGCTAAATAAGTATACTTGTCTCCATTCTAAACTTAATCTTTACAGAAAACCGACAAAAATAAATCAACCTTTACTAAGAGAAACTAAAATAACACTATATGCACCCCCCTGCAATAGTATCCAAGCATCTTCAAATGGGCTACAACGGGTACAAGGCAATTTCTTTCCACAGTTTTTGTTCTTTTCTTTTTTTTTTTTTAAGGAGAGAGAGAGAGAGAGAGAGAGAGAGAGAGAGAGAGAGAGAGAGAGACAAAGAGAGAATCTTTTTTGTAGATGGATACAACACAATGCCTTTATTTTATTTTATTTTTATGTGGTGCTGAGAACAAAACCCGGGTCCCGCCGGTGCTAGGTAAGCACTCTACCACTGAGTCACAATCCCAGCCCCTCCATAGTTTTTTCATTTGCTCTCTTTTTTCCTCACCTATCCTCAGCAACTCATTCCTGTATCCTCTCCCCCTCCATTCTGCCTCTACTGTCACATTCCTGCAGTTCCTGTCATCCTTTCTCCCAGCTAATGAACTTTCCTGTGGCAGCAACCATTGTAGGCATTGTATCAGAAGGTCCTTAACTACAGACTTTATAAATCTAATTTAGAAGGTAAGCCATAATCCAGGAGAAAGCAATAACAAGCCTAAATATTTAATTAAGCATTTTAAGATGAATTCTATAACAGTGCATAATTAATTAGCAAATTAATTGTACAAATAACAGAAGTATCTACACAATAGATAGAAAAAATGCTTGAGGTTTTCTGAAAGAGATGAGGTTTCACCTTGGCTGTGAAGAATGAGAAGAGTTAGATAAGGTCGAATCTCTCTTTAGTCCAAAAGAAGCTCGCTCTCTCTCTCTCTCTCTTTCCAATCCTTTTGTTTCACCTCTTTCTCTTTACCCTCTCCTTAAAGTTCTTTTCCATCACTGTCTTTTTTTTCCTTTTGCAATGCAGAAATAATTCATCAGTGATATCTGTATTTGAAGCATTAGCAAGATTACTTTTATTATTCATCTATTTCTTTTGTCTGGCATATGAAATGAAGTAGAACCTCACACACAAAACTCCAAACACAAAGCAGATAAATTAATTAATGGTCACTTGTGTTAAGAACTACTTGGCAGCTCCTGCAGGATAGAACTATGCTAGTAGTCACTGCCTCAAAGGAACTGTTGCTATCAACATTTCTGACTTCAGGTGACTAAAAGCTTGGGATAAAAAATACTGGGAAGTTTGAGAAGATGCAGCAGGACTTGGTGGAATCTGACACATAGGTGCTGGGGAAATGAATATAACAGAGAGAACATCAAGACCCATACAGCCCTGCATATGAGGAGGACCTTCAGAGATAATTAGATATGTGAAAGCAAGTACTCTTGTTGCCTTCTATCTGGACTAGTGGTCAATTAATTCAAATGCAAGTCATTTAGTTGGTCATTTAGTTTGATCAGCTCATAAATTGGGCCACATACCTATGGTTCCATCCAAATTAAAAGAATTGCAGCCAAATCTCACACTTGTGACTGAAATCTTTAGCTCTACTAGAGGAGCACTTCCATGAACATCTAGTTCTTTAAGCCTTTGAGTTTTTTTTGTTTGTTTGTTTAAGTTTTATTGAAAGTAGCAAGCCAGCTTACATGTTTATTTCTTCACCCCTGCCCTCATGTTTTCTTCCCCCAAATCCGTTTTATTTAAAATTTTAGAAAAAAAATCTCTTTAAATATTTTAGAAAGGGGAAAGAGGGAGGGAGGAATGAAGGGGGAAAAGAGGGAGGGAAAAAGGAAGAAATCATTCTCAAATGATTAGGTTAAGAGCAATCTTTTATAAAAGAGGTAAGTTTTCTAATACATTTTAAAAGCCTTGCTATTTTTGTTATGAGGTTTTGTTCAGAAATTGCTGAAATTACGTTTTCTTTATTTTCAAATATAAGTTCAACGTAGTACAAGTTAAATCAGTTTAAAATTTTAAAAAATTAAACTCAAAGTATCATTACTTATCCTGAGAGTATGATTATGACACAGTGAAATGTAGAGACTGGGTTATGGATTCAGAGATGAAAATTTGCAGCATGATGCAAGCATTTAATAAAGATTTATAGAATAAAAGATGATGAAAGGAAGAGAGATGGGGAAGGGAGGTGACTCAGTCATTAAGTCACAAATAAAGAAATGTATCTATCTCTCTAAGTATCTACAAGAACTTGGGTGAGGAGGTGGGGACTGAATCCCACCATGTTCTGGAGATCCTGATTTCCCAGGGAATACTTCTCTAATAGATCACATACCAAAACAGCAATACAAACAGAAGGAGCCAGCCCCTAGCAATCTGCAAACAAAAAGGAAAGAAAAACGAAGAAAGGCATACAGAGAAGAGAAAGAAAATTGGAAAAGAAAAGATTGTCACAAGGAATAGATATATATTTTAAAAAAAGCAAAAGGATATTGGCAGAATAAAAGAGATAAGAAAACTGAAGAGGAAGAGACAAAAATAAAATAAAGATAAGGAACTACAATCTACACTTTAATAAATATCCCTGCTGAATATAAATGCCCAAAGACAACAAATATAATTTTATTACATTAATTTTCTTAAGATAGTATAAACAAAAGGTTATTATAAGCCAAACTTCTCCCTTAGGAGATTATATAATACCTGTATTTTAAAGAAGTCAAAATATTCACTAAATACAAAGCAATGAAATAAAATACAATAATTTAAACAAAATACTTTAGATTATAAAATAAAACTTTAAACAAAATAGAAAATATATGTGGCAACCAGAGAACAAAATGACTTCTTTTCTAGCCCTGTCTCTATTATCAACTAACAAATAGCTTGAGACAAATCTGTTTTGGATCTCATTTCTCCATTTATAAAATGGGGATAATATAGCAGTATCTTCCTTTAACAGTGGTTAAAAAATGAACTTAATATAAAGAAATTGGTACATAATATACACTCAAACATTGGTGAGCTTTGCAGTTTTTAAATAAAATCTTTGTCAATGATCTGAATATGGCATTCCCCTTTTGCCTTGAGTAGAATGCCACACAATGTGATAATTTGCCCTAGTCTCCCATTAGAGGAAAAGCAGATTCTTCACATTGAATTACACAGCCTTAATTAGTATGTTATTATAAGAACTTTATGAGGGATGATCAATGGAAAAAGCTCTGGACTTAGAATCAGAAGCCATGGGTATAAGACCCAGGTTTGCACAAAGTTGCCAGATGTACTATGGTTGAAATTATTATGTATATGGTCTTGGGATTTCAGACAGAAAAGGAGATATCACCACAGACATTTCAGAAATCCACAGAACTATTTTGAAAACCTGTATTCCAATAAATTAGAAAATCCAGATGATCTTGATTTATTTCTAAACACATATGACCTACCCAGACTGAACCAAGAGGACATACAAACAAAAAGGTTGAAGCAGTAATGAAAAGCTTTTAAACAAAGAAAATCCCAGGACCAGATAAATTTTCAGTTGAATTCTACCAGAACCTTTAAAAGAAGAACTGAAACCAATCCTCCTCAAATTCGTAGAAAGGGAGTGAAGACTCCCAAATTTATTATATGAAGCCAATATTACTCTGATACCAAAACTAGATAAGGAAACATCAAGGAATGAAAACTAGAGACCAATATACCTGATTAACATAGATACCAAAATGGTACAAAATGTGAAAGGATATTATTAGGAAAAATACTTGTGTAAAAGGAAACATGGAGATAGGCAGGGAAGACTGTGAGATCTCATGCAAATCGGAACCCCAAGCGAAGGAAAAAGGAATAGAAAGTTGGACTGGGCAATTAGAATTCCTTTTCAGACTAAGGAAGGGTTGGAAATCTGTGAGCCAAAAATTAGCCAATAAAGTCTTGCATCTCACATTACAGATATGCTTTTATATCCCCACACACTCATTCATTCATGTGGAAGAAGTAGTCTCATGATAAACTCAGTGAAGGACTTCAATACACAACTGGAGCCTTCTTGTAATTATGTCCCCTGTAGCAGAGGTTGGTAAGACACACTTCGTGGCCACCACAATAACTTACATGCACACACACACACACAAATAGCAAATAAAATGAAATCAGAATGGTTAACAAACATGGAAATATGTAAAATCTTTCATGTAATCACAGAACTGCAAATCAGAACAATAGAGGTAAAGAAAGAGAAATCAAAGTTTCAACAATTAAAATCAATAACAGGAACTTTCAAAGATATGAGGAATAAAGGTTGGTAGTGCTATACATAGGTTTAGCTGCTTAAAAGTTTAATTTGGTAGTACTTAATGAAATTTAAATTTGTGTATTCTCCTGTGACCTGCAATTCCACTGAGAGGATTTTATGCCAAAAAAATCTTACAAAGATTTTCGTTTCAATATTGAACAACCCAAATGTTCGTCAATAAAATAAAATGCAATGAACTATGAGTACAACACAGTGGTGCAAAAAAGCAATGAAATAGATTTCTATATATCAGTTAGATCTCAAAAAGACAATAAGAGCCAAGAAGCAAGGGAAAGGAGGATGTACGTAAATTATACCACATACATAAATTTTAAAGCTACACAAACAAAACTAATAAATATTGTCCATAGATAACCATATGTATATATGGTTGTAAAATAATTTAAGTAGATTGGAAAAGTACATAGTTCATTCATAATGGCAACTGACAAAGCTTGGAGTTCTGTTCTAGAATGATGATGACAAGGACAGAGTCCTACTAGGAATTGTGTAGACCCCTAACAACGTAGTTAAGAAAATAGGGATGCTAGGAAAGTTTCCTGTCTAGAATACACATTAGTAGCATTACCTTTTAAAAGTATGAATAATGACCTTTAAAAGTATGGAAATAATAAATTCCTGCATCTGAAAAGATTTGATGTTCTCTGCCAAGTGTCTGGCTCCTTTTTCTGAACTGAAACCATTTGTTAAGGGAAATGTATACGTTTGGATAACTTAATATGTATCTCAGAGATCATAATTAATATGAAATTGCTGAGACTGAAATGAAACCATATAGTGGGGGCATGGAAAACTGTGATTAAGTCCATTATTTTCAAACCAAACACATTAGTAATACCAATATCCTGCTATTAATATGAGTACATGTTCTGATTACCTAGTTTATTGTTCATTTGCAGATTTCTTTATTAGTGTTTGGCTTTCTCTATTTGATTTAACATAAAGCACTCTGTCTTGTATGCACTGTTAAACATTTATCTTTGCTGATTACTAAGGGCACTCAAATCTGGTAATATATTTATCTAAAGGGTGTTGGTTTTAGACTTCACAGTAGATTTTCATTATGATGTAAGTTATAATTTAAAAAGACTTAATGCTGCTTGGTACTATTACAAGTTTTTTAAAAGGCCATATAAGGGCATGTGCCACTAAGAGAAGCCTTACACATAGAGAAAAAATTATATTTCTCTTTGCTTGCACTGCAAATTAACTTGAGTTCCTTAAGAGCTACCCACAAAAATTGTGGGGGGAAATCATCCATTGGAATTAAGGCACTAAATATGATTTAAACTCTTATTAAAAATCAAATTACTAGGAGGTTTTAATGGAAAAATAAACATAGTCACAAATCAAAGTCTTTAATTTCTGTGATTAATTAATTTTTCTTTGAAAGAGACATATTTAATATTTATATTTTCACAATAATTTCAATTTTCATTTCCTCAGCATAGTTTGTCTAAGGATAAAATCAAATATCTAGATTGTTAGTCCTTAAGGTATGGTTCTTAGGCATGTTATCAAAATCACTTGGGAGTTTTTTGTTTGTTTGTTTTTTAATGCTGTATCTATTCTCACTCAGAAGAATGTGGACATGGCCCATGAATCTACATATTCCCTGTAATGATGATGCCCACCAGGGTATGAGGTGTTCATCTAGATACTTGCTGTCTGGGTTGACTTCCTTTAAACATGCTGATCAGAAAGGCAAACACCAACTTCAAAGGATTCTGTGCATGCAATACTGTGTTTGTTTGACATTGTAAAACACCTGAAAATACTTAGATAAAGAGTACTAGAGCAGGTCAAAGTAATAATATAATAAGTATGCAATAAAGATTAACTTGTTTTATTGTTAAGGAGTGTATAACATATTCAATGTGATATGTGCCCTTTTCACATATTTTCTTTCCTTTTTAATTGCTTTTATTTTTTAAATACATGACAGCAGAATACATCACAATTATTATTATATGTATAGAACACAACATTTCATATCTCTGTTTGTATATAAAGTATGTTCACACCAATTCATGTCTTCATACATGTACTTTGGATAATGATGTCCATCACATTCCACCATCATTGCTAACCCCCTGCCCCCCTTCCCCTCCCACCCCTCTGCCCTATCTAGAGTTTGTCTATTCCTCCCATGCTTCCTCTCCCTACCTCACTATGAGTCAGTTTTCAATTTTACTTTTTTTAAAAAAATACTATTTGATCATTCTAACATTATTCAACTGGACCAAACAAACATGAAGTTGTTCAGGAGGAACTGCTAATATAATGCTCATTAACTCTGAATTGAACATACAGCAGAACAATGATATATGGTATTATTAGAGAGAGAGAGAGAGAGATGAGGGAGAGAGAAAACAAGAACTTTAAAGAAATAGTAGGGTGTTATATTTAATATGCCTGTGTGGTTTTGCAATATTTACTGAGTACATTTGAGCTTCCTGAAACTTTGAAGGTAGGAAAACACCATAAACCTTATTTTATGGCTAGCTTATCACTTTTAGAATAACCTTGACAATACAGATGCTTGTGGCAGGGGAGGAGGGTGAGAAGTTAGAGGTACAGGGATATTAACTTGAGAGAATTTCCATTTAATATATTAATTAATGCACATTTTTAAGAGTGAGTCATTGGCTGGTTAATGCCATTGTTATTAATATTTAAAAACTACTGAATGTGTATCATGCTTCATGTACAAGGAAATTGGGCAAGAGAAGAGAGATGTGTCATAGGAGTAAAGGAAACAGGAAGATAGAAGAGAAGGATAGAGAGTATAAAAGCCAGAAATGTACTGGAAAGAGAGAAAAAATGAATTAAACTTTTTTTTCACACAGCTATTGTGTAAGCATGCATCTGTACAAATATATATACAAGGGAGAGGGGCAAACTTCCATAGCAGTTTGTTATCATAATCTTTGGTATGATAATCTCCTTTACAAATGGTAGCTTCTTAGTCTTAGTGGTTTAATACTGCTATAATCATTATGAAACTATCTAGCATGAATTCCAACTAATGAATTCACAAATTAAAATTGAAGTTCTAAGCTGGATGCAGTGGTGCACATCTGTAATCCCACATACTCAGAAGACTACAGCAGGAGGATTGCAAGTTCAAGGCCAGACTCAACAACTTGATGAGATCCTGTCTCAAAATAAAAGGGGCGGGGTACCTGGTAGAGCACCCTTGGGTTCATTCCCCAGTACCATAAAAGAATGAATAAAATTGAGGTTTTATTTATAAGGGTAAGGTAATTTGTTAACTTAAGATTGAATATAAATAGCTGTAAATAGAAATATTGGTTGAAGATTAAACCCTGCTATACAGTATGAGAAGTAAGACTTCTTAATCAACTTGAAAAATGAAGATTTTCCTTCACTGATGGTCACTAGCCAAATTCATAGCAGAAAAACTAAATTTGAATACATTTTTTGCTGGAATCAACAAAACTACAAAAATGAATGTTATAGTACTTTTGTTACCAATATTAAACTCCTGTTTATGTAAGTGTTTGTTGTATGTGTAACCTGTGAGTATATATGCAACTCTATTAATATCTCTATATCTCTTCGGTATGTAGGTGTGTATTTGAATTTACTTGAACACTTTTGAAAGAACAGCTGTAGAGTACAGTGATTTAAGATGTTTAGGATAGGATACACGTCCCCAAGGACAAGAACACTAAGCTTTAGTTTTCCTGAACTTCTCAGCAGCTAGAGTATTAAATGAAAACTGTTATATGAAACACACACACACACAAAAAGATAACTGAAACAATCTTTCTTACTTTATTCTGGCCTGACTGTAGACTGATTTAACTATAGATTCCTAAACACCATAATTTCACATTTCAAATTCCCCTTAAAAATTTCGTTTAATTCTTAAAAGTTTTGGGGGATGATTTGATCCATCTAGTCCAGGAACAGGTATTTAGAAGCTGCTAATTCCTTAACTACCTCCTTTAGGTCTGCCCACCCAAAATGCTGGGACAAATTCAATGTGTGAAAAAGACCTCTTCTCGGTACTTCACTAGAACATTACTGTGTTATCTTGAACTTGGTTCTGGTCTGAATTTCCCCAAATCTTTTCCAGTTCCCTAGTCACTAAGCCTCCTGCTTTAGAATTCAGTTCCTTGGGAGGAGTAGCAGATGGGCTTCACCCTTACCCATCCATTACCTCTGAAGTTCCTTGTTCTCTCAAGAGCTGACTTTGAACTAGGAGCTTCTCAGCTTGCCCTGAACAGGCTTCAGCCCTGTGATGACTGTCCACCTGCTCGCAGACTTCCATATTTTAAATTTAAGGTTATGAGGCATGGAGAAGAGATTCTGCCCCAAAGGGAGAGGAAAAGAGAATATAATTTGGAAGCAGATCTTGAAAGAAAACTCCTGACTTATTTAAATTTCCAATATGTTAGAATAGGTGGGTAGTTTTCCCAGATATACTTACTTAGTATTGTGGTAACTTCAAAGTGTCATTTTCATGAAAATAAATATGCTACAAATATTTTTCAAAACTATGCCATGGAATTCTCAATACAAATAGTTCACTAATCTTTGTTATCATAATCTCCTTTGCAAATGGCATTTTCATAGTCCTAATGGTTTAATACTACTGTAATCATTATGAAACTAACTAGCATGAAATTCTAACTTAAAATCAATAATGTCAAAGGATAACTCATTAGTCCAGGAGTTTATTTTCAAATATGCAGCACTAATAGACCATATAAAAAGATAAATAGAAGATCTGGATTATGTTGCTGGTTCTGTCAATTTCTCTTTTTCTTTAATATGAGATAACAGTCTTTCATACACATCTAAACATAACATCTTAATTATTCTTTAGTTAACATACTGATTCTATATTAACCTTCCTAAAATACTGTTTAGGTTATGGCACATCCCCAGTAAAGAAAAGCTACTGCAGATTAAAGATCCACTCACTCCCCTCCCAGGGTACTTTCCTGTGCACCAGCGTTAAAATAGTTTTTTTTTTAATTGAATTTTTAAAAATAAATGGCAGAAGAATGCATTACAATTCTTATTACACACATAAAGCACAGCAGTATGGAGATTCCTTGGAAAACTGGGAATGGAACCACCATTTGACCTAGCTACCCCTCTCTTTGGTCTATACTCAAAGGATTTAAAAATAGCATATTACAGGGACATAGCCACCTCAATGTTTACAGCTGCACAATTCACAATAGCTAAACTGTGGAACCAACCTAGATGCCCTTCAGTAGATGAATGGATAAAAACAAATGTGGCATATATACACAATGGAATATTAATCAGCAATAAAAGAGAATAAAATCATGGCATTTGTAGATAAATGGATGGTGTTGGAGAAGATAATGCTAAGTGAAGTTAGCCAAACTCCCAAAAAACAGGGTTAGAATATTCAACACTGAGTTTCCCAGACTCCTCTGTTGCTAGAGTTCTATATGAGAATTGGATTTCACCAATTTTATAATGTGTGAAAGTGAAATGGAAGGAACCTGAAAGTGAAGTGGAAGACCTTCTGTCTTTCTACCTTTTTTATTGTTTGTTTGTTTTTGTTTTCTAGGAATCATGAGGACAAACATCAGCATTTTCATTAGGGAGATGATTATGATCATGTGATGTGCACTACATTTAAGACATAAATGAAGAGAAATAGTAGCTCAGATGTTGGAGTAGAAGGATGAGGTCCAGTGAAGCATTTTCCTTCTCACTTCATTCATCACTATCTTTTACTTGTTTTTACTGTACCATCACTAGAAAGAAAGTATTGTTGATTTTTTTTATTATAAAAAGTTTATAATAGTTTTGTTATAAACTATTATAAATTGTCTCCTCTAAGTGGAATGTAAGTTTCATAAGAGGAGGTACTACCTTGTCAACTTCTAAATTCTTGACACACAGAAGTAGCTCAATAAACATTTTAAAATAAATGACTGAATATGAACTCACTCAATTTCCCAATACACCCCACCTCAAATTTGCATCCACAAGGACTTTTCTTTATCCATTCTAACTTATAACAAGTGGGCTCCATGCACCTGCCTGAGTCTAGACCTCTGAACAGGTTCTATGGTTTGGGCCTCCTCATGCTATGTATAATTCAACCTTTTCTCTTCTGCACTGAATCTTCAACTGCTCCCTCTCATCAGCCTCCCTTCTATTGTCATTCAGGCATGTTGTTGTTTTAATTTAATTATTAATCTGATTGAGCATTTTTTACATATCTTAATAAAATTTCTGCTCATGTACATTGTCCATTTTTAATGTTAGATTATCCATTTCTTTTCTATTGTTTTGTACAAGTTTTGGAAAATTAAAAAAATGAATCTAATAAGTTCTTAAAAATCTCACTTGACCTCTCCAAAGAAGATGCCACTATTAAGCATTCCCTATTACTTAAAATATATTCTCTTTCCTTCCCTTCCATAGTCACCCCTTCTCCTAGATCCATCCCTTGTCAGTCTTATCCTCTGTGTCCTCCATGGACCCCTTTCACTCTGCTACCTCACAAATATTGGTATTCTGTCCTCAGTCCAGTCTTCTCACACTATACTTGTTTTGGTGACATCATCTACTATTATAATACCATTGCCAATCCACAGAGTAAGATCTCCCTCATGTCCAGCTCCAGCGCCAAAGATCTAGACCCATAGGTCCTCTCCAGAGTTCCCTAATCACCTCAGTATTTCAAAAAGGAGCACCTGTTTTTTACCTTACCAGCATACCTCAGCCAGTGCTACTGCTGTCTACCCAACTACCCACAATAGAAACCTGACACAGGGAAGGGAGGAGAATGGGAAGGTGTTGGTCAAAGGGTACAAAGTTTCAGTTAAAAGGGATGAATAATTTCTGGAGATCTATTGTACAGCACTGTGACTACAGTTAATAATCTGTTACATACTTGAAAATTACAAATCTTAAATGTTCTCACTACACATACATACATGCACAAATGACAACTACGTGATTGGTGGATATATTAACTAGCTTGCTTGTGGTACTCATTTCACCATGCATATGTACATCATCACATCACATTATACATGTCAAATATATACAATTTTATGTGTCAATTATACCTCAATAAAGCTGGGAAAATTCAAAAATAATTAAATAAGTTTTAAAATTGAATTTTTACAAACTCGGCATCATCTTTGTTTTTTTTTTTCTCTCCCTAAATATCTGTAAGCCAAAACCTCATTACAAACAGGGGTCCTTGTTATATTTCCAGGTAGATCTAGAGTTAACACAGAGCTGGTTAGGAACTCAACAAATATTTGTTGAAACAAATTTTTAATTCATCAAATTTGAACCAAAGATTTATTTAACCCTGTAAACTAAAAGTTGGTATTATAGATGTGGTTCTGAAAGGCAATAATGATAATACAATCTTTCATTAAAGAGCTGTTTTGTTTAGAAAATTCTTGTACTCATTTTTAGAAACACCAAGATTTCTTTCTTGGGAAGGTCTTTATGAACATTTCTCTGTGGCAATAAGGTCAAAACATAATGAGAAGCCCAGAAGCAGATACTGATGTTAAGTTCAGCTAGGGATTACTGAAGACGCTTCTATGTCTAAGGTCTATTATAAAAACAAGGGTAAGGTTTTCTTAATTTACATATATCTAAAATATGGAAAACTTGAGTTTAGAATCCCAGTTCTTCAACTGGGATTGAAACATCAGGCATATGTATATATACAGTTTTTATAATACAGCTTTGCTCTTTTTAAACTTCATGATTTTTTATTTTGTGTTTTAAATATTTAGGTCTGGCTTTAGTGTCCTAATTTCATTATTGTAGGATAGTTTGGTCCCAGACAGTTATAATTATATTTGTATACTACCATTCTGTTGACTTGCCCAAATCTTAGTAGGAGGGGCAGTCTCAGGGCTATTTTGGTTTTAGAGACGTAAGAACTCTCATTTGTTAACCTAATAATTAGCTCTAGAATTTTCATCTTCACCCCTAATATATAGCTCAAACTTTTAGAATCAGCACATTTACACTTGGACTGCAAACTCTATGCAAAGTTGACACTAGATAAGTGAAAGTGAGGGTTCCATGGATGAATTCATATAAAGTACTTAGCACAATACTGACACGTGTACTCTGTTCATAGATGCTAATATTTATATTTAACTTCCAGGACTCAAATGAAGCAAGGTAGCAATTTAGTTCATGAAACTCTATGTCGTTCTTGTTTGATTCTGGTTCAATAGTTTTACAAAATAAATGTTCTAGTTGCATATTATACTAAATAAGTATTAATTATCTATCAGTGGAAAATTAAAGTTAGTTCAAGGTACAGTCAATGTGGTTTATTCTGGTTCAGGTGACATAGTTCAATGTGTTTCAAATATCTGTTTGAGATATCCATTATTTCTTAGCTGATACTAAATGTAAATGCTAATTCTTATAGCACCTTTATTGTTTCAGTTATACCAACTGAAAATTTGTGAATTCTCCTACAGTGGTGGGTTGAGCATTTAAAGGTTAAGCCTCAAGCTCCTACGGGTTAGTTTTGCCAGACCTGAAGATCCAGAGGTCAAATTCAAATTCAATTAGTCATGTGGTATCTGCATGATGGAATTTATTTTCCAGAACAGTCATTAACTCATTTCTTTGCCTACTTCCCTCCGGAGGTTTTTCATATTTCTTGCCAAATTCCCTCCCAAGTTTTTTTTCCCCTTTTAGTTAATTCTTGCCAACTTCCCTCTCAATTTTTTTCTTGTAACTTAAATCTGAAAACTCTCAAGGAACATTGAAATAAAAAACACATGCAGAGTTTATCTTTTTCAACACACAGTAAATATTTTTATTACAATGCATATGTAATGGCTGTCATGGCAGATAATGAAGATCATTTTGTGGTTTCAAAAGTATCGCAACAACTTTGTGAATAAGAATTACATAACCCAAGCCCCTGACCTCCTTCTCACACCCCCTACCCATATACCCCACCACACACTATCATAAAAGCCAATTACTTCTCCAGGTCCAGGTACTCTTATAAGAGAGTGAGTCACTGAATAAAGACAGTCCAATTACTCATTACCCAAACACTGGCTGCCTAGAGTTCTCTTCCTCTCAGCTATGGAGCTATGTGGTAGACTGTGATAAAGGTGACATGCAGGAGAAGTGGTGTTCTGGAAATAAAAAGGGCAAGAGAATAGTGTGTCTCTTCTCTCTTTCTCTCTCGCTCAATAGTGAAATATGATTACAATTTTATAAGAGAGAAGTACGTTAACCAGGACTCAATTAAGTTGATTCCTCTTTTTAAGCTAGTAAAGTCTCTAGTGCTAGTTACAGTAGCTACAAATGTTTAGAAAGACTCTAAAGATAGTTTTTGTACATGGGGAAAAATATGGGAGAATAAGTTAATAGCCACAGGGATGCAAAATAATATTTTTAAAATAATTATAAATTTTCCTAGGAATCCATGCTAGTGCAATTGAAATTCTAAGTAGGTTTTATAAAGCAGGGCATGGAGATATTTTCAAAAGAGGAGGGAAAGAAAAAGAATCTGAACATGGCTTGCCCATCTGTGGCTGCATGTTATAAATTATTCCATCATCATAGAACTATCTCTATGCCCTTCCCTGTGATAAAGTCTTTAAGGTATCTTACTGAGTGAATAATTTCCAACAACAAACTGAAATCAGAAAACTATGTGAAATATGTTGTGCATGCTTTTCCCTATCCAGACAAATTTACACAAACCTGCCTACTCCTGTGACACTGAGCATCATTACATACACAAGAGCTCTGAAGATATTAGGGCTGAACAAAAACAAAAACAAAAAAATGAGGAAGAGAATACTCAGTTCTCCTCACCAATTCCAAGTCTAGGTGTAACACATTAGAAACAGACCAGCTTTTGCAGTCAAAATGAAAACAGATTGAATCATGAATGTTTGGAGACAGGGACAACATAAAGATTATATTTAGGGATCGTTAAGCCCATTACCAAGGACTCTTGGTAATCAAAATTACTCTGCACTTAAAATCTTCATTTGGCACACAGGGATTATATTTTATGGAGATTATAACTGAACTTTATCAAAGTAGAGAATATTTATATAATAAACAAAAATACAAAAAATAAAGATCCTCAAGTTACTGAAAATAAGGAAAACTTCTGATTTTTGACTGTGAAGGTAGAGAAAACCTCCAGTTATGTTTGTGTTACTCCTATCAATCATGTGCTGTCATGTAATAATCTTCTCAAGCTCCAAGGGTGTGAGGCACACAGAAGAACATTTTCTAAGCAAAATTCTTGTAGGCAACATGCAACTTCAAAACGTTTCCAAAATAATTATCCAATAAAAATTTACTATTCTATCAATGTACTATGTAGAATAAACCATAATAATGTCTTTGGAGTTGCTGTTCCAGAGGAATTTGCCTTTTATTTGGATAGATAAGAACAACATATATGAAACATTCAACACAGAAGAAAATGGCATATATTAATTTACTCATTATGTACACTACATTTGCTAGTTTGAAGGACAAGTAATTTAATAAATTCCTGGGTGCTTTTGCCTATCATAGAGGGAATAAGAAGGCAAAATACAGTTGCAAAAATCAGCTTGACAGAAAGGAGCAAAGATTTAGGGATTCTTTGAAATTAAAAAAAAAACAGATATATCTTGACACTTTAGGCAAAGAGGAAAAAAGAACAAAAATGCATAAATTTTTGAAATGTATAATTGAGATTATATATTTCAAAAATAATCATAGTCATTATTTATCAAATCCCACCCAGTGACATCCTCCATTGGTTCTTTCTCAACTAAACTTGTGATTTCCCTGCCTTGATCAGATATCTCAGTTCTTCGTAGTTCACATCCATGTCCTTCCATCCTGAACCCATAGCCTATTTACCTGTCACCCTCTTTGATTCCTATTGTACAAGAAATCCTTAATCTTGAACCAATTCCTCTGTTCCTCTAATTTCTTGAGGAAACAACTCACTCTTCCCTGAAAGGCCATTTTCCTGATTTTATCTTTCCGTATTGATTTAAATAGTACATAAATATGATATTCCTTGGTATCTCACAATTCCTCTGCTTAATTTTTATTTCTTCTTAATTATCATGAGCATTACTGAAGTGGGTTACACCTAGTCGGATCAGCAAATAGTACTGGCAATAATAATCATAGCTATTTTATTCATTAAGAACTTTCTGTGTGCCAGAAAAACCCACAAAACTCCACAAAAGATGTAGTTCACTTAGTGTTGTAGAGCATAAAAGTCAGTATATAGCAAGGTAAAATGACTTTCTTTAGTAACCTGGTCTTTCAGGCTTTAAGACCTATTCTTTTTTGCTACTCCACAAACATTTTAATTCTGCTCCTCATTGTCACAAAGTGATATACCTAAACTTCAAAGGGATTACGTTGTTCCCCTACCTAAAACTCTCCAAGACCAAATTTCTGAGACTGGTGTCCATGATATGGCTCTCTAACTCCATTCTTGCCCAGTCATTGTTCCTGCATTACACTCTGGTTTTATCAACATGCTTGAAGCTCTCTGAACAAACTAAGTGACTTTATGTTCTCTATTTCTGTTCATACAGTTTCCTCTGTCCAGAATATGCTTCCTATCTTTGACTCATCCTTCAAAGTGTCCACTTTTGGGGATAGCTCAAGCAGGCTACAAGCTACTGGGATTCTGCAGTAATTTAAGAGTATTTCAACATGATTCGAATCATTCAAATCATGATTTGAATCATGTTGAAATAGGCCCTTAATGTTCATTTCCCCCCAAATCAATCTATAAGCCCTTGGACAGAGCGGGGATGATAATACTTTCATTTTATGTCCACCCTGCTTCCACGACAGTGAACAGAGTCTGAGATAACCACACAAGCAAATTGACATAGAAAGAAGGATCACTTTCCAAACCCATAATTATTTCTTCATTGTGGAACAAATGTGCCCTCAATCTAAACTTTCAAGATCTTATGCCATCTTGTCTCTCTCCCTCTCTCTTTTTTTTTTCTCTTCCAGGAAGCCATTGGTTTCTTACAGAGAACATCCCAACTTTTGTGGATTGGGTCATGCAGACCAACTACCATATTTATAAATGAACATCTTTATAATTTCTCTTATAGCCAGTTTTGTCAGCAGCAAAATTCATATTGATTATGAAAATAAATGTTTAATATCTTTAGCAATCAAAATGGAAATACAAATCAAAACTACACTAAGATTTCATTTCACTCCAGTTAAAATGGCAACCATCAAGAATATGAATGCTAATAAATGCTGGTAAGGATATAAGAGAAAAAGAATACTTATACATTGTTGGCAGGATTGCAAATTAGTACCACCACTATGAAAATCAGTATAAGGATTCCTCAAAAGTCTAGGAATGGAACCACCATATGATTCAGTTTTACTATTCCTTAGTATATATATAGAAGAATTAAACTCATCATACTATAGTGATACATGCATACTCATGTTTATAGCAATGCAATTCAAAATGTCCAAGTTTTAGGAACAGCCTATGTGCCCAACACCAGATGAACAGATAAAGAAAATGTGGTATATAAACACTATGGAGCTTTATTCAACTATAAAGAAAAATGAAGTTATGTCATTTATAGGAAAATGAATGGAATTTGACAAAAATTATGTTAAGCAAAAGAAGCCAAACTCAGAAAGTCAAGGGTCATGTGTTTTCTCTCATATGTAGAAGCTAGAGATAAAAGGGGGGAAATGTGTGTTTGAGGAGACTTCATGAAATTAAAAGGGAGACTAGGACAGTAGAGGAAGGGAACCAGGAAGAGGGAAGAGGAAAGGGAAAGGGAAGTACTGGGAATGATTATGCTATGTGCATGAATGGGCATTCCCAATGAATCCCCCTATTATGTATAATTAAAATATACCAATAAAAATTAAAATTTAAAATCATTTTGATGGCTTTTCATTGTTAGGCTTTCTGGTTCTACTTTTCCTTAAGGATGCTAACCTCCATCTTATCTCTATAATAGTCACTCACTCATTGAGGAATTCCCTGCCATCACCTCCCCCCATTCCCTGGCTCCTGCCCTCATGCTCTGTAACAGTATGCTCTAACTCAAAGGGAAATGGCAACTTAATATTTACTAAATGGACTATAGTGCCAGAAGCTGTGTTAGGCACCCTATATGTATATATCATTTAATCTTCTCAACAATTCAAGAACATATATTTATTAATCTCCTATTTCTTTACATCAACCCAATCTTCACTCTACTTTATGGGTAGCTCTAATGTTCTTAACCTATTAAGTCTCAGTTTTCCATTCTGAGAACCTAATAATCATTTCAAAATTACCACAAGTGGTACATTTGTTGCTCAAGTTAAGCTTTTATAGATGTTCTACCTCTTGGACAATGGGACTAAATGGATTAAGCAAAGATCGTTTAGAGACCATATATTTTATTCTTTCTCCCTTGCAATTCCATGGTGAATCATTCTGTCAGAGGAAATTAGCTTTGTATCCATCTGGAGGTTATTCCTTACCACAAGCAGACACAAATGGAGTCCATGTTTCTTCATTTTATTCCTACAAAAAATTTCTCTTTCAATTTGTATTAGGGTACTAATAAGATTCTTTTCTTAATATTTTTTTTTAGCTTTAAGTGGACACAATATCATTATTTTACATTTATGTTGTGCTGACGATCAAACCCAGTGCCTCATGAATGCTAGGTGAGTACTCTATCACTAAACCACAACCCCAGCCCACTAATAAGATTCTTTATTAATATGTTTCTCTCTTCCCCCTAGTTCATCAACTCCTGAAGCAAATGGATCATGTTCTATTTGTATCCATATTCATCTCCTGTTCCTGCTACACTGTATAAAGTTTAGCAAATTTTAATAAGTGTTTGCTAAATGCAGACTCATTATCTTCTCTACTTTAAAAGTTTGTTTAGACACAGAAGATCTATCGCACATTTTCATTTTTGTGAAATGTTAAGAACAGACAAATTGATAGAGACAGAAATTAGATTAGTAGTTGCCCAGGATGGAAGGAGGTAAAATTAGGCACAGGAAATGTAAATTGATTAGTAATGGATAAAGGGTATCTTTTAGAGAGGTGTGGTAGTAGTATAACCTGTGAATATGCTTAAAAAAATTAAGGCTGGCCATGCACTCAGAAAAAAAGAAGAATATGTCCTGTTGTTTCTTCTTCTTTTCATTATTTTCAACAGCTTATTGAGGTACAAGTCACATACCATATGATCCTTCCTTATTAATACAGGTCACTCTGCTACAAACCTTTCAAAAATAGACTGTTGTATTTAATTTGGTATCCAGGGTCTAGCACAGTATTCCAAAGTTGGCAAATACTCACTTCATGAATGAGAGACCCATAGCTCTGAATTTATTACTAGTAATATTCCTTAGCTATATTTGGGCTAAATATATTTTGTTTACTTGGTGGGCTCAAACCACTATTTATAAAATAATTTCTGTAGTAAAATTTATATTCAAAGCAAAAAAATAAAATCTACCAGGAATCTTCTAAAACTTTCTACTGGTAAATAAATAATTTATCACCAACATCCCTGCTACCTTCCAGATAAATATCTGTGTTCTTTAGAAACACTTCATTTTTTTTAATTAAAAAGTCCAGAATGTTCTACCATCTGGGCTATGAAAAACTATTCCTGAATGAAGGACTTTTGAGGATGATGGACATCTTCAAGACAAATTTAATACTTTTATTGGATAGCTTTTCTTTTCATTAAGCTCTCAGAGTAGACAGAAAATAAAAGAATTAGAATTTTAAGAAAACTGCTGTTGAATAAGTCAGTGCACCCATGGAGAGCCCCTTACACCAGTTCACAGCTCTCTCTAATCCACAGGGAGCTTTTTTCCATATTTTGTATACTGTACTTTAAGTTCCATTGCAATTTGTTTCATAGAATGTGATATAAATGAATGCATTAGTGTCAAATGTCATCTATCAAAAACACCAAGTATTTCATTAAAAAATTATTGGTGCATTATATTTATACATAATAGTGGGATTATTCATTGTGACATATTGTACATATACTATTGAAGTAATATTTCCAATAAACCTCATAATAATATATTCTCTAGCCTAATGTTAACATCAATAATTATTGAACCCAGCATCAAACAATTTTAAGATCTATATATTGGCTTCACTTGGAATATGGAATACTTTATGTAATTTCCAAATAAGTAGCCCATTCCTCAATTCCTAGGAATTGAAACAACAGCATCATCTTTACTTTGTTTTAGAGAATTGCAGTCACAAGAGATTGCATCAAGAGATTATATGGTTCTATGTCCAAAGTCAAAGAAAAAATTTTAATATCATTTTGGCCAGGCACAATGGCCCATGCCTCAAATCCCAGAAGGCTGAACCAGAAGGATTGAGAGTTCAAAGCCAGCCTTAGCAACTTAGCCAGGTCCTAAGCAACTCAGCGAGACCCTGTCTCTAAATAAAATATAAAAAAGGGTTAGGATGTGGCTCAGTGATTATGAACCTCTGGGTTTAATCCCTGGTACAAAAAAAAGGTAATTTTGTCTCTAATTCTCTACTATCAGATTAATATCCATTTCATTAGGTGATGGTGTTATTAAAATTGTTAAAATCCTCTTATGTAAATTTGGAGCAAAATCACATGCCATATAAAAGTACACTGAAGATATTTATCTCACTGATGTGTGAATACAATTCTTACCACTTCATAAAGAGTTTTTAATGTGACCAAATTAGTCCATCATTTAGAAAGTAACTTTCATCTATTTGATGTATTTACAAGCTTCTTCAGGCAGAGCTCACGCGTTCTATTGATCAATTCACCTACAGTGGCTTACTCCTAGACAAAACTTTAATGTATACAAAATGACTGATTGAATAGATAAAGAAAGAAATAATTTGGGTACTTTGAAGGTTTAAAATGCATAATTGGCCATTTTTCATGTAATTGCTTACCTCTTCTAGTTGGCATGCTTTGATGACACTTCTGTATCTATACTCATCATAGGAAACACCAAAGATAATATTTTCTTTGATGGTACCAGGCATGATCCAGGAAAACTGAGAGCAAAATGAAATTCTTCCACTGTGCTTAATTTTACCCTCTGAAGGCTCCAGTTCTCCCAGAATCATCATTAGAAGTGAAGTCTAGAAATAAAAATCATTGTTATTAAGTTACTTGATCAAATCACTATCAGTATTCACTTACTTTCAAATGATCATACTAAACAGAAATATATATTCTGATTTCTAAAGATTCAAACACATTTGATTTAAAATGTTCTAAGTAATACCTGTTTCAGGTAATCTGCTATGCACAAAAGATACAAAGGAATGAAAGAGACAATGACAACACACAGTGTCAGTGTTGTGATAGAGGATCTCGTAAAAGGGGCACCTACTTCAGATTACTGGGGTGGATCTGGAGAAGGTCTAGGAAAGATTAGTAATAGCTGACACTTATTGAGTGCTCACTCTACTGGCTGCTGGCTTTAACCACTTGTGCTTTTAATTTATACATTATTTGCAACAGCATTACAAAGCAGATGCAGTATTATCATCTCATAAAGGAGAGACTAGGCAAAAAGAGGAAGAGTCAGGCAATGTTTTTCCAAGAGACTTCTCTGAAGTATACGATTATTCAGAGATGATAACCCAAAAGAACTATCAGTGAACAAAGATGTGAACTAAAATTGAAAGTAATGAGAAAATTAGAGTTGAAGAACAAAAATCAAGTAAGTTATACGCCCTGACAATAAGATAAGTTAAAAGTAAAAAATATATAAAGATATAAAAAACAAAGGAAATAGGGCATATAAATAGGGCAAAGGAAAAGTAGGGTATAGAGGAAATTTGCTGATTGCCTTATCAAGAAAAGCTGCAAGTCAAAGGATATCACTTAAAGTTAACAATTCTAGTCATACAAACATATTTATCAATACAGAAAGAAATGTTTAGATAATACTATTCACTACAATCAAGTCAGAGAAAAGAAGGTAGCAGAGGAAGAAAAAAACACTGATTTTATCAGAGCTCATTTGAGTGACATAGAATAAAAGATTTAACATGAGTTATTTTTTCTTTCGTTTTTGTACCAGGTATTGAACCCAGGGGTGCTTAACCACTGAGCAACATCCACAGCCCATTTTTTAAATTTTTATTTTGAGACAGGGTCTCATTAAGTTGCTTAGGGCCTCACTAAGTGGCTGAGGCTGGCTTTGAACTCACAGTCCTCCTGCCTCAGCTTCCCAGCTGCTGGGATTACAGGCATGAGCCACCATGCCCAGCTATAAAGTTATTCTTATAAATATAACTGCTAAAACAAATATACACATTTTCTTTAAAAATCATAATATAGTCATCCTTTGGTATCCCAAGGAGATCAGTTCAATACACCCCTGAAAACAACAAAATCCACAGGCACTTAAGTCCCTTCTATAAAATAGTGTAGTGTTTGCATGTAACTACACACATTCTCCCATATACCTTAAAATCATTTCTAATTTAATACAAATCCCACGTAAGTAGTTGTTACACTTACTATTGAGGGAATGACAAGAAAATGTTTATACATGTTCAGTAAAGACACAACATTTTCTTTTAATGTCTTTGCAGTTGTTTGAATCCAAGGGTACAGAACCCACAGATATGGATGGTTGTGTATGTATGTATATTCAATTATATTTTTATTCAATTTCTTATCTCCTAAAATTTCAAAAGGCTGACAAAACCCTTTGCCAATTTATATTTTTGTTTAAAAAGTACAAAGATATGAGCTAATAGCTTGCTTTATACATCTGATGTCCAGTTACAGGGTCAAGCTAAAACTCAGTACCAGAGCTGGACAAGGACACGTGATATAAACAATGGGTTGTCAGGGTTTGTCAACAAGGCCAAATGATTGCTTCAGTTATTGTTGAGAAAAAGAAGGACTAAAATCCCCAGACCTCAGGGAGTCCCTATGCCACCTTCCACTCAAAGGCAGTGGTGGTATAGACTCCTACACCAGTGCGATTTCATGAAGTAACCCAAAGTAGCCTACAAAATACAGGACACTTTATATGGGTTGGAATAACAACAAAAAAAAGCATTTTCCTATAGATGTTCAATTAAAATGGTGAAAAGCACCTATTGTGTGCTAAGCCCTATGATGATACTTGGGCTAGAAAAATGAAGAAGTCATAGTTCCTTTTCAGTCTAGATGATTATAATAGAGAAATGATAAAATTGAACATGAATTTATCATTTAGTCAATAAAATAGTATCTTAATTTGCTGAAACTTTGGAAAATTCAGAAATGTAAACTGAACCTCAATCTCAAGAGATAACAACGTGATATGTGCTTTTCTTCCCACTATTTGATTACTAAAAGCAATGCTGTGAAGTCAGTCTTCTTGGTGTTTTTAGTATCTCTCCAGAAATGTTTTAATATGTATGTAATCAATATATATTTTTTTATTGTTCCCCACCTTTCTTTTCATATAAAAAGTGCATTATATATAGACAGTTTTTTTTCATTGCTTTTCTCAATTATACATCCTGGAGAACTTTTCATACTCAAAACATCAAGAACATCCACATACATAGAGTGTACTATGGTCAGGAGAATTTTATGTAAAATCTCTATAAATATACTAGGATATATCAAACAAGTGGAAGAATTATTAGGTTATTTTAAGGCTTTTGGTACAAATTACCAAATTGAGTGAGATAAAATGTAACTCAAAATGTTAAAATTTTCAGTTATTCAATCTTAATTTTTATCTAGATCTTTAATCCAAATGATAAAATATCTCATTCTTAACAGTACAAAAAGGCAGCCTTCTAGGTGGGGTTGGCAAACTATTTCTCAGAAGTGTGCAATTATTCCTAGGAGACCACTGGCTTCCTCAACTGTCTTCATAGTTACTCCCTGTTAGGATGCAGCTGCAGCTCCAGCCAGTAATTACCTGCTCATCAATTTTTAAAGGAACTGCCTGAAATTTATTTGCTGGTAAGTCTTGCAGTTTACAATTCCAAATCTATTTTTGTACATCTTTCATGGAATTGATCTTCAAAACATAAACAATTAATTTTTAAAATACCATGAAACACACATTCCATCCTGTCACAAGCAAACATCCTTGTGGAGATCATCTCTAACCTCTCTAGTATCAGTTCTTCCTCTGGTGTCATTTTCTTTTCAGAGTGAAAATTGCAATATTATATAAGAAATAGAAGAAAAAAATAACATGCTGAATTGATTTTTTAAAGAAGAAAATGCACAACTATAACTACATTATCTAAAAGACCCGTGTGACATGTAGGGAAACAACTGGAGAAAAATAAGCAAATGTATTACTAACACTGTGGACACTACATACATGGGCAAGAAGTTTTCTGTGGGATCCCCCCTGCAAAATCTCAGACTGAATTCTTCAAAATACTGTCCTCCCCATCCTAAATATAAATATATAATTGCCTTTCAGAAGTCTTTAATTTCTATTTTTATTGACATTTTTACCTTGTAGAATCACTGCTCCTTCCTTTTATACTTACTTTTTTTTTCTTTCTGACTTATGTCCTTGTACAGAATTCCAGGAAGTATTTTGAAAAACTTTAAGAAATCACTAAACATTTTCTTATATTTCTAGAAAGTACCATAGCTAAAATAACAATCAAATGAGAACAAGAAACTATTTTTGTAGACTTCCAAAGCAAATACCTATTGCCCTTAGTAGCTGATTCCAGTATTAGAAAGCACCTTATTATCTTCCATTTTATTCCTTCATGTCCTTTAAATTTACCTCCTCCATGGTTAAAAGAAAAACAGTGTTTTTCATTAACTGCATGATAGCTCATACCCTTGAAAATCACTATGTCTCCTCCTGGAAAATAAAGTTCAATCCTTAAGCTATTTTTCCTTCTAACCTACTAGATTTTGTCAGATATATTTCCAAATATCCTGAATTTATATAATAAGTTGTTCTTGGGTATGGGTGGGGACTGGGGGAGGATGACCACTAAAGAAATTAACATTTTCTCAAAAAATTCATTTTTTATCATATAGTATAAGTAAATATGAATCATTTTCCAAAATTCTAATGTCAACAAAATGGGGACCTTTTTAAAAATTATGAGTTTACTGAAGTCAAATTTAAGTGATGATTTTTTTAATAGTTCCTAAAAACTGATAAAAATATATGATTCATTTGCTCAATAAAGTTATTGAAACCTGTCACATGTGTTGAACACTATGCAAAATATAAAGATGTAGGAAAAGTTACTGGGAAACATAAGAGGAAATTAAAAGCAAGGGGAATTTATCAGTGAAACAATTTATATTATAAGAGAAACTACACCCAAGTATTCTGATTCCCTTTAAGAATTTCTACAGAATACCTTCTTACACTACAAACTAGAAAAAATTAAAAAGAAGAAATGCATGCCAAATTAAGTTGTTAACATTGAGGAATAAAAGAGACTACCTTGCCTGCTCCGGTAGATCCAGTAACTGCCAATAATTGTCCTTTTTCTATCTTGAAGTTGATATCTTTCAACACAGGGGCACCAAGGAGGGAGAAGTTACTGAAGAAGAGGCTGTTGTCACCACTGGAAATTTTTCTATTGTTATTATTTAGTTTTGCTTTCTCAAATAATTCCCCAAATCCCTGTTTAAAAATGAATAAAAGACATAAAAGGTAGGCTTTTTAGGTAATTTATGAATACTTTTATGTATGAGTGGTTTGAAAATCACATGGCACAAAATCCATTACAAAGTGTACATTATTACTTAATAGTACATAATTGCAGAGAACTTCATTTCTAGAGTACATGATTCCAAACATCTGAAAAGTATAAGCCCAATATTTAACTGGAACAAAATTGCCCTTTCTCAGAACTTCGCCTATTATCAAACTTCAATGCCAATTTAAATTAATTAAAGACTGAATATACATATACACACATCCCTTCTCCTTTAGGCTGTATACATACAAGTTACTATTCAATCCTCAGCATAATATATAGAGTAGATTTTATAATCTTCCTCTTTCAAAGCTGTAGGCACTGAATCAGAAAGGTTGAATACCCAAGTCACATAAACAGTAAGATACAGGTAGACTTACAACCCAAATCTGACTTCTATCACACTATCACACAGGTAGCTCCCCTCCTCTGAGAAGCTCAAAGGATTCTTTAATTATGTTGACTATAAATGAGATGAAATTGAAAGGTGACTCGAATGGAACACTTGCCTCCATGGAACATTTGGGGTAGTGGTCTTCAAACCAATGTAAACAGACCTAAAGATTGATCAGGAGAAAGCTGGTACACCTGGTTTCAAGGAAATCTATTTTCAGAACTCAACAGCCAAAGGCATTCTTTCCTAAAATTAAGTTGCCTGAAAATTTTCCTGCTGTCATTTCTCCTAAGCCACTTCCATCTCACAATTGTCCTTCTCTCTTTATTCATAAGCAATAGCCTTCTCACTAAGCAAGAGTGTGCTGGTCTTGCTATGTTGGACTCTCCAGAGCATAAAATCCTCTGGGACTGAAAAAACAAAGGATCCATAAAGGAAGGGTTTTCTCTTGAAAGAGGGTCAGGGTCCCATAAAAGCAAAGCCAGAAATATTGAAGAAGGCAGCATTTTATTTCACCCAGATTTCAAACTTAAGGCAATCAATGTGTATTATCTTAGAATCAAATTTCGGAAATGAGTGAGGAATAAGGCATTTTAACTAATTGTTTAATTAATTATTTAATTTTATTAGCACTTAATATAGATTATTAACTATCTGTAGTTTCAAGTCACATTTTTTGGATAAAAAACAAGTCATATTTAGCTAACTGGCTTGGTAATTTCATAAATTTATTTATTTTCCATAAGTTGAACACACTAAAGCTGCAGCACCAAAGTGTTAACAAAAATCTATTTAATATATTTAGATAATATACAATAAACAGGAAATAATATCCTTCACTACCACGTAAATCTATGTTGAAACATTTGCAAGTCAACTTAAAAATTCATCAGATGTGCAGTTTTTCAACATTCTTTTAGAGTACATAAAAGCAATGAAGCTCAAAGACTATTGCTTCTTGTTTTGATATAAGTGGCTAATATCAGTCAGCACATAATTAAAAGCAGAGCTTTCATGGAGTGGTCAGTGAAGTCTTTTAAAATGAGGCAAAGACATCTGTTAATCTCTTTTTTTTTTTTTTTTAATTTTTTATTGTGGGTTGTTCAAAACATTACAAATTTCTTGACATATCATATTCCACACTTTGATTCTAGTGGGTTATGAACTCCCACCTTCACCCCATACACAGATTGCAGATTCACATCAGTTACACATCCATTGATTTACAAATTGCCATACTAGTGTCTGTTGTGCTCCGCTGCCTCTGTTAATCTCTTATTCATGTGTATCTAATAGATACTTATCGAACACCACCTCTGCATTATAGTCCACTTCAAAAATCTCACATGGGAGAATAACATATAAAATAGATATTAATATTGTGGTGCGTGTGGTACTACAATTAAAAGGCACATGAAGTACCATGGGAATACATCTGAGAGAGCAAACAACTCAACCTTGACCAAATAAATGACATACGCACTAGCTATGAACGATGGAAGTAGAATTGCACAAGACCAAGAAATGGTTAGAGGTGTTCCTGGAAGATAGATCTGAACACACACAAAAACAAAATACGCCTCAAAAATAGTGAGTGGATGGGTTACTAACAAAGGCTGTTAATGAACTTTGGGTAGCTATGCTTAGAAGCAGGACTTTTATCTAATAAGGACTTGGATCAATGAAAGATTGCTGTTACTAAAGTCTCTTATTTTGATCACAAAAGACAGTTATTTCAAGAAAGCAGAAAAGAGACCCTCAGAGTTATACAAAAGTACATACAAGAGGAAGTGAGGGGAAGGGGAAAAATAATATAAGGGGGACAAACGAATGTCAGTAGAGGGGGCAGAGAGAGAAGAGGGGAGGGGAGGGGAGGGGAGGGGAGGGGAGGGGGGATAGTAGAGGATAGGAAAGGCAGCAGAATACAACAGACATTAGTATGGCAATATGTAAATCAATGGATGTGTAACTGATGTGATTCTGCAATCTGTATATGGGGTAAAAATGGGAGCTCATAACCCACTTGAATCAAATTGTGAAATATGATATATCAAGAACTATGTAATGTTTTGAACAGCCAACAATAAAAAATTAAAAAAAAAAAGAAAACTATATTGGGACTCGAAAGAAACAGAATAAATACCACTGAAAATGGAAACAGGAGTAGGACAAACATGATGAACTTATATTACATAAAATGGCTAAAAACAAACTGATAAATATGGTTAATAAGACCATAGAAGTGGGAAAACAAAGGAAATTAAAAGTGAATGTCATAGGATTTCTAAGAAAAAACAATAAGTACAAGAACACAAATAAAATGATATTTGTTGAAATAATGCAGTTGAATTTCTAGACCAATTATGTAAAATATATCCTAAGAAAAGGTGGTCTATAAAATAATGAACAGTGGTGCATATTTTGGCAACATGATTGAACTTGAAGGATCAAGAATCCTATGGTCTTTAGGCATAAAAGTCAAAAGTTACATATAATTTTAAAGCACGAAATATGTAAGTTCAGGATTGCCTACATGTCAGTCAACAATTGAACAATGTGTAGGGAGTGTCTCAGGAAAGAATGAATCCTAACTACCCTTGGTTGTCAAAGCACTGAAGCAGAATCAAATTAAAGATGGCAGATCTGGGGTTGAAACATAAAAAAAAAAAAAGAAAAAAAGAAACTGCTTGTCATGTACCACTGAGAATAACCATATTTAATGTTTCAGTTGATAACCCTCTACTCTTTTACAAATATAGATATGGTATTTATTTACATTTATAAGCATATATATTATTTTCAGAATATTCATAAAAATTATATGTAAGGCTTGTGACCTATTTTATGATGTTATAAATCATAACTATTTTCACATAGCATTAAGTCTTCTTAACATACTTTTTAAATGCAGGATATGTCACAGAGTGTAAACTATAAACAGTTCTCTATCTGGTGGTTTCTCTTTTAATTTAATACATCTGGGACACATGTACTTTGCTATACCTTGAGGCACATATTTTTTTTGTTTTTATTGTTTGGTATAAATTCCCACAAGAAGAATTTCCAGAGCTAAATGTATGAAAAATTTCATGTCTTTCAAAAAATAGGTCCACATTATCCTCCAGCCAACATATGAGAGTGCTCATTTTCAGGAACCCTCATCAACACTGGCAGTTGGGTTTTGGTTTGGCTGTGTGTGCGTGTGTGTAGTTGTGTATGTGAAAATGGAATCTCACTATTGATTTTATATTTATTTTATTTCTACTATGACTGAGCATTTTCCATGTTTAGGGGATCTCTGTAGTTTGGGGGGAATGGTCACAGTACTCTGTGCCTAGATTCCAGCCTTTTCCTCACCTTCTCAACTAGATGGGTAAAGTTTGACAAGCCATGACAGTCTTAGACATTACAGCTTCTATTTGCTGAGTTGAATGCACTAAAGGAGGTGACATGTTTGAAAGCATTTTGTATATAGTAAAGCAACAGTCCCTTTTTTTTTTTTTTTTAAGTAAGTGTCAGAATGATGAGTGAAGAAGGGCTTTGGAGTCAGAGACGCCAAGGCTGTCATTTGAGCTATATGCTAGCTAGTTGAGCAACCTTGTTCTAACTATTCAAACTCTCTAAGCCTTGACTTCCTTATACATGAAAAAAAGTTTTTCCTACTCATAGATCTGGAGCGAGGGAGGAGTCATATATAATTCACCAGGGACTGACTTCTCAGGTGATGCCTTCAGAGGAAATGAAGAATACACTGGAACAAGTGGGTTTCTGAAGCTCGGGGAGTGGTGACTGTGAAGTGCATGAGAAGCAGGCAGGAAATTTGGAAACACATGTATGAACTTCAGGAAGAAACCAAGGCAAGAGATGTGCATTTGAGAATCATCAGCATATTGATGTCAGTGAAACCTCAGTGAGGTCACCCACAGAGACCATGAGATGCCTGAAGATGTTTGTTGGGGTGGGAACACCAGTAGCCCATCACCACAGAAGTGACAGGTAGAACAGGCTTACATGTCATGATCTTAGGCTAAATTAATTTGGATAGAGTACTCACTAAAGCTAAATCAAGTCATTAATTCCACAAGAAAAGAACAGTTGTAATAGATCAGTGAGGGCACAATCCATAATGCAGTGGGGAGAAGTACACTGTGAGGCAGTGAGAATAGTTTTGACAACAAAGGGAAAAAAAGTGATAAGGTTGGAAAATGAGATTCAGTGGGCACAAATTCAAGGAAAAAGGTGTTTTAACTGAAAATATTTAAATGTAAGGAGTCAATTGAGAAAAGATATTGAAATTTCTGAAGAGATTAATTACAGTTCTTCTGAGAAGCTGAAAGAAGGTACAATAATTCAAACAAGGGCAGGAGGAAGCACACATCTTTCTCTTAGACCAAAAATAAGAAGGAAAAGATAATTATGAGGTTCAAGAGAGAAGTTGGAAGCATTCTGTGATAATGGTCTCTATTTTTTCTGTATATAACAGAAGGCAAGGCCATCTACTGGGAGTGGGTGCATCCTGATAGATGTTGAAGGTTTCAGAAAAGTGGTAAAATTCTAGAACAGCTTTTAGAGAAATTATAAAGAAAATTAACTGAAGACTCTTCCAAGAAGGATTACAGGGCAAACTGAGGTTGAAACAATAAATGTATAAAACTTGCAGTTGATTAGAGTATATTTTGATTTTCCCAGATAACACTTCCTTCTCCAAAGCTGATAAAGGGAGCGTTTTAAATTTAAAAAATTAAATTTAAAAATTTTAAATTAAATTTAAAATTAAAAAAAATCAGCAAAAAGAAAAGGGAATTGAGAGTATAGGTGGGAGAAGCACCAAGATGACTGGTCTTAGAATAAGCAGAAGATAAGCCAAGAGGGGTCCAAAGGGAGAACTAGAATAACTACAATCTAATGAAACTGAAAGGCTATGAAAGTAGACTTAAGAGGCTTGGGAGTTTCGGGCTAAGAAACAGATTTGAGAATGTGACATTTCTAAAGCTACACAAATCTGAGTACTAACAAAGCTCAGGATATGTTGAAGAGAGAAAGTTTTTGAGGAAGTCATATAAGTTCTAAGGATAGTGTTGAAAGGATCATCTATGTGGATGTTGAAGTCTCAGACAAATGGTAGAGACTTAACAAGCACCAATATCCTATAATGTGCCATCAAGTAGTGTCAGGGGTTTGACAGGTGACACAGACTGGAGGGAAAAATACAGCCAGATGGAAGACAATGACTCAGTGAAAGAGCTCTAGACTCTGGTATTTGGGTCCAAAATCCAGTTTCAGCCTTTGTCAGTTGTGTAAGCTGAGGCAAGACCTTTAAGTTTTCAAAGTCTCCATTTTCTTATTAGTGGAATGGAAATATTTACATTATTTAGGTCACAGGAATGTTATAAGCTGCTTTAGTTTGGACCTGATTTCTTTCCTCCATCTCGTTCCAAGGCTTAAGTGTTAAAGGCTTGGTCCCCAGACTGTGATACTACTGGGAGGACATTAAACTTTTAAGAGGTGGTTGGAGGAAATGAGGATATTGAGAGTATGCCCTAGATATTGGGATCTCGGTCTCTATCTCTCTTTTTGTTTCCCACCATGAAGTGTTGCCTCACCACAGGCTCAAAAGCAATGGGTCAACCAACCATGGACTGAAACTCTGAAATTGGGAGCCAGAATAAACCTTGCTTCTTTCTAAGTTGATTATCTTGGGTATTTCCTCACAGTGATGGAACACTAACTAACCAAAAGAAATTAAAGGAGACAAAACTCATAAAATGCTTATCCTGCTGCCTGGCATGGAGTGAGGGCTCAAGCATGTTTCTTCTTTTATTCAATGGAGAAAGAAAGGAATGGAGGATTTTTAGACCCAAGTAGAAAAACAATAATCAGAAAGAAGTAGGGAAAATTTCATATTTCTCCTTTATGTTCAGAAGGGCATTTGAAATTCCTAAATGCAAAGAACTAAAATAAATCTTAGCAACACACTTTTCCACAAAACAATTTTACTAGGCAGATGAAGAATTATTCTATTTCCCACATCTTTTAAAAAATAAAGTAAAATGTATCTCAATTATAAAGTTATATATATAAATAAATCAAGTTTACTATATTGTGAGAGACTCAGAAACAGGACATCAGTTTTACTATTCCTATCTTTACTCAACTGATAAAAGTGATTAAGAAATAAGAACTCAATAGGTGTTCTCAGTAATCAAATATTGCTTCTTAGAGGATAAAGTTATATTTGTTCTGAGAAAAAAATGAGAGAATTTTTACAGTGAATAAAATAACTTAAAAATAGTAAAAAATTTAAAAATCATTGGTATATCTCTCCTACTTCTTTTTGTTGACTGATGTATATAAACACATTGGACTACAACTTGAGATTTGAGAAGTTAACGTTCATTGAGGAACCAATAAATTCCTGGTTCTCTAATGAATACTTCACACAAATCATCTCAGTGCCCTTCACAACAAATTTTCAAGGTAAATATTAATATTCTTCATTTTACAGAGAACCAGAGGCTTCTCAAAGTTAAAGTAATTTGATTTAGAATAGATGGAAGTAAATGGCAGAGCCAGGATTCAAACCCAGCCTCAAAGCCTTTGATCTCTGTACAAGTTCCTGATCTGAGGTGAAACACATCGCATGGCTTTTTTCTACTGCATCTAATATTCCTGGGCTTCTCCTTCTTACTTTATAAAATAAGAGAAGTGGTCTCTCCTTTCAGTTCTATCAATTATATCATCATTGTGATCTTACTTCCCATCGGAATGAAGGGTAGACTCTCAAAGAAAAACCTCTAAACATGATTTTTTAAGAATTAAGAATTCTTACCTCCTCCCAGAAGGCGGTTACATTCTCCATCTCTACTTCTGTAGTTGTTAAGTTATATTCTAATGTCTTATACTCTTGCTTTTGTAAGAAATCCTGTTCATGAAAGAAAGCAAAATCATAGTGTAGTTATTAAATCTATGTTATATTCTAATGGTGCTGCATCTTAAACACTGATATTAACAATTAAATTAAAAATTATTTCTTAATAAAACAATTTTATAATGGTGTACTAAACTTAATTAAAGCATCAGAAGCCATCATATTTGAAAGAATTTCTTTAAATATTTGACATTTTATTCTACTGTCTTTATGCTTATATTTCAACATATAGCTGATTCTTCCTCATACTATTACATATTTACTTTAGTTATATATTTATAAAGCAACTCTGAATTACCTGCCAATGTGCCTTTGTTCAACAACAGAAGAGATAAAAATAAATATCTTCATCTTTACAACACCCTTATGAGAGGGAGTGTTAGCATCAATTCTCTGGGTTAAATAAAGATGTAAAGATTTGATGTAACTGGTTTTAAGGTGGCAAACCTTAAAGAGTCTAAGAGAAGGATTCTATTGGAAATTCCAAACCCATAGGGAGCATGAGGAGGACTTAACCACTTGAGTCTGAAGTCTTTACCACTTGAGTCATAAAAATATCTGGTTCTTTCATAGTTTCTTCCCCTTCCTCTCTGCTTTCTTCTCTTTCTCTCTTTTGATTTATCTCATTTTCTCCCAGTTTTGTTTTCCAGATCTGTTTATCACAGATCTCAAACTCACTCTCAGTTATATAATTAGAAGGGAGCTGATAGAGATTGCAATGAATTGGTAGGTGCTCTTCAAGGGACCAGTTGCCACAGCTTGTGGGAACGAAGACAGATTACAAGATTTTTCAAGTCTTTGATAAGAGACTGAACATGACTGAGGGGGTGCATGTATACATGAAAGAGACAGACAAAGAGACATCTCCCGATTTCTAACTGCTGATAGCTAATTCAAATTTTAAAAATGTACAGTCCAACTAAACAGATCTAAGAGCGAAAATTAGGTCCAATGGGCCACCATTTGCAACCACTGACTTGCATTAAATAATGGTAGCACAACATAAAAGTGGAGTTTACCCTTCACCCTGAACTTGTATTTCTGTCATAAGGGTTTATTTTATGGGTTAAATAAATAAATATTAAAAGTAAAAAATACTTTATCTGCTTATTAATAAAGCTTATCCAATTAGCTCTCTATAAATTTACTCTCATCACCTGACGATTTTAGAACTCTTCCCAGCTGCCAGCTACATCAATATTGCTGGGATTTTTAAGGTAATTAACATGGCATGAGATACCATTGTCATCCATTATACTTCTCTTGGAAATGCTAGGAAAAATTTAAAGTGAACATTCCTGGTATTAGTTGGAAATTTTATAACTTCTTTGTGAAGGAAATTTCCTTTTCAATCTTTTTTCACATTTACAAAGTTCACTAAGAACAGATATATTCACGGACAGATCACTCGGATGAAATTCTCAAGATTACAAAAATGATTAAATTCCTTTGGGCTATGAGAATATCACAGGTTTTCTTTTTATTTCACTAGATTTTCATTACAAGGATTCATTACATCATGTATATATGTCAAGAGAAGAAATCTCATGCATTACATAGGTCCAAGACCAAACATTCATCTCTAGAGAGTTTACTTGCTAGAAAATCCTGAAACATTTCAAAATCACACTATTTGACACACAGTTATGATAAATTACCTGTATTTTGTTTATTGCTCCAAGAGAGTCGTACCATGTTTGTACGGCCCAAGGGAATTGCCGTGTGACCGCCATGCGCAGCACAATGCAGAATGAGATGGTTGTGAATATTTTTCGAAGGATGATTCCTTTGATAAGTGCATAGGGAAGCACAGATAAAAACACCACAAAGAATCCTGAGAAGAAGAAGGCTGAGCTATTGACGTATCTCACATAGGCTGCCTTCCGGGTCAGTTTCAGTTCTGTCCTACAAAATAAAATTAATTATAATAATAATAATAAGATTCAAGATATTATTTTACTTTTCAAATATCAGGCCACTTGGAATGTAAAATCTGAACATGGGGTCTACATTCTTCCTGTTGTGTTCTGACCCTGGCTCCACCCTATGAGTTGTGTGAACTTGGGCAAGTTATAAACCTCTCTGGGCCTCAGTCATCTTATCTGAAAAAGGGATAATAATGCATCTATCAGTAAATACCTATAAATATTATTTTTAATTATACTAGTAATTTAATTATTGTTATTTTATATCTTTATTCACTTCATTACTAACTTGTAAGATTTATGATGCTGACAATTTTTTTTGTTTCTTATTTTAAATAATTAAGGAAAATGTTGCTAGATTTATAAAAGAAAAAGACAATTTTGTGATTACCTAATGAGATTCTTAACATTTTAGAAATTATAGCTTGACTGTGAGAAATAATGAAAAGATATACATGCATATATATGTATGTTATGTGTTTATTGATTTATTTATTTATATGACAGAAGAGTGGTTCTGAAACACGAGCATAGGCAAAAATCACCCAAGAAGCTGTTAAAAATGCATCCTCAGGCTACATTCATAGATATTGATCAAGTAATCTCCACTGTTTCCAGATCTGTTTTAGAAAAAGAAGCCAGGTGATTCTGTTGCAGAAGGTTCTTGAAAAATTTTGGGAGTAGACACTGTATCCTCTCTATCTCTGTCTTTCAGTGTAATAATTTGCATTCATATTACATTATTATCAGTCCTCTAATCTGAACTACAAGTGTGAGCTATTTTAACACATGTATGAGGGCTTAAATGCTCCAACAGGCAGAAAGCAGGGAAGGAAGAGGCTATGGAGAACAGAGGACAACATGGCCTTCAACCTTCCAGAAGCCATAAAAAATTGAAGTTGCTTGTGATTGTCCCCATCTAGTCCTTGGGTAGTCAGTCAAAAAGCACTATAGATAAATAGAGAGCTCTGGAGGGAGTTAACAAAAACTGTGCTATGGCAAAGCACTGGAATTTGGTGCAAGTTCCACAGACTTGTATAATTCAGAGAAGCAATTCTCATTAACTTGATAGAATTCAGAGGGAATAATTTTAGGGCTTTTAATTTTTTTAGTTTTTTGTCTTAAAGGAAATGTCATTTGAGCACACCAGTGAAGAAAGTGAAGTTCAATGTATCCCATGTGCATTGTGATCAGTCTAATAATGTGCAATACTTGCTACTTCAATAATTTGACTTTGAAGATAGATTATGATTTTGGGAACTCACCTGGGTCTAATCCTGGCTCTGTCAATTTTATCTATGCCACCTTAAGCATGTCACTCTTCCTTCTAGTTTTATAGACTAAAAATCTAAAGAGAAACACACCTTCCTTGTGGAGTTCTCAAAATTAAACGACAGCATAGCAGAGGGTCTACTACTAGAATCTAAAATATGTGTCCTTTCCTTTAATAGGAAAAAAATATTCAGGTTGATTAGGTTGGTAATTATAAGATGGCAGAAAATACTGTTTACAATGTAAAAAAAATGTCAAATTGTTGAAATATAGTAGAAACAATTGAGAAAAATAAGAAGAGGTCAAACACGAAAAGAATAATGGATCCAAGAACACTTATACAACTCATCCAGAAAGCAATACTCACCATAATAAAATCACTAACAGTTTAGGAGTCATAAAACTATTTTATCAGGTTCTTATAAAAAATGGAGAGTGACTTTATTATCAAAGAGCAATAAAAGAGTAGATTTCCAAGGAGCTTTGCACAGCCTTTTGCCCAGTTATCCAATGGCCCAGGCTAGGGTAATCACTCCTTTAAAGTGTATCCTGTCAATCTCTTTCAGAACATTGTATTTGCTCTCTTGAATAGAAGCAATTCTTGCTTTCCCATATTTACATCAGTACTTTCCAGCCTTTTCAGGTAACAATTTCATGCTGGATTATACTAGTTACAACCAGACATTTGCTATTAGAATTGGTCAAACACGAATACGGAATAGAGGGATAAATTTCGTTTTTGAGGAAGGAGGAGAAAAAAAAAAACAACATTGTCAAGAAAAGTCAGCCTAAGAATGACCTGGCCATGAGTTTATCATTAGGGCTAAGAAAACCAGATCCTCTGATAATCTCCTATCAGCCTGGCGATGCGATGCCTCTATGAATGAGCCTAGAGTGATACAGCACTCCCTTGTTAATGAGAAGAACAACTTCTATCAACTGAAAAATTCCCCAAGATCTTTAAGGATGTTTCTGGAAAGAAAATGCAATTCTTTTCCTGGATTTGTCTTGAAAGGCAAAACAAAAACAGGTGACCAATAATGTTTGGGAAATAAATATGCTTTTACTCTTTCTATTTACATGGCAAAGAACTTTACATTTCAGCATTTCATTTGTTGTTCCAATCACACACCTGCAGCTCAGTTACCATTGTCTACTGGACTCAGCAGCCTAAAATCCTAATAATCCATATTCATTGCATACAAAAGGGTACTCTCCTTTTTAGTATATTTTTCCCTGTGAAACTCTCATGTGACATACATCTTGAGATTACTTGTCTCCAGTGGTGTTATCAACAACCACAAAGTCTTCTAGGATCTTTTTTTGATAACAGTTTGTAGAACACAGAACTCAACGAAAGGCAAATGGTGTTTAGTTCATATTTTGTTCAAAATTTTTTCAGTAATTGTATCTCAGTCTGAGCTGTACATTTTTTTTGCTAGATATACTCTTTATTAAAAATCTGTGAAAGGTTATATAAGGTAAAAGAAGACTAGACATAGATGTCAGGTACTGATTGATTCTATCTCAGGAGGTGGCTTTCATTTTAATTAACCTGACTTTGCCTCACGTATACAGTTTATAGGAGCAAAATATACGGATATTACCCTGTGTCATTTTTCCTATATTAAGGAAGAATCAATATAATTTTTCCAAATAGTTATTTTCATTATCTTATGAGTTGTAACATATAAAGTAAGTAAAATGTCATAATAGAGAATCATTTACACAGTATGGAATTATATGTAGGATATTCTTTAATAAGGTATAAATATCCTTGTAGTGCAAAATAAAATTCTGAATCAACTATGTAAAACTGCAGCACATCAAAATAACTTATGCAATTAATGCATAAATATTGATACATCTCAATATACTTGTTTGTCAGAAACTTCAAATATGAGGTGGAAATTTACTGTGATAGACTTTTTAAAATATTAAGGATAAAGTTATTAACAGTATTATAATTATCACAACAACTTACTGTCTTAGGTTTTCAATCATTTTTTCTACTGCTTCTTCCCAGCAGTATGCCTTCACAGATTGGATATTTTCAATCATTTCTGAGGTGATCACAAGTCTTTCATTGATCTTTCCAGCTCTTTGATCTCTGTAAATCAATTGATCAAGTTAAAAAAGGTGGGGCGGGGGGGGGGGGCAAGAACTGCTCAAACTTTTAAGAAAAGCTACAAAAATAATAGTTATCATTTAGTAAATGCCTCCTTGGTATTAGTCACTGTATTACATACATTCCATACACTATTCCTCAGCCTTATGAAAGTCTACGAGAAGTATTTATCTTCATTTTAAAAACCAGATGAAAACAAGAATACAGTCTGAGATTCAAGCAAAGACCTACATGACTCCAAAATTTATATAGTTTCTTTCCTACTGTAGCTGAAACTCTAGAATTCCTCTAACCTAAGCAGTAACTGATATCCCTGTTTTTTGTTGTTGGTTTTTTTGGGGGTTTTTTTGTTTGTTTTTTTTCTGTAATAAAAAGAGATTAAGGGGCCAGGGATATAGCTCAGTTGGTAGAGTGCTTGCCTTGCATGTACAAGGCCCTGGGTTCAATCCCCAGCACCACCACCAAAAAAAAAAAAAAAAAGCAATTAAAGTCAACAAACTACACAAAATTTATGTATTGCCTCCAATTTATACAAATGTCATATCAATTTTTACCTAAACCTTATGAATTATAAAAATGCACTGAATATTAACACATTTTAAAGAAATTCTATAGACTTTCAAGGAAAGAAATGTCCTAGTGGTATATTTATACCACTAAAATAATTCCTTATTAACCCCATAATTCAGTAATAGAAAACTCTTGATTTTACTAGAAAGGTCTTTTTGAAAACCTGATTTAAACACTTTCAAGCTATGATGATAAATTCCTACCTGTACTTCATCATCATTCTCCCTAACCCAGCTTGCACAAGGGCTACAACTATCAGGAAAGCAAGGCCACAGAAAGCAGAGGCCTGTAACAAGTCCCAGAGCAGCCCCATCAGGAGAGTCACTTGTAAAGGAGCAATCCATACAAAATGTGCCAGTGCAAGACCCTAGAAAATAAAAGCACAAGAAAAAAAAATGGTATGTTATCCCCCACCCCCAAAATCAAATAAAATATAAAACAAAATAAGCACTCAGAACTTATGTAATCAAACACTTCATGGTCCTTAGCAAATTAAAATTTAGGTGTCCATTACATGAACACAAAGCAATGAGCTCAAATATTCTACACAGAGACTAGATTTTCCCAAGAACAAACTCAAGTCACCACATTTTTAAGCATGTTTTTAACTCAGTGAAATTGAGACTAGATATCTTAAGTATTGTGTCCACAATTTATTTAAATAACATCTCTTTGGGGATAAAGCAAGAACCATCATAGAACATGAGAGAATAAAGGACTCTCCTCAGGGCTCCATCCACATAGAAATGCACAACTCTATTACCTGACAGGTATTCAGAAAAATATCTGCTCAATTCAGCAGTGATTTATTTAGCATTTGATTGGGTCCAGTGCTACGGTAAGTACTGGAAATGCAAAGGTAAATAAAACTCATTATCTGTCCTCAAGGACCTTGAATCTATTTGTCACATAAGACAGCGCAGAATAAAAATTGCTCGCAGTATCATATTTAGCCAAAGTAAATAATGAATTTAGAGTATTAAAAGGAAGCAAGGCCTAATAAGGATTAAGTTTTGAAAATCTTATTAAGAGCAACTTGAGGTGACTTTGAGTTGGACAGTTCCACCAGACCTCGGAATGGCACTCTGCTACACAATTTAGCTTTCTCAATTCCCAGAAATAGCCAAGGCAGGGATAAATAAGACTTAACTACTTATTACTGTTATCTGACACAGGAAAACTCCATCTTTGGGGTTGCATGATTTCTAACATATCACATAAAAGATTTAATCACCAGGTACATACTTCATCAAATTTGTTCAGGTTGTTGGAAAGGAGACTAACAAGCTGCCCAATACTTATTTTATCCAGAACACGGCTTGACAGTTTTAAAGTCTAAAAGGAAAATGGGAAGTTAGGTAATATCAACAAAAAAAAGACAAATACATTTATTAGTAACATTATAATAAAGCTGAGGAATTAGGCTATGTGTATGCAGTTTTAAGTAAAGGTAATGAAATTTATTTACTTATTTTTATCTAGCTTTGGATCTTCTCAGATTTATAAATATTTCTCTTAACTGAAAATATTATACTGATCCGGACATACATCTATTTATCTTCTAATGTATAGACAGTAGTAATTACTTTTTTCTCTTTTATAATAGGAATGATATTGTTCTTAAATGTCCATGTACATGATGTGGGGTTTTTGATTTTTGTTTTGTTTTGTTTCATTTGCTTTTATTTTTAAAAAATAAAATATAAGGCAGTGAAACTTGAAATTAAAAGCTTGGCCTTGATTTTTTTATGAAGTCTTATACTACCTCTTGAATAAAACTACTAATAGGATCAATAAAAGTAATTATGAATAGTTGAATTATTAAATATTTTGTGAAATATCATATTAAAAATACAAAATCTTTAAATTTTATAAAGAAAAATGCAGCGATACGTGAAAAATACTTAAGTAGATAAATTAATTTTTTACTTATTAAGTACAAGCTAAATAATTAAAATAGGTAAATCAATTCTGATTATGAAAGAGCACGGTTCAAAGAAAAAAAGATCAGAGTAATGCTTTGCAAAATTTAATAAGAATTGATTTGCTTTTAGATGGCTTTGACTGGAAAGCATCTGTCTAATATTTCTTTCAATTGAATTCATTACAAATTTATTGAGCATTTAGTAGATACAAATCACTATACTTGATATCTTAGGAATTAAAATTTATTAAAACATAATTCTTGCCTCAAAGCAACCTAGTACATAAATAAGTATGATATGATAAGTTAGTTAAGGAAAGTAAAAATTAATAGAGTAGTTAAGAGAAAGTTCACAGTTCTGGTTAGACAGTCTAGAAATATTTTCTCAGATTCATCTGGAATCATGGAGAGTACCTTAAAGAATCAAGGAAGTTAATACTAAAACATTATCAGAGCAATACTGGGGGCAAGGATCCACTGAGCTAGTTTACATACGGCTTGAACTTGAGTTCTGCACAGGGTACCCCACTGAGCTTTGTGCACAGTAAGCATTTAGTGAATATTCATCAATCTAGTTATTTATGCTTTCTTTAAATTCAGAGGCAAAACTCAATTTTGTTTGCATTTACATTCATTATTTCCAGTATAATGTGTTATGGTTACAGAATTTGGAACAAAACAAAAGGCTTTGGTTCAAAATTTGAAATATAGAAAGGGTCCTACATGTTCCTGCTGTGAAGATGAATAGCTTGGCCATAGGTAACAGTGAGACCTTAGAAGAGCCAAGACAAGGCTTACTTTAGGGGCCAAGTCAGAGCCACACGGAGATGAAATCACATTCTTTGGTGATGATGCCAATGAAGGACAATAAATAACTAGCAAAATAAAGCAAACTGGTTAAGGACACATGCATTCAACATTGAGAAAGAATAAATGCAATAGCCTTTAACTTTTCCTTCATGCATTTTGAGTCTGAAGCACATATATTTTCATTAAATGTTACTTGAAGAACATATGTTTGAGAACTAGCCTTGCTCTTTATTTGTCCTCGTTTACCTTTTCCTTCATGGTTATATTTCAGTCCTTATTTCATTTGTCCTAATGGTTGGAAACCCTTCCACTTCAGACAATGTGATTTATCCATCTTGATATTTGGAAATAGTTTCAATGCTTCTAGGTCTTTGTTTCCTAATCCATAAAATAGGGATAATAGTACCTACCATATGGAGTTATGGGATGGATCAAATGAGATCATATCCCTCAATCATTTAGAAGCTTATTGTGCATATCATTAGCTATTATGATTATGATAATAAGTACTTTTTATAAATATTATTAAGTTAATTCAAATTTTTAATACCAAGTTATATAGGTACCACATTTCAAATAATGCCTAATAATTTTTGAGTTATGCAAAATTTCTAGATCAAAATAAACATTTTATTATTTTGTCACCCATGTGTTTCTGGGACTTGTGAACTTATGAGATTGCAGTTAAGGTGATTCTTTTAAACCTGACTCTGTTTTTTTTTTTCCTCTGCCTCCATAAAAGGCTGTTTTGAATAATAAAGTATGGCTATCAAGGTTTTACAGCACAGTTGACCTTGTATGTGTATCATGGAAGTGTTATGGGTTGTTCGCTGCAGGTGAATTCCAGATCCATACCCCTTATAAGCCAAGTTTGTAAAGTTTTTATACTGGGGGAAGAAAAAAGAAAAGAAGAATAAACCAATATCTAAATGATTCAATCAATACAGCTTTCTTTAATGGCCTGATAGAACCAAGCAATCACATATGGTATTGCATCAAATTGAGGAAAGCATATGCCATTGAAATGACCTTCAATTGTGTTTAGGAGATAGTTAAATGTTCATTTGAATTTGCCTAAATCATGCCTTAGCAACTTGGATTCTTGTCTGGATACTACACACAGAAAAGCAGAGTAAGTTCTTATGATCTCATGCATATGCTGTTTCAAAAACTTTAAAGTTGCAGATTCACAGGATAACAAAGATCCAACTCAAAATAAAACAGAGGATAAATACCACAACTTGAAACAAGGTCCCCACTGGTGACAACTAGTTAAGGTGGAAATTCAATGATTGGTTTATCAATAATGATAGCACATTATACTCTTGTTAGTGAACACAAAGACAGGCAGATGGCATTTTACCATCAAATGATATGTTGGCATTGACTTTTATGCACACTATGTGCCATTTTAGCAAGGAATCATGGATTCCAAGAATATTGATAGATAGGGGTATAGCTCAGTGGCAGAGCACTTGCTTAGCAATTTGAAGCATTGAGGGGAAAAAATCCAAAAACATGAATAACATGACTAAAATTTAAACCTACAACACAGACAGGTTACAAAAGATGCTTAATAGTTATCAGTTGAAGTAACTGAATTATCAAAGAAAATTAAAAACATTAGTTATTCCTGTCATTTATTTCACAGGCATATGAAATTAATTTCAGCATTTAGCCCTTACTTGTATCAGCTCATTACCTACATTGTGGCATTTAAGACACGTGCCAAGGAGAATACATGTACTCTGGGGACTGTGCAAGAAAGTATTACCTTCTTATAAATCAGGCTAAACATAGCTATTCTCATTTGCATTCCAATGTGATGAAGGCCAAAAATGGCCGGGTGAAGGAGCAGTGTCCTCACGATAAAGAGCAAGCATAAGCCTATGGCTAGGTAAATGGCGATGGAGCGTTCCGCCTTGTTATCTGGATCATAAGAAGCTATGATTCTTCCCAGTAAGAGAGGCTGTACTGCTTTGGTGACTTCCTGAAGAAGGAGAGAAACAAAGAAAATGAAGTTAATTTCCATTTCATAAAACGCTCTCACAATTTCAACATAAGAGATTTAATCTTTACAGAAGGACTTAAAATGGGGTTCCAGAGAGGGTCAAATGTCTATGAAACTTCAGACACTGTCTTTATATCTGGATACTTTCAAATAAGATTTTTGAGCAGGGCATGATGGGGCCCACCTGTAATCCCATCTACTTAGGCTGAGGCAGGAGGATCACCAGTTTAAGCATAGCCTGCGCAATTTAGCAAGACTGTGCCTCAAAATACAAAATACAAAGGGCTGGGGATATAGCTCAGTAGTAGAATGCTTGCCTAGCATGCATGAGTCCTGGGTTCAACCCATAGTACCCCCCACACACATGCACACACATTTGAATTTTGGATCATAGAGAAAGTAATTTGAAGACAAGTTTATGTATATTTTTAACTTAAAGGTGGATAATGACCACAAAGTAAAGGTATACATTCTGAAATGATTTGTTAGTCACTAACACCTACACGGTGCTGAACAGTTCCTAAAATATTTCCCATTTAATTTCATAAAACTTTTGGAGTCAAAGTAGGTCTTTTTATTTTTACTTTACAGTTGTTGAAACTGAGGCCAAAGAGTCAACATGAAATAATACAAAATAGAGTTTTCAAAAGTGTTTTGAGCAATGGCTTGATTTTCAGGATGAACACAGCTACTCAAGGCTTTCTACCACATAGCAGAACTGGTGACAGGAGGGAGGAGCATGTCAGCACCAGTAGAATTTAAGGCCAGCCACCAGGGATACCATTCCCTTCTCAACCTGGAATAGCATGGACTTCAGTGAAGAAGTCTGTCCAGTTCCTCCACCTCAGGCCAGTTCCCAACAACTCATCAACTCCTCAAAAGTCTTCAATCAATTACAAAAACAAATTGTCCATCCAATTCATTATCCTTTCTCCTGAAAATATAGGAATAGATTTGTAAAAGGAGGCCTAATTCTTCTTACCCATCTTGATAAATTTCCTTCATAAGGAAAAAATGCGTAATCCCTCATTTTGTCTAACAATGATCTAGTAAAAGGAGAATCTGGGGTTAAATTCTACAAAAAGATGTTATACTCATTGGTTTCACTTCAAGTGATATTTCCAATCCTGACTGTCCCCACCCTGCTATTGCTTAGCATTACTCTAAGCAATATCCAATTATTCCCTAATTTGCTTCCCCACCCCCGCATTCTCTACAATGTCTTTTCTAAATTGCAAATGCCCAGTACTAGCCCTCACATTCTCAACAGATAGCCATGTTTTCTACATCAACTTCATTCCCCACAGACAACTATAATCTACACATAGCTTTGTGTAGCTACTCATTCTGTAGTTCATACTTTATTTCATAACTGTATAAACTAAGACTCTGAATATAAAAAAATTGAAACTCTTAAAAAAGTTTCCAAAGTCATCACAAATGTGGACTATTATAATTCTTTTCTCACATATAATCATATTTTAAATATGAGCTCGAATTACATCAAACAGGTAGATACTGAGAAGAAACTGCTAGCATCTTGGCCAGATATAACCTGTTAATAGTCTACCAAATTCACTGAAGAAAACATGTTTATAAAAAAAAAAAAAAAAAACTCTTGGAGCTGGGGATATAAATAGCTCAGTTGGTAGAGTGCTTGCCTTGCATGCACAAGCCTGGGTTCAAGCCCCAGCACCCAAAATAAATAAATAAAATAACTTTTTTGAGTTGTATGTATGTGCTACTCATGTTAGAAGTATTCTGTTTGGCCATAAATCAGGGAGCAGAGAACATTAGTGTTTCCCATGCATACAAGATAAAGCATCATTTCTTGATCATTGTAAGACTATAATTGGAAGAGTATGAACAATGACTGCTGCTCATGAAATCAATTGCTCATATCATGTATAACAAAAAAAATCTCTCTTTTTCAGAACCAATTTCAAAGAGAAAGAGGTTCCTATTAAAAACTGTATCAAAAAATATAAAACCACTTATAACTACATATTGCTGCAAAAGTACTCAAATACTTCTAAGGAATAACTCCTGTCTACACAATGCTAAAAAGAGCAAACTGAGGCAAAAAGAGAAATATTTTAGGTATCAAGCTATGGAACAGAATTTTTCAAATTAGAAATGTACAGTTTTGCATAAGTTTTTTCCTACCCAAGTGATTTAAGCAAAACTCCCTGCTATCGAATCCCCATTATAATTTTTCATAACCTGCCATCTCTATCACAATAAAATTATTTGCTGAATTTGTATTTGGTCACAACTTATGACCAAAAATTAAAATTTGTATTAAGCTGAATGAAATGTCAATTTTACATACTGACATTATTGTCATTTTGCCTCAACAAAAAGAGGACATACTTATCCTACGAATGACAGTGACAATTTCACAAACGTGCTGATGGTATTACTCTGGGAGGGCACATGTTCATAGAACAAAATACAGTTTGTTTTTTGTAGAAATATTCCAATAAAAGGACCATCTGCTAATAGCAAATCAACACAATCCTCACCACCACCTAGAGTTGTTACAATTCAAGGACAAAAGCAGCACTTCAAGTATCCCCCACCCTCCTATAGTTTTCACTAATCTGTTTTATGCAGCATGTTCTCTAATATTTACAATAGAACCATTACAGATATCACCTGATTTTTTTATTTGGAAAAGAAAGTAGAGGTAACTGATATGCAGCTTAATCTATGAAGTACAGTCTTTATAAAAATCACCCCTGGAGAAACAGCCCTATATTCGTGGTGTATACAAGCTGCAAGTTATCTGTCACTTAGACTATTTTCAGAGACACAAAAACTTTCCTGATTTGCCACCTCATGAAACAGTATGAATAAACTAAGGCTTGTATGAAGGAGGATAAGTGTAAAGTTATTTGAATATTTAATAAAATATTTTATTACTTATACAAAAACCAAGATGGAATTCAGTTAATGATTCACTTAAATAATAATAAAAAAGCCTAATGCCAATGTTTAAATCAACTTGACAGTGAAATAAGCAATGAATTCAGGATCCTGAAAGTCAAGTTCTTATCCTAGTACATTAACTACTCCCTCTTTGACACCTTATTCAATTCCCTTTCCTGGATAGTTTTTCTCACTGATAAACTGAGAGGTGGAGCAAACAGATCTTGAAGATCTCCTCCAGCAATAATATCTCTGAATATATGATCTGAGACACTGGCACAGGTCAAGGATTCCTTAGCTAAGTGTGATTACCCACATCCACATGTAGAATCATTTTGGACGTAGTTATATTAAATGAGTTTATCCCAAAATAAATTTGTATTAAAGATTACCACTTTAAACCCAAAGCATAGTTGTTTCTAATATAAGTTCAATGATTAATTGAAGAACCTCTAAAATTACCTTGTTTTCTTTTGGGTGTGGTAACTTAGTAATATCATCATCATTATGTCTTCTCATTTTAAATATACTTTATATGTCTTTGTCTCAAGAATACTAGAATAGCTTAACAATCAGAAATTAATTAATAGGATACCAACAGACTAGAGAAGAAACTATGATTATCTCAATAACAATGAGAAAGAAATCTTAATAAATTTCATATCTGTGTCTGATGAATGTCCCTAATAAACTTGAATATAAATATACTTCATTAATCTGAGAAACAATTTCTCCCTCAAAACAATACTCAGCGTCATAGTCAATAAAACTCTAGGAGCATTACATTTAGATTCAGGAAAACACAATAAGAATATCAGCTATTATGACCACTTAACATTTTGAGGGAACTTCCAGCTAATGCAATTCAGTAAAAAAAATGACTGGAATATGAATATTGGAAAGGAGAATAAAAACTTATCATTATCAGTGTAGGCCATTGCTGCCTAAATACCTTAAGTGATCTAGACTATATCAAGAAAATAGACTCTTAAATACCAAACATGATAATTAGTGTAATAATTATCCCATTCATAGAAACAATATGACAAAAGAGATATTGTAATGCCAATTTTTTAGATATTTTTCACACAAAAAGAAATTTATAATAAAATTTGAGGAATAAGAATAAAGTGTGTTACTGGACATTGAATCAGAGTTATAATAAGATATGACAACAAATAAATAGAGTGATTTACCTGAAAAGTCCAGAAACGAGTCTAAATGCATGTAATATTTTAATCTATAATAAAGTATAACATTTTAATTCAATGAAGAAAGAGTAGATTATGTAATAAATGATGGAAAAACTCAATAGTCCTTTTTCAAATATTAGGTTTCTATTTCAAATACATCAAAATGACTTCCAAATGGTTAGATATTTAAATGTAAATATAAAATAATAAAAACAGATATGTATAATATTTGACCTTCATTAAAGTACAGTACCAAAGCAGAAAACAAACAAAAAGATGCACAGATTTGGCAGCAAATTTTTCTTTAAATTAAACTTCTCATGGGTTAAAAAAAAAAGAAGAAAAAGATTACTAGAAACAAAATTACTAGTCAAAGGAGAGGCAAAGAACATGAAAAGACAACTCACACATAAAAACAGAAATGCAGTTAATATAAAAACAATTTAAACTCACTAGCAACTAAATGTAATGCAAATAAAAATATACACTCTTTCAATTAGTAATTTAAAACATTTTAAAAATAATAACATCTATTGTTGGTGAGAACTGACTTTTCACACTATAGTACTAGGAGAGTACATGAGGACATCTTTTCAATTTATTTGTACTTAGCACTTAGATTGGGTCTAGAAGATCTGGTAAGATTTAGGTTTTAGTTAAAGGGATGTGTATTAAAGACTACAGTAGTAAAAAATGTAAACAATCTAAATATCCAACTAGGAATTAATTAAATAAATTATGCTATAGTCATATAATTTATTAAATAATTAGGTGGAAAAACATCTACTGACATTGAAAGCCATTTACAATACATTAAGAGCAAAAGCAGATTAATAGTACATTATATAAAGGAATGATTATCTTCCTTGTGTTAAATATATATTCCCATGGAGGGAAAAAATGGAAGGATAAACATCATTAATCATTAGTGCTTATCTAATTATTTCATAAACAGAAATACCTAAAATGTGATGAAAATTTGGGTAGAAAACTTCATATACTTATGATAATTAATAAAAGATAAAAGAATTAATGTATACCAAATTGGAAGAAAGTAAACATATAGACCCAAGAACTTATTAAGATATACTGGCTTATATATCAAAGTCAAGTCTTAAGATTCTGATTTTGACAGGGAAAATATGAGAGTCAAATTTTGATTTATCTTGATGCACTAGAGTCTTATGGTAATTTTTGGATGAAGGAAGAATTTCCCATATTCTGAATAGTAAACAGAAACCTACTCATGCTTACTGCACTAAAGAGTTGCTCAAAATTTATATTTTTAAAATATTTTCTTTACTTTGCCAAAACTGTTCGACTTTCAAATACATATATACACCACACCAAGAACACAGTTTCAAAAATACACCTTTGAGTTATGTTTTAAGATTCAATGCTTAATTCAAAAATTATTTTTTGTGTGGGTTTTTTTGTTGCTATTATTTTCCTTTTTGTGTCTATTTAATTTCATTAATGATTACTGGTGATGTCTTCACTAGTAATCTGAGGAATAGCCTTTGTATTCTGTAAGAAAATGCTCCTGGGTTTTCAGACATAGCAATGAATGGGTATACAATAATGGAATATGTGTTAAAATGTTAAGTTTAATTATATTTCTGAAGTAATGCTTAGAATCAGCTATCACTTTTAAACACTGGTAAAATATTTTCATGTGCCCTATAAAAATCAAATTGCTGCTTCAAGACTTGCTTAAAGCATGTATGTAAAAATAAGTAAGTACAAATAATGAGTATTTGTGCACTTAGGTAGAGAATCTGTTTAAAAATATAGTAATGATGACATATATATTAAACATTTACTATGTAACAGGATCTATTCCATGTGCTTAACTCATTTACTTTCATGACAAATCTATGAAATATGTGCCATCATTTGTCTCTACTTTATAATAAACAAAGACTGATAGTTTAAATAATTTGCCCAAAGCCACACAGCTATTGACCAGCAAAACTTGGATTTCAACTAGAGACTTTGGTTCCAAAGCTCTCATCTGTGTATCCATAACCCTAAATCAACATGAAAATGTTACAACACAACCTGACAATTTCTCATTTGTTTACCAATTCATACATCATCATCAATTCAAAATTAATGTAACAAATCAAGATTTAAATTAATATCAACATAACAATATGTGTTCTATTTCTCTAGGCCCATCTCACAAACACATAATTTAAAAACGGAAAAGATTCTAGAGAAGGCACACTGTACTATCACCCTTATAACTGTATAGCTAAAGAAACTAGAGTTCCAGACAAGTTCTTAGATTTTCCCAAAATTGTCAAATGGGTTTATGTCACCAGAGCATAAACCTATCTCAGAAGAGTTAGTAAAATAATGCTGCACCTTTGGGAAAAAATACATACTTGAGAGTATCATATGTAATGTATGTTGTTTGACCATGTCATATCCATCAGAAACCATAGGACATAGATGTAACTTCATATGCTACAGACTACTCTCTTTCCTATGGGTGAGATAAATCATATCCCAACCTCCTTTCTGATCCCAATTCTAAAAACACAATCACAGCCAGTTCCTAATTTACAAATATTATTTGTTCTGAAATTTCAGATGTAAGAACAGGAGATGTCTTTAGCCTTAGACACAATCTTCTACTGAACATGGTATTGGATCTTTAGGTTAGCCTAGGTTTGCCCCTAAATGCTCTTAAGAGCACCTTTCCCTTTCAGTAGTACCTGAAAAAGCCTAACCAACCTTATAGTAAAGTTTCCACAAGAAAAGATGGAACATCTCTCCCTGTTGCAGTCTTGGAAGAGAAACACAGAGCCCCTCTTAGCTATAGCTTTGCCCTCTCATGCCCCTGACATCTGCCCCTCTCCAGTCTTAAGAGGGGGTGCTGGAGGGAAGAAGCACAAAGTTAACAGCTAAGGTTGGAACTGTCAGATAAAAGGCACATTTTAGTCTCAGTGGGATGGCTGTCACTTTCATTCAGGAATCTTTCCCCATAATTAGTCTATTTTTTGCACAGCTCCTCTGTCTTCAAACTTGGCCTTTTCTTCTACAATGACCCTCAGAGACCTAGCTACTCAAAATGTGGCTTGAGGGCAAATTTCTCTACCTGAAAGCTCTTAGAACCAGATCTCAAGTTGCCACCCTAACCTGGTGAGCCAGACTCAACTAGATCCTTGGGTGAACTGTCTGCATATAAAAGTTTGAGAAATGCTGCCTTCTGTCATTAAAAGAGTTAAAATTAATTTTGCTGCATTTAAAAATTATCCAGAATTTTCATTAAGAAAACAAGCAAAAATTTCTATGTGTAACACCTTGAATGCCATCATTTTAGATCTAATGAATGTTTTGTCATTCAGAGTACATACTGGTGCTTATCTACCAGTGGTCCTTAGCCCAGATAGATAATTAGAATCACCTGGGGAACACTTCAAAAATATACTGTCCCAGGTCCGATTCCAGACCAATTAAGCCTACATTATCTGAGAAGCAACTACTTATTACTCTAAAGGTAAGTAAAAATCTCCTACATTTCAAAGAAAAAAAAAACTGACACACTTTGAAATGCCAAGTGTTCTTGTCTCAGGATCTGGTAGAAGATGTGGAGAGCAATGGGCAGCACAATCTCTTAAGGATGGGGATACCAGTTTTGGTAGGGAGTAAAAATACTGAGGATATAAATAAGTGGAGTGGAGGGTGCTCAGAGTGCAAGTTACCACCAGGGTCAGAGAAACAGCCAGATATGGGGGTATGGGGTGATGGCAGACAAAGATGAGAAAGGAATCCCACATGGCAGGACTCTAGAAGATTTCCAGGAGGGAACAGTCCTTAGGGATCTAATCACATGGAAAGGATATCCATAAGCCAAAATGCCTAAGGCAGGGCCTGTCCATGTGAAGAATTCCCCCAAACACCCTCCCTTCTTTACCAGTAGGCTGCTTTTCAAGTGCCTGTCCAATGTTTTGTCCAAACATAAGAGACAAAGATCTTTCTTTACAATGCAGTCTGTGGGACTTGAGGACTCTGACAATATGATTACCAGGACTTTTTTAAGCCCTTAAACTTCCTGGGACTTAAGAAAAGTAGTCTGACCTACATTGCACTAATAATATACTTCAATATGATGGTGGAACCATGCCAACGGCTGCCTAGGAATCAAGAATACTTTTTTAAAATTTTACTTGTTTATTCTAATTATTTATATGACAGAAGAATGCATTTTATTCATTGTACACAATTGAAGCACAACTTTTCATTTCCCTGGTTGTACACGATGTAGTGTTGTACCGTATGTGCAGTGATACAAGTACCTAGGGTAATGATGTCCATCTTACTCCACCATCTTTCTTGCCCCCATGCCCCCTCCTTTCCCCTCCCTCCCCTTTTCCCAATCATGGTTCCTCCATTTTTTCCCATGGACCCCCCCAACCCCACATTATGGATCAGCATCTACTTATCAGAGAGAACATTTGGCCTTTGTTTTTCTGGGATTGGCTTACTTTGATATTCTCCAAGTCCATTCATTTACCTGAAAATGCCATATTTTTTTTTCTCTTTTAATGCTAAGTAATATTCCATTGTGTATATATACCACAGACACTTCTCAGAAGAAGATAAACAATCATACTTCTTTTTTTTTTTTTTTTAAGGAACTGAGCCACATCAGTAAAGTAACTCTCAGAGGCAAAGGGTGAAGTCCCGATTTCATTGACTTTCAGTTTCCCAATTTAAAAAATGAGAACAACAGTACCCAACTTGGGATGAAGATCAAATGAGTTAGTGTATGTACTTGCAGCTGTGCCTCGAATCTAGGATGCACCAGTCATTCTTTTTTTTTATATATTTTTAATTTTTTATTGTGGGTTGTTCAAAACATTACAAATTTCTTGACATATCATATTCCACACTTTGATTCAAGTGGGTTATGAACTCCCACCTTCACCCCATACACAGATTGTAGAATCATATCAGTTACACATCCTTTGATTTACATATTGCCATACTAGTGTCTGTTGTGCTCCGCTGCCTTTCCCATCCTCCCCCCTCCCCCCTCACCATCTCTCCCCTCCCCTCCCCTCCTCTCTCTCTACCCCCTCCACTGTATAACCCTGAGGGTCTCCTTCCATTACCATGCAATTTCCCTTCTCTCTCCCTTTCCCTCCCACCTCTCATCCCTGTTAAATGTTAATCTTCTTCTCCTGCTCTTCGTCCCTACTCTGATCTTAGTTACTCTCCTTATATCAAAGAAGACATTTGGCATTTGTTTTTTAGGGATTGGCTAGCTTCACTTAGCATAATCTGCTCTAATGCCATCCATTTCCCTGTAAATTCTATGATTTTGTCATTTTTTAATGCAGAGTAATACTCCATTGTGTATAAATGCCACATTTTTTTTTATCCATTCGTCTATTGAAGGGCATCTAGGTTGGTTCCACAGTCTTGCTATTGTGAACTGTGCTGCTATGAACATCGATGTAGCAGTGTCCCTGTAGAATGCTCTTTTTAGGTCTTTAGGGAATAGACCGAGAAGGGGAATAGCTGGGTCAAATGGTGGCTCCATTCCCAGCTTTCCAAGAAATCTCCATACTGCTTTCCAAATTGGCTGCACCAATTTGCAGTCCCACCAGCAATGAACAAGTGTACCCTTTTCCCCACATCCTCACCAGCACTTGTTGTTGTTTGACTTCATAATGGCTGCCAATCTTACTGGAGTGAGATGGTATCTTAGGGTGGTTTTGATTTGCATTTCTCTGACAGCTAGAGATGTTGAGCATTTTTTCATGTACGTGTTGATTGACTGTATGTCCTCCTCTGAGAAGTGTCTGTTCAGGTCCTTGGCCCATTTGTTGATTGGGTTGTTTGTTCTCTTATTGTCTAATTTTTTGAGTTCTTTGTATACTCTGGATATTAGGGCTCTATCTGAAGTGTGAGGAGTAAAGATTTGTTCCCAGGGTGTAGGCTCCCTATTTACCTCTCTTATTGTTTCTTTTGCTGAGAAAAAACTTTTTAGTTTGAGTAAGTCCCATTTGTTGATTCTAGTTATTAACTTTTGTGCTATGGGTGTCCTATTGAGGAATTTGGAGCCCGACCCACAGTATGTAGATCGTAGCCAACTTTTTCTTCTATCAGACGCCGTGTCTCTGATTTGATATCAAGCTCCTTGATCCATTTTGAATTCACTTTTGTGCATGGCGAGAGAAAGGGATTCAGTTTCATTTTGTTGCATATGGATTTCCAGTTTTCCCAGCACCATTTGTTGAAGATGCTATCCTTCCTCCATTGCATGCTTTTAGCCCCTTTATCAAATATAAGGTAGTTGTAGTTTTGTGGATTGGTTTCTGTGTCCTCTATTCTTTACCATTGGTCCACCCGCCTGTTTTGTTACCAGTACCATGCTGTTTTTGTTACTATTGCTCTGTAGTATAGTTTGAAGTCTGGTATCGCTATACCGCCTGATTCACACTTCCTGCTTAGCATTGTTTTTGCTATTCTGGGTCGTTTATTTTTCCATATGAATTTCATGATTGCTTTCTCTATTTCTACAAGAAATGCCATTGGGATTTTGATTGGCATTGCATTAAACCTATAGAGAACTTTTGGTAATATCGCCATTTTGATGATGTTAGTTCTGCCTATCCATGAACATGGTATATTTTTCCATCTTCTAAGATCTTATTCTATTTCTCTCTTTAGGGTTCTGTAGTTTTCATTGTATAAGTCTTTCACCTCTTTTGTTAGGTTGATTCCCAAGTATTTTATTTTTTTTGAAGATATTGTGAATGGAGTGGTTGTCCTCATTTCCATTTCAGAGGATTTGTCGCTGATATACAGGAATGCCTTTGATTTATGCGTGTTGATTTTATATCCTGCCACTTTGCTGAATTCATTTATTAGCTCTAATAGTTTCTTTGTAGAGCCTTTTGGGTCTGCTAGGTATAGAATCATATCATCTGCAAATAGTGATAATTTAAGTTCTTCTTTTCCTATTTTTATGCCTTTAATTTCTTTCGTCTGTCTAATTGCTCTGGCCAGTGTTTCGAGAACTATGTTGAACAGAAGTGGAGAGAGAGGGCATCCCTGTCTTGTTCCAGATTTTAGAGGGAATGCCTTCAGTTTTTCTCCATTCAGAATGATGCTAGCCTGAGGCTTAGCATAGATTGCTTTTACAATATTGAGGTATGTTCCTGTTATCCCTAGTTTTTCTAGAGTTTTGAACATAAAGGGATGCTGTACTTTGTCGAATGCTTTTTCCGCATCTATCGAGATGATCATATGGTTCTTATTTTTAAGTCTATTGATGTGGTGAATAACATTTATTGATTTCCGTATATTGAACCAGCCTTGCATCCCAGGGATGAATCCTACTTGATCATGGTACACAATTTTTTTGATATGTTTTTGTATCCGATTCGCCAGAATTTTATTGAGAATTTTTGCATCTAGGTTCATTAGAGATATTGGTCTGTAGTTTTCTTTCTTTGAAGTGTCTTTGTCTGGTTTAGGTATCAGGGTGATGTTGGCCTCATAGAATGAATTTGGAAGTTCTCCCTCCTTTTCTATTTCCTGAAGTAGCTTGAAAAGTATTGGTATTAATTCTTCTTTAAAGGTTTTGTAAAATTCTGCTGTATACCCATCCGGTCCTGGGCTTTTCTTAGTTGGTAGTCTTTTTATGGTTTCTTCTATTTCCTCAATTGATATTGGTCTGTTTAGGTTTTCTATATCCTCCTGACTCAATCTGGGCAGATCATATGACTTAAGAAATTTATCTATGCCTTCACTATCTTCTAATTTATTGGAGTATAAGGATTCAAAATAGTTTTTGATTATCTTCTGTATTTCTGAAGTGTCTGTTGTGATATTGCCTTTTTCATCCCGTATGCTAGTAATTTGAGTTCTCTCTCTTCTTCTCTTTGCTAGCATCGCTAAGGGTCTGTCGATTTTGTTTATTTTTTCAAAGAACCAACTTTTAGTTTTGTCAATTTTTTCAATTGTTTCTTTTGTTTCGATTTCATTAATTTCAGCTCTGATTTTAATTATTTCTTGCCTTCTACTTCTTTTGCTGTTGTTTTGCTCTTCTTTTTCTAGGATTTTGAGATGAAGTATGAGATCATTTATTTGTTGGTTTTTTCTTTTTTTAAGGAATGAACTCCAAGCAATGAATTTTCCTCTTAGAACTGCTTTCAATGTGTCCCATAGATTCCAATATGTTGTGTCTGTGTTTTCATTTATCTCTAAGAATTTTTTAATTTCCTCCTTGATGTCTTCTATAACCCATTGATCATTCAGTAACCTATTGTTCATTCTCCAAGTGATGTATGCTTTTTCCTTCCTTCTTTTATCGTTGATTTTCAGTTTCATTCCATTATGATCAGATAAGATGCATGGTATTATCTCTATTCCTTTATATTGTCTAAGAGTTGCCCTGTGACATAATATATGATCTATTTTTGAGAAGGATCCATGTGCTGCTGAGAAAAAAGTGTAACTGCTTGATGTTGGGTGGTATACTCTATATATGTCAATTAGGTCTAGGTTATTAATAGTGTTATTGAGTTCTATAGTTTCCTTATTCAACTTTTGTTTGGAAGATCTGTCCAGTGGCGAGAGAGGTGTGTTGAAGTCTCCCATGATTATGGTATGGTGGTCTATTAGACTCTTGAACTTGAGAAGAGTTTGTTTGACGAACATAGCTGCACCATTGTTTGGGGCATAAATATTTATGATTGTTATGTCTTGTTGGTGTATGGTTCCCTTAAGCAGTATGTAGTGTCCCTCTTTATCCCTTTTGATTAACTTTGGCTTGAAATCTATTTTATTTGATATGAGTATGGACACTCCTGCTTGTTTCCGAAGTCCATATGAGTGATATGATTTTTCCCAACCTTTCACCTTCAACCTATGTATATCTTTTCCTATCAAATGCGTCTCCTGTAGGCAGCATATTGTTGGGTCTTGTTTTGTGATCCATTCTACTAGCCTGTGTCTCTTAATTGGTGAGTTTAAGCCATTAACATTTAGGGTTACTATTGAGATATGGTTTGTTCTTCCAGCCATATTTGTTTATTTCTGTTACTAAACATGGTTTGTTTTCCTCTTTGATTATTTCCCCCCCCTTTACTGTCCTACCTCCCACTGTTGGTTTTCATTGTTATTTTCCATTTCCTCTTCCTGTAATGCTTTGGCGAGGATGTTTTGAAGAGATGGTTTTCTAGCTGCAAATTCTTTAAACTTTTGTTTATCGTGGAAGGTTTTAATTTCATCTTCCATCCTGAAGCTTAATTTCACTGGATACACAATTCTTGGTTGGAACCCATTTTCTTTCAGTGTTTGAAATATGTTATTCCAGGATCTTCTAGCTTTCAGAGTCTGTGTTGAAAGATCAGCTGTTATCCTGATTGGCTTACCCCTAAATGTAATCTGCTTCCTTTCTCTTGTAGCTTTTAAAATTCTCTCCTTATTCTGTATGTTGGGCATCTTCATTATAATGTGTCTAGGTGTGGATCTCTTATGATTTTGCACATTCGGCGTCCTATAGGCTTCTAGGATTAGGGATTCTGTCTCATTCTTCAAGTCTGGGAAGTTTTCTCATATTATTTCATTGAATAGACTGCTCATTCCTTTGGTTTGGAGCTCTGTACCTTCCTGTATCCCAATGACTCTTAAGTTTGGTCTCTTAATGTTATCCCATATTTCTTGGATGTTCTGCTCATGGTTTCTTAACAGTCTTGCTGAGCTGTCTATGTTCTTTTCCAGTTGAAATACTTTGTCTTCATTGTCTGACGTTCTATCTTCTAAGTGTTCTACTCTGCTGGTAGTATTCTCCATTGAGTTTTTAAGTTGGTTTATTGCTTCCTGCATTTCTAGGATTTCTGTTTGTTTGTTTTTTATAATCTCTATCTCCCTGTATAGTTGATCCTTTGCTTCCTGAATTTGTTTGCGTAATTCATTGTCGAAGTGATCTTTCATTGTCTGAGTTTGCTGTTTAATGTCTTCCTTGATACTCCAGATCATCTGAAGCATGTATATCCTGAATTCTTTATCTGACATTCCATCTGCTGCAGCTGTTACCTCTTCTAAAGTTGCGTTGGCCTGCATTGCTTGTGGTCCTTTCTTTCCTTGTCTTTTCATACTGCTTGTGTATCTTTCCTGCAGGTGCGGGCGGCGGCTCTGCTCTCTCCTTATTCCAATTGGGGTGTCGTGGCTACCACGCCAGCAGGTCACTGGGCCTGTTCTGGGCGCTGGTGGCGGCTCTGTTCTGCCGCTACTCCAATTGGGGTGACAAGTGTACCACGCCGGCAGGCCACCGGGCCTGATCCGCCGGTCGGTTGCAGGTTTGCCTACCCTGCAGGCGCGGGCGGCGGCTCTACTCTGCCCCTACTCCAAATGGGGTGATGTGTCTGTCGTACCGGCAGGCCACTGGGCCTGTCCCGCTGGTCGGTCGCAGATCTGCCCACCTTTCGGGCACAGGTGGAGGCTCTGCTCTGCCCCTACTCCAATTGGGGTGTTGTGACTACCCCGCCTGCAGGACGCTGGGCCTGTTCCTGGCACGGGCGGCGACTCTGCTCTGCCCATACTCCAATTAGGGTGGTGTGTGTACCACGCCGGCAGGCTCCTGGGCCTGATCCGCCGGTCTGTTGCAGGTCTGCCTACCTTGGAGGCATGGGCGGCGGATCTGCCCTGCCCCTCCTACCACGCCTGCGGACCCCTGGGCCTGATCTGCAGGTTGGTCACAGGTCTGCTCACCCTGCGGGCACGGGTGGCGGTTCCGCTCCGCCCCCACTCCAATTGGGGTCACGTGACCACCACACCGGCAGGGCCTGATCCGGGCGTGGGAGAAGGATCTGCTCTGCCCCTACTCAAGTTGGGGTGACGTGTGTACCACACTGGCAGGCCACTGGGCCTGACCCGCCAGGCTGTCACAGGTCTGTTTACCTTGCAAGTGCGAACGGCGGCTCTGCCCTGCCCCTCCTACCATGCCCATGTACCACTGGGTCGCGGGTCTGCCCACCTTGCGGGTGCGGGTGGCGGCTCCGCTCCGCCCCCTCTCCAATTGGGGTCACGCGGTCACCACGTTGGCGAGCCGCTGGGCCTGCTCCGGGCGCTGGGGGCGGCCCGTCTCCTCCCCTCTGGCTCGATGACAAATTGAGGAGACTCGGGTGTCTGTGCCTCACCCCCCCTACCAGGAGACCAACTGTTTATGTTGCCGCTGGTATTGATGAAGTTCTCTCCTCCGCCGCTTTCTGATGACATCAGATCTCTGCCATGTTGGTATCCTATGCGAATGGCAGCATTTTGTTCCCCTTGCCGGGCAACCAAAGCAACGGGTGAGTCCTGACCGGCCCTCAGCAGGACCCGGACCGAGAAGCAGTTTCCGCGGGCTCCTAGCCCCAGGCCAGGGAAGTTCCGGGAGCCAGAACTTGGCCGCTCCGTGCTCGGTGTAAGCTCCTATAAGTGTAGGCTCCAAGAAGCAGTCCCCGCGGGCTCAGTTCCAGGAGCCGGAATTCGGCCGCTTAGTGCTTGGTGTATGCTCTGATAGGAGCAGGGTCCAAGAAGCAGCCTCTGCAGGCTCCGCAGCCCTGGGCCAGGGCGGTTCCGGGACGGTTCCAGGAGCCGGAACTCGGCTGCCCCGCGCTCGGTGTTCGCTCTGATAAGATCAGGTTCTAAGAAGCACCCAGGCACTGAACCCTAGCAATCTGTCTGCAAGCCGCAGGCAAATTGCAGCCTGAAATTACCTGTTCTATGGCTGAATGAGCTGCGGTCAGTCGAAAACAGGGATGGTGACGTCAGCTTTCCAACATGGTGGCTGCTGGCCTCCTCTGTGGTCTGACCGGTGTGGAGAACCGAGATGGACCGCTTCCTTCCCCCGTCTCGAACCCAGAATTCAGCCCTGAGTATGGTGCTTGCACAGCTGGCAGAAACTGCAGCGCTGTATCCCTGCGTCGCTATCTCCTCGTTTCCCAGCGCGCGCTGCAGACTCTAGCCGCGGGGCGATTTGCTGAATAAGCAGTGTTACCCTCCGTGCGACAAACCTCTCACGTTTGAGTCCCCGTAGCCGATCCTCGTGCGATGGAAATCCTTCCTCCAGGTTCCGGAGCACCCCACTATTGCTGGAAATTCCTAACAAGATATCCTTTAGCCGTCCTGACTTGTCATACTCCCACACAGTGAAGCAGCACACGGGGGCAATGCACTCCCCTCGCCGCCATCTTCCTTTCCCAACAATCATACTTCTGAGAAGAAGATACACAATCAACAAATATATGAGAAAAATGTTCAACATCTCTAGTAATTAGAGAAATGCAAATCAAAACTACTCTAAGATTTCCTCTCACGCCAGTCAGAATGGTAGTTATCAAGAATACAAACAACAATAAGTGTTGGCAAGGATATGGGGGTAAAGACACTCTCAGACATTGCTGGTGGTACTGTAAATTGGTGCAACCAATCTGGAAAGCAGTATAGAGATTCTTTAGAAAACTTGGAATGGAACCACCATTTGACCCAGCTATCCCACTCCTCAGTCTATACCCAAAGGACTTAAAATCAGCATACTATAGTAATTCAGCCACATCAATGCAGCTCAGTTCACAATAGCTAAACTGTGGAACCAACCTAGATGCCCTTCAATACAAGAATACTTTTTGAGTGAATGCCTGTAAATTTCCTATAATAAATACATTGTGAACAAACTTTAGATAGGGCAGAGGGGTTGGAGGGGAAGAAAGGGGAGATGGAGTCAGAATTGATGGTGGAACGTGATGATCATTATTATCCAAAGTACATGTATGAAGACACAAATTGATGTGAATATACTTTGTATTCAACCAGAAATACGAAAAATTGTGCTCTATATGTGTAAAAAGAATTGTAATGCATTCTACTGTCATATATAAATAAATAAAAGAACATTGTGATATTCTCTTAGTAATATCCTTTCAGATGCTCTCTATTTAGCCTCCCTCAGACTATCCTTAAATGACTCTCACAACAGCCATCTTCTTTTCTATGCTGGGAGTCTTAAATGTTAAAAGACAATGTTGTATCTGGCGGCTGAGTCAGATGAAGAAAAAAAACAAGTGCCGAGTTAATGGTGACAAGCTGTAGCTAATATGATTAAAATTATATCAGCATTGCAGAAAGATAAGCTCTTTCATGATGGCATTTCCTTTTTCTTAACCTTTCACAATTAACAGCAAATGTTAGAGTACTTTTTTGTGTTCGTCCTGAAAACAACCAAATATTTATTTTACCACAATTATCATGATGTAGAGGGACTAAAAATGCATAGACATTATGAAAGTTATGGCCATCTATTTCTAAGAATAGTGTTAGAGCCATATCAATAATCCATGCTTGTTGATCCCTGCTTATTTGATGAACAGGAGGAATGCACAGAAAGAAAACAACAGACAGGCACTGGTGTCGGTTCTTAAAAGGATACAGGTCTTTTTTTAATGGCTGAACCTTTGCTCCTTCTTTTTTTCCTCTAAGGAACAAAAGAGCAAAGTTAATGAGGCTGGGAAGGGGAGGGGAGAAGAGAATGGGGAGAGGTTGGTTAATAGATACAAACTTACAATTAGGAAGAATAAATTCTAGTAGAGTGACTATAGTTAATAATAATATAATGTATATTTGAAAATAAGTAGAAGAGAAAATTTTAAATGTTGTCACCACAAAGAAATAATAGCTGTCTGAGGTCTGTACCCTGTTTTGATCATTAAATATCACACAAATGTATCAAAATATTACCCCATACCCTCTACATTGTGCAACTTATTATGTGTCTATTAAAATGTTAAAAGTAATTATTAAATTAATTTTTTAAAGAGATCAAATATCTGGAAAATTGCACTGGTCTAAATAGCTAATGTGGTTATCTAAATTCTTTGAGACTTGATTTTCAATATTTTTACGACTTAAAACTGTCTTGACAAGACTAAAAACCTATAGCCCTGCCACCCTTGAGCCATTCCCAATGTAATAGTTCCTCTCCATGTCTTCTCACCAAACACACTTCACAGCTGCTTTTCCTACCAGAATCATTTTCTAGCCAATAATCATTTGGTTACCAGTATGAATTGAAATATATATTTGCCCTTCAAATGCTCTGCTGCTTCCAGAGATATAGCCTAGGACTCAGAATAGCTCAGAAATTCCTTCCACCTCACCTCATCCACGGATAATTCATACATTATGTATGGTGTCATAATCTCTTTTTTAAATCTTGTGACATTAAGATCTTATCCCATCTTTACACCTACTCCATTCCTTTCCCTTAGGTTTCCCTTAGCACTCTAGGTCTCAACTGAATAAAAATTGTTTCCCAAAGACCTCAAAGATACAATAAAGATAATTAATTCTTGAGTTAGCTAAGTCATGTTAATTAACAAATTATTTTTCCCACAACTTTTTCAGGATTCTGTAATATATGTATCTCTCTCTCTCTCTCTTTCTCTTTCACACACACACACACACACACACACACACACACACACTCACCTCCTAGGAGAAATTCTTTTGGCTTTTTAAATAACAGATCAACATATATGACTCTATTAATATATATATAAATCTGTAGATCTATAAAATCCAGAAAGTTTTTCTAGAGATTATCAAGACCATTAGGAAACACTCTGGACCTAATTGTAGTCATCTTTGTCAAGAAAAATTTTAAATGAATTTTCCCTGGACTGTCTGAAATAAATTAATAAAGCAGTGTAACTCACATGGCATTTCATTGGGACAGCCTATGACACTGCTACCTCCAGGAAGCAGAAAGACATATGAATAAAACACAGGTCAATTCATATGCTCTGTAGTATCCCAAAGCAATATTGTGCACAGCCATCCCTTGAAGTCTGGACACATTTCCCACTTGTCACCTCCTTTTTCAGGTTACAACTAAGGATTCAAAGTGACATTTAGATTATATATAAAATAATAGAGTCACATTCGAGAGCAACTGGGGAACATCCAAGGTCCTTAAAAACCTGGGTTTTCAACCATGCCACTCTTACACTGAAGAAGACACAGAATATTGAGAAAATACATTGCAAGTGTATCTCATTGCCAAATGTGAAATTGTTGCTATGTTTCTTTGAAATAATTCAGTATATAAATATGATTTCAAAATATTACAAATATTCCTATGCATAAATTACTGAATTTGACCTAATTCTCCTGACATTGTCTCCTGAAAATCAATGTCTCCTGACATTCTCCTATTAAATACAGAAAAATAAAGACACTGGTAATCTCATGTACTGATAAGACAACATGATTTGAAATCATAAAAGAAAAAATTTTAAACAAGTAATTCATTTTTCTGGACCCATTTTAAATTGTAAAGTGCCACCTGTGTTCAGGAACATCTTAGTTCCAGAGGATTTTCACTAATCTTTTTTAGGTGGTTTCTTAGTGTTTGAAGTTGGATTAGTCCTTTGTTTCTTTACCCTGGTTCACCAGATTTCCTTAGTTCTTCTATAATCACAAAAATATAATTATTTTATTCATCATATATTTACAAGAGAGATTCTTACCCCTAAATATAATAAGATTCCATAGAACATAAATCTCCAGAAAAAACATCGCCGAAGGGCATTAATGAGTTTGGGATTTTTCTTTGAAGCCAGTTCTCTATCCCATTCTCTGCAAAAGAATAAAAAAATGGGACCAATAAGTTGCATGTGCAAATATTTAAGTTGTCCTCTCTTCCTTAACATACCTTGTTTCACACAAGTGTATCCAAGGAGATTAACCCAAGTGATTAGAGACAAAACTTTGTGGAGACTCTCTAATACCAACTTCTCAACTACTTATTTGGCAGATGCATCATATATCATTCTGCAGGGATTTGATTTCATGAAAAGGCCATATTGTATGTGTTAAAGAAAAGTGCTGGGTTTTTAAGAGCAAAGGAATGGTTGGACAAAGAAAGTACAACATTTATGAATACACATTGCTGTGCTTGGAACAAGTTAAATAAATTAAACATATAAATACTCTAAGTTTTTCTCCCTCATTCCTTAATCCTTATCTTTTTAGAACTGTCGTAGATGTTACAACATTTAAATGTCAAACCAAAAACAAGTTAGAATGTCAAGTGGATTCTTCTGTGAGTTAACATGAGAAAAACTTTAAACTTTGTTTCTAAAAAGTAGAGGCATAAAATTGAAATCATCAAACTTCGTTTTCAAGTACTGAAGTCATTTATCAGAGTAAAATTCTTTGAAAAATGAGGAAAGAATACCATAAATTTTGCATTCAGAATTAGATAATCTGAAATCAATACATTTTTATTTTTTTACAAAAATATTATAGGAACATCAGTTGACTGTATTTATTTTAAGCTATTGCCACTGAGCTCTGTTAATAAAACTCCTGTTTTTCTTTGTAAGGGAATAAACTATCTATTACTTTCATCTTAATTGTTAAACTAGATGGTAACGAAAAAAAATTTATGAACTACAGGCAACAACTAAAGAAGTAGATAAAGGCTTTGCATTTTATCAATGGCTATTCCCATTACTATCAAGTGACCATAAGTAGACATAGTTCTATTTCACTTTAAAGGGAGAAAATAGCTAGATCTAAAGACAAGCTTGGAAGTCTCTATGCATAAATTGTAGCTTCCTCCAAAAGGTTGCTAAACTACCACTCATCTATAAAGCCTAGTCACCCTTCCCCATCTGCCTCCCACACTCATTCCCACTTTTCATTCACACGCATGTATCTTGCCTCTCATCCATAGTATATGGTAACTCAAAATAGGGTAAGATATCAAATATGGAGCAGAATCACCCTCTATCTATCAAAGCAGGAATGTATCCAGTGGGATAACCAGGAAGGAGGGTTGGAATATAAACCAAAGAAATAGCTTCAAGATGAAGAAGTGAACAACAGTGAAGTAATATAGAAAAGTATAATTATATTCTATGAGTAAAGGGTTTCTGCTGATTCTGGTCAATGTAGTTTTAGAAATATGATAAAAGTGGGAGCCAAAGTCCTGGAAGCGGGGATGTAAATAGATGGTAAAGAAGTATAGAGACTAGAACAGAGAAATGTTAGCTATGAAAGGAAACAGAAAAAGAATGGAGTGGTAACTGAGAGGAAGGTCAGGTTGGGAAACTTTTTTTTTTTTGTAGTTGTAGATGGACAGAATGCCTTTATTTTATTTGTTTATTTTTATGTGGTGCTGAAAATCAAACCCAATGCCTCACGCATGCTAGGCAAGCACTCTGCTACTGAGCTATAGCCCCAACCCAGGTTGGGGAACTTTTTAATGTGTAGCACTTGAATAATTTATAGACTGAGAGGAGTTAGCAACAAGACTAAGGTGGTACATTCCAGCAGCACCATAGTAGAATCAGGAGGGCAGAAGTTCTATAGTTATAAAGTCCATATGTTAATTACAATCACAGAATGAATATGTGGTTTGCACACTGCAGTGATGTAGAGGTTTCAGTTCCATGGTCACAAAATTCAGCCAGAGGGGCTATTGGACCTCAACCTCAACCACAACCACATGGAAACCATCTGGGGGTCTTGCTCACAAGACAGATACAACTTGTGAGGCCAGGGTCACTCCCTAAGGTACAGAGGTATCAAGTAGTATAAATGGTATATCGTTATTTCCAAATTTCAAAGTTTGAAAATTCCACATGCCAATTTTATAAGAATAACAAGGTGAAGAAGTGATTCAAAGAGCAAAGCAAAAATAGTAAAGGTAGAATTTATAGACTTAAACTGGCATAGAGTTGTTGAACTGAAACAAAATTGCTTAATTCAAAGATTGAATTAAAATAGGAGGTGCCATGAAACTGAGAAGAAAAGAAATATTAGGCCAGATAGTCTGTAGATTTAAGTGTATGTCCTCTTCAAAAAATTTGGCCATTTCAAAAAATATATTTAGATCACACATTTTCAATGAACCTAACCCTACTCTGAGTAATATTTCTTTCAGCATTCATTTAGGACTTGTTGGTTGATCTACTGTATAATCTATATTATTTTGAACTTGCTAATATACTTACACTATGTTCTTTATATATTTCATCTCTCCAACAATGTTTCTATATAATGCTGCATTTCACATTCAATTATTCATTTACCCAACAAATACTTATTAAGTAGAACTTTATGACAGGCTCTATTCTAGGCACTTGAGGATGCATCATAAACAAAACAGAAAAAACAACAACAACAACAATAACAACAATGACAACAAAAAAATCCATACCTTCATGACACTTATACACAAGTGTTCAATAATGGAAGTTGACCCTTGGTCTTGGAAATATGAATTTGCTACTCCTTCTAGATATATTTTTGAAAAAAAATACAATCAAGAAAAATAAGTTTTGATATCTTACTTTGCCATGAAAATATCAAAAAAGGGGAAATAAATCTAATTAAAATAAGGTAAACAAAGCATAAACCTTATCCAACTTTTCAATTTTGGTCAATAAATTGGCAGGTACATTTTCCTTTTTAATTCCATTTCCCTCTCTGGTATTAGACACTGGACTACTGGCACAAGACCCAGGCTAATTCATTCACTACTGTGATGAGTCCAAGGAGTGAGCATGTCATTTTGGAGTCTCTATATTTTCCCTGTTCAGCCAAGGGCAAAGTGCTCTTTTCTCTCTGGTGTATAAAGGGGAAAGCAATGAGTTTTTAGTAAGGACCCATAACATGAAGAAAGCCATTCTGAGAGACTAAATCAGCATGAGGCAAATGCCACCAGGTAATATTTGAGACCTTGGTTCCACAGATTCCCTAAGGCCAGGTAGCTAACTAGATGTTCACATGGTTTGACTTCATGAGCCAATAAATTCCCTCTATTTACTTAAACTTATTAATTTGGTTTCCATCACTGGCAATCAAAAGGGTCCTGACCAATACTCATCAAAAGGGGAACTCTAGGAAGTTCTTCACTGTAGGCAACAGTGTTTCTACAGGTGGACAGTATAGACCTAGGTTGGAATCATGGCCCCATCATTTATTCATTGGAAAGTGACATTATCTTTTCAAGCCTCAGTTTACTTTTCTATAGGATGGAGATAATAGTGCTTTTTTGGTAATAGGTACTCAAAAATATGATTTCTTTTTACATCTTGATATCCAATAACCATTGCCTTAAGATTTCCCAGGAACCATACTGGAATTCACATATTAAGATTTTGGAAGCAAAAATACATGATTTGCTTCTTAATGATGTTGCTTTAGTCTTCATAAAATCCACCTCATGCTCTTCAAAAAGACATAAATTCTCAGAATGTAAATAATGTGTTTTCTGCAAAAATAAGTCATTTCTCAAGCAAATACTTAGCTTTCTTTCATGATTTCATTGTTTAATTCTTGAACTGGTCAAGATTTTAGTGAGCCTATAAAATGTTCTGATTTTAAATGTGCCAGTTTAAGAATTAAGTCCTTTAAAATGCTAGTTTTATATCTCTAAGTAATTAATAATATGACTGTATCTCTTCAACTAATAATAATCTTCATGTACATACCTTTCCAACTTTTCAGATAGATTGTCAGCAGAATCAGCAGAAGGAATTTGGTATATGTCTGACAATTCCAGGCGCTGTCTGTACCCTTTCCTCAAAATTGGTCTAGTCCAGCTAAAACAGAAAGAGGCAGAGCACATATAAGTATTCCTTTGATTTGGTCTCCAACATAGACATGGAATCTGATACCAATTTAAATCTTCTGGCATATGAATAGTACCAGAGACATGCATAAATATGACAATAAGTCAATTTATATAAATAACAAAATTCACATCAACACTGCTTAAATAATGTGACCATCTCTTTGTCGAAGGGATCAGGAATAATGATGGTACAATACTTCCCAAAGGAAAACAAAACCTGACTGATAAACAGAGAACAGATACTTAATTATCATCTTCCATAACTGTGTCACTCTAAAACAAGGTACTCAGCAATGACTTATATATAAAAGGAACAGACTATAGCTGGAGTGAGTAGTTTATATAAATTTGTGGACTTAATTATCATGTCTGAATCATCATTTGAGAGTAGGAATTGTAACTCTCTTATGTTTCTTTACCTCACTCCACTATAGTTACATGGCTGTCCTCTAGGCATCTAATAAATAACAATTTGTGATGAAAATCAGTGATAGTGGTATGGAAAATAATTAAACAGAATACCCCAGTATTCTCAGATATATCATTTCTAACTATTATGGATAAGGCAGAATAATCTTCAGAAATAAGAAAATCTAAAAAGAAAGAAGAAGAGACAGGTGAAAATTTTGAAATAAATCATGGACAAAGAAACATTTCTAAATAAAATTTAAGAGAATGAGAACTCCCTCAGGTGAAATTTCACTTATCTATTGAAGAAAGGAAACTTGCATTTAATTATTCCCTAAATTATGTTTTTTCCCTCAGCATCTTTCTTTGTTCCAGAGAATTGTAAAATCTGGTGTCATTGGCACTTCATTTGGTTATGCATCAAAATGCCCTATTAAACCACCAAAACTCAAAAAGGAGCATGTTAGTCCTGAGAGAAAAGATAAATTTATAATAGGAACAAATACCCTAGCAAGGCCATTCAGAATTTTTAAAAAGGGAGTGTAATCAATATCTTCAAAAAAAATAAAATACTTGGGAATCAACCTAACAAAAGAGGTGAAAGACTTATACAATGAAAACGACAGAACCCTAAAGAGAGAAATAGAAGAAGATCTTAGAAGATGGAAAAATATACCATGTTCATGGATAGGCAGAACTAACATCATCAAAATGGCGATATTACCAAAAGTTCTCTATAGGTTTAATGCAATGCCAATCAAAATCCCAACGGCATTTCTTGTAGAAATAGAGAAAGCAATCATGAAATTCATATGGAAAAATAAAAGACCCAGAATAGCAAAAACAATGCTAAGCAGGAAGTGTGAATCAGGCGGTATAGCGATACCAGACTTCAAACTATACTACAGAGCAATAGTAACAAAAACAGCATGGTACTGGTACCAAAACAGGCGGGTGGACCAATGGTACAGAATAGAGGACACAGAAACCGATCCACAAAACTACAACTATCTTATATTTGATAAAGGGGCTAAAAGCATGCAATGGAGGAAGGATAGCATCTTCAACAAATGGTGCTGGGAAAACTGGAAATCCATATGCAACAAAATGAAACTGAATCCCTTTCTCTCGCCATGCACAAAAGTGAATTCAAAATGGATCAAGGAGCTTGATATCAAATCAGAGACACGCCGTCTGATAGAAGAAAAAGTTGGCTACGATCTACATACTGTGGGGTCGGGCTCCAAATTCCTCAATAGGACACCCATAGCACAAAAGTTAATAACTAGAATCAACAAATGGGACTTACTCAAACTAAAAAGTTTTTTCTCAGCAAAAGAAACAATAAGAGAGGTAAATAGAGAGCCTACATCCTGGGAACAAATCTTTACTCCTCACACTTCAGATAGAGCCCTAATATCCAGAGTATACAAAGAACTCAAAAAATTAGACAATAAGAGAACAAACAACCCAATCAACAAATGGGCCAAGGACCTGAACACACACTTCTCAGAGGAGGACATACAATCAATCAACAAATACATGAAAAAATGCTCACCATCTCTAGCAGTCAGAGAAATGCAAATCAAAACCACCCTAAGATACCATCTCACTCCAGTTAGATTGGCAGCCATTATGAAGTCAAACAACAACAAGTGCTGGCGAGGATGTGGGGAAAAGGGTACACTTGTACATTGCTGGTGGGACTGCAAATTGGTGCAGCCAATTTGGAAAGCAGTATGGAGATTTCTTGGAAAGCTGAGAATGGAGCCACCATTTGACCCAGCTATTCCCCTTCTAGGTCTATTCCCTAAAGACCTAAAAAGAGCATTCTACAGGGACACTGCTACATCGATGTTCATAGCAGCACAATTCACAATAGCAAGACTGTGGAACCAACCTAGATGTCCTTCAATAGATGAATGGATAAAAAAAAATGTGGCATTTATACACAATGGAGTATTACTCTGCATTAAAAAATGACAAAATCATAGAATTTACAGGGAAATGGATGGCATTAGAGCAGATTATGCTAAGTGAAGCTAGCCAATCCCTAAAAAACAAATGCCAAATGTCTTCTTTGATATAAGGAGAGTAACTAAGAACAGAGTAGGGTCTAAGAGCATGAGAAGAAGATTAACATTAAACAGGGATGAGAGGTGGGAGGGAAAGGGAGAGAGAAGGGAAATTGCATGGAAATGGAAGGAGACCCTCAGAGTTATACAAAAGTACATACAAGAGGAAGTGAGGGGAAAGGGAAAAATAATACAAGGGGGACAAATGAATGTCAGTAGAGGGGGCAGAGAGAGAAGAGGGGAGGGGAGGGGAGGGGGGATAGTAGAGGATAGGAAAGGCAGCAGAACACAACAGACACTAGTATGGCAATATGTAAATCAATGGATGTGTAACTGATGTGATTCTGCAATCTGTATATGGGGTAAAAATGGGAGCTCATAACCCACTTGAATCAAAGTGTGAAATATGATATATCAAGAACTATGTAATGTTTTGAACAGCCAACAATAAAAAATTAAAAAAAATAAAATAAAATGCAAAAAAAAAAAATGGAGTGTAATGCCATATGCAAAGATTTTGATATTAGTACACAGCAAAACTTTGCAGATGGCCTTCCATGTCTGACCTCATCACTTCCACATTAAGAGCCTGGATTCTTCTTCACATTTCTTCTTCTCTGGCTTCTTTTTGCAGGGACCACCCTATGTTCCTGATATTTCTAAAATTTGTCTTTCAACCACACTTATGGTGCAATGCTACATTGTTTACAGCTAGAGAAATGAAAAGTTGTGTTGCAATTGTGGACAATGGATCAAAATGCATTCTGCTGTCATATATACCTAATTAGAATAAATAAATAATTTTTTAAAAAAAATTAAAAATAAATGATTTAAATGAATTAAGGCCCAGCTCTAAAATTAAGTAATTCTATCAATCATTTCTTGCTAAGATATTAATGAGGATATCAGTGATGTGATTCTTAATGTCACTTTTTTTCATTAACTTGCAAATATGCATTTAAACAAGAGCTTTCTTTAACAAAAGGTGATAATTAGATTCAATCTTCATTGCTGGGCCTGATCCATTGGTCATTTTTCCTGGAGAAAAATAATGAAAATAGAGGAGGCCCATCTGAATGCCGTAAGACAAGAATCACCAGGATCACACCATGTCTGCAGTTGGCACCATCTGAGAAAGGCATGGTACCTCCACCTAGTGCTCAGCATCCCAGCGACCAACATACTGGAGGGTGAAGTTGGAAATATAAATGACAGGCTGGGGAAAACGGAGAGAGCCATTTAGGGTTGGATTTAGATTATGATCCTTGGTAAACTTAAGCCAAGAAGTAAAAAAGGTAAAACAAAAGCTTGCTATTAGTAAAACCTTGCATAGCACTTTTCAAGCCTCTTTTACAACCATGAGTACATTGTGATTTTAATGTGAGAAGCTTGTCATGTGAGTAGAGAAAAAAGGGAGAAAAATCTTGCTCAGATATGCTAAACTTGTCTGAATTACTAAATGTCAAAGCCTAGATTTTTCCACATTTCTTTTGACTTCATTCTTTCCTTTACCATGTTTAGCTTTTGCTATTTAAGAAAATTAAGTATGATTAGTTGTGCTAGACATACATTTGGGAAGAGGCATTGAAAGCAGAGAGAACAAAAGCTAGCCAGCTGCAAGTAGTGATGTGAAGGCAAATAAAATTTAACAATTCCTTCTTCAGAAAGAAAGAGAAAAAAAAATGACCTGTGGCATTGGCCATTTTCTGTGATGTAAATACTCTCACTAGGACCAATTTCAAGTTACCAATATGAAGTCATTGAACAGATTGGAAAGAGATATGCAGTTGCATATTATAATATGGTAGGTTTACCACTCAGATACATTGAACATAAATAACCTCAATAGCACAGATAATAAAATAATTAGAAAGTGAGAACTTCTGAGGTTTTATTATTTATTCTGAGGTTTTATAAGTGTAAGTTTAAAGAATTTAATATTTAATAGTGGTTATGTTGAACAACAAGCTTACAAACTTCCTAACTATGTTAACAATTGGCTCAGTTAGAAAAAAACCAGCTGTAGCAAACCACTGTCAAATGTCTGAATTTTTGCAAACAAAGGTAATGGCACTGAGGACAGAAATTAAAGGACTTGTAGAAGATTTATTGAGAAAGATAATGTGTTCTACCTATTAGTAAACTTTGTAATTTTAACATGTTTGAAATTATTAAAATATAACACTGACTTCACAAGCAAGTAGAATTTTACTATATATCACTACTATAACAAAAAGCATTTTTAAGAAATTATATCTTTTCAATCTCCTAGAAACAAAACTCTTTGGTTCATATCTAAGATCTGGTGAGCATTCCCATAAATGAATTGCTAACTCATTTCAAATTAACACAATTTGTGAGTTGCTTTTATAAAAAGCTTCCACTGTTATCTGTGCCATTTCAATAAGTTAAATTACAACATGATGTCTGTTTTTGGTCATCAAGAGTTCCATAACCCAGCATCATCAAATCAAATAAATTCAGCAGTTTAAAGACCCAAGGTTGCCACCTATGATCATTACTACTAATTAGTATTTTCTGGCAGCTTCACCACAGTAAGCCTATATTTGTGTCCTAAAATAGACACTTAGCCTAAGATCATATATAAAAACTAAAATTCATTAACCTTAGGTTGCTTGGCAGACACCACTAAGTCACCCTAGAGAAAAATTTTATTCTCTGAGGTTAAACCAGTAAACAGAATGAAATCTGGCCTATTAAGAAGTTGTCCAAGCCTACCTAAAGCCAGTCTTGTAAATACAAAACAAACAAAACCTCCAGACATCTGTACTTAAACATTTTATAATATTAATTAATGCAAAAATCCAGCCAGTTTTTCTTTTAAACAGTCCCTGGTACAAGAGTGCAGAGTCAGGAATTTCACCTCGATATTCCTTTCATTAGAAATCATTGAACATCCTGGTATACCTGAGCAAGTATACTGAAACAACCAAAAACAACTGTTGCTTGGCTTTCCTCTGCCTTCCATATCCCCATCATCTTTTCCTCTCACCCCCAGCTGACCTTGCCTTCTCTTTCTTTCATAACTAGCACTGTATATGGACAATGGATTTATGTTGGGCTACTTTGAAACTGTGACCATTTTCAAAGTTCTTACTATCTCTAACAGAAGCTAGCTAATTATTAATGGTGAGGTAGAAAAGACCCATAAAGTATACAGAGTGTTATAATTTACAAGTGTTAAACTAAGTTTGAAAAACAACCCTAGCAATGCAGACATACGTTCCCGTTCACTTAACTATAAAAGGTTTCATATTTATTGGAGGAAAAATAAAGTTATCACATTATTTATTTAAAAAAACACACACACATGATATTATATTTAATTTGTTTCATTTCTTAAGATAGAACTTTCATTTTTTTCTTATAGAGTTCCTTGTTATTGCTTATAATGAAAAAAATTGTTAATTATAGCCACTATTAAAGCTTTGATTTTCATAAAACTTGTCCTCTAAAAGCAACATAATTAAAGCTTATAATCATCTTCCATTTGACATTTGACTTATTAATCCAACAGAGGCATCTGACATTTTCATCTGCTAAAACTTCTGAAGGTCATATATCAGATCTTTTCAAAGTCAAAATGATTTTGTTTGTATAAAACAATCATGTTCCCATGGTACTTAACAGTACTTTATATTTCACTAGCCAAATAAAAGAAAATGAAATAAAACAGCACATTCAAATCTCCACTTGTATGACACTTCTTCCAAACACTGACATAGTAATACACCAAAAGACTAGTAGCCTTTTTCATTTTCCCATGAAATAGTTAATAATTAAGGAACAAAGGAAATTACTCTAAACTACATTGGGTAGACTAATTCAAATACACTAGAAATTTTCTCATCTTCCAATAGATTTACATCTCAGTTGCAGATCCTCTGAAGGTAAGTACCATGACTCTTTACCTGGCTTTCATGGGAGCCAAACTCAATGTTGACTATAAAACATTACAATTGCACATTATTATGTGCTTTTTTTAATATACTGCTTGGCTTTACTTTAATTCTCAGAGTAATAGAGTTTATTATTGGGATTAAAACAGTAATAATAGTTAACATTAATAGAGTATTATGATATCCATAAAAAATTCTATTTCATATACAATATTTCTTCCAAAATCCACAACAATAACTCCAGAGATAAATCTTGGTACCAAATTTTGGTAGCCAATTTACAGATCAGAAATTGAGGCTGAAGATGCTTAAACAATTTATCAATGACAGAATTAGAATTAAAAAATAAAACAGCAAAATAAATAACCAATACCATAACACCAAAGCCTATTCTTGTATTCAATTTGCCATATTAAAACTAATCTCAAAAGCAGCATATACTTGGATATAACAACAAAAGCACAAGCAATAATAACAACAACAAAAAAACAGATAAATTGGACACTATCAAAATGTAAAACTTTTGTACTTAAAAAAAATCAAAAAAAGTGGAAAAATAATCCACAGACTAGGAGAAAAAAAAACTTTTTCAAATAAATATCTGATAAGAGACTTGTATATAAAGGACTCAAAAATCAATAATTAAAAAACAATCCCAATTTAAAATAAGTAAAAGACCTGAATAGACATTTGTCCAAAGAAGAAGATATACAACAAAAGGCCAACAAGTACATGAAATGATGCTCAATATCACTAGACATTAGAGAAATGCAAATCAAAACCACAATGAGATTCCACTTCATTCATAATAAAATGGCCTATAATAAAAAATAATAATAACAATAAGTGTGGCAAAGATGTGGAGAAAATTCTAACCCACATGCACTGCTGGTGGGAAAGTAAAATGATGCAGATATCCTGGAAAACAATTTTTAAATTCCTCAAAATAATAAGCATAAAGTTTGCTAAGAATCATCAATTTTACCCCTAGGTATAGACCCAAAAGAAATGTGTTACCCAAAAATGAAAATGTATGTCCATAAAAAATCTTGTACTCTAATATTCATAATATTATTATTATGTGACAAAAATCAGAAAAGTCTAAATACATATCAACTAATGGATAAATAAAAGGGATATTTCAACAAATGGAATATTATTCTACAATAAAATGAAGGATGAGCTAAGTAGAGTAGCATACACCTATAATCCCAGCTACTTGAGAGGCTGAGCCAGAAGGAGCTCCAAGTTTAAGACCAGCCTGGGCAACGTAGAGAGACCAGACCCTGTTTCAAAAATAAAATTTAAATAGGCTAGATGGTTTTTTTCAGTGGTAGAGCACTTGTCCAGAATGCCTGAAGCCCTGAGTTCAATCCCCATCACTGCAAAAGAAAAGAACGATGCACTGATACATGTAATAATGAGGATGACCCTTGAAAACATTGCCCCAAGTTAAAGAAGTCAGTCACAAAAGAATACTTTATTCAATTTATGTGAAGTTTCCATAATAGGCAAATCCATAGAGACAGAGAGTATATTAGTAGTTGCTTAGGGAAGAGGTAGAGTGGGGCTCCAGAAATAGCTGCTAATGTATATGCAGTTTCTTCCTGGAGTGATTAAAGTGTTCCAAAGTTGACTATGGTGGTGGTGAACACAACTCTGGGGAACTTACTAAAAACTCATTGAATCTTATACTTGTAAATTGGCATGTGAATTACATCCCAATAAAGCTATAATTAAGAATAACATTGATGTGGCTGTGTCACTGTAATATGCTGATTTTAAGTCCTTTGGGTATAAACCAAGGATTGGGATACCTGGGTCAAATGGTAGTTCCATTCCAAGTTATCTGAGGAAATTCCATACCACTTTCCATAATGGTTGCACCAATTTGCACTCCCACCAGCAGTGTATGAGTGTACCTTTTTCCCCACATCCTTGCCAACATTTATTGTTGCTTGTATTCTTTTTTTAATATTTATTTTTTAGTTTTCGGTAGACACAACATCTTTATTTTATTTTTATGTGGTGCTGAGGATCGAACCCAGTGCCTCACGCATGCCAGGCAAGCGCGCTACCGCTTGAGCCACATCCCCAGTCCCTGTTGTTTGTATTCTTGATAATTGCCATTCTGACTGGGATGAGATGAAATCTTAAGAGTAGTTCTGGATTGCATTTCTCTAATTGCTAAAAATGTTGAACATTTTTCCATATATTTGTTGATTGGTTATATTTCTTCTGTGAGAACCAACCTAGGTGCCCTTCAACAGATGAATGTATAAAGAAAATATGGTATATGGAATGGAATATACCTCAGCCTTAAAGAAGAATGAAACTATGGCATTTGCTGGTAAATGAATGGAGAATATCATGCTAAGTGAAATTAGCCATACCCACAAAAAACAAAGGCTGAATGTTTTCTCTGATATGCGGATACTTATTCACAATAAGGACTGGAGGCTAGGGAAGAATAGAGTTACTTTACATTAGGTAGAGGGGAGTGAAGGGAGGGGAGGGGGTTTGGTAGAATGAATCAGACATTATTACCCTATGTACATATGTAACTATATTACCTGTGGGATTCTACATCATGTACAACCAGAAAGACGAGAAATTATACTCCATCTATATTTGATGTATCAAAGTGCATTTCACTGTCATATATAACTAATTAGAATTAAAAATAAGAATAACTTCACAAAGAAATCAATTGCCAGTGTTCATTTTGGAATTTTTCTAAATGTTTGATTCGATACTTCTAGAACTGGTAAAAAGAATTCTCTTACCCACTTGAATCAAAGTGTGGAATATGATATGTCAAGAAATTTGTAATGTTTTGAACAACCCACAATAAAAAATTAAAAAAAAAAAAAGAATTCTCTTTACAGTAACTTTGACACTCTAAGTCCTGTCAAATATGTTAATGCTTATGTGGCTACTGGAAAAGATTTAAGGCTATGTACAAAGCTCACGAGAGATTAAAGAATTGGTACCATTAAACATGAGTTGTGTAAGTGGTTTATTTCCTGATCCCCAGAAGCAAGGAATGTAACTTCCGTAACTATTATGAATTGAGGGGTAGTTAATGGTGATAGTATTCTAAAGAAACAAGGAATATGCAACATTGGCATTGAAGGCCACTTGAACAGCCATGCCTAACTCATTCTATGACTTGGATTTAAGAGACTCAAGGAATTAGTGAAACAGTGATCAATGCTACCAAAAAACCCACCTCTCATGAAAGACAACAGAAGGTACAACCTTGTGATTTATGGTCTCTTCTAGAAAAGCAGACTGAGTGTCTTCCCATGATGTGAGTTTGATTTTTAGTCTATTTGGGCATGAAGCCACTAAAGAAAGCCACAAAACTGACTGTAGCTGGAACAACTGGCAAGACAGAATGATTAAATGCCCTATGAAATTGCTGCATCCTGTCTGAGTTCACTTTCAGGAGCTCTTTACTAACCAAGAAAGACAAGTGATACCATTGCTCTCTAATTTCTAATTTGTATTTCCATTGGCAATACAAAACATATTTGAAACCAAGAAAATAAGGAAGAAGGGAAATAGATTGGCCTTAAGATTTTACGGTAGAAATGCCACTGGGTAATAACTGGCAGGCATTTTTAAAAGCTTACAGAGGGAAACTTGTGTGACTGGCAGAACATCAGCACTGTTACTGTTAGTCTCATTCTAGAGGACAGTTTCAAGCATCCCTAGTGGAAGCTGAAAGGAAAAGAAGAAACATAAGTTCCATCTGTCTTCTACCTGAGGTAGGAACAAAACATACTTCACATGAGTGATAGAGAGAGCTTCCACATGATGCAGAGATTTAACTTTGCTGACATTTGCTTTATAATTACTCCATTTATTTGGCCTTGTTCCATCCCTTTTTCTAAAACTCTAAATCCTGTATTGAGGCTCTTTGTTCATCTAACTTGTCCAGACACCGTTACTAGGACCCAAAATAAACACCACTGGAACTTCTCTGTCCCTTGGCAGAGAAAAACCCACTTCTTTTTCAAGCCATGATTGCATTCTGGAACTAACTCAACATCTGGTATTGAAGCTACTTCACTTTTCTCTTCAAAGGTGTTTCTCACACTGTGGAGATCATATCTCTTTTGGGGAGAAATCCTCTGAAATTATCTGGAAAATGAAGTTAGGTATCTGATATAAGCTCAAGAGGCAAAACACATGCTAGACTTTCTCATGGCTTTCAACATCCAAGTGATTTAATGATCTCTTGCCATTTGTATTTTAAAAATCACTAATTATTAAGTCCTTTATGATACTTGTCATGCAGTACCTCAAGGCTGCTTTTCACAAACTTAAAAAAAATTAAAAATACAATAATTCCAAGATAACTTGTTTGAAGATTTTCATTTATTTACTTATTTTGCTTGATGATTAAAATGGTCAAATGGAGGCTAGGAGCAACTTCAGAAATGATATAAGATAAATATGATTAAGAACTAATACTCCAAGGATAACAATGATACAGAGGATACATCAGAAGACAAAGTTGATGAGTTTATAAATTTGGTTGTAATAAAGATGGTCTCTCTAGGACGCTATTTGGAATCATCAAGCCATATGACCAATCAGTCAATTCTGGAATTTTTTTCATTTGTGTTAATCTCTCTTGCCCCACTTTGTGTATGTTCTTTGCTCTGTGATACCCTTGTATAACTGTTACCCAGGATTATTTTTCAGAAGGGTTTAAAGAACACCATGGCTTTTGGTTCAGGGTTCTCAGCTGTGGCTGATTTCCTATCTTCCAACTAAACATGGGATTTGATTAGTGATTGCATTTTAACCCTTTGTAGATTCTGCTGTGATTGTATCATCTTCTTGAAAAATTGCCGAGTGTTGCAAATTAAAGGTAAATTTATCATCTTCTTTCATTTCTTCCCCTTTCAGGAAAGAGAAAGGAAGGATATATATGGACACATTGCATGGTTCCAAACTTAAGTTTCAAATCCCTGTTTCTGAGTTGGAGGAGCAAAGCTATACTTTCATTATCTTAAAGTCTTGACATCACTGGGAGAGGCACCAATAATAAAGCTCCCCAGAGTTGTGGGTAAGGAGAGCAGCAGCAATAACCTAATCCTTACCCAACCTTGCATCCTTCTGAATTCCAGAAAAAAATCAAGACACAGTCAGGGAATGGATATAGAAATTAGTCCAAGGCTTACCATAGAAGTGAAATGCTATTGCAAGAACCTTACTTTAAATCCCCCTCATTTAATCTTTATGTCTTCTTTTAATAAAAGCAATATATAGCTGAGTAAAGATCTATTTAAATAAAAACTAAATTGCTATATTTTTCAAGAGAAAAACATACAATAATGAATGACTGATTTGTTACTTTCTCCTAATAAGCAATCTAAGAATTCAAAATGGTCACCTTGGCAATCAGGTAACTAAAAACAAAAATCATAACACAAATTATGATGGTTTAGTGTAAATCGTTTTTATTGCCATTCAGGAAGGTTTTCTGACCTCAAAATGTCATGATCTCTTACTTCCATTTGTGCTTTAGGAAAATGAACTTTAAAGAAAACACTGAGCCAGATTCTCTTCCTCTTGAACTCTGCAGGAGCTCCCACTGGATAAAACCATTGATAATAAGGTGGTTCTTAATTTTTAAAAGGATTCTCCTATTGCCATCACCAGGCATGGCATTCTTTGGTTCAGACAGGTCACACTGAAGAAAAATGCATGACTTCCTTGAGATAAAACCTGACCTCTATTTACAAGAAACCCCCAATGAGCCTATCTTCAGTCTAGGTTTAACCTCCCTCCCATGTGCACCATTCTGCACCATTCTGGGAGCTCTTCCACAGCTTGTTTATTCCTTTGTCCACCAATCCTCCATGCTACCCCCACCCATAACTATAAGGCTAAAAGGAGAAACACCTCATAGATCAATCTCTCTCTGTCTTTCTCTCCCCCCTCCCTCTCTCTCCAGGTCTGTCCCTTATACCTACCATAGAGCATGGTGCATAATTGTGATTCAGTTTTTTTTTTTTTTAAGTATTGGATCTATGTAACCACAGTATACTTTGTTTACAAATTCCCTCATAAAATGGAAATCTTTTTTTTTCTTCCCGGTATTGGAATGAAACTCAGGGGCACTTTACGACTAAGTTACACCCCAGCTCTTTTTATTTTTTCACTTTTGAGAAAGAGTATCACTAAGTTGCCCAGGCTGGCTTCGAACATGTGATCCTCCTGCCTCAACCTCCCAAGTTGCTGTGATTACAGTTGTGTACCACCAAGCCTGGCAAGACTATATTCTTGAAGATAACATGGGTGTAATATTTATCTTCTTACTTCAATTGTCTTGTTCAGTGCCTTGGACAGACTAGAAACTGAATGAATTAAGTTTTTAATTTATTCTACAAACATGGTATGTGTATGCCCCAGGTGAATATACACACTGCAAATAGGTGTTTTTTTGCCATTACTCCTGATCAAAGATGTTAAAAGTAAAAAAGAAAAAAAAGTCAAAACATTTTTTAAGACTATAGTAAATGTGATACAAATGTGAGGTGGTCTCTACTTGGTCAGGGATCATTCTTTGATAACATTTCCTCCCCTTTCATGAGTTGTAACTTAAAGTTCATAATCCTAATACTTCCCTCCAAGACTAATTCTCAATAAAATGTTTTCATATGTGACACTGTTCATTATTAATATGTGCCTCCTAATATTTGACCCTCATCCTATTATTAATAGATTTATACCAAAATTTCACTTCATTCTTCTCAAGAACAAATGGTCTCCTTTATTATGACCCTCCTTGATAGTTTCTGTATCATGTCACTTGACATTCTCTGTATTATCTACATTTTATTTATGTACCATCATATATGAGATACACACAGTTTGATAAGTTTCACATTACTGTAACCTGGTATTTGTATGGAACTCTACAGTTTCAAAATACTTCCATATCTCATTCTGCTCCTGAAGACAGTTCTTGATTGTTAAACATGGAACTGTCTCCCATAAAACGTTTGTGACCTTATTTGAATATAGGATCTTTACAGAGTAATCAAGTTACAGTAAGGCCATCAGAGTTTTCCCTTGTCACCATGATGGCTACTTTTATAAAAAGAGGAAATTAAGACACAGATATGGGCGCACAGGGAGAACACCCTGTGAAGATGAAGGCAGAGCTCAGGGTGATGCCTCTACAATTCACAGAATGATAAAGATTACCAGAGACCCCAAAAGCCAAGGGAAAGACATGAAACCGACTCTCCCTCACAGCCCTCAGAAGTAACCACATCTTCCACCACCTTGGTCTCAGATCTCCAGCCTGCTGAACTGCAGCATAACACATTTCTGTTGTTTAAACCACCCAGTTTATGGAACTTTGTTACAGCATCCCTAGAAAGTACAGTATATTGGTCCTAAGCAACATGGAAATTCCATGTTAGGACAATGCAGATGGGATAATCTGAATATTTAAGATATATAAAAATTTTTTAAAGCTGGGGATGAAAGTCAATGGCAAAGCAAAAGCTAAAATATGCAATTGGCAGAGGCCAAAATGATGTCCAAAAATCACAGAAGGTACAGGTATAGTTCATAGGAGAGGAGAATTAAAATGAGACAAAAGAAATACTTTCTTAGAGCCTAAACAGAGAGTTGAAAACATGCCAACTACAAATGTGGGGCTGTGGCTGATATTAGTGTTTGCCATTTACTAAAAGTTACTCCGTATTTGGCATTATTTGTTGGCACTTAAGACATGAAAAGTGATCACAGAGGGTAATGGGTAATTTTGTGTCAACCGTGAATATATTTGGGGATCAGATAACATTTAAATCAATGAATTCTGGATAAAGCAAATTTCCTTCCCTAATGTAGGCAAGCTTCATCCAATTTGCTGAAGGCCTAAAACAGACAAAAAAAATGGTCTACCCAAGCAAGAGAGAATTCTACAGCAGACTGCCTCTGAACCCAAACAGAAACATTAGCTTTCCCAGTTCTCTAGCTTGACAGCTAACCCTGCAAATTTTGGACTTGCCAGCATGCATAATCATATGAGCTAATTCCTTATAATAGATCATATATATTGAATATATTAATTTACTATAAGTTCTGTTTGTCTGGAGAATTCTGCCTAATGTCTTCATTGTTTAATCTCTACATTATATAAGTAAGCATGTCACTACAGCACACATGGGCAAAGCTCAGTTAACCGCCCATTTTTCCAGCACACCTGTTCACACAAGCTCTCATCACAGCTTAACAGAGTTGTACAACACCCAGACAATAGATAACAAGCTACAAGATGATACCATGATGGTTTTATAACATCTTATCATGCTTATACACTCTAAGGTGACATTGATCAAAAGACTTGCCATCAATTTAACACTCATCTATTCAAAAAGAAACAACATGCACAGCTTTTAGAAACTAACAGTATTACATACTTAGGCATGCAATTACCTATCACTTTCTTCTTTTGTGTAATAATTAAAATCTTAGTCTAAGCCTTTCATTCAGGTAAAAAATATATATACTCTTCTGAATCACTCTTGGCCTTTCACATCTATGAATAGAGGTACAGTGACAAGCTGAATTCATAGCACCTTGACCTGTGGCACAGGCAGCATAATTTCAAGGCACAGGGAAGTGCTGAGTTTTAGCAACTTCTACTATAATTACCTTGCCTGGTATGCCAGACAAACTTCAGACTAAATATTATCTCTTTCTCTCAAAACTAGATCACAGAGTAACTCTTCTCAAAAAATAGCAAGCAACAAACTAAATTTAAGTTAAAAGTCAACTTTTTGAGGTGCAACCAATGCAAGAAAATAAATCCAAATGCAATCATAGGAATATACATGAATATATGAATACACACACACTTTTTTATGTATTACTAAGTTTCTATATTACAATTTATTCCTAGGCCTTTTGACTGACAAGTTTGTTTTGATTTTGTTTTTTAATACCAATTGTAAAGGACACCTCAATTTCAGAAGTGTTACACTGTGAAAAACATAATTATGTAGGTCCAAGAAAATGGTTCATAAAATCATTTTAGAATAACTTTATTTTCACCTTTATTATAAGGGAGAAGTTAACTATATTTTCAAATTGGTGGAATAGTTATTGTCTTGTTGTTGTTGTTGTTGTAGATAGACACAATATCTTTATTTATTATTTATGTGGTGCTGAGGATTGAACCCAGTGCCTCACACATGCAAGGCGGGTGCTCTACCACTGAGCTACAGCCCCAGCCCTAGTTATTGTCTTTTATGGTCACTTCTATTTGTATGTTACATGGAATATTTCATTTGAAAACTAGGATTCACTAATAAAAGTAAGTATTGTTTTTCACAAAAACCATTATACTAGAAGAATCTAATATTTATCAAAACTCAAGAGAAGAACCATCTGTCAGGTGGCCCAGCCCCTTCCTTCAGCTCTAAGAAATAAAATAAATAGAAAAATGGATGACATGAATGATGAAGACTTAGTATCAGTGGTAATAGTGTAACACCAGAGAAAGGTAGGTGGACATATACAAAGCAATAACAGTGATTAAGTGCAAGGCATGCTTCTCTGGCCCTTCCAAGAACTAAGTCTTATGTTTTATTTAAATAATATTATTTATACTTATGGCAGTTTAAAAGGAATAAATTTTAAAAGAATAAATTTTGGAGACAAGAAGTTTTCTAAATCAAACAAAGTGAAATTATGTAATTCAAGAATCCCATTCTAGATTTGGGGGCAATATGATATACTGGTTAAGAACAGAGATCTGGATTTAGACCCATCTAAATTCACATTCTGACTTCACAATAATTAACTGGGTGAGCTTTTATATAAATTCTTTAACCTCTCTGAACCACATATTTCCTACATGTAGAATGTATCTAGAATTGTTCAAAGAATTCATGGAGATAGTATGCATAATCCCTGGTTTGTAGAAATGTTAGGAGGCAGTGGGAGGCAGAGCTGAAAGCTTCAGGAACCACTTAAGGGAAAATAGTCAATCCCCATGACAAGTTGAATTATTTCTATTGTTAATTTACTGAAGAATGGCTAATTTTTACAACTTTCTGCCTTGAACTCTTAAGACTTGTAAAGAGGAATGCTGGGAGAGAAAGAAGGTTAATGGAACTGGGAGAAGATGGAAACCACTCCATACCCCACATTTTATGGTGCTTTTTGTTTTTGTTTTTCATTTTGTTGTGTTTTTGCTAGAATCCTGTATATAGATTTTACCTCTCCCCAGACTTTTTCCTCAAATCTGTTTTCTAATCTTTTACTAACGATCTAAGAAATGAAGAATCTATAAACACATTAATAATGGACAATCATTTCATTCTTGCTTTATTTGTTTTGTTTTCTTTTAAACTAAAACCATGGATCAGAATCTTCTGGAAGCTTTTATGAACTCTGTATCAAGTCCTGTCCTAGACTTTCCGAATCAGAAACATGAGGAAGAATTGAGGCCTTAATGACATACTGGTTCCTAGATTCTTGTAGGCAAAATGAATCCAATTTTTCAACTGGAAAGTTGAAATTTTCTGAATAGATTCTGATTTAGTAGGTATACAGTAGAACTCAGGAATCTGCATATTTAACATAAAATATATACCATGTTATATTTGTATTATATTACATATATATACATAAACTACATTGATATTTAGTATATGTTTTGAGCAGGTGATCAGCAGATAATAATTTCAGGAGCACTGAGCAAATACCATAGAAAATACTGTTAATTATGAAGTAAGAGCTCCTGACTTTAAGAGCCTAAGCATTTACTTCAAAAATTTATTTATCCCATTTCAAGCAAGTTATCCCTTTCCACAAAACAACTAAATTTCGAGCAAATTTTCATCAATGAAGACTTGGTAGCTCATTGTTTTTCTCTAATAATTTATACATGTCCACTAGCCCAGAATCTGACCCCATTCTACATTAGTGACTCAGTATGAACCAGGAAAGACAAAAGTCTTTCTACTTCCCTTCATGGCAGAAGAAACAATGGAATCACCAAAGCCTTGCATAAGTTCAAATAGTCTGAAATGTTACTAGGTTAATAATTCAGTGAACACAAAGACTGTGTCCAAGATTAAACCAAATATATGTTTCTAAATGAAATGAACTTATGTTTACATTTCATAAGAAATTTTAAATTTTTTCATAATACAGCAAACAATTTTTATTGTCAAAAAATAATATTGGTGACTTTGGAATAGCTCATTATATGAAATGTACTTTGCAGAGCAAACAATTTTATAAACCAAAATTTTTGGTTCCCTTCAAAAAGTGGGCAAAGGTAAAAAACTATATCTGTGCATGATGGCTTTGTATTACAAAGGAAAAAAATGTATTGTTAAAAATATTTGTTTGAAAATTCTAGCAAAAGCAGAATAATTAGAATGTTTAATAAATTTTTATGTTTTTCTAAGTCTTTAAATCACTATATCCTTGGCAGGTATATGTACTCTAAATAAATACATACACACATGCATGTGTGCATAAGTGAATGAATGAATAACTAAAAAATCACATTTGTATTCCAAAGTAATTACTTTCACTTTAATGAGTTCATTTTATAGTGATTATCTTTCTGGCTAATAAAACTTCATTGCATAAAAACTTAGCTCTGGTATTACAGGGATTACTACCTCTGAGTTTCAATTTCAACAGTTTAATAAACTCAATATAGTCAATAAATTTTTAAATCCCATTATAGTTATGTCTTCTATGCACTGAATTAAATAATTTATGTAAATATCTACTGCCTAACTGTACTACTAATGTTGGTCCAAGTTGGCTCCATAATCTAATTAATCCATGCGGGATTTATTTACTTTGATTCCTTTTGTTCACAACACACATATACTAACTATACATTTACTTTTATGGATAGAAATCATAAATCTATCAGGCATCAGATGAAGAAATGTGAGTTTTTACATGTCAAATCTATCTTTGAGCTGAAAATTAGAAGTCCTTTGGTAATAAGTATTTAGTCAATTTACTTATATTTTTGAGAAAAAAAAATGTATTCAGAGGTCCAAGACTTTTTTCAAATAACCATATTATTATCTGGATTTGAGCCATACATATAATTTCCTTTCTCATTTTAAAGAGATACAGAGTGTTTGCATAGGTCTCCACTCCCACACCAAGCCTTCTCCAGTTGAACTTCTTCACTCAATGAACACCATTTACCTTGTGGTTCAGATCAGCAAATCTAGATGTTCTTCTCTCTGCTTCCCCTTTCACCTCTAATCAATTGTCTTTCAGATCCATCCTTCTATCCTTACTGCCATTCTTTCAGGTTATCATTTCTTTTGCTGAAATGGTCCTATCACTCCCCTTCATAAATTTTGTGGCTTTTCCCTTACAATATGATAAATCTCAAACAAACCTTACCAAGCCTCTTACGACCTGGCCTTTGCTAGAGTTTCCAGACCCATCACCCACAAATTTCTGTCACTCATTTCAGGAAGAATTCAGGGACCTTCTCTGAATTCTTTAAAGTTGCCTTACTCTTCCTGCCATTCCTACACACTATCACTTGGTTCTGCATTTAAATTTTCGCTAACTCATCTCCACCCTCTTTGTCTGTATAACTCCTACCAAATACCATCCTTCAGTGTGATGCAAGAGATATTTCCTCCAACAAAACCTTGGCAATCCTTAGTCAGGATTAGGTCCGCTTGCTGAGGGTTTCTATAAGCTTGAGATTCTGGGTGTGAGAGAATTTGTCGCATAAAGACAACAGCAATTTCTTTCCTATCCACCTCTCCCTTCTTAATGCCTTGCATGGAATATAGAATGTAGTGAATAAATGAATGAGAGCATCCCCCAAGTTGTCCCCGAATCATGTGTACAAAGGAACTCTGCTCTGACTCAGCTCCTTTGGGAAAATATCTGAGTATGGCTTCAGGACTGAAAATCCTAACAGTCCTAGACAGCAAAAATCTTCAGACCATTTCCTTACATTATGAGCAAGAAATTAGTAAATATATTGTCTCTCAAAGACTGAGCAATGAGGGTCACAAAGAAGATGATGGAATAATTGCTGTATTAAAATTTTGCTCATAGTTCTGCTCCCTCTTCTTTTATCAAAATGATGCCTCTGTTGCATTGTTGATGTTGTCATCAGTGTGTAATATACATATGTCTCTAACATTGGTGGTGGAATCATTCTTACCACACACACACACAAAAAAATTATTAAATCATTTTATATGAGAGTCCTAAAACTGTATGAATATTACACTAAACAATTTGGAGAAGACCCTAGCATTCAGGACTTTACAATTTAAAATAATTATTGATGTCAAAAGATAGTAATAGCGTGCTGCACAGAGAGCAAACTTGAAAAGCCTTACAACTTGGATACAGTTGTGAAAATCAGATCTTTCCAAGCTCTGTAGGGATATAATTCTCTTCATCAAACTGTCTAAAATTAAATTGAATTTGTGTAGGCTTCTTGCTAAAGGTACCAAAGCTCTTTGCTGACACAAAGCTTTATAGTAAAACTACTTGGTAATGATGATTTCTCACTGAAACAACTACATGGTACACTCATTCTAAGAAGCTAAAGAGAAGCAACTGAAATATTTATAAAGTACTTGACATATTTATAAAGTAACCTATCTGTCAGTGTCCCCAAACAACCAAACCTCTATTATAATCTGTTTTCCCATTTTGACCTCATTGTATCGTAGGGATTTTGATCCAGGGAAATGCCCTACACAAGATGCGTCAGGAATCATTGGATTAAAATGGCCAAAATTGCCGTTGAGTCAGAGGTGTTTTTAAAGTCTTGACAAACAACATATAACCCCATGCTAAATGGTTAACACCCTTCCCTGATGGTTTGGCAATCCTATACTTACATTATAGCTCTATCGTACTGAAATTACAGGTTCTTACTAAAGGACACTAACAATAATAATATATTTTATAGCAGTGTTCATTCAAGGACCTTCTAAAACAAGTTTCAACATTTATGTATTGAATATTATCACACTAAGTCCTACTTCCTCCCATAAAACATAAAGAACAACAAAAAAAAAAAAAAAAAAAAAAAAAAACCCTGTAAAACCATGTTTTCCCTTGCGTTATGAACAGGCTCTGATGGATATTTTGATTACCACATCAAACATAAAATATTGATGAAGCAGTTAAGAAAAATAGATTCCACTGCTCTCTTTAGCAAGGAATTAAATATTAAAAACCAGCTGGGCAAGGTGGTACCTACCTGTAATCCCAATGGCTCAGAAAGCTGAGGCAGTAGGATCACAAGTTCAAAGCCAGCTTTAGTAACATAGGGAGGCCCTAAACAATTTAGTAAGACCCTGTCTCAAAATAAACTGGGCTGAGGATGTGGCTCAGTAGTCAAACACCCCTAGGCTTAAGCCCTGGTACCAAACCAAACAAAACAAAACAACACTAGATTGTATGCTGCGTGTTCTAAGTATATAAAAACATTCACTGGAATACACTTGAAACCAAGGGGTAATTGCTAAAACTTGTAAAATTAACTAAAAGGAACAATCATATAACTATATGTTTACATACAGATGCTTCTTAGATATACCTATATATAATTACAATTTTACTTAGACTGTGTAGAGAAGGTATTTTAGAATTCTAAGTTAAACCAACCAAAATTGACATGTATTCCAAGTTGAAAAAATCTGAGCTGTGTAATAACAACATGGTCAGCAAAGGAAAGATGGATAGAAAGAAATACTGAGGCACTGATGTAGAGTCAACATTTGGGAGTGTTTGGGCAACATTGATGAAAACAGAGGGACCCCTATCTCAGAGATGGAAACTTGGAACAGTCTTCTTTGGAATGGCATTTGCCCACACTCATGGATGCATGGTATTTAGGTCCCCTTGGTGTTTTACATCACAATACCAATTATCCATCTCATATTGGCCTTGGTTTTATGATTTTTTTTTTTATTCAGATAGCCTAACCCTATTAGAGTGAAACCTGCGATAATGCATGAGTATTGGTCAGAACCAGACTAGACTCTCACTTGAGTAGCCAACTGATTTTCCTTGGCAACATTGTTATAAACACCCCCCAAAAATTGCAAAAAGATTCATGACACAGCCATAATTAGAGTTTTATTCATGTATTATAACAGAAATAAAATGTCAATATAAAATAATTATAATGGAGGTTTTTACAATGTGCCTTAATTTATATAATTTATTTTGATCTGCTTCAAAAATTATGCTCTATGAATTTTTTTACATTTATATAATTATACTTTCATTGCTCAAAGCACTTATATTTCCCTTCTGTAAGAATTGTCTTTAAAGTTTGAAATACATTTTTTGAAAGACAATATCCAAACTTAGGTAGTACTTGACTGTTAACAAAGTGAATTATGATGAAAACTTTGATTTTAAGTTATAGCCAAAAGTCTTGTAAAAACTAAACTAAGTGACCAGTCTGGGTAATATGATCTTTAATCAAACACAAGCTGGATAATAATCATAAAGAATCAAAGTTAATATATACTTATGAAAATAAATTTATATATTATTTTTAAAGATAATTTCATAGTAAAAGATGCAAAAAATATTTTGATCAAAGGCAAAATGCTTAGGAGTGTCATTTTCACTGTTAGCCACCACACCCATTCTGATAATTCTAGTGTGTCTGTTTTTAAATTTCTCATTGTTTTCTGTTTAATAACTACTAAAATGTCTTAAAGTTTTTACGATTAGCCTGAATCTTATAATATGCAATTCTTTGTGAATATCTATCTTAGATGCCACTTTTCAATCTGGCTTGAGATTTATCTGTAGAATTTATGGAAGGCCCTGGTACCCAGTCTTTGGACTTGGACACTTGGCTTCTGTAGGACTCCCACAAGTCAAGTAGATTTATTTAGGTATGGATACCATAACCAGAATTTGCATTACGTCATCCAACACATGGTTTGATGCACATTATGACAACTAAACAGAATATGGGAAATTCATGGAATGGAGAAAGAGAGAAGAAAAAACTGAATAATTATAATAAATGTTATAAGAAAATGTAACTTGAAAAACTGCTCAAAATCAGAAAACATAACCTCTGTAGGTGAACATTAATAAATTGATCCCACTAGGATATGAATCCAATTCTATGAAAGTATATCACCTCCATTTATAAACATCTTTCTTCATGAATGTTGTTTTCATAAAAGCTTCAACTTAGTGAACTAATTTCCCATAATATTCATAAACTGCTTGAATTTTTGTGATAAAAATCTCTTTTTTTTCTATTATGCATTATGACAGTTCTAATATCTTTCAAATTTTGTATTTGATGTGAAATCCTTGCAAAATTAAGAAAATAGATTTTTCTCAAACATTTTTGGTTTTCCAATGACAAACTCTAGATAATTAAATATTTAATAAAATCTATAACCAGACCATAATATTTGTATACTTTTATGACTCTGAAGTCAATGGGATCATATTCAGAATGCTCAATTCTAAGGGACTGAAGAAGATATGATATGAGTATATGGCTTTTTTCCTAAATACCTGGTAAGGCCATGTTCAATGGGATTTTTTCCTAAGTTAAATTCTCAAATAGGCTCATTCATTGCGCATACAGACTGTTAGTCACAAAATTATGCTCAAGAGGATGAAATGACCATCTTATACAAACAAAGCACACTGTGCTATAAAAAATGTCAAAATGTGGTAAATAATAACAATAATAATATTACTCATAGCAGCTAACATTTAGTAGGCTAAACACATTTATTTTCTCAAAAGATTAATCCCTATTAATCTTCAAATTTTAAAGGTCAAGTCATACATACACAGAAATGTTAAGGGACTTGTCTCAAGTCACAAAGTTACAAAGCAGTAGAGTCTGAATCTAAACTATATGAATCCAAAATCTACCACCCTTGACCACTAAGCAATACTGCTTACCCCAATGCAGAAAATAAGTTTCTACCCTTATAGTCCATAGGAAGTTTATAATCACTGGTACTTTAGGTGATTGTCAATTCCTATAAATGATAGGAACTTAATTTTTAAAAATACACCTATTCTTAGAGGAACTTATTATGAAATAGTTTAAAGAACAGAAATGAGTAGCTTTTAACAAATTTAGTACTCATTATAATACATTTTCTTTCCAAATCAATTTAAGAGCATTTCCCAAACTATACTAAAATGTATTAGGTAATCTGCAAAAGTAAAATTAAAAAAAAATACTTTGTAGATGACTAATTTTGAAGTTCTTTCTTACTTAGAAGTAGCCCTGGGAAACTGGGTCTGGTGACACATGCCTGTAATCCCAGTGGCTTGGAAAGCTTAGGCAGGAGAATCAAGAGTTCAAAGCCAGCCTCAGCAACTTAGCAGAGCCCTAAGCAATTTAGGGAGACTATCTCTAAATAAAATATAAAAAGGTCTGGGAATGCAGCTCAATGGTTAAGCCCCCTGGTTTTAATCCCTGATATCATAAAAAGAAAAGAAATAGCCATGAGATACTCCTTCTCCTAAAAGCTGCCTTTTGACTGATTAGCTTTATGTTCCTCAAAGTGTTCTAATAAAAAGGCTATAAATTATGCCAATTAATATTGTGATTTTGTAAGTAGTAGGAAAATTGATCAACAGATAAGCCTGTTTTATAAATAAAGTAACAAAAGGCTCTCGAAATGTCAATACAAAAAGTAATTGCAAGCCTGGAGTGGTGGCACAAGTCTGCAATCCCAGCTACTCAGATGGCTGAGGCAGGAAGATGTTAAGTTCAAAGCCAGCCTGAGAAACTTAGATTCTGTCTCAGAATAAATGTTAAGAAAGGTCTGGGGATGTAGCTCAGCAGTAAAGCAATGGGCTCAATCCCCAGATGTGTGGTGGGCAGGTAATAGTGAAGAATAAGTAATTCCAAAGAGTAAAGTCCTTCTCTCCCCAACACAGGGGAGGAGTCTCCTTCAGTGGCCAATGAACTCTTCTTAACACCTGAGTTCCAGGCTCATTGTACATACAGAGAATTGAACGTTAGAGAGATGTGAAAGCTGAATATCTTCCCCTCCACACACACACGTATATAGGCATATTTATAATATGTTTGACTTTTCTGATACTTCACTAGGCTGATTCATTGGAGAATTATGAGTCAAGTAAAGGTCCCATGAGAACTATACCTATTCATTGATTCATACAAGTATAACAGGAACAAGGTAGATGTGGTATCCAAAGAACACTTCAAATATGAAATGCTACATTTAATTACACTTTGCCTAAGACTCTGAACTATTTTTAAAAACCTCATTAGATGAAGTTTGCAAGCTTTTATTGCACATCACATGCAAAGTAGAACAAGAGTACAGTTTATTAAATGCCAGTTGCACATAACTTCAGTACCTATACCCAATGCTTCACATTTCCATGACTGTTCTGACCTCCCTTAAAAGTCCATCGTTCATCGTGTTCATGCTTAAGATAAATACTTTGACAGATTTGTTTTCATTCTTAAAAAGAAAAATAATGAAATTGTGGCAAGTACTTGTTAGACTTACTCAGTATCATAACAATAAAAACTTTAGGCACATAATTCACACTTTCTCTATCCCGTTTTTTCCCCCAAATTCAGCTAACAAATGTTTTCTGACCACCTATTACCTGTAGTACGTGTGCCAAGAAGAAAAGTTTCCAAGGCATGAAAGGGGAAAACAAAGAACAAACTTAAGAATTTATTACTAACAACTTTATAAATTTCTCAAAAAAATTAAAAATCAAATCAATTGCACCTTAGCATATTTGATTCTTGGGAGTCTGACTCTCAGTGACAAGTAGATTTTGCTCTCTATTCAAACACTTGGCTTCAGCTTATTCTTTTTTCTCTTAATGAAATTTTATTCCACAATATCCATGTTTTCTTTCAAAACAATGAATGATAGTGCATCTCTTTAAAAAAATATTCCTCTTTCCCCCAAAACTCTGCCCATATTCACTCCCTCTTCCTTTCATGGGCACGTGTCCTTCCAAAGATCCGCTGGACACCCTCTCACCTGAAAAAAAGTTTGGAGATGACGCTGGCCTTTTCCAGAGGCGACTTCTGCATGGTCTCTGGGGCACTGAGGACCCTGCCAGGGCAGGCTGGGCTCGAGCTCCTAATGCCAAACGCCCTACTTCTCTCGGTGCCTGCCGCTCACCCCTTTTTCTCTGACTCGCTGATGTCACTTGCTTTCAACTCCCGCTCACCCACCCCTCTCCCACACACCTCCCCTTTCCTTTCGTTCCTTCCCCCGCCTCCACTGCCCAGGTTAAAAGCCCAGCGCGGCATAGTCCAGCCCCAAATTTGCTCCTGTGGCTTTCTCCACCCCCTCCGCACCTAGATCGCTCCTTCCTTCTGGCCTCCTTCCCTCCCTCCTGCCCCGAGCCTCCCTTTCCCGATTCTGATTCCCAGCCTTCCCGTGTCCCGCGGTCCTGTCGTGCGGTTCTTCCAGATTTGTGTCCCTACCGTCCAGCCCCAGCCCTCCCACAGGTGGGAGACAATCGTAGCGTTCTCCAGGTCCCGTCCACGACACTCGAGGATAGGAGCACCGGCTCGAGCAGAACCAGCCCCCGCTGGAGCCTCAGGGACTCTCCTACGCACCAGGTTCTTCAGGACCCAGGACTTGGGACCCGCAGCCGCCCTCTTCCCGGAGTCTTCTTCCTCCTCTTTCCTGAGATCCTAACCTGGTTCGTGTTACATTTGCAAGGTGCATTTTGAAAAGGGAATGAAAATATGCCCCTCCTGTATCAAAATACAGCCTTAGAGAGCTGGAAAGTTCTGCGGCAATGTCTGATGCGCTTCCTCTGAGCTTCCTTTGCGTGTCAGAGGGAAGAACCAAGCTTTGTTAATTTCAGGCGTAGGTGAACTCCAAGTGTGGCAAAGACGCCTTATAAGTCGTATTTGCATATTTTTAAAAAAATCTGCAAAAGGTAAGAGGAGATATTTCTTTGCCCATTACTTGCCCAGGATTTGTTCGTGGTCTGTCGCAAGTACTTCAGCAGAGCTGTGTTTTTTAGGCGGCTTTGTGTGTCTTAGAGACAATGACAAGCGGACAGTGTGTAAACTAACCCGCCCTCCTATAGATTTCCTAGTCTTGGCCTGCAAAACATCTTAACTAATACACTGAAAGGAATTCAGTCTTTGAAGCAAAGTAGTGTGTTCACTTTGACCTGACTGGGGGGGGGGGGAGGAAAAAAAAAAAAAAAAAAGCTGTCTTGAACTCTCTGAGGGCATTTAGGCTTTCCTGGGCAGGCAGTCATCTGGGTGCCTTCTTTCCAAGTTTTCAGTGTGAGGACTGTGTGCCTGGCTGCTGTTTTTTTTTTTTTTTTTTTTTTTTTAAAGAGACAGGCCTTGAATTCCTGAACCCTATTGTGTAAAAGCAAATGTACATTGAGTTTGAATTGAAAATTTCAAACAGAAGTAAAAATTTTGGCCTGATCATTTAAAGGCAAGAGTGTTTTTCTTGTGAATTATCTTATTGTTGACTTGTAATCACCCAAATATAGTACATATAAAACATGTATTCCATAATGCTACAAAGAGGAGAAATGCATTAAATTAAATAAATGTGTCCAGCAAGTTTTTATCTCTCTGTTTTATTTTTCAATGTCATCATTTTTCCTTATCTTAAAGTAAGTTTTAGAAACATTTTAATTTTATTATCTTAATTATAATAGGAAAAGAAGAGTGAAGATATAAAACAAATTGTATAAAGTTAGAGACCAGGAAAAAGCTTCAGTGTTTCTAACTCATAATCCCTTGCTTCAAATCCTGTGCCCACATTTTTTCTTCTCCAGCATGACAAAAATTGAGGCTCTATCTTCACTATTGACTTTTCCCAGGTATGTGATTGAACTCACTCCATCTACTCTCCACCCCCACTGTTTGCTTTATAACTGCTAGTGTGACCCATCAAATATAAAACACACATTTTGAAATAAATTGCTAATCAGTTCCTCTTTGTTATCAACAAGCATGTGACAATAAAGAGATTAAGAATTAAGTTCCAAAGATTATAGAAGCTGACTAAGAGCTATGACTCAAGGAGACCCCACATATTTGTCAAGTAATCTCAAGAATAAATAAAATAGTGACAAGTTCTTACTATCTGCCAGGCATCATTTATATAAACCTTAAGACAACCATATAAATATGCGTTATTATCCGCAGTTTTCAATTCAAGAAACATATAAGAGAAGTTTAGTAAATGCCTACAACAGTAGAGTCAAGATTCAAACTCAGGTCTGACTCCAAACCATCTCTTCTATCAGTAATTTATTTCTAATCAAACAATCCTTCCTGTATTTATATATTTATATATTGTCACTTAGACCAGCCCATTTTTTTCTGCCCACATTAGTTTTATGAAGTCAAAACTCTAGCCCTGTTCAGCAATGAGACAGGAAAGCAGAAATCTCAAATTAATTAGTCACTGGAGTTACATATTTTTGATGAATGACATTTAACTATAATATTTTATTTTAAGCATGTACATACATACATGCATAGAAAGACCCTAGGTTTTTATCACAAAGTATCCCAGTCTTAAGTTTGTTTGGTCAGAAAAAGACTTCACCATTCAGAACTTTAACATTACTAGAAGACCTGTCCAAATGAACTAATTGAGATATGATACTCAGGATTTGCATCTAGGAACATACCTAATGTGGTAATGCAAATGTATGTACCAGAAAAGTATTCAAATAGGGCTGAAGGTCATGACTGAAATCCTAAACGTGGATCTCAGAGGAAATCAATAGGCCAGGTGAGGGTGGATGGTGGTAATAAGAAACAGAGAAATTCTTCTTTCCAAGTTACTCAAGTGCCAGCTCATATCATTTTATAACAATATTATAATAGCTTCCATTTGTTGGAAATTTGCCATATATGCTTGGCACAATGACAAATACACAGCATGATTTTCCTCTTTTAATCTTTATAAAACCTTTGTGGAACAGGTATTTTTGTTATCTATATACTGCAGATAAAGAGACTGAGGTACAAGAAGTTTATTAATTTTCCCAAGCAAGTTTCAGAGAATATAATGACAGAAGAAACTGGGGTTTGAACCTAGTTGATTGCCTGAGCACAAGCATTTAATGACTACATACATTTCTACAGAATTTCCTAATGCTTTAGGCAGCACTGACTTTAAATATACAAGAGTGAGAGGCCACGTGTTTGACATCATTTTAAAGATATGTTAGAAGCAAGCAAGGAAAGAGGAGGAAAAAGAAAGAGGAAAAAGGAAGAAGGGAGAGAGAGGGAAGGAAGGAGAAAGAGAAAGAAGAGGAGGAAGGAAGAAGAGGAAGGAGCAGAAGGGGGGAAAAGAAAGTAGACACCTATTTAGTACCTACTGTACATGCAGCAATATGCAGGCGCTTCCTACAAAGGATCTCACTGTATGAAAGATTACAAGAGACAATCTTCCTTTCCCATATTGCTCACCTTACCAGATGATAGCTCAATTTTCTCCACTAAAGATCACGAGAGTGAACTTTCACTACACTCTATTTATTCATCAAGTTCAATTTAATTTGAGAGTGTTCCTCAGATTCTCTCCTGAGTGAGCTGTAATAGTGTTAAGTGGGTAGCAACCAGGAGTGCACTAAAAACTAGAAAAGTAGAAGGAGGATGAAAATGTCACCTCACAGGGAAGAAAAGCTCATCAAAAGAGAGAAGGCAAGGCCGCATCAGCCTCGTCTACATAGGCAGCATGCTTATAAATTTATCTAAGCTGGACAGGTAGGAGCAGTCACAGCTATTCCACAGTATGCCACAAAAATAACAATGCATGTTACAGTCTTACAAAGATGTTTCAGGACCCAAAAGATGTGCCCTGGCCCATGAATAGGCCAGTTTCTCATTTACTTTTACTGCTTTCAATATTATGTTTGGTCTGACAAGTCTGTTTATAAGCACCTTCATAATACTATATATATCTTCTCTCCAACAACCTCCTTGAGACAGAAATAGTGCCTTGTTTTTCTTTTAACTTACACCTTATTTAGTAATTCAGTATATATAATCTTTTGGGTTACTGACCTAATGGTTGAAACGTCATCCTAAAGGGAAGGTCTGATGATGCTCTAGAGATGAGTCGTTGCTATTAGTCTCTTAGCAAGTGAGAGCATGGTGCTAGGGCAGATACACAGCAGGAGAGCATATCTCTACCCTTCAAAACTCAGAATCTATTCATGGTCATCAGAGCTTCTGGGGATGATAGCAGAATATAAAGAGAGGGTGAGTTTTAAGGCAAGAAAGAACTAGGTTCTCAATCCTGAAACCACCACTTATTTAGTTCTGTGATCTTGGGGATAATTTATATAAATTTTCTGTATCTCCATTTCTCTTTTCTGAAAATAAGGCCAATGATACACATCAAATAAATTATTGAATGGGAAGATTTTTATTATGTCAAGCACTATTGACATTTAGAATTGAACAATTCTTTGGATGTGGGGTTGTCCTATACATTTAGCAGCATCTCTAATTTCCAACCACTAGGTACTAGTAGAACCACCCCTACCCTCGAGTTGTGACAACCTATACTGTCTTCAGAGATTGACAAATACCCTGAGTAAGGGGATGAAAAATCACCTCTAGTTGAGAACTACAGGATAGAATTAGTTAAATTTGATATATTTAACAGGCATAAAGGGTTTAAAACCTAATAAGAATTCAACTAATGTTATAGATTATCATTATACATTATTAGTTGTAAATCAGAAAATAGTAGCATTGCAAAATGGAATGCTAGAGAAATCTGAACTCACTAACGGCTGTCAGAATTCTCAGGAACACTGGGCTTTTCTCATTCACTATGAAGTTATTTTCTTGTATTAAACTAGAAGAAAAAGGGGGTAAAGTCAAGTAACTAAGATAATTTTGATTTAGAGGCAAAATAATATACTATATGGTGGAAATATCCTTACTCCTTTTGCATTTAAATGACATTTGAAAACTCTCTTTAGGTTCCTCTAATTTTCAGCTCATCAACATTGGTATATTTGTAACAACTGTGTCCAGATGGAAATTGGCACCCTGATGGTTCCTCTGTAACTTAAAGGTAGTTCCTCATAAAGGAAATCTTAAAAAGCTGCACAAAATGGGGACTTTATTAGTGCCACTAATAACTGGAACAATTTTCGAACAACATCCTGAATGCAACTTTGCTATAAATGTAGAAGCTAACAAATATTCTGAGATTTCCTAAAGCTGCTGTTCATGAAATGTTTCATTATTTATATTGGTTCTCTTCTTATTTTCCTACTGAAGCTTTTTTAAAAACAAGATAATCTATAACACCAAATTAAATTTTCATTGGTGATATCATGCTGAAAGCCAGATGTTATCTGTAGAATTAAAATAATGGTTTCATAAATTTGATCCCTAAGAGAAGTGGTGATGTCTTTCTTCAGGTGAGTTCTGTATTAATTGATATGCCTCATCAAAGAGAAAGTTGCATTTAACAAGGCAATGGAGCACACTAAATAATAGATTATTTGCTTATTTATAACTTTTCTCTCTAAACAGGGTGCCAGATTTCATCTGGCCACAGTTGTAATCATAATAAAAACAGGTAACACAACATTTATTCTATAGTCATTTCTTACACCAACCTATTACAAAAAAATAAAACCCAAACAAGAATAGGATATGAATTCAGTTCCCCAAGGCAGGATTTGAGGCCTAAGAAGCTAGAATTTAAGGATTCACAGATTTAGGTTTTCCTTTTTGATCTGCTTTAATTACCCTGAATAGACAGAACCTAGGAGATATTGTTTTAGGGCATATTTATTGATCTCAAGTTCAATGTGATTGGTGCAACTATGGTGAATAATCCATATGGTCAAAAGGACAACCAGTTCCTCGTTCAGTGACTGGCCCCTCTGCATCAGTGGGTCTGACAAAGTGACTGGGATCTGCTCACTTCCAAGACTGCCAAGAAGCAACATTGACAAAAGCACTGACAAAATGATAACAAAACACCTTGGAATTCATATGTGTGTGTGTATGTGTGTGTGTGTGTATATATAATATTTACATATTTATAAATATTATATATATTTATATAATATATATTTTTTCCCAAAACAAAGACAAGAAATATTTGAAAACATTTGAAAATTGCTTTCTGGAACGAAATCTATAATACCAAGGAAATAAAATTAAATTGATAAATTTATATCCTGATTTTTATCTAAACAAATTTTGACAGTTATGAAGTTTTAACTAAAAATTAGATATAATTTTACTAAAAGCAAATTTAGTATGGTGATATCTTTGCAAGAAAAAATTGTACATTGTTTACTTTTTTCTGTATAAATTGCGTTATACACCTGGGCAGGGAGGAACCCTGCATATAAAAACAGCATCCCATTAAACAAACGAAAAAATTGAGGTACAAAAGGCTAAATGCCACATTCAAATTCAAAAAAGAACATGAATGTGAACAAGCCCAGTGGCGTGGCTCCAAAGCTAGACACTTAATCACTATGCTCTGCCTATAACTAGACCACATGGAATGGTTTTGTTTGTTTAACATGGAAAAGAGAGAGAGAGAGAGAGAGAGAGAGAGAGAGAGAGAGAGAATATCTCCCTTTTAGAATTTGTCTTATTGCTTCTCTGTGTAGGTGAAAACAAGACTTATTGCAAAGGAGGTTTTTCTTCTTTTTCTTCATTTCTTCTGACTTCATTGAGCGAACCCTTTTTATCAGAGGAATAAAAAGTAGGGACATATCCAGGAAGAGTAAAAGAGGAATAAGGTCTTTGCTGTGACTTGACAAAATCTACTTCTTGTATTTCTTTTGAGGTTCAACATAGTAAGAATCTAATTTGATGAACTGAGATGATCCCAGTTGAAGTGTTCAAATAGAGAGACTAAGAACCACCAAGGAGAACACATCCTACCATGAGAGGAAAGATTTCATGCCATGATCTACTCCATGGTGGGAGATAGGTTGCTAGACTTTGTAGCTGAAACTGGAAGCTTGCCTTTACCCCACAGATCTTGGAGTGGGCTTCGGAAACTACAGTAGCATCTTTGGAAGTCCACTTATAAGGCAGTACTGACTGAAATTAAAACAGAATGAGAGAAACTGCTATGACCTGTGCAGGGATCTGTTCCAACACTGTGCTAATGGTAGCAGTGACCCAGTATTCATTCAACTCTGTGGGAGGACCTATTTTCATCAGTGACACAATGCTGTAGTGACAGAAGCTCCTGCAGCAGAAAATGGGGTGGAGCATATGGCAATAAACTGGCCAGATTTTCCATAGTCTCCACTTCTCTGGTGTTTGGAAACAAATTACCCCTTTGGACTAGGAAAATCCCTGGGGGTTCTTGGACAACTGGGGGGTGAAGGAAATCCTTAAGAAAACATTTCTAGACTTCTTGCTAACTTCAATATTTAAATATTAAAAAGAGATATGACCATATCTGTACCCCAAGAAGTGGATGCATACATATGTGTGGATAAACACTGAAGAAGAAAAGCCTTCTTGGATGTCTGATGATGTCATCGTCTTATGACCTAAGTCTCTAAACTTTTAGAATATATATAATATATATTTTCAAAACAAAGACAAGATATGCATACTGTGAAATAGAGTGACTTTCTGATTCCATTCTGCAAATGTTTTCAGAAATCCTTTTATGCTCCAGCTCTGTGCCAGGCAGGGGACACAGTAAACAAGACAGAATTATGCTACAACTTCCAACAGTCTTTAGATCTAAATATGACTAATACTTTGAAAAAGAAAAGCATTAGTTGCCTGAGCCCAAAGGAAATTACCAGCATCAGTGTCTCTTTAATTTATTCTGGATTCAACCTGGCCCTGCAAAATTACATTAACTCCCTAGATCTTCTTTAGCTTTCTCTTCTGTTCCCCATCCCAGGCCTACATTCTTCTCCAATTCCTGGTTTTAGAATTGAATACCAAATGTTCACAGGCACCATTAAATGTAGTCACAAAAACACTCTATTTAGGAGGAAGTAAAATACAATAAACAAAAAATACTTTCATCAGGTAACTTTCAACAATGCTGTGAATCTTATGTATTTTGCCTAAATGTCCGAATTCTACTGCATTTCTTTTTCTAAATATTAAGAACATTAATTTTAAATGTAAAATGCAAAACAAAACATAATTTTTAGAACATATTTTGCCCCTACCCAAAAAAAGTCTAGAAGCCTCAATCCTGTTTTTTTTTAAAGGACTCTGCAAACTCCCGCTCATCTCAGAGTCAGACTGAGGCATGTTAAGAGGAGCAACAGTAGGTTCATCAGCCTCTGTCAATGCACAGCCTTCTCCCAGAGCAAAGCAGGAACTCCACTCTGCCTGCCCCTCATGTCAGACAACCTGCATGCCCTCAATACTAACGGGGAACAGAAACCTTGAACCTTTCTGCACCTGCATCGTGCTTGGCACTGTGGGAACCCAGCGACTGACAGCTCCCTGGAGGAGTGCCAAGCCATGGTGGAACATCCAGTCCCATGCTGCAGGCTCATGGCCAGCCACCAACCCAGCCACCAGCTGCGATTGCACTGCTCTGTTTTTCAAGACCCAATTTGGTCATGATGCTAATTGTCTTTAGGAATTTATTTTGTTTGTTACCTCTCAAATAACAAAGCAAACGACTCTTGGAAATTATTCTTCTTGTCTGAAATGTGGTGGGAAAAACAGTTTATTTGTTTATTACATTTTATCTTGCTTGTTTTCAGGAAAGTAAAGATGTAAAAAAAAAAAAACTATGCAAAATTTAGATTTAAACATCTGAGAAAAAAATATAGAACTCTACTTAATCAACTAAATGTGTTCTCATATAAACATGAATAGATTTGGAAATTTTAGCAATTTGAAAATATATTGTCTCCTGGCTAGCCTGGGTAACACAATGATATCCGGTCTCAGAAAAAAAAAATTGTCTATCTATCTATCTACATACACATATACATTGTCTATCAAACAACATGGCACAGAGCTTTAAAACTCTTCTGCAGAGTGTGAACTGAGGTTTTCTCAGTTGTAAAACCAGAAAACAAGAGCTTCTATTGCATAGGGTTGTAATGAAAATTGAGTTGACATAAAAGCTAAAAATTGAGCATCTTGACTGATATAGGTAAATGCTCAACAAATTGTGCAATTGTGTGTTTCAAATTTTCACATCCTCACATTAATGAGTCACTGAATGCTGAACTTACTCTTCCAATTATTTTTTATTTTTATGGTAGAATTAAATAGGTATGGTAGAATTCTTTATGATTTTTAAATGCTTATTTTTTCAACTACTTTTATTTTTGTTTATTTACTTCCTTCAAAAACAAGGGAAAATAAAATTCAACAATAAGAATACAGCCCAATTAGAAAGCAAACAAAACATCTGAACAGACACCACCTCAAAGGAGATATACAGATGGCAAATAAGCATATGAAAAGATACTCTTCATCACTTGTCATTAGGGAATTGCAAATTACAACAACAATGAGATACCCTTACTTATCTTTTAGAAAGGTTGAGCTCCCATCCCCCCAAGAAAAACATTCCTTAATACCAATTGCTGGCAAGAGCCACTGTGAAATACAGTTTGGCAGTTTCTTACATAGCTAAATGTAGTCTTACTACTACAATATAACAGCCATGCTCCTAGGTATTTACCCAACTGATTTGAAAACTTTATGTCCACACAAAAATCTAAATGCAAATGTTTAGAGTAGCTTTATTCCTATTTGTCCCAAACGGGATGTAAACAAGATATACTTCAATCAGTGAATGAATAAACTGCTCCATTTATGTGACAGAATACTAACTTAGCAATAAAAAGGGATGAGCTATCAAGCCATGTAAAGACAAGATGTCCCACCCACAGCCTGTGCCAGCGGTGGAAATGGGGTTCCCCTGGGTGGAATGGGCTGGCTGCGCAATAAAAGCTAAGAAAAATAGAGCGACCAAGAAACCATAGACACAGAAAATATTTTCAGAAAGTGGGGTCAGAATAGGCTAGCCAATCACACCATGGAGCTTCCACACCAAAAAGAACAAAATGGAGCCTGCACTTGCTTTATTTATATCAGGGAACATCAAAGGCCTTCCATAGAATGTTCTTTAGCAAAAAAGTAGTAGGCAGCCTATTCAGTTCCCTATGGGTTACTTCCATCTCCAGAGATCCTCTTAGTAGAGCAAAGATAAAGGTCAAGTGCATTGGGCAATCTGTTGCATGGGGGGAGCCATGGGTAGTTCACAATGCCAAACCTAAAATCTCCCTGACTGCCATACCAAGTAAAGACCCTCAAGTAATTCACGGTGGCTTCCTGCAATGAACCTTACATATATATTGGTAATGAAAGAATCCAGCATGAAAAGTCTACATACTGTATGAATTTTATTATTTGTATTCTGGAAATGGCATAACTTCATAGAGAAGGTAAAAAGATAAGTGGTTGCCTGGAGATCAGGATGGGGAGAAGAAGGGTTAAATAGGTAACACATAAGGAATGTGATATTTTTAGGAAAACTATACTATATGATACTAACTGGATATGTGGCATTATGCCTTTGCTAAAGCCTATTGAACTACACAGCACAAATAACAATCTTTAATGTGTGTGTATCAAAAAAATAATAATTTGGGACATCAGAGAAGTGAGGAACCCCAGGAAGAATTCAGAATGCAACAAAAGAATTTGTGTTATGAGTGTAACACTGAAAGAAGTGGAAGGGAAAGGTTCTGGTCTAAGCAACTTTGAAATGAATAATCTATGAAACTAAAGGTAAGAGAACCTACATGAGGACTATCCCAGTTGATAAAGGTGTGTCACACAGGGTAATATTCTGAAATTACTATACACAATACCAGAAATAAAAAATCAAGTAGATGGTTGATGGTAGAAACCAGATTTATCACTGTTGGAATAGGAAGCTATAGATAAGCGAAGGAAGAAACTAGAATGATATATGTAGTACTAGATTAGAATTGGAGACACTACATAAATTCATATTTAACTTGATTAAAAAAAAAAACAGATGACTTCCAATACCAAAAAACCAAAGGCTGAATGTTCTCTCTGATATGCAGATACTGACACCCAATGGTTGGGAGGTGTTCACTGGATTGGACAAAGGGGAGTGGGAGGTAAGGGAGGGAGGATGGGAATGGGAAAGACAGTATAATAAATCATGCATAACTTTCCCATGTTTATATATGAATACACGACCAGTGTAACTCCACATCATGTACAAGCAAACAAATGTGAAGTTATACTCCATGTATGTATGTCAAAATACATTCTACTGTCATGTATAACCAAAAAGAACAAATTAAAAAATAGAAAAAAGAAACACATGGCTTTATAATGAAATATTTATAGAGTATATGTATGTACAGGTCAATATCCACACATATATCTTGTTCTGTCAACTGAAAAACCTAAAACTAATAATTTATCAGTGACAACCAGCAGACCACAATGCCCAGACCTTGGTTTCTAATACTGTTCTCCAATCAAAGGGACCATAGCTCCTTTCAGGACTGAAGCAGGAATATTCAAGTTGAGCCTAGAACATCTGGTATTGTCAGAAAGTAGGAAAGTAAGAAAATAAAAAACAATCAAAAAAAATTTTAAGGGATATTTCAAAGGAACCCAAGAACCATGTAAAAGTGACCCTCCAATAACCAAAGCTGGAACAATTTGTACAATACAATAAATAATGTAATAACATAGCTTTTAATTATAACCCAAAGCATAAAATAGCTATCCAAGAGACAATAGTGACATAAATTATGATTAAATAAGTAAATGGAAGAGAATAAACTAATTTCTAGTACAAGAGAATTCTAAATAATTAAATAGGTACTTCACTATCAAAGAGATAAGACATCTGTCTGTCCCATTACTTAAGTGTGAGCTGCTTATGGTGATTTCCTTCCAAAGAGTACAGTACAGTACTAAGGATGTTGGAAGAAAAACTTTATGGTGGAGAAATTCAACACACTTCCTCTTCTAGGTTACCAAGAGCAACATGAACAGTAATAGGTCGTGTTGGTAGTATGCCTCCTCCATATGATGTGATAAAAATGGCTTTTGATCTTTATGGTCTTCCTATATTCAACTCCCATCTAATCATGATGCAAAACATCAGACAAATGCCAATTGAAGAGTATTCTACAAAATATCTGAATAGATTTCCTCAAAACTGTCCAGGTCAGCAAAAATAAGGAAAGTCTGTGAAACAATCCAAGCTAAAGAAGTCTAAGGCGATATGAGGACTAAGTATAATGTGGTATCCTAGGAAAGATCTTTGAATTAAGTAAGGACGTTAATTAATGTTAATATGTCAATATTGGTTCATTTATTATGACAATGTAATAGGGGAAACTGAGTGTGAGCTGTACAGGACCTCTCTTAATGTCTTCATAATTTTTCTGTAAGTCTGAAACTATTCTAAAATAAAATTCTTCTGTGGAAAACAAGGGAAATCATTTTATTGATCTTTGGCACATTTTCTATGCAACAAGAAATTAATATTTAAATCTTTAATAATATTTAATAATAATATCTCAAGCCAGACAAGATCCCTTTGTTTCATTTTTGCAGTTTAAAAATTAATACTCTTCACATTTACATTTCTTAGTTAATTATTTCTCTTGCAAAGATGACATAGGATCTAGGGCTTAGAGCAGGGACTGCATAAAACTAGCTTCAAATTGGGTTACTCTGTGACCTTAAAAAACTTTCTATCCCCAGTGGGAAACATTTCATGTAAAAAAAAACACCCCCAGAACAACCAAACTGGTCTTCAGTTATTTTAAAAATCTGTAGTCATTATTCAGAAGATGGAATTCATCAACCATGCCAAAATTTCAGGAAATATTAACTACTCACTGTAAAAGTTTTATGACTTATAAAATAACAGTGGACTTAGCCATTCTATTTTCATTGTATTCTGTAAAAAATATTTGAATTCTAGAAAAATATTGGTTTAAAAGAGACTTCCCTTTAAAGTTCTCTAAAAAAATTTTACCTAAATAATTGTATTCCATCTATGTGATTTCCATTTCTCCACTCTACACTCTTGTTCTTCTATATTTACCATTATTGACTTACAGTTTTAAATATTCAAGTAGGATTGGTACGAATTAACAAAGAGGTGTCATATTTTGCTGAAGGAGGGTAAATATGTTTTAAAAATAAAACTTTTTTTTTTTGCAACACATGTTTTTTTAGAGGGGTAGGGTTTACTGGGTAGTGAACCCAGAGACACTCAATCACTGAAACACATCCCAGCCACTTTTTTTTTTTTTTTTTTTTTTGAGACAGGGTCTCACCATCTTACTGCATTGCTGAGGCTGGCCTCAAACTTGCAATTCTCTTGCCTTAGCCTCCTGAGTCTCTGGGATTACAGAGACTTACACATGTGCCACTGTGCCTTGTTATTTTCCTTTAAATTATTAACAAGAGATCTTAAATTGTATAATACCTAGGAAATAATTTGCACTAGAAAATTCAACTGTCCCCTTAACATTATACAGATTTTTTTTTTTTTTTTTTTTGGCATTTAGCAAAGGTGACTTTGTGGTTGGTTCCCTTAAGTCCCAAGAGGTTCATACTACAGGGCAAAGGGTAAAGAAGGGAGGAATTAAGGAGCAATACCCTCTTCTTACTATGCTATAGTCAATAGGAGCCCAGCTGATGGGGTAGCTCTTAATAAAGTTCAGATCAGAGATCAAGTCATTGAGCTGTGTTCATACCAGAACTCAAATGATTATCTGTGGTTGACAGAAAGAGTAAAGGTTAAATTTTATAAGTGGAGTGTAATTTGAAATTTTGTTGGGCTTGAGTATGGAATTTCATGTAATTATCTATAAATATACGTACTGGGTTTTATTTTGTGACATTGCACAGACATATTAAAAAGCTTATGGTATTTTAAAATAAAGAACTTTTAAATTCATGTTGAAATCTTTGTTGGCACTATGTTGTATATTTCATAACAACATAATTAACAGGATTTTATATAGAAATAGATGTGTATTTTCAGATACTTGTTGACAAGACAAAGTCCCTATTCTCAAGGAGTGTCCAGTCATCATAAAAAGAGAAACAAATATATAAATACCTGTAATACAAGAGAGAATAATATGAGGGCTCTCTAGAAATAAAAATAGCCACAAGAGTCAGTGGCACCAAAGACAATTTCCAATTAAGAATGTCTTCAAGAGACAATGATATTTAAGATAGATCTTGAAAGAAAGGGGTCATTGATAAGCAGAGAAAATGAGAAAGATATGATCAAAGTGAGGCAGACTTCAAGAACAACACTGCTATTGGTGAGTGAAAAGTAGAGGAGGAAGTAAATGTGGAAAAATCAGACTGGGATTATATTGTTTGGAGTCACAAACAACAGGGTAAGGAGTCCTGTTCCTTCTATTGCTTGCAAAAGGAAGTCAATTCAAATACTCCTGGACTTGTGACGGGATCATATACAGATAAACCCATCATAAGCTGAAAATATTGTAAAACAGAAAAAAATTGCATTATTATACCCATCTGACTGAACATTAGAGCTTATCAATATGGTGCACTTAAAAGTACTGGATGTTAGAGAGAAATGATGGGAGAGGAGTGGAGGAATAGGGAGGATAGGAAGGGCAGCAGAATAGCATAGACATTATGATTGATGTATGTACATTCCATGTATGTATTATATGTCAAAATACATTCTGCTGTCATGTATGACTAAAAAAAATAAAAATAAATCGTACGGCAAAAAAAAAAGTACTGAATGTTCACATTCATGATCTCATGAAGGTGATGGAGCTCATTGCTGGTACCCAGCACCAAGAGAATATCAAAAACTTCATATCCCTAACATGAAAAAAAAAAGAAAAGCAAAATTTTAAATGCAATTTGTACGGAATATATTGTGTTTATATAATTGTAATGTCAAAAAAATTGTAAGTTGAATCATCATAAATATGAGACTGTATAGATTTCGAGTGAAGAAGGAACATTGTATTGCATTTTAGAAAGATGAAGTTGAAATAAAAAGGGGCAGTGGCCTAGTAGAACAGGAAGAGATTGTTTGCAAAATCAGTAAAGAGGTTGGGACAGCATTCCCAGGCTTGAAGCCTTCTTACTCTTTGCCTAACCAGAAAATTTTTATTTTTGTTCAGTCCTGAAGATCCCCTTTTTGTGTCCTCTCCCACTTATGTCCTAAGCTATAAGCATGTCTTCAGCAGGTGATCAGAGGAAGTTCTTTTTAGTTTAGTATTTTGAAGTACTCCTTATTGAGACCAATGGGATTCCTTATTAAAGGTAAAGCTTTGTGGCTGGAGGTTGTGGCTCAGTGGCAGTGTGCTTGCCTTGCATTCATGGGGCACTGGGTTCAATCCTCAGTACCACATAAATAAATAAAAATAAAGGTATGGTGTCCTACAACTAAAAAAAAAAAAAAAAAAAAAAAAAAATAAAACTTTTTGTTCCCATTCTGTTTTACTCCCTTTCAAGAACTAGATCTTACCCTATCACGTAAGTTATTATTTAGAAAACTCAATACCCATTCATCATCTGGAGCATTTAGTCTAAGCAAATTAAGTGACATTATTTCTCCAGTTTGCTCAATAATGTGTTGAGTCACCCAAGTCAAGAGATTATTTTCATTGATTAAATTTAAAATAGAATTCCAAAGCCAACCCCACCAAAAAAAAAAAAAAAAAAAAAAAAAAAAAAAAACTACCAGAAGACTTCTAGAGCTGATAAACAATTTTAGTAAGGCAGCAGGACACAAGATCAATACACGTAAATTAATCACTTTTGTATACTCCAATAACACACCTACTGAAAAAGAAAATAGGAAAACTATTTCATTCACAATGGACTCAAAAAAGTAATAAAATACTTAGGAATTAATCTAACAAAAGATGTGAAGGATCTCTACAATGAAAATTATAGAACGCTTAGGAAAGAAATTGAAGAAGACCTTAGAAGATGGAAAGACCTCTTGTGTTCTTAGATAGGCAGAATCACTATTATTAAAATGTCCATACTACCAAAAACATCATACGGATTTAATGCAATCCCCAATTTACCAATTATGTTTTTCACAGAACTAGAAAAATCAATTCTAAAATTAATTTGGAAAAATAAGAGACTTAGAATAGCCAAAAGCAATCCTGAGCAAAAAGAATAATGCTGGAGGCATCACAATACCAGATCTCAAAATATACTACAGAGCTATAGTAACAAAAACAGCATTGCACTGGCACCAAAACAGACATGAAAACCAATGGAATAGAATAGAAGACACAAAGATAAATCAACATAAATACAATTATCTGCCACTAGAGAAAGGTACCAAAAACACTCATTGTAGAAAAGATAGTATTTTTAACAAATGGTGCTGGGAAAACTGGAAATCTGTATGTAGAAGAATGAAACTTGACCTTCATCTCTCAACTTGCACAAAAGTCAACTCAAAGTGGATCAAAGACCTGGAGATTAGACCTGAACCTCTGCAACTGCTAGAAAAAAATGTAGGGACAACAAGCCAACATGTGGGCACACAAACTGACTTAAAATGACTCTTAAAGTATAATAAATAAAACCAAAAATCAATTAAAAAGTTGAATGGCATCAAATTAAAAAGCTTATTCACAGCAAAGGAAAGAATTAAGACATTAAAAGAGTGCCTATAGATTGGAAAAAGATTTTTCCACCTGTTCCTCAGACAGGACATTAATATCCAGATTATATAAAGAACACAAGAAAACTTGACACCAAAAGCAAATAACCCAATTAATTAATGGGCAAAAGAACTAAAAAGACACTCCTCAAAAGAAGAAAATCAATGGGATAACAAAATATGAAAAACTGTCAACATCTCTCATAATCAGGAAAATACTTATCATAACTACACTGAGATTTTATCTCACTCTAGTCAGTATGGTAATTATCAAGAATAGAAATAAATAAGTGTTGGCCAGGAGGTTGGGAAAAAGGTACACTCATGCATTGTTGGTGAGACTACGAATTAGTGCAACCATTCTAGAACACAGTATGGAGATTTCTTGCACCACATGATCCAGAAATTCCACTCCTTGGAATATATCCAAAAGACCTAAAATTAGCTTACTACCATGATACAGCCACATCAACATTTATAGCAGCACAATTCACAATAGCCAAGCTATGCAACCAATTAGGTGCCCTTCAACAGAAGAATGGAGTATTACTTAACCATAAAGATAATGAAATTTTGATATTTTCTGGTAAATGGATGGAACTGGAAACTATCATGCTAAGTGAAGTCAGATTCAGAAAGCCAAAGGTCAAATGTATTCTCTGATATGTGGAAGCTAGTGCAAAATAAGAAGGAAGAAAAGAGAAAGGGAAAGGGAGAGGGGGGATTCCATCACAATAGAAGAAAGATTTGTGGACAAGATGAAAGGAACTGAGGGTGAGGGAGAAAGGACATCAGGAAAAGTGAAGAACAGAGGAATGAATCTAACCTAACTTTCATATGTACATATATGAGCATACCCAATGAATCTTAATTTCATCTACATTCAGAAGACACTAACAAAAAAAAATCTAAAAGTAAATAGCAGAAAGTAAAGAGCAGAAAGTAAATCAGTAAAGTAGAGAGAAGGGAATGGGGTTAAATACTAGGAACTGAATTTGAGCAAATTATATTCCATGCTTTTGAAATTATCTCAAAATGATTCCTAATGTTATGTATGACTAAAAAGGAACAATAGAGAAGATTATCACTTGAAGAATGAGATAGTTTTTCTATTTTCCTTTTGTTGAAGAATCCATTTTTTCAACTTTATATGATTCCCCAGGCTAGTTCAATAAATGGACTAAACTAATGGGGCCTGGGGGCCCATGCCTGTTATCTAAGTGACTTGGGAGCCTGAGGCAGGAAGATGAAAAGTCTGAGGCCAGACTGGGCAACTTTTGATACCTTGCCTCAAAACAGGATTTAAAAATGGCTGAGGGTTTAGCTCTGTGATAAAACAACCTGGGTTCAATCTCCAGTAACGCCACATAGTGAACTAAACTAAAAATAAGTATACGGCTTTATAATAATAACTCATATTTATGAAACACTTACTTTGTGCTGACAATGTTCTTAGCACTATAAGTACCCTTCTGTGGGCTTTAAAAAAAAAGAAAAGAAAAAGAAAGATTCTTAAAGATAAGGTTTTCAGTAAGAAGAGGAAAGAAGGAATTGCTAGTGTTTGGAGTAAATGTCAGGGAGATATATCTTTCCAGCTATGGAAACTATTCAATTTCTCCCTTCTCTTCTATTTCCACAACAATGGTATTATTCAAGAAGAAAAGTCAAGATCCATATTGCCAGTTTACTTTTAATTTTACACGGATTACATGCAAACTGCCCTGAGCTGTTGAATTTCGGGATATATCATACTATCTAATGTTTTGAAAAGGATGTTTTATTATTGATTAAACAAATTTAAAGTTTTAAGAGAAAATATCTTAATATACCCACTAAAACTGTATTTAAACATTCCTATGGGATACACTATTGCAAAAGTGAAAAAAAATCTATTGAATATAATTTGAGCTTCCTTCAGTTGTTTAAGAGACACATTACTTGGTTAATAAACTTCAAACCATGATTAAGAACTTTGCATGTTAAAATAGATAACCAATTTTCTATATTAAAATGTATATGGGCAGGGCATGGTGGTGTATACCTGTAATCCCAGCAACTCAGGAGGCTGAGGCAGTAGGATCAAAAGTTCAAAGTCAGCCTCAGCAACTTAATGAAGCCCTCAGTAACTTAGTGAGACCCTGTTTCAAAATGAAAAATAAATAAAAAGAACAAGGATGTGACTCAGTGGTCAAGAGAATCTTGCTTCAGTTCCTTGTACCAAAAAAAAAAGTATATAGAAAATATTCACCTAAACTTATCCATAATTGAGCTAGAAAATATAAAAGGAAGGTGTCTAATTAATAGACGTTACCTCAAATAAAATGGATATTTTAGACATCACTTCAAAATATAAAGAAGATTCTGATTTTTTAAATGCAATTCTATTTATAAACTTAATTAAAAATTCAAGGTCTGGCAATAAAATTCCATGTTAAAGCACTTGTCTAGTATGCATAAAGTCCTGGGTTCAATCCCCAGAATGGCAAAAGACAAAAGAAAAAGAAATTCCAAGTGCTAATTTTTTGGGAGATTCAGTAATTAAACCAAGTGTATATGTAAGAAATTAAAATTTATGCTTAGATCAATTGTTTTCAAATTCATTAAAGATAAAACACAAAAATAATTACTTTGTAAATATTTCAGAGAAGTGTTTGAATCAACCCAGAGAAGAGGCCTTTTATTTGGTTCTCTTCCTTATCTGCCCTCTGCTGGCAACAAAGAATAGTGAAAAGTAAAGAAGATTTAGATGCAGTGTATTGTGAAAGCACATTCTGAACAAGATATATTTAGTGTCATAAAATTTTTTCATTAGGGACTGGGGATGTAACTCAAGTGGTAATGCGCTTGCCTGGCATGCGTAGGGCGCTGGGTTCCATCCTCAGCACCACATAAAATAAAGATGTTGGGAGGAGGGGCAGAGCAGAGCCGCCACATGCGCCTGCAAGGTGGGCAGACCTGCTACCGACCGGCAGAGCAGGCCCAGCAGCCTGCCGGCGCGGAAGACACATCGCCCCAATTAGAGGAAGGTCCCAGCTGCCGCCCACAAGGTAGGCAGACCCGCATCCCGGAGAAGGGGCCCGGCAGCATGCCGGCCTAGTTGAAAGATCACCCCAATTGGAGGAGGGGCACAGCCGCTGCCTGCACCTGCTAGGTAGGCAGACCTGCAAACTGGAGAACAGGCCCAGGGGCCTGCCAGAGTCGTAGACAGATCATCCCTATTGGAGGAGGGGCCCAGCCATTGCCGGCAAGGTAGGCAGACCACGCGACTTGCAGAAGGGGCCCAACAGCCTGCCGGCGAGATAGACAGATCACCCCAATTGGAGGAGGAGCACAGCCGCAGCCCGCCCCTGCAAGCGAGACTTTGCAACTATACAAGAGCAATATAAATATATAGGGGGGAAATTCAATAACACAACAGTTTCACCAAGCAGAAAGAAACGCGAGCAGTATGAAAAGACAAGGAAAGAAAGGACCACAAGCAATGCAGGTCAACTCAACTTTAGAAGAGATAATAGCTGCAGCAAATGGAATGTCAGATAAAGAATTCAGAATTTACATGATTCAGATGATCTGGAGTCTCAAGGAAGACACTAGACAGCAAAATCAGACAATGAAAGATCACTTCGACAATGAGTTACATAAACAAATCCAAGAAGCAAAAGATCAACTATATAGGGAGATAGAGGTTATAAAAAACAAACAAACAGAAATCCTAGAAATGCAGGAAGCAATAAACCAACTTAAAAACTCAAATGAGAATACTACCAGCAGAGTAGAACACTTAGAAGATAGAACATCAGACAATGAAGACAAAGTATTTCAACTTGAAAAGAACATAGACAGCTCAGCGAGACTGTTAAGAAACCATGAGCAGAACATCCAAGAAATTTGGGATAACATAAAGAGACCAAACTTAAGAGTCATTGGGATACCGGAAGGTATAGAGGTCCAAACCAAAGGAATGAGCAATCTGTTCAATGAAATAATAGGAGAAAACTTACCAGACTTGAAGAATGAGACAGAATCCCTAATCCTAGAAGCCTATAGGATGCTGAATGTGCAATATCATAAGAAATCCACACCTAGACACATTATAAAGAAGATGCCCAACATACAGAATAAGGAGAGAATTCTAAATGCTTCAAGAGAAAGGAAGCAGATTACATTTAGAGGTAAACCAATCAGGATAACAGCTGAACTTTCAACACAGACTCTGAAACCTAGAAGATCCTGGAACAACATATTTCAAATGCTGAAAGAAAATGGGTTCCAACCAAGAATTGTGTATCCAGCGAAATTAAGCTTCAGGATGGAAGAGGAAATTAAAACCTTTCACGATAAACAAAAGTTAAAAGAATTTGCAGCTAGAAAACCATCTCTTCAAAACATCCTTGGCAAAACATTACAGGAAGAGGAAATGCAAAATAACAATGAAAACCAACAGTGGAAGGTAGTACAGTGAAGGAAAAAATAATCAAAGAGGAAAAACAAACCATGTTAAGTAACATAAATAAACAAATATGGCTGGAAGAACAATCCATATCTAAATAATAACCCTAAATGTTAATGGCTTAAACTCACCAATTAAGAGACACAGGCTAGTAGAATGGATCACAAAAAAAGACCCAACAATATGCTGCCTACAGGAGATGCATTTGATAGGAAAAGACATACATAGACTGAAGGTGAAAGGTTGGAAAAAATCATATCACTCATATGGACTTCGGAAATAAGCAGGAGTGTCCATACTCATATAAAATAAACTAGATTTCAAGCCAAAGTTAATCAAAAGGGATAAAGAGGGACACTACATACTGCTCAAGGGAACCATACACCAACAAGACATAACAATCATAAATATACATGCTCCTAACAATGGTGCAGCTATGTTCATCAAACAAACTCTTCTCAAGTTCAAGAGTCTAATAGACAAATAAATGATCTCACACTTCATCTCAAAATCCTAGAAAAAGAAGAGCAAATCAACAGCAAAAGAAGTAGAAGGCAAGAAATAATTAAAATCAGAGCTGAAATTAATGAAATCAAAACAAAAGAAACAATTGAAAAAATTGACAAAACTAAAAATTGGTTCTTTGAAAAAATAAATAAGATCGACAGAGCCTTAGCCATGCTAACAAAGAGAAGAAGAGAGAGAACTCAAGTTACTAGCATACGGGATGAAAAAGGCAATATCACAACAGACACTTCAGAAATACAGAAGATAATTAGAAATTATTTTGAATCCTTATACTCCAATAAAATAGAAGATAGTGAAGGCAGCGATAAATTTCTTAAGTCATATGATCTACCCAGATTGAGTCAGGAGGATATAGACAACCTAAACAGACCAATATCAATAGAGGAAATAGAAGAAGCCATCAAAAGACTACCAACTAAGAAAAGCCCAGGACCGGATGGGTATACAGCAGAATTTTACAAAATCTTTAAAGAAGAATTAATACCAATACTTTTCAAGCTACTTCAGGAAATAGAAAAGGAGGGAGAACTTCCAAATTCATTCTATGAGGCCAACATCACCCTGATACCTAAACCAGACAAAGACACTTCAAAGAAAGAAAACTACAGACCAATATCTCTAATGAACCTAGATGCAAAAATTCTCAATAAAATTCTGGCGAATCGGATACAAAAACATATCAAAAAAATTGTGCACCATGATCAAGTAGGATTCATCCCTGGGATGCAAGGCTGGTTCAATATATGGAAATCAATAAATGTTATTCACCACATCAATAGACTTAAAGATAAGAACCATATGATCATATCGATAGATGCAGAAAAAGCATTCGACAAAGTACAGCATCCCTTCATGTTCAAAGCTCTAGAAAAACTAGGGATAACAGGAACATACCTCAATATTGTAAAAGCTATCTATGCTAAGCCTCAGGCTAGCATCATTCTGAATGGAGAAAAATCGAAGGCATTCCCTCTAAAATCTGGAACAAGACAGGGATGCCCTCTCTCACCACTTCTGTTCAACATAGTTCTCAAAACACTGGCCAGAGCAATTAGACAGAAGAAAGAAATTAAAGGCATAAAAATAAGAAGAGAAGAACTTAAATTATCACTATTTGCAGTTGACATGATTCTATACCTAGCAGACCCAAAAGGGTCTACAAAGGAACTATTAGAGCTAATAAATGAATTCAGCAAAGTGGCAGGCTATAAAATCAACACGCATAAATCAAAGGCATTCCTGTATATCAGCGACAAATCCTCTGAAATGGAAATGAGGACAACCACTCCATTCACAATATCCTCAAAAAAAATAAAATACTTGGGAATCAACCTAACAAAAGAGGTGAAAGACTTATACAATGAAAACTACAGAACCCTAAAGAGAGAAATAGACGAAGATCTTAGAAGATGGAAAAATATACCCTGTTCATGAATAGGCAGAACCAACATCATCAAAATGGCGATATTACCAAAAGTTCTCTATAGATTTAATGCAATGCCAATCAAAATCCCAATGGCATTTCTTGTAGAAATAGATAAAGCAATCATGAAATTCATATGGAAAAATAAAAGACCCAGAATAGCAAAAACAATGCTAAGCAGGAAGTGTGAATCAGGCGGTATAGCGATACCAGACTTCAAACTATACTACAGAGCAATAGTAACAAAAACAGCATGGTACTGGTACCAAAACAGGCGGGTGGACCAATGGTAAAGAATAGAGGACACAGAAACCAATCCACATAATTACAACTATCTTATATTTGATAAAGGGGCTAAAAGCATGCAATGGAGGAAGGATAGCATCTTTAACAAATGGTGCTGGGAAAACTGGAAATCCATATGCAACAAAATGAAACTGAATCCCTTTCTCTCGCCATGCACCAAAGTTAACTCAAAATGGATCAAGGAGCTTGATATCAAATCAGAGACACGGCGTCTGATAGAAGAAAAAGTTGGCTAGGATCTACATACTGTGGGGTCAGGCTCCAAATTCCTCAATAGGACACCCATAGCACAAGAGTTAATAACTAGAATCAACAAATGTGACTTACTCAAACTAAAAAGTTTTTTCTCAGCAAAAGAAACAATAAGAGAGGTAAATAGGGAGCCTACATCCTGGGAACAAATCTTTACTCCTCACACTTCAGATAGAGCCCTAATATCCAGAGTATACAAAGAACTCAAAAAATTAAACAATAAGATAACAAATAACCCAATCAACAAATGGGCCAAGGACCTGAACAGACACTTCTCAGAGGAGGACATACAATCAATCAACAAATACATGAAAAAATGCTCACCATCTCTAGCTGTCAGAGAAATGCAAATCAAAACCACCCTAAGATACCATCTCACTCCAGTAAGATTGGCAGCCATTATGAAGTCAAACAACAACAAGTGCTGGGGAGGATGTGGGGAAAAGGGTACACTTGTACATTGCTGGTGGGACTTCAAATTGGTGCGGCCAATTTGGAAAGCAGTATGGAGATTTCTTGGAAAGCTGGGAATGGAACCATCATTTGACCCAGCTATTCCCCTTCTCGGTCTATTCCCTAAAGACCTAAAAAGAGCATGCTACAGGGACACTGCTACATCGATGTTCATAGCAGCACAATTCACAATAGCAAGACTGTGGAACCAACCTAGATGTCCTTCAATAGATGAATGGATAAAAAAATGTGGCATCTATATGCAATGGAGTATTACTCTGCATTAAAAAATGACAAAATCATAGAATTTGCAGGGAAATGGATGGCATTAGAGCAGATTATGCTAAGTGAAGCTAGCCAATCCCTAAAAAACAAATGCCAAATGTCTTCTTTGATATAAGGAGAGTAACTAAGAACAGAGTAGGGACGAAGAGCATGAGAAGAAGATTAACATTAAACAGGGATGAGAGGTGGGAGGGAAATGGAGAGAGAAGGGAAATTGCATGGAAATGGAAGGAGACCCTCAGGATTATACAAAATTACATACAAGAGGAAGTGAAGGGAAAGGGAAAAATAATACAAGGGGGAGAAATGAATTACAGTAGTTGGGGTAGAGAGAGAAGAGGGGAGGGGAGGGGAGGGAAGGGGGGAATAGTAGAGGATAGGAAAGGCAGCAGAATACAACAGACACTAGTATGGCAATATGTGAATCAGTGGATGTGTAACCGATGTGATTCTGCAATCTGTATACGGGGTAAAAATGGGAGTTCATAACCCACTTGAATCAAAGTGTGAAATATGATATGTGAAGAACTATGTAATGTTTTGAACAACCAACTATACAAATTTAAAAATAAATAAATAAATAAATATAAATAAAATAAAATGAAATGAAAAAAATAAACCTTTAATATATAATAAATAAATAAATAAAGATGTTGTGTCCACCAAAAACTGAAAGATAAATATTAAAACATTCTCCCTTTCTTTCTCTCTCTTCTCTCTCTCTCTCTCTTTAAAATATAAAAAAATTCATTAGACCACATTACCTTGCCATCACATCATACACTATTTATATTAGAAGAAATATTCATACATGAAGCCTACTAGTTATATGAGTTAGAACTGGATTTTTAAAAATGGAATTTGGAAATATTTTGGTATTCACACAAATGTCCAAATTAAAATAAGGATACAACATCTAAAAATGTCATTATGAGAGCTTTTTTATGTCAATTTTATTTTTACATTCTTAGTGACAAAGTAAATGTAGATCAAATACAAGTTCCATTAGTAGTATTTATAATTGATTGAATGACCATCCAGAAGGGTCTGATCACTGGATCACTGTGAACCAAGATAGAATAAGGATGGTCTATAGGTCTTTAGCTTGAATCCTCCCTGAACAACATTTTCACCAATGCTTAAAATGAAAATCAATCACAATCCATAAAGATCCTGATAAACATGGATCAAATTCTACCACAATAAAATAAGGCAGGAATTCCTACACATTTTCAAAATTTACACAAGCATGAGATTCACAATGGTAACATTTTTGATAGACTTTGATGTTTAAGTAATTAGCAAACTCAAAATAAATCTATAGTGTAAACCAAGTTCAAAAATAATTTAACAATAGCTGTCTTGATTGAGTGCTCCATACGTGCTAAATCTACATTGAGCATTTTGCATATATTATAAAACCCTGGAATAATGCAAATTGGATCAGTAATTGGCTCATTTATTGCCAACTCTCATTCTTAAAAAGGCTGACCTAGAATTCTTTTTCTAGGGGAAGAAGATGAGAAAATGACAATCTCTTGATATTTTCAGACTCTCTTGCTACAAAATTTAAATTGTTGAGTATAGCATAAGTTTCAAAATCTTTATATTGTGTTTATTATAAATATACAGACTCATTAATTGTACAACATGGCAGTGCAACATATTTAAGTAATTGATATTTTAGACCAAATTGTAGGAATTATTTTTCATTGTAAAATTCACTTTTTTTATGCCAGGGATTTAACCCAAGAGTGCCTATCCACTATATATATATACAGAAAAGTGTCCGATTGATATGTATGTGTTTTAATGAATTTTTGCATGTAGGATGCAACCAAGTAACTATTACCAGATGAAGAAATAGAGTATACCAGCAAATCAGAAGCCTTCCTTCTGTCACTTTTTTCTCATTAATTTACCCTAAAAGAACTATTCTTACTTCTAAGACTATAGATCTGTTTTGCTGGTTTTTAAATTTCAAGTAAGTGAAATCACAGTATGAACTCTTTAGTTTCTGGCTTCTTTTGCTTAATTTATGTTTGTGAGATTCATCCATGTTGTTGTATGTAAAAGTAGTCATTTCATTTCTACATAGTAATCCATCGTTTATATGCAGTGGATACATTTATCCATTCTACTCTGTCAATATTTGGATCATTCAGTTTTTGCATTTTTTAGGGATTATCTAGAAGTTAAAAAATCTTTGTTATGAGATTTGCATATGTTCAGTTTTAGTAAATATTGTCACAGTTTTCAAAGGTGTTAGCATCAACTCATAATTTACATCTTATCAAGAACATATGGGAGTTCTAGTTATTCCACATCCAAGATAATACTTAGAATTGTCAAGGCATTTGTTTTGCTTTGTTTTAATATTAGCTATTGTGTTACGTAATAGTATCTCATAGTTTTAAAATGGTTTTCTGATGATTAATGATTTTAAGTACATTTTTATGTTTATTGGCAACCAAATGTATTTATTTACAAAGTACTTTTTCAGTTAATTTCATTTTCTGTTATAATGTGTGTTTCTTATTCATTGACTTTTAGGAATTTTTCACATATTCTAGATACAAGTCCTTTATGAGATAAAATATACTGCAAATATTTTCTTCTCCTCTGTGGGTTGGATTTCCATTTTATTAATGGTATTGCTTGTGTGAAGAAATTCTTAATTTTAATGAAGTCCCCATGATTAATCTTTTCCTCTGCAGTTAAAGTGCTTGTAGCTGTTTGGAAATCTACAAGTATCTTAAGGGTTTCATTTTGGCCTTTCAAGTCCTGTCTGCTAATCATCTTGAGCAGAGAGAAAGAAAGTTGGCAATAACATGGTGTTGTCTCCAAATATTTGAAAGGCTACCATAGGGATGAAAACATTTGACTTATTCTCCATAGTCTTGTGAAAGACATAAGACCATAGCCTGAGAAGTAAATGGAGGAAGAAATAGTCTCCACATATAATTGGATGACTGTATTATCCAATGACAACAGGAGATTATGTGTTCGTCTCTCACTGGAAATGTGAAAGTACAGATTGATGGATTTTTGAGGGAGATGGAAACCATAATAGGTAACCTTTAAGCCAGTTTATTTGAATTTAAAGGTGTAGCTATAGTATGTGATATGAGACAGTATAGTTGCCTATTAGCATAGGTAACTAAACTTTTAGGGTTGAACTCCCATAACATAATTATTTTTCTCTTAATAAAATACATGAATAAACTTTTATTTACAACTATTTCTATTTTAACTCTGTATGATCTCTACTTTTAAAATAATATAACAATTCTTTTTGTAGTAAGGAATATAACAATTCTTTTTGTAGTAAGGAAAATTTTTATGGGAAGATCTCTATGTTTCATATGGTTATGTTTATCCTAAACATAGCCTTAAGGATTCAGGATCCAATCTTTGTCACTTTCAACCTTCATTTATCCAAAAAGAAAAAAATTATTTATTGATAATATGACAGCAGCAAAATTCTTCAATTCTTGTTTACTCTAAGATGCCATTCTCTACACCTTCTACTCCAGCTTTATGTGTTTTCTCAAGTTCAGGGATCAAAATTATATGAGTATTTCAAGAAAGGACATATGACTAATGTGAAAGTATACAAGTAGACACTCAAGATAGACCTAGTTCAGACCCTATTTATACCACTTACTCAAGCATGCACTTAAATTAGGCCCAGTATTCTAATCTATAAACTGGAGGTAATAGATCTCCTATATTAGTTTCTATGAAGATTACATGAGATATTTACCATAAAATAGTCAACATAATACATAAAACTCCATTTATGTATTATGTATCATAGAATTACTGTCATGTTTAATTAGAACAAATAAAAAATTTTTAAAAATACTCAACATAGTACATGTATGATGTTATACGCTTTCTTTTTTTAAAGTACATATAATATTATTCAGCCATGAAAAGGAGTGAAGTTCTGATACATGCTACAACATGAATTAACCTTGAAAACATTGCTTAATTAAATAAGTCAGACACAAAAGGACAAATATTTTATAATTCCACTTATAAGAGGTAACCAGATTAGTCAAGAATAGGGGTTACCAGGAGCTGGCAGGCAGAAGAGTGAGGAGATGTTGTTAAATGGATAGAGTTTCTGTTTAGAAAACAAAATTTTTGGAAATTCATGATGGAGATTATTGTACAACATTGTGAAGGTACTCAATGTCACTGAAATGTACTTAATGCTCCTAAAATAGTTAAAATGGTAAATTCTGTGTTATGTATTTTTACCACAAAAAATAAAGATAATTTAAATGTTAGCCATTATTTATGGATTTTTTAGAGCCATATAATGTATCTTATGCTTAGTCATACCAAAGTTTAACTCTTCAGTTCTCTCTCCCAGCATTTCAGAATTTAAAAACTTTTTTGTTAATTTTTTCATATCCGAAAATCATTTGTATACCATAATTGTTAACTCAGAAATTTAATATGAGTACCTTGTCTATAAAAATTCTAACTCATATCAGCACTATTTACTGTGGGAGTCAAGTACAATCTTCTTTTTAATAAGTAAGTAATTTTTAAATAAAACAAAGCTTTTCTTCCCCCAATCCTGTAGTTAGTTTATCTTTTTTAAGGTGTAGGGTTTTTTTTGTTGTTGTTGTTGTTGGGTTTCTTTTTTGTGTGTGTACGTGGGTTTGTGTTGTGTGTGGGGTTGGAGGGGCACAGCAGAGGAAAGGGAGACTGTCAAAGGTATTTTTTCTAATGTTAATAAGTTACATCTACTTGTTCCTCTTTTATTCAGATAGTTATTTATCATTTCTTGAACTCATGTTGATTGGTTGGCATGACTTCCCATTACGTAAATCATACTGTTCATTCCCAAGCAAAATTATGTTTACTTAAATATTCAATAATTACACCATTCATTACAAATTCTGCCTGCTTCCCTGTTTTTGAAGTAAAAATGTACAATCTGTAATCAACAAGGACTCCCACTGGAATGCTTTGTGTGGATCAATTACACAGAAGTTATTTGTAATGATAAGATGTACCATTTTCAGTCAATGGTAGTACATTAATGTGTGTTTGGAAAAAATAATACCACCTAGGCAGATCATTTTGTTTCTTAATCTTTGGTGTTTCCAATTGCAAGCCAGGCATTCTATATTATATCCTTATTTCTATATACATTTTAAATTCTGGATGCACATGCAATTTACTTAACAAAAACTATATTTTAGAGGCAAGACCCTTAATACTCTGTTATAGAGAAAATGTATACCATTCCATGGAACCTAGTTTTCTATTATCAGAAAGTATTCAAATTTTATTTCTAGTGATATAATTTTATTATCAAAAAATGCAAAACATTAAACCTAATACTTTTCAGAGGAATATATTCTTAAATTTTAACTGAACATGCCTGAGCCAGCAAATTTCATGACTGATTACAAAAATTTATCCATGTTCAATTTTAAAATAGTCTCAGTGAAAAGAATATAGTTTAAGATCAAATGAAGCTGATCATAAGAAGCATTCATCATTAGGATTCACTTTATTGAACTATTCATTTACATGAACAATTGGGGAATTTATCCTAAGGAAAAAGAGAAGAGAATAAAGCTTGGTTCAATTTAAAAAGGAAGGCAATGTATTGTAGTGGTTAAAAAATGGAATCAGGAGTCTACATAAGTCAAATTCCCTAGGAAAATTTGATATGATTTTCTTGCCCAAGAGATTTATTGGCTGCTCTCCCAGAAGAAGATAAGTGGAAGAAGTAGGATAGGTCAGAAGAAGCAAGTATGCTGCCCAGGTAGACATTAGTTTTATTTTGATCCCAAAGGAAAACCATTAAACACAAATTGAACCACAGAATTATCCCCACCTTGAGTCAAGTGGTCAGCCCTTTGTAACCCACTGTCATTCAGTCATTGGTTAAGACATATTGGGGGGAAAGGGAGGAATCATAGTCTCAGGAGATAGCAGTTCTCTGAGTTATCAGCCTACAGTCATATTAGCTGGAGGATGGAATTGCCAGCAGAATAAAATGAAGCTAGTTGTACATCAACATCTACTAAAGAGCCCAATTGTTTGGGCTGTGAATTCCACCCTGTAACCATTAGTCATGTGACACTTGGTAAATATTTAAGCTGTTTGCTCTTGGGTAACTTATCTATAAAACCAAGAATTACCCTCATTCCTCAAAGCTGTTCTAAGTATATAAAAGGTAATAATACATATATTGCAGTTGAGCTGATGCTGATAAAAGTGTTCAATAAGTAGATGCTTTAAATAATCCTAAATGGACTAGAAGGCAGGAATGATGAAAAGAATGGAATGGTTTCTTTCAATAAGATATAATTCTTGTCAAAGTTTCACAAGTAAGGAAATATTTGGGAAGCCAGGCCAGCAAAGTATTACACAATAAAGACATTCTTTTCTCTCTCTCTCTCTCTCTCTCTCTCTCTCTCTCTCTCTCTATATATATATATATATATATATATATATATATTTGCTAAATATCTAGAAACATAGGGATGAACTTCAGTGACAAAGCCTAAGTGGTGAAATAAGTGCCATAATTCCTATGGGAACAGCAGCCTGGTCCAGAAGATGCAGAATCACTGGCAGAAGTGCCATCACTTAACATAAGAAAGTAGAAAGGGAAGAAAGAAAAAATGGTGGAATCCATGAGGCACCTGACCAAACTTATTTGTGAGGCTAAGGTGATTAGGCCAGGGTGTGGGGAGGCAGCTGATGCATGATATTCAAGCCCTATAATAGTAAGGAGGGTGACAGTGAGAGTTAGCTAAAAATAGGACTAGATCCCTATAAACTACGGCTTTGTCATTCATATTGATGCTACATATGTTTTACTAGCTTGAAAGGATAGGTACAGGCTCAGAAGTGACATTTGTGATGGGCATCAACTTTAGTCAACTTGCCTAAAGCACTTTTCTAGGGTCTTAAGATACATCAGGGAATAAAACATAAATGTCTGCTATTAGAGCTTATATTTCAGTAGGGGATAAACATAATAAATAGCAAATAATACACTGTAGTATGTTCAAAGGTGTTAAAAGGTATAGAATAAGAAGACAAGGGCGTGCCAGATGGTGAAGGAGCAGCTTGGAATATTAAATACGAGGGTCATGATAGGCCTTATTGAGAGGGTAAGATTTGAGAAAACACATGAAAATCATGAAAGAATTAGTCTAGTGAATATCTTTGGAGACTATTTGAACAGAAGGAACAGCTAGAGCAAAGGACTTAGGACAGGAGAGAATCTAGTGTGTTTAAGAGAAAGCAAGGAGAGGATGAGCAAGGTAATATGAATAAGCTCACAAGGGTAACAAGAAGAAGAAGGAATGTGTGACACAGGGGATTAAAAGTGGAGGAACATTGCCTAGTTTTTGCTCATCCTCTCCTTGCTTTCCCTCTGTTGTTGCCTGGCTTCTGTTCCCCAAGCCTACCAGATTAGAAGAAGCCACCAGTGTTCACCTATTGCTGAGTGTCACCTGTTGCCTACAGTCATTTTTGTTGTGCCTTGTCTCAATATCCTTCACTTCATTTCCCTGGCTAATTCCTATTCATGTTTGGGGTATTCTTAGGATTGAATATTGGGGTATTCTTAGGATTGAATATTCAGTTCAGTCCTTCAACCTCAGCCCTTTCTCTACCATAACTACCAGTATATTTTATGCATCACCATGATGTTGAGTAGAACCTGTAGTCTGATTCTTGAGGACACATCAATTAAGATATGTTTCACAGGGCTTTTATGTTTCTTACAGGTATCTTCAACCAGTATGTACCTACCCTTTCTAGAAAATGGATACTTTGAAGGAATGGTAATATTTAAAGCACAGAAAATATATTTACAACATAATATTCCTCCTTTGTTTTTTCTCAAATGCTAGTAACTTAGTGTCAGGCAATATTAGTTGGGTACCTATGGATCAAAAGAGATTCAGTGAACATGCAAACATAGTGATTCTGGCCAAGGTAATTAAAATCCCTGAACCTCAGTTTTCACAACTGCGAAATGAAGATGATGTAAAATTGTCACAGTATTTTGCAGACTTAAAAATAGCAGGAAAAAATCCTACATTTATTTTATGGGTGTTTTATGGTAATCCCATTTCACCATAACTGTTTTTCTCTTTATTTTGCTATTCTCAGCATAAGCCTATGAAACGTCAGAAAATCTATTCTTTACTCATGGCAATTTAATGATTTACATACATCTGATCCATCTGGCTACTGTAAGAACGTAAGAAAAGCCATGACCATAAATCTAGGTCAGAGCAAAATATAATAAAATGTATTATCTCACCAAAATATATTAAATAGTATTCAAATAGCCCCCTTTTGAGGACTTGTTTGTTCTATAAATAATGAATCACATGAAACACGTTTCTGAAAAATTTTTTGGAGGTCAAAAAATTCCATATATACCACTGTTCTATTTCTATGTGACAATTCCAAACATGGCTTTAAAGTCAAATACATGCAGGTTATAATTAATTTCAATTATTGTATACATATAAATAAATATAAGGTATTTTTTGTGCAGAGGTCACTTTCTTTGGGTTCATAAAACTGTCTTATTAGGCGGGTGTGGTGGTTCATGCCTGTAATCCCAGCAACACCGGAGGCTGAGGCAGAAGGAATGCAAGTTTAAAGCCAGCCTCATCAACTTAGCAAGGTCCTAAGCAACCAGCAAGACCGTGTCTCTAAATAAAATAAAAAAAGGGCTGGGGATGTAGCTCAGTGGTTAAGTTCCCCCGGGTTCAATCCCTAGTAATCCCTCTCTCCAAAAAATAACTATCTTATGAGCATTCCATGGTACTAATAAGGTATAAATCCATTTTCTAGAGTTAAATTGATATCTTCCACACTCTTGCACCATTGAAAAATTAGAGCTACAGAGCTATTTTGGCATGATGTTATACATCTAAGAGAATTCTCTTAGAAAAAAATTATCTCAACTTTGTGTATTTACAAAACATTGTAGAAACAAAAGAAATAAATGTTGCCTATTATAATGTGAAAAGTAATGTAAAATTAATTTCAAGAAACAAAAGATTCATTTGAACAGCAAAAATACTTGACATGAATAATTTTCATAAGGTTTTCATTTCTTTCAAGCAATAACAACAAAGTCTACAGCTTATTTCCAACATAGAATTTACAATTACTCAAAGTTCTACTTTATAAAATAAAACTATTAAAATAATGTGTCTTGCCTCACCACCTCTCCCTCATTTTCTTACAAACTTTTAAGTAACCAATAAAACTAGTTTTCACAAAATGTGGTATCTAAGAGATTATTGTTAAGAAATTGTTGAGAAACATTTAAATGCTTAGTTTTAAACTTTTTATTATAGATGTATGGAAATTTTATTTTTAAAAATTTTCTTTTTTTTTTAAATTTTTTATTGTTGGTTGTTCAAAACATTACAAATTTCTTGGCATATCATATTCCATACTTTGATTCAAGTGGGTTATGAACTCCCACCTTCACCCCATACACAGATTGCAGAATCACATCAGTTACACATCCATTGATTTACATATTGCCATACTAGTGTCTGTTGTGCTCCCCTGCCTTTCCCATCCTCCACCATCCCCCCTCCCCTCCTCTCTCCTCCCCTCCCCTCCTCTCTCTATACCTGCTCCACTGTATAACCCTGAGGGTCTCCTTCCATTTCCATGCAATTTCCCTTCTCTCTCCCTTTCCCTCCCACCTCTCATCCCTGTTAAATGTTAATCTTCTTCTCCTGCTCTTCCTCCCTACTCTGATCTTAGTTACTCTCCTTATATCAAAGAAGACATTTGGCATTTGTTTTTTAGGGATTGGCTAGCTTCACTTAGCATAATCTGCTCTAATGCCATCCATTTCCCTGCAAATTCTATGATTTTGTCATTTTTTAATGCAGAGTAATACTCCATTGTGTATAAATGCCACATTTTTTTTATCCATTCATCTATTGAAGGGCATCTAGGTTGGTTCCACAGTCTTGCTATTGTGAATTGTGCTGCTATGAACATCGATGTAGCAGTGTCCCTGTAGCATGCTCTTTTTAGGTCTTTAGGGAATAGACCGAGAAGGGGAATAGCTGGGTCCAATGGTGGTTCCATTCTCAGCTTTCCAAGAAATCTCCATACTGCTTTCCAAATTGGCTGCACCAATCTGCAGTCCCACCAGCAATGTACAAGTGTACCCTTTTCCCCACATCCTCCCCAGCACTTGTTGTTGTTTGACTTCATAATGGCTGCCAATCTTACTGGAGTGAGATGGTATCTTAGGGTGGTTTTGATTTGCATTTCTCTGACAGCTAGAGATGTTGAGCATTTTTTCATGTACTTGTTGATTGACTGTATGTCCTCCTCTGAGAAGTGTCTGTTCAGGTCCTTGGCCCATTTGTTGATTGGGTTGTTTGTTCTCTTATTGTCTAACTTTTTGAGTTCTTTGTATACTCTGGATATTAGGGCTCTATCTGAAGTGTGAGGAGTAAAGATTTGTTCCCAGGGTGTAGGCTCCCTATTTACCTCTCTTATTGTTTCTTTTGCTGAGAAAAAACTTTTTAGTTTGAGTAAGTCACATTTGTTGATTCTAGTTATTAACTTTTGTGCTATGGGTGTCCTATTGAGGAATTTGGAGCCCGACCCCACAGTATGTAGATTGTAGCCAACTTTTTCTTCTATCAGACGGCGTGTCTCTGATTTGATATCAAGCTCCTTGATCCATTTTGAATTCACTTTTGTGCATGGCGAGAGAAAGGGATTCAGTTTCATTTTGTTGCATATGGATTTCCAGTTTTCCCAGCACCATTTGTTGAAGATGCTATCCTTCCTCCATTGCATGCTTTTAGCCCCTTTATCAAATATAAGATAGTTGTAGTTTTGTGGATTGGTTTCTGTGTCCTCTATTCTTTACCACTGGTCCACCCGCCTGTTTTGGTACCAGTACCATGCTGTTTTTGTTACTATTGTTCTGTAGTATAGTTTGAAGTCTGGTATCGCTATACCGCCTGATTCACACCTCCTGCTTAGCATTGTTTTTGCTATTCTGGGTCTTTTATTTTTCCATATGAATTTCATGATTGCTTTCTCTATTTCTATAAGAAGTGCCGTTGGGATTTTGATTGGCATTGCATTAAACCTATAGAGAACTTTTGGTAATATCGCCATTTTGATGTTGTTAGTTCTGCCTATCCATGAACAGGGTATATTTTTCCATCTTCTAAGATCTTATTCTATTTCTCTCTTTAGGGTTCTGTAGTTTTCATTGTATAAGTCTTTCACCTCTTTTGTTAGGTTGATTCCCAAGTATTTTATTTTTTTTGAAGATATTGTGAATGGAGTGGTTGTCCTCATTTCCATTTCAGAGGATTTGTCGCTGATATACAGGAATGCCTTTGATTTATGCGTGTTGATTTTATTTCCTGCCACTTTGCTGAATTCATTTATTAGCTCTAATAGTTTCTTTGTAGAGCCTTTTGGGTCTGCTAGGTATAGAATCATGTCAACTGCAAATAGTGATAATTTAAGTTCTTCTCTTCCTATTTTTATGCCTTTAATTTCTTTCGTCTGTCTAATTGTTCTGGCCAGTGTTTCCAGAACTATGTTGAACAGAAGTGGTGAGAGAGGGCATCCCTGTCTTGTTCCAGATTTTAGAGGGAATGCCTTCAATTTTTCTCCGTTCAGAATGATGCTAGCCTGAGGCTTAGCATAGATTGCTTTTACAATATTGAGGTATGTTCCTGTTATCCGTAGTTTTTCTAGAGTTTTGAATATAAAGGGATGCTGTACTTTGTCGAATGCTTTTTCCGCATCTATCGAGATGATCATATGGTTCTTATTTTTAAGTCTATTGATGTGGTGAATAACATTTATTGATTTCCGTATATTGAACCAGCCTTGCATCCCAGGGATGAATCCTACTTGATCATGGTGCACAATTTTTTTGATATGTTTTTGTATCTGATTCGCCAGAATTTTATTGAGGATTTTTGCATCTAGGTTCATTAGAGATATTGGTCTGTAGTTTTCTTTCTTTGAAGTGTCTTTGTCTGGTTTAGGTATCAGGGTGATGTTGGCCTCATAGAATGAATTTGGAATTTCTCCCTCTTTTTCTATTTCCTGAAGTAGCTTGAAAAGTATTGGTATTAGTTCTTCTTTAAAGGTTTTGTAAAACTCTGCTGTATACCCATCCGGTCCTGGGCTTTTCTTAGTTGGTAGTCTTTTGATGGTTTCTTCTATTTCCTCAATTGATATTGGTCTGTTTAGGTTGTCTATATCCTCCTGACTCAATCTGGGCAGATCATATTTTAAAATTTATCATAAAGGATATAAAGAGAACCCTAGCACATTATTGGTGGAGATGTAAATTAGTATAGCAATCATGGAGAACGATATAGAAGTTCCTCAAAAAATTTAAAACAGAACTACCATAAAATCCAGAAATCCCACTCCTGGGTATATACCCAAAGAAAATGAAATCATTATGCCAAAGAGACCCCTATAGTCTCGTGTTTCAGTGTTAGTACTATTCCCAGTATCCAAGAGATGAAAAAAATTTATGTGTTCATCGTCAACTGGTAAACAGATAAACAAAGTGCAGGACATATACCCAATGGAATACTAACATAAATGATTGAAGTGAACCAATATAAGCTGTCAGACTTCTTTTAACATGAAAAAATAAACCATTTGTTTTTAAGTGAATAATATTGAATATTGTTTCTTGCAACTAAAAGTATTCCTAACTGATACAGGGTTAATACATATAAAATGCGTGGAATAATCCCCAGCCATTGTAAATGCTAAATACATTTTAGCTACAAGTATTATAGCTGCCCCTTGGTATATAAGGAGGACTGGTTCCAGAACTCCCTGGATCCAAAATTTGTGGGTGCTCAATTCCTTGATGAAAAATAGAATAATGTTTGCATAAAACAAATGAGAACCCTCCGATATACTTTAAATCATCTCTAAATTACTTATATTCTCTAGTATAATAACAATGCTATATAAATAAGTTCTATGCCATATTGTTTGGAGAACGATGATAAGGAGAAAAGACTATACATGTTCAGCACAGAAGCAATTTTTAAAATTTAAAATTTCTATCTTTAGTTGGTTGAATCCGCAGATACAGAATGTGGTGATAGAGAACCAAATGAATTTTCCAGTTAATGACATAGTTAAGTTTTTAATTTTATTCATTAATCTGTGATATATATTAGTTTAATATCTTGTCTTATAATTTCAACAGTTATAATATTATTTAGAATACATTGTAAATACTTGATTGATTAATTTGATTTCTTGTAGCAAATAATTTGTCAAAAAGCCCATATTTTAGTATCTACTTTAATTCAAGAGCCAGTTGTATATTTGAGCTCTCCTTGGTGTTTATCAATACATTACTAATTTTAAAGTGTGCTGTATTCAAGAAAATTTTTGAAATAAGTTTTTAGAATTTCATTATTAGTTGCTTTTTAATCCAGTTTTTAAACTTGCAATTTTTTGCAGTGTTTCTCACCACAAGAATGCCTTTGTATTGATAAGCCATTTCTATTCCTCAGAGTCTACAATTATAATGTTGTGATTAAATAAAGGTTAGCATAATCTTAAGGACTGTCTTCTACCATATGTATCTATAAGGCAGCAGGAGATACATTAAAAATCTCAAAAGAAAATAATGAATAAAATGAAATAAAATTCTACAGACAGTAAAAAGTCTAAGAAGGTTGCCTCTACAAGTGAAGTAAATAAGTAAATATTTAGTTAATTCAAACAAGAAAGAAACAAAATCAAACAAACTTATTCCACGAAACAATTCTTTCTAATTGTGAATCTTTATCTACCTTTCTATTTAACATCCATTTTAGAATTTAATTAACATCTTCTATATCATGAAGTCTAAATTGGTACACTTTTTTTTTGGGGGGGGGGGAGGGTGGTACTGGGAAATGAACCACTAGGTACTTGACCACTTAACCATATTCCCAGCCTATTTTTTCCTTTTATTTAGACACTGGGTCTCATTGAGCTGCTTAGCATCTCGTTTTTGCTAAGGCTGGTTTGATCCTCCTTCCTCAGCTTCCCAAGCCACTGGAATTATAGGTGTGTGCCACCATGCCTGGCTCTAAATTTGTACTGTTACTTTCAATGCCCAATTTACCCCATGCATACATATTCAACTCTGCTTTTTCATCCATTTTCCACCATTGAACACAATCATCATTCTTCAAATTGTTTAGGTCTATAATTTGGATGTCATCCTGAACTCTCTTTCCCTATCATCCTACTTCTAACTTATTAGACATTATTATCTGCTATCTCTATAGAACATGCAAATATCCTGAATTTGACAAGTAGACTCCATTAGATAACTGACAGCCTGCTGCATCCTTCTTCAACAACCATTTTCAACTGTGAGCTCCCTACTAGAATATTTGAAGAAACAAACATAGCACAAACACTTTTATTAACTTGATTCTCCATACTGTATTACTTGATACCCTTAACCAACATCCATTTTCATGAATTCCAGGTGAATTTTTTCTACTTTACCGATTTAGCATGTGATCTCATCTAAGAATATTCCTTAAAGAAGCAGATAAGAAGTCACTCTTGTTTTAATACCTTAACTTCAACATTCTAAGTACTTTATACATTTTCTTATTAAAACTGCCCTAGACCTAACTCCTGAAATCTTTCTTTATATTAACTAATTCATGTGATTGGTATGCTTCTATACATATAGCCTTTTCTCCTTGCAAGCCAGTGATATTTTTTGTAATGGTAAATCAGATCCTTATTATTTCCCATCATATTAAGAGAGCAGAAAACATACATTGGAGAAAAGATAGCTTCTTCAACAAATGGTACTGGGAGAACTGGAAAGTCACATGCAGTAAAATGAAACTAAATCCTTATCTCTCACCATGCACAAAACTTAATTCAAAGTGGATCAAGGATCTAGGAATTAGAACAGAGACCCTGTGCCTAATAGAGGAAAAAGTAGGCCCAAATCATCATCATGTCAGATTAGGCCCTGACTTCCTTAACAAGACTACCAAAGCAAAAGAAATAAAATAAAATAAAATAATAAATGGGAAGGACTAAAACTAGAAAGCTTCTTCTCAGCAAAAGAAATAAATAATCAATGAGGTGAAGAGAAAGCCTACATTTTGGGAGCAAATTTTTGCCACATGCACATAGATGAAGCACTAATCTTCAGGATATATAAAGAACTCAAAAAGATTAACACCAAAAACAAACAACCCAATCAATAAATGGGCTAAGGAGATGAACAGACACTTCTCAGAAGAAGATATACAAATATATGAGAAAAGTTCAAATCTCTAGTAATTATAGAAATGCAAATCAAAACTAAGAGTTCATCTCACGCCAGTCAGAATGGCAATTATCAAGAATACAAATAATAATAAGTGTTGGTAAGGATGTGGGGGGAAAGGAACATTTATACATTGCTGGTGGGAATGCAAATTGGTGCAACCAATCTTGAAGGTAGTATGGAGATTCCTTAGAAAACTTGGAATGGAACCACCATTTGAACCAGCTATCTCACTCCTCAGTCTATATCCAAAGGACTTAAAAACAACATACTATAGTAACACAGCCATATCAATGTTTATAGCAGCTCAATTCACAATAGCTAAACTGCAGAAGCAACCTAGATACCCTTCAATAGATGAATGGATAAAGAAACAGTGGTATATATATACAATGGAATATCACTCTGAATTAAAAGAGAATAAAATGATGGCATTTGCAGGTAAATGGATGGAGTTGGAGAATATCATTCTAAGTTAAGTAAGCCAATCCCCAAAAGCCAAAGGCTGAATGTTGTCTCTGATAAGTAGATGCTGATCCATAATTGGGGGGGGCCATGGGAAAAATGGAGGAACTTTGATTAGGAAAAGGTGAGGAAGGGGGGGTATGGGGGCAGGAAAGATAGTGGAATGTTTTAATTACCCTAAGTACATGTATGACTGCACATATGATGAGACACTACATTGTGTACAGAGAATTGAAAAGTTGGGCCGCAATTGTGTACAATTAATCAAAATGCATTCTGCTGTCATATATATCTAATTAAAATAAATAAATAATTTTCTTTTAAAAAAAAAAGAATACATCTAAGAGAGGCCTTCCCTGAAATTCCTATTTTAAATTTCCATTTGCCTCTATTATCCTCTATCCCCTTTACCTTGCTAATTTTGCTTAATAGAAATTATTACCTGATATTTAATATACTTATTCATTTGGTTCTCTGGCTAAACTATAAATATTCTGAGGTCAAGAATCTTACCTGTCTTCCTTACAATTTGTTCCCTGATGCCTAGAAAATACAGTAGCAGCACAGTAAGTATTCATGGACTCAACTAATGGTATATAATAAAAAGATATTAACATAAAAGATATTGCTTATCTTTTACCTTAATTGTCTTGAGAACATAAATTCTAATAATTGAAAAAATATGTATTTTTTGCCATTTTATGCCTGCAAAATTATCTCCAAATGAGAGAATTAACCCAACTGAAACTCATACCAGATTAAGATTTTAGGATCCCCATAGGATATTTTCAAAATTTTGAAAATAATACCATACATACTCCTATAGAAAATAAGAAAGAATTATGAAAATGTGATAAAACTGACAATAAGACAAGTTCCCATGAAATACAGCATCATCATTTGTTATAGCAAAATGAACTGTATTACCTAATCATCACTAATGTCTGAGTCAAAGCTTAAAAGTTAATAAAAAACAAACTCAAGAACTAGGAAAAGCCTAAATTTGAGTAACATTTACTCCTGTGTATAGCTGGTTTCTTGCCCTCTTTGTTCTACCAGTTTCCTGTCATCAGTGAACCAAGCAGAACACTGCAGTCTTTAATGTAGTGGGTAGGTGGTTTTCTGACCCATTCCAGGAAGTCACACTTGGGAAATTCCCAAATGTTTTCAGACAAAACCAAATTATCCATGTCTTATCTGGCCAGGAATAAAACTTGTGATTTACCTGTAAATGAATCATAGTTTATTCTGAGTCTGGTTTTCTAGTAAGAAGATGAAATCTTTGGAAAGGAGTGCTTCCCTCTACAGTGTGGGAATCAAACAAATGGTACAAACAAGTATCCCCAAAGGACAGAGTGCTTACACTGGCATTACACTTTCTAAGTTAAACCTGAGCACAACTCTAGAACCAAACAACCTGTACAAATTCAGTTTATCCTACTTATCTGATCTTGGACAGTTTACATAACCTTTCTATACTTCTGTTCTCTTATCTGTAAAATGGAGAGATAATGGCATCTGAAAAAAGTATACTGAAAATTATATGAATTAGTGGATATAAAATGCTTAGTGGAGCATTAGAACACATGAAAGTACTGAACCTGCTGTGTCTTCATTTCCCCTTCTGTTACATTGTTTTGTTTTTTTGGTAGGGCTGGGGATTAAACCCATGGCCTTGTACATGGGAGACAAACACTCTACCCAACTGAACTATATCCCCAGCCCTCCTTCTGTTACATTGATACAGCATTTACTTCCATAGGATTCTGTGAAGTTAACTAAGTTAATATAGGTAAAGCCCTTAGGATATTAACTAAAATATAGGAAGAACTATAATATGAATATTATCATTATTATTGATATTATTTGGGTTATAATTCAGTGCAAAATTTTTGAAGCACTGATCTCTCCCTTATCTTCTGCTTATTTGATTACTATTTCTTAAGCCCCTTGTATTGCTCCCTTTCCTTTGGTGGCTTCCTAAAGGAATAGAGATCCCCATAAGGATATATTCCCAGACCCCAATCTCATCTTCTTTCTTTCTTGGTAATCATCACTTTAATATGTCATTGCCTTTTAGGGAGATGACTTCTTATGTGTAACCAACAGCCTAGGACTCTCTGAGGAACTCCACATTTATCTGGACATTAATTTTCCTTAAACATTCATGCTCTTGCCACCTCTTTATTATTTGTTATTTTATTATCTACTTTAACTTCTCTCCTCATCAGCCTTCACATCTAATTACCAAATCCTATTGATTATAATTCACAATAAATTTTGAATGCAACATCTCCTCTCCAGTTTTCCTGCCATTGCTCTATTTCCCAATTATAATAACCTTGTAATTGGACATGCTACCTCATAAAGTCATGCTCTGAAATTAATACCACACATAATTCAGCATAAGATGGATATATATTATGACATGGGTCTTGGAAACATTATGCTAAGTGATATATATGGTATATTGAATTGAATAGTGTCATCCAAAAGTTCATGTCCACCTAGAAACTATAAATGAGACATTTGGAAATAGGGACATTGCAGATGTAATCAAGTTAAGATGTGGTTATGAAAGATTAGGGTAAATCCTATACACTAATCTATACCCTAATATCACTGGTATTCTTATAAGAGGGAATTTTTGATACACAGAGAATGCCATGTAAAAAGGGAAGCAGAAATTAAAGTGATGCATCTACAAGCCTGCCAAGGGTCTCCAGCAATCACCAGAAGCTAGAAAAAGACAAGAAAGTAAGTATCTTTCTCCGGAGCCCTCAGAAGAAGCATGGCACTGATGACACCTTGATTTCAGACTTCTACCTTGCAGAACAGTGAGAGAAAAAAATGTCTGATGTTATAAGCCATGTCATTTATGGTAATTTATATCAGTGGCCATAGGGAACAAACACAGATGATGTGGATATAAAACTTTTAATTACCCATTCATCAATTAGTGGATATTTGAGTTGTTTTCTGCTTTTGGAAAATATGAATAATGTTTCTATTAACATTCATGTAGATTTATGATCAATTTGAGTTAATTTTGTAAAAGGCATGAAGGTTATGTTGATATTCTTTTCATTTTTAACCTATGAATATTCAATTGCTCCAGCACTACTTTTTGAAATGACTATACCCTTCCTCCATTAAATTGATCTTGCATCTTTGTCCAATTAGCCATACTGTAATTGCATGGTGCCATTTCTAGGTTCTCCATTCTGTTCCATTGATCTGTATCACAAAGTCCTAAATCAAAAGCTACACGTATCGAAATAAAGTACAGCAATTCCTCTTACTTCATTCTTCTTCTTCAGAATTGTTTTAAGTATTCTAGTTCCTTTACCTTTCCATATAAGTTCTAGGATAATGTAATCTATATTTACAAAAGCTCTTGCTGGATAAATCCCAAGGTTTAAAAAAAATACTTGTATGTGGATAACTCCCAAATGCATATATGCAAGACAGGCTCTCTTGAGCTCTTTACCTCTAAACACCCACCTGACAATTACCCTTGGTTGTCTGGTTTTGAATTAATTTTGAGATGCTCATTATATTTTCAAGTTTATTCTGTTATCTTCCCTCATCATAGTAAATGATACCACTACTTATCCAGCTGTTCAAACCAAAAGACTTCTCTATAAAAAAGAATGTCTTTAAATTTTCTCTCTCTCTCTCTCTCTCTCTCTCTCTCTCTCACACACACACACACACACACACACACACACATACACATTTTCAGGACACATCTTTCATTAGCTTAAAAACGTTTCATTTATAAATAGCTCTTAACAGTAAAACCCAAACTCCTTACTTAAGGCGCACAAAGTCCTCTCATCTCACACTTCTCCCTTCATGAAGCTCCAAGAAAGGCAAGGATTAGGGTGCTGGAGATACAAAGTTTAAGGGGGCCCTCATTGCATTTACTGGTGAGTACATCCTTAAACTTTGCCCTTTGGGCCCTTATTTATCCACTATGTTTCTAAACCTGGATCTCAACTTTTCCCTGCCTTACAGACTTGCCTAGACATCTCTACTGCCAGGCAAGCTCTACTCTCTGGTTTTTTATGACTAACTAATCTTTGTCATTTGGGACCCTCTTCAAACTTAACTACCCTATCTAAACTTATAATAATAATAATAATAATAATAGCAACAACAACAACAGCAGCAGCAGCAGCTAGGATTTATTAACCTTACATTGAGATGGGCCCTATTCCAAGCCTATTTACTTAATCTGATCTTCATAACAATTCTTTTTGGTGAAAATTATCAGCATCTCCATTTTACAAAAAAGTTAACTGGTACTGATTCAGAAGCAAAGTAAATTGCTCAAGGGTTCACAGCTACAACTAATGATTCCACCAGGAAACAATCTAAGTAATTTGATTACAGAAACTGAGCAACACTAGTTTATTTTCTTTAAGGCCCTTACTATCTGGAAGTCTAATTTATTTGCATACTGTCTGTCTCTCATTAAAATGTTAGCTCCACGAGGGAGCTTGGTTTGTCTTTGATGTTGTCTAGTCAAACCTAGGTGTGCCTGGCTATATCTAGTGATCCATAACATGTACTGAATGAATGCATTTAGAAAGACAAGTGTGAGCCCAAAAGAACTTACTTAAAACTACTTATCTTTGAGAATCCCTCAAGTAAATAATTTCAAAATTTTGTAACAAAGAATCTTCAAGGAAAAAAATATACTGCTTAGAACTTTTTAAAGACCGGTGCAAGGCTACTTTCCTTTTAAATAACCTTGGTGCATAAATGTGCTCTATTCCCTGAAGAATCGACTTTTCTGTGGTGGCAAGATAATCAATGTGTTATCAACATTCCATCAAGAAGTTAGAAATGGAAAAGTTTTTGACCTGGGGCTTCTTTCACCTGAAGTTATTTGAATTATTTACTTCCTGTCCAGTTGTTTAAATCTTTTCATTCTTTCCAGCTCTTTGGATCCACTGTTCCCCTACACTCTTCATTCATGGCTGTTTTTTCCTCTGGGGCATCTATATTTCACAGCAGCCAAGTGTTCTCACGGTCTAGTTTCTAAATCTGAGATCAAGTGAAGTGTAAAGAATTCTTTGAAGCTTGGCGGCAGCGGCACAGGCTTGTAATCCCAGGGGCTCAGGAGGCTGAGGCAGGAGGATCATGAGTTCAAAGCCAGCCTCAGCAAAAGTGGGGCACTAAGCAAATCAGTGAGACCTTCTCTCTAAATAAAATACAAAATAGTCCTGGGGACGTGGCTTAGTGGCTGAGCGCCCCTGAGTTCAATCCCTGGTACTCTCCTCCCCCACCGCAAAAAAAAAAAAAAAAAAAACAAAAAAACAAAAAACTTTCTCCTGGCTCCTTGTTGGCTGGCATTTGTCTGAAGGCATCTTGAGCGTGGGTGGCGCACCAACAACACGAGTCCTCTCCCAGGGTATACACGTTTAACAGCAGGTTTGGCTGGGGGATAGGAAGAGGATGGCGAACGACCAGGAAAGCCTGGTCGTCTTTGGCTCCAACCACAACTGGGCATTCCACGCCCAGCAAAAACTTTGTCAAACAAATACGAAATGGCGGGAGAATTCCTGAAAGGAATTGGAAGTTCTGGTCTGGATCCTGTCAGCCTGGCTGATCAGGCGGACACGCCAAGAGTTGCCACCCCCGATCTCCACCCCTTTTCTCCCTTAGTCCGAGACCCCAAGGTGAAGTGTGGGCTGCGCGCAGATATGCGCCTGCGCCCGGAGGCCAAGGCGCTAGCGCGTGGCTCCTTCCGGTGCAACGCTTCCCGCGCATCCCTGTGCGCAGACACTGCGCAGGCGCCGGAAGAGCGTGCAGGCGGGCATGGCGGCGGGCACTGCTGCTGGCCCCTTCCGGGGCCTGGCCGTGGCGGGCGGAGGCGAGAGTAGCGATAGCGAGGATGACGGCTGGGAGATTGGGTACCTCGACCGGGCATCCCAGGTAGCAGGGGAAGCCTTGTGTCGACAGCAGCTGTTGTTGGCTCCTGGCTTTCGAAGGCTAGGCCCAGCCCGGGGAAACTTACTAACTTCCTTGCCCGTGTTTCCCTTTTTACCTGTGTTTCTAAATTGGGGAGTTTGAACCGAATCGAACCCGCACATTTTCCTTTTGTTCCCCAAATGTGGTTTTCATCGGATGCACTGCTTTGTCTTGTGGATGGAGCTTCTTGCTTGGGTTTGGACCTATCATTGTTCATTCCCTCTAAAGATAGTTTTAGACATGGAGTCTTCGCTGCTAATGTTATATGTCGACCAAAACCCTGACATACCGTGTACCTCATCAGACATTACAATTTCCTGATGTACTGGAAATGAAAAGATGTTTCATTTTGTGCTTTTTTTCTTTTTTTTTTTAGAAATTAAAAAGGCCGTTGCCTATAGAAGAAAAGAATGAAACGTTTAAGAGAGCATTGACCACTGGAGATATTTCCTTAGTGAAGGAACTCCTAGATTCTGGTGAGAGTTAAGGGGTAAAGTCAGCTGAACACAGTTTTCTAAGTTCACAAGCATTCTTGGTTTCAGGAGGCTTGTGTTGCTTTCCAACGAAAACGCAACCAATAGTTAATACATCAGTTGTTCTTTTGAGTTCTGTCTGCCTTATTTTCTTTGCCCTTACATTGAGAGTGCCACCCTAATTAGCTTCCATCGGCTCTTCCACTTCGTTCAAGAAGTGATTTTTGTTTTTCAGCATTTACTTGGCTGTAATTTACATTTCTCAAGAATTGTTTCTATTTATATATTTTGTAGTTTTATGGTTTTTCCTCCTTCTGTATTTTTGTTGCGGTGGAATAAGGTCTGAGCTTAAATATTATTTTAAAAAAATAATATTTAAACCTGGATATTTGTTCCAGTTTTATTGCCCACTCACTGTAGTTCCTTAGGAAAATTAAACTTTCTGTTTGTTTATGTAAAACATCACAATTCTGTCCTGGGTTCCATTATACTCTTCTGTGAATTAAATATTTTAAAAATTACTTTCACATACAAATGTAAATTGTTGATTGTAATGGTTGAAATTATGCAAAGATATAGCAGGCATTTACCATCTAGTTATAGCTACAAAACATTCACACACAAAATAGATGAGATTGTATATAGCAAAATATTTTTATTCAGTGTTAGAGATGATACATGGTTTTTGTAGAAATTAAAACCTTTTGGAAACAAGTCAGATCCATCTTTGATTACTAACCATGAGAATGCATTTATAAAAAAGGGTTGTTGGGGAAAGATAATTAAAATAAGATAACATGTAAATTAAGGGTATAGAACATATAAACAATATATAAATGTTAGTTATTATTCTTAGCAAATGAAAAAGATGTTTGATTTGGTGGACAGGTGGTGGAACTTGGGTTTCTATTTGAAGAATGAACTTGAATGAAATTTGAATAAGGAGAAAGAGACCAGAATAACTAATATGACTATATGTATGGTGTTTGTAGTTTTGGATGGAGTAGAATAGGCAGAAATTTTTTTTTTTAGAGAAGGAAATTTGTCCTGGGAATTGTGGGACTAGGCACAATGAAGGTGATGGAGGCTCTTGGAGGATTAGGACTGGATATGATTGGTGGCAAATATGGGTTTTTGAGTCTATTGAAAGAGCCTACCGCTAAGTTTTTAGTCAGTCATTTGAAATTTGGTTTTAATTATTAAAACTGAAAACATTAAAAAAAAACAATAATAAATATATAGGTATAAGGTAGAAAGATACCTTTTTGTCCCCACTCTCACCCCTATTACTGTTGGTTTTGGGGTATTTTACCCTGCTTCTCCATATTTAACATTTTAAAAACTATTTCTGTTATTTTGCCTTTGAATTTATTTCATTTTTTTGAAACATTTCAATACCATTGGAAAACTTTAATTAAAAGTGAAATCATGCTAGGCAAGATGGCACAATCCTGTAATCCCAGGGGCTCAGGAGGCTGAAGCAGAAGGATCATGAGTTCAAAGCCAGCCTCAGTAACCTAGCAATGACCTAAGCAACTCATTGAGACCCTGTCTCTAAATAAAATATATGAAAGGGCTGGGGATGTGGCTTAGCAGTTACGTGCCTCTGGGTTCAATCCCCAGTACAAAAAAAAAAAAAAAGTAACAGGCATTTACTAACATTTTTAGTTCTCCATGAAGTATTTTACATATTCAAGAAAGGTATAGAAACACCCTTCCACCCACACACACAGATGACCACTTTTCCTACAGTTGAGGTGTATTATTCCTATGAATTTTTGTATTTTTATGATATATGTATATATCCATAAACAATGTAGTGTTATTTTGAATGTTTTTGAGTTATATAAGTATATTGTGTTATTCCTTTAAAATACCTGTTTTAAACACTATACCTAGAACTGAATAATTTAAATATTAGAGGTGATGATTGATAAGGATTTTTATACCAAAATGCATTATTTATTTTTGTTTCATGTCTTTTCCTTTTTCTACATTTACTATCACAATTCAAGCAGTACTATCAATAAGAAAAGAATGAGAAAACAATGATTTTTTTTTTTTCTGAACTCATCATATGCTTTCAGTTGTAGTAGTTTGAAGAAGAAAATTTGTTAGAGGTGACCAGTTGGGATAGCATTTTATGTAGGTACTAAGATGGTTAAGTATTATTTTCTCCCAGTGTTTTTCATTTACATTATACCAATTAAAGTGAGACAGTTGGGAATTGGAGATACATGGTTTCAGTGAGTTCATGTTTCAATAGAAAAAAGTGATCCCTGCCCCAAGTTTGTATTTTCTTGGTGATAGTCCCTTCATCTTTGCAAGTGGAATAATCTATAGCCACAGACTATAAAATCTGTAAATTATACAATGTTAAAGCCAAGTCCATATTCAGTGGTATTTCCACCTACAGGTATTCCTTTTTTGAAATAAAAATGTTGTTTTCCTTCTTGAGACTAGCAAATACTACTTAGGTTGAAGAGAGAGATTGCCAATCAATCTCTACGACCTTATAAAAAAGGTTTTACCTAAATGTAATGGATTGTGTTCATTACTTTATCCTTATATTACATCTTCTATGCTCTTCCCCAGTCCTAGAACACTTATTTCTTTTTTTTCTTTTTTTTGAGTGTGTATGTAACCAAACCAATCAGTATTATTAGGAAAATCATATAATTTCAAGGATTTTTATCATTAAGTATTTAAAGATTTGAAGGTCATCGGATTCTTGTCCTGGTTAGTATCTATCCCTAATTCCACTCTGAAACTTTATCCTACTCCTAAGGCCTGATATCTGTGAAGAGAATTCTAGCTCATTGATTATTATTCATTTTTCTAAGGTAGAACCTGATAGTAATTTTCAATTTGTTCTTTTTTTTCACCTTCTCAAAGTAATGTTAAATTCTGATGATACTACTTTTGAATATCCTTTAGTTATACAACCCCCCACCCCATCCTGCTCTCTCTCTCTCCTGTGCTTAGTTTGATGTTTGTAAGTTGGTCTCCCTGCATCCTGCCATTCTCAACAGTGATATATCTGTGTTGTCTTTGTAATACCGATATAATGATGTTAATCCCTTGTTCACAAAGTATAGTTTGTATTTTCTAAAAGAGATTTCATAATGTAACCTATCTTTTTAACTTCATTTTTTATCTGATTACCTATGGGCAAGTTTTGTGTTGAAGGGGAAGTTAGGATGTCTTAGGGAAATTTGTGGTATTCACAATCTTGGATATTGCCCGAGTATAATATTCTAATCTAAAAGACATATTCCCTCCCTGAAACCTTCCCCAACTCCCCTAGAGAGAAACAAGTGGCATAGAAAAACCTATTATACTATAAACTATTTTATATTTATATTTTATAAAACATTGGTCAGGTCAGGTCTCTTAGAATATAGCGTCTATAGTGAAACTAAAGTTAACAAATTTATTAGTCACAATATTACTATTTTTCTAGGACCATTATTACCAAGAAATCCTCTTCTAGAATAAACTATATGGTGTATTTCTCCATGCATATATATGTTACACACATTACAGTGAGGGTCTTCTTGCTATTGTTTTGTGTTTTTATGGTGAGACTTTCAAAACCTTGTTTTTGTGTTGACAGGTATTAGTGTAGATTCCAGCTTTCGATATGGATGGACTCCTTTGATGTATGCTGCTAGTGTTGCCAATGTAGAGATGGTTCGGGTCCTTTTGGACAGAGGTGCTAATGCAAGCTTTGATAAGGGTAAGATGTTTGAGATAACTAATTATGTCTACCATGAATCTTTGAATCCCAAGCAGCAATTAGGCAAGGGGGAATAAATTAAAGCAGTTTGGGAAAAAATCTTTCTGTTAGTTGAATTGGTTAAATAATATGCAAAGTCAAATTAGAAACCTATCCATTTTGAAAAAGTCTTTCCAAGAAGATAGATTCCAGATATGTATTTTTTAAATTACATATAGGTATGTACATCTAATTTCTGAAGTAGAAGGTTTGGCTATTTTTAAATAAAAAATACATTGAAAAAATCAAAAGACTGCTATTTTTTTGGAAAAGTACCTGAAAATTAGTTTATGAAATTATAAACTTTGAATTATATCACTTGAAGTTGTTTCAAAAGTAGTTTATTAAATATATTTATTTCTGTTTTTCTTAGTAAATAATTCCCACTTGGTAGTTCTTTGAATACTCTTAAAGAACAAAAGTATACATGCAACTGGGCACTTTGGTGCATGACTGTAATCCTAGAGGCTTGGGAGTCTGAGACAAGAGGATTGAGAGTTCAGAGCCAGCCTCAGCAACAGTGTGGTGCTAAGCAACTCAGTAAAATCCTGTCTCTAAATAAAATACAGAATAGGGCTGGGGATGTAGCTCCATGGTTGAATGACCCTGACTTCAATCCTTAGCAGCCCCCTCCCTAAATAAATAAATAAATAAATAAATAAATAAAAATTAAAAATAAATTTTAAAAAGTATATATGCAAATATAGTTTGTTATATTTATTTAATAAATCACTTTTTTGTTGTTGTTTTGTTTTGCAGTCCTGGTGATTAAAGTCAGGGTGCTCTACCACTGAGTTACATCCCAGTCCTTTGTGTTTTTTATTTTGAGACAAAGTCTCACCACCTTGCCAAGGCTGGCCTCAAACTTGAGATTCTCTTGCCTCAGCCTCCAGGTCATTGGGATTACACACATTTGCCACTGTACCTGGCTTAACTTGTTTATAATAGGCCGTTGAATTTACTTCATAATTATTTTAGAATTGATTTTCACATTAGTTTTTTTTTTTGTATGTACATTAGATACTTGTAAAACTATAGCTATCGTTTCTTCTTTATTTTACAAAAATCTTTCTTATTTTCATGATTAATCAGGTTTTTTATTTTGTTGTTAAAAATACCACTCAAAGCTATACTTAAGCTTGAGATTTTTAAAAGCATAGAAAATTTTCTGCTCAAAAACTTCTTTTTCTGCTTCTCTTCCTTGTAATCAGAGGAATACATACAGTTATAAAATACTTTCTATTTTTCTCAGAATGTACACATAAAGATTGTAGGTATTAATTTCAATTTACTTATAAATTATATCTAATGAGATATTAAGACATGACTGGACCCACAGTTTATCAGTGGCAGAGCTAGGACAGATGATACTACCTTTGATTATCCTTTTGTTATACAACTTGTCATATGCTATGTTGTATGCTGTGTCATATGCTATGTCTAATATAAACCATATCTATGGTGACCTTTTTTGAATTACTGAGTTCTTAATTGAGAAGTGTTTTTTTTTTTTTTTTTTTCTTTTTAAATCTATCCTCTTTCCCATTGATGCCATAGGAGCCAAGGGAAGAACAGTTTTAGGGAACAAGGTGAGTTCAGACAGATCAAGAAGACAAAGATTAAATGTGGCAGTTGTATCAGTTTCAATAGGAAGGTTATAAGCTAGATTTCAAGAACTGTCAAATGGGTGAGAAGAAGTGAAACCAGAGAGTACAGCTCGTTTTCCAGTCATAAGTTGAGGAAGGCAAATTTTAATCAACCAAAAACTGTTCATATTCAGGCAGTGTGGCACAGTCATGTGCCTCATCACTTGCTATTCTCTTGAGGAAATGGAATAGAGGAAGGAAGTTAAGAAATGCATTGTGCATATACTAAATGGGGATGAATGGGATTTATCCCTGATCTCTTGTTTTGGTGAATTAATCTTATGCATAAGATTTGGGAAGAGTTTGTAGAATTCTAGAGTGCAATAAACATATAGAATATTTTAAAGGTAAGGAAGTCAATTAGATATACTTCCTAAAGTATGAGGATATACTTCCTAAAGTATAAGGTTATTTCCTTGTTTTGTTATTCATTGTAGATAAGCAGACTATTTTGATAACTGCATGTTCTGCTCGTGGCTCTGAAGAACAGATCTTGAAGTGTGTAGAGCTGCTACTTTCAAGAAATGCTGATCCAAATGTAGCTTGTAGGTAAGAGCCTTACTGTTGGTTCAAAAATGTTGAAGATACTTTTCATTATCATCCTGTTAAACACTTCATAGTATGAATTTTTAAAAATCATAAACAGTGTTTGTTTACTTGGCCAAATAGTTGATGGATGAAATTAGGTCATAAGTTTCTAGTTCCAATTATATAAGAGTACCAAGAGAAGGGGATATCATAAAAATTGAACTTTTAACTTTTAGAGGAATATTATAGACATCTGGACTGAGAAGGACCAGTTGACATCAAACAATAGTTTTCTATTAATACACTCAAAAGAATATGATGATCAAGTTATAGAAGTAAAGCCTGTTAAGTACTTTCTCTGTTTAACAAGTTTTACACAAATACTGACAATATATTGAAAGTGTTTATATATGCCTAAGACTTCACCGATTAATTAGGTAGTAATTTACATGTAATAGTGTCTAGATACATAGAAAATAATCTTGAAAATAATCTTTGATATAAGGAGAGCAACTAAGAACAGAGCAGGGAGGAAGAGCAGGAAGAAAAGATTAACATTAAACAGATACATGAGGTGGGATGGAAAGGGAGAGAAAAGGGAAATTGCATGGTAATGGAGGGAGACCCTCATTGTTATACAAAATTACATATAAGAGGTTGTGAGGGGAATGGGAAAATAAACAAGGAGAGATATGAATTACAGTGGATGGGGTAGAGAGAGAAGATGGGAGGGGAGGGAGGGGGGATGGTAGAGGATAGGAAAGGTAGCAGAATACAACAGTTACTAATAGGGCATTATGTAAAAATGTGGATGTGTAACCGATGTGATTCTGCAGTCTGTATTTGGGGTAAAATTGGGAGTTCATAACCAACTTGAATCTAATGTATGAAATATGATATGTCAAGAGCTTTATAATGTTTTGAACAACCAATAAAAAAAAAATTAAAAAAAAAAAAAGAAGTCTAAAATAAAGGTGCTGGTAGTACTATGTTAAAAAAAAAAAAAAGAAAAGAATCTTGGATCTGTTGAAACATCTGTAATAATAAAAATGAATACTGTACATCTTTAGATAATTACCAGATGAAAACGATTTTGATCTAATTGGAGTGATTTCAAGGGTGGTCTTTGGCTTCCCAGGGGCCATTTGGCAATGTCCATTTGGCAATTTTTGCTTTTCATACCTGACAGACATTACCCACTGTGTTCAGTGGGTGAGGTCAGATAGGCTGCTAAATATCCTGCAGTGTATGGGACAGCCCTCCAAAGAATAACCAATCCCAAAATGACAAAATTGAGAAACCCTGATTTAGTATGAAAAAGGCCAAGACTTATACAGTAGATAATCAATGTTTAAACAAATAAAGATTACAAAGAACTGAAAAAGATTCTATCTACATATTTTTAACACATCAATTCACAGAAATTTTTATTCTGTCATTTAATATATCCCTAATTAGGGCTGGGGTTATGACTTGGGAGTAGAGCTCATGCCTAGTTCTTATAAGACACTGGATTCAATTCTCAGCACCACATAAACAAACAAACAAAGGTATTGTGTACATGTAAAACAAATAAAGGTATTGTGTCTATGTATAACTGAAAGATATTTTTTAAAAAAATTTAAAAAGATATCCCTAATTAGGTGTAACTTGCACCTTGAAATTGGGACATGTACTTCACTAGCTAAAGTACACTTCCAAATCTGTTGTGGTTTTGATTTATACCTTTTGAAGTGGCATACGACTTGCTTTTCTGGGTTCAATGGAAAATTGGTTTTTGCTTGATGTATCTCAGATTTTAAAATTTCTTTTACTATTTTCCCCAAAGTATTATAGATAGTCAGGTCTTTGCCCTCTCACTTATACCATCTTCTAAATACTTAATATGAAGTTAAGTAAGCCAATGTCATAGGTTTTAGACTATTTTGCCTCTCAAGAACTAGATGGCATCTTTAAGATACATAGAATATATCTGGTAAAACAGATTACATTTGAATTAAAATGACACAAGATTAGTATCTCATACTAAAAACCTTAAAGCTATCATGCTGTAAGGCAATTTTAATGCTGAAAACCCTAGAAAAGCTAATGAACTTGAAAGAGCACAAGATTTAGATTGGTATGTACTCAACTAAAATAGATAATTTTATAGCATGGTTAAAGAAAGAAAGCTATGTATTTAATAGATATGAGAAATAACTTGAAAAGTCAACTTTCAGCTACTTTGTCTTCTTTAATGTTCAAAGCTTGAACCAATACAGTTACTGAATTGTGTTTTCTTTCTTGTCCAGAAAAGAAAATAAGTCATGGTAAATAGTGCTTTTTAAGCTGCAGATTTTATAAAGATAGTATTAATGAATATTCTGGGGTAGGCATAACATACATCCATATAAAAGGGAAAAAATCCTAGAGTACAGTGAAATTTGTGGGATTATATAGACAAATCATATTATTTTTATTTAGTTTCAGGTAATATGTGCCAGAAGTTTTTTAGGGAACCATTATTTAGATGTGAGGGAGAAAAACATCTTTAGATTAATTTACTTTCATTCTGTTGACATATTCCCTTTTGTTGAGCAACTCTTTTGCTGAGAAAAATTACCTTTCAAGAAAAACAGCACAAGTAAAGAATTGGCCATAAAGTTTATAATTTTCATGAAAGCTACATGGTCATATACTTACTAGTTGCAAAAGACATTGAACACTAACTTTTTTTAAAAACTAAAATGAGACCCATAGTCTTTCTTCATAAAGTGAAAGTAAGAGCAGTGTTAGCAGTCAACCTCTAAACTAGGGACAGAAGTCCCAATTCTGATATGTAAAAGTAGCATGAAATTCTTCATTCTTGGAAATAGTTCAAAAGACAGGGTCTTAGTTTGTAGATAAATTGAAAGAAACAAAAGAGAAAGATTTATGTGTGTTAGGAACAAAAAGATAATTCTAGGAATTTGTAGATTTTGTAGTGAAAATGAGTTATTTGAATCAAATCACTTGATTCAGTTTGTACTAAAAGCTGGTAAATAGAAAAATAAAAATTAACAGGAAGCTGTTGAATTTTTTATACTTAATTAGAAATTTTTCTGAGTGGTACTGAAAAAATTTTGTAGTAGTTTGCAATTTTTAAATTGTATATAATTTATATACATGAAATATTTATATTTTTATTGTTCAGCTAGATCCCTTTTGAATACTGCATACAGTTCTATAACTCACACCTTCTAATCTGTTGTTAAACTCACCAGTTGAATCAATAATTTGAGTTACTTTTTACTTTCTAGAACTGGTTTGCTTCTTTTTAAAATTGTGGTGTCACTTTATAGCTCATTTTTTTCCCTGATACTATTTTCAAGCTTTAGATTATAATTTCTGTAGCCAGGCTTGGTGGCCATGCCTATAATCCCAATGGCTCAAGAGGTTGAGATAGGAGGATCTCGAGTTCTCAGCAAAAGTGAGGTGCTGAGTGACTCGGTGAGACCCAGTTTCTAAATAAAATGCAAAATAGGGCTGGGGATGTGGCTCTTGGATGTGGCTCAGTGGTTGAGTGCTCTTGGATTCAGTCCCCACTACATCCTGCTTCCCCCCCAAAATTCTTTAATGTGATAAACATATCATTTAGATTGAGCATTTCCATTTCTGAAATCTGTTTGTTTCTGTTAGTAATGTTTATCATGCTCCTCATTCATGACTAGGTGCTAGTCATTAGGTTTAAAATATGCTTATAGGACTAATTATATGGCTTAGGAGGTTCTATGAGAGAGAATTTTGTATATTTTTAAAACATGTTTGGGGTATTATCAATCCAGGACTTGTATAATCTTAAATTTGGGATTGAAGTTCTGGACCATTTTGGAGTATACAACACGAAGAACTGATTTATCCTTAACCCTGGAGAAACAGACCCTTGAGTCTCAGCTTAATTTGTCCTATGGTTTTATGGTTTATCAAGCTTTCTACCTCCTATAGGCCCAGGGCTTTCAGTTTTGTTTCTCCTGATATAAAGGCCACCAAAATGAGCTTTCCATCCGAACTGAACTGGCAGATGTCCTCAGGGAAAAAACAACTGTGAATGTAACCTTCACCTCTCTGGCTTTTTGCTATCTAGATTTTGGTTCCTTGGTATCTTAGTTCTACAGTTTTCAAGAAATTGAAATTTGTTTTCATCCAGCTCTTTTAGATGCTTTAAAATTTTGGTCCAAATTTTGATCTAACTTGCTATTACTAGAAGTAAAAATCAGTATTTTGGACATTTTTGAATTGTTCGTTTGTATTTTGTGTGTGTGTGTGTGTCAACTCTGTTATTATTTGTTTTCTATGGAAACTTCTTTTTAAAATTTTTGTTTAAAATCTCTTTGGAAATAACATTAATTTAATACCTCACAATGGGCTTTCCATAATTTGTACATAGGTATCTAGCTTGTTCTTTTAATCTTATTTTCTTTTATTATTTTTATTTTCCCTCCTGTGGGACTAATGTTAAAGAACTGGCAACTTGAAATCCATTTTTAAGTTAAACTTGCTGGGACACAAATCACATCTTGTGTTTCTCTTAGATCTTTTTACAGAGGATACTTAGCATAGTATACTGTGTCAAGCCGATATGGTAATTTACTGGTTTATTTATTTTAGCTTTAGAATTTTTCTTTGAGGGCATTAGGTTTTTTGTTTTTAAATCAAACTTTTGTTGAATATTTTCTGTATACCAAGCCCCATGTTAATTGCTTTTAAATATTGTCTAAATAATTCTTATAACTCAGGGGTACAAGGTATGTTATTTGTACAGAACAGAAAATTTGTGCTCAAATATGTAAGTGCCTTTGATGTAGCAGAAGTTTGATAAGGATATTTACAATAATTTAATCCAAACAGCATCTTCCAATAGAATGTACTTATGTTTCCCATCTTTTCTACCTGTATTTAGGAGTTCTCAACACAAACCAATTAAACAGCATGACTTTTTAATTGTTACAAAACACATATTTGTGTTAAGCTGCCTATATCTGAGTATTTTGTTTGTTTTTATTGTCTTTCTGTAAATTGTAGTAGGTAGTTGAATATTTTCATTTAAAAAGTCCACAAACTGAATAAGGAAGTATTGAACAGAGTAATGTTTTTACTTAATTTAGCTTAATCATATTCAGGCCTGAAAACAAAGTGGCCTTGATCAAGTTAATTGGAACTTGACATTTATGATGTTGTACGGACTTACCATTTCTTATTTTCTTTTTATATTGACAATGCAATAAAAAATGGTATTATAAGTTAAAATTTTGAGAAGGTCTATATTAGATTATTGAATACACAACATAATTTGAAACACTTCAATTTAGCCTGAAGAATGAAGTTGGCTTTCTTCTTGTTAGAGTAATAATAATATTTTAAAAATTGCATGTAATTAACATTTTATTTTTAGAGTTTTTGAGAGTTTGTTCTTCTTCCTCACTGAAACCTTGTATTAAAAAAGAGAGATTTCTTTTCATTTAGAAAGCAATTTTTCTAGCATAAGAGTTTGTTATATTCATATTGTTTAGTCATGAGATAAGAGTTTTGTAAAATGATATGACATTTTAATTTCAATAGATGTTTTATTACCATTGATAAGATAGCACATATTAACTAATGCCCAAGGTTTTGACGTAATAACTGTGTGGTTGTTAACTTATTGAATATTATTACCTGTTTTAATCAACAGAAGATTTCCTGGGAAAAATGTTGCTTTCTTTCTTAGAATATAAATTTGATTGTAAATGTCACTGGAGCAGCTTGGTAGATTTAAAGTTTGGCTTTCAATACTAACTTGTTTTCTTTCTTTTTTTATTTTTTGTTCTTTTTATTTTTTAAATATATAATAGCAGAATGCATTACAATTCTTATTACAGATATAGAGCACAATTTTTTATATCTTTGAATATAAAGTATGTTAATACTAACTTGTTTTCTAATTGTAGGTAAATATGTGATACGTCTTTCTTTTCAAAATACAGGCAGAAACATTCTTTTGGAAACAGTTTTTTAAAATAACTTGTTTAGAAAATGTTACTGGAAAATGTCATTTATTTTGTGATTTTATTCTTGTCCTACTTAAATGTATAAATAGTCAATACATTTTGTCATACAATATTAAAATAATATGTAGTCCATGTGGTAAAGTGTGAGCTTTCCTTGACTAAACAAATTTCTTGAACTTTTATCTTAGAGATATCTGCTTTAATCAGTTTGGCCAGTGTTTTCATTCTCTTTTATTATTATTTTAAATTACATACACACACAGTTCTTTTCACTCAGAAATGTGTTTGGGATCTTTGTTAGTACTTAGTAGTATTTACATTCTTGTGTTGTATGGTAGTTTGAGTAATGTCTCATGAGTCGGATTGCCAAGGTTTGAATCCCTGCTTTATTATTTACTAGCACTGCAATTTGAGTTATTTATTTGTTCAGTTTATTTTTTATAATACAGACATAAAAATGTCACTCACTTCATAAAAGTGTTTGGTATTTAAAACAGTACCCAGTCACAGAGTAAGCCTTAAAATATTTGCCTTAACAAAGATGATGATGATATTCTTGATACATATTAATTCTGCAAAAGACTTGTAGAAATTAAAATGCTGAAAAATTTTGTACATTCAAAATTTTGCAAACGACATCCAAATAGTTGTCTAAAAAGTTTTTCCAATTTACACTGTGAACTATGTGAGAGAGCATCCATTATTATCCATTAATAATTAGTATTAACATACTTTATATTCAAAGATATAAAAAATTGTGCTCTATATGTGTAATAAGAATTGTAATGCATTCTGCTATTATATATGTTAAACTTTGTGGTTTTATCAGTCTGATGGATAAAAATGAGCCTGTGATGGTATAAGGTTTTTTTTTTGTTGTTGTTGTTGTTTTTGGAGAGGGACTAATGAGCTACATCCCCATCCTGAGCATTTTTGTAGTTTTTATTTTCTAATTTTCAGTTCACTACAACATCTTTCCTTATATTACTAACTTTTTATATATATTTTTATAAATTGCCTATCAATCCCCTAATCTTTTTATTTACCTGTATTTTCCTTATGTGTTAGAACTGATTTTATCTTTGTTAGCAATTTTACATGTATGTAGTAACAACCTTGGTGTTCCATAGCATTAACGTGTCTGTTCATATACTTAGAAATCAGCTGGTGTTTTTAAAAGCAGAAAATGAACAGGACAAAGGTAAAAAAATAAATTATTCTACTAAAATGAATTCCCTAAAGAATTATCTGTTGAAGGCAGGGAACTAGCATATGAGTTCATAATTTATTATTTATAAATTATCTAGATTTAGTATGTTGATCCTCAACAGTGTAATAATAATCAGAAGTTTTTGATGAGAATACAAAAAATAAACTTAATAAGCTTTAATAAAGTTATTTGTCCTTCATTTGTCATTTTTATATTGTTTTCCTAATTGTAAAATTATAGTATGAGAGTAAGAGTCATAATTTTTCATTATTAAGAAAAAACTGTAACTAGCTACCCTATTTTTGGGTGGGCAGGGTACTGAGCCACGTCCCTAGCCCTCTGTTTTATTTTATTTAGAGACAGGGTCTCACTAAGTTGCTTAGTACCTTGCCATTGATGAGGCTGGCTCTGAACTCGTGATCCTCCTGCCTCAGTCTCCTGAACTGCTAAGATTACAGACATGTGCCACCATGACTGGAAGTTACCCTATTTTAAAAAAATCAAAAATCATTTGTTTGTGCAATATCTTGGTATCAGAAATTCATGCTCGAGATCCTGTTACTTATTCTTTTTATGACCTTGGCAATCTTGTGAAGTTCTGCAAACTTCTCAAGTTCTGGCATCCTTGTTTTTTCTCTTATACCTTTGTATAAGTCAGTTTTGGTATTTATAATTAAATTCCTAAGATAGACTCCTTACAAAGTAAAGAGGCTTATTTAGCTCACATCTTTGGAGGTTCAAGGATATGGCACCTGTATCATTTTACTTCTGGTAAGGACTTACAGAGTTCATGGCAGAAACAATGGTGGGAACGTGTGAAAGCAGGAGTCATATCTCACACAGAACCAGAGACTGGGTGAGGTGAGGCTTGGGCTTTTATTATAATCTTTTTATGAGAGCTAACCAGGGACACACAGAATACCTTTCAAGGGAATTCACCAATTGACCCAAGGACCTCTCACTGTGCCTCACTTCTTAATGTTTTCACACCATCTCCTACCTCCACTTTGGAGACCACACTTTCCACACATAAACCTTTAGTGGACTTCCAAACTATATCCAAACCATAGCAACCTTCAGACATATTTTGTATTTTGCCAGATTTTATAGCTTTTTTCAGTGTTAGTTTAATAAAATGACTGATGGCTGGAAGTGGATTTCTAATTCCGAGCATTTTATCATTATCAATAATAGTTTATCATAATTGTATCATTAATCTCCAAGCTATGATTGTTTTAAGCAGATTAAAAAAGAGTACACAATACTGAAATGTACATAAATACAAATTAACTATTTTACCCTTAGATCAGAGAAATTACACCATTGTCAAGTAATGTTTTTCCCCTTGCCAGGTTGAGAGTTTTGTTTTTACTTTTCTTTGAATGCCCTCTAGTGGAGGTTTTATTGGAATAACCAAAAAGACTTTTTATTAAAGACTGTATCGTCCAGGAAAAAAATTTAATTCTGGTTTTACATAATGTACCTAAATTTTCTTTTAAAACAACACTTTTTAAAAACTGTTAACTAAAATTTTTAAGGAAACATGGTAGAGGAAGAAAAAGTTACTTAATATCACTAGCAAATTCAGCTGGTTTTTGTTAAACACTTAATATGTGTTAAGCCGTAGGGACAGAAAATGGAAGAGCCAGTCCCTGCTTCAAGAACTTGACAATACAGTAGAAAAGATTACCATAGAATAGGCATTTTCCACATAGTAAGACATCCATGTAATAGAGGATGTCTCAATGCACAGAAAGTAGGAAAGCTTAACGAAACTAGATAACAAGTGAAAGTTTCCTAAAAGCTAATTTCCCAGACTTTAGTTTTGGAGAATGAATAGGAGTTAAGTCAATTAAAAGATGGTATGAATGATTATTCAGGAGAGAGGAAGGGGGAAGTAGAGAAAGAGGAAAAATCATGTTTCTTTCAGGTAGTTTTAAATAGTACAACCAAAAATGGGTCAGAATTTGGCATTGGCTAGATAATTACCTCCCATAATCCAAGCTACAAAAAATAGGAATTTGATCCTGAAAGCTGTTGAACAATTTAAGAAGAATGAACTTATTAATGTTTTTTAAAGGTTATTCTGACAGCGGTGAATTGAAACCAGAAGATTATTGCGCTTGCCAAAGCCATGGATTGTATATTCAGAATTGTAAACAGCAACTAATTTGCATGAATATGAGCAACACTGGTTTCATTGGCTCCACTGTACTTCAAAATAGAGTTTTTTAATTTTCATTTTTTTATTTAAAATTCTCACAATAAAAATTTCTATTACAATTTTGAAAAATTTTATTTTTCAAAATTTTAATGACTCTTATGCTGATAATTAAAAATAAAAACTCTGTCTTGTCTTATGCTGATAATTAAAAATAAAAATAAAAAACTCTGTCTTGAAATACAGTAGAGCCATTGAAACCACTATTGCTCAGGTTCACATGGTTTTACTTGCTGCTTACAACAACTTCAAATACACATTTGGATGGTTTTCAGTTTTTTAGTGTTACACGAAAGTACTATGGAGAATGTTTTTGGCACCTTGCATGGATTTTTTGTTTTTTTTTTACAGAACACATAAAGTGAAATTACTGAGACAAAAGTTTATGCATATTAAACATTGTGAGAGGTGTTACTAAATTATCTTTTTAAAAAACATTTCTTTAGTTTTATTAAATTTAAAAAAATTTAGTATCTTTAGTTTTAGGTGGACACATTATTTTGTTTTAATGTGGTGCTGAGGATCGAACCCAGTGCCTCATGCATGCTACATGAGCGCTCTACCACTGAGCTACAACCCCAGCCCACTAAATTATCTTCAGAAAAAGTTGAGTAACTATCTGCAAGAATAGTTGAGAGGCCATACATAGTGACAGCACTAGATATTTTCTTATGCTCTGTTTTACAATCTGATTTGCAAATAATGATGCCTCATTTTTTGCTTACATGCTTTTCAGTAATCTTTGATTAGTGTTAGACATTCTTGTTACATATTTATATTTGTGTATTAATTGCGCATGTCTGTTGGGAGTTTATTTGGTGGTCCAAATGTATTTTACTTGTTTACAAGATCTTTCTGTATATTTCATCTTACAGAATTTTTTATTGTTATATGTGAGGAAGGTGCTGTTTCTAATTTGTTTTGTATGTATACTTTAAAAGAATTTTTATGTTGTGATTTTTATTCATCTTTTGAGAAAAAAAATTTAGAGACCTAATTTCCAAAAAAAGTATCAGATGAAAATTTAACAAGTTACTTCTTTTAAACTTCCAAGGAACAGATTACACTAATTCTGTCTAAATAGTCCTAGAACATAAAAAACTAGAAGCCTTTCAGTTCCTTTTTTAATAAAGCAACAACACTGTTCTGAGATTACCTGTCCCCCAAAAAACAAATACATCAATCTCAGTTATAAACATAGATACAAAATCCTAAATCCTTAATGAAGTATCAGTAAATTTAATGTTATCAGTAAATTAAATTAATAATATACCATGATCAAATAAAATTCATGTCAACTATGGAAAAATGGTTCAATATTAGGGAAAATATTTTAGGTCAAGGTATTTTTTGTTAAGATAAGGAAGGTTACCATTATAATAGATGCCAAATGGCATTTTATGAAAGTTAAAAATCTATTTCAGATTTCTATTTTTATAACCTTCATAAAGTTTGATTAGATGAATAGTTAATTTTATAAACATATATCTGAAGCCAAAACTAGTCATATGCTTAATGGAAAAACACTACCAGCACTTGCATTGATGTCAGGAACAAGAAAAGATTCTTATAAGCAGCCTTTGTTTTTGCTTTACCATTGTTTTAGGAAAGATTAAGCATTCTAGTTATGCAAAAAAAAAAAAAAAAAAAGCAAGAAAGAAAATGAAATGTAGTTAATAAAAATAACTAATAATGACAAAGTGGTTTTTTTTGTGCCTGGTAGTTTTCTTACTGAACATTATTATTCATTATCACAGATTATGGTAGTATAAAAAATAATTGCCACAAGTGTAGAAAGTATTTTTTATGCATATGTGTAGAAACTGAGGCAATAAAAACTTAAGAAACATGCTTAATATTATTCACCCAAGAAAGGCTGAAAGTTAGATTTGAACCTAGTATAAACCATAGTTTGTACTTTAAACCAGAAGTTGACAGACTTCTAAAGCTTTATTGGAATACAGCTGTGCTGATTCATTTATGTCTTGTCTATGCCAATATTCATGCTAAAACAGCAAAGTTGAGTGGTTGTGGCATGCATATCCCAGTGTGTTCCACCAGCCCTAAAAGGTATACTCTCTTGCCTTTTACAGGAAAATTTTGCTGACCTCCAACTTATGACATTAAACTCTGTTCCCTCAGATTAAGCCATTAGATCTTTTTTTTTTTAATTAGGAAAGAGAGTACAAAATTATAATTAAGATTATATTGATTATATATTTGGTAAACCCAAGATAATCAACTCAGAAACTGTTAGAAATAAAAAAGTATAAAATGAGATAGTTTTTTAATACTAAACTTCAAATTTCATTTGGTTTTCAAATCACAAATAATGACCAGTTTGGGAACATAATGATAGTATAGATCCCATTCTAAAGAGCAAAACCAAATATGTAGATACAAGTGAACAACGAACATGAATGACATGAATGGAAAAGAAATAACTGATGAAAGAATCAGATGGGAACTCTGGCAGTATCTAAAAACTGCATTAGTAATAGGCAAAGTGAAGGTTAGTGACTTGAGTCTTCTGTATTTAGAGGATCTAAATGGTGGGTGTACAGCCATAAATCACTAAAATCTAGGCAAGGTAAGCATCATGAAATGAAACAGGGACAATAAATTCTACAAAAGATTGACTTAGATTAGTGAAAATAGAATCTAAAAAGGACTTTATTGCTCTGAGGAATAAAAGAGGGATTTGCCTTTACAAATAACAAATAGGGATTATGAAACAGGTACAGTGAATTATGAAAACCATTGTTGACTATTAAAACTAAATAAAATGAAAAATTGCAGAAGAGACTCAACTGAAGGGTGTATTAATGGACTAGAAACTAGATATGAAGAAATTGCCTAGAGTACAACACAGAGGGTAACACAAGGAAAAGGTAAAAGAAATGAAAAATCTTGGCAGAAACTCTAACATGTATCTAATAGGAGTTCCAGAAGAAGAAAATGGAAGGTATGCTGTATTTGAAGCAATAATGGTCAAGAATATTCCCAAACTGAAGACACAAATCCTTAGGGTTAAAAGATCTATTGTGCTCATGGCAAATTAATACACAAATAGATAGCATATACATTTTAATTTAAAATTACAATAAACACACGTCACAGTGAACTTCAAAATACCAAGAATAAAGCAAAATTCCTTAAAGTTGCTTACTAAAGAGACAGTTTACCTAACAAGACAATTTCTATACAGAAATTTCTATCGTATTTCACAGTATAGAAGCTATATATGGAAGGAGACAAATAGTCTGAGAAATAAACTTGGGATCTGTAATTATATCTTTAGTCATTCTGCCATTCAAGAGTAAGGGCAAAATAAAGACATTTTTGCGTATACATCGGAATGTAAAGTCATCATCTTGAGTAGAGGCACAGCTAACATTTTGAGTGCAGTTGTACTATGTGTTGCAGGATATTAAGAGCAAAGAAAAATATAATGTTTAATAGATTTTTTTTGTTAAGCATAGAGTCACCAGATTTTCAAGAGGAAAATGTAATGAGTAGTAAACCAGCAAAAACAGAAAAGAATTTTGTCAAGTATACCAGTCATTATACTAAATGTGAACGTAGTTGATTTATCACCTAAAAGACCGAGATATTGCCCTAAAAACAACAACAACAACAACAACAAAAATAGCTAAATCCTGATCATTAGAATGGTTGAAGAAAAAGAGTGTGAAAGTCACTTTGATATTAAACATTACTAGTGTTAAGTGAAGTAAAACAAAGGAAAATTTCTGATAACGATAAAAGTCAAAATTAATGAAAATACAACAAGCTAAAAAAAAGTTGTTTGTTAGAAGGAGCAAGCAGAACCAAATTGCAGTAGTTTGAAAAGAGTAAGACTTCTTTACATTGAATCTTTTTTTTAATATTTATTTTTTAGTTGTAGTCAGACACAATATCTTTATTTATGTGGTGCTGAGGATTGAACCCAGGGCCTCGAACATGCTAGGCAAGTGCTCTACCACTGAGCCACAACCCAGCTTCTACATTGAATCTTAATAAAATGAAAATTAGCATTGAAAGAGTGTCAGTAGCACAAATAGTTACCATGTTACTTGAATAGATCAGTTAATATAATTTTTAAAAATTTTACTGTGGAGTTAATGAAATTGTTACTTCATTAAACTTTAACAAGAAGGAAATACTAGAATTACTCTTTTTCCTTTCAGAATTGTCATGCAACATTATTGCTGGTTTCACTTAGACAGTATTAAAAAGTCAATTAATTTTGGATAAGCTAGACTGGATAGGATTTTGCTGTTCCATTTGATAAATTCAGCTTTTTTCAGTAGTCCGAAACCAGTGTAACATTGTTCCCCTGAAAAGGAACAACTTGGCATTTTTAAAGAGAATTAAGTGGACAAGATTAAAAGCATGGAAAACAATTATGAGGCTTTTACGATAATACAGGTCAGAGAAAGATGATATGGTTTGGACTACTGCCATGGCCAACAAGGTGATGAGACGTGCTCAGATGCAGAATATATTTTGAAGGTAGAGCCTGTAGGACCTCCTGATGACTTATATATGGAGTGATAGAGAAGACTCATTAATTAGTCCTGTGCCTGAGTAATGAATTTAATGATGGCTTAGTGAAATAGGAAAGATTTGAGGAGGTTACAGATTTGGGCTTTGTGAGGGGGATGTGGAATGGAGGAGAGACACCAGGAGGTCTCATTTAGATGTAGTAAAGAATTAGAATAATTAGTTGATTCATAATTTCATAAAAAGCATGTACTTTTTATGTTTGCTTAATTATCCAGAAAATCCTATCTTCACTTTATAAAAATGGTCTTTCTTAATAAAACAACTAGGTAGGGAACATTCAAGGTAAAGGAGGGAATGTTTTAAGTTAGCATATAGTTTAAAATAAGACAATCGAATTATACTAGGAAACAGAAGAAACAGATAAATGTGTGAATTGTTTTCTGCTATAAACATTGGTATGAAATAATCAAATTCAGAATATACCTAACACTAATAATCCTTATAGAGAAAATTTCTGTTTATAGGTATTGTAAGTAATAGGAATATCCAACATAAACTTTCTTAGATAAAAATGCAGAATTTTGAACTTATTTTATTTGTTGTTTTCTGAAGTTATTTGTTTGTAAATCAAATCTCCCAGAAAGTACTTTTAAAAAATGTTAGGCAGGCTAAATTATTGGACTGATCTCTTTCTTGATTGGAGTAAGCCTTCAACTCAGAATAAAATTATTTTAGTCTTAAATTAAAATAGAATCATAATAAGGATACATTAAAAAATAAGGGAAAGTTTTAAATTTTACATTTTTTGGCAATTTGCCAAATAAAATGTAATAAGCATTTAGAATGAGCAAATCCAGTGAAGTAGGAGCCTTATTTGTGTAATTCATCACTGTATCCCCAGCATAAGCATAGTGCAGGTAACCTAATAATTTCCTAGGTGAATATATAAATTAATAAATCATTAGAAAGTGTGGTTTAGTGATATTTTAATACTTTTCTTCACTAGAGGGTGCTGTGTTAGCATTCAGTACTTTAAGTGTCATCTCTTTTTTTATATTTACTTTTTGCTAGAAATTAAATTTTTAAATCACCTGACTTATTAAATACTTTTATGCCTTTTTTTGCTTTCAAAATAATACTGATAGTATTGTGTATAATTAAATTCATGAAATTGAGCAGTTGTTAATGGCAGTCTTAAAACAAATTTTCTTTTTTTCTTCCTCCTTAGAAGACTTATGACTCCTATAATGTATGCTGCACGGGATGGTCACCCTCAGGTTGTTGCTCTCCTTGTTGCACATGGAGCAGAAGTTAATGCCCAGGATGAGAATGGTTATGCTGTAAGGAACACTTTTACAATATTTCTTTTTAATTTTTGCTATTTTGTTATTATTGTTGATAATCTACAAAATAGATATTTGGTTGTTTTATTACAAAGAGGGTTTTTAAGAAGTAATAATTATAGAAGAGCTAGGATATTATCACTGGTGAAAAACAGCAACAAATGAATAGAAAAAAAGGAATTATTTGACTCTTGTAGTCATTATTCATGACAAAAGTTATAATGTACAACAAAACCTGGACTCTGAATATACTAAGGATTCTTTTTTTGTAGAAAACATTTTGGTGATTGGCAAATAAATCAGTTTGTTCCATAACAGTGCCTAACTTTAAAATATTATTTGGTTTTATAAAATCAGTGAATATTGCAATCTGCTTTGCAATTATAGCGTAGGAAGTATGTTTACATTACAATGTGGGAAATATGTTTATATTATATTGTTAAATGAAAAGATTGCATCATCCTGTTAATTAACCATTTTCTCTTTTTTATTGTGCCATTAATACTCTTGGAAACATTTTCTGTCTATCTCATGTACACTCCTTCTCTTTAAGCAATCCGCTTTTCCTCCCCTTATAGGCTTTAACATGGGCAGCACGTCAAGGTCATAAAAATGTAGTTTTGAAGTTGCTTGAACTTGGAGCTAATAAAATGCTACAAACCAAAGATGGAAAGACACCAAGTGAGATTGCAAAAAGAAATAAACATCTTGAGGTAGCCATCTATATGTTAAAGTAATTTTTCTGTGGTATGTCACATTATCTTATGTAGAACTTTTATGTTATTTTGTTGGAATTCACAAGTGTAATAATAGTTTTTCAGATATTATTAAATGTATAAATAATTTTTTATCCAACCAATTAATATTTTTCTACTATTCATCTACTAAATTAAGACATTTATAATATGATAAGTTATATAAAAAGATATTGCTCTTACTGTGTTGCTAGTAATGAAATTAGACTAACATTACAAACTGGTTTAGATTTTTTTAAAATTAACTTACATATTGCAACAGTAAAGTATCAAGATGGACTTAAAACATTGTTGTATAATTTTAATTTGTAGATGTTAGACAATTTAAACATTAAATCCTTTAAGCAACACTTATTCCTATATGTGTGAACAAGCTATGTGGTAAAGTGATAACATACTCGGGTGTATGATCTGCTGTCATTCAGATTTTAAAACTCAATGATAAATATTTGCCATATATTAAATTAGTTTATGAATACAAACTTTTGGTTTATATATTAAAGCTTTAGCCAGAGGTCTGTACTTTCTAAGCATAGATCAAGTACAATACCATTGTAAATTAAGTTCAAGAGTTCATAACACTGAGATTCTGAATTTTAAAGTATATGAAATTCTGCAGGTTCTATCACATAATTGTCAGACCATGCCACTTACATTGCATGTAAAATAACTTTCATTAATTTTTGAGCAGTCTAATAAACATGCATATTATTTTCCAAATAAAATGTACATTTCTAAAATTATTCTAGAGTAGAGACTAATTGCTAAAGTCTTGCAAAATTTCAAAAAGAAAGCCCACAAGGTAGTGCATGCCTATAATCTCAGCAACTTGAAGGCTGAGGCAGGAGGATGGAGAGTTCAAAGGCAAGCACTGCAGATTATTGAGGCACTTAGCAATTCAGCAAGACCTTGTCTCTAAATAAAATATAAAAAGGACTAGGATGTGTCTCAGTGGTTAAGCACCTCTGGGTTCAATCTCCAGTATACTAAAAAAAAAAAAAAAAAATCAAAAAGCTGTTTGCATTATTTCTTCTAACCTTTGAAAATTTGAAGACTAAAACTCGGTTTACTACATTAAATTTTGGGCAGATGATACTGAATTTGATATAATAATTAAGAGCGTCACAGGTTATATTGAATCATAAATCATTTATTAACATGAAATTTGATATTATATTTTGACTGATTACATGACATAGCCTTGAAGTTAGATTGTAAAACTAAGAGGTTAGATTGTAAAACTAAGAAATTTTACCACATTGCTTTGAGGTATATAGTTGGGATTTGTATATATTTAAGCAAGTTTATTGCTTCCTTCCCACTTAGCAGTGTATTTCAAGTACTACCTTACTACTTAATCATTCTTAGTCATTTGTTAAAGTGGTGTTTTAGTTTTGTATTATGTATTACTAAAAATACTACTTTCTTTCTCTAATTTTACTATTTTGAATTAGTTAAAACTCTTTTCTGGTTATTTTAGGTCAAGAAAGCATTTACTTGATTTTATAAAAGTTAATTCTCAGAGCAACAGGTCATGAAAGTTCTGACCCTTACACCTTGCTAAAATTTTATTTTCCAGTTGAAAATTAATCATGTGTCATTCGTTTTAAGTGCAATTGTAGTATATAAAAATATTAACTATATTTGATTAATTTGTGAATCTTTTCAGATCTTCAACTTTCTTTCGTTGACTTTAAATCCTTTGGAAGGAAAGCTTCAACAGCTAACTAAAGAAGAGACTATTTGTAAACTATTAACAGCAGATTCTGATAAGGAAAAAGATCACATATTTGGGTAACATATTTTAGTTCAATGGAATTCCTATACAGAAGTTAAAAATGCATGCTTTTACTACTTATAGTAAATGTGGTGACTTATTTAAGATATATGATATTTTAAACTTTGACAGGCATTTTTAAATATCACTTAGAAATGTCTGGATTTTAAGTGCATTGTTCTTCCTAATTTTAGACGGTTTTATTTATGTGTACTAATATGAATCGTATAACGACTTTGGCTTTAAATGTAAACTTTTAGTAAAATACCAATAAAATTTATTTTAAGGGATTCAGCTTCTGTGTTAGTATTCAAACTGTATTATCCCTTGCTTCTGAGTATTTTTAGCATATTACTCATTTTTTAAACTAAAACTAAAAATATTTTTTCCTGAATACTATTTTTTGGTATATGACCATAAACTATTCTTTACCCCATTTAAAGCTGATATTTAATTTTTACTTATCACAGTTGAAGAGATTTTTACATGCATAAATTTTACAAGGAATATATGTTAATGAATATTTTCATTCTTAGGAAAGATGAACTACATTTTACCATCAGCATTTTCTCTCATATCTTTGTTTAGGAAACCCTGCTTTGGGTTGAGGGTGTAGCTCAGTGGTAGAGCACTTGCTTAGCCTGTTCAAAAATTCCTAGATTCAATATCCAACCCAAGGGTGGGCAGGAAGAATTAAGACTTGCTCATTCCTTTGGTACATCATCAAATCTGGAGTGTAAATTTACAAATATATTCTATATAGACTCATTCTTACTATTCTATTTTTTTCTGTAAAATATAAGTATATATTTATTAGTTGTACATTTATGGTCTGTTCTGAAATTGACATTGCTATAAATATGTATAGTTCATACACAGCATTTGGAGATCTGGAAATATTTTTACATGGTCTTGGACTGGAACATATGACAGACTTATTAAAGGTGAGATTTTGGGTAAACTACAATGAGTTTTATATATATGTTGATTTGTTGTTTAACCTAACATTAAATTTCAGTTCATAAAGATACCTATGAATTAATGCTATACCTTTTCTGCATAATTTGCAATACATCTCATTTTAAACTTGTAGTAAGTATCCCCAAATTTTATTATTATAGATATTTAAATAAAGTTTATGCTGGTTGAATTTGACAATTTTTGCCAGCTAAGTCCTCTGTAAATATGTAAGCCATTTGTTTTTGAAGTTGCTGATTTTCTTGTATAGAACACTAGAAGCATGATTTTAAACCAAACAAACCTGACATCAGATTCTTGCTCTGGTTATTGACTGAAATACGTTACTTAAACATTTTTTTTTTCCTTAAGAACAGTAGTAGCTAACATAAGGTTTCTTGAAAGTTAAATTAGATCATATGCCAACCATTACCTAGGTGCCGTAAGCATACATTGTGGATTTGAGTAGATGAGAATTACTGTGAGGATACTGAAGTAGTAAAGTAGTACTTAAAATAGATTCCCCTTAGGAGTGTGCACATTCTGTTCAGGTGTTTTAGAGTTGGGTTTTATTGAACAATTTTGAAACTTTTTTCTATTTGGAGAACTCTTCAGTATAAATATAATTTCAATTCCATTTTATAGATTTGTTTTCATGTAAGCAAAATTGAAAAGTAATTTGAAAGTAATCATTTTTTTTGAATCTGGAATACTAGTTATATTTATACTTTTTTTAGTGAATATATACTATCTACCCAATAGTGTAGTTCTCTGTCTACATCTCTATCCCCTCTAGAAAGCTGGAAGTGGTTTAAGAGTACAGCAGTTAACTATCTTATGTACACTTACCTACTTTGCTTTTTACTATTTATATTGAAAGGTGATGGGGTTTTATTTTCCCTTTTCTACAGGAAAGGGATATAACTTTAAGACAACTTTTGACCATGAAAAAAGATGAATTTGCAGAGGTTAGTATCATTTTCAAAACTCCAGATATATTGATTTTTTTTTTAAAATTGGGCCTCCTTTTATTTTATGTTTCAAAAATTCTAGGGTTACAGACTGTGATTGGTATTTTTTAGGTTCTTGATTAAATATGATTATGAATAACCAATTCTAAAATCTGATTACAGTATTGTTACTTTAGAAACATTCAAAGACTTAAAGTTTTGGTTTTGTTCCTTCAGGTGGCCATGATATCTCAATTAAAACCAGTGTTTTATTTCCAAATGTGAATAGATTTGTAAAATAGACTTCTTAGAAATAAGAAGTATTTTTTAAATGTTTGTAGGCATAGGTATGTGTCTTCCAAATAGTACCACTATTGTTGGTCTTTCAAAACTATCAAGACATTATTTTGTTCATATATGAATGTACAACCAGTGGAACTCCACATCATATACTGCTACAAGAAGAGGATCCTAATTAGGATAAGTTATACTCCATGTATGTATAACATGTCAAAATATACTCTAGTGTCATGTATATCTAAAAATAATATTTAAAAGACATTATTTATTTTCACATCTAATAATATTAAGTAACAATTCAAAAGTAATGTGAGAAATATTAAAGATACTTTAATAGGCTATCTAAAAAGCAATGATTTTGTTCCCTGAACACATCAGAAACTTGAAATTATTAGTATCACTAAAAATCAAAACAAGCATACTACTTAAGTAAATCAACTTGTATCTTGTTGATTTGACCATTATGTATTAAAATCTAGTAATTGGATTTGTTAGTCTATTCCAACTATTATGTATTGCAAAAAAATTACTGTAATTAACGGTATGCCTAAATATTTTAATGATGTAAATATCCTCTTTAGTTACACAATCAAACCATGTTTTAGTATATTATTTTCTAATATGTCTGTTTTTCAGGATGCAAGTAGAAAACTTCTTTGATAATTTTGAAGATTAAATTATTCAAGTATAATTATCTTAACTGCACCTTAAAATTATTTCTACTTAGAATGGAATTACCTCTAAAGATCAGCAGAAAATTCTGGCTGCTGTTAAAGAACTGGAGGTAGAAGAGATAAATTTTGGAGAGTTACCTGAAGTGGCAAAGTTGGAAATCAGGTAAAATTAACTTATCAATTTATATTAATATTATTTAGACTCAACTGTTCTTTTTTAGTTTAATTTTGATCATGTCTATGTCATTTGATTTGATAATAATATTTTCCCAAGGAAACAGATTTTGGAATATTCTTTGCTCAGAAATGGGATGCTGTGCTATTCCCGGTATAGTTCTTACTCCCTTTAAATTATTTTAGATGTCATACTGAAAAAATCAAAGTAGTGATAGTTTCTCTTATGTTAATAAGAAAGCATTTCTCATATGAGCATGTTCAGCCTTTACTATGTGAGAAATTGTTGTCAAGCTATAAATTTCATTTCCAATAATATAAATTTGTTAAACACTGATTGTTACTAATCCAAAATCTACTTTGAAAATAATATTTTATTAATAAATTTAGAGAATTGAATGTTTTTTAACTTAATATTTGATTTTAAAATAATTGTAGATTCACATGATATTTCATTGATACACAAGGAGGTTCCATGCATCCTTCATGCAGTTTGACCCTCTGTTAATATCTTACATAACTGTAGTACAATATCAAAACCAGAATATTGACATTAGTGCAATCCAGAGTTTATTCATATTTTACCAGTTATACATGCTTTCATTTGTTTGTGTGTGTATATATAATTCTGTGTGATTATATCATATGTAGTTTCATGTAACCACTCTCAATACTTTTAATATCCCTATACCATAAACTTCCTTATCCAACCCCTTTACAGCGATGCTCATCCATTTCTCCATTTTTAACCCTGAGCAAATGATGATAATTTGTTATAATGATATTATTTCATGACTGTTATATAAATAGAACCATACAGTACATGTCTTCTTAAAATTGACTTCTTGCAATCATTGTTAAGTTTAGTCAATATTTTTGCATATATTAGTACAATAGTTTATTCCTTTTGTGAAAGAGTAATATTCCGTGGTATGCATTTACCATAGTTTAACCATTTATCCATTGAAGGACATTTAATTAGATTTTAGAATCTGTTTATTCTATGCTACGAATATATATTTATAGGGCTGGGGTTGTGGCTCAGCGATATAGTGCTTGCCTGGCACACGTGAGGCCCTGGGTTTGATCCTCAACACCACATATAAATAAACAAATAAAATAAAGGTATTGAGTCCAACTACAACTAAAGAAATATTAATTATATATATATATATATATATACATTTATATTTATAAAATTCTTTTATAAAGTAAGTTTTCATTTCTCTGGATAAAATGTTCAGGAGGGCATTTTAAAGGTTGTATGGGAGCTATATATTTAGTTGTTGTTTTTTTTAACTAATCAACTTTTTTTCCAAAATGTCAATATTCTCTTATATTCCCCAACTGTATATTAGTGATCCAGTTTCTCTGAATACTCATCAGCATTTGATGTAAGCACTAATTATTTTTAGCCATTTCTATATGTGTATAGTGACAGATCATTGTGATTTTATTTGCATTTACCTAAAGGGTAATCGTGTTGAACACCTTTTTGTGTCTCATTTGCCATCTGTGTATCCTTTTTGGTGAAATGTCTCTGTCTTTTGCCCAATTTATATTGGATTGATTGTTTTTTAATATTGATATTGGGGCGTAGTCTATATTCAAGTCTTTTGTTGGATATGTGCTAATTTTTTTTTAGCCTGTGATTTTTCTTTTCATTTTTCATAGAGCAAAACTTAAATCTTGAGGACTAGCTTATCACATTTTCCTCTTATAGATCATACTCTGGTGTCAAGTTTAAGAAATTAGGTTCTAAATTTTTTTCTAACCTTTTTTTCCCGGAAGTTTTAGTTTTATATTTAAGTCCATGGTACATTTTGAGTTCATTTTTGTGTTGGTACAATGCAGGCTGAAGTTAATTTTGGGGCTATGGATGTCCATTTGTTCCAGCACTGTTAAAAATGTTATTCCTTCTGCAGATTTGGTTTTCATTATTTGTTAAAATTGAATTGGACTATTTGTATAGATTGTTCTGAGTCCTCTATTCTGGGTTCTTGCAGTGTCTATCCCTCTGTAAGTATAGATCGAGTATCTACTTTTATCTGAAATGCTTGGGATCATAAATATTTCAGATTTTGAAGTTTTTCGGATTTGGGAATATTTGCATAGACTATACCTGTTGAGCATCCCTAATTCAAAAATCCAAAGTGCTTAGAAATTTGATTCAGATTTCAGATTTTCCAATTAGAATAATCATGATGATACGGTATTGCTAACTGTATATAGTAAGTCTTAACATCAGGAAGAATGATTCATCTCATTTTATTCTTTCTCAAAATTGTCTTGGCAATCCAAAAACTTTTCTTTTCATATATATATTTAATTAAGCTCTTCTATGTCTACAAAACCTTTTTTGAAATTTTTATAGTAATTGTACTAATCCTACACAAAATTGAGAAGATAACTATGTTAAGTCTAGTAAATCCATGAACATAGATATCCCTACAAGTTTGAGATCTTCATTTCATCAACATTTTATAATTTTCATTACATAGGCATAAATCTAACAAACTCCGTACAAAATTTAAGCATTTTATTATCTTTAGAGCAATTGTTAATGGTATTGGATTTTTATTTGTTTCCACATGCGGTTTATTTCCATGCTCTGATTGTAAGTACTTTATCATTACTGAACTCACTTATTAGATATAGTTTTTTCTAGGTTCTTTGAGGTTTTCTACACAAATCATGTAGTCTGCAGAGAAATAGGTTAATTTCTTCATTTCCAATCTATATGCCTTTTATTTCTTTTTCTTGCTTTATTATAGTGGACAGAACTTCCAGTATTATGTTGAATAAGAGAGGTGAAAAGTGGGCATTCTTGCCTTGTTCTCATTCTTAAGGGAAAATCACTCCACTTTTTTACTATTAACTGTGATTTTAAATACATGGAGATTTTTGTAGTAACTCTTTATGAGAAAGAAAATTTAGCTCGGTTACTATTGTGAATTTTTTTTTTATCATGAATGGTTGTTGAATTTTATCAAATGCTTTTTCTATGTCAATTGACATTGTTACACAGATTTTTTCTATAGTCATATAAATGTGGTAAATTGCTTTGTTGGATTTCTAATTATTGAACTAGCCTTTCATACCTGGTATTAATCCCATGTGGTATGGTATTTCTATGAATTGTTGAATTTAATTTTGTCAGTATTTTACTAAGAATTTTTGCATGTAAATTCATGTGAAATATTGCTCTTTAGGTTTTATGCTTTGTCTAGTTTTGATATCAGAGTAATTGGACTTATAAAATGATGTAGGAAGTTTTTCTCCTTTTCCGAGTTTTCCGGAAAACTCTTCAGTAGGTTGTGTAGGATTAGTGTTAATTCTTTGTTAAACATTTTAATTGGATTTTTCCTGTGTAATCATCTGGTTCTAGTGAACTATTGAAGGAACTTTTTAATCATAAATTTAATTTCTTTAATGGTTATAGGACTATTCAATTTTCTCTCTTTCATCTTGGCTAGGTTTAGTAGTTTGTAGGTTTTGAGGAAATGGTTCATATCTTCTGATTGTTTGAATTTACCAGCATAAATTTGTTGCTAGTATTATTCCCTGAAATCCTTTTGATGACTGTGAGATCTGTTATAATACCCTATTTCATTCCCAGTGTTGGTGATTTATGTCTTCTATTTTTTATCTGTACTTGTCTTGCTAGAGGTTTATTAATTTTATAAAGAACCTATCTTTAATTTGAGTAATATTTTCTATTTTTAATTTTATTGATTTCTGCTATTATTGTTTTTTCCTTCTGCTTACTTTGATTTTTTTTTTTGCTCTTTTTCTAGATTCCTGAGGTATAAGTCTAGATTATTTATTTAAGACATTTTGGTTTTGCTTATGTGAGTATTTAGCCTTTTTCATTTCCCTCTCAGGACTTCTTTAATTGCATTACACAATTTTTAATAAGTTATATAGTCATTTTTATTCACTTCTATATATACTTTCATTTCCTTTGAGACTTCCTCTTAGATTCATGGATTTAAAAGTATGTCATGTGATCTCTATGTGTTTGGAGATTCTTGTTGTAGTTATTGATTTCCAGTTTGATTCCATTATAGTCAGAGGAAATGCTCTGTATGATTTCAAGGACTAAATAAGATTTTAAAGGTTTTGGCAGGTTGAGGCAAATTCCCCAAAACTTAATAGGATTATATTTAGTAAGGATAAATGAAGAGTTAAAAATTAACTATATTACTACAGGATGGGTTAGATATAACTAAATTCACCTGAAGAATCATCACAATTTTAGTGGATTACTAATTTATCTTGATAGTATCATATGCCTAGCCATGAAAAGCTATCACTCTTAGACTGCATTAATAAAAATATGATGTCCAGAATAAATAAGGTAATTGTTTCATTACACATAATACTTAACATCTGGAGGTTTTTGCTTATAGAAGGATTTAAACATAGACTAGAAAACCCATAAGGATTATTGTGCTTTAGATTATGATTATATATTTAGTAATTTTTGTAAAAATTTTTGTATATAGACATTCCCTATAGTAAAACACCTTGATTTTGGAATTCTAATAATCCATAATAATTGTTTTTCTTTTACCAAGTAATTTTTAGCTTCTCCTACTTAGCAACACTACCTGATAATCAAACTATGAGATTTTCTTTTTTTTATGGTATCTTTCGTCACTGTTTGGAGACTGCATACCAAATATGTTTTCCCTCATCTTCTGTTTCTCATTGTATGTGGTCACGTTAATTACATCTTACCCAGTCTCTTTTACTTATGATTGCCTCTCCTAATTCATTTTTTTTCTGTTGTTCTTTTAATAATTAGAAAATTTTCATCACCATTTCCCTTTTTGTTTGATCTGGGTCAAAAAATAACCATTATTATCCTGGTTACCCAAAGGCTAAAGTAGGAGGAACACAAATTGAGGCCAACCTCCTTAACTTAGTGAGGCCCCAAGTAAATTAGGGAGACTCTGTCTCAAAAAGGATGTAGCTCAGTGGTAGAGCTCCCCTAGGTATAATCTCCAGTACTAAAAACATAAATAATGACCATTATTACAGATACTGCATATAGGAATAATGACTTGTAGAGGACAAATAAAAAATTTTTACCTCTAAAACTCTTAAAAGTGCCTAGAAGTAGCTAGACATGATTATAAGTCTGTAATCCCAGCTACTGGGAGGCTGAGACAGGAGGATCACAAGTTGGGTGCTAGCCTAGGTAACTATGTGAGACCCTGACTTAAATTGAAATTTTTTTTAAAAAATGAAATATATAGGTATATAGGTCCATGGTAGATGCTTGCCTAGCATGTAGAAAGCCCCGGGTTCAATCCCCAGAAGCCCCCATCCATACCACAAACCCACATAAAGTGCCTACAAGTTCCCTTTAAGAAATCTTTACATTTTTCTGCTTCCTCAAGAGTCCTTTAATCTTGCCTTTAATACTAGGTTAGTATTATTTTCAAATTTTTTAAAAATTGAAAGTATATTAACAATTTTCCCTATTTATTATTTCAACATATTGCATTTTTATTTTCTCCCCAGAAATAATGTTATAACCTGGCCATATCATCATAATGACCTTCGGAACTTGTTGCATATGTTAGTCTTGTTCTTCATTGCCTGGGACCTAACTGTACAAATTTTATGGAATAAATTGATAGCCAATGAATTACAGTATTCTGTAAAATGTAACACTTAAAAATGTAACAGTATCATCACTAGGGCAGCCTGTCTAAAGCTAACATTATAACTGTTATAAAAATGGATCTCCATTCCATTTTAGAATTTAGAGAAGTCTTTCAGGGAATAATTTATCTTATTCAGATTTCTTAAAAACTTTATTATGAAGTTTACCTGATAGACATTTCCCCTTCCCTAAAATGTATTGCAAAGAATTCCATTTTTGAAAACTTTAAAATCAGCAAACTTTGAATATGTTTGTTCATTTTCTTTACTTTTTTTCATTATTGTTTCTGTGAAGGAATATGCCAAGTTCTACAAACCAACTTGCAAATTAAATTTTCTGATATCATTTATTTGTATGCTGTCAGAGTTGCCAGTATGAATTTTCTTTGTGGGATTTAATAGACTTAAAGAATGTGCAGAATCCTGAATGGATCACTTATTAAAACTGCTGAATTTTTTAAAAAATAAAACTGGCAGACATATATTCCAGGAATTTGACCTTATTATTAAATCAAAGACTTTGTTTACATGCTGTTATGAAAAATGTTGTACTTCCCATTTGTTCAAAGTCATTCTTTAAAGAAGAAATTTGTCATTAAGTCATAAGAAAACTAACAGCAAGAAAAGTTGAATTGATTGATTATAATCTCTTGGTAATATGACCTCAACAATTTAGCTACTGATTTATTTTAAGATGCTTTTCTTGTATGGGTAAAATCTTTTACAATAATTTCTGTTCCAAGAATGTATATGCTTACTTCATTTACTTTTTTCTGCTTTAGTAGATTTGTAGAATAAAAAGGGCAATTTTAAAATGTTAGTAGCCATTCCACAGCAACTTTGAGATATTTTGAACAGAAACAATCAGTTTTCACATCTGAAATTTTTATCAATTTCTGCCCAGATCTTTCCTCTGAGCTCTGAGCTACCTGACATCCACTTGAATGTGTCAAGTTTCTCAGAATTATGGCTATTAAGAAACTGCTCCTTCTCCAAAAAGAAAAAAATCTACATAGATCCAAAATGTTACATGTAACATATTGTTCACCTCCATTGTTTATAAACATTCTAAGAAGTGAAGGGAGGAGAGAATGTGGAGGTAGGAGGATAATAGAATGAATCATACATTCTGACCCTTTGTGAATATATGATTACATGACCAGTGTAATTCTATATCATGTACAACCAGAAGAATGAGAAGTTATACTCCTTTTATGTATGATATGTCAAAATGCATTCTACTGTCATATATAACTAATTAGAACAAATAAAATATCTATACATTCTACAATTAAAACTAAATATTTAACATCCAAAAAGTAGTTGAATTAGATTACATCATATAATTATTTTTCTTATCAAGATTATTTTGAACCTTGGTGTCATGGAAAAATAGTTAAAATATAAGCATAAAAAGTATGATGTAAAAAACATGAAGTATAATGTCATTTGTGTACATTTCTAAGAACAGTACTGGAATAAAATGTATACTATAAAAAATATTATGGTACAATATTTTCCACTTATTATCAATTATTAATACCAGTTATTATCTTTGGATGGTAAAAATGTTGATGCTTTAAGCTTTTTCAGATATTCTACAATGAATATATAGTACCTAAATATAATAATTTTATTGTAGATTTTAATTTTATCTTAGTGCTTGACTTCAAATTTTAAATATGGACTATCATATTAGTCTACTTACATTGTGTTATAACAAATAACTTCTAAATCTCTGTCAGTTTTAACAGTGAAGTTTATTTCTTAGTTGTTAATGATCAGCTGCAGTGACTTTCCACATTATTATTCTGAGAACATGATAAAGGAACAGTCCAATTCTGTGATATGCTCTTTCTATGGCAAAGGGAAAAAAAGAAATAAACTAGACAATCAGGAGAACCAGTAGGTGACTTTTTAAGCTTCTGTTCAAAAGTTACAGTTACTTCCAGTTATATTTTATTTGACAAAGCAAGTCACGTGCCCAGGCTTCATGTTATGGGAACATAAAGTGTAATCCTCTGACAGGGATGGGTCTGGTTGTAGTTAGCTTAGTTAAAACACACACACACACACACACACACACACACACAATCAAATAAGCCATACCTATGTTATATTTGCTTATTTTGAATTCTTTAAATAGGTGCAAAATTATTTGGGCTGTCATGCAAAGTTGTGTAGGTTATACAACGTATGGTTCTGATGGAGAGACACCATTCACATAATATAAGATAAAAAATGGTACTCTGAAGATTTTGTTTTGTATGATTTGGCTGTCTATACTCAGTGGCCCTGAAAATTAGTCACAAGATAGGTATATATTTTCTTTACATTTATTAAAACTGTGGTTTTGCTAATAATATTATTTGCTTATTTTAACTGAGTTCCTATTGCGTTCCTTACTGTTTTTAGAATAAGAGCTGATAAATTAATATTCCCCATGTATATCTGCAAATCATGTACCGGAATTATATAACTGATATCACTTGATACTTTGAATGGCAGTTCTCAATGGATCATAATTTCCTTGAGTTCATGAAATATATATGACATTAATGAATTACTTGTTGAGTAGTTATTCTTTTTATTTGATAGTGAACAAAATTTGCATATTTAAAGAGCACTAAGTTCTAAATTGTAAGTAGAAATAAATGTTACCTGGAAACAAAAATAAAGTAATTAGTGCTGTTGCTTGGGTAGAAGAAATGTCTTATATTCTTTAAGTTCTATATAAAGATCAGAAAGGAAATGGAATAAAAATTATATGTACTTTGAAAATACTTTTATAAATACTTTTTTTTGCTAAATAGTATAAATTTTTAATTTGCAATTTGCTTATTGAAAGCAACCATAAGGTCCTTTTCATTGTTGGTGATGAGAATGTGTGTGTGTGTGTACACCTATTATGTTCATAAAGTTTATATTTTATAAAACTTAATTTTTCAGCCTAATTTTTTTCAAGCTAAGAGAAGACTTTTCCTAAATGAAAATATTATATACATTCTTGTAAGGTGTCTTAGAGAATAGTTTGCTATTAGTTTCACTTAAGGCTGACCTTGCTTGCTTTGTATAACCTTTCCTCCCAGAAATGGTGTAAAAGAAACTTTATATAGTTTATATTGAAAGAATTCTACATCGAAAAATTTCTGTTTGGATTTAAAAGTATCATTTGGTCCTATAGCAATAGATTTTGTGTCCATTTTTATTTTAGTAGATACTATTAAAGCCTTCTCCAGAAAGGTCAGCTCATGAATTTGTCAATTCTTGATGTTAATGATCTACTTAATTCTTGTCATTTTGGTAGAATGTAGCATTTTGAATTCCCATTATTTATTATCTTTTCAATTTTTGTTTCTTTTTCTCTGAATGGGCTGTTCACATCCTTGACTAACTTATCTATTAAGTTGTGTATCTTTGTACTTTTCATTGTAAATTAGTTTATTACTGAAAGGTCAATAGTAGCATCTTCTCTTAGCCAAAATCAATGGCGTTACCTTATTTAATGTGCTTAACCTTTTCTTCTTGAAATCATCACCTTTACTGGAATTCATAATAACTTTTAACTCCTTATTTTCTTCTACTTCTAAAACTACTTTTCTTTTAATGTCTTTTTTTGTTCACTTCTATCAATTCTCCTCTCTTCATAGTATGCCCTTTTTCTCTGTCTTCTTTGTGACCATAATTTTGATTTCTGTTGTCCAAATCATTATGATTTGTTATTATGTTCACAAGAAAGCCTGAATTCCAGTTAATGGTTAGTGAAAATAAAAATGTAATTTTTTTCCCCCACGGAATTCGATGAACCTCTCTCTGAATTATATCTAACCTCAGGAGTCCTTAGACCTCAGGATAAATACCTTGTCAGACCTACATTATCTACTACATACTAGTGGTTGCCACCTGCCTGTCTTCATTATCATTGCAGTTATTAGCATAATTAAGTCTGCTTGAATGCCAGCTGTTTGCTAGACAAAATGCTTTATATTGCCTCCTGCAGTCCTCCTGAAAGTGCTGTTGTCACCATTCTAGAGATATGGAAACATTTGGCTTGAGATTAGGCTTGCTCAGGTTCATAAAGCTAGTAAGTATGGCAGCCGATTCCAAACAGGTTGACTCTTGATGCAAGAGTCCGTGCTCTTAATTATTATGCCACAGTGTTTTCTCTTCATCCCCTATTCTCCTTACCACCCATCCTTAAATTCAGTTCTCTGCTTGGCACCAACTTTCGTTGAAAGCAAATAACTGAGAATTATCCTAGATTCTCCCTTTTATTTCACATGCAATCTATCATGAAATTTTTCAAATTATTATCTTAAAAGTTTGTTACCAACTTTTACCACTCAACCTCCTCCTTCCAATGAGGCTGTCAGATCCTTAGTTTAAGCTTTCCTTCATCATCTCTTAGATGTATCTTTCTATTAGTCTCCCAGCTATTCTCTCTAATTTGATTTTTGTGTTCCTTTAATCCACACCACTCTTTCAATAAACTTTCTTCTACAAAAGTCAGATTTTTTTACTTTCTTGTTTAAAATCATTTAATAACTCAATTATGGATATCTCAGTTGTAAACTAGCATTAACATTAGTGGTTGTTGGAGAGGATTGGAAGAAATAATGAATGTAAAAATAAGTAGTAGAGTATCTTCATATAGTAGATATTTTAGTATTGGTTCCTTCCTTCTTCCTATAAATAACAATTTTATAGTGTGTGTCTTCATTCATCTTGAAGTATGAGATCCTTATTATTGAAGACTTATTTTTTTCCTCTTTTTTAATTGGTGTAATTCAAGGTCTAATTCAGTTCCCAATACATATTACCTAATCTATTTTAAAGAATCTGTTAATTTTATAACTAGATATTTTTTTTGTATCTAGCACAATAGAAGGAAGTAAATTGCTCTTAAATGATTTCTGTTTGTTTTCTTTCTTTAGTGGTGATGAATTCCTCAACTTTCTTCTGAAATTAAACAAACAGTGTGGCCATTTAATTACAGCTGTGCAGAATATCATTACTGAGTTACCTGTAAATTCTCATAAGGTATTATACCAAAATTATTAAGTGAAAAAAAGTATGAATACTGAAGAAAGTTCATGATAATTCAATAAAAAGTACTGATCTGGTAAAATCATATCAGTTGTTCAATGTAATATCCAATTAAGTAAATTAGTTTAATATTATTCCTTTATGTACTGATTAATTGAAAAAATTTGTGTTCTCACCCTCAGGCAAAGGAAAATGAATCAGAAGAAAAATTAAACCAATCTATGTATTGAACTTCCCATTTGTTCTTAGAGTGGATTTAATTGTTTAAAATATAAAGTGACAGGAGACCCAAGTGAAAGTTGAAACAAAACAGTGTGTTGAGTGTTATTAAAAAACTATTATCAATATAAAGTTGTTTTAGTTCAGGGAGTTTTAGAGAGAAAGTGTAAGTGACCAGCTAAAGCAAACTTATTTTCTAGAGTTTTTCACATGATTAAGGTTTTAGATGTTTGTCTTAGTAAAAAAAAAAAAATTAAATGCATTTGTTTTCCTATGATCTTATGTAATACTAGTATGGGAATCATTTCATGAAAGTTAAAAAACTTTCATGAGTTGATTTGTTCACCAGAAATATTATTACGTTAATTTCTGTGTTATATGTAACTATACTTAGGAAGTGCATTTAGCAATCTGATTTAACTATTTGCATAAAATTACTGATTGTTTATATAAAATTACTATTTATATAAAATTACTGACTTCTTTTTGGTGTCAGGATTTATCCTGAAAAACAATTCTTCTCAAATATATAATGTAATGTTTAGAAATTCTCTATAACCATTGTGCATGTAAAGTTAGATAAAGTTGTTTCCATTATTTAAAATGTAATTTTTGAAAATATTAACAGATAGTACTAGAATGGGCTTCTCCCCGGAATTTTACTTCAGTTTGTGAAGAACTTGTTAGTAATGTTGAAGATTTGAGTGAAGAAGTCTGCAAACTAAAAGACTTAATTCAAAAGGTATATACTTAACATTAAAAAGGGGAGTGGGTAATTATGGGAAATGTTTTACAACAAAAAATGCTTGACAATGGAACAGTTCTGATAAGAGTAACAAGTAGAATACTTAGACAAGTGGGAAAAGGACAATATTCAAAGTAAGAAATATACATGGAAAACAAATTTTGTTGGTCATTAAGGAAATGCATACTGAAGAAACAACATATCCTCCTCTTGTGTTTGATTAGCAAAGGAAAGGGTATCACTCCAGGGATATTCTTTCTAAGTGGAGTTTACCAGACTGACATTCTCAATGAAACTTGTGGCACACTTTTCAAAAATGGTCTGGAAAGATGTGCCAAAGACTCTAAAAATATTTCTTTCTTCAGTACTTATATAGTTGCAAAAAGGCCAAAATGAAATATAGCTCTGTTAATATATGGTGGATGAAATATTTCTTCTATTGGCCAGACTTTCTATAGTAACTTGTAATTTAACTTCTGTTTTTTAAAGAGTGTAGGTCTTTTGGGTTCTGTTTTTATATTCACATAGAAGTATATATCTGGTTTTACAGGCAGGTAATTTAAAGAAAATTAGCTATACCAAGATCTGAACTGCTAAAAATAGGAACCTTTATTGAAGGAGAAGAGAGTAAAGGAAAACATTTAGAGGCAACTAAGGAACTCATTTCTGAGTTCTTCATGTCTATTTAATAAATAAATTTTATTTCTATAATGCTTTTGGATGTATATTATGTGAAAGTTAGGTTATATATTAAATTTTACAGCTTCTACTTATAATTCATTCAACATGTTCACTAACAGTATATCAAAAAAGGTATTTTCCTCAGGCTGGGATTGTGGCTCAGTGATAGAGCACTGGGTTCTACTACTGTAGACACTGGAGACACTGGGTTCAATTCTCAGCACCACATAAAAATTAAATAAATAAATAGATAGATAGATGAAAGTCCATTGACAACTAAGAAAGATTTTTTTAAAGGTATTTTCCTCAAAATAAACTTTATACATGTTCCAGCTAGTTTTTCATTCTGACTATAACAATGTTTAATCAATAGGAGTCTTTTAAAAGTGAGAATAAAAAAAGTTGTGAAGCAAATTTTCTACAAAATAATAGTGGGAAGAAGATATTTTAAATGGGGAAATAAGCAATAAATTTTATAATTTTCTGAGAAAATAACTCTTTAGTCATGAAAGAGGTATTTTAGAAGTTGTGTTCTGACTTTATTCATTCAGCTAACATAGGAGTGCCTGCTGTATGTCAGCCACCTGTTCTGCACAAGCTAGATAGAGCCTGAACTTGCTGACAACAAAAAATTATAGCACCATTCATATTCAATACCTCTAACTTATCTAGAAGAATATTTAACTTAACGTAATATTTTTTGTGGGGATTCAAGGAAAATTTGGAAGGCTTTGTGTATGGAAACTTCACAAAGAATCAGGTTTTAATGTAGGAAATTCCCTAAGACATATTTGCCTCAAGGTTGGTTATTAATTTGGTTTCTCCAATTCAAAGTTACAAAGATGGAGTGGGTAAGTGGGGAGTGCATATGGAATCCTGAGATAAAATTGGAAAGAGAGAACCAGAATTTTCTGAAATGAATGAAATTAAGAACCATGGCTTTAGAGACTTACTGACTTTAAAACATAGATAATACATTCAAGTACCATAAATTTTATTTTGATAAAGTGTACCTTTAAAGAAAATTTTCATCTTTCTTTGGCTACATAGAAGGCCTTTTTTTCTGTGACCTTCTCTATCTAGAATTTACAAATTTCTGTATAAGGATTAGCCTTAAGAACACACATTATTAAGGAAATGCATATAATAATAGCATACACAGTTCTCTAGGCAGGAAAATCTTAATTTTTGAGCAAGCTATGGATTTTTTTGAGATAAGTTTTCAAGTAGTAATTATCATAATGGGATTTGACTTAGGAATTATTATGGCTTCCAGGTTTGGAATATATTATTATGCTTGTTAAGTTTGTAACATTTCAAAATTTACCAATAATAACTGAAGGGGATTTTTAAAAAAAGAAACATGAGTTATCACAGATAAATCTATGGAAGTAACAAAGAGAGAGGGTGGGAGAGGTCAAGGCTAGACTTTAACACCACATCACTCTCTTTTGAACCAACACACTGACAGCTCCTGTCAGAAAGGGTCATTCTAAGTAATTGGTTAATAAAAGGAATGACTGTCTCAGGATTCAGTAAATGGAGCATCAGTGTCAAAAAGGAATCTGTTGCTGAATGAAGCCATTTGGAAGTTACACCAAGAATATAGTCTTAATGAGATTGGCATTGAAGTCTGTTTTTCTGCTATAAATTTAAAATTAATTTTGCAGGCTTTTAAAATTAAATATTTACACTGTAGAATTTAGAAGTCGTTATTTCTGCTGATGTTGAAAGTATTTATATCACCACTCCAGCACAGGATGTTTCTAGTAAATATCACTCTATAAATGTGCCTGATTCTTTTTATCTCAAGGATCTTTTGGTTTCTGCTTATTCTCTTCCTCCTGACCCATCCCCAGCAGCCATTTCTCCTTTCCTTTCTTTCTTCTCTTCCTTCCCTCCATTCTCCCTGCCTCCTGCCCTGTCTCCCTATTTCCCCGCTCCCACACTGCATGAGGCTTCTTTAACACATTATTTGTAAAAGGACCACTTCAGTTTTTGTTGACATTTGTTTCTGCAATTATATTTAAATAAAGTATTAAGTTTCTAGCATAAGCATCTGATCTTCCAGTTTTTGTTGAATTTCATGTATTGTAGGTTTGTTACAAGAATGGTTCACTCTTTTTAAGACATTAATTGGTATTTAATATGAAAGTAAATAAATATCAATTGTTATTCCTCACAGGTAAAATACAAACTTTAAGTTAACATTAAAGAAACTTTATCTCACAACTTAAAAACACCATTTTAAAATGTGATAATCTATGAAAGCATTTATTTTTAAAGTAAAACTAATAATTTACAGCAATGGGATAATGGTGAAAGACTGTCTTTCAAGATATGTGTTCACTTTAAATATTCATTAGAATCTTGAGTTGCCCCCCCCAAAATCAAGCAAATTAATATGGATCTATTTTTTCGGATCAAAATATGTTTTATTTTCAGTTTATTGCATATTAACTCTTTTCTTTTTTCCATTCTAAATATTAGCTGCAAAATGAACGGGAAAATGATCCAACTCATATACCATTAATGGAAGAAGTATCTACATGGAAGAGTAGAATTTTGAAGAGGACAGCTATTACAATATGTGGTTTTGGGCTGATTCTTTTCATTTGCAAGCTAACTTTTCAGAGAAAATAACCCTAATGTTTGTTTTAAATTATGTCTGTATGTCTTATTCAAACTATCCTCATTTGCTTTTAATAACCATCTGTGGTACAACATAACTTCATTCTTTGCCTGTACTCCATAGGAAAATTATGATAATATGAAGCAGAGAGTTTTTCTTTAGAAAGTGATTTGTCAATTTGAGTTGTAAATATAGTTTATAATTTTGTTAATTTTGATCAAGCAGTAAATTATACATAATTCTTTAGTTTGAACATACGACTAAATCACATTCAAAATAAAAGTTTTATCTAATATTCTTTATATTTTAAAGTGTGTTCCTTTGTCATTGATAGTCTTAGAGAATTTGCAAAGAGTTCATAAGTCAGTAGCTTTATTTTAGTCCTTATTTACCTCTTCTATTACTACATAATAAGGAATTTCTTACTGCATATTTTGAGATATTTTTAGGAAATTATTGATTTTAAAGGCATTTCAGAAAATGCAAAGGATGAAGGTAAAATGTCAAAACTTTTAATTATGGATTAAATATGTAGGAAAAATATTTCAAATGCAAAGTACAAAAGCAGAAAATCATAATAGTGTAAAAAGCACAAAGTACATTAGAATTTTTAATGGAAAATATTTCTGAAATATGACAAATTAGGTATAACATTCTGACAGATATTATGAAAGTAGAATGGCATATATTTCTCATAATATAAGATGTATTTTATCATAATCAAAATATTGATATTCATATTTTTTAAATGAAATTAATAAATTAATAAAAGGACAGGCACAATTTAGTAGGCAATATGGTATTTAAATCTTGCTTAATTTAGTGCCATACTTAAAACAGATGCATTTATTTAAAATTGCTTGAGAAGTAAACATCAAGCAAAGGGAGAGAATTCTTGAAAAAAATTCATGATTTTAACTCATATTTCCATAACTTTATTCTGAAAATGTAGAAATTGTACTGCTCAAAAGGAAACTGATTATACTGTAAAAAACTATGGGGAGGGGACTACCAGGGGTTTTCTTGGGGAGAGATGAGTAGATCAATATTTGAATGTCTATGATAAGGTCTTCATAAACATTTTATTTACTTCATAGTGTAGTGTCATGAGAAATATATTCCTATTTTACAGAAATTAAGTCTTAGAGACACCATTGAAGTAAATTGTTGAAATTCACACCACTAATAATAAAGCTGGGAGTTCAGTTTATACTGTTTAACTTTTAAAATCTCATGCTCTTTCCAGCATTCATTCATTCACTTAAATATTTACTGAACACTTCCCATGTACCATCCATTTTTTCGATATTAGGAAATCAATGATCCCTGCCCTTGTAGAACTTACATTTTAATAGAAATAAACTACAAAGCATAAATACCATAAATGCTTTTTTAAAAAAAGTTATACAAGGTAAAACAGGAAAATACAAGATGAAGTTCGTATTTTAAATAACAGAAAGACCTCACAAATTTCAGATCTTTTGTGAAAAACAAAAGTTTACAAAGCAAGCCATACAGATATCTGGATAAATCCATTCAAGAACAGAAACTATCACTACAAGACCAAAGTGCTCCAGAAACTGCCAGAAACCCAGAATGGCTAGAATCAAGTGAGTGAGTAAAGAAAATATTAACTCAGAAATAATAGGACACTGGATTGCTGGAACCTCTTAGTTTTAAATTAAGTGAGCTGAAAAACTATTGACAGATTTTGAATGAAGAATTAATAGGATCTGATGTATATTTTAAAAGGACCTCTACTACTGATATTTTAAAACAGACTAGGAACACAAAGTGTGGAAGCTATGGGGCTATTTAGAAGGTTACTACAATGAGTTAGCAATGGAAATAGTGAAATCAGTTGTGTTCAACACAGGTTTCTAAAGAACCAATAGGATTTACTTAGAAGCAAAAACCAATAACCAAGGATTACATTTTTTGGCTTGAACAATCAGAAGGATAAAACTGTGACTTACCAAGATAAGTCTCAGAGAAAGGCAGAGCAATTAGAAGGGTAGAGAAGAGGTCTGAATAAACAGTAGAATACATTAGAAATTCAGGAGCGAAGAACAGATTAAAACTAGGAATTTATAACTTCAAAAATATGGTAAATCTGAGTTAGATACAAGGGAATGATGTCGACAGAGAACTGAGCTTGACAGAGAACTGAACTCAGGGCACCAACATTCATAGGAGGGGAGACAGGAAGAACTGGGAAAGATTGAAGAGTGGCCAAATGAGGTCAGACAAAGGTCAACAACTTCAAGCTCATTGGCCAAATTCAGCCCAACAGGTGGTTAGCAGTATTAGTCACAGAGAAATATAAATTAAAAACCCAAGGAGATAAAGTAGTATTGATACAGAATAAAACTTATACATTGATAGTTAAACTGTAAATTAGTGAAAGCCATTTTTGAAAACTGGTGGTGTCTATTAAAACTTTTAAACATGTTTCCCTGATGAACCAACAGTACTAATCCTAAATATATGCTCTAGAAAAATGAATTGTACACATCCACAAAACACACGTATGAAAGTGTTCATAGTAAGCTTCTCAGTAGCCCAAAATTTCTAACCACCAAAACATTCTTCAGCAGAAGGGATAAATAACAATATTTATACAGTGGAATACTGCCTAGTGATAAACTAGAACAAACTGACTACATATAAAAACATGGGTGAATCTTATGAATTTGTTTTAAAAGCCAAACAAAATTTTGTACTATATGATTATTCCACTTATGTAGAGTCAAAATAGGTCAATCTTATTTATAAAAGTAGAAGTCAAAATATTAACTAGGACAGGAAGAAAGAATGCTGGAAATTTCTGTATCTCAATCTTGCTAGGAATTACTTGGGTATGTGCACAAAAATTCAGCAATACATACAATGTCTAAAATTATTAAGACTTAAAGGGATTTAAAAAAACTGTTAAAAGGGGTTATGAAGCTTAGTAGAGTAGAAATAGGGGGAACAGGGAGGAGGGAAGGGGAAAAGGGGGCATTAGGGACTTGAATGGAGTAAATGAAATTTCATCATGTGTGATTATGTCAAAATGATCCCAGTCCTTATGTACAACTGTAATGCACCAATAAAAGCAAAAAATAAAACTTAAAATACCTGCACGATATCCTGAATTTGAAAACAAGTTTAAAAGGTAGGTATTATTATTTTTATTTTTTTATTATAGATATAATATTGGGTTCATTTTGACATACTCATAGAACTATAGAATATAATTTTGCTCCAGGTCAGTTCCCAGTACTTCCCCTTTTCCTCCCCTCTTCCTTCCCCTTCTTGACCTTTACTTATTGTTCCCTATTATTTTTTTAATTAGTGCAATATAGATATACATAATTTTGAAATGTACTATGGTATATTCATACATGTACATAGGATAGTTTGATCATGTTCTAAAATATACATACTATTGAAAGAAAATACTAAATATGTTTTAAAGAGAAATGTAAAACATTGATCTACTATTAGCAAGGATAATTTCCCTAGGTATTTTGCTTAGGGTACTAAATATAGAATTAGAAGAGAATTGATATGAGCAAGTTCATCACATTTTTGATATACAACAAAGGCAAAGTTATAAAATATGAATAAAGGATGTATCATAAGAATTTGTAAATTATAAATTAAAAATAGTAAATACTATGAAACTATGATCACATATATTTGGTTTTCTTTAGCTATACATGACAGTAGAGTATTTTGACATATTGGACATACGTGGAGTATATTTATTCTAATTAGGATCCTATTCTTGTGGTTATACATGTTGTAGAGTTACCCTGGTCGTGTATTCATATGCAAGGGTAAGAAAGTGATTTTCGATTAATTCTACTGTCTTTCATATTCCCCTCCCCACTCCCTTCCCTTCATTGTACTTTGTCTAATCCTGTGGACTTCTATTCTTCTCCTTTCCAACCTCCCTAGTTGTGAAATCCATAAAGCCGAGAGAATATTTGTATCCACAAAGCAGAGAGAGCTTGTGGCCTTTGTTTTTTTAGAATTGGCTTATTTCACTTAGCATGATATTCTCCAGTTCCTTCCATTTACTGGCAAATGTCATAATTTCATTCTTTATGGCTGAGTAATATTTCATTGTGTGTCTATATACCACATTGTCTTTATCCATTCATCTGTTGAAGGGCACTTAGGTTAGTTCCATAGCTTGAGTATTGTAAAATGAACTGCTGTAAACATTGATGTGGCTGTGTCACTTGTAGTATGCTGATTTTAAGTCCTTTTGGTATAAACCCAGGAGTGGTATAATTTAGTCAAATGGTGGTTCCATTACAAGTTTTCTAAGGAATCTCCATACTGCTTTCCATTACTGGTTGCACCAATTTGCAGTCCCATTAGCAATGTGTACATGAACCTTTTCCGCACACCCTTGCCAACATTTATTGTTACTTGTATTCTTGATAATTGCCATTCTGACTGGAGTGATCTTATATTGTTAACTAATTTTTTTAAATAGCTTTCTTGAGATTATTCACCCATTTAGAGGGTAAAATTTATGACTCTTGGTGTATTTGTTTTCTAGCTATAACCAAAACCAATTTTAGAACATTTTTATTATTGCAAAAAGAAGCACCTCTCCATCATGTATAACAAATTAGAATTTTTAAAAAAAGCACCTCACCATTTACTTCTCATTCCCAACTCTACCACACTATGCCTCCCAGCCCAGGGAACCACTAATCCACTTTCTTTCTGTACAGAGTTACCTATTGTATACCTTTCACATCAATGAAATCATTGGATATGTGATCCTATATCCTTTAGATGTTCTTTAATTTCTCTCAAAAGTGTTCTATAGTTTTCAGAGTATACATTTTGCTTTTCTTTTGTTTTTGTGTTACTTTTTAATTTCATTTTCAGTTGATTGATTGCTACTCTGTGGAAATACAATCAATTTTTTCATATATATGTTGATTCCTTTGACCCTGCTGAGTTTGTTTATTCTTTTAAATAGTTTTTTTAGGAGCTGTCTTGGGATTTTCCATATGCGAGCTCATGTTTTCTACAAATAGACATAAAATTTTACTTCTTCTTTCCCAAACTTCATGTCTTTCATTATGTTTTCTTGTCCAATTGCCCTGGCCTAGAACTTCCAATATAATATTAAATAGAAGTAGCAAGAACAGACATTGTTATCTTGTTCTTGATCTTAGAGGAAAAGCATTTAGTCTTTCACAATCCAGTATGATGCTAGCTGTGGGTTTTTCATAAATGTACTTAATAAGGTCCAGGAAGTTCTCTGTTTCTAGTCTGTTGAGTGTTTTTATCAGGAATGGGTGTTGAATTTTGCCATATGCTCTTCTGTATCTGTTCCCAACATATAGTTTTGTCCTTTTTTCTCTTGATCTGGTGTGTTACCGATCTTGAATTCCTGGAATAAGCTCCACTTGTCATGTGTTTAATCCTTTTAAAAATACTTCTGGATATGATTTGCTAGTACAGTCAAGCACCTCGTATCAGCGTCTCAGTCAACAACTAACTGTATATGTGACAGTAGTCCCATAAGACTATACTGCCTTGTGAAGTCTTAGTTTGTGTAAATATACTCTATGTTTGCACAGTGACAAAATTTCCCAACAGTGCATTTCTCAGAAAGTATCACTATCATTAAGCAATGCATAACTATTTTGTTGAGGATTTTTCTATTGATATTCATAAAGAATATTAGTCTGTAGTTTTTTTATGATGTCTTTATCTGGTACTGGTAATACCTCATAGAATAAATTGAGAAATGTTTCTTTCTGTTTTGTGGGAAAGTTTGTGAATGATAGATATTAATTCCTGTTTAAATATTTGGAATACTTTGCCAATTAGGCTATCTGGGTTTGTGCTTTCCTTTGTGGCAAGTTTATGATTACTAATCATTGTCTTTACTTGTTTTGTGTCTTTTCAACTTTTGGGTTCTTCTTAAATCAGTTTCAGTAATTTGTGTCTTTCTAGGAGTTTTTCTATTTCAACTAAATTGCCTATTTTGTGATATATATATATATATATATATATATATATATATATATATATATATATATATAGAGAGAGAGAGAGAGAGAGAGAGAGAGAAAATTCTTTTGTTTCTATAGGTTGACAGTAATATTCCCTTTCATTTCTAATTTTAATAGTTTTCTCTCTTCTCTCCTGTCCTCTCCTCTCCATTCCTTTCTCTCTTTTTCCTCTGGGCCTGTCTGGCTGTTTCTCTATTTGTTGATCTTTTCATAAAACCAAGTTTTTGTTTTGTTGATTTTTTCTTTTGTTTTTCTATTCACTATCCTTAATTTCTGCTGCAGTCATACTCTTCTGCTTGCTTTGGGTTTAGTTTGCTCTTTTCAAATATCTCAAAGTAAAAATTTAGGTTGTTCATTTTGGGTAGTTGATCTTTTTTAAGATTTGTTTTTGCAACCATAATTCTCCCTTCAAGTACTCATCTAGCTGCATCCCATAAGTTTCATTATTTTGTATTTTCATTTTCATCATCTGAAGATGTTTTCTAATTTCCCTAGTGATGTCTTCTTTGACCCATTTGCTTTTTTTAGGATTATGTTGTTTAATTTCCACATTTGTTAATTTTCCAAATTTCTTTGTGTTATTAATTTTTTTATTTTACTTTATTATGATTTTAAAAATGTCCTTTGTATGATTGTAGTCTTTTAAAATTTTCTGAGGCTCATTTTATGCTCTATCTTATAGAATGTCCCATTTATGCTAAAAAAGAATGCATATTCTACCTTTGTTGGATGAAGTCTTTTATAGATATGTGAGGTGTAGTTTGTATACAATGTTGTTCAAGTCTTATTTCTAGGCGTATTCACCACAATTTAGCCACTTAGAAATGAAGGGGATAGCAGATGATGGTAGCCTGCCTCTTTGGATGAGACATGGTAACTCTCCTGGTTTGGGAACTGTCTTTGTCATATCCAACCAGAGTGAAACTTTGCCAAGTTGGCCTCGTGGGGAGTGTAGGGAGGAACAGAGTAGGTAATGGCACAAATATTATGGTCTCATTGTTCTTATAGAATTTTAGTAGATTTTTTCTTAAATAAATGATTATTCATTTGTTCTGTGCCCTTTGGATACTTTCCAAAAACTTGAAATGGTTATATTTTTATGATTTCCTCTAGCTTTTCTTTTTTCTCTAAGGGATGTATCCATGGAACTCGTACTACCACCTTGACAGTGAAACCACTTAGCCAATATTTCTGAGGTATCTGCTTTATATTTAAATATAGTGCTGGATCCAGAACAGTGTGGAATATGCTTTTTTGAAATATGCCAGGTGCTGTGGCACATACCTGTAATCCCAGCAGCTCAGGAGGCTAAGGCAGGAGGTTTATGTGTTCAAAACCAACTTCAGCAACTTAGCAAGGCACTAAGCAACTTAGCAAGACCCTGTCTCTGAATAAAAATATAAAAAAGGGCTGGGGATTTGGCTCAGTGGTTACATTCCCTTAGGTTCAATTTCCAGTATAAAAAAAAAAAAAAACATAAACAGTTAGCTAAGTAAGCTTTAGGGTTAATACAATAGGATGTTGAAAGTTCTAAGAGCACTTTAGTTCTTTGGAAGCAAAAGGAAAAAAAAAAAAGACCACCTAAGTATAATTATTATATATTAGGTCTAAATAAATAATGAACACTAAACCTATACTCTCAATTCTGAAAGGTTTTCTATAGAAGGTATTTCAACTAACATCTAAATTGTGAATGAATTTATTAAATGCAGGGAACAAGATACTTAAATGTTGGAAAGGGTATTACTCAAAAATGAAGCCACAATTTCAAGTACCAAAATCAAAACTGATATTGTTGTTGTTTTCATGAACATTTTTATAGGGCTTAAAAAAGCTTTTTTTGATCTTAACACTATGACGACAACTAATCTTTAAGAACCCAGATAACTATGATGACTTCTGTTTTGCACTCCAAGTTACTCTGTCACTGCTTAATAAATAATCATTTGTGCTCTGTGGGGGTGGAAATAGGGTGGGGATTTTCTTTTTGGCACATCCACTAGTGAGTAATACATTTATTTCAAGTGCCAATAAAAATGTTATACTGGACTTATATGACACATTTGTTAGTTACTAGAGAAACTAATTCTAAACTGTTTGAGAAAGGCTCTATTATATTTATCTATTTATCTACCTGTGAATTCAGATTATCTTTTTATTTTTTTTATTTTTTTTATTGGTTGTTCAAAACATTATAAAGCTCTTGACATATCATATTTCATACATTAGATTCAAGTTGGTTATGAACTCCCAATTTTACCCCAAATACAGATTGCAGAATCACATCGGTTACACATCCACATTTTTACATAATGCCCTATTAGTAACTGTTGTATTCTGCTACCTTTCCTATCCTCTACCATCCCCCCTCCCTCCCCTCCCATCTTCTCTCTCTACCCCATCCACTGTAATTCATATCTCTCCTTGTTTATTTTCCCATTCCCCTCACAACCTCTTATATGTAATTTTGTAAAACAATGAGGGTCTCCCTCCATTACCATGCAATTTCCCTTTTCTCTCCCTTTCCATCCCACCTCATGTATCTGTTTAATGTTAATCTTTTCTTCCTGCTCTTCCTCCCTGCTCTGTTCTTAGTTGCTCTCCTTATATCAAAGAAGACATTTGGTATTTGTTTTTTAGGGATTGGCTAGCTTCACTAAGCATAATCAGATTATCTTATCTATATTTAAATGAACAAATTTTAATACTGTATGATATTTTTTGAAGGATAGAAAATAAAGAATAGCACCTTCTCAGGACTTACCTCAATAGATAGCATTTTTAAACTTTCCTTCTCAGCTGGTTTTTCATAATTGTTTACATAAATTTTCTTCCTTCCTGGTACCTTTCTAACACTTTAGTTTTTATATTGGTACATTATAATTATACATAAATAATTGGATTCACACTTTAATCAAAAGACAATAGTCAGTGTCTATGGTTGAATGCTGCCCCTCCCTTTCAACCCCTAATCTGCTCCTCACCTCTTCAACTAACAGTGAGATGGAGCAGAAAGTATCCTTGGTTCTATTAGCCCCATGATCACTAGCTTGTACATTCTCTGGGTCTTGGTTTCCTCATCTATAAATCAGATGACCTCTCAAATTAAAGAAATCAGAATAATGCCACCTTTGGAAATGAAACCAAATTAGAGTTCCGAAATTAAAACACAACCATTAGGGAATTTAATTCTTAGACAAATTGAACCCCACATATGATTTTGCTGTTGATTTGCACCTTTCGAGATTTTGTATTACTAGAGTTATTCTTAATGTTTGGTTATTCCTCCCCCCCCCCCTTTTTTTTTTGGTGCTGGGGATTGAACCCAGAGGTGCACTGAACTACATTGCCAGCCCTTTTCTATTTTTTATTTCAAAACAAGGTCATTCTGTGTTGCTACAGCCTTGCTAAATTGCTGAGGCTGGCCTTGAACTTGCAATCCTCCTGCTCAGCCACCAGAGTCACTGGGATTACATGAATGTGCCACTGTGCCTGCCTATTGCCATTATTTTTAAAATTTGGGTTAATTTACTTATAATAATGTTTCCATTCATTTAAACAATTACTAAGTATTTAGTGTGTCCAAGTGCTAAACCCATATTTTATATGAAATCAGAAAACTTGAGTAATTTTGCTCTTAAGAAAAGCAGAAGAATTAGCATTAAGAATGTAAAACTTTAAAGATAAATACCGTTTTGTAAGACTGTTTCATAGGAGAGTGGTTGAGGGGTCCTTTGTTTTATTCTGTTTTGTTTTTTAAAGTTTCCACAAAGTGTGGCCATAGATTTACTTATCTTTCCCTATGGGAGTAGGGTTCAATCTCAACCTACAACCCTCCTACAAAAACAGCTTTAACAAAGGAAAAATTGGCAAACTTTCCTATGTGTGAAATATTTTAGGGGAGATATAGGCCAGATGTAAAGACAGTTCTGCATCATGAATTCAAAGCTCATTTGATTAAACCAGTTTTTGGAGTTGCTTATTGTATAAGTTCTCCTGCCCACAATGCAAGTTATTAAAATGAAACACTTTGAATTTTCAGCAGTAATACAATTAACTGTATAGTTAGTAGTAATATTACAATGAATTGTCATGTTTGTAATTAATACATTAAAGCTAATTGGTTAGCTTTGCATGCCAAGATTGAACTTGAAATATGAAATGGAAAGTTAGTATGTAAAGTCCTTAAAATATTTTTTAGATAAAATAGGAATGACAGCATAGAATGAAAGAAAAAAAAAAAAGGTTTACTGTAGTGGGTATGTTCTGTGGCTCCTAAATCTTCCTTTAGGAAGAAATGATACTTTCCCAGCTCCTGGGAATGCAGCCAGCAAATTGCCCCGACCGGTCAGCTCTCTTTGGGGATTTTTTTGTGCTAAAGGGAGCTAAGTTCCCCCAAAGTACGTCTTATTCCCAAGAATGACGGGTCAACATAGATGTATAAAAGCCTACAGTTTCACAGGCCCTAAACTCTGAAAGACCATCCCACTTTAGAATGCCCAGTGGGGCTGGCCAAGGCCTTCTTGGAGACTGCATGATAACCCATCTTATTCTGCCTAATTCTGTTTCTTTCCCTTTTCTTGCATATTATTGCCCATGTGAGCCCTGCCCAATAAAGTTCCTTTATGCTAATATCCACCAGAATTTGCTTTCCAGGGAAACCAACTGTCACTAATCAACAGAATCCTTGTGTAAGTCACAAAATATATGTTAATAATTATTAATAGTTAATAATTATACTCTGTGAAACTTGGTTTCCTAATCTGAAAAATAAATATCATCATGAGCTCAGGTAGTTGTTAGAATGTTTCAGGCATAAATATAGAAGTTATAGAATTTTACAATTAATGTAAACTTGGGGCCTGATGGACCTGAATTCCAGTTTAAGTTCTGTCACCAACTAGCTTTAGAAAGCTACTCAAGCCCTCCAAATTTCTGCTTTGTCTCTATAAGAATAAAAATAATCATACTAAAAACAATTACCTTTAACTGAACATTTACTATATGCCAGCTACTTACCTAATTTAGTAAAAACCTATATTCAAATAAACATATAATAAAATTTATAAAGATTGTGCTGGAGTTGTGGCTCAATGGTAGAGAATTTGCCTGTCATGTGTTGGGCCCTGAGTTCAATCCTCAGCACCGCACATAAATAAATAAAATAAAAGATCCATTTACAACTAAACAATATTTTTTTAAAAAATTGTAAGGATTAAGTAAACTAAGTATATAAAGGATTTTCTATAATACATGCCTTATGATATACATTGAATAAACAGTTTATAATTCACAATGTTATTATATAATAAAACATTTATTATTTTGTTATATAATAAAACATTTGTTACAACATATTGCACTAAAAATGATACTCTACATGAGAAGAGTCCATTTTTTCAAATTCCCAGGATCAACATTTTCTATAATGTTGTGACATTTAATTTAAAATATTTAAATTATCTAACCTGACACAGATGATGTATTCAGAATCCACAACAGTTAAAAGATCAAAGAATAAATTAATGAAAAAGACTGCCTTTATTTCCCCTCCCTTTTCAACAAATTGTATGCTAAATGCAAAGGTGTGTAATCAATTGCAGAATAGAAACAGAAACTATTTGTCTATAAAACCCAGCTTATTGTACCATTTTGTGATAATAGAGAGAGCTAGATCTGTCATCACATGTCTACCCACATTTTACCTGCCTATTTTCCCCACTGATAAAATTTTGAGTTATATTTTACTTAGTCTTCTCAACAGTATTTAATTGTACCAACATACATATGTTTATACATATATATGACAGTTTCTTTGCCATATTTAGCAGTGGAATAACCAGTTGTAGGACAAAAATATTTTTTATTCTTACTGATATTGCCAGATTATCTTCTGTTTGTCCCTTGAGAACTTTTCTCTGGAAAAGAAATCACACAGGGAGGCTGATTCTGTGAACAACATTAATGAGCCCTTCAGTTGCTGGTTGGATTTACCCAATGAGGAATGCCAGCAAAATATCCGATGGAAAGTATTGCCTGGTTATTTTTTCAGTTATTAATTTACCTTGTTCCCTCCCTGCAAGATTTCTTGGGCTATCTGTGGCCCTTAACTGAAGTGCAGTGCTCCTCTTCAGCAATCTCTGGGTTCCAGGAACCTTCACTCCTTCCCTTGTCCCTTTAGCCTGGGAGTGGTAAAGCTCCTCACCTCATACCTTCTTAAAGTCTCTTTGTAAATCAAACCTCCTTGAATTATCCTGCCATCTGTTACCAGGCAAGAGCCAGACTGCATCACTGTCATATTGCTCTTCAAGAGTCTTAGAATAATTTGTAGACCTACCTGAAGTACATGAATGTTCATTACCTTCACGGCATACCTCTTAGTATAACTCTTAGTATTAACTGCCTTAGTTTTTTCTCCTATATGATGGAGCCAAAAAAGTTAATTTTTTGGTTTCATTTTGTACTTTTCTGATTACTAACGAGATGGAGCATCTCTATATTTATAGGCCATGTTTCCCTTGTAGTTTACTTTTTACTGTCACTTATTTTTCTACAGGATTGTTTTTAAATATTTGAAATTAATTAATCTGCTGTTACATGTGTTGGACTATCTTATCTACTATATTTTATCTGTGTGTTCTTTGTTGCCTAAACTTTTAGGATATCTACAAATATTTTCTTCTGTTTTAAAGATGCTTTTCATATTTTTATTCTTAATAAATTTGAAAGTTATTTTTGTACACTGTGAAATACCAGTCCAATTGCTTTCTTTTTCTTATTGTGAACCAATTTTAATAGCACCAGCATTGAATAATACATCTTTTCTTCATTGATTCAAAATGGTGCTCATTGCCTACACCTAATTTCTAATGTACATCCAGATCTATTTCTGAATTTGGTATTTAATTCCATTATCTGTTTGCTGCCAATACCACACTATTTTAAGTACTGAGACTTTAGAAAATATCTCAATATCTAGTAGCATAATAGTAATTTAATACTATATTTAAATTGTTTATTGCCGGCTTAGAAATATGTTATTTCTTCATTTGATCTTGAATCCAGAAATGCTGCTCAATTACCTTAGTTATTTCAATAGTTCTGTACATTGATACTTTTAGGTTTTCTATGGAGATATTCACATTATCTGCAAATAAATATCATCTCTTTCTTTGCATTTCTTATATTTCTTATTTCCTTATTTTAAGATCTCAGTCCCATAATTTATTATGGATGTCCTCATTTCATTACTTTGAGGACTACTTCTACTATTTTATTATTATTAAATATGACACCCATTTATTATTAAATATCATATTCAGTATATTTTAGTATTAAATAATATTTTATTATTAGATACGATATTAGTTAAGAAAGTTTTTTTCTGTTGCTCTTACGTAAAGCAGTTTAAAAACATAATCATGTAAACACTGAGTTAATAAAATATTCTGCATATTTCAAAATAATCACATTTTTCATTTTCATGTATTTATACTTTGAATTACATTGACAGAATTTTTTAAATGTTGGAGTATGCCTGAATTTCTTGATTATCATTCACATACATGGTTTAACAATATATAATTTTGATATTTACATCTATAATCATAAATGAAATTGTTTCCATTCTTATATTGTCCTTGTGTAGGTTTTTTTTTTTTTTTTTTTTGGAGGGGGTGTTTACCAGGGCACATAATTTTACCAGGGGGTGTTTACTCAAGGGCACTCAAACACTGAGCCACATCCCCAGTCCTATTTTGTATTTTATTTAGAGACAGGGTCTCACTGAGTTGCTTAGCGCCTCCCTGTTGCTGTGGCTGGCTTTGAACTCATGATCCTCCTGCCTCAGCCTCCCAAGCCACTGGGATTACAGGCAAGTACCACCACACCTGTCTCTTGTCTAGTTTTGTTATCAGGGTAACAGTTGCTGTATAAAAATGAGCTGGGGTTCTCTTTTTATAAATCTTATTGAATCTGTAATTATTCTTTTTTCCTAGTATTACATGCCTTTTAAAATTTTTTTCCCTAGATGTTTCGTGAAAAACTTGTCTATTTGACTAATCTTTTTTAAGAGCTAGCATTTGTGGAGTTTTTTATTTTGTTTTTGGCATTCTTAATGAATCCATTTCCAAATTTTATAAATTTATATTCTTTCTTATTTTCTTCCTTTTGCTTTCCTGAATTTATTCTTTGTTCTTTTTCTACTTTGAAAGGAGGTTTTGAGCTCATTATTTTACATTGTTCTTTTCTTACATAAGCAAAGCTAAAATTTTTCATCTAAATATTTTTAAATATATTCTAAATATATTTCTATTGTTTTTCCATTTAAAATATTTTATAATTCCTATTATGAATTCTCTTTTGATCAATGAATTATTTATAAATATTTGAAATTTTCTAAACCTGCCTTTTTGAAAAGTTCTCTTGTAACTAATTCATAGCTCCATTGAGTTTCAGCCTGAAAAATAGGGTTAATAAAAGAATAATTCTTTGGTTTTTGCTGAGATTAGTTTTATAGCTTTGTATATAATAAACTTTTGTTAACTATATCATGCTCACTTTAACAGATAACATATTTTAAAATTCTTAAATACATGTTTTATAGCCATTAATCATATAAAATTGCTTGTTATTCAAATATTCCTATAGTCTTACTAATTTTTTGTCTTCATGCTCTATCAATATGTAGAATGTAAAAAATGACCACAAAATCTTCTGCCCCTGCCACCCACCCTACATTCATGCCCTTGCAATAAAATAGAAGGTACATTAAAAAAAAAAAAGGAATCTCTTACTCTACCCCTGCATCTAGACAGGCTACATGGTTTTTTGTTCGTCTGTTCTTTGGTCAATGTCACATTAACAAACATGATGCAGCAAAGCCTTAAAAAAGCCTGTGTGCATTAGAATGTGTGTGCATTAGGGTTTATTCTCTTGCAGTTTGGCTGATCTTTCATTATATGAACTAGTTACAGTAAAGATGAACAGAAAAACTGCCCACTTGGACCAAATCTAAATTTAGACTAAGTCCAAATTTCTGACCCACAAAATAATAGTTAATGAATGATAGCATCTAAATTTTGGGGTGGTGTGTTATATAGCAACCACATACTGATTCAATCAATTACCAAGAGATATGGGTTAGCTTTTCTCACTAATATGTATTTGTCAGTATAATCTAGTATTTCTATTTATTTTTGCTATGAAGATCTGAGACTACATTGTTGGAAATGTAAAATTATTTAAATTTATCTTCAGGAAAATTTTATTTTATTATTATGTGATCAACATTTTTTCTTCTAACATTTTGTCTTAAAATCTAACATTCTATTATAGTTATAATTTTATTCTTTCTGTATCAAGTTCTAATATTTCCTTAAGTGTTATATAAGTAGTTTTAGAAGGAAACCTATCTACCAGCCTATGTATTTAAACAGAGATAAGAAGTTTAGCTTGTTTATGTTTATTGGTCTATTTGCATTTATTTCTACCACCCCATAAGGTTTTTTTTTCCTTTTTTTTTTTTTTTTTTTTTTACTGGGGATTGAACCCAAAGGTGCTTAACCATTGAGCCACACCCCAACCCCTTTTTGTATTTTATTTAGAAACAGGGTCTCACTGAGTTGTTAAGTGCCTGGTTAAATTGCTAAGGCTGACTTTGAACTCAAATTACAGGCATGGGCCACTGCACCCGGCCTCCTTTTCTACCTTCTTTTCTCTGAACTTTTGAAGTTTTTTTATCCAACCTCTTCCTTTCCCCTATTGAACTATGAATTTACATCCTTTTAAATTCTTTTAGAGGTCACCCTTAACAGGGCAACAGTTGCTCTACATGAATTAAAATCTAAAGGGCAACAGTTGCTCTACATGAATTAAAAAGGAGGAAATGTTAACACTTATTCTTTTGTTTTACTTCACCTTAAGCATCTATTCATGTACTTATCAGTATATCATTTGAATGTCCTTTTTTGTGAATTGCAAATTCAAGTTTCTTCTACATTTTATAGTTAGTGTGTCTAGCTTTTTTTTTTTAACTGATAGTTCTTTATGCAGGATAAAAGTCTTCCACTGATTATAGTATTGCAAAATATGTTCTCAGTCTGAGTCTTTTTCACTTTTTTAATGGTATCTTGAAAAAAATTTCTTAATTTTGATTATGTTCAATATATTTCTCTTTCCTTTCATAGTGTTTTTTAAGTTCTACTTAAGAAATTTTTGCTTATGTAAAGATCACTAAGGTATTGTTCTGTATTTTATTCTTGAAGCTTGATTGTTTCAGCTTTCTCATCTAGGTTTATAATCTAGGTAGGGCTCAACATTAATGTCCTTCATTCAGATATCTAGTTGCTCTATGCCCAGATATCAAAAGAAACTTTCTTCTTTATTAAATTTCTTTGTGTTTTGCTGAAATTCAAGTTGGCACTATTTACATGGTATTTTTTTTATTCACTATTAGGTTTTGTTTGTCTATTTGACTATTCTTGCACCCTACCATCCTGCCCCAATTTTTACAGCTTTATAGTAAGCAACCTTGATATCTCCTAGCATAAATCTTCCAACTTAGTATATCTTCAAAACTTCCATGTTTGTTCTAAGCCTATTGCATTTTCATATACATTTTAGAATCAATATCTGAGGAACTTTATCTCAACTTCGAATTTATTTGTTGACAAGTTCCTGGACTTCAAGCCAATAACATATTGGAATAGGACTTTGGTGGACTTAGAAGGGAAAGTGAGTGAGTTTATTTTACATGTGGAAAGAATCTGAATCGCTGTGTCCAAGGGGAAGCCTGGAAGATTCTATCTTCCAGAGATGACAACAATAATATTGTTATGTGCTCTTCTTTGGTGTTACCTTATTACTCCTATCAAGAAGTAGAGTCTATTTCTTACCCTCTTAAATATAGACAGGTCCTGTGACTGCTTTGATGAGATCCAAATGTAAGTTTTAAAGTAACCTGGCAATTTTTACTTTCTTTGTCTAAGGAGTTCAAACCAGCCTATAAGAAATCCAGGTGATGTAGAGGATCACAAGGCTGCCAGACATATGACTATAAAAGCAATATGGGCCCTCAGATTCAACTCTCAGATGAATCTAATCCTGACTAAAACCACTACAACTACATGAAGGATCCCATACATGAACCACCAAGCTGTCTAGGCAACCCACAAAACTGTGAAAGATAATAATTTTAGTTAGTTTTAAAAGCACGAAGTTTTGGGGTGGTTTGTTATTCAGCAATAGATAACTAGAACAATTACATATTTTACTTTTTATTGGTTACCTTGGAGATTATAACTAACTATACTCTTGAAATATATATGTCCATAACATCTATATTATGGATTCACAATGATGCTTTTTTTTTCTTCAGTTCAAATATATTCTAACATCCCTTGAGGATTCTTTTATTCATAGATTATTAAAAATGCATTGTTAGGACTGGACATATAGCTCAGTGCTACATCACTTGCCTATCATGCATGAAGCTCTGGGTTCAATCCCTAGTAACACAAACACACACACACACACACACACACACACACACACACTGTTTAATATCCAAGGATGTGAAGATATTTCTTATCCTCATTCTCTTCTTGAATTCTCATTTAATTTTTTATAACCCAAGAACATACCTTGGATATTGATTCTTTTAATTTGTTAAAGTTTATTTAATTACCTAGCATACAATCCAGCTTATTGAATATTTCATGTGCATTTTAAAAGAATGTACAGTCTACTATTGTAGAGCAAAGTGTTCTATAAATTTTGATTTAATTCATTTGGTTGATAATATTGTTGAATTATTTGACAACTTGATAACTTTTCTATCAATTATTACTGAGAGAGGAGTGTTAACATCTCCAATTAGAAATTGGTGTTTTTTTCTTTCAGTCCTGTTAATATTTACTTCGTGTATTTTGAAGTTCTGCTGCTTAGTGTATACACATTTATTACTGTGTCTTCTTAGTGTATTGACCTTTTTCTGTCATTATGTCCCTCATTATCCTGCATAAATTTATAATTTTCAGCTCTTTTGATTAGTGTTGATACAAACACTAGTTAATCACACTAATCAAAATTTTATCATTTTCTGTCCTTCTCCTTTTTACCTACCTATATTGTTGCAATTTAAGTTAATTTCTTATAGGCAATATCTAGCTGAGTCTTGTGGTTTTAATCCATTCAGATCATCTCTTTTTAAATTGTTATGTTTGGACTATATGTGTTTAAACCATTTTGTTATTTGTTTGCTATTCATTCTCTTGGTTTTTCATCCATTCCACCTTTCTTATCTTCTTTTGGATTTGAATTTTTTGTTTCATTTTAATCTATTGATTTTTGCTCTCTTTTCATAGTTTTAAAGTGATTATTGTAGGAATTATGTTATTCATGCATAATTTTTACAGTCACTTAGAATTAACATTTTACCACGTCAAGTGAAATGTAGAAAGTTTTTACTGTGCAAGTCCCTTTCCTTCCTCTTTATATTGTAGTTCCTCATGTACTATTTCTACATGCAAATGAAAACCCTATTAATGGATATTGCAATTTTTTTCTTCAACCATCAAAACAGTTTCAGAAACTAGAGAGAGCTCAAATAATATTATTATATTACCCATATACCTATCATTTCTCTTGCCATTTCTTCACTCAGATTCTTTAGGTTTCCTTTTTGTATCCTTCCCCTTCTTTCTGAATATTTCCATTAGCAATTCTTTTAGAACAGGATGGCTGACAGTGATTTCTCTTTGTTTTCCTTTACTTGAGAATGTCTTCATTTCATTTTCATTTATGAAGGAATTTTTTTACTGAATACAGAATTTGGAGCTAAAGGTTCTTTTCTTTCAGTGTTTTTAAAAAATGCTCTCCCACATTCTTCTGAACTCATTTAAACCATCATTCCCCTTTGTTTTTCATAAGTATTGCATTATTTGTCTTTTTCTGTTTACATAAGATGTTGTCTATGTCTTTAGTTTTTGGTAATTTTATTATGAGTCTTGGCATTGATTTCTTTGGGTTTATTCTGTTTAGGGTTTGTGAGCTCCCTCTCCCCTAGTACTGTTGATTGAACCCAGTAGCACTGTATAGCTGAATTAGTTTTTAGTTTTTTCTTTGAGACAAAGTCTTGCTAAGTTGCCCAAGGTGCCCTTAAATTTGCAAATCATACTACCTTAGCCTTCCATGTACCTGGGATTACAGACATATACCACCATGCCAGCTTTTCTGAACTTTTGAATCTGTAGTTTATGTCTTTGGCCAAATTTAGGAAGGCTTTAAGCATTATTTCTGAAATTATTTTCTTATTGAATGGACTATTTCTCCTCTCTTCCTAAGATTCAAATGAAATATTGTTTCATCTTGTTGTATCCCTGAGGTCATTTCTTTTTATTTTTTAAACTCTCTGTTAAGTTAGTTTCTATTTACTTGTCTTCAATTTAATTATTTCCTCTGTCATCTCAATTAACTCTATCAAGTGAAATAAGTGCTTCAGTTAGTGTATTTTTCAATTCTAAAATTTTTATGTTTCCTCTTTTCATCTTATATTTCTTTGCTGAGACTTTCTATTTCAAGAGTATTCATCCTTAGTTCCTGGAAAGTTTTAATATCTGCTTTGAAGTCTTTGAAAATTTCAACGTCTATTATCTAGGTAATAGTGTCTCTTGGTTATCTTATTTGAGTTGTGTATTCCTATTGTGTGTGTGTGTGCGTATGTGCGCGCGAGCACATGCATCAAGTAATTTTACTGTATCCTGGGCACTTGGAAAAGAATGTGAAGAGACTCTAGGTCTTGTTTAAATCTTACATGTGGGGAATGCTGATATTCTTGTTTTAGTGTGCCATCAACCCAGTTAAGAGTACAAATTCCCACCAGGCTCTGTAGGTTCTGGTTCTAGATCAGTTTTCAAATCCTTTCCAATGGTATCATGACTTTCTTATGTGCATAAAACCTAGTGGCTTATCCAGGACCTGGGTGGTGGTCTATCCTATAGTTCTATTCCCAAAGTCTTTGGTAGGATCTTCTGGCATATCCATATACACACAGCTTAAAGGGTAAGCACAGGAGTTCACATATAACTTTATCGGATTGTTTCCTAAAGATTCTAATTCCCCATGACTTCCTAGATACTTTTTCTGGTTCTCAAGGACTCCTCTTTGTCTTCTGGTTCTCAAGTGCTCCAGCCAGAAACTTTGGTTTTCATTATCTCACTGTGCCATATGTTTCCTGTAACTGCACACACATCTGGATACATGTTTAAAGAAAAATGAAAAAAAAAAGTCATGGAATTATGTACCACCTTCCTACAACCACAGTTTCCCTGGAGATTTTCCCATCTCTCAGAATGTTAGGCACCTGTAGATCCCTACTGCTGCCATTGTCACTGCTGCTAATATCAATACAGGACTGCCCAGAAGGGTTGCAATATAAAAGAATTGAAGGCAGGCAAGCAGAGGGTTTCTTCCACTCACTCTTTGCTAGTAACCCCTTTCCAAGTCCTTAAATCAAAACTAGTGCACTTCTCTATATACTTTTTCTATAGTTCTCTCTGTCTGTGCCAGGTTTCCACTTGAAAGTTTTGACTGCCTTGGGTCCAGGCTATAGGATCCCAGAGTAAAAACAAACTGGGAGACTCATTACCATTCCATAATACTAGGAATTTTAGTCTTCCCAATTCACCTGTTATTACCATTGTCTTTTCAGAGTCCTGAAAGAGCTTCTTCATGCATTCTGTCCAAGTTTTATGGTTATTTTCAGTAAGAGAGACAGTATAGAGTTTTCTTACTCTGTTTTACCTAGAATTGGAAGTCCCTGATGCTTTTTGTGCTAGTGATATATATTTTTCTTCTATACATTTTAAACTTCAAAAGATATTAAAATCACTGTTTTTACCATCAATATTATTTTATGTTTTTCTACAAATTTACCATTCCTAGTGTTCTTCATTCCTTCTTGCTATTCCATATTCCATCTGGGATCATTTTCCTTCATCCTATTTATTCATCTCTGCTAATAATGGATTTTCTCACCTTTTGTTTGAAAGCTTGTTTGTCTTCATTTGGGGAGGATCTTTACGATGAATATAGAAGTCAAGACTGGCAGTATCCCTTCCCCAAAATATTTATTTAGTCCTATTTTCTCTCTTCTCTTCTTCTAGATCTCCCATTATGTCAGATCTTTTCATTCTATCATACTAATCGTACTTTCTGTATTTTCAGTCCTTTAAATTCTCTCTGTGCATTAACCTGAATTAATATTGACATCTCTTCTGGATTACTAATCCACTATTCTGATTATAGGTAGATAGCACCCCAATCCATCTTTCTAATTTGTAATTTCAGCCACTGTTTTCCTCCCTCTCCCCACTTCTGGATTCCAATTCTTTGTTAAAATTATATGCTCTTTTTAAAAATTTTTTGAATTTTAATTTTAGTTATTTTGATATATCTGATATAAATCAGAATTGTAAATTACTTATAGGTACATTTTTTTATTTTTCTGTCCCTTCCCCCCTGCCCCAGTCTTCTTTTTGGGATCCTTGGTTTGTTTAATTTGATGCTGGATATAATAGATCAAACTTTGAGGAACCCCTGAATGATGCTATGTTCTTCCAAGTGGCATTTTTTTTTTGGCTTACCCCATGGCTTACCTTGTTCTTATCTAGGCTTGGCATTAGATCTTGTTCAGGCTGTTCTTTCATTTTTGCCCCTATTCATGAAGCACAGTCCTAATTCCCTAGTTAAGAGGAAGCAGAAACAACAAAAGAATGCCATCTCATTTTCAAAGGACATTTTCACTGATTATATATTTCCATGTGGACTTTTTATTTAATTCATCATGTTAAAAATGTCATGTCATTGTCTTCTGACTTCCACTGTTGCTGATGAAAAGCCAGCTATAATTCATATTCTTGTTGCCTTGCATTTGATGTATCTTTCCAGCTTTAGATATTTTTCTCATCTCTGTTTTTTAAACTGTTTGATCATGAAGTGTGTAGGTGTGATATACTTTCAATTGAATCTTCATGGGTTTTTCTGACCTTCTTAAATCTACAAATTCATTTTCTGTCATACTGAATGAATTTGGGGATTATTTCTAGAAATGGATATTATTTGCTCTACTTTCTTTCCCTTTTTTCCTGGAATTCTGTGTGTGTGTATGTATGTGTGTGTGTTTGTTTGTGTGTGTGTGTGTGTGGTGTAGTGTGTATTAGGCTGATTGGTATTACACCACAGCAGATCTCTAAGATTCTATTTATTTAATTACTAATAAGTCTTCTCTCTGTTCTTCAAATTAAATACCGTACTGTTAGAAGTACAGATTTTGTAAATTATTGTACTTTTTGTTCTAGGATTTTCTTGTTTCTTGTGACTTATATTTTTCTACTGAATTTTTTCCCTACTGTTCACTCTGACCATATTGTCCTTTAAATACCTGATCATGTTATAATAACTAATTTAAACTTCTTTCCTACCATTTCTTATATCCAGACCATCTCAGCCAGTTTCCATTGACTGCTTTCTCTTAAGTATTGATTACTTTCTTTTTTTCATATATCTAATAATTTTTATTGTAAATTAAACATGGTAGAAAGTCTGCAATACGTTTTTTGGTTTGTTTGTTTTGGTGTACTGAGACTCAAGCCAGTCCCTCACTCATACTACGCAAATGCTCTACCACTGAGCTATAAGCCTGTCCCACTATGTTGTCTTCTTTTAATAAGTGTTTTATTCTTATATAATAAGTGTTTTATTCCCTTGACATGTCCAATTGTTCTTATTCTTTATTAGAACATGTGATATAAAGAAAAAATATTTTAAAATTTTGTTTGTTTTTTTTAAATTGAAAACACTTTTTATTTTTTTAAAAGAGAGAGAGAGAGAGAGAGAGAGAGAGAGAGAGAGAGAGAGAGAGTTTTTTAATATTTATTTTTCAGTTCTCGGAGGACATAACATCTTTGTTTGTATGTGGTGCTGAGGATCGAACCAGGGCCACACGCATGCCAGGTGAGCGCGCTACCGCTTGAGCCACATCCCCAGCCCAAAATTTTGTTCTAAGACACACTCTTTACACTAAAGCATGGTTTTTCTATCATCTCCCCCAAATCAGTAAAGTACTCAATGAGGTCTCTCTACCCTGCTAGGCTGTCATACAGTGTCTCTTAACACTGTATGACATGCGGCAAGCAATCTGTTAGGCATTACAAGGTCTTTCCATGATATGCAGCCCACTTCTTGCCCAAGGACTCATGGTGAACCTCCACGTAGGTATCTGGAGCCCCACTTTTCACAGCTTTCTACTTGTAGAAATACTACTCTGCCAATTTCAGCTGTTTCAGCAGCCTCAAATTCTTCTCTCCTTCCTCAACTGAGACTACTGCTCAGCTTGCATTCTACATCCCCCAAAACAAATGTGCTCTTTAGAAAAACCAAGACATATGATAGGATGTTATGGAGTTCACCTCATGTGTTCTCTTTCTCTTGAGGATCACAGCCATGTGGTGCCTACTCTACAATGCCTGAAAAGATATGCCTTGTAGAGTTTTGCCCAGTTTTACAGTTCTTTTCCTGTTGAACATATTAGATAACTGTTACTCTCTCAGAGCTGCAAACCAACGTTTTTAGTGCACATTAATTTAAATGCACACTTATGATTTAAATGGCTGAAATTAGAACTTTTCCTTTGGTTTGTGAGTAGCTATACTGAAAGTCAGTACTTTCTTCCTACTGCATTAGGAAGAAACCAGTTCAGAATGAAAGACAATTGACTATTTGGTTGAAGAAGTAACTCCATTTTTAAAGGGTGGAGATGGTTTGGTAGTAAATTAGTTCTCTTTCTCTGCCCTGGGAGATTGGACAAACAATGGATCTAACTAAGAAAATAGACTGACTCATTTGGCTGCAACACTATACTGAAGTTACAAGCAAACTAATATGAATCTAAAAAAAAATGGGTTCTATATACTGTAAGTGAATCGTATAGTCAATTCTGATATTTCTCATTGAAGAATAAATCATATATTAAATTCATAAAGAAACTCTAAATTCAGTCTTTCCTTACCTCATCATCTGCTATAGCTAGGCTGAAGTCATATGCAATTTGCTTCATTATTTATTAACTCTTCTTTAGACTGGAAGTTTCCATTGCAAAAGAAGTGAAGTTTGCTGTATCATTCTTTCTTCCTATTTTTTTGGAGCATTTCTCAACTACCTGTCCTAGTGAATACCCCATCTTCAAAAGATACAAAAGAGAACAGGTACAGATGAGAAGGGAATAAAGACTACTGGGTAGGAAGAGAAGTTGTATGGGGCTAAGTAATGGCTCATAAATGAATAGGGGTGGAGTAGGGAGGGAAATGGAATCACAGATCTGGAAGAGACAAGTCATCTGGTCCAGACTGCCTCTAGACAGGTCAGGAAGGGGTGTTTGGGTGGAACTTGTTTACATCTGGATTTAGATTTTCCTGAACTTTTTTAGTCTTTTGCCTTTTACCCAAACTGATTTCTTCTCTGTAAGACCTTTGGTAGTTCCCAGAACCACCTGCCCCAGGATGAAGTTCTTTGGAGCAGATTTAACTAGCTTTGAGAATGGTCCATTCTTTTTTCCAGGAGATCTGTTTCAGGTTTAGGTCATTCCATTGGCCTCCATCAACTGAAGGGCAGGTCTCCCTCAATAATTCCCTGAGCGGAAAGGAAGGGCTTCTCCGCTGATGGTAACGCTCCATGTATTTCTAACACCCCTGAGCTGTGAGGACATGATGTGCTGAGATGGGTGGAACTTCGAATTGGAGTTTCTAATAAAGTTTAAAAATTCATTCTCCATGAGAGAAGCATGTAGCTGCCTACCTTTCCCAACATACACATTCACACCCCTGCTTTATTCACTGCTAGAAGTGAAACTTTGGCAAATTATGGTTCCTGAGGGACCAACCATCTCTTCTCTTCGTCCCAGTGCCTGGATTCACGTCAAGAAGCTGTGGAACGAAAGCAAGTGGAGGTAAATTTTAGCTTATTTCTCTGCTTCACAGAGGAAGGAGGCTCCTGAGCATCATCATAGAGGTACATAAGGTAATCCAGGTTAGTGCTATCGTGCCCCTCCCCCACCAGCATACACACGTACTGAGCAGAAACATGCCCATCTCCCGGCCCTCGCGACCAGCACAAACCGAGCAGAACTTCCCTTGGGTTGCAGCCCAGCGATATGGAGCGGCGTTGGCGCAGAGCCCTGCTCTTCCCCAGTCGTGGGTGGCGCGGTGCTTGTTTCCCTCCCCTCCCTTTCCGGACCCAAACTGGGATGTATCTGGGTCAGCCTGGGAGAGGCCGGACCTGCCAGGGACCGGAGTGGGGGAAGGGGGTGGCGATGACAGCATCTTTCAGGTTTTTGGCATCTCTGGGTTTTGCCTCCTCCAGGCCTCATCCCGCTAGCTCTGGGCTACAGCTGACATTCTGAGGGTCCTGGCCCAAGAGGTGGGCGGGGTGGGGGAGCCCGCCCACCCCTGTGCTTCCTATCCGGACGCCCCCGCCCCAACCGGGGAACAGTGAGGCACCACCGCCCTCACAGCAGCGCATACACACTCCATATTCCCTAGGGCACGCTCCCCAGGCGGGTGGTGGGTCCCCCGCCCCAGGAAAAGAGCAATGGAACAGTTCATGGCCGCTGCGAGTTCCTGGTCTTCCTTCCTTTCCGGTGATAAACGGCGGGGCTACAAGCCAGATGCTGTTCAAGATGCTCCACCCATGGGCCAAGCCCCCCTCTTGGCTCTACAGGGCTCAGGGGCCAGGGTCAAGGGTGCTTTCACCTCCTCAAGGCACCTGGGCTGAGCACCTGGGCAGTGGGAGGTGGAACTCAACCTGAGGCTTAGACCCCGTGAAGGCTTGGCTGTCTTAGGTCCTCCCTACGTGATCTTTTGCGCTTACAGCGCTGGGGAGGAGCTGGATGTGCGTAAAAAACCGCACCTTCCCCAGCGCTTTGGCCAAAACTGCTGGGTGAGGTCCCGAAGGTCAGGAACCCTCCCGGTTCCTCTCCCTGCGAGCTCCCAACACCGAGGAATCCAGACTATATAGGTCTTCATTTCCCAGAGGCCCAGCCCCTCTATCCCCAATCTTGCCCCGCATAGAAAAGGCAGCTCCAAATTTAAAAGTGCTCACTTCCTCCCAATGTCAAGGAGAAAAGAGAAGCAATCGGTTGGAAATCATCTCTGGGTTCTTAAATCCTCTACAGAGTAATGTCCTTTACCTCCCCTTCATTGGGGACTTGTTTGCCTTAGGGAAGCCTCGCCGATCTGGAAAGCACGTTTGGAGCCCACTGATGCTCTCTGGTAGGGAGCTTCCCTAAAGGTGCCTGCCTCCCCGGTGTTCTCAGCCACGCAGAGGTGTTCCTCCTCCCCTGCCTCCCCTCACCCCCAGACATCTTTTGCCATCATTTCATCCACCCCTGTACAAAGCTTGGTGCCCCCAGCCCCGCCTGGCGCAGCGCCCCCTCTCTGGGCTGCGCTCCGCGGGGAGAACGGACAGGGGCGCGCAGAGCTCTTGCACTGCCTGTGCTTGCTGTGCCTGGGGAATTGGGCTGTGGGCGAGGCGGCCCGGGCTGCCCTTTATCGCTCCCTGGGCTCGTCTTTTGAAACTTTATCAGGGAGTCTCGCCACTCGCAGCAGACGCGAGCGAGCAGGGGGCGGGGGCGCGGCGAGGCGCCGGCAGCCGTGACGAGGCGCTCCCGGCGCTGAGCGCTTCTGCTGGGGCACGCATGGCGCCCGCACACGGAGTCTGACCTGATGCGGACTCAAGGGGATTAATATGAACGCCCGTCTCGGTGGAATTTGGCTCTGGCTCCCTCTGCTCTTGACCTGGCTCACCCCTGAGGTCAGCTCTTCATGGTGGTAAGTCCATGCATATCAACGGGGAGTGGATTTTTGGGAAATGGGAGTGGGGACCACACTGGTCACACAGACCTCTCCAGTCGATGCTTCCCTGCAACCGTGGCAGTTGTGGATTCGGCCTGAGCCCCCACTGCTGCCCTCTTATTGCTCCCTCCTTTGCTTTTCTGGAAACCCATTTCGGCTTTGACAACTCCAAAGAATCACATGCCCCCTCGAATAAGATCCCTAATGTTTGATTATTTGGATACAGCTGAGCTAGCGACAGCAAAATCGGCCAATTTCTTATCTTAGCGAGTCTCTTGCTCTAGCAAAGGCGTGTGTGTGTGTGTGTGTGTGTATGTGTACTTCATCTTGAAAACTACAACCTCCCCCCCTCATACCGCGTCCTCAAAAAACTGCCTTAAGATAAAACAATTCAGTCAGTCAAGGATTGTAGAGTCCAAAGCCTGTGATTTTGTGTTATTTCCCGTCCTTCCACATTCCTGATGTTTCACCCAGCAAGGCAGAAGAACATGTTGCTGCCTCCAGGTAGAGACTATCACCTTGATGCAAACTACTAACCCTAAGGTATCTAAGACATTATGCTGTTCAAAACTGTCACCTTGAGAGTCTTTTGTTGTTCAGTTGATATGCTGATCTGTGATTTATTTATTTTGCATAATGATGGAATGTTGAATGGTAACAGGTCTTAGCATCATTAAAAGTACTAGATTCCCGCCCCATCCAGACTCTTCCCTATCTTTCCACTTGCTGATCTTGGAAAGAGATGGAATTGAGAACTGTAACTTCCGTGCACCTGAAAGTTTCATAACAGACATTAAAATAATGATTCAGAAAGATTGGTTATCATGGGCTATTTTCTAGACTTTGGCAACAGTAAGGAATGTCAGCCAAATGAAATGCTAAAGAAGAGAACATTTTAGGAAGACACTGGAGCTCTTCAAAGGAGCAGGGAGAAGTACTGATGAGAAGGCGGTTCAATTCCTTTTTAAGCTCATTCTGAACACTAAGACATTTAGCCTTTACATTGCTGACATAGGATCAAAGATTGATTTATCAGACTGACCATTTTTCAATAAAATGACCATTTCTGTTTCCATGAGTGTATAAACATTATTTATTGCTCAGGCATTTTGTCACATTGTCTCTCAGCTGTCACTTATATATATTTTTTGGAAGTCACAGCTGTAACGATTTTATGATCATATAAAATAATGAAAATACAAGAAAAAGACATTCTCCTTGTTTGATCGCTTCAAAAGACACCTATGGCAGCTTGGGTTTATATAAAAGGTACCTTTCTAAACATTTCACAACTAATAGAGAACATCTGGGTAGAGATGATGATGTAATTTTTTGTTAAAGTTTCTTTTCAAAAAGTACTTTATGGAGCTATAACACTGTTTGCTTCTTCCAAACATTTAGTGTCCTTAATAACAATACAAAGAACTTTTTTTTCCCCTAGGTTTTCTATGCAAGCCAAAGAGAGCTAGAAAATGGAAATATTTAAAGAGTTTTTTTAGTAAGGAAAGAGTGGCATGTGTGTGAGCACAGTATGACATAAGAACCCAGCAGGTGTTGATTAGACAGATATAGACGGTTTATTAGACATTAGGTCAAATGAATAGAGCAAGGAGGTTTTAAAGATCAGCTTCTCCCAGAGCCAAGTCCAGACACACTGGTCACTGAGAGTAAAGCCTTCTTGGAAGAAGTTCTGATGTGTTCTTCCCAAGACACACTGCCTCTCCCCGACTCTGCTTTCAGCTTCCCAACTGCAGACCTTGCCTCTGTGACCCTGCCCTGAGCATCATCTGATGGTCCCTGCTTCCTGTCCAAGAGACAGTCACCACTTCATTTGGGGGTGTCTTCCACATCACTCACCACACTTCTCTTGCCTGCTTTCCTACTGATGATAATTAAGTAGTCCTTGCTTTTCAATATTACCAAAAGAATAAGGAATCCATATTTAAACCCTGATTTACTAGGGAACACTGAGCCTCGCCTAGCTGTTTATGTTGTGCTCACTTCTGTGTTGATCCCCCACAGGTACATGAGAGCTACAGGTGGTTCCTCCAGGGTGATGTGTGACAATGTGCCAGGCCTGGTGAGCCGCCAGCGGCAGCTGTGCCACCGACACCCAGATGTGATGCGTGCCATTGGCCTGGGTGTGGCTGAGTGGACAGCAGAGTGCCAGCACCAGTTCCGCCAGCACCGCTGGAACTGCAACACCCTGGATAGGGATCACAGCCTCTTCGGCAGGGTCCTGCTTCGAAGTAAGTTCATTCCCCACTCCTGCCTTATCCCTGCTTCATGGACTTCTCCTTACACACCCCTGCCCTCACTTGGTCTTTCAAAGGTCCTGCTCATCTTTTTCTGCATCCTGTTTAGTCAGTTTGGTGCTGTCTAATTTTACAGATGAGGCCTGGAGAAATCAAGGAACTTGTCTAAAGCCTTATGGATGCCAGTCCTAATGTAGGAATAGAGTACCTCAGGCAATAGTCTTTTTACTCTTTATTATTTCAACCCTGCCTGTCCCTCCAGGTTCAGATTTTGTCTCCAGAAGGAAAGTGGCAGCCACAGGACTCTTTTCACTTCTGTCCTTAACTTTCAGAATTTGAACTTTCAGGATTTGAATTTTGAGCAGGTCAGGGTCGAATGCTCAAATCTTGTATTAGCCAAAGATTGTCATCATTACAAAAAATACATATTGAAAATGTCTTTTAGAAACAAAGACAAATCACACCTCACCACTTTTTGATCTTTCAATTTGGCTACTCAGACTTGCATTGCTCTGTATCCAAATTAGACATTATTTTCAATAGGTTGTCTATTCCATAAGGGAAGAGACTAGCTTGTATTCCTGGTGCCTTGCTTGGAGCAATACACATTGTAGGCCCCACTCATTCATTACAGTGAATGACTGGATGAACTTGTAGTAAGCACCTGTTATTTTCCAGCTACATACAATTTTTTTATGGAAGATCATGAATAAATAAATTTATTTTTCCTTGGTAGGAAACTTAGACATTATCTAATTACAAAATAAACTTCTTCAGACTTCCAATATTGAAAGTAGCTCACTAGCTAGTACACAACCAGAGAACAAACACTAGATGCAAATCAGATTTTACATCCAAATTTACCCATCTATTAACCTGGCATTATGAGTATTCTCCAGGAAATAGCACAGCTCATTTACTATTAGGAAATCAGACTGAAAACATGAAAGGTTACATGCAAACCCCAGCAAAAGGGAACTTTACACTTGTTTTTGCCCACCCCCACCCCCATTCCTAAGAAATTCATCTGGGCTGTGCACTTGGTAATGCTTAACACAGGGTGTTTCTATCATGTAATCATCACAGCCCCAGGGTTTTATGAGGCCAAATGCATAACTGAATGTCTCTAAAATCCCCCAAGGGCGTAGTACTCTCACTCTTAGAGTATCCCTAAAGTTAATTTACTGCGATATTCTGCAATTTTATTCTCTAGTTTAAGAACTATATTCTTCTGCATTCCTTTTGGAGTTTCGATATGACATCGCAAATTTTTGAAAGGATAATAGTAAATTTCAGCTTCATGGAATTTTAATACTTCACCTAGATTAGCTCACCAGTGAATCAATTGAAGTGCTAGGCCTTGTCAAAAAGAATTTGCAAATATCTAGAACAAGTCCTCTTGTAATATATTATTTTCAGGGTCTAAATGTTTAAGATGCATGAGATTTTTCATTTTCAAAGTGCTCCACAACCATTGTTCAATGATTTCTAATTGAATGCACTTCTTCTTTATAAAATGATCACTTCTCACTTTTAGATCCGTTAAGATGTCTCTATATAAGAAAAAAAAAACAAACCTCTTTCTATCACAAATCAGAGAAAGCAATTTTGATTTGTGATCCCAAAGATGGTATTTCTGCCAAAGCTGGGGATTCATTCATAAACTACTTTGTAGAGCTGCTGAGAGAGACAAGGTGAGAATTGGAGGCAATGGATCTACTCTGACCTACTCTAAGGCCTCTGGAACACAAGAGACTTCAACTTGTGTCTCCTCCTTCAGAGGAGGCTAGATACTTTTCCAAAATACTCAGAACTCAGAACCTTCAGCCACAGAGTTTCTTTCCATTCTTCACTGAAGGCCAGACTCCTTTCCGGAATGTATGCAAACTTCTGTGACTGTCAATGAGGTTTTGTGTTGGTTGTGGGAGGACTGAATTTGGCCTAAAGCAGCTGATCTTGGAAATAATCATGAAATTCCAATGAGGCTATCCAAAGATTTTTTTTTTACTATTAATTGCTTGGAGGGAAATTTACATCTAAGAGCTATGAAGAACTCTTCTCTGGAAACCTAAATGTGCTCCCAGATGAATAGGAAAGGCAAAGGGCAGCACCATTATAGGGAGAACATGAGAGTTACTAAAATATCCCATGACCATGGAAAATGGAGAACTTTCACCTCTTTTGCTGTAGAGAGCTAGAGTAGGATGAAACAATTTTTAGGAATATTTGTGATTTATTCTTTCAACAGACAGTTACTAGTCATGGGCAGAGAAAACCCAAACATTTTCTTAGAAGAATATACCTCCAGAAATCTAGAACAGGCCTCAAGAAACAAAAGGTGATTAGGTCTCATCCTTATAAATTAAAAAAAAAACAAACAAAAAAAAACAAAACCAAAACATCAGAACAAAAATTGTAAAACAGAGTAGAACAACCAACCCATGATCTTCCAGAAACTCCAGTTTCTAGTGTTTGTCTTACCAGGGAATAATCTCCCAACCCAAACAAAAACTGTGCCTATGCACTTAATAGACATTGTGTGATTTATCTTAACCCCCAAATAAGAGAAACTTCAATAGTGACACATGAGGAAGTACAAATATCACCATTTATATTTGGATTTTGTTGTGCTTTGTGATGGCCTTACAAAGAATCATTTTTTTCCCCTTAAGAAGAGGCCCAAGATCAAAATTTGTTTTGTTACAAAGCCAACTCTTGAAATGTGCTACTATTTCACACATAGCATTTTAGTGATTCATCCAAAACACTTAACTGAAAACATCTTAAGGCCATATCTACATCTGGAGGTAAAACGAAAAGTCGAGTCAATGTGCTAAATTTTTATTTAAATAAATAAAAAACCATAACCATTTAGTAATATATTTGAGTAATAAATTATAAGATATTCAGAAAAGTGATAATTTTCCTTTTGTAATTATTTCTAAAATGTATCAGATTGTGATTTTTTTTTTTCCTTTTAACCAACAAGTTAACGTGATTTTTTGCAGGTTACGTGAAAATGAACTTTGTTCCTAGAAAGTATATCTCTAACTGCTTTTAAAATACTGTCTGGTCACTAATATAGGCTCATCTACAGCTTTCATTCCTTTCCCCTAAAAGACTACTTCCTAAGACTTCTTTTCTCCTTAAAAAAATAAGAACAGTGTTAAATATATATAGGAATTTCCCCCCTATTAGTGTCTCTAAACATGGACACCATACTCTAAATACAAAACCAAACTTCAGAAGATAACTGGGGGTAACTATAAACAAGGTATTTTCCTAAACTTTAAAATGGATATAATACAAATTTTAAGTATTCAAAAGCTACTACCTGAATTAAGCCACATTTGCGTCTATTAGTCACCTTTTAAACACAACAACTCAGTTCCACTTAGAATATCTGCAATCCCTATAATGTGAGCTGAGACCCTTTAAAACAGCTCCCAGGACCATACATTCCTCTCTGGAGAACACAACCTGCTACCTATGGCAAATATTCCTCTAATTGATTTTACCTAGCTATAGGGCACGACGGATTCCTTTTTTGATGGTTAGAGGTTTGGGGGAGATATTTTCTGAAGGCTGAGGTAAGTGCCATTTAATAGGCTGTAGGTATGTTTTCCTTATTTTTAATAACGAGACTAGCAGAGCGAATATTGCAAGGGATGTATAATAAATTTTAGCACTGAATGACAAACGGAAACAAGTAGGGCTTCGATGCGAAAAGGTGGTTTGTTCTCCCAGCTGTGTGGTTCAAAAAGTCACACTCGTCTTGACATATTGAATCACCAAATGCTTCTCTGCTTTTTGCCTAGCATTGGCATTAGTTCATCCAGCTTCTATTTTGATTGTTAATATATTTGCTGCAGAACCATTAATAAAAAGGCATGCTAATAACAATGAAATACAGCTCCACTTGAAAAACGAGGTGCACACAGACCCTAAAGAGCCTTATATCTGTCACTATACCACAACACGGTGTTATGAGTTACTACAGATTATTAAAATAATTTAATGTAGTTATTGCACTGAAATATGTCCCTTTCAGCCTGTAAGTGAAAGTAGCCTGCTCTCTAATAAAGAACAATTCTAAGAAAGTACCCCAAAGGGTTCTTGCCCAAGTCTAATTATAAGCGGTAAATTTGTTTCCTTCCAGAAAAACCAAAGAAAAGCTTTTCACTCTCTTTTACCCAATACCAGTGATTAGTGCAGGTGTTCCAGAAGAAAGTAAATTCACCTTAATAGTTAGACATAGTATGTAACTCGAGGATATTGCATATTGCCTTCAACAATCTCTCAATTACTTGTGAAAGTTGATGTCAAGCCAAAGCTCTCCAGTGTTAACACCAGGGGCTGGTTACTGCCTGAATTCTCTTCCTACTTCAGCCCCCATTTTTTTGAATTCAGTATTTCAGTGTCTGTAATTTAAAAGCACATGGGTGTCCTCAGTAGGGCCTGGAGGTTTGGAAGGGTTTTGTTCAGATTTGTTTTGCCCTGGCTGACCTTGAACTCCTGGCATCCCAACTCAGCCTCTGGTGTAGCTGAGATAATCATGAGCCACCACACCCATCTCAGAAGGTTTTTGCCCCCAGGGAAGCTGTGATATCCTGAATACCAAATTACTGATTGAATGATAGAATTGTATAATTCACACTGTATTTTATGAATGAAGAAACTAAGGCAAGAGATGCCACACTCCACTATTATAGGACATTTAGGGTTCAAGGTGAATGTTGGGCATGTATGCAGACAAAATTCATTAAAACCAGAAGCTGGGTGAGGCCTTCTTTTATATATATATATATATATATATATATATAATATATATATATATATAAAATTTGTATTCAAGAAGAGTGTCCTGACAGATGTCTAAATTGAAGATGGAGATTATTCATATTTAAAAAGAGCCTTGGCTGTTTAAAAGTGTCCTTCCAGAATACCGGTACCTTCTGTTTAATGGCAGAGGATGTCGGAGGCCCATCGAGGATTAAAAAAGTCACCCACCATATGAAAGATATTCAGGACTAGTGCTCCCAGACCACTTTTAAGAAAAGCATTTTTGTTTCAGGTAGTCGGGAATCTGCCTTTGTTTACGCCATCTCCTCAGCTGGAGTTGTATTTGCCATCACCAGGGCCTGTAGCCAAGGAGAATTAAAATCCTGTTCCTGTGATCCCAAGAAGAAGGGAACCGCCAAGGACAGCAAGGGCACCTTCGACTGGGGTGGCTGCAGTGATAACATTGACTACGGGATCAAATTTGCCCGAGCATTTGTGGATGCCAAGGAAAAAAAGGGAAAGGATGCCAGAGCCCTGATGAATCTTCACAACAACAGAGCCGGCAGGAAGGTATGGGAATGCAGCCATGCTCATTTTGAGGACCGCATGGTAGCATGAGTCACTTAAAGCTTATCTTAAGCTTTCCTAGAGAGATAAAATGCTGTGTAGTCACAACTTCCCACTACCCACCCCCCACCCCAGGCCAGAGCTGTTTGTCCTAAGGAAAACCACCAACAGGCTGAGAGATTCCCACCCACACCCCACCTTCTTTCCCATAGCTGATCTGAAGGAGTCCACCCATTGCTTTTGGCGTTATGTTGAGTTGAGGGTTTTATGATCCCTCTGGATACTATCATCAGGCAGTAGATATATTCTGTGGGTTAGGATGACAGTGCTTTCATTCCATATAGCAATGACACATCCAGTGTTTGTTTCTATGGGATGTCAAGATCCAGAGCATCTTCTCCTGCACTTATCATGAAAGTAATTCCTCAGGCATGGTTTGGTGGCTTCTTCTGGACTCAGGGATACTCTCTTTTAAAGCCAAACTCAACTCCAATTCATCAAAGTCCTACTAGGGACCAGAAACCCACTTCGTGGTTTCTGGTAAGAGGACCAGGGGAAGACATGTTTCCTATCCTTTTATCCTGACAAACCTCCTGGACTATGTCCGGTCAGTAGTCACTCTCTAACACCTATTTGTTAGATGAGGAAACTGAGGCCCTCAAGGTGAGCTGATAGGAAAATCAGGACTAGAACTCAGGTTTTGACTTCTAGTCCAGGGATGCTTTGACCTAGAATTAAACCATTTCAATGCCAATATTCAAATCCATTTACAATCTATGTTTCTCTATGTGGTGGCTTGGCTAGAATCACAAAAGAATCTGGATACTGCATTTCAGGCCTTTGTGTAGAAGGCATAAACTGGCTGAACAAACAAGTATTTGGTCAAAACCAATATAAAATAATCTGATTGCCAATGGGAAGAGATAACCATAATTTGTCTTTTATCAACACAACATAAAAATGTGCATGATATTAATATATAAAGAAAAATCAGCATAAAATTGAAAGGCCCCCAGGGGGAGCTTTAATAGGAAAAAGAATAGAAAAGAATGCAGATCTGTTTGGATGAAAACCTTTTTACTAGGCTCCTGGAGAGAACAAATCTCATTTAAAGGAAGTTGGAACGAAAGAATTCTTGCTTAGCAGATGGAGTAAAATGAGTGTGGCCTGAACTGTTTACAAATAGTAACTTTCTTGAACTTTGAAAATCAACATTCCTTATTTTCATGAATTTATGAACTTATAGTGATTACTGCCAAGAATATAGACTACGGTTGAGCAATCCTACAACTATTGGTAATTGCTGTTTGTGCAATGGTTTAGATAAAAAATAATTTGTATTGACCTTTGTTTTGACACTGATAGTGTATATACAAGTTATAAAGTGTGGTGTCTTTGATAGGAGTGTGCTGCTTAATTATTCAAACAGAGCATATAGTTAGATTTCTCTGTTTGGAAAGATGAAGGCATATGGTCTTGCATTGTATCCAAAAGAATCCTGACTTATCAAAATAAATGTTAATTTGTTGTAATAGGTCATTAGATAATGAGTGTTTCAACTCTTCAAGACAATAGGTCTTAGCTATTATATTCTAGGCCCTGAATAAACAGAACTTTTAATGTAAATCACATGATTGTTCACTGTGTAGAGGTGAACAGCTGTCAGACCTCAGATATTCTCCTGCCTACTCTGCAAAACTTAGGAGGCTACTTTTGATTGGAATAAAAATGCACACGCTGACTTTTTAAAATGTGGCTTTAATTAATGGTGGGTGGGCAGACTTTTTCAAGGAGATGCATGATGTCAGTGAATATGAACTTTAATGAGAGTAAATGTATTGAGATAAACATGCGTCTCTAATTCTCTTCTTGCGGTCATCAGACCCCCAGTTCCTACTCCCCCTTCTTACCAGCAGAAGGTCTGTGGAATCAAAATGAGAACAGGCTGGGCTTGTGTTTGAAGGCAGGCCTCCTGAGCTACGCCTCCAACAGGCCCAGGCGGCAACATCAGTCCTTGTTTTTTTTCCCTTCACTTTCTTCTTCTTCTTTGTAGTTTTTAGTATTTTCCAAATTGCCCAATATGTACATCTTCTACTTTTCAAACTGGGAGTGGTGATGGTGGAGAGACCAACATATTTAAAAGAAGAGCCGTCTATTCCAAGATTGTTCTATTTGGCCAATGCTAAAAGTCGGAATTCAACATTGCCATTCATACCTGGCCTTAATTCCCCCCAATACTTGAATGGTTTCATTTATTTATGACGGTGGCTTGTTAGAGCACCCTCATGTGTTTCTATGCCGTATCATCATTTAGATCCTCTGTGCTATAATATGGCTTAATTTAATCACATTTTCAGTGGAATTCATAACTTTTTTTTTCTTCATGTTCTCTTGAGACTCATCTTTGATTGAGTCTAGTAATCCACTTCCAAATAGAACCAAAAAGATAAGTCTACCTGGTTTGAAATCACATACTCTTTCAAAAAGGAAATTCCACAGCTCCCCCCAGCTGTTCTAAAGAAGCCATGCTACAAAAACTTCCAAATTGTATCTTAAGGAAGGCTTAACTAAATTACAAGCAAATGGTACCTGGCCAATATCCACCACTTGTTCCCTTTCATGATTTTATAAAGGGCTTTTAAATTAGTCAAATCTTTCCTCTAAGATAAAATATCATAATTTCTTAAATTTCCCTAAGAGAATCTATACAAAAATAATCCATGTACCAAATCAAATACTGCCCATTTAATCACTCTAGAAATTTCCATGATAGTAAAAAAAACAACATAAAAACATTTTCTCAAAAAGTTTTCTTACTCTAGTGAAAACAGAAATAACATTTGAGATCAGACCCACTTTAATATTAATCTTGCAACACCAGCTCACTGAATTTCAGTTGTTTTTATATGAACTATAAAAAGGTAATGTGTGGGGCTATGAGAAGATAAGTGTAAGGCAAATGACACAGAAACTGGCCTATAGTAGGTGCTCAGTAAAAACTAATTCTTTTCCCATTATTGAAATGATGGTGGTTTGTAATTCAGGCAAGAAATCCCAGCACAAATCATTGTGAACTGCTACTTGGAATCAGTTTGATTGTTCCATCAGTCACTAGACTCATCTTATGTGCAATCCACACATTTATAAAAACAGGCAGATACTATTTTCTAATTTATAAAGTACCATCAAATGTTTTATGATAGGCTTTGCTCAAAACTCTTATAGGAATAAAAATAGCATTAGTAGTTCTACTTTTCAGATGAGAAATGGCTTTAGAGGGATGAAGTGAGTAACCCAGGGTCATATAATCATGAAATGTTGGACTTAGGGTTCAAACCCAATTGTGTTTGCCTGTGGGCACTCCTCTACATTTCTTTATTGTCTCCCTCCCTGGAGAATCTCTATGAAAAACAAACAGTATTTCTATATTTAATAAAAAGAAGAATAAACAGTAGCTGCTGCCCTTAAAAGGGGATTACTTTTTCCCCTTTATGTTTCTTCACATATTTTATAGAATGAATATCTATTCATGTTTAACAACAGGGGGAAATGTTGTTTAAAAGCTGAAAGAATTAACTGCTAGTCATTGTGAGCATGTGCAAAGCACCTTGGCCTTATTTGGGGGATTCACAGAATGTCAACTAATGGCACAGCAAGTTCTCGAGTGCTGTTCCTCTGTGTTGTTGGACTAAACTTGGCTCAACAGATAATTTTCTAAGGAATCACTTTGGGGAAGTCACTATTTTTGGTTCTAATACAGATGCAAAAAAGAATGAGACAATGAAGCCCCTTACCACAGGAAACCAACTTTTAATCAGGGATACAAGTGCAGGGCAGTCACAAGGCAAACTATGCTACCTGGTATCATGGTAAAATCAGTTAGAGGGACAGTGAGCCAAGGAGACAAAGGATGTGTCACAAGAGAACTGGGTGTTTGAGCTGGAGATGAAGATTTCCCATGACTGAGACAGGGAAATGCTTTTCAGGCTAAGGGACTGTATGACAAAGGATGACAGTGGAGCAGAAAGTGCTTCATAAAGTTAGGAATGATGGGGGCTCAGGGGTGGTGGTCAAGACAGAGTTAAGGGGACTTGAAACATGATTCTCAGCCAACTCTGGAGAATCTGAAATACCATCTAGTGACATTTAGATGTCTCTGAAAAGGCAAGAGAAAGGCACTGCATCGTGAAGACTTAAATGTTCAAGTTCAATTTTTATGCAACTGTTGATTTCTCCGGAGTCCAGTTTGAAAGAGTAATAGAGAACAAAGTTCAAACCTTGTATCATATATTTGATTAATGACTTACAAAGTAGATCTACTAGGAAAATTGTGAAATTTCTATCTCCCTGAATTTCAGTTTTAGCCTTCAATATGATCTGATGTAGTAAGCTTCCTGGTGTTTATTAATAATCAGCATATGACACCTCTATTGATATTCATATTTAAAAATAATGGTTAATATTCTTATTGGTCACTCTACTCATTAGGAATTCTTAGCTACAGAAGTTATCTTAACTGAGACAGTATAGAGGGCAGGGCTCTGGAATCAGAAAACTAGCTCTGGTGTTGTGTAAAACCTTGGGCAAGTTACCCTAGTTAGGGTGCACAGATGCATCAGGTTTTAACAAGTCTAAAAGCTAGATACCAGTATTTTCCACATTTTGCATATGAAGAGACAGGGGTTTAATAGAGTGACCACAATTAGCAAATAAATTGACATGATCTAGAATTCTAATTTAACTGGCACCCTGTATTTTTTATGGGAGAAACTCATAGGAGGAGGGGCTGCAGAGTTTCTTCTTGCATGCTCTGCCCAAGAAGTACCCCCAAGGTCAATTCTTGGCAATAGTAGGGCCTCTGAGTGAGGCCCTCTTGTGTGCTGGGACAGAGCAGATAGTTCTAAGTTCCATCCACAAGAAATGCCTCCAAAGTAAACAGAAAATGAATATTGTACAAGATGTAAGTGCAACCTTACAGGCAAGGAAATCTGAGTTCTAATAAAGACTTCAAAGAGTAGATCCCTTGATACCACTTGAAATAACTAATAAAGAAGTAATGGGTCTGACCTCAGAGAACCAGAGTATGATTAAAACAGAAATATACTCTTAAAAGGTAAGGAATATCAATAGGAAATAAAATGATAAAACCACACTGGACTATAGAGCCAGGCTGCATTAACTTCCTATTCTTCCTAACCCTCCCTTCAATAATCTTGAACATCTTTATAGGCACAGATTGCATTTAGCAGATATATGTTTTCTGATTGGTCTCTTTAGGTTATAAAATCAATTCTGCCAGCTGGGCACAGTGGTGCATGCCTGTAATCCCAGCTGGTTGAGAGGCTGAGATAGAACTAAGTTCAATGCCAGTCTTAGCAGGTTAGCAAGACCCTAAGCAACTTAGGGAGATCCTGACTCAAAATAAAAAAAAAATAAATAAAATAAAGGGCTGGGGATGTGGCTCAGTTGTAAAAGTGCCCCTGGGTTAAATCTCCATTATGAAAAACAATCTGTTCTGCCAGCCTCATTCCTGTCCTGTTGGACCCCAAAAGAGTATATACTTGGTACTGTAGATCTTCATATATCATGTGAACAAAAACTAACCAGAAGTAAAGTCCCCAAACAGGGAATAACTCTTAACAAAATTGTTACAGTTTCATGTAAAGTTCCAAATTAATGGAAAATGTTTCTTAGACCTGCCTCATTAGTCAATTAGAATTATTATATACGTGGTTAGTCGATGGTAATGTTCTTGAGTTTCACAAATATAAATTCCACACCTTATATTTTCTAGCTAAGCCCACCCACAGTCACTGTTTTTAAAGGATGACAGTGCTCAAGAAAGCACAATACTTTATTGAAGTTAATAAATGTTTGCATAAGCAAATCAACTGCACAGTTTGCTAATAAATACTCCTTGTTTTTCCAGTTCCAGAGCACGAATAGTTGAAGGGTATAAATTGGTCCAATTTTCAATAACACCTATCTTAGAGATGTGGACCTGTCAAAAGGATTTAATTGTTAATAAATGTAGCTGGCTTTGAGCCAGCATCTGAAAATTAAATAATATATTTTTAATGTGTATTTCCCTCAGGAAATCTGATATGAGACCAGAAACATGTTAGCTGCTTTGTGGAATACACCCAACTGAAAAGTGAAGTACTAACACCTTTTCAAACACTGAAGTTCAACTAAATAGTGTAATTTAAACACACCATGTAAATATCTAAAATAAAAATAAATACTTTTTTTAAGAAAAGATCTAAAATAAATTCTAAATAGGAGTTCTAAGGCAAGGTCAGTTGTTACATTGGCAAATATTTCACACAATATAAAGTGGGTGGCCTGTTGCTCTTAGAAAAGAATTAGTATGTCACAGTACGGCATCCATAAACTCAGCCAAATGCAGGTACCTACTAGAAAAAAACTTCTTATGCTCTGCAAATAAGTTGAAGAAACACCCCAGAAGCTGTTTGGACTCAGTATTCAGAAAAGTTGACTTCGGAAACCATAATTTCATTCTTCTTGGGAGAAGTTTGTCTTTTTAACTGGCAAAGTAATTCTATTCAACAACATTTAAATAGGCAAACATATATACAAAATTATAGGACTCACTGAATTCTGGGAACATGAACTTTGGGGGTTTGAGAACCCCTGTATGAGAAACACTAGAGAGTGAATTAGCACAGATTTTGGTGTTGGACAGTCTGTTTGACTTTTCTCTCTGCCTGAAGGCTTCTACTTCTAGGTGTTTCAGTATCCTTATCTGTAAAATGGGGATAGTAAGAATATATATTTTATGTGTTTGTGTGGATTAAATAAAATAGTGAATATAAAGTTCTTAGCATGGTTTGACATATGGTAACAACCTAATGAATGTCATGCCTCATTATTATACTTTGATAGTAATCTGGGGCAGAGAAATAGAAAATAGAATTATTCCACACAATAAATTCATTTCCTTCTTCCATAGATTTAAAACAACAATAACTTCCAGACTTCTGTCTCTGTGGTATGGGATAGTAATATCTAGAAGTTTTTTTTAAGGACTTTAAAAAGTTTTTTTTTTAAGTTTTTTAAATTCTAACTGTAGAAAATAAGCTCTGCAGATCAAAAGATTAAAATTCTCAAAATCAAAAACTTAAACAATCTGCTAGGATTTTAACATCAATAGAATTATGAGCCTATGGAAGAGTTTTTATTGAGAAAGGTTATACATAAAATTAAAATGGTTACTATGATGCTAGCCACAAAATGAAACCACTGTCCTTAGAAGTCATTAAATTAATTTTTTTTAAAGTGGTCATATCAAATGAGCATGTATGTGTTGACAGGATGTCACAATGTAGAAATTAGATGGGATTCAGGCATATAATGAAGGGATGGGTTGATTAAAAATTGTGCTTCCATATATGTGTGTATAGAAATGACACACTGAAGCCCATTAATTTGTACAAATAATATGCATTAATAAATAAATAAAAGAATTATGCTAGCCAGTTTGGTGATATGAAGAGCCAATGAGGACTTTGAGGGTTAAAGAGAGAAGTATAAGAAAAGTCTGAATGGAATCTTAATGCAACCTGCATTAATAGTTGAAGAAGAGCCAGGCATGGTGGTGCACACCTGTAATCTCAGTGGCTCGGGAGGCTGAGGCAGGAGGATCATGAGTTCAAAGCCAGCCTCAGCAAAAGTGAGGCACTAAGCAACTCAGTAAGACCCTGTCTCTAAATAAAATACAAAATATGGGGTGTGGCTCAGTGGTTGAGGGCCCCTGAGTTCAATCCCCGGTTCCCCATCCCCTAAAAAAAAAAAAAAAAGAGTTACAGAAGGATGCAGAACAAGAGACTTTTTAGAAAAGATTTCAGGAAGCAACATAGAAATCAGGACATAACTGTGCAGCGGGCTCTGCCCTAAGATTCTGAATGAAGCTTTCAGCCTTGCACGTACTGGAGAGAGAAAGCATTGTAATTGATTTTTTGGTGTTCTTTCTCTTTCTATTGTAAAAGCAGGTAGTTGCACATAGCAACCAGAGTAACAAATTGAGCAGTGCAGACAGGTATATCATGAAATGGGAACATTTTCTCCCCTCATAATCATCTCCTTCCAGAACGTCTCAAAGTGCAAACTGACTGAGGCTGTGGGCTAGACATATACACAGTTCCATCTCTCAAACCTCATTAAAATGATAGAAATGGGATAAAAATGGTTTAGATCAACAATGGAGAGAATGGTCAAAAAAATGAAAGAGCTCAACAAATTTCTAATACATGGAAAGCAAATGAAATTGTAAATGATAAAGAAGGATGGAGAAGTCACAGTCTAGAAGAATAAAAGCAGATGGGGAAAATCAGATGGGGCAGTAGTCACGGTGGGAGCCAAGAGGCCCTGAGAAAAATTCAGATATGCCTAAGTACCAGAGAGAAGCACAGACCTGAAAATTGAGATTAAATGAAAAATCCATAGATGAAATCAGGTGCCCCATCTCCTCCCTTCTGCCCGTGAACAGAACTCCTAGAAATCTGGCTCATGTGTGTGTGTGTGTGTGTGTGTGTGTGTGTGTGTGTGTGTCTGTATTACTGGGTAATGAACACAGGGGTACAACCACTGAGATACATCTCTAACCCTTTTTATTTTTAAGACAGGACCTAAGTTGCTGAGGCTGATTTTGAACTTGTGATCCTCCTGTCTCAGCCTCCTGAGTTGCTGGGATTACAGAAGTGGACTACATCTGGCCTAGCAAATCTGGCATTTTATCTCCCAGGCATGCTGTCTTTAAAATACCTCAATGTAGGGCCATGTATAGTGGTGCATACTGTAATTCCCAGCAACTAGGGAGGCTGAAGGAAGAGGATCACAAGTTTGAGGCTGGCATTAGCAATTCATCTCCTGTCATAAAATAAAAAATCAAAAAGAGATGTAGCTCAGTGGTTAAGTGCCCTTGGGTTCAATCCCTGGTATCAAAAAAAAGGTGGGGGGGGGCAAACCACAATACAACAAAATAGCTCCAGAGAAAACCAAATAAATCTCTCAAAAGTAAAACAAATATTTAAAAGAGTTTAAGGAGCTCCATAAACAACTCCCCCCATTTCTCACCTGAGTTTGAAACCAAGTACAAGAAAGTGGACAGATAGATGGCATGAACATGAGTTTCCCTACTCATTAAAAAATTGCACCAGAAGATGTGGCTTCAGCTTACAATGCTTCCTGGCTCCCACCAGAGCAAGGCTGACTCACATCCCTGTCATAGGCTGGGCACTGGAATCCCTGCAGGGGGCATGATGGTGGGAGCTGATCCCAACTCATCTTCTCTATAGGCTGGCAGGTCCCCAAAGAGCAGGAACCTGGATTCACATGCCTTACTCCTTCCTCTAAACTCACTAGCTGGACAAGTCACTTCTCCTCTGGGGAGAAGTGAGTAAGGGGGTGGAGAGAGCTGGAAATGTTGCTCTGGTGGAATTACTTCCTCAAGAGGCCAGAAAGAAAGTACTGGAAAAAATATGAGAAAAATTAAAAGAGAAATAGAGGATCAATTCAGAAGGCTTGACAAGTAACTAATTAGAAGGTCATAAAGAAAGACTTTTAAAAAGTGAAGGTGAGGAAAATACTAAAGAGAATGACTCCATGTTAATGGACCCGATAGTCCAGAATGAATAGCCCTGCTGAGTGTTAGGCAGGATTAATGGGAAAATAAAAAATTCCTGAGGTGTGATATTTCAGAACATGAAGAATAAAGGAAAGACTCCAGAAACTTTCATGGGGTTGGAGGGTAGGCAGATGCAAAGTGAAATGAAAACAAAAACAAATCTATTTTCAAAGAATCAACCAGACGTCACATTTCCCACCTGCAACACTAGAGGCCAAAGCCTTCCAAGTCTTGAGGGAAAATTATTTTTAATTCAGAATTCGATGTCCAGCCAAGCTAGTTAATCAAGTGTGAAGGCTGAATGAAGAGATCTTAGACATGAAAGATTCCAGAAAATGTGTCCACCACGTAACTTGAAGGAGTTACTCAAGAATGTGCTGGAGCAAATGGAAATAATCAACCAAAATGCAGAAAACATGACATCCAGGACAGAGGGTGTCCAGTGATTTGGGGTCTCAGCCTCGGAGACTGTGTAGGTTGAAACAAGAGAATGAAGGATTGCGGAGTACCCTGGTAAATAAGGAGAAGAGATGGAGTACGTGGAATGATTGTGGGATGGAAAACATGAGTCTATAGTCAATACAACTGGTAGCAAGTAAGACTAGAAAACTCCAAATTCCACTCCAAGAACATCTTTCATTGACAGGTTGTGATATTGGATTAGAGATAATAAAATGCAGTCCTGACACAATACTATACTTGGCAGAGCAGTTAACAATATAGTCATCCTTCAATAACTATGGGAGATGGATTTCTGGATCCCCTGTGGATGCTCAATCCAAGCATGCTTAAATTCCTTATATAAAATGGTACAGTATTTGCATATCCTATATATATCTTCCCACATACTTTAAATCATTGCTAGATTACTTCCAATACCTAATAAAATGTCAATTATATGCAAATAGTTGTTATATTAGTGAATAATGACAAGAAAAATTCTGGACATGTTCAGTATAGACACAAACATCATCGGCCTAACTACATAGTACACAAACAAGAAGTGCTCAAACAATGTTCCCACAGTGAGTGCTGGAGAGAGACTGAAGATGTGTGAGACCACTGTGGGATGTGTCTACACATTTCTTCATTCCCCTGGGTTCAGCATAATGCTCTGAATATGCAAATTCAAATTTTGCTTTTTGAAACTTTCTGGTATTTTTTCCCAAATATTTTCAACCTGCAGTTAGTTAATCCATAAATATGGAGGGTCTGCTGAATCATATAGATGTTACTGTTTTCCAGTTTTATAATCAACATCTAGAGATATTATAGGAGACTTAAGTATAGTTACAGAACAGAGGTTCCCTGCTTCTCGCACTCATTCTTTTATTGCCTAATAAAATGTCACCAGCCCCTCCATTGGTGGCTGTGAGTGGGAAGCTCCCACAAACCCTTACCTATTGCCTCCAGAGACTTCATGGTATCCCCCACACTGCAGCCTGCTTCTTTGCTGTGGCTCACCAACCCATCCATCCATCCATCAGTACTTACTTTGTACCCTCCCTGACCACCACCCATCTTTCATTCTCCCTACAATCTCTGCATTGTGGCACATCTTTCTTGGAGGTTCAGACATATTTGAAGCTTAGGTTAGGAAACAACTTCTAATTCAGTATCCAGTTTTCCCTGCTCCTGGATACATAGTGCCAGCCCCTGTCACAGGCCTTTCTCATTGCTCTAGCCTTCCCCAGGCCCTCAGAGTCCTGCCATGGTTCAGGGTTTCTTACCTTCTCTCCCAGCGTCCTGGGTTGTGACACAGTCAGGGCTGCAGATTAGAATCACCAGAGTATCTGCAGGTACTCTCCAGACCTGGGCCCCACGCTACCCAAGGTTCTGATTTACTCAATCTGTAGAGGGGCTGGAAATGATCCCCAGGTGATTTTTATGTGTAGCCAGGAATGCAAACCACTGCTCTGCTCTCTCCAGTTACCAGGGAACTGTCCTCAAATTCATGTAACTTTATTATGTGGAGTTCCCTCTCTTTCCAAATCATGCAGTCTCTCCTACAGCAGCCAGATTGTCAAAGAACTTTTCCCCTTCCTCTGTGTAGTCACACACAAATGCAGATCTTTAAAAAGTAGATAATACCACATATATTCTACATTTAGGTTTTATAACTTGAGTTCCTTCATACCTAGAAGACTGATCTATCTCATTATACAAAGACCATGTAATACTCCATTATTATGAAGCATATACCATAATTTACTTAGCCATTTTCCTATTGATGTATCCTATCTCATATCTCATATCTCATATTTCCTATCTATCTCATATGTCAAATTATCTCATATTTTGCTATTGCTAATTATGCTGCAGTGAACATCCATATTGATGTGTATCCTTTGATATCTGTGCATGTATTTTCAGAGTATAGTTACTGGATCAAAGTTGTGTACATTTAAAATTTGGACAGGTGGGCCAGGTAGCTCAGTTGTAGAGCACTTGCATAGCATGTATAAGATTCTAGGTTTAATCCCAAAAATTAAAAAAAAAAAAGAAAAAGAAGAAAAACAGATGGACATATTGCAAAACTGCTCTTATTTAGATGATGTATCAATGTATTATCCCACCAACAGTTTGTTAAAGTATATCTTTCCCCAGACTCTTACCCCATCAAATATTATTAATCATGTTTTACTATTTGCTAATTTGGTAGGCAAAATTAAAATAACAATGTTGTATAACAGTTTTCATTTCTGTGATTACCAGTGAATTGAACATATTTTTGTTAGTACTTTGTATTGTGAATTACCTGTCCAATGAATTTTTGATGACTATTAACTTGGAAAATACAATGTAATGTACTCCTACTTTCCTGTTTCTCCTCCTACCACCATTATAACAGGCCTATCATATAATCCAGTCAATTCTTATTTCAAGAATAGAGGAAAGCATATTACATATAATTCAAAATTACAGAAAATCCCAATGTGATTTATATTAGGATTTTAAATGTGTTTTTAGAAATATAGATCTGGGAGTGAAGCATATCTGATTCACATCCTAGTCTTGCTTCTTTCTAGCTGACTCTAGGGATTTTACCTTCCTCCCTAAGCCATGATTTTCCTAACTGTAGAACGGGAATAATAACTTACTTTGCCTAATTGTTATAATGTGTGTACCCCCTTCAGGTGTGGACACTGGCACACAGGTAGTTGATAAATGGTTGCTATTGTAATATTGTTATAATGTTGGAATATTGGAATTCAATATTCATTAATTAGGAATCCTCATTGTGAGGTTCTTGGTCCCATATCTTACCCTTATCTCAACTACTCTGAAGCAGGACACCTAGATTTAGATCCCTTTCTCTCTGCTTCTCTGATTGAGCAGAGTTTTGTTCTCTTCAAGGCTAAGGGTTTTCATTTCAAGTCTGCAAATCAGTAAATAGAAGAGATGGGGGTAGCCTCTGATGTGACTGAGCACTGAACTGGCTATGTTAACAGTGTGGGCTGGAGATGTGACAAACCTATTTAGAGAAGTCATGACTCTCCCACAGGGTTAATTATCAGATAAAGCCCATCACTAATCCACAATCAAGAACTGATCTTGATACCAGGTGGAATACATTCAGTGCAAAGTTTCACACTTCAGTAACAAGGAAAACTGATTATCCTGTTATAAGAAGTTTGGAGGTAGGGCAGTTCCCAGCTGGAAACTGCTCCTTGAAAACATCCTCCAGAACCCAGTTCCTGACATCTTTCAAGACAGCATCTGCAGCTTATGGCCTCATCTTGCATTGACTGTCTTCATGTCCCAAGGAGGCTACCTCAAAGAACCACATTAAGAGACAGAAAAAATGCTTTTTCCCCTTTCTTTCTTACAAATTCCCTTAAGATTTCTTATGATATCATATTGGCCCAAATTGAATCATTGAATTTCCCATGCTGAGAAAAATCAGTGGCACGACAGTGAAATGATTTAGGCCACCCTGAACAGAAAGAGACCATCTCTGGAATACATGGCTGCCTGATACCTGAACAAAACTGTTAGTAAGAAGGGAGGAGATGATGGTTGCACAGATGACCAACAGAGCCTGGCACTGCCATGTGGGTTCCTAAGGCTTTATAAGGTGGACTTTGAGTATTTTGAGTTAATATGCAAATCCTTCAATTAATCATATAAAAATCAGCTTTGAAGTTTGCCATCTAGAAATTTAGTGTTACAAGGGGAGGGCAGTCATATTTCCTGTCATTCTTAAAAGCAGGAGTATGACTTAGGAGTCAAGAACCTCATTTTCTAGGAATGCACTTAGAATAAGCATAGATGGAGTCAACTCCAAAGCACTTGGCATGGAGTGGGTTTTGGGTGGTGCTATTCCAGGTCTTAGGAGGGAAGCTCCTGGGAAGAGGGGGCCCACGTGGGGCAGAATGAGAAGCCAGGAGGGCATTCCCAGGGTGTGTGTGTGCCTGAAGTATGCTGTCCAGGTCATCTGGTGAGCCTCATGCCAAATGCCTGGAATATAAAGATATGAGGAGAAGGACATGTGGGGGAGTGTAATTCCAGAGGAATTTCCCTCTGAGATACCCTTTAAAGACACTACATCTTTGTAACATGGAAAGCCAAGCTGGTGGAGTTCTTCCTGCTTATATCTCAGCTCTCAGGTGTAAGAGTACCACAGTCTATAGTAAGAGGCAAAGCTGGAAACACCGTGTGAATGCCAAGGCCCACCTGGGAAGAGTGATCACATCATTCACAGATGAACAGCCTGGGTCCATTGAGGTGTCTGGCCTGTAATTACTCCACCAGCTCTTGAGTGTTTCAGATACATCTCCAGGCACATGAACAAACTGGAACTAACTTCCTGGAATGAATAGCATCCATGCACACCTGGTGGTTGTACTGTAGCCTTGTCAGAAGCTGAGTTTGCAGAAGAGCAAAATGAAGTCATGCATTAGGCCAAATTACCTGGAGCAAGGCTATCAGTGAATGGCAGCCTGGAATATTGAGGGGGGTGGTGGGCAGTGGGGCATAAGTGAGCATGTGAGCTGCAGGGACTTTCACATGGGCTATATGCTAGAGCCACCCCTCTCATACCCCATACCTGGCCAATTATATTAAAATCTTAGGGAGAGGACAAAGAATGGTTGAATCTTCTGCTTGAGTTTAGGAATATTTACCTTAAGAGTTTGTTCAGACTAGCATTTTGGAGAATACCTTCAGAGAAATTTCTGCTTCACTTGCCTATGCCCTCATCCCCCATATCCCTGGCTCAGGGATGCAAATTGCTCAGTGGGCAGGCTTCTCCTTTGTTCTGTTACTAAACAAAGACCAAAGCCACAGTCTGGAGAAATCTCCAGGACCAGGGGTCTCCCCCAAAGCCCTTCTTTGCATCCTCTGTCTTTGGTCACAATTCCTAATCAGCAGTTTAATATTAATAGCTGTTTGAATGGTTAGTATTATAATAACTTGGGAAACATAAATTGGACAAGAGATCAGTGGTAACTAATGGGGGAGGAAAAGAATATCAATTTCAAGGTAGTAAGTTCTATGAAAAAGAGAACAAGAGGAGTTTTTAATCAGAAAGCATGTTCTTCAAAAACATTTTGAAGAAATTCATATTTGCATGTACTATGAATTTGGGAGACTTCGGAATCAGGATTTGCATCCAGCCATTCCACATCCCAGCACTAGAGCTTGGGCAATCATATTCCCTCCCTGATCCCTGGTTTTCTCATCTGTAAAATGGGAAGAGCAGTCTCAGGGCTCTTTTGATCATGGGTGCTGATACTCTCTTCATTTAGGTGAGCCAAGGACAGGGCAGGACAACTCTGACCAAATGGCTCTGGGGATGGTGCAGTGCTGCCAACTCATCCTGAGACCAAAGCAGAAACTTTCCTGGATAATGCTGGGGCCCACTCACCCCTCCCCTCATACCTCACACCCACAGAAAAGGGGCCTTCATTTTAGGAGCCAGCCAAGATGGACTTGTCCCAATTTTCATTGCTTCCTCGTTAGGGAAAAATAGAGCAACCTCATCCCATGGTCTGAGCTGAATCACTTGGCGAGAGTTGAGGGATAATCTTCTTCATTTAATGTCAGCCCCAGTGCAGCCTGGCTCTGCCCTTTATTAACTATTTGCCTTCAGACAAGAGCTTTCTCCCTTCTTTCTTGTTCCTCCTCTGCAAAATGAAAATGTTAATATGGGACTGTCCTGACACCCAAGGTCATTGAGATAGAGTGTGTTCTGCATTGTCACGGTGCCTGGAACACAAAGCACTCCATAAGTAGTAATGGTTATTATTATTATTGGGTTCTTGAAAGATGCAGACTTACAATTTCTTGACTAATTGGAGTACAGCTTGAGCATCCCTCATTTGAAAATCTGAAACTTGAAATACACCAAAATCTGAAACATTTTGAGCACTGATGTGACACCATGAATGGCAAAGTCTACACCTGACCAAATAGGACACAGTCAAACCACAGGTACACTAAAATATTATATAAAGCCCCCTTAAGCTATGTGTATAAGGTGTATATGAACATAAATGAATTTCATGTTTAGACTTGGGTCTATCCCCAAATATCTCATTATCTATCTGCAGATATTTCAAAATCTGAAAAAAAATGAATCCAAAATTCAGAATTTTTCTGATCCCAAGCATTTTGGATAAGGGATATTTACTTAATGGTAAAGGTATACATTTTAAAATAATAAAGCTACATTTATTTAGAAAATATTCTAATTCATTCCTGCACTCTTTAAACTGGTCACATACTCTATTAAATAGTGAACTTTTTTGTTACACTGATAGCCAGTACGATTAACATCTGAATCTTCCCTTCCCCTCCCTACCCACCACCCCTGCCTGCTGCAGTCAGCACAGTGACAAGTGATACTCCAACATCTCCCAGTCATGAGCCCCAGGATCCAGCTCAGTTGCTTCCTGGTTGCTTGGAGATAGGAAAGCTGTGGCTCCCTTGAGGCCTCCTCCTTGAACCTGCCCCTGTCTCTCTGGCAGGCTGTGAAGCGGTTCCTGAAACAGGAGTGCAAATGTCATGGTGTGAGTGGCTCATGCACCCTGAGGACATGCTGGCTGGCCATGGCCGACTTCAGGAAGACAGGCGATTATCTCTGGAGGAAGTACAATGGAGCCATCCAGGTCGTCATGAACCAAGATGGCACTGGTTTCACTGTGGCTAACAAAAGGTTCAAGAAACCGACGAAAAATGACCTCGTGTATTTTGAGAATTCTCCGGACTACTGTATCAGGGACCGAGAGGCAGGTAAGTTCAAAAGAACTTTTTCAACCATCTATATTTTTAGTCTTGACATTTCAGCCTGCTGCCTTTAGGTTCTAAGTTCATATTCTTTATAATTCCTATTGAAAATGCACAGAAAGCTTTCCCAGGCGACTCGAGAAACATGTCAATAATGTGCAGATTCTGGAGAAATGAGAACCCAACAAGAATGTACATGGCAAAAAGTCAAAATATGCAGATTAGCAAAATTTTCCAGCCTGGGCAAAATTCTAGTTAGTAGACTAAGACACCCTGTGTGTAGTACCCAGCATCTTTCATGTGATCCTCAAGCTTCAAGGAGGAAAGTTTTGCAAAGAATCTCTCCTCCCTGCTTACCACTCCCACCTCTATCACTATGGAAAAGGGCTTTAAATTTAGCCTCTTTTGAAGTTTGGCCTATTTAACATTCCCTTGCTCTTTTCAATATACTTAGAAGTTGCTAGTAAGAATTTATTCACATCTCTTGGCCATAAATGGTCAGTATGTAAGGGCTGTGTAAGAGTCACCTCATTTATTAAAGCCATACCCTTTCTAAAGGATGGCACCTTCTCCATCTTGAACTCACTCAGAGTGGGCTCTGTTAGCTTCAACATCACAGCTGTCCCCACCTGTCTGGTTATATACATGTGCATTCTCCACCTCTCACTCCCTGGTCAACACTGAACTCCAGGCTTAGCACCTTCTTTGCAAAGAGTTCAGAGCAAAATAAGATTGAGTCAAAGAAGGAGGTGATGGGAGTCCACAGCCCACTTTGGCTTAGTTAATTTCTTGGTAGAAAACAAGGTATTTCAATATCAGGAAAAAAAATCCTCTGAATTCTTAGATTGCTTTTCATTCCAAAATAATTGCAACAGAAGCAATAAGAAAGCACAGGTGGCAGCTGGCTCCTAAAGTTAGATTGGCCAAGAGGCAAGATTTCCTGGGAATACATAAAAAAGCTTTCGCCTCTTTCTTGCCCTAGAGTGATTGAATTTTTTTCAGATTGTGAGCTACTTCTCTATAGCATGGGAGCAGGTTTGTACATGCAGCCTATGGATTAATGACTGTTGAACACAGGGACCAGATGCTATGCCCCACCGCATTCCAGACCTATAACAAGTCATCCTACCTGTCAGGCCAAACTTTCAGCCAAATCACTATGAAACCTATGCTTTTAATCAGAATTGTCCTCAGGGTCTGCCTGTAACTAGGTGTTTAACCTCTGCTTCCTTGAACAGGACATGAGAATGACAGTATCTTGATAATTTTAGTTCCTATGACTTGAATACTGTGTGCTGATTACTGGGTTAAGATCAATGTATGCATGGTCCTATTGAATCTGTGGAGCAGCCCTGTGACATCAGCACATTGGAACTTGTTACTGGAAAAAAAAAATGGATAAAAAGAGGGACACTCCTAGATAGTCAACACCAACCAAGAAATTCACAACTTAATTTTTTAAGTCAGATAAGCAGTCCTAGATATCATCGAGCCCATTGTACCGATAAGAAAAGTGAATGACATGCTCACAATCTCATGGATAGGAGAGGACAGATGTCTGGCCCCAGGCTGTGCTTTGACCCTGAAACCACATATGTTCCTCACCTATCTTCCATGCAGAAAGACTTTTCAAAGCAAAAAAAATCTCATGTTGAATAACAGAGGACATGCCTGCTTCCAACATATCTTTTCTGGTTTTTTGGATTGAAGTTGTACTTGATGAATATTTGTTTACTGGATATTCAGTGAAATAAGGGTGAAATAAGGGCCAGACTTTTCTTTGTCCCACAGAGGTGATTCTGCATCTAATCCTTACTACCTTTTCAAATTACTAAATTATTCTTGCATACTTTGCTCTTTCTATTCCCTACATTAAAATAAATTCTGTTTCTTGGTCTTAAAACAGCAGACATGTCTGTAATACCCACCACATGCCGCTCTCACAGGGTGTCTGTAATGTTTTGTTATTATCCCATTTTATGGGAGAGGAAACTGAAGCTCCAAGAGACTAAGAATTTTGCCTAATGACTTGTAGTTAGTAAAAGGCTGAACAGGGACTGTCAGTCTGTCCTTTCTACCATTTTACTCTGCCTTCAGCCACATCAGGCACAGAATACATAGTTGCAGGGGCTTTCCGAGGAAAGCTACGTAATTTATTAACTCTTTTATTTTTATTCTATCTTAGACACATTTTTAGCTTCTTTGACTTGAAAAGAAGTGAATTTTTTTAGTTTTTGGTTGGTGTTATAACTAGGAGCCACCCTGTTTTCCTCCTCTTCTCCCGCCTCCTTCTTTTCCTCATTTTCTTCATATCCTTAATTAACCAGCTCCAATATACTGGAGATCAGATCTCCAGGAAGATTCCTAGATTATTTGTAAATTATCTGAACTAAAATCAATTAATACCTTCCTCAGCAGAGGGCAAGAAAAAGTTATCCATGTAAACCTTGCGATGTTTCTTTTTCATTCTGTTGACTACAGATGATAGTTCTAGTAAAAAGATGATTCAGAATGTTTCATATCATGTAGGCAAGAGTCCAGTTTGTTAAAATAATATTTTTTCTATCATTCACATTTGGAGTCCTATACACGTAGCCACAGGTAAGAGATGCTGATGTTCTCTGAGAAAGCCTCAACTCATTTGTCTGCTCAGGGGATGGTGTTTGGTTGTGTGACTGATGGCCTTCTAAAGATGAGGCTTCACTCTGGCTAGGACAAACTTCTGTGGTCAACACAGCTGGTCAACACAGTTCTAGAAGTTTTTGGTATGGAATCATCCTGAAGTACCTTCTAACCTCTGTGTGTTAGGGCATAGAGATGTGACAGAGAATTGTAAGACCTGGTTCTAACTCACAGTGGCTGTGGGAGCCTTTTCTTTCTGTGAAATGAAGGTGTTGGGTCAGTGCTGACGACTGGTCAGTCTACATTAAGGAACCACCCAGCTTATGTGAGCATGTTGAGAAGCACACACTGGGGGCCCCTCTGCCTGCACTAGAATCGCATTAGGAAGAATCTGTTTTCTAGTAAATGGAACTTTCCCATGTTCAAAATGGGTTACATTATGAGTTGTCAGGCTCAAAAACAGGTCAAATATTTGCAGTAAAATTTAACCTCAAGTAATATCCAATTTCTTTTTTAAATTTTATTTTTTAACTATCATTTATTTTCCCTTCCCTACATTTTATCTCATACTATCCATTCTACTTTGTTGTTTTGTTTTGTTTCTTTTTAAATCATTCACATTTAATATCCAACTTCTTGAGCTCCTTCCACTTGCCCGCACTAGAAGCATAGTGGTGGTGAGCAGGTTGAATATCATCAAGTCATCTGTATTTGGAACTGATTGGTCTTACTCCTTGCTTCCTGCTCAAGTCACTCATGGGCAGACATGAGTCAGCTTGCTTTGTCAATTAGATCTGTGCTGTGGCTAAAGTGGATAAAGTCTTCAGATTTAGTCTACTATTTTCCATAATTAGGGTCTCTTGAAAGACTCATGAATCAGGGTCTGTTCCTGAGATTCTCCATGCTTTTCATATTTAAGCACATCTGAGTTTGAAAAATCAATGATTTAGACAGTGCATGATCCTGGTTTGCCTGTAAGTATTAGGGGAGAAGTCCAGTAAAACATTCTATTTTCTTGGAGTACCCATCTCTTAAAAGGGGGGATTTTTTTTCTTTATTTGAAGAGCTCTAAATAAACATCAGCCCCAAAATACCCCTGCCTTGGCTCACCCAGCATAAGAGGGTCATTCTTTTGCATTTGTGCCCTCCATGTTCAGAAAACCTCTTACACTGCAAGTAATTCATTAAAATGATTTTGGCCATCGAAGCATTCACTGGAATTAGCTTGACGTCCTGAAATGATGATACCAAGACTACAGAGAAGCATCACAGAGTGGAGACCCTGGGGTGTTTGTGGTATGCCCAGACTTCACTGGGATCCATGCTGGGAGCATGGGTTAATTCCCACTCAGAGGCAGGCCTGCATGACACACCTTACATGCATCTCCCTGACTCCTCACAGCACTCTCCTCCATTTCCAGAGAAGGAAAATGAGTCTCCAAGAAGTTATTTCACTTGCCCAAGATCATGTGGCCTGTAAGTGATGAACAAACAAAATACATAAAAATCAAAACAAAAATCCATACCTTTCTTGTTATACCATGTACCTTCAGAAATGTGGGTGGTGGTAGGTGGGAGCAGGGGTCCTCCTTAATAAAGAAGCATCTTGAGGACATAGGAATTTAATGAGGAGAGGTGCCCATAAAGTGATGAGGTCAACAGGGACCAGAATTAAGCACCCAGGTTGCCTTGAAATTTTTTTCAATTAGAAACCCTTTAAGTTTTTAACATCATTAGTGTCTTTAACTGTTCCTAAATAAGAGTAAGCCAAAATAAACAAATAAATAAATACCAAAGAACATATTATTGTGGCAATAATAATAAGCCATTTCCCCCTAGTCTTCAATTGAAAAAAGTGAAGGTTCTGATGGTCAACTATAAATATTCCTTCATGTAGCCCAGATTTGAAGAGTGGGAAACACCAAGTGTCGTGCATGTGACATTTTGCAGGCCAAACTGGAGGCCAGGTCTGGGAAGCAGGGCTTTCTGGGAGGAGTGTAGTTATCTACTCTGGTTATTGCCCCAGGCATCTGTAAATCAAAGAAACCCTTCAGTTAGAGATAGGTGCATCTCTAAGTAAGGAATGCTACTATCCACTCACAGAAAGCATCTGTACCTAATCACAGGCCACTTTCACTGTTTATGATGTAAAACCCTGACCTGGGTCAGAGGTCACCCTGAGGTCTCCTCTCCAACTATAGGAAACAAGCAGTCCTCCACTTCTTCTCCAGTCAAGTTCAAAAACACATGGAACTCAGCAGGTGTGCAACTTGTTGCCTGCTGAAAACCTGATACCTGGCTGACAGCTGCAGGCTGCGGATGGTGTAAGCTCTCAAGTATCAATGTTTTTCCTACATAAATTATATTTGGCAAACAGAACTCAAAACCCATGAGAACCCAGTCCCAATCATGGTGTTCAGAGATTGGTGTTCTTCACATGCCTTGTGGTGCAGCCTGGTTTGCAAAAAAACTTGTCAATGCAGATTGTGGCCCATGAGCTGATTTAAAAGCAAGAGAACAACGTGTTAGTCCATGGGTAGACCCTACTTACATAGTAATATTTTCAATTTGCACCACTCCATCATGGATCCCTCTTCACTGAATACATATTTATTGAGATTCTTCTATGTGCCAGACACAGAAGCCCCAGAAATGCAAAGAGGGGGAAGGCAGGATTGATCCTTACCCTCATGGCTTCATTGCTCTCATGGCTCTTATAGACAAGCCAGGCAGCAACCAGGCAAGGGGACACATTCTGGATGGTAAGGAATCCTCAAGCTTGGATAGAAAGGGTTGTTTCTTAGGCTTCAGTCCTTGATTCGTTACTCTGCACAAGGTCTCACCTTGGAGTTGCCATTTGGCAACATAGAAATTAAGTTATTCATCTCTTTCTGATTTAAAACTTACAGAAATCATTGAGTTGATATCTGAAAGGCACCAAGACAGATCCAAAGAGAACTTGATGAAAAATATTTTGATGAAGCTCATAAGTCATTATTTTCATAGGTAATTTTTGATTGTTATTTAGTTAATACTAAACACTGTACATCCTCTTTTCAAACTCCTAAGTGCCTACAATATAATTATTCTTTCCCTCCTTAAAACGCTATTTTCTTGACTTTAATAACACCACACTCTTCTGATTTTCCTCCATCCCCAATAACTAGCCTTCCTCAATCTCAGTGTCTAATTTCTTCTTTTATACATCTACAGTTGGCAAATTTTACAAAGCTCAGTCTAAACACTCTTTCTTTGTGTGTACCTTCTTTTCTTAATTTATTTTTATTCTAATTTATTATATATGACAGCAGAATGTATTACAATTCATATTAAACATATAGAAAACATTTTTTATATCTCTGGTTCTATACAAAGTTTATTCACACCATTCATGTCTTTATACACATACGTAGGGTAATGATATCTGTCTCATTCCAACATCTTTTCTACCTCCAACCCCCTCTTTCCCTTCCCACCCCTTTGCCCTATCTAGAGTTCATCTAATACTCCCATGCTTCCTCTCCCAACCCCACTATGAATCAGCCTCTTTATATCAGAGAAAACAAACATTCAGCATTTGTTTTTTGGGGATTAGTAACTTCACTTATCATTATATTCTCCAACTCCATCCATTTACCTGCAGATGCCATGATTTTATTCTCTTTTATTGCTGAGTAATATTCCATTGTGTATGTATACCACATTTTCTTTATCCATTCATCTACTGAAGGACATCTAGTTTGGTTCCACAGTTTAGCTATTGTGAATTGTGCTGCTATAAACAGTGATGTGGCTGCATCACTATAATATGCTCATTTATTGATTATTGATTTTAATTCTTGCACTTTAGGAGTCTTATTAAGGAAGTTGGGGCCTAAACCAACATGATAGAGTTTGGGGCCTACTCTTTCATGTGGCCTTCTCTATTCCTGTTGCTATCCCTGTCCTCATCTGTGTCCGGTAGCCTCACCCTGTATCCGTTCCCTCATCTGCAGCTTAAATTTCTCACACTTACATCAATTGGCTTCTGTTCAAAACTGAACTCCTGATTTGCCCAATTTTTGAAACTTATTTTCCCCTAGTCTTTCCCTTCTCAGGAAATGGCAATACCATCTACTCTGGTGGTCAAGTCACAAACCTGCAGGTTATTAGTTAAAGCCCCTTCTCTCTTTCCTCCATCACCAAATCTATCATGAGGACCTCTTAAAATGAATGCAGATTCCATCCTCTTCTCCATCTTCATGCCATCCCCTTGGCCAAAACAGAGCTCAAGCTCTGTTCTTTCATTCACAGCATGTGCCACAGTGTTTAGTTAATTAGTTACCTCTCTGTTCCACTGGACTCCAGTGGGGATTCCACGATGACAGGAACTCTGTCTTATTCACTGAATCTCCATTACCTAGCATTGAATTGAAGGAATGGAAGTTATAAACAACATAGAATATTTCAACTAGATTACCCGGATTCTTAGGTATATTGGTGCAGCTTCATAGCCTAAAGATGGCTTGGTTTCTTTATAGGGAATTACAAAGCATGTCTTCTCATCACCTGATTACCTTTTCACACACAAATTTATAAAACTTCTCATTTACGTGAAAGTGTTAAATGAAAAATTTCCCTCATATTGAAGTGCATTAGTATGGCATTGATAGAGCTTCAGATATTGCTTGCTAGCCATTTCCCTGGTTGAGAAAAAAGGTCCCAAGTAAACACAGTAGCAAACTGTGCCTACTGCTTTTAGTGGCCATCAGATACTCAGTTAATTTACCCTTCATTTACTACTGTCATTGGGATTGCTGGGTAGTTCATCTGATTTTATTGTTAACATAAGCAAAAAGAGTTTTTATGTCCATGCCATTTTATGTTATGAGGAGGATCTATAGAACTGTGTTCTTTTTCAAAATATAAATACTTAGAAGAATTATTCTAAGTATATGCTAAAATATACCTTAATTTGAATTGACAGTAGCAATCAGATTAAATTTGGGAAAACTGAAAAAAAGTAACTTTTAAAAAAATGAAGAGTTCATTTTCTTATTTCTAACCCTTTGACCTAATTTTACTACTAACAATCAAGAATTTACCAAATAGATGTGGTTTGGGGATGGAAGGGTTAGGAAACAACTAATTTCTAATTACCATATTAATGTGTTACAAACAAATGGATGATATTAAAGTATATTAAATAATTAATTTGATTACTTCATTTAAACTTTCCCCACAAAATTAATTTTTCACTTGTAAATCTCTTCTTTAAACTTAGGTAAATTTTACTATATTAGGGAAAGAGTCCAGCATTATGGATAAGGAGACTGTGTTGCTACAAATTGCTAACTATTGCTGTTTCTGCTGATTAGTAATAGGGTAGCCATGGACAAATTAACTTCTCTGTGTCTCTTAAGATAAAGTACTTTATCTAGTGGTTTTTAAGGTTCTTATGATTCAATAACTAAATGAATTTTAATTCATTATACTCTGCTTACAATAATAGAACCTTAACTTGATGCCACAAACTCCCTTAAGTTATCATTCTGAATTTCTATCATTTAAAAACATGTGCCACATTTCTTTTATGTGTTCTCTATCTACTCAGAGCAGTCATTTGAAGAGACAAGGTTTAACTGTTCTGCTTCCACCAGGTGCCTGAGGACTGGGCGATCACTCTCTGGAGAAGGGTACCCTCCCCTCCCTGGGCCAAAGGGAAGCCTGTTCTAGAGTTCTTAAGGAATTGTTTTTAGTTTAATAAATCAGCAAATATTTGTTGATAACCTGAGCATTATGCAGGATATAGAAGAAAGGATAAGATCCAGCTCTTGTTCTTGGGCAAACAAGATGCATGAGAAATAACCAAACATTTCAAGCCAATACTTGAGCCCAGTTGCAGGACACGGGCTTGAAGCAGAGGTGCCCTGTGGAAGACACTCCAGTAGGCCCGAATCTTGAAGCATAGGAAGACTTTCCGTGGAAAGGAGGGTAAGGAAAGCCAACATAGGAAATGAGAGTAACTCTTAAGGAGAAAGTCTTCATGGTTCCTTCAGTGGGACAGTGAGGAGATGGCCTGCTTAGAGGGTACAGGTAGGATAGAAAATAACTGTGGGTAGGGTGGGAATGCCAGATATGGAAAGCCTCACAAAGTCCTGCCATAGCATTAATTCCATTAAAAGATGTGCTAATTTAATGGGACAAGGTTTTCCTGTGCCAAACTTTTTCACATCATGAAAATCTTGAATAAAATCATCTGAGATAAGTGCAGATATCGTCTTGCCCAAGTAGCGTTAGCTGTGGAATCCTTAACGTGAGGAAGGGCAAACCTTGCAAGTAGATGAATGTGCGGTCTCTAACATTTGCTCAGTAACATTCCTTTGTTCCCTCAATAAATCTGTGTCATTACTGACAATGTGTAAGTCAACCAGAGGAGAAACAGCCTATTGGATGACAGGCTTAAGTGAATCTTGCTTTATGCCCTAATGGTCAACATATGGGCCTCTGTCAGCCTGAGTGGCAGGAATTTCCAAAGACATGGGCCTATCCAGAGAGAGAGAACACACACTAGAGCGCCCTTCCTCCAGGTCCCAGAGGTATGGGTCTGGGAACTATTAGCCAAAGCCCTCTGTTCCTCCTCTGCTGTCAGGAAGATGCATGTTGGTGGAGACAGAAATGTTTTTACACTGGGAACCCTGACTCCATTATTAATTTTATAGCTCTGGGGACGGTATGCTCGATTCTGTAAAGCTCCCTCGGCACTGCCTCACCAAAGTATGTTATGTGGTCCCTAACACATGTGATTTAGAAACTCAGACTCTTCTTCTCTTTCCCCTGGTGCCTATGTGAGCTCTTGAGTGAGTTGGGATGGGGACAGTATAGATGGGGAGGAGAAACATATATTTGGCCAGAAGCAGCTCCTTCCCCCAGCTGAGGCACTGGCAGACCTTCCAGAGTCCGCCTGGACCTGCACACTGAGTTTAGGTAGAAGATCTCAGTAATTGTTTGGGGTAAAGATGACAAGAGGGCAGTCTTTGTGTCTGGGGGTTGGGCTCTGTCCTGGGCCAGTCTCCAATGGGGGCATACTTCATAGCCAAAGCAATGGGATAGCATGGTACAATGCACCTCACACATGCAAATGCTCCAGACACTTTGGACCTCTACTTGTAAACAAAGAGGGAAAAACTGGTGGACAAAGGGAAATAGAGGGCAGAGAATTTGAAAGAAGGAGAATGAAGGAAGATAAGGGGGCAGAAAGGAAACGGTGAACTTCTATCCTACTCATTTTTGAAAATATGAAAACTTGCCCTTATAGGTTTAAGGCAGTTAGGTATAGCTGGGTTTCTATCCTCTGTGATTCCCATCATGGCCCAAATAGGGGAGTGAGTGACTCATTAAATATATGTTCATATATTATTGGGGGGGGGATATCTAAAATTTTATATGTCCCAAACAAGTAGGCACATCATAAAACTCAGTGGCTCTCTTTCACCAAACACACATACACACACACACACACACACACAATTTTGATTCTGATCTTTTATTTTAAGCATAATGGTGAAGCTCTCTGACAGGAGGTTGGTAAGACAGTGTAGACCTGCTGCTCTCAATAATAATGAGTCTTTGTTATGATTCCATTAAAGGAAACCAGTACAAGCAAATTTTATATAGATTCTGCACTCTAAAAATGCTCTTTTCAGAGTTTTGATGAAATGGATCTATGTTCTGCTAAAATGGCAGCAAGCATCCGAACTGCCCTTCTGCCCTATAGTTTGTCATTAGATCTAATAAGATCCATATCCCAAAGCAGGGCCAATTTGCAGTCTATAGCCAGGCATCCTCTCCTACTTCATAGACACCCTCCCCCTCCGCCTCAGCCCATTCCCTGGTATCCTGATACCTCAGGGGGGCCCATTAAGACTCCAGGCTGCGACTTCACCCTTTTTCCCACATCAGGGGCTCTCACTCCTCAAAAATCCTCTCTCATCTTGCTTCTCCTGGGCCCTCATTACACCCTGTGTGGGCAGCCAGCAGAGAGTGGCATGTCCAGATTCCCTGTGTTTCTCTGCATTTTCTAGCCGAGCACTGAACTACTGAGACATTTCATTGCCAGCCTTTGTTTCCTTTACTGAAACCACTTTTAACTTCAACCATGCCAGTGGTTATTGCTGTGTCTGCTCCTCTCTGAGTTCTGATGGTGTTGAGGTCACTTCACTGAGCAATCTCTCTGTTTAGAGTCCAGACCAATTTCGTGCATTTAGGGAACCCATGAGCATTACACAAGACTGAGTGAGCACACCACTCAGACCTTGTTAGCCTTTGAGCCACTGTGGACTCAGGAACAAGACCCTGGAATCTCTTATCCCCCTAAGCCTCACAGCCCCAAAGGGGATAAATATTCTAACATATAGTAATATATTCATGCTTTGATATTGTAGGTCAGTGGAAGTGAAGAATGTTTACTGGTGGGCAAGGTTTATGAACAAAACACAAAAAGTTAGAAATTTAGAATCACCTCTGTTACGCCAAGCAAAAGTCCTTTCTCACCTGTTGGGGCTCCCTCAAACCTATGATTTCAATTACCACTTCTAGATAAAAGTTTCCAAATCCACATCTCTATCCCAACCTCCCTCTTGAGTCCCAGACAGGGTTTTCAGTCATTTCTACCTGATAACCCACAGCCACGGCAATCTCAACATGCTGAAAATTTAAGCTCCTTATCTTTGCTCAAAGTTTGTTCCTTCCAGGCATTTCTCACCTTAGGGAATCCCCAGCATCAATATAGTCACCCAAGAAAGAACCTTAAAGTCACTCCTGATGCCTCTATCCCCCCATCCATCTGTTAGTCACCATGTCTTGTTGGTCCTGCCTCCTCAACTTCTGTTGTTCACTAACCTCTCCCATTGCACCACCACCCTCTCAAGCCAGCCTGCCTCGAGTCCCCCCAGAGCACTTGGTGGGTCCCTGCCCTGAGTCTGACCTGTTTCATGTCACTCAACCCCAGAACATTGATGATCCTTCTGAAACATGAATCATACAGTGTTGCCCTTTTTTTCAACACTATAATCATATAGTGTTGAAACCCTCAATAGAATTCCTTTGCCCTAGCCAGGCACAGTGCTACATGCCTGTAATCCCAGAGGCTGGGGAGGCTGAGGCAGGAGGATCATGAGTTCAAAGCCAGCCTCAGCAAAAGCAAGGTGCTAAGCAACTCAGTGAGACCCTGTCTTTAAATAAAATACAAAACAGGGCTGGGGATGTGACTCAGTGGTTGAGTGCCCTGAGTTCAATTCCCAGTAACCACTGCCTCCTACCCCGCCAAAAAAAGAATTCCTTTGCCCTCAGGTTGAAGTTTAAACCCTTTCTGACATTACTCAAAGCCATTCACGGTAAGCCTCTTCTCACCTCTCCAACCTCAACTCTTGATTCTCTCCCCTTATGCCATATTCTGGTCTGGGGAATACCTCTCTCCTCATTTGTTTCGGAGAGCTTTCCTGGCCTTGGCACATGTGGCCCTCCTCCTCCTCTCCACCGCCACCACCTTCTTGTTATTGAAATAGACCACACATGCAGGGATGTGCACATGCCGCACATACACATTTTCTCAAATGAACATACCCACGAACCTGTGCCCATGGGAATCAAGGAACAGAAGAGGCTCGGCATTCGAGAAGCCTCCCTCATCCTCCTTTTCTCTCTACCCTCCGAGAAATCACTAGCCTGACTTTGAATATCATTGACCAGTTTTCCCCATTTTTGTTCTTCATGTGCAAACCTAGTCTAAAATGAAAACCTTGTGTTCGATGTCTGTTGCTGTGTCACAGACTATGAAGGAACGTTATGGCCTGAACCAACCTTGAATCCTCAGCTTGGGCCTCAGCAGTGCTTGCAGCTGTGCCCTTTTTCATCCACTTCATTATCAAGTTTCTTGAACACTTGGCTCATAGGCTCTGCCCTCATGTCCTCTCCTCCCATTCGCTCTTCTACCACAACATTGTCTGGATCATCCACTGAAACTGTTCTCATCATATGGCACCAGTCATCTCTTGCTGTGGAGCCAGTTTCCAGTATTCCTATTTGACACCTCTACCTCCCCACCCCAAAATTCGGTAAATCACCAAGTTCTGGTGCTTCACCCTGTGGCCTGTCGGGTACTGGTCTACTTCTGTCCACACTCATTGTTTTTTGCCTAGACTGTGACCCAGCCTCAAGGTTTACCTCCCTGCCCCCAGCCATGCTTCCAGACTTACCATTCTGGTATGTTTTCCCTTAATTAAAAGTCTGGCCTAGCTTACCACCCACCAAGGAGTGAAGTACAAGCTGTAGCCAGGCATGAGCTTGCTGATGCTCTAGTCTCCTTTTCTATGCTTTTTGCCTAAGAGTCATCCTGTTCCTTAGCACACTCATGAACTTGCCCTTGAATCTGCACTCTTGAGAGCTTGTCCTTGGAATTTCCTCTAGGACATTCTCTCTTATTCTGGGATGCCTTTTACCTTGTTTATTCCCTGCAAATCTTATCCTCTGCATCCTGTCTCTAATGCCACCTTTTCTGTAAAACCAAGCAGTTGAGGACCCTTTTTCTGGTCCTGTCTTCTACTATTAATACCAAAAATATAATTATTATAATATGGTTGGCCCATGGCCCCTTGAACATATGTTTTTTGGGGAAGCTAACAGTGCCTAACACATAATAGGTACTCAATAAACACTTGCTAAGTGATTGGATGGTTAACATTTATAGAGCACTTATGCCACACGCTTTCACACATTATCTTATTCCGTCCCCACACAAGCCTTTTGAGGAAGGAACTGCTTTTATCCCAGTTTTGCATGAGAGGAAACTGAAGCTTAATGAGATTAAGTAACTTGTCCACGATCACACAATATACGCATATCAGCTCTATGACTGAACTCTGAATTGTCCATGCTCTAAATAACCTCACTGTACCGTCTTTGAGCTTTGTCTGCTGTGCTACTTTGCACATGACTCTACTGTGGTTTTCAGTAGGCCCTGAGCAAATGAAACAATTTTCCAAACGTAGTGGAAGCATCTCTTCCCACACATTTATCTTGCGCTGTGTTTTGAATCCCCTGAATATAAGAACTCGGTCCTATTTATTTTATTCCCTCCCTCCCCGCAAAACCCCAGGCAGCCAACACAGCATCTTACACATGTTTGTGTTCACTAAATGTTTATTGAATGCAATAATGGGTGTGCTGTTAAGAGGCAGCATTTGGCAGCGAGTCCTTTTTGCACAATCAGTGATTTTGAGGATCATCCTGATGGTTGTCCCCCAATCCAGGCCCAGCTGCTGCTGCTTCTAACCCTTTGCTTCTTCAGCATGATGTAGGCTTGGGGCCACCCCTGGCTGACCCACCCTCCACCCTGGCTCCGGCCCTCTGCCATCCTTCCTGTCCTCATGAAATTCCTCTGCCTGTCTTCCTGCTCTCGGCGGCTGATCAGGCAGAGTTGTTCTGCCCCCACCCCTGCTCTTCTTGACCCCACGCCCTGCTTGAACCCTACAGCTTCCCTGGTCACTCTGAACAGGCAAGGCAACATGACATTTATGTAGATAATTCTAACACAGAGCAGTTTGAGATAAACAGAGTGTCACGAGGCATTGTACAAATTGTGAAAAGGGAGACATTCCTGGTTCAGTGATGGAGCAACTGAACACAAGCTAAATCACCATGTTTTCCATCCTGATATAAGGGTTTTTCCCCCCCAATAAGGAGTTTGGCTTCTCTAGTTTGTCAATTATTTATTATTGTTGATTGCAAGTAATAGAAATGGGAGCAGTTTAAGCTAAAAGGGAACAATTATTAGAAGAATACAGTCTCTAGGAACTCAAAGGTTGGAGACCAGCCAGGCCTCCAGGAGAAATGGAAGCAGAACCAGAAAATAGTCTAGCGTCAGGCAGTATTCTCTTTCCCTGTCCCATCTTTGCTATCTCTGTGTATTCACTTCATTCCTGTCTTTCTCTGGATCTCTGCTAGTCCACAGACCTCATCACAGAACATGATTGCCATGGAGGTAGTGACTATCAAAATCACACAGCCCCATGGAAATCTGCCTGATTAGCTGCACACAAGTCAGGTACGCACCCTTGGTCCACTCATCCAGTGCCAGTGAGGAGGGTAATGTTCAACATGGCTGCCGGGGTGCTGAGCTCCGTGAAAGAAATGGAAAGGGTCATTATTAGCTGAGAAAACTCTCCCAAAATGTCCACTAAACTTGGTTCTGCTGTTTGATAATGCTATTGTAAAAGACTTATGTGTGTTTCCCCAGAAATAGAGCGAATTAAGAGGCTTTCTGTCTTTTTCATTCTTTTTCAGAAAGCGAATACATATAGATTACCATTTAGCAAACATTTCCCTGATTAGCAAAGATGACTTTCCACTTGTAATTCCTAACAGGTTTTTAATGCAGGTTCTGTTCTGTGAAGGCCATGAATCGTGGCCTCAACAGGTACCTCCCACATGTCTCTGTAGCCTGCTTGATTGCCTAGGATGGGGGAGATAAACCAGGCAGGGCTGGTCCCTCCCTCCCCAGGGTTTCACACAAATGATGTCTACTTCTCCCCACCAGCAACCAGAGTTCCAGTTTTTTTCTAATAAGCTTTTAGTGTAAGCAGGTCTGGGGAGGTGGATTTTCCTCCCTTTGTGGATTCTATACCCCTACAAATTTGGAAAGAACTAACCTTGGTCACTGCTTCTTTTAATATGGTTTGAGGTTGGGAGAGAGGGAATCAGGATCTGGCTTTGCCCACCCAATGATGCTTTTACCCAAGGCCAGGTAAAACTACTCTGAAATTCAGAGCTGAATTCAGGTTGCCCAAGGCAAACCCAAAGTTTCATGACCCTCCTTCCTGAATTCTGTCCTCCTGGCCCCTGCAAGCTCCCTGCAGCTTCTGGAAATGATATGATCAGCTGCATGGACCCATAAAGCAGGGTTACAGCACCAGGCTGTGTAGAGGTGGGGCCGGGGCCCTGTACCAGAGGATGGACCTCCTGCTTCTCCTCCTGAGACATATTGTAATCCACTCAAACCCTTTCAATGACACCTCCCTGGGTTGTCTTCCAGGCTCCCTGGGTACAGCAGGCCGTGTGTGCAACCTGACTTCCAGAGGCATGGACAGCTGTGAAGTCATGTGCTGCGGCAGAGGCTATGACACCTCCCGCATCACCCGGATGACCAAGTGCGAGTGTAAGTTCCACTGGTGCTGCGCCGTGCGCTGTCAAGACTGCCTGGAAGCCCTGGATGTGCACACATGCAAGGCTCCCAAGAATGCTGACTGGACGACCTCCACATGACTCCAGAGGACCTCACTGTCCACCTTCCTTCCTGCAAGGACTCCATTGGATCTGCAAGGACACTGGACCTCTGGGTTGTTTCCGGGGGGATATTTCCTAAGGCATGTGGCCTTTGTCTCAACAGAAGTCTTTTCTCCCTTGCTGGGGCCTCCAGGACATAAAGTATACCCTATTCTGTCTGTCTTCCAGCATTCTGGGGTCACCTCTCTTCCTGGTAAGTTCTGTTTGGAAATGGCATGACAGGTTCTTAGAGAGGGAGAGCGATGGGCCCCAACCTCTGTCACCTAGACTCTTTCTCTTTTTTGAGCAGCTGTCCAGGGGCAAAGAGCGTCTCAAAGTAGCTTTCTCCGAGTCTTCCAATAAATGCTCACAGCTAAGAGATTCCATACTTCCCTCTGGGAAATGAGGAAAGTATAATCAACGGCCACCAAATTAACTTTAATTTTTGAAAAGACCAAGCAAAGCTTTTGTCTGATTGAGTAATGTCCGAAGCTACCATGCCCAGGGGTAATTGGCAATTGTTTGAAGAAAGGATGGCTTTCAATAAACTTCAGTTTTAAAATGCATACTTTTCAAGGCATTTATTGCCATATTAAACTCTGATGTAACAAAGTGGGAATGTGTATCCTTTGGTATGATGGTGTTTTGAATCTTCACAATAGCCAAATCCACAGAGAGTAATTGCTATGCATGACTGTCTCCTCCATATTAAAGAATCTTTAGAAATGAGACTTCACTAGGATCTGAAGGGAATTCATAGGAAGATGGACCATCCAGCCATATTCTGTAACTATTGGGTGAATATGGTGGGAAATAATTTAGTAAGTGGAATATCAGAAAAACGTATTTGTGCAGATAAAGAAAGGGGAAATTCCTATTCGGTCTTATGCATCTGATCCATGGAATTTTGTAATTGAAACAACTTTGAGAATGAAAACTTCTGGAATGATATGACCAGCAAACCAAAATGCTGACAGAGAGGTTTCCAGAGCTAAGCCATGCCCAGAACAGCCTTTACCAGATGCCCAGGAGAAGTTGGCCACGTATGCTGAGGAGCATCGGCTAGTACCCATCACCCTTCAAGCACATTTTAAAGACCTGTCACTTTTAATTGTGTTCATTTGATGCTTACAAGATGACGTGATCCTGTAGCCTAAAGCAAATGACACATAGCCTTGCCTGTAAAGTCAGTAACCCTACTACATTACTGCAAACAAATCACAAGTTGGAAACTATATTTAAGGAACCCAACTGTAATTATGGGAACATCAATATGCAAATAGTGGTTAGCTTCTACCATCAGCCAAAAGATGACATTTAGGGAAAATTAAGAGGTTGCCTGTCCCATTTTTAATATTCAATGAAAGAAAGGTGAAATCTACAAAGCTGTTTCTCATTGCTTGGTGCAGTTTGGTTCTTGTTCTAATGTAGCTCTTTAAAAAGAGCTACATTAACAAGATGTTTCATTACATATATCTGGTGTCAGATCATTGATGCTTGCTCATTCTTTCATGCTTTGGACTTTGTGTTTTTCTATCCTTGCTGTAGGTCATTTAGATGAAAACTTATGAAAAACAACCAACTGGACTACTTTGTTATAATTGGTATTTGATTCCTCTTAAAAAACGACTGAATCTGTCTCTTCTCCCTCACTCCCAAGTCTCCAAGTTGGTTGTCTAATAAATTGTTCTTTCCTCTTTTTATTCTATAATAGATTCCCAGGGTGGGAAGAGTAGAACAGAACAATAGCTGCTATGACACAGAGTAGGGCAGGCCAGGCCAGAGGACAGCTGCCTGGCCTTCAGTTGTACTTAAGCATGGCATAGATGCCTTCATGACATTTCCATGGGGTCCCAAAGCCATAAGCTCGTCTTATTACCAGGTGATCTGTGAAATCGTAAATCCATGGGTATATTTAGGATGGGGGTGGAGAATCTTAGAGGACATGTCAGCTCTCCCTAGTTAGGGGAAACTGAAACCAAGAGAAATAAAGGAATCTCTACAAATGTTAGCCACTACCCCAGTGATCCATCACAAGTGGGACCACACTGTAAGGGGATTTGAGAAGGTCAAGCACGTTATCCAATCAATGAAACTAGTCTCTCTCAGAATTAACTCAGTGGACACCAAGTAATTTTAGCTTCGAAGGGGATGCTCACTTTTTTTTTTTTTATTCTTGGGATATTTAGATCTGATCTTATTTTCATGCTGAAATTCATCCCTCCTAAGATTAGCAAGGGGACTAGGCCTATCCATCCAACTGATCTACACAGATTGTCCCAGTATGTAGGGGAGAGTGTGGCAGTGCTTGCAAGGGGCAGTGGAGTCCTCATTGAGAAGGGCATAAGAAGACAGTGAAATGTTTTTAATCTGCTTTTACTTCTGAAAGAGTACATTTATATTTAAAAGAGAAATTCAAGGTAAGTGAAGATAATTTAAAACTCATTTTCTTTAGGTTTTGGTAGAGGATCAACATTCTAGGATTCTGAAATACATTAAATTCTTGATTACATGATGCCTTGAAGTAATTTGTTTGGCACAAATTACCTCCAAAAAAGTAATAATAATGATGGGAAAATCCACCCAGTTCCAATTCCGCCCCCCTATAAAAGTTTTACTATAAATCAAAGTTTTCTGGATCCAAGATAACCCCTTTAGTTTTCCGTAATATCTGAATACATTTCTACAATAGATCTTGATTAGTTCACTGGCATTTTCTATAATCTGCATGTGACCCTGAGATTTAGCATATAAGTTCTGTCTCCAACAAATTTGCTTTACTGACTGGGTTTGTGGTGCTGACTGATATTTGTCTGTATTCTCAGAACAACAGTCTCTGTCAAGATACATTCTATTTACAGCATCCTGGAAGGCCCCTTACTGTCTGAAAGAGTACATGTACTGTCTTAAGAGGCTAGTCTGTCCTCTTGAATGGCTCAAGCTCACTCACAGAAGTTCCCAGTGCCACGGTCCCATCTTGCTCCACCTCTGTGCTCCCTTAGCACCAGACACGTTGCTGATGGAAGAGAGAGAGGCCTGGAGACCCCCATAACACTGGCTTATCCCATGTTACCAGTTGAAATAGACACCAGAGAAGAAGAATCTATCAAATGGCAATTTGATCTGGGTGGGACCAGATGATGGATGGGAGGGGACAGGTAGCTTTTGCCAAGTGAGCAGTGGAGCTCTGTGATCATGGGCAGTGGCATTTTCCACTCTTGTTGGTCACTCCCACCCTTCTTCCTGCGGTTGCTTCCCTGTCCCTGCTGCCCAGCACTTCCTTCCTCAGGCTCAGGGCCCCAAGCCATGACTCAGACCCTCCATCCCCGGTGTGTGGCTTTGCTCGAGGTGACCCATATTAATTTCAAGAGGTGTTTTGAAATTGTCAGAACTATATTCCCTTTTATTGGAATGTTTACAAAGCTTGGAAAGATTCAGGCATCGCGTTTCTAAGACAGTTACTTTAAAGCCAGAAAAATCCAGTTTCACATTGGGTGTTTGCATTGAGGGTTGGGGGTCCACATTAATTTAGCAAGGAGCCTCACCATCAGCTGTAAGAGACCTAACACAGGCTGTGTCAGAAGCGGTGACATGACTGTGCACGTGCTGTGCTTGATGGCGTTTGCGGGCCAAGATCTTGTTATTATTTCTCAGTTATTAAAGGCTGGCCTGGGGCTAGTGTTGTTTCACTCAGATAAAAAACATTCATCTCCCTCTTGCCCGCTCTCAAAATAAAGACTCAGAAAAGCATCCAATGGACCAGAAACTTCTTTTGTGTCTATTTACTGTACTTGGTCCTGGGTTTCCTTGTCTTAAGAGCAAGAGTTGTACTGAACAAACAGACCCCGCCAGTTCCAAAACTGGTAAATAGCTTTTGTCAGGCCGGTGCTGAACTTCTGAAAAGAAATCTGCTGGTGTGAGGCGATAGGTAAAGTGTGCTGATTTTGACCTCCTTACCTAAGCAGAGAAAATTTTCACTCATCCATGAGCATGTTCTTTACATTTTTCTGAGGATCAGCAAGGTGACAGGTGGTTTGCAAAGCCCAACATGATTATTATTTTTCTAAATCATACTTGTTCCAGCCCTGGCTGTTTTTGTCTCCCTGATATTCACATGGATTCCTGTTTAACCAAACCTCCCACTTCCACAAGCTAATAAAAGTGTCACGCAGATTGTACAAAGAACTATTGTTATTTACAAGTCTACATTTTCTGTGAAATCAAAACATAATAAAGTGAATTTTCAATGTTAACTTTGTTATTTTTAACTTGTGGTAGTCTTGCCAGACCTTCTGGTGAAAAAAAATCCCTGTAGGTTATGGGAACTATTCCTTCGTCTTTTCTCAGGACCAACTTTCAAATAACTCCATCAAGAAACATCCTCAAGACTTACAGGGGAAACAATTAACTTACCTTATTGATAACTATTCTTGTGAGTGAATGGGGAAGGCTTAAATTCAAGATTGAGAATTATTCCAGATTTTCACTCTGTGTTTTCTTTTGGGTGCCGTCTGAGTGCTGACCCCCTCCCAGGGCTGGCATCCTGTGGCAGTGTTTGTAAACTCAGCATCTCTCCACAGCAGGTAGCCCACTCCTGTCACCTCCCTGAATTATTGCTTTCCCTACTGATGGCTGAAATGGCATTTTTTACAGCTTGATTAGAAACATACAAGATTCCTTCCCCCTTGGAGATCTGTGCATCCTCAATGCATGGGCTGCTTATTTTAAGCAAAAAAAGTTCAGAAAATGGAAATAAACTCTCCTTCAGCAGACAATCCCAAACTCCTTCCCTCTTCCCTAGTAAGCTATATTTTGGGGATGAATGACCTGATTTAGCAAGGCAGGTCCTGCACTCCAAGCATCCCAACATGTCCCCACGGTTAGGCTGCTCACTGTCCCTCTAGGACACTATCGTCCCTTCCAGAAACTCCCACGTCTATCTGTGTAATCAGAAAAAGAGGTGATTCATGTGTCTGTGTGTGTTTTTCAAAGAATATCCCCCCCAAATATTTGGCCATGAAATTTCCCTATTATCCCATCCATTGTGAAAGAGAGTTGTCTGGTGCAGTTTAATCCTAAACAGAAGCAACCATGGTCTTTGCCTATCAGATGCCTGAAGCAACTACCTCAGCCCCCAGTTTTGACAACCAAAAATGTCTCCAGACATTGCCAAATGCCCCCCATGGAACCAATGGTCTCATTAAGACTTTGGATTAAGTCTTCAATTGAAACACAAGCCAGTTTCAGTTAGGAACTCCTCACTGGAATATTAGTTTAAAGGGATTTATATTTTCTCAGTATTAATGTATCAGGCCAGCTAGGAAGAAATCTTTTGGAAAATGTGCAATTGTAGAATTCCTTGGCATCATGGAGCAGAGCAAGAAAGATTGACTTGAAGCTCACTCAGGCCTACGTCGTATGTCCCTGGGGCCTGGGGAAGTATGAGGCTCCTGAGTTTCTGAGGAGGGCTTTTACCATAGGAAATCAAACAAACGATGGGAGGTTGATGAGGAGAAACAACAATGCGGTTTTAGAAGCTGGAGGCAGAATTCTTAGGAAATTTTCAATTTCACAATACTCAGTGGGAAAAAACAACAAAATCCCCAAGATGTCCAGGAAGGTGGAGGAGTGAGAGCATTCTTGTTCTGCATTAAATCACTGAATAATTCTGAGTTTTTCAGGACAGCAAGAGAGAGAGAGTAGTAATAAAGAGGAGACATTGCAAAATGGAGAAAATCTGAGTTTCAAGCAAAGAGATAAGAGGTTCCAGCATAGGGTCATGATACCAGTTTCCCCTACCACAGGTAACCCCAGCCTTGTGTGGCTGATTCTTAGCAGGGGGAAGAAGTCAAAGAGCGGTCCCAAGTGAGCTGACAAAGCATGGGTCAGCACAGGCTGGAGGAAATCTGGGATGGGAGGAGAAAGCGATAGCCAGAACTTGGAGCAGATGACAACTGGCTTTTTACAGAAGGCCCCTGAAAGCCTGTCTTCTTTGACTTGGTAATTTTTCAGGGGCCAAATTAAATTCACATTATATGCTGCTCAAAGAAGTGAAGAGCAGTCAGTAACCACTTGGGTGAAAAAATAACTCGTGGCCTATTCCTGCATGGTGCTATCTAGCACCATATAACAACGTGATTAATAGCTGATCAGCATGGTCAATTTAACATTTTGACTATTTTTGGACTCAGGTTTGTAATTTCCAAGTAGTGACTGACCCTGCGAAAGCCCCTGTAATTGAATCATGGGCTCTGGATTTCCCCAGACAGTCCACCCAGTCCTATTTTAACAGCATCACAGGCTCTCCTAAGTTCCACAGACGAGAGGAATCACATTACTGCCCGTAAACCCAATTCAAATAATTAAATGACAGAGACGTATCCAGCATCCGCTCAGCCGAATTGCTCACAATGGTTACTGCAGCAGGCTGGCAGGCCTCACAAACCCATCTGTAAATGTTTAGGGGCTTTGTGTTACAGGTGGAGGTCCCACACCAGCCGAACAAGTATCAGGAAATACAGGCAACTAAATCTGAACTGGAGTCTCGGAAAGTCTACCCGCCCATATAAACTTTGGCATCTGCCCCTTGGTCATCATTCTCCAATAGTAAGGGAGGCCTTGAACTCGGAGTCGTCGTTTTGGAATCATGCTTAATCAAGACAAATATTCCCAGCCTCAGAGTACGACTAAGAGAAGGGAGTAAGGGTTTAATTTTCCTATATATTGCTGTAACTATAAACAATGCCTTATCTTCTCAACAATTCTCATGAAATAATAAGCACTCGTGTTTTTAAAAGTATTTACACCAGCCCTTGGAGATTTTATTAGAATCATGATTCACAGATGAGAAATTTTCCTTTTCTACGGAGTTCAGTAATGGGAGTAAGAATTACTCAGTAGACTGTCTACACAGACACATGAATCTGAATACTTGTCATCTAACCATCCATTGGTGAATTTCTTTTAATTTTTCCAAACTGACTAAATGATTGAGTCAAGATGATCCCTCTGCTTTGATTCCTGTAGATGGATAACTCAACAGTTTTTGAAAATTAGGTTGTTCTGACATGAAGATGTGACACTTGAACAGAACAGTGAAGTTACATGACATTTCCCCCTTCTGAGAGGGAGGATTTCTGGAATCACTGAATGTCACATTTGGAAGAAACTTTGTAGATAATTTATTCCAACCACTGAATTTTATTCATGAGAAAACAAAAGGGAAAAAAGAGAGAGAGAGAGAGAAAGAGAGAGACTTCATGGTTCGGACTGTGATGTAAGCAATACACTCTGAATCATCCTCAGGAAAGAACAGTTATTATTCATTCAATAAGTCTGTATTAGCATCTCCTATGAGTCAACCTCTGTGCTATGTCTTAGAAATACTGCAGGGACCAAGATGGACATGCCCTTGCCCAGAGTGTTTTGGAGGGCCACCACCTAGCACTTAACTTTCTATTTTATGAGCACTTTTATGTGTGTGATTGAACTTAGTGCCCAGAACCATTCTTAGATATGGATGTGATTAGCCCCATTTTTGAGTGGAGGCAAGTTTCAGAGATTTAGTAATTTGGCCCAGGTCATAGAAGCCTTTTCTAAGCTTCTAAGAGGCACAGCCCAGATTCAAGTGCATTGCCAAAGGATTTCTGTGATTTTTATTTAATTTATATGAAATCCAGATAGCAAATTATATGTAGATACACATAAAAAAGCCCACCAGGAAGTAGCTTTTGATTATATATATACACACACACATACATATGCATATATATATATATAATATTTATATTTTAATTGATAGCTAATAAAAACAGACACAATGGCAAAAAAATTTATATTTTTAGTTGTAGTTGGACACAATACCTTTATTTGTTTTTATGTGGTGCTGAGGATCGAACCCAGGGCCTCGCACTTGCTAGGCGAATGCTGTACCGCTGAGCCATAATCCCAGCCCTGATTATATTTTTTAAAAGGACTTTTATCTAAAATAAAGAGTTTTGAGGAACTCATAGAAAACCAGATTTTCGATCATGAGAAATCTACTTTCTGACATGTATATGTCCAATCTAATTGAAAATGGCTCTAAAATGTGATACATCATCTTAAACGTGATCTGAGTCTTGATTTATTTAAAAGTTCTCCATTCTAAATGCTTGATTACTCAAGTTGAATGAACATGTTAATAATTTTTAAAATATCTTTCATAAGTCTTTTTATACACTAAGAATGGACATAGAGTTTTCTTAGCAACAATGCCTAGGAAATATTTTTTTTAGAATTGCATTCAAATGTAATAAGTATTTTTAAATATTTTTAAACATTTTAAAGGCACAAAGTATATGTAAATATGATACTAGCATTTATTAGCAATAATATTTTCACCTTTTTTGACATGAATTATGGATAGTCTTCCTTTCCATAAAGCAACCTGGAAGGACTTGTAAACCCTGAGTAACAGGATATTGTTTCTAGGGATGACAGGTGATGCCTCCCTACCTTCTGATCCAAAAACAGTTCAGAAGGGCTGAAGTAATAGTGCAGAATCCCAGCATGACTTTCAGTTGACCTCCAGTTGACTACTTGCTTTATTCTGGCTTTGTGTTTGGGATTATTTCTGATTGTGGCCAAGTTAGTAAACGGGAGATCTCTTCAGAAAATATGGGAATCAGGAATAAGTCCTTACATGAATCTCTGAGAAGTGTAGAGAGAGCCAAAGAGAGGATCTTTATCTAAATGGAATCTTAAATGAGGGGTCAGGGGAAAGGGTGGAGAATTTTTATTACAATTGTTCTAAAAGTATATGGAACAGATTTACACTCATGTTTATTCATGATTTTTAAAACAACTTTCCCCAGATATGCACTTTACTTTGTGAGAAAGCTGATAAGAAGTGTGAGATTATAGAGAAGATGGTACAATTAATAAATGAATACATAAACAAATAAACAAATAGATAAAATCTTAGGAGTTCAATCCTGCCTAGAATGTGATTAACTCTTTTGGAGCAATAAATAGAGTGAAATGACATCCAAAAGCAATTTTTCCATTTCTTGGACACCTAGCATTTTTTTTGTATAGGAACAATAACAGAGTCACATCCCTATGTAGATTGTGTTGACACCCATGAGGGGGGAAAATCACAATGCCATTTTCTTTTCATTGACTTTGAATGGGGCAAAAAATTCTTGCCTTTACCAATGCTGTCTGGTATTGAGAACTTCTCTTCCAAAAATTTCTTTTAAAATACAAGGATGTTATTCAGCTTTATCCATGAATTCAAGAATTGATTACTCACCATATATCTGGTACAACTTTCCATCAAACATTCCCTTCCAACCCCCACCCCCTTAAAAAAAACCCTCATGATACAATATATCTATGAATTCATCATAAGATCAAATAGGCACCCTTTTAAATGTGTACCTGCACTCTCCCAACCCCTGCTCTTGAATACAGGAATGCTTCAAAGGCCAAAAAAGAAGAGGAAGCTGACAAGTCAAGCCTTGATGGCCTAAGGGAGGTTCACTAATTTATCTAGAAGAATTGTGGTGCAGGAAATAAAGTCTTGGGCTTTCTTGAAGTAGAGAATTGACATTAGGATCTAACCTCTCATCTCCTTCTGCATAAAGTCACTGCGCTCAAAGGGATATACATTCAACAAATGAAAAATCTGATTAACAAGGAGCCATAGTCATACATCACTTAACAATGGAGATACATTTTGAGAAGTGAGCCATCAGGCAATTTTGTCATTAAGCAAGCATCATATGGTAAACTTATTAAACTAAGATGGCTGTGATGTCCCTAGGCAATATAATCTTATAGAGTCACTGTCATATATGTGGTTGACCAATGACTGAAATATTATATGGCACATCACTAGTTTCTTGTGAATTGGGATCGAGGTAGGGAAAATGTATCCTCTAGCAATTTGTAGCTACCAGACTCTTCTTACCTAGTTTGGTATTAGAATTTGCATAATTTTAATACTCCAGGAATTGCCTAGTCAAGAAGTTAGTGTTAGCCAGGCTCAGTGGCACACACTTATAATCCTAGCATCTCTGAAGACTGAGGCAGGAGGATAGCAAGTTCAAAGCTAGCCTCAGCAATTTAGTGAAGACCTAAGCAACTTAGCAAGACTCTGTCTCTAATAAAATATAAAAAAAGGAATGTGGCAGAGTGGTTAAGTGCCCGTAGGTTCTATTCCTGGTACAAAAAGAAAAAAAAAAAAGTCTTTAAAAAAAAAAACACAGAACAAGCCAGTCACCGTGGCTCATGCCAGTAATCCCAGCAGCTCGAGAGGCTGAGAAAGGTGAATTACGAGTTCAAAGCCAGCCTCAGCAATTTCGAGGTGCTAAGCCACTCAGTGAGATCCTGTCTCTAAATAAAATACAAAAGAGAGCTGGGGGTGTGGCTCAGTGGCTGAGTGCCACTGAGTTCAGTCCCCAGTACCAAAAAAAAAAAAAAAGCAAAACAATTCTAGATTGAGATGCCTAGCAGAGGCAAGAGCAAGACCGCTTTGAAAGTCACAATTTCAACCAAGGTGAAGAAGATTTTTCAAATAAATCTTCACCAAACCCGAGTTCATAATCCAAAATAACAAAGAATACCACAAAAAGGCCACCATGATCAAGAGTCACAGACAGAACAAAACATAGAATGAGGCTCCCCAAAATATCAAATAATAAAATTCTAGACAATACAAATTAATTGTTGAGGAATGATAAAAATGATAAACATGAATAAAGTACATGATCCTTATGAAAAAAGATTAAATAAGATATTTGAAAAACAACTAAAAAGAACACCCAGAAGTTAAAAATATTACCATGATATTAAATCTCAGTGATTTTCTGTCTGTGGCAACAGCTGAGGAAGCATTGCTGCAGTCTGTCTTCCTGCTCCCATCCTGTCTAAGTAAGGCTCCCTAAGAGCACAAAGAACTGCAGAAGCTCATCTTTAAAGTTTGGACTTGAACATAATCAGTCAGAAACTAGAGAGCCATTGTAAGAACTGGGTTATTTTCACAGCATGCTAAGTAAAGAATCAAGCATTGAGCCCTCCAGAATCTTTGGGTTTCTTCTGTATTCTACTATAGTGCAAGAAGACAGTAGAATGTAATCGTACATAACTTTACTATGTTCACATATGAATGCATGACCAGTGAAACTCCACATCATGTACAACCACAAGAATGAGATCTAATTAGAATAAGTTATACTCCATGTATGTATAATATGTCAAAATGCGCTTTACTGCCATGTATATCTAAAAAGAACAAATAAAAAAAGATTCAGTTACCAATGGAAGACAACACAAGGCAGAGGTGTTATGAAACTAGAGAAGCCTGTCTTAAAAAAGACTTCCAAAGCCGAGGTGTTCAGTGAACTCTCTGTTAGTGATATAAATTAGTATAGCCATTTTGGGAAAGAGTATGGAGGTTTCCAAAAGAACTAAAAATTGAATTACTATGTGATCCAGCAATCCTACTTCTGGATATATACCCACCCAAAGGAATTAAGATCAGTATGTTGAAGAGATGTTTGAATTCCCATGTTTTTGGAAGCATTACTGATAGTAGCCAAGATACAGAATTAACCTATGGATCAATGGATGAATATCCTATCCTATCCACCAATGGATGAATAGATTTTTAAAATGGTGGTCTATATGTTGATGGTCCCCAACTTAACCATGGTTCAACTTCATAATGGTACAAAATTAATATATAATGAGTAGAAATCATGCTTCAAATGTTGAATTTTGACCTTTCCCCAGTCTAGCGATATGAAGTAGGATGCTCTTGTGTGATTCTTGATGGTAGCAGTGAGCATACCTCCTAGTCAGCCACTCAATCAGAAGAAAAAACACCTGATCCTCTATATTGCACTATTTGCTAAGCTATGATGTTTGTAGGTTAGTTGTAAATGCATTTTTGACCTCACAATATAAATTTATGATAGGTTTTTCAGGTCATAATCCTGTAGTAAATCAAGGAGCATCTATACACAATAGAATACCATTCAATCTTAAAAACAAACAAACAAACAAACAGGAAATTCTGTCATTTGCAACAACATGAATGAACCTAGAGGACACTATGTTAATTGAAATAAACTATGTACAGAGAGACCAATACCATATGTTCTCATTTATATATATTATCTTAGCCAACTTTCTGACACTATAACCAATACCTGAGATAAATCACCTTATAAAGAGAAAAGGGTTATTTTGGTTCACAGTTTGGGGGTTATCAGCTAAAGATTGATTGGCCCCCATTGCTTTGGGGCCTATGGCAAGGTAGCAAATCACGGCAAAGAGGACATGGCCAAGCAAAATCACTCACCTCGTGGCTGGGAAGTAAAAGAGAAGAAGAGGAAGGGGCTGGGGCCCTACTGTCCTTTTGAGGCATGCCCCAGTGACCTGCATACCTCCTACTGGGCAGTACCTCCTCAAGTTTCCACCACATCCAATAGCACCAAGCTTGGAACCAAGTTCTTAGTACTTGATCTCTTGAGGGACTCTTGAGATTCAAATACAGCTTATGTTGAATCTGATGAAGTTGAGCTCATGGTAGTGGAGATATGGTGGTTACCAGAGGCTGGAAGCTACAGCATGGAGAAGGAAAGGGAGAAGTTGGGTAACAGGTACAAAGGTTTAGTTAGGTAGGAGGAATAAGTGCTGGTGTTCGGTTATACCACTCAGTGACTATACTTAATACTTAATAATAATGTCTTATATATTTCAAAATAGCTACAAGAAGCTGGGCATGGTGGTACACTACTGCAATCCCAGTGGCTTAGAGGCTGAGGCAGGATGATTGTGAGTTCAAAGCCAGCCTCAGCAAAAGTGAGGTACTAAGCAACTCACTGAGACACTGTCTCTGAATAAAATACAAAATAGGGGTGGGGATGTGGCTCAGTGGTTGAGTGTTCCTGAGTTTAATCCCTGGTACCCCCTACCCATGGTAAATATTTAGGATAATAGTTATGCTATTTGGCCTGACTTGATTATTCACAATATATATGTGTATCAAAACAAAAATATACACCTGTGTACCATAAATATGCACAAAACATAAAGATACATCTATATACCTATACACCATAAATACACACAATTGCTATATATCAATTAAAAACAAAACTAAGTTACCTATGAGAAAGGTATTTGTTTGTGGCATTTAGGAAGACCCTGAAGAACATCGTGTAAAAGATTACTTTGAGCCATATGGACTAAAGTGATTGAAATCATGTCTGATAGGCAGTGACAGGAAAGACTTTGCATTTGACATCTTTGGTGACCGTAACACCTGGAAGTGAGAAACAATGAAATTTGTATATGTGCAATTAAATTTAGCTGATACTGAATTATTATTATTTTTTAAAATATTTATTTTTTAGATTTAGATGGACACAACACAATGCTTTTATTTTTATGTGGTGCTGAGGATCGAACCCTCCTGCCCGTGCTAGGCGAATGCTCTACCGCTGAGCCACAATCCCAGCCCCGATACTGAATTATTTTAAAAGTTAACCAGCAATTACTAAATTCTAGTAATAAAACAAAGTACAATTTAAAGTATTGTCAATAGTATCAAGATAGAAAAGAAGTGATCAAATTTAAGTACTTTAAGGCTTTTTATATTGCTTAGAAGAACAGAAAGAATGATAAACTAACTTTAGACATTGTTTAATAAAAATAAATTTTAAGGTTTCCCCTAAAAAAAAATGCATAATTTCTTATCATGTAGAGAAATGAAAATTATTCTTAAAATTCTTCAATCAATCTAAAAGGAGAGTGGATTTGCAGGTGTGGGTGGATGTGAGGAGAACTTACAGAAACTGGGGAAGTGGATTAGGATTTTATTACTTATAATAGAAACAAAAATACTTAGAAATAGCCAGGTACAGGGGCACGTATCTGTAATTCCAGCTACTTCAAAGGCTGAGGTGGGAGGATTTGTAAGTTTGAGGCCAATCTGCACAACTCAGAGAGACTCTGCCTCTAAATAAAAAATAAAAAGGGCTGGGAATGTAGGTTAGAGACAAGAGTGTCCCTGTACTATTGCCACCACAAGAAAAACAAACTAGAGGGGGCTGGGGTTGTGGCTTAGTGGTAGAGTGCTAGCCTAGCATGCATGAGGCACTGGGTTCGATCCTCAGCACCATATAAATGTAAAATAAAGATATTGTATCCACTTAAACCTAAAAAAATAAATATTAAAAAAAACTAGAAATAAATAATAATGGCAGTGCAGGACTATAAGAAAAAGGCTATAAAGATTTAGTAAAGAAAATTAGAGACTTTGAATGGAAAGAAAACTATTAAAAAAACTAGTATAAAATATCAATGTTTCACTAAAATTAATCTAACCTATAAAGCTACAATTTCAGTAAAAGATCAACTTACTGAAAGCAGGAAGTGTCTTCAAGTAAATCTTTAGGATCACATATATAACGAACCACCTATAAAAGCATCAGAAATTCACATTCTGATTAATTTCCTGTAGATAATGAAAAGGATCACAAAAGCCTACTGGTATCCAAGAGCTGGGTGTCTTAAAATACATAAATATTAACATGTTGCTAAGAATTTTCTTCCTCTATACTCTGTCCCTACTCCCATTACTAATGAATAACTGGAGCTTGAATTCTCTGATAACTGATGTAACCTTCTTTATCAGCTTTACACATTTTCCCCAATTTATTGCTTGTTCGCCCATATATTGCAATTAGCAAAAAGCCAGGATCACACACACCTCTCAATCTCCATCCCCCTTCCCTCTCAGCTACTTTTGCAAATTGTCCAAGAATCCCCAGGACTCTCTAAATCAAATGTGTCTGTGGGTAGTGTTGCTTCTGCTTTCACTAGGTTCCTTCATTCATTGCATAGGAGTCCCATGGAGTGGCAGGACTCTAGCTCAAAGATCAGGTTGGACAGCCCTGCTAATCTAGACCTCAAAACAACCCAAAGTTCACACTTTTGCCCCAGGTATAGATAGGTCCTATAGTTCTCACTCACATGGGCAGCCATTGTTCTCAGAGTGACAATATTTCCTGGTGATGGATGTAGGGGTTCGGTTCTTCAGTCTCACCTACCTACATGCTTGGTCAGAAGCTCTCCTTTCCCAGGAACCTCCATGCTTATTTGATGAGCCCAAATCCCTCAGAAGATTCTCTAAAAGGAATCCTCCTTTGAGGCCCTTGGGTCCTTTTATGCCAGCAGATATTTGTTAGGGCCACGCTCCTAAAAACAGCTTTCTCTAATTTCAACTCTTGGAAAGAAGAGGGTGGTGTCTCACACGCATTTGCAAACTGAAAAGCCACAGGAATTTTTAAAAGATTGTACTCTATCCTCTCCCTAGGGTAAGAAAGGTCTAGAAGTGCACTCGTATTAGAATAACTAAGTCTGGGTACACACATGTCTGCTCTCAGAAAGAAATTCTGCTCCAAAATGATTTGTGTCTTCATTTCTATGCTTAGTAGGTATCGTACCAGATCCATTAGCTTAGGAAGCTGATCTGAGCCTCTCCTTTCAGTAAAATGTAGAAGGTCAGAGCAGGCTAATCCTACCATGACAACCAGAAAAAAAAAAATGAATTTGAAAAACGTAAAGGCACTCGAGAGTTATAGAAGCAATAAGAACAAGAAAACTTAAAATTCCAGGGAAGGGAGAGTCTTCCTATATGGACTCTTTCCTCACCATTTTCTCCCGTGGTTACCAATTTAGCCTGAGACTTGGGCCAAGAAAAGTGTGCGTGATCATGGAAGGTGAGTTTGATGTTTATTTCCATCATCCTAAGGAACAAGAGGTGACTTGACGCCATTGATACAAAAAGTGATACAAACACACATACCCCACAGTTTAGCCTCAGGAAACAACTACAGAGAGGGGTAATGCTAATTTGGGGACAATGATGTGTATGCATGCTTCATACTCCACATGCTCACATCAGGCTTCTTGACATCAAGTCTGTGCTTCAGTAAGGGGATTCCAGTCCAGCTGGAATACTGTGGCATTGCTGGTGTACATCTGAAACATGTAGCATATGAATTGGGGTGACTAGCCCCTACTTCACTGTTACCTTTCAATAAACTATCTAATATGAGTTCTGTCCAACAGGAAGGTCTTGATAGTTTATGTCTGAAATACAACACTCACAGCATTTTGAAAGACAGAGAGAAGAAGGAGTTGTGGGTGAAAATGTAAGCAAATGGGGCCATTTGGTGAGTGAGCAGGTGAGACATGCTGGGATGTGATCTGCCCGTCCTCAGTGTGCCTGCTTCTGGGTGCAACTTCTTTCTCATCTTGAGCTTCACAGCCTTCCAGGTGTGAGTTTTATATTTAAAGACACTATATTTAGGTATAAATGGCACTTAAAAAACTCAAACTAACCATCCCTTCAGGGATGAGAGAAGGATAAGCAATGTTTTAACACTAGAGGAAAAACTTGAGTTGTGAGGGCAGAGATCCACCGTTTTCATATCATGATGGAATTTCAAGGGTTGTGTTGGTCAGACTTTTACATTAGTACCTACTATCTAGGTTAACTGGGGCTCTCTTGAGCCACTATCTAGCTTAACTGGGGCTCTCTTGAACCACTCCAAAATTATGTACTACCCTTCCAGGAATCATAGTCATGTATATAATCTATCCATCTCAGAAAGCCCTATGGCACTCACCAGCAATTAGATACTGGCAGATTCTTGTGTTGTTGTTTTTTTAATTAAATTCCAGTTGAAAATCTGAATGTCTTCATTTGGGGTTGAAACTATGAAAATCTAAAATGCTCTACTGGGCTCTATGGTTGACCAGAGATCTTTTGTTTCCTGGCCTTTTTGTTTTGCAAGATGAAACTAGTAAACCAGTTCTGGGTGAGATCTCTTCTGCGGACAGCACTTAGACATTAGTAGAACTCCTTGGGGTCAGCTGAGAATATATATAAGCAGGCATTCACATAGATAACCAGAGCTGTTAGTCACAACAACCACAATTGCAACTACAACTACTACAACTACCACTGGTTCCCACTCCCACTTTTCAACCCATCTCAAGACCTGCCCTGTACCACCTGCTCCATTCCCAGACCCTGCCCTTAGGGCCACTCTGGGTTGGGGGAAAGTTGGGTCTTAGACTAATCGAATCAGACTTTCTAAAGATGGGCCAGATGTTGGAGCTTTTCTAAATCTCCCTAGATGATTAGAATGTATACTGAATGTTGAGAATCATTGCTATCCATGATTCCAGCGACTCCTCTTAGCCATACTTGACTTCAATAAAGTCAAGTAGCTAGTGAATAACAACTGATTGGTTATAGAATCCAGTTCCCAAGGTTCATTTTAATCTTTTCCCCAACCACATAGCAGTTAACTCTCAATTAATTCTAAATCATCAATTAAAGATGAGAGAGCAGAGAATCCTATGTTCATGATGTGTTGTGGAAAAGGGGCTAAACTGGGAGGTAGAGGCCAAATTTTAAAAGGAAAACACTCCAGAATGCCCACAATTTCCATTTCTGAAGGCAGTATCATTATTCTTTTAGTTATCTAGCTCCCCAAACTTCAGGATTATCATTGAATCCTACCCTTCATATAATACCTATGCCTAAGCATTTCCATTTATTCTTTCTTCCAAATACTTCTTCCCATCCCCCTTTTCTTCATTGGCACCACATACCTCATTTCTAAGTTATTGTAAGTAACACACACTATGGCTTGCTAGCACTCAATTGTCCTCTCTTCCCCATAAATCACTCTAAAATAGTTTCCACCATTTCAAGTCTTCCAAAATCTTCACTAGTTCCCATTGCCTGAAAGGTGCAAAGCCCTTACCCCTCCACAATGAAGCCCAAACTTGCCTTTCTAACTTCATTCCCCTCTAGTCCACACGCATTGCTGCCCACATATACCAAGCACATTGTTAGTACACGCCAGGCATTTTGCTGTGGAAGGAGCTTTAAAATCAAATACTCAGTTCAGAATGGAGTTCAGACCCCATTCTGTGTGTCATGTACTGGGTAAGGTTGGAGAGTTACTTAACCTCTCTGAGCCACAGTTCTGCTGAGAGGATTAAGAGGTGAGTGGGTAAAATGATACAAAATAGGTTCATGGACCTGGTGGATAATGTTACTATTTTGCTTACCAATTTCTCTGAGTGTACCTGCCCCTGTTTCCATTCCTTCTTGGGCTGGGTATGGAGCTTGTCTCTGAGCTCAAACCACCCTTCTGTGCTGGGCGCTGGTTGCTGGCTGCTGGGCTGAAATTGCAAACCACATTTCTGTTTTGCCCCGGCACCTTTGTAGGCTCTTTGAAAAGAGTTGCTGGAGGGGTCTGTAAGGCCAGAGAAAGAGGAAAAGAGGGCTCTCTCCTATCTATTGGATATTCCTGTCTGTGTTATTCCAATAGCAGAAGCAAGTCCAGTTTGCAGCAACCTCCTCCCCCAATCCCCACCAGCCTCTCTGTGGCTCTAACAGATGGACACCAGCACCATCTGGCTAGGGCCCCTCCATCAGCTCCAGAGACTTCGAATTTCCATATTTTAATAGTGCAACCTTTTCCTTTGTTCCTCTACCTCTAGGGGAGGTAGCTACTTCATGTACTTCCTAACTCTGTGTACATCAAGATTACCTTTCTGTTTTCCAGTTACTGATTCCTTCTATTGATTTATCTTCGTTACTGTAAATAGTGTAGTGTTTCCTGGCTGAGCCTGCTGACAGCTTCCCAACATTTACCCTCTTCCAAGTTGAGCACACACCTCAGGTAAAGGCCTCCATGACCACTCCATCCTATTAAATGACAGACCCTCAGACTTACCACGGAGCTGGGAAGTATTTAGTAAGTAAACTTCTAATCTGACTCTCTTGCAGTGAAGAAGGTGTTACCAAAGTTAGCATCAAAATCATGAAGTCCACCTGGTTCTCTTGCCTAGCTTCCATGACAAGCTACCCACCTAGACCACTTGAAGCATCTCCTTAATTATTGCCTTAGGATATCACTTGACTGGAGCTGGTTAATATAGCTTCAGGAAGCTCTCTAAAGGAACACTACTGTGTGATTCACAGGTTCTGTCAAGTACTTGGTCTTGTATTTCAAACATCATGTGTGTGGGGGCATGGAGTGAGGACTCCAAATAAAGTTTGGTCAGTGAATTATTTAATTATTCCTGAACTTTGAACAGACAGAAAGGATGCCCATACCTCTCATATGTTCTAGATTATTGCTAGCAATGACCAACATCTGGATCCAATAACATCTTCGAGGCGTAGTTTTACAGCCTTCGTGGATGCTGAAAGGTCTTCTGAGTTGTTTGCTCCTTAAATGCAACAAAACAGAAGCTTTCATACAATTTTCTAAGAATGCATAGTCTACAAATTAGACAGGAAGCACGTGTGTAAACTCATAGCAGTTTTATCAGGTGATGTTTCCTCATTGACAGGATTTAATATTTCAAGTTGTAAATAAAGTCTTAATGGGACAAACATTTTGAAGAAAAAGCCTAGTTTTCAAATTTCCTTCCATAAATTTGGCTGTAATATAATAGTCTTAAATTATTCAAAGGGGAGCAACTGACCCAGTGAGATTTTTTTTCCCCCAGCAGTTTCTTGGGCAGTGCGTGGCTGTGACAGCCTGCCACAGGAACAGTGTTGAGGATTCAGGGAGTGTGACCTGATGTTGTCACAGTCCTCACCTTCCCTGCAGAACCTCAGCCTCTCTTCCCAAGAAGGTAGGTGCTGCCTTGGGATCAATTTGTAGAAACAAATTGTGTCAACACACAGCTGCTGGAGTGAAGACACAGGGGCCTGGAGGGATCTGAGGAGGGGGCTTCTCTTGCCAAGTGAGGAGCAAGCTTAGCTCGAGTTTACCTTTGGCCGGCTCTTCCTAATTTTTTTCCTATTGGTTTGGGAAATTTCATCGGAAATGAATTCGGGGCTCCAGTTAGACTGAAAGCTTATGTCTTTCTATGCTCTTTTCCTTTGCTTTCGAATTGTTGCCAGCCTCAGAACTTAGGGAGATTGTCCAATGGACCAGAAAAGCACAAGGAGAAAAGATTAAGCAAACATGTATTGAACTCCTTTGTGTGCCAGACACTGGGGGAAGCCCTGAAAAACTAGGGCCAAGGTTTCCAAATTATCTTGCACATTAGAAATCACCTGAGGACCATTTTGTAAAAAGCTCAATGCTCAGGTTATATTCTGTAGCATTCAATCAGAATGTCTTGATGGAGCGATGGTTTCTAAGGATACCCCACATGATTTTAATGCACCATGAAGACTGGGACCCACCGGTCTAGAAGAAAGAAAGAGCTCAGCTCAGAGAGTGAACGGACTCACCCTCCTCTGGTTCCATAGCTCACCAACTGTGTTATCTTAAGAAGAAATTTAAACCTTTTGAGCCTCAAGTTTTTTTTCATTTCTAGTGGGGCTAGCAATCCCACTTTGAAGAGTTAAGGCAAATGTTAAATTAGGACAAAGAATATGTGTTAATCAAAAGTTGCTGTTAAAGAACTTGTAGACAGGAATCAAGATGACCACAATCTAAGCAAAGTAAATCAAGTGCTAAATGAAATACATGGTCTTAACCCATTTTTTGTTGCTCTACCTGAATACCACAGAATGGGTCATTTGTAAAGCTTAAAGGTTTATTTGGCTCACAGTCTTGAGGCTGGAAGTTCATGATTAGGTGACTGCATCTGCTGAAGTCTTTGTGCTGGTGGAGACTCCACTGCATCTGCTGAAGTCTTTGTGCTGGCAGAGTCCCAAGGCAGGGCAGAGCATCATGTGGAGAGACAGAGTATCCTACCTAGCTCAAGTGTCTCCCCTTCTTAAACAGCCACAGTCCCATTGGATTAGGGCTCCTCACAGCCTCATTTAACTTTAATTACCTCCAAGGAGCCCACTTCCAAACACCATAATTGACTTATTTCCTCCCTCTTTATACTTCAAGGTGCAGATTAAATTTCAACTTCAGTTTTGGTGGGAACATTCAAGCTATAGCGTACCCTGAGGGAGACAAGAGGAACAACCCTTGTGCAGGGAGGATCAAAGAAGGCTTTGCAGAAGAGTGGCAGAGCAGAGATTTGGCAGAGCAGAGGAAAGCTCTACATCTCATGGCAGCCAGAAAGCAGAGAGTAAGGGGCCATGGACAAGAATATACCCTTCAAAATTATGCCCCCAGTGACACTTCCTCCCACTGGGCACTATATCCTAATAGCCCATTCAGCTTTAGACTCCATTGATGATGTTAGTGTCCTCCTGGTCCAGTTACTTCCCAAGAGCCCCACCTTTGAACACTACTGCCCTAGAGACCAAGCCTTCAACACATGAGCCTGTGGGGGACATTTCAGATCCAACCATAACATTATCTTTGTAGGAAATGCACACTGATGTATCAGGAGAACGGGCACGGTGTCAGCAACCAAATTTCAAAAACATGTTTCTGAGCTACAACTTCCAACTTTTCTGGAAGTTTGTGTTTGTTTCAAATGTTTAAAAAAAACCAAAATATAAAAATATTACTCTCTATGTTTTTCAAACATGGAGCTTTGTTTTAGAGTATATAATAGGTTGGATGGGGGACAGCCAACAAAGTATATTCGCAGCCTGGAATGTGACCTTAATTGAGAAAAGGGCCTTTGCATATATGATTAAGTTAAGGATATCTGGATGAGATCATCCTGGATTATCTTGATGATCCAATGACAAGTATTCTTATGAGCTGCACAGGAGGAGGCCTTGTGAGGATGGAGGCAAAGACTGGAACAATGTAGCCTCAAGCCAAGAACACGTGGAGCCACTAAAACTGGAAGAGGAGAAAGGATTCTCCCTAGGGTCTTTGGGGGTGGTGCCACCCTGTTGACACCTTGATTTGGGACCTCTAGAACTGTGAAATAATACACTTCTGTTGTTTTAAGTGACTCCATTTGTGGTAAATTTTTGCAATGCCCTAGGAAATTACTATAGAGACTTTTTCTCCTTTAACTTCATTGGAAGTAGAAAACTTGGTAAAGACAGAAAGAAATGTGTACTTTATATGTTCTCACCATTTTCATCTGTAGCAGCCAGAAAGGGGGCTTCACCCTCACAATGAGACTTGCTGCATGTCTGAGCAAATGACTTCATCAGGTCATGTACCTCCATATCATACTGCATCTGACACTCACCATAGACACTTAGGGTGCCCACATTCTCTGCTTGTCAGGACTCTTCCTAAAGCAGTGGTTCTTAGCCAGAAGTGGTTTAGGCCTGGAGGAGATACGACAATTTCTGGAAACCTTTTTTGTCATCCTAACTGTGGGATAGGGTTAGTGGGTGGAGGTGATTATGTTGCTAAATATCCTATAATGCTCAGGACAGTCCTTCACCACAAAGAAGTGCCTGGCCTAAAGTGCAATAGTGATGAGTGGAGAAAACCCATTCTAAAGAAAAACTTTCTTTCTATTAAGAACACTGAGAGTTGTCTGTCAGGATAGAAATAGAACAAGGAAGTAGGAGGATTCCACAAACCAATATGGATGATTTTTAAAACCCTATTATTTTGGTAAGCACAGATAATTTGAGATCTATCCTCTTACATTTTTAGGTGTGTAGTGCAGTATTATCAACTTTAAGCACAATGTTGTACAGCAGGTTTCTAGGATTAATCATCCTGTATGACTGAAACTTCATACCAGTGAAGAGCAACTCTCCACTTCCCCTCCCCTGCCCCTGGCAAGCACCATTCCCCTCTCTGCTTCTAACGTTTGACTATTTTAGATTCCTCATATGAATGGAATTGTGAAGTATTTGTCATTCAGTGATTAGCTTATTTCATTTAGCATTTCCCTAATGAGTATTATTAGCATTTCATAATACACGTGATTGTTTGGTTATATGTGTATTTATGGGTTTATGAGTTTATTTCTGTATTTCTTGTTCTGTTTCATTGGCTTATTAAGTCTGTCTTTATGCCAGTACCATACTGTTTTATTGAGTGTAGCTTCTTAATATATTGTGAAGTCAGGAGATATGATACCTTTGACTTTGTTAATCTTTTCAAGATTATTTTGGCTATTCAGAGTCTTTTTTGTGATATTTACTGAATTTTAGGTTTGTATTTTTTATTTAGTTAAAAAAATGCTATTGTAATTTTGATAAGGATTACATTGGTTCTGTAAATCTACAGGTAACAGGGACATTTTAACCATGAATATTGAGCTTTCCAATTTATGAACATAGGTGTCTTTCCATTATTTCTGTCTTCTTAAATTTATTTCATCATTGTTTTATATGTTCAGTTTATTCCCATGTATTTTATTACTTTTGATGCTACTGTAAATAGATTATTTTTTTCATTTCTCTCTTTGGATAGTTTGTTATCCTTCCGAACTCTTTATATGTCTTCCTTTTCCAGCAGTCTGGTTTACAGCAGGACATGCACTATGAAATGAGGTGTGGAGGAACAAGCAAAGGAGCTAGGATTACTCAGATTCCCAGCCTCAGACTACCCTTGGTCTTTACTATTTACACATGGAGAGACTTTTAAGACAGTAACTACTGTAGATTGGGCCTGAACACACCTGATGAAACATTTCAGTTCCATTTGCCAAACTACATTTTACAGAGGATGCTGCGTACTCCAGCCATAAACCCATGGGCTCAACCTCTTTCATAATTCAGGCTGGGAAGAAAGCACATCTAGGACTCTCACTGCCTTCCTTCCCTCTGTTCTTCCTCCTCCTTCTGCTGGGCATTTGCTGACCTCCTCCAATACAAACACTATGCTAAACTTTGAGAATGCAAAGAAAGGTAAGTTCATGGTATGACAGGAGGACTACAGAAAGACCTTAAAATGTGAAGTTCTGAAGGTCATCACATTGGAATCAACAGAGGGAAATTTGGAGGAAAATCTTCCTATTCATGATAGGACAAATCAAATCAGATTTTGGGATTCATATCTTTTACAGGGGATATGGAGAAAACAACCTAGGGAGATAACAATGAAAACAATGAAACAAATACCTCAAAGCTTACCTTATCAGCCCGTCCTGTTACTTAAAACCACCTGTGGGTTAAGTGGAGCTCTAGATTTTTTAAAAATCCAGTATGTTTCTTAAATACCTCGTTATATTTTTTCAGAACTAAAAAACATCTAGAGATATTTTTCAAGGCAACTTTGCATGGGTCCTGAAAATCTACATACATGAAAACATTTGCTACTGAGACCCAAGAGGAACTTGTTGGTCTTCTATGGAAGCCCGAGAGTACCCTTGGGTTTGTCTGTGGATATAATCACAGTTGAACAAGGCACAGAAATTGAGGTCTGGAGCACCTGTCATGTCTCAATTTCTCTGTTCAGATTTGGCTTATGTAGGAAAAACAGACAAATTACCACAATAACCCTTTTGATTCATCTTTGGCTGAAGTGACCATGTTCATTGAGCAAATTTCATTTAAAACTTTCATTAAAACACCAATAGCAGGGCTGGGGTTGTGGCTCAGCAGTAGTGGGCTCACCTAGCATGTGCGAGGCCCTGGGTTCGATACTCAGCACCACATAAAAATAAAATAAACAAAATATTTTTTTAATAAAACCACCATTAGCTTGCCTATTTTTTAGAAACTATATTTTCTTAAGTCTAAGACCCTATGAAAATATGGGTAGAGATGCTCAATGGAGTTGAAAGGAAAAAGTGGGGTCCTTGGCAGCACTTGCATATGAAATCACAATAACTGTGCCATTTGAATAGCTGATACTCCTCTTGACAGCTACTGACTCATCAGAACTGGGGACAGCTCAGCTAATTGAAGTATCCGGTCTGTTCTCTTTGCCCTCAGGAACCTCTCTGATAAATAGCTCTTGACCAGCTCCTTATATGGCTACAGACAGCCCTAAGAGGCTGAGATGTATTTTGGACACAATCTGTTTCTCCTTTGTCAAAGGTCTCAGGCCTTTGGCTTTGCAACCAAGGGAGACAGCAGTGGGCTCCAGGGACACTTGTGTCTTGGTCCCTTTGCAGTCACTATTCTTCTGAAGATTCCCCCTTATCTTGAAAAAGAGAGGTGCCTGGGGCTCGTCACCCTGTGTTGGGCAAGGACTCTGATAATTTGAAAGAAAGTGTAAGGGGGAATCAAACCAGCAAAGTGGCATGGGAGAAAAGTGGCTCTTGACTTGTTCACCTTTTGAGAGCCTTTGTGGCCCATTGAGAATCATCACATAAGTCCCCTTGGACAGGACATGCAAGCTGTTTGATTTTGCTTGTTTACCACTCTTCTGAGCCACACCAGAGGGGAGAATTACAGGAACAGTCATGTGAGCGCTGCACCTGGGACTGCTCTGAGGACTTCCCCCCAGGGCTACGGACCTCACAGGATGAGCACATTGGAATTTTACTTGTTCACTGTTACATTCCCAGAGCTGGGTGAAACCCAATGTATAATGTATGTCGAGTGAATGAATGAAAGCAAAGAAGAAAAGTGGTGGCTCATTAGAGCTAGGATTCTGCAGCAAATGGAAATAAAAATGTGTTGTCACAGTAGGTTCTACTGAAGAGAGTAAAAAGATTGCATCCTACGAAATCCCTGGAACTGTCTTTTAATGATGCTATGACACAGATGCTTGAGACCCTGCAAGCCACAGAGACAAAAACTACATGGCTGCATAAAACTCATTCTGATGTTAATGTTGTAGAGGGAAGGTATTGATTGCAGCCTTTTGTCATGATGGTTTCTGGCACCACTGCTCCCCATCTCTCCTAATCCATGTTGCTGCTCTTGTGCCAAACTGTTGCTGGCCAACAGAAGGCTACAAGTACTCCGTCAAAAGGTTCCCACTTCTGACCTTCTCTACAGAAAACTGGAGAAAGAATCAGGTAGACTTTTCTTACTGGAAAAGTGTACAGCAAAAAGAGGAAGAACTTCCAGGGAGAACAAGAAGCCAGAAATGAACGGACAACTCTCTCAGGCTCCACTCATGGCAGCCCATATTTAATGTGGAACTGTAACTGTGGAGTGAGAGCTATTCAGAAATGTATACCCAGGAGTGTAACGAGATGTAATATATGAACTGACTTCGGAGTAACATGTAATATACTTAACATAACATTGCAACCAGGGGAGCCATTTTTTAAGAATAGAACAATGAAGGAGAATAAATATCATTAATATAGAATGAGTGACGTGGGAGTTCCTAGTTAGCAAGGGATTTTCTCACTCTGACATCAGATTTTAATTGCACAGGGATCATCCTATTTGTCAGTAACCTGCTTTTAAAAAATGTAAAATATAATTTGTTAGATATTAGACTCAAAGGACTTAGGGTTGGTGGGAAGGCTCCTGAAAATGCAAGTTGGTGGGGTTTCCACTTAGTGCGGTCTCCAGGGGTGAATGGTCATTACTGATTGGTTGCCATAGTCAAAAAAGCTAGGGTTTTAACAGGCTCTCTCAGAAACAGCCATTGTATTTTTCTTAGGTGACTGGAGAGAGAAGGGAATACCCAGATTTTGACAGTTACCTTGATCCTTAATTTCTCCACTTTGTATTGGTATCCATGGGCAGGTAAAAGGTCCCTAAAATCCTCCTGTGGGGTCCATGACTAACAGTCATGGCCAGCATGAGGGGTCCTCCTAAGCAGACAGTAGTGGACACAAAGCACACAATGCCTGATTAGAAAGTACAGCAGCATTTCAGGCTGTGAGCAATCTGGGATTCTTCTCCAAATTCTATTTGGCAGGCCCCAATAGGGGCAAAATGGATGAGATGCTCAGACTCACCCCATGTCTTGTTTGTGGAAACCTCCTTTTAATTCAGTGTTAGTCTAATCCAATGTTTTCCATAGTGAACATTGTGAGATGTTAAAAAGTATTTAGGAAAGAAGAGAGTGTTCTAGGATCTAATTTGGAGGAGAAGTGCTGAGTTAAGCAGGTTTTTTCATTATAGCACTTCTCATTTCTTTTGACATCAGGAATTTCCAAGAGAATGGGAAAGGCTGAAATGCAGCTCCCAAAAAACATTTCATTGGACATTTTTCAAAACTCAATGTGGGAAATACTGGTCTATGTTCATTACAGAATCCTCTTCCTGTTTCAAATCCATAGCGATACACTGGTTTTTATCCTTAAATCTTCTAATCTGAGAACATTAGTTCCAGATCTCCTATCAAAACACACATGATTTGAACATGAAAAAAAAATGAAGTCCACCTTGTCTTTTGAGGGCTGCTTAGGCTCTGCACCTTTCTGGGGTGGTGAGCAGCAGTGTCCCCTGGTGCACTTTTCCACAGTGCTAAAGGTCAGCTGAGGAGGATTCTGTTCCCAGCTGGAAAAAGGAGGTAGACATGGAGTTGGAGACTTGTGAGCAAGCATCCTGTGGCAAATGAACAGTGCCCAGATGCTCGGGAGTCCAACCCCAGCTCCTGGATCAGTCACAGTTCCACAGGGTTGATGACATCAGGCACTAGTTCACAGAGTCACTTGGAGGATTATGAATTACATACACGTGATGATGGGTTTTAGGTGTCAACCCAAGTGGGCCATGGGCTGCCCAGATTAAACATTATTTCTAAATGTATCTGTGAGGGTGTTTCCAGGTGAGATTAGCACCCAGATTGGACTCAGTTGATGGTCCCCCGGATGTGGGTGGCATCATCACACCTGTTGAAGAACTGAATAGAACAAAAGGTAGAACATGGAGGAATTTCCCTCCTTTTTCCTGCCAGTCTGCATGAGATAGGATATTTCATGTTCTCCAGCCCTTGAACTGGGAGTTACTCACTGGGTCCCCCAGTTGTCAGACTTTCAGACTCAGATTGAATTACACCTCCAGCTTTCCTGGGTCTCCAACTTGCAGACCAAATAGGTGTGTGTGTGAGGAGGGAGTGTGCATGTGTGCTATTGGCCGTTTCTCTGAAGACTTCTGGCTAATATAGCAGAGTCATGTTTTTCATTCATGGTTCCTGGCTCTGACTCTTACTGTTTGCTAAATGACTAGAATAATAAGCATTACTTCTGTTAAAGTATTTGGCTTTTTGTCCTTGGTTCCTGAAGCAGCTTCAGAACAGCCTGAGTGGTAAAAGTGAAAGACACTAGTGTCGGGATGAATGAGGCCTCAGAAAGCATAATCTCCCCCCCTGACCTTCCCCTGCCTTCCTTTCACCTGCTCCTTTTTCTCTCCAAGGCAAGACACAGAAACTAGAATTTCTTTCTCCAAGGTCAGGAGCTAGCTATAAAGAAATTCTCTGACTCATCTTGTCTGATAAGAAATCATGAGACACCCCTGCCCCCTGCCACTCCACTTTAGAAGGGGCCTACAACATCCCTGGGAGGAAGGAGTGCTGCCCATAGAGGCCAAGAATAATCTAGACACAGAGGTCTTGCTGGGTTTCTCTACTCCTTTAGCATTAGATTATTAGCATTAGTCTATTAGCATTAGGTCATCCCCTTTTCTCAATCATATCTACATGGTTTTGCTAATGCAAGAAGTTTCCATCAAAAACCAAAAGGACAGGGTTTGGAGAGCTTCCGAACTGATGAACACTGAAGGCCTATGGGAAGGTGAACAAGACTTCTTTGTGGTCCATATGCTGGAAGGGTGGTGCCACCAAACTCCATGGGAACAGAAGACCCTGTGCTTGGAATCCTTCCAGATTTTGTCCTATGTGTGTCTTTATCTGGTTGTTTTATTCATATCCTTTAAAACATTTTAAGTGAGTCTTGTGAGATACTTTAGCAAATTACTTGAGCCTAAAGAGGGAGTTGTGGAAACCCCAACTGGTAGCTGGGAGGTCAGCAGTTCCGTAGTCCCAGGCTTTTGATTGGTGTCTGAAGTGAGGGCAGTCTTTGGGACTAAGGCCTCAACCTGCAAAATCTGCCACTATCTCCAGATACAAACACCACAATTGGATTAGAGTAGAGAATGCCCAGCTGATGCTCAATGTAAAATTGCTTGCTGGTAGGGAAAAATCCTCATTTGACTTGGTCCCAGGAGTGAGCTATGTTATGAGTATCTAGTACCCTCAGAATATCATACCGTGGAAATCAAATTCCTTGTGGTTCAGTGGAGGAGACAGACAGGTGAATATACAAAGTAAGCATCATGAAAAGTACTGCCATTCAAGGTGCAATTGGAAAGGCATGATGATATTTTTTGCACATAGGAGGTCCTCGATAATTTTAGTGAAGGAATGAGTGGACAAATGAATCTAATTTGCACTGAATGTGAAGGAGTTTATCTGATTTGTAGAGCAAATATTTTAGAGATGTTAATTCATGTTTGTTCTTGCATTTTTCCTTTTGCCATTTCAAGGAGGAGCCCAGAGTTTGCAATGTTTTGTTCCTGAAAGTCATCAGGCAGAAACAGCCTGAAAGAGTTTGTAGTTGGAGGGGCCTGTAGAGATGTCCTATGTGTCTGTGGGGAAGACATCAGAAGCTGAAAGGCAGCACCCAGACCTCAGAAGGGGGTGTCAGGAAACACATAGGGGGAACCTGGTCCCAGGGGAACACTGAGGTCCTATAGCTTGTGCATACCACTAAAGCAGGTAGCCAAGGGCATCAGAAATGCTATGAACCTGAACAATGCAATGTTTTTAGAAGCAACCAGGACATGGCCCTTCTGAATGCAGATCCAGTCTGGGGGTGGACAGAACCCTGCTCACAACTGAGATGAAATTCCCCTGGCTTAGTGGGATGGGGGCTCAGAGCAGAAAGCAGTGTTTTTAAAGAACATTTAAAAATTATTTTCCTTACACACTCTGTAAAACCCCTGTATTGCCCCTTCCCTGGACAAAAACACACTCTTGAGGCTTGCTTGCCTTTTAATGACAGTCAGTTGAGGTTTATAATGCCACAACTTTCTTCCTAAGGTGGGTTACATACATGGTGGGACCTAAGGGCCTGTGGAACCCACTGGGAGTAAACATGACAGGAGACAAGATGGAGAAGAGGGGAAGAGAACTTGCTGCCTGTCTGCCTTCTCTGGTCCTGCTGGAGAGTTGTGGATATTACTCTGAAGGAGATAACTGAAGTCACCTGAAGGTCATCATCCCTCAAGCCTATGCAGCTATCCAGAACATTTCTGGTAGAGGTCCATTCCACCTCTACTTGGGCATTTTCATTTCAACTGTTTCTGTCTGCTCAGCCTTAGCCATCCCAAACCTCAAAACCCAGAATGGCAAGACTAGGTCCTTCAAGCATGGTTTAGACCTCCCAACCCCTAGCCCTCCAGACATTTCAGCTCCTAGAACAACCAGCCCTAGCTGTCAGTACTGCAAAGCAGAATCAAAACGGCTTCTCCTTTTCAGTACTTACTAAAGGTGCCACTCACCTGCAGCTCTCAGCTCTTGGGGGGTGGGGAGACTCAGCATACAGGTTTGTTTCAGCTTGGTGAAGTGCATGTCATGAGCAATGAGAAAAATGAGGAGAATCCATGGAAGGAGCATAAACATGTCTTCAACACTTTGACAATGCCCTTAAATTTTCACATTTAAGATACAGTTTTTTTAAAAAACATTAAAAAAAGGGATCAAAAGTTTACTTAGAAGTGACCTCTGGCTGTGAAGTAATAAGGTATATTGTGCTTTTATGTTTCCATTAGATTTTGTACAATAACATTAAAAACTCATTCCTTAAAGGCAGTAATAGAGAATCAATTATTAGGAAATACTCACATATGATCACTCCTTTAGGAAAAACAAAAACAGGAATTTCTAAATTTCTAGGGAAAAAAAATGAAAAGGAGAATACTTCATAGTAAAATGTATGGAAAAATAAAGCTAATTTGTGTATTTTATCTATTCTGTATCTGTGGTAATTTTTAAATGTTCTTTAAAAATACCTCAGAAAACATTAGAGCCTTACACACACCTGTTTTTAGAATAAAATAAAAGTAAACCACAAGCTCATCTAAGAAAATTAGAAAGACTATACTTCTTATAGATAAGAGAAACTAGCATGCGCAAAAAATATATAAAAACTGAAATTAATAAATCACATAAAATAATTGTTGAATGCATTGGTAAATCAAAAACTTGTTTCTTTGAAAGAATAAAATAAAGTTTGTGAGGTTAATTAAAAGTGAGAAAGAGGGAACAGCAAAAATACAATCAGGAATGAAAAAAAGAAAAATAACCACAGATACAGAATAGATTAAATACATAAATTATACATCCTGCTACTCTGTGGTAACAGTTAAATGCCTACAGAAAATGGTAATTTCCTAGAAAAACTAAGTAAGAAGTGAAAAATCTGCATAAACTGATCACTATAGCAGTTACAGAGAAATCTACTATTAACAAAGCAAAAATCAGAAGTTTTATGTCCAATTTTATCTAATTTGGAAATCAGATAATAATTTCAGGTTTATTAAAGGCCACATAAAAATAAAAAGGGCTCCCCGATTCATTGTAAAGTTGTAATGACTTTGATACTGGTAAGTACTGATAAAGAAGTTGAAAACAAACCTATAGATCATTGCATTTGGTCATACTGTATTATTTCCTATATATACTGGTAGATTCAATTTGCTTATATTAAATTAGAATGCTTGCATCTGTATCACCAAATACATATTAGTTATAAGTAAAGGACACTTACTTTCCTGTTGGAAGAGTCTTCATAGAAAAGCCCATCAGAAAAGATTTTGATACACTTTCATGTAGAAATAGAAGCAGAAGGCAGACGGAGACTTGGATTCCAGTTGTCACCTCCATGAAAGTTGGGAACCCTGGACCTTGTGTAAAAACCATAAGAGCTTGCACCAAAAAACATCATCGTTTACACTTTTGCTGTTATTTTGTTTACTCTGGCTTTGTCTCTTCAGAGGTATATAAAACCTTCAAAATAAAAACAGCTTGAACACTGGTCCTTTGGGGCAAGAAAACATGACAGAACTAGAAGACAACAACCTCCATGGCATCCAGGCCCTGGGAGGCCAGCACTGCAAGTGAGTGAGTTGTGGGTTTGCTCAAGAGTTGGGTGGAATGGTTGAAAAGGTAGTGGAAGGAAGGGAGAACGGATATAACGGTCTCTACCTGAAGAGCAATCTGGATTATGGGGTGAAGGTCTAATAAATTCATGTAATTTGCTTCCCTCAAATTCAGAGATGTCCCCTTTCTCCTCATCTGATTGGCTCCACTTCTGGTCCATGGACTTCTCTTCTTCAGTGATCCCTCCTCTCACTCCCTCGCCTCTGTGTCTTCTCTCTGTTGCATTTGTTTTCTACCCGCACCCCTCCTATTCACTCTCTCTACCCCTTAAAGTCTAACTTCTGTCTCGGCTTCCCATGCAAGTCCAAATTATTAAATTCACTAGGCACATTTAAATCCTTGGCTTACATTTATTTGCTGCATTTCCTGTAACTTGGGGTTTCTATCAACAACTTGCTTTGGGCCATTGCCACTTCCCACAGCCTACAGCTCTCAAACCTTTCACTTAGGTCTGATCACAATCTGGAATTCTGGCTTAAACAGGCCAGAATCTCTTGTTTCCTCATCTATTAAATCATATTAAACATCATATTTAAATTATATTAAACAATTCCTTTTTCTTCTAGCTCTAAACTACAATTCTAAGCCTTCCTGGTCCTTTTCAGCTGCAGCCAATCTCTCTCCTCTAAAAAGATAAAAATGTTAGTACCCATCATGTACTACACCAATTCATTCACCCAATCATTTGAGCATCTACTCTGTCAAGTGCTTGTGCAGGAAGGAGAGGCCAAGAGTTCAACTAGGCAGATATGGCTGCTGCCCCCAAGAACAATATGACTGGTGTATATATGGGATCAAGCTCTTACCGGAAATTTTCTTTGAGAGGAAAAGCAAGCTGTATATTCCCATCAGGGCTTTGCTCAAAAAGGAAAAGTCTACCAAAGTATCAGAAGGCCACATGCTCCTCAATTTCTGCCCTGCTCTTGGGCAGAAACCAGGAACCAATCACAGGTCAGCTGGGAAAGAGCCTGGGTAGAGCTCCCTTGCACACCATTGACCATAACACAGTGTGGAAGGTTCAGGATTCTAAATAAAAGGGAAAACAAACTATGTAAAGGACAGTCCTTTTTTAAAGCACTGGATTCAGATTTTTAAATAGAAGTGCTTTTTACTTCAGTTAGAGGATTCCAGTTTATTTATTTTTCTTCTCTTGCTTAAGTAAAGCCAGATGCTCTGCAAGGTATGAATCATGTGGAAGGCTTTTTAAAGGTGGTGAGGACAAATGATAATTTTGGTTCAGATCACTAAAATGCTCAAAGAATGCTCATATTAAGCATCAGGAATGCAAACACAATTAAAAACTATGAAATGTCCTTATGGGAAAACCTTGGCAATGTAGGTAGTCAGGGTCTACAATAGATGGTTGAGTCTCATCAGAAGTTGCCTTTGCACAACTAGTTTTCAAACAGAGAACACAAAATGATTCCTGGAACTGCAGTGTTGAGTACTGTATAATAAGTAGAGTCTCTGAGCTAGAACCTATGAAGGCACATACCTCTGTTTCATTCATGCTCCCTGACATTGATTCTGAAAGGTTTTCGTGTGTGTGTGTGTGTGTGTGTGTCCATGGCCTATGAGGATATTTGATTTGGGGTTAGTAGTTTTGCCATTTCATTTTCTAATCTACCAGCTGTGATGGATTCTAAGGGCCTGCTGAGATGAGTTCCATCAGCAAAGGAAACCACAGGGTGGCATTTCAGTGGATCTGGGATCCAGGGAATTAATGTCAATCCACAGGTTTATGTGGAACACCAACACTTTTAGGGTTGGAAGGAATATATAAGAAGACACAACTGGTTGCTGCAATACACAAAAGTTTATTTTTTACTTTTTTCTTCTTTTCTGGAGGCAAAATAAAATAGAACTGAACATCAATGGATTTTGTACAACAAAAACAGCTTTTAATATGGAACAGACAGTCCATGAACATTTTAAAATCTCGGAATGGCTTCCCTTTTCAAAGTCATGCTTTCTTGCAGTCCACGAGGAGTTGGCACAGAAGAGCCAGTGGCAGCTAGCTGGGCGAGGAGGCTGAAGGATGGTGGTTCCCCTCAGATCCGCGTCAGCTGGTGCCACAGACTGGATGGGAGGATGCTTTCCACTTTCTCCATGACAAAGTTTAGGGGGGCAAACAAAGTGCTGAGGAACTGAAAAGAACACAAAGACCCAGGAGTCAGGGAGGCTTGTTCAAGATGACAGAAGGAACCTCTCCAACCCACGCCTGCATCTCAGGATGTTTCATCATTGTGGGGGGCTCACAGGCTGCAGTCATCTTCATGTTTACAGGAAACATCACACGCCAGTCAAAACTGCATTCCGGCCCCGCCCCAGCACTGGTAGATAAGCGGAGAAGTGTCTGCTGATGGCCTCCCTCCCAGGGAGCTGCCATGGCTCTGAGGTCCGGGATCTGCTAGCTGCCCATGTACATGATGGGTGTTATCAAACAGGAATGTCAAATGGGTAGCAAGTGGGCAGAGGAGTTAGAAAACAGTGACAATTTAGACCATCTGCTTGTCTAGCTGGGTGTAGAACTCATTTCAAATGAAAAAGACAATTAAAAAAAAAAAAAGCAAATCTGTATGTCTATTGTTTTGAGATCCTGTTGAATCCCAAATCCCTGCAAGGCCCAGGTTTGTTTCTGAATGACCCACTTGGTGACATGCATCATGGGAGCCTGGGGAAGGCAGCAAGCTGCTATTCTATGAAGCACTTGTCCTTGTTCAAGGGGGCTGTTCTGAGTAATGCATCTTTGCAGACTCTTTCATTTGGTTACAAAATTTCTTTCTGCTTTTCATGTAGTGAATAATGCTCATTAGATGTGCTTTTAAGAAAGCCAAGCCGCTTTGCCTGAGACTCACTTGTCATAAGTCCTTTCTGGTTATATTCTTGTAAAAAATCCACTTCATGGGTTAGATGGATTGGGGTGTGGCTCAGTGGTAGTTTTTGCTTAGCATGCATAAGGCCCTGGGTTTATTCCCAGTGCCAATTAAAAAAAAAAGGAATCAGCTTCATTCCACAAACCATCTAGCATCTGGCAGAAGTGCCCTGTTCTATTCAGGGAGGAGGAGAGGGATATTTGGATGGTTCTCTTGCCCTCTGTTCAGAGCCAAGGCACTCACTTTCTAGGGTTTAACACCTTGTTCTTTTACTATGAAGTCCTTTGTCCTAATTCCTTATCCTTAGCACAAAAATTTCCCATGCATGTGTAATGCAGGGGGTAAGTATATAAGCAGAGGGGAACGTGGTTTTGAGGGCACACAAGTTTAGCAGACAATGAATTCAGTGAAATTAAAATGGGCTCCTCTCCTGAGCACATGATCTATGGGTTGTAGGTCTTCCAAAAGAGGTATAGTGGATGAGTGTCCCAACTTCACTGGCCTCAGAAAAGACCTTCTTTAAAAAAAAAAAGAAAAGAAAGGAAGGAAGAAATAAATAAAGAAAGGAAAGAAGGAAGGAAGGAAGGAAGGAAGGAAGGAAGGACCTTCTAGTTCTTGTGTTGTTGTTTTAAAGGACCTGTAACACATTATAGCTGGATCATCAAGTGTGAGATTTATAAAAGAAAACTCAAGATAGTCTCTCCAATTCATCTTTTACATCAACTAAAATACATTTACTCAGGACAGTACTGAAGTTCTGAGTGAGATATAGAGGAGTCTAGGACAAAACCACCACTGTCAGGAGGCTCAAAGCTCAGTGGTAGAGGAGGGAAGGCCATTAGGATCTGAACAGAGCAAAGGAATAACCAAAGAGACTATGACAGCAATCACGACAGAAGGCCAGAGAAAGCACCAGGAGGGTTCAGAAGAGGGAGAGAAGCTTTCTGTGGAAAGGGTCAGGAAAAACTCTGTAAAGTGAGGCAAGTGAAATAGATTCTAATGGATGCTGGGAATGCCAAAAGATAGAGATGAGGTATGGATGTTAAGGACAGATATATGAGCACTGTAGGCCCTCTATGTTCAATCAACATCCAGAACAGAATTGAGAAAGCAACCAGTATGGCCAGAAGATAGTAACTGATTCTTTTTAGTTGGAATAGTTAATGGTGGAGTTCAAAAGTGACTAGAAGAATGCTGGGAAGTAATGGTATCAATGCCAGGCTGGATTTGTAGTCAGTGCTTGAGCAAAGGTAGGACGACTCTTTCCTCCAGTGGGAGTTACATTTATAGTGATTTCTGATAACTTTAAATTATCCTTGGTTGAGTGCACAGGCACTTGGGATGTTCACCCTGCAGGATGGACAATATCCCCTTCTCACTTAAGCTGGACTGGCCACCATGAATGCATTTGGAAGGCATCGTGGGGAACACTGGGCCCAGGAATGAGGAACCAGTGCTCAAGCTTCCTCTGAAAGTGTTTGTAAAATCCTGGTTATGAGAGGATAATGTGGAGCAAGACTACTGATCACATTAAACCAATATAACATTATAAGATTTTATATATACATAATTATATATGTGTATGTGACACATACACACATATATAGAGAGACCACCAAGGCTCCACAGACCACAGCATTTGCTTATAATGACTCCATAAAAAGGAGCTAAGTTCTAAAGTGGTATGGAAAAACCACTGACCACTGACAGGTGTTAGAAGATGGAGCTCAATAAACAAGGTGATATTGCTGCTGGTTATCATACCCTAAAGACTTGACCCAAACCAGATTTAGAACTGCTGAAGCTGTGATAGAGTGGGGAAGGAACTGCTGAATATAAGCATGAGCAGTGCAGTTAGATAAAAGGAAATGTCTATATGCTGGACAATTCTGCACACTAAAATGTGGGGGGTGTCAGGGAGCCTCACTTTGAGATACAGAATGAAGGGAGATGATGTTACTAAACTTGTTCAAAATAAAGACCCCTTTTTTGTTTGTTTGCATCATTCTGGGCCCTGGACCTTATCTGAATTAAAACACACACACACACACACACACACACGTAAAGCCTCTGAAAACCAAGAGGATGGCTTTACCCTGCTAGATGCCTACAGCTGCCTCCTCATCCCACACGCACAGCAAGATGCAGGGGTCCCTTCTTTCCTGGACCATACCTGCCTTTTCAACAAGGTTCTAGGAAAGAATGAAGCCCCACTGCCTCCAGTATATGTAATAATTTCTCTCTTGTGTGTCTAAAATGTTCTATCCTTGCGATAACTCAGAAAGGTTCCTTGGAGCTTTTTTCTAGAAAGCCTAGTTTACTCTCTTGTACAATCTAGTTGAGAGGCACCCCCCTGATTACTAAGCCATTTTCCTTCTTAGTGTACCTCTCCAGATCTCTCCCCACCCCATTTCCCACAAGGAAGAAGATAATGTGGAGAGGCAGAGGAAGCCACTAAGCCCTTTCTTTTTGTGACAGATCAAAGTCATTGGCTTTCATCAGGAGGTAGTAAAAAAAAAAAAAGTTTGGAGGAGCAAGTCCTGCTCCTCAGGATGCCTTGGGATGTTTGAAAATTAATACTATTTGGAAAAAACAAAAAAAAACAACCACCAATGCACAAAGAGAAACAGCAGTTTTACTTATAGACTTAAGGGAAATTTATTGCCTGAAAAGTTAAGTCTGAGTGAGGAAAACCAGGCAACCTGCAGCAGCCATCTATCTCAATGTCCAAAACTTCTGTCTAGAGGGCAGAGATACATGGTCAAAATTTTAACCAAAACGCTCCATAATTCAATCAGTGTCCTGTGGTGAGAAAAAGCAACTGAACTAATAAAAAAGAGAGAGTGACACTTCAATGGCCTGATCCTCCTTTCCCGAAACACCATTACTTAGAAGAAGGTCATGGCTCCCAACATGCTTCCTTAGCATTAGAAACACCTCTGCTTATCTGAATAAGTTCCAGGTGCCCTATTGCAAGCAGAGAATTGACATCTCACTGTAATCAATATCAGACTTCAAAGAGGTCAGGGCCTATAAGTGAAGATGAGCCAGAAGTCAGAGGGCTCAGGCTCTGGGAAGGAGAGAGACCAGAGGAGGAAAGGCAGGACCCTTGAGAGCAAAGGGGTCAGACTGCTGACCTTCCCACGTTCTGTGAGGAGCTGGGCTTGCAATGATAACTTATTTATATGAGCAACCTTATCTTGGTAACCAAACATTCTAGAAACAGTTAGCCCTAAGTCATTGAGGTAGATTAGATTAGGGAAAAGCCAGTTGAAGCCTCCTCTATTTCCCAGTGGCTTACACTTGGCTATGAGCTTCCTTACTGGCTGCGAGTCGGGTGTAAACACACTGGAGAGTTCTTTCTGTGTCTACTAAAAGTCATTATACCGGGACATTATCTCAGGAGAGGGCTGAGAAAATCACTTTCACAAGCTGCAAATGAGAGCAGGCAGCCTGTGGGGCAGGGCAGCTGTGATAACCTGTGGGTGTGGGGCAGGGGCTTCGGGAGGGGCCTGATGGAGTGACCAGGGTGAGATGTGGAGAAAACCTGAAAGGGGGGTGTTTAGGAATGGAGTGGGATTGTCTCATTCAGGCCATCCATCTTACTTTACCACCAAGTCTCTCCAGACATTTTGGAAATTGCTAGACCTGCATGGAGGGGAAGATGAATGTGATGATCCTCCAGGCAGAGGTTTAAAAGTAAACTTACCAAAATTACATTAAAAAATTCTGGGTAGTTGACCAAATTACTACACTTTGGGGGAATATAAAACAGGAGAACCCTAAAGGTAGATTTATGTTTGGTTCAATTACTAAATTCTAGAATCAAAACCAAAGTTTTGGAAGCTTAAATGAGGAAAGTAGCCTCTTGTCTAACATCTATCAGGAACTCAGTTCTCCAATATTCTGGAATACTGAGTACTTGCAGTAATTATAGTACTGTAGGACTGGACTGTTGTACAGCCACTCTAGAGAATATCCCGTCATATTTTATTAATTCTCTCCTTGCTTCACAATCCCCTTGATGGTTAAAATCATCTCAGTTTATTATATTACTCTTCATTCAATACTGTGATTCTCAGCTCTACTTGCACACCTGAATCACTTAGGGAGCATGTGACAACTCAGATGCCCATGCTGCTCTCAGGTCAATTAAGCAGGAGTTCCTGGGCAGTAGGTGGGGCAGGCATCAGCAATATTTAAGCTCTCTTAATGATTCCAAGACTCAGCTAGGCTGAACCCACTGATTCCTGGAAGGCCTTTGTCTGAACAGCTCTGAGAGCCTACAATGCAGCTTCAAATAACTGCTCACAGGTTTGTCCTTCATGAGACTAGAGTACTTAGAAGGGAACATGGTCCTCAGTCCCCATCCTCAATGTCTGGCAGGGTATTTCTTCACAGTATAGACTCCTAGGTGTGAACATCAAGATTCTGAATGTTGGTGGTATGGATGAGTGAACTCTATGCATGTTAGAGGCTGAGAACCTTGGTACTGATCCCAAACTACTACCAAATGCTACTCATTATTTCAATGACCAATACCAGAATGACTAAGATACTTTTACAAATATGTTTTTAAAATGTTTAAGGGAGGAATAGAAAAGGAGGAACATTTATTGCTTAATGCTGTAAATATATTCTCCCTTTACCTTTTACTAAGTTATACTCTAATTTTCTTAGTGTTTTGGCAACTGCTTTTCCTCGAGGTTGGATGGGGAGTACGTGAAAATAATGCACAGCATAGGCCCATAAACAGAGAAACATCCAAGATGGCAGCCTGAGTGATACTGGGTTTAGAAATCACATCAGGTAGAGAAGACTTAAGGAAATTTAAAGTAGTCTGCCTGGAGGAAATAGAAGGTAGTCAGTCAGAGGTTAAAGATGAATGAACAGATGAGCTATCCTAAGAATTTGCAAAAGGAAATAGACCTGCTTGATGTACTCTCTAAGGGCAGAATAGAAATAAAAGGTGGAAATTAAATGAAGGCAGACTTTAGTAGTATAATAAGGACCTCTGAATGATCCAACAATGAAATAGGCTTATGTTCAGTAGCTGAGCTCCTCATGGTTAACAGTTCAAGATGAGTCTAGATGACTTCCTTTGGAGTTACTATTGAAAGCACTTCATTTAAAATCCCTTTCAAGTCTATGATTACAAGTATAAAGGAAGGGACAAAATATCAAGCAGCATCTGATTTTTACATTGATATTTTCCCTGCAGAGACCACTACTGTTTATTTAATAATCATTTGTTGAAAGCCTGCTATGTGCCATACTGTGCAAAGATTTGGGGACTCAGAGATGAGAAAGGCACAGTCCTGCTCACAAGGAGCGCCCATTCTAAAGGGAGACAGGATTTCCCAACATATAGAACAGTAAATGTGATCATATAAGTTGTAGGATCATGAAGAGAGGACACCTTCACTCAGCTTAGGAGAAATTCAAAGAAAGCTGAGGATAAGAGAACGAAGAGGCATTTTTTTTAAGAGAGAATTTTTTTTTTTAATATTTATTTTTTAGTTATAGGCGGACACAACATCTTTTGTTTGTATGTGGTGCTGAGGATCAAACCCGGGCCGCACACATGCCAGGCGAGCACATTACCACTTGAGCCACATCCTCAGCCCCATGAAGAGGCATTTGGTAGAGTAGACAGTGGGGTGGTGAGGGTGAATGGTATTCCCCATAACAAATAGCACGTGTGAAGGCACTGAGGTGCACAAGGGCCTGGTGCATCTGTGCATGGTAAATAATTCACTATGGCTGAAGAGCAGGTCTATCCCGTAATTAATCGGCAGGGATGAGATTGAAGAGGCAAGCAAGGTCCAGATGATAAAAGGCCCTGCATGTGTTGCTTGAGAACTGGGACTTTATCCTGAAGTAGGTAGGCAACCAACGGAGAAACTCAAGCAGAGAAGTAACATGCTTAGATTTGCAATTTAGCAAGATCATTCTTGGGTCAGTATGAAAGAGGATAAGACTGGAAGCAAGGAGCCCAGTTAAGACAATTAGAGACATCCAGGCAAAAGAACAAGGACCTGAACTATGAGAAATGCTGTAAGAGAGAAAGAAGGGAAGGAGAGGAGGTCAGGTACTGTCTGCCTGGTGGCTCAGGATGTTAGAACCCACAACCCACCCAGGTTGAAGGCTGAGCAGGACAGGAAGCAGGAAGTGAAAAAGGAAGGGCGTAGCAGGCTCCTGGAGGAGGTCAGGAATACAGGAGGGGGAGCAGTTTTGATGGCCGGGCAGGGTGATAAGTTCAGATTTGGAAATTGTGACAGTTAGGTGCCAGTGGGATTTCCAGTTCATCTTCAACACTCATGCAAATACTCCTGCAAATCCAGTCCCTGAACTCTGTTGAGCAGAAAATGTCAATCATCTGGAAAGGGATTAAATCAACCTAGCCCAGTTAGAGATAGTCCTGATTCCACTCGCCTTGAAATCTGAACGGAGTTCCAGGGAAATAACTGACACTCTTTTCCTATTCCCTCTGTTTGAAAACCATCTGTGGCACAATCAGGAACCTTACCCTCATGCATGAGCAGGATGCAATCATCAGTTTTCAACAAGGAAAAAGTGGCTGTCAGTGCAGGAAGCTTTTCTTATTAAAGCTCTACTCCATAGTCCTCCTTCAAGATTTTCACTGGATTTCCCTATTTCTCAATGTCCTGTCAGCATTTTAATACTGTATGCTTCCACACCCTCTCATGGTTCATTCCCAAACAAGTCAAAGGTCTGCAGACATTTAAAAAATACATTTAAATAATCTTTGTAAATGTAAATCTCATCCTTCACAAGGGTAGAGGCACAGTATCCAAGATTAGAACTAGTGCCATTTAACATACACAAAACTAAGTAACGACCCCACCCACTTCTCATTTAATAGGATTTCCTAAATTATTTCATGTTTTTGTGCTTATGTATTATTTGGAAATCTATTTTGTGGAAGAAAGCAAGGCATGAATCAACAGTTACCTGTACTTCCCTCTGACCCTTAACCCTTTGGTTCCACTGGTGATAATGAAATTAAATAGTGATCTCGGCAGTTGGTAAACATTTCTGTGTGACAATCCCCCATTCCTCTTCTACTACCTCCCTCAGATTTCCCTGTCCATTCCCTGAGGCTTCCCTTTAGGCAAACACTCACAGCTTTTGCAAAGACCCCCATGAGTTCTGGGAACTGGTGTGTCAGGAGGGCCAGCATGGCTGTAAAGGAGCACAATCCAGCAGTGAAGAGAATAAAGAAGGGAAGCTCCTTCTTCGGGTAAACTGAGACTTCATGGAAAGCTGTGGAGAAGACCAGAGGGAATATTAGGGCTGGAGTAAAGAGCATCTTTGGGGAGTTCCTACCCGGTGGACTGACTATTCAGAGCTCTGGCTGAAACCCATGGGAAATGGAACAGATAGGACACCTGACAACCACAGGTCACAAAGGACCCAGCCTTTTGCTGCTCCAGCTGGAGGTACGACAAGGTTAATTTGGGGATAAAACACTCATGGACAAAAAAAAAAGCAGCACTAACTATGTCTACTATAAAATATTCCTTTCTCAAAAGTGAACACAAATGAAATGACAAAACTTTATCTTAATTATCAAACATATATACATTGTACAAAGCCTTAGAAAGTCCAAAGTTAGCATACTGAAAAATACCCTGTCTACATTTTCAACTTGTATTTTTAAAGTTATTATAATGAGGCAATGTTAGTTTATCTTGTACTTTTCCTGGCACACTCTAAGTATGTCAGTGGAGAGTGCTGCCCTGATAGACACTTAGCAAGGACCTCACACACTGGCCTGTTCAACCTGCAAGGGGTGAGAGTCAAGGTTGCTAGGGTTATCTGACACAACCATAGAAGACTCCTGATTAATATACTTAGAACAATCACCGGAAAAAGAAAAAAAAAAAAAAGCAAAACTGGTGTTCTTTAGAGTATCTTCATAACTTTTAAACTTCAAACACTATGTTTGAGGAAAACCAAACAGTTGTACAAAAGCCAAGAGAACCGACTCCCTCTTTCTACTCATTATGTGACGGCCTGTGACTGTCTGCATGGTGCAGTGCTGACCAGGGGAGGTATGGGCTATCTGCACGGAGGAGGAAGAACCAGCTGCCAGGGACCCTGGTGGAGGGGGCTGGGGAACTGCAGGTGAACAACACTGCCCTCTAACCAAAAGGTTCCAAGTGGTCCATTCCCAGGGATATAGAGATCTAAAGGCCATTCCTTGACCATTAGGCAGTTGCTACTCAGAGTCCTCAGCCACACTGCTAAAAACTGAGGGTAGAGAGGATCAGGGAGGGACAAAGCACAGACAAGCATGCCTACCTGCATCTAGGTGGGTCAATCTGCTGGGATTCAAATATAGGGTAGAGGTGCACTTAGGGCCTAATGTGGCAATATTTTACTTATAATGTGCAAAACATGGGTATCATTTAAAATAAACAGCCCTCTTCCTATCCTCATCCTCAAAATTCAGCCCAAAGAAGATTTTGGAGGGAGACCAGACTTGAACTATGGCATTCAATTTAATAAATGTGAGCCATAATTTTCTATTTAAGGCTTATAAAGACCATCCCTATAAAGTTTCTTTTAAGAACTATAATCTTATTCTAATAGCTAATCCATCCCCATGGAAACTTAATTGGGCTCAATTAAAACATTAAAAAACATTGTACTTTTCAGAAAACCATCTTTTTTAGCAGAAAATGTAAACTTTAACAAGGATCTCCCTAAAGAGGGGAGTCAAAAGGTAAACTGTGGGCCCACAGCAGGGGATTTCTGAAATCAAATCTAATGTTGGGTGAAGCACCAGACACTTCTTACAATAAAACTTGGACAATGAGAAACACATCACTAACATCTCCAAATTCCCTAAGGAACAAATCTCACATTGGATCTGGCTGGCGAGGAAACATGTGGGGCCCTCCTGCCACTTCATTCTTGTAGCAACCACCATGTAGGAGATACATAGCTGGCATTTGAAAACTGACTGCACACCAGAGCTCCACAGCTACACCATTCCTCTGGGCAAGTGTCTATTTGTGTCATAATTATAATATACTGGCATAACCAGGATTGGTACAAGAGAGAAGGTGGCAGCAGAAAGGACAGAGAAGAGAGAAGAGCCAAAATTTGGAGATTATTATCCGAGGGGGAAAAATATGTCCTAAGTCAGGGCCACATAAAGAGCCTGGACATGATCTTTGTACACAGTATGATTTGATAATAACTATTTAGCTTGGATTGTCAAAACAATGCTGTATTACAGTAAACCAAAATAATACTTTCCACATGTGGTGTGGGTCATTAGCCTGCTGGCTTGTAAGGCACTCGAGGGCAGGGTTTTCCTTGTGTGCTTTCATACAGTGTTGAGGCTGCACGTGTGCCCTGCACATGTTAGCCAATTCATTCCATGCAATCCACGAGGTGCTCGCGGGAAATCCCTCTGGCCAAGAGCATTGCATCATCTCGGAAAGCACACCGCCCTGCCACCCAACTCCGCCTCTGGTGGTAGTGCCAGCATCCAAGGGCTGCCCTCCCATCCACAGCTCATCTGCAGCTCCTTCTGAAGTCATCCCTTCCTCTTCCATCTCTAGCCTGCGCAGACCACTCTGACCTGTGCCATGATGGACCAGCACAGTGGGTCTTGGTCCCACCCAGGAGTTCTCTGTGCTCAGACCAATCTGCACATGATGCCTTCTCTTCTACATTTCAGTACTTTGGCGTCTATCCCTTTGATGACTGTGGAGAGACTTTGAGAGGCAGGAAGTCCAACCCACTCACATAATTCACTTTAATATATATGCTATCGAACAAGGCCAAGGGTTGGGAGAAAAGTAATAAAAAACAAAGAACATTATAAACATTTATCATTCCCACTTCTTCCCATCCCCACCTTTGGTCACACCACCTTCCCTGGCTGAAGAGAGGATTACAAAGAGGTGAAACTTACAGGGTAGCAGCTCCCGGTCTGCTGTTTCTGTGCAGATTGGGTATGGATAGAATAGGTGCCCCTTCTCCAAGGGATAAGGGATCATCCGAAAAGCTGAAAAGAAGAGACAATATGTTAGTTTAATGTTTGTCTCATAACTTCCCAGCTTCAAAAAGGACTTTTGAGCATTTTTAAAATGGGAACACTCCTACAGGGAAGGCAAGACTTACCAAACTCTGAGTCATGTGCCAGATAAAATGTCAGAGATACACTATGATGTATTACTCACACATTAATCTTACACTATATATTCTGGGCAAACATCACAGAACAGGGTGGGGAGAGAGGTGCAGTGGGGGTAGGGAAGCCATCAATATCAATGCCTAGGGTCACATCATCTTTAAAATATTATAAAAATGTTTATAAGCACTAATTCAATATAGCTCAGCCAATGGTAATAATGCAAACCTGGATTGAAATGCTTCCCCTAGAAGCAAATGTAGATTGACTTGTTGGAGCTTGTTACAGATGTACAAGTATGAAAGGCATTCTACCATGTCTATTTAAAAAATATGTCTAAGTGGATTAGAATTCCAACCAAGAGGGATAAAAACAAAAATCTAAAAATACATGACTTGGGAAGTATTTCTAAACTTTATGAAACTTTTAAATCTTCAATATCATGTGGGGAAAAATGTATCTGGAGAGATTGATTATCTGTATTTTGATGAAGTCAGGCCACCTAAATTCTGCTTTTGTGGCATCAGATGACATTAGGCCTCACACTGAATTATGGCTTTCCAATCAATCTATCCTTTCCCATTATCGAGTGTGTTATTCTCCCTGTTACAATGTCATCAGCATGTTAGTCTCACTGTTCCTATGAACATGGAGGTATTTTTTCTTTAACAGATGTCCTTTAACTCCAGCACATGGTAGATGTATAACATAAAAGCTGTACCCTACTCTCAGGATGTCAGATAACAATCCTGGCCTTCATGTGTGTCAGAGAGGAATGGTGGCAATATAGCAATATTTTTTGTTTCAAATGCCACATTTTAAGGAATTGTAGTTGTAGCTACATCCTCAGCTGTGTAATTACGAAAGCCTTCTTAAAATGCTGTCAATGTACATATTTATCTTTTGCATACTTATTTCAAACAGGAATCAGAAACAAAGAATGTTCTCCCTCACAAGAAATGACAAGGTCCCATTGTAACCAGCATCAGTGCACATATGGTATTTATTCTGGTGTCTGAATATTATTTAAAAGTAAAAACATTATGTATGTGATTCCAGCATTTGGAATGCAGTCAATCTACACCACAGTGGTATCACTGTGAGGTTACAGAACATTGCCACGGAGAATATAAATCACTATAAATGTGGGATTAGAGCTGAGCCAGTTTGCTGGCAGTTTGCTGAGGTAAAAATGTTATCAATTTTCCTCTCATAACAGAAACCTCTTAAACAGAGATTAAAACATTAAAAACACCCCAGACTTTAACTCTTCTTAAAATGAAGGGCTCAGCCTCGTTCAATCAGAACTTTCCTTTCACACAAACAAAGATGACTTTTGCCCATTAGAACAAGCAAGAGAAGAGGTTCCTTGCACAGGTTGTTAATATAGAATGATCATTTGAAGGAACTGGCATCTCTCTCAATAGAACCAGGCTTTCAAGAAGATGAAAACAAACCAAAACAAAACCCAAAAAACCAAAAAACCTTTTAGTGACTTTTATAGCGTAAGCTAAAAATCTCTTCTGGGAAGCACAGCTTTTACATTTAAACTATAGTACAGCAGGATCTTAATACAATTTCCCATAAATGATGGCTTCTCTGAAAGCATCCAAAAAATGTGGAAAAACCTACAAGGAAGTTTTTTAAAATCCAGATTCTCCATGTGTAACCAGGCTGCTATAATTAAAGAATCTTTTCAGGTTCATATGATATAAATAAACCCTTAGTTTGCAAAGTGGCTATAAATTTGAATGTTAAATTTTATTCAAAATTGAAGTCAGTTTGTACTTCAGGGAACAATTTTTTAAATGAAATATAGGAGCACAAGATCTTAAGAGTGTTCAACCATAGAAATCTAATGGTTGGCTGGTGTCTTTCAGCCAAATGCTAAATGACTTTTTTTCTCCAGTACTTGGTGTGCATACAGAATTTTGTGCATTGATTTAGTCTTTATCTTCTTCTAATTGGTTCTCATCTTTTTTGGAGAGTGGAGGTATTGATCATATATATAATTCAAAGAATAATGAATATCCATCCATCCATCCATCCATCCATCCATCCATCCATCTACATGGCCTGCATTACGCTTCTACTCCCATGATCATAAAGATGTTTATGGTGCTCTTAAGATCTCTTTCTTATGTCAGTTGTCATTTACATTGATTTCATAAAATAATATTAAGGCTTTTGGCTTCACTAAACAAAAGCAAATACAATTTGTGCTTGCAATTCTATCCTTTACCCACCCTGCTGTGCAGGGTCCAACAAAGTGTGAGATAAGCAAGGGAGGTCTGGAGAGAGCCAGGAAGAGGCACTGCAAAAGCTCTGCCAGCCTCACCTCCCACTGCCTGGTCCTTTTCACAGTAAAGACATGCAACGGTTCCATGAGAGCCTCGTGGCTTTAGCCAAAAGTGTAGAAACTTTGCAAGTGCAGGAATTAAGAACACACTGATTTGGTGGTGTAAATAAGAATGACAAAAGGTCATTTGAACAGATCTGTTCTATAAATGACTTCAGACCTCCTAAAAATCTTTGAGAAAAGCCACACTTCAGAGAAACTACAAATACGCATGTATTTGGTTTAAAACAAAACAAAAACATCAAGGCTGTTCCAAGTTGATACAGGGCATATGGATGTCACTTCTGCATTTTCCTTTGTGTGCCATCCTCTCCTCCTATGTTGATCTCAGTTAAAGGGTTCAAATGAAGCTGAGATTTAGTTAATGAACACGTACTGTCCTCCACAATCAAGTCTGAGGCATGACACTGCTTTCTTCCATCCTTGACTAAATACATTTTCTAGGCTCCAAGCTTTTCAGTGCTGTCCCAATCAGAGGTTGTCTACCAATACCAGTGAGGGAATCAATAGAACCAAAGAACCGACAGATGGATGGATATGTGAACAAATTAATGACCTCTCACCCTACCCATCATGTGGATGGGAATATAAGGTAAATTTTTGAACGTTTGTATATGTTACCTTGTCAAAGAGGATCTTAGAGAATTTTATACAGATTATTTGGAATAGAGAAAACTGAGTTTGAGTCCCAGTTCTACCTCTTATAATTGGTCACTTATCAAAATGTGAGTGCCTTCTTATGTAACTACACACAGAGAGCCAAGAACACCCTGTCCCTGCACTCACAGAGTTCACGCCTGAGTGCGGGAACTTGTTCCAATAAACTTCCAAGTAAATGCTACAGTTCCCATTGTGCTGAGGGCCCTGAAGAGGGACAGGCTGTGTGGCGCGTGTCTACATGGGAGCAACAGAGTGACATCTACAGGAACAGGACCTGACTCCACCAAAAAGTGCATGGCTCTAGGTGGGTCATTAATTGTTTCCTGTCTGTCTCTTCAGCTGTAAAATGAAAACACCACAGTCCTCACAAGTCTGGCAAATGAACTGAGGACAACAGCAGAGACGAGGTGGCTATACACAGTGCCTGGATGTGCAGCAAAGATGAGGCTTCTCTTTACCTTCCCTTCTCTACTAAACATAAAGTTTCTGTTTTCTGTGTTCAGTCACACTTGTTAATAAATAAAGATTCTGCTTGTTTGTTGACAATTATATGTACAAATGGTAGAAGAGAAAATTATCATCATTGATGTTCTGCTTTTGACTGCAATGCAAATAACAACCATGAAGGCCAACTGTTTTCATGAGGCATTTTGGTGCAGAAGTGAGGAAAAGTCAAAAGTCAAAAGCCTGATTTGTGATCCACAGTCTTTCACTTAAAAAGTGGAAGAAAACAGCCTTGGGAAAAGAATTTTTCCTTAGTTGGATTTAATGGTGCTCCATCCTAATTTTGAAGAAAAATTCTATGGTTTGATAGTGGACTTGCTAATCTTGTTAGTACCCCTCAGCTCTTTAACCCTCTGTTCCTACTTTCATGTTAGTACTGCATGTATCCACACTATCTCACTCTCTCTCTCCCCCCATACACACACACACACACACACACACACTTGTTTGTATGCACATGCACATGCGTGTGTGTACACATGTTAGTGTTTCTCACAAAGCATTTCAGAGTCTTTGTTGTCTTCCTATCCCCAAACACAATGCCTGACACATAAATGAAATAAATATTTGCTCAATAAGGAATGAATAAATTAATATACAATCAGGAAAATACCAAAGTCTCTTTAAAAGTTCAGGTAAAGCCAGGCACAGAAGCATTCACCTGCCTGCAGTTCCACCTACTGGGGAGACTAAGGCATGAGGATTGCTTGAGCCCAGAAGTTGAGGGTCAGCCTAGGCAACAGGGAGATCCTATCTCTTAAGAAAAATAAAAAAACAAATAAACAACTCAGGTATCTGAATACATTCAGTTTTGGAGGCTGTCATGCTTACTGAGACAACCAGAAACCTCTTATTGTCAATATCTCTTATCCAATCAAGTTGACAATTCAGATTAACCATCACACTGACAAAAGGGAAGGAGCAAGCTGGTTGTGCTGGGCAGTGGGTGGGGAACTGGCTCAGGGTAAGCTAGCCGTGACCATTCATTCTTCCTCCCAAATTATAAAGTGTACAATGGATCTATTATGCTCCTCTTGAATCTACTGGGGGGCAGAGTGGGTCCTCTCTTTAGTAGTCCAAAAGGTGCCAGCCTTATGGAGGAAAGGTTTGCTTGGAGGAAATGCTTAAGAACCACATGTTACAGTGAGGGGTATTTGCCATTAGGTTCAAAGAGAATAAATTAGAATCACAATCTCATCACAAAATCATCTTCAACAATGGGCCATTTTCCCCTCTCAAAGGAAATACCCTGCCTTAGTCCCCCTAAAAAACACCATCTTCAAATCTTATACATTATTTAGTGGATATTTAGTGGATTCTTGGTGGGGGGACTTCAAAAAGAAAATAATTGGTTAAGTGAAAAAAAGAAAGAAACAAAGGCTAAGTGATTTACCCCATGGCATACTAGTCTTCTGATATATAGAATGAGAAAATTAAAGTTCACAGTTGTGGTCAGGAGATGACCTGGCTTTATAAAATAAATAGAGTCAAAATAGAGCCTTGAAAAGATGACAGTAGGAGGGAGATAAGAGCACATCAGTATTTAATACAGGTGAAGCAGAAGATGTGCCATTTAAAACAGGACCCCATAAGGAGCAATACCATTGTAAATAAACTGAGTTGAAATGAGACCCTTCATTCATATATGTTTTTTATATTCAGCTCATACTGGCAGGGGTGCGTGTGTTTGAGGATAACCAGAACCTGCAGTGTTTAAAATAAGCATAATTCAGATAAGGTGGCAGCTGTGTAATAATCCAAGAAACATTTTATAAAATCTTATAAATTAAAACTTTCCCCTTTCTTAATTATCTTGACTTTGAGGAACATATTGTGTAATTTCAGGGGCTGGTACAGTGATGAATCAAACATTTTGGAAACCTTTGAAATGCTGATGTATTTGTGATTGAGGATTCAGGATTTTTTTTCTTTAATTACCATATGTTTCAAACCCAAACAATCTCTGTTATACATTAGCAAGACTTTGGGGTTTTATCAAAAATAGGAGTTTTTTAGCTTGATTGATGGAAAACTCACTTAATTACACAGGATGACTAATGCTCTAACATAATAAATTCATTAACAAGCAAGAAACAAAACAACAAAAAACCCCACCACTACCTCTTAACCAACACTTTTAACGGACTGACTTTTTAAAAATTTCCAAAGAATAATCTAATAATGATTTTTTAATGTTGAATCTGCTGAAATTGGGCAATATTATCCTTCTCCCTATATTCTCTTTCTAATGAAAAATGGAAGTTGGGTGAGAGTTGAGGAATGGCTTTGAATTTCAGAATGAAGAAAAATATGATTCAGAGGACAAAACCTAGCTGATGAGGCTGAGATGTCAAGAGGCACCACCAAGTGGTGCGCTGGGAGAAGTGCGCCTCTTGGGCTCAGGCTCAGGATGCAGGCCAGGCCTGCAGACCTCCTGAGAGGGAGCTGGGGCAACTACTTTGAAGCCACCAAACTGGAGTGGGATAGGCATTAAATGTCATCAGTGCTTTATGGTTTCCCAAAATTAGGTAAGTTAAGTAAATACTACTAAAGCAACTGAGTCAGAATTCTAATCCAAGTCCTCTAATTTAAAATACAGAACTCTGAACCTCTAATGTAATTCAGAATGAACACAGATCTAGAAGTGAGGTCAAGAGATTGCAGACAATTGTCTGGAGCTTGAGTGGTAATTCTTTCTTCTAAACTGCATGGCAAAAATGCCACAATGAGGTATATTGATTTATACAATTACTGTGTTAAGACTTAAAAAAAATTACTGACTACAAAAAAATTGCATGGCAGACCTATAGCTTTTTTTTTTTCATAGTAACCAAGAGCACTTGTAATGAAAGATTATATTTCTAAAACTATAAAAATTATATTTCTAAGCATATATGTGTGTGTATATATTATATATATATATGCTTGTTGAAAATACATATGCTTGTTGTAGGCAATTTGAAAGGTACAAATATTAAGGAAAAAAAAAATCTTATCCACAACTCAGTAGTAACCACTTAAGACAGTTAAGTGTATTTATTTCCAGTCTCTTTCCTTTGTTTATACATATGTATTATTTATTTTATAAAATTTTGTCTCATTCTATATTGAAATGTTTAACTTAATATCAAACAAGAAAATATAATTTTATACAGAATGGTTAACTTTCTAAACACTAGAAGGGAACCAGCTGTCAGAAATATGCCCTAGACTGTAAGTAGTGATGTAAATTTAAATTGTGGGCTTTCTAGCAACTATCTCAGAATTGGCTGATCTTTGTATCCTTAACCTATTCAATGCAATGAAGGAAAAGTGAACCTGGGTTTACCTACTGGCCCTACCAACAGGACTTCAAGACCTTCAACAAGTGACTTTTTTTTTGGTGATGCTGGGGATTGAACTCAGGGCCTTGTGCATGGGAGGCAAGCACTCTACCAACTGAGCTATATCCCCAGCCTCAAATCACTCATCTCAATGATTCTTCTGCTTCTGAGAAACTGAGGTTGACATTTCTGTCCTGCCTAACTTAGAAGACTATCAGGAAGGGTAGGTGAAATGATGCAAATGCAAATCCTCTATAAATCACCCAGTTATACAAATGCTGCTTCAGTGTACATCCTCTGAAGCATTTAGCACATGGTAGGCATTCTCATGGTTCTCATTCTGAAGTCAGATGTCCTGGAAATCTTTGAAAACTGGCAGTTAACTGATTTTGGGTGGGATCACAGCTACCTGATTTTCACAGGAACTTTTTATTGATAAAGATCAAAGGTCAAATTTCCTTTTCCTATAGGTATGGTTTTCTTGACATACAGCTTATGCCTACAAGTTCGCCCCCCTCTTTTTATCCTAATAAAGCATTCTGCCAGTCTAAATTGAGGCAATCACACCTCCCTGATAGTATTCCTCTGCTTGATTTTGCAGATCCCTATGTCTATTCACATTTCCCTCAGTGTCACTATCATTCCCAGTTGATCCAGAGCACCTCCCCATCATTATTGGGTTACTAATTTACAAAGAGAATTTTCAGTTATTCCCCATAGGACTTTAATTTTTTATGATGATATCATTCCTAATACCATATCTTTATCACACCTTGCCTCACCCCTCTTTGGGCTCTTTTTACAGGGTTAAATCTAATCAATCAGATCAAATGCCAATCTCTAAATATGTTCTTATTTGGTAGACCAATTTCTCTATTTATCTTTTCCACAACTAACACTAGATAAGCCTTCTTGTATTCAAAACTGCTGAGCTTTTCAGGAGCTTTCTCATGTTTTGATAAAAAAATTCTTTTGTCCTCTTTGGTTAGAACACCTTAAGTGCAGCAAGGAGCCCAAGCCAGAGGGGATTGTGCATGTACCCACACACTTTTGGTGGAGTGTGCTGTTGTACATATCCAAATATGATTACTGGTGCTGACAAGATTACCTGAGTATGTTATTACACTTACCAAGTAGGGGTGGCAACATTGGTAAACTCAACATCCATCAGGTTATAAATAGTAAAATACATAAGTGAACCCACTATTAATTCTCTAAAGAAATATGTCAAAACCACTAAATAAAAAACTTTCAATCTGCTTTGAGTCCCATCTCTCCAAAACTTATTTTTACTCAATCCCATTTTTCTCCCTGCTACCTCCCTTCCTACATCAAGATGGATTCTAGCTGGGCTATGGAAGGGCAGGAAAAGGAAGAAGATTATCAAAATGAAAATGGAAGCAGAAAAGATAAACAGACTGAAAAAGATTAAAAAGACACTTGTTTGTGAGGCAGATCAGAGCAGGGGTGAACTAGGGAAAAATTATCAAAAGATTCTAATATTTATCATTTTGTTTTCCTATGAGAGAAAAAAAATCATGGTACATGTTGTACTTGTTTTGCTTAAATTGATATTAGCAGAATTTTAATGTACATGTTGTCTAATAATCTTAGGGCTTTTCCTAAATTTACATTCTCCCAAACAGCCCCATTTATGACCATTTCTTCACTTTGTGTCCTTGCTTACATTACTGTCCTGGTCCATCAAGGCTCAGTCCAAATATCATCTGATTCATAAGGTTACCCATGGCTGCTCCACCCTGGAGAAATCACCAGGCAGCTGCCACCTGCTGCTGGTCATTCCTCCCAACTCAACTACACACTTCTCCAGGACAAAGAGACTGTTTAACCTGCCAACAGAGCCTCCTCTCCTTACACAGAATGATAATATCTGTAGGGAGCTTGTACTCAGACATATTTATTCCCCCACCAACATACCAGGAATATATTTATTATAACAATGCAACACTTCCCACCACACACCAGAGTCCAGCAGCCTCTGCTCTTGTTCCAAAACATACCTGCCTTGCCCTTGCAGATGGCCAGCCTAGCTACAGTGTAGAACTACTGTGGCTTTTATCCACCTCTCCTAGAAAAACCATCAAGAAATGGTAATCAGAGTCTAGCACAAGGCCTAATTCCATGCTAAAGATTTTATGATGTTAAGGAAATGTCCAAGTCTCCTAAGAAAGTTTTTAGGATAGTAGACTGGTTCTCCAGAACAGTCCAGATCTATTCAATCTATTGTATAAATTTGCCTTTCCAAGTCTGAAGAGTTATGTCATTGTTTGATGACACATACCCACCACTACTAGAGAACTGGAGCACCTAAGTAATTAACTGTCTTAGTGATGGGCCTTCATAGAAAACAGAGCAAGACATGCAAATCCTCATTATTCATTAGGAACACTTGGGGCAAAAACAGTTTTAGCACTTTTTCATGTTCTTAAAAAATGTTTCAAAGAAAGAAATTACTTACTGCCTTCCCACGTACAATGCAAAAGATTCAAAGCCCCTTCCACCCTCTTCCAGTGGGCGAGATGAAAGAATGCATATGCTATTGCTTCACTGTCTCCTCTCTTCAGGATATGTTCTGGGGGCAGGATTAAACTTTTCATTTCTAGTAGGTACTGAAATAAAAAAGTCAGGAGACAGATGTGTTAATACATAGTAATTTGGAATTCAATATTGAAATAGGTTGATTTCCCCAAAGCCACCATTTATAAGCATTTCATCAAACCTGCAATCTCATTACTACATTTGAAGGCAATTACTAAAACATCCAGCAATTCAAGGTTTGCTGACAGATGATTAGCCTTGTACTAGTTTCCTACAGTGAAGATCAGAGGCTTTCAGGCTAAGATACTCTAATCAAAGAAATAAATACAGACTCAAACAGCATAAAGGAAAATGTAGAAGACACAATAATTTGGTATAATTTTGTAACCAGAATGAAAATATATAAAATGGACACATGAAGGTCATGGAGTTGTATGACTCATCAACAGCTCTAGAGATTGGGATTGACTAATACTGCCCATTATTTTTTTATTTTTTATTTTCTGTACAGATATGCCAAAGAGAAGGACTCTGTTCTTTGAAAACAGCCATCCATACCTGCTGAGATACAGGAGAGAGGAAGGGTGGCGGCCCGAGGGAAAGGTGCAGTAGACCCTAGACTGTGATGTTCTTTTAGATCCTCTCCTAAAGACTGGAGGGGTCTCAGCTTATACTTCTTCATTCCTATTTTCTACCAAGGAGGTGAGAAGGTAGGGAAAGAATGGGTATGAACTGGTATTCTTCCTGGGGGCTGAGAGAAGACTGAATTGCCATTTTTATTCTTTTGTATTTATTCTAGCATTGAAAAGGAAGCAAATTTAGGATATTTTGTATTTGCAAATGTAAACTACTCATCTGGCTGGCATCCTCCTGGTGCTGCATTCTTTTGTATTTTCTTTCCCTGATCCAGCCCCAAAACATCATGGCATGAATCTATGACCACCTCAGACAACCACCACTAGGCTTTAAAAAGGAGATCAGCAGACCACAGCGGAATCTGCTTAATTAACATGAGACAAATTCAACTAAAGGAAATGCCACAAAAGATATTTGAATTTTTTAATGTCAGAATCAATTGTCTGGATTTTTTTCTTTTCTTTCTTTCTTTCTTTCTTTCTTTCTTTCTTTCTTTCTTTCTTTCTTTCTTTTTTTGTCAATAGAAATTTATAAAAGAAGGATAGAGTAGAAGTGTAGAAGAGTCTTGATATGTGGAATGGGGATTATGATTCTACTATCAGCATTTTGTTGTCAACTAGCTGGGGATTTACACCCTTCGGGCATCACCCAGTTGCCTTTAAGCTTCCTCTCCTGTTGGCACATGTAGAGACTGTATAGGCCAGCAGGAGCTGCGAGGACATATTTGGACTTCTTGGCCAGCAATGGAAACATTTAAAATCTTGATCTGATATTACGAGAAACCTCTAAGCCTCTGGCCTCAAAGAAGAAAGATGAGGAAAGTAGGAGAAAGTTACCCAGAAAGAATCAAGAGAACAGTAATATGGCTGTCACCCCTAGTGGGTAGCTGGGATAGAAAATCCTCCTAGACAGAAAGACTTCACTACAGTGACTGCTTTCCAGGATGGTCCATGAGAGGAATTTATCATTTTGATGACAACTCCTCATAGTATGTGTTCCAAAACCTTTGGGTCATTTTCCTTTTTTGACAAACCATTGCTTTCTTTCTGTATCTTGTTTTAAAATAGTACAGGACAAAAATCTTTTGGGAAATGTAATCGTAAGAGAGTTACCTAGCAGCAATCAAACTAGAACTGTATTTACAATGAATATCAATTACAATATAAATATAAATGGTAAAGTTTATGCTCAGAGATACCTGGCCATCTTCTTGTGATTTTGTTGCCTTAAAAGAAGCCATTATAATCTATATTGCTACTGTCAATGATGGTCTTAAAAGAGTTCAAGGCTATGAGTCATGAGAAAGATATATAACTTGAAAGTACTATAAATTGTATTAACTGTTTTGAGTAAGTTAGAGAATGAAGATCACTTGGTTACCCTTAATAACAGAAAAACACATGAGAAGGAAAATTTCTTGTCTAATTAGAGCCCCAAATAACATTTAGATCTGTTTCTAATATTTTAATTATCTATAGCTACCCTGCCTATCAAATAAACAACCTTTAAAATAAGGATTATGCTGTATGAATTTTGAAACAAACCAAATATGAAAACAATTAGCTCAAGTGTCCCAAATGTACTGAAATCTCTTCAAGGCCCCTGAGAATCAGATGAGATTGACAGAAAAGGGGAAAGTAGAATGCCTTTTATTGCTATGATAAGGAAAGTTTCAAAATTGTTTCATTAGGTATTTTTTCTCTTGGTCTAAAGAACTTTGAGAAACAGAGGCAACTTGAAAATGGGCCTGGTATTCAAACACATCTGTGGGTTGCAAACAAACTAAGAGGAGGTAGAACAGGGAAAACTTTGTGGAGACAGGGTTCAGAAAATTACTGATGCAGGGAGACTCTAGATCTGCACTGTCTCTGTTCTATATGGTAGTTTCTATCTATCATGTGTGGCCACTTAAACTAAAATCACACAAAACTTTTAAAATTCAGTCTTCCATCTCACTAACCATTCTTCATGTCTTCATGGGCTGCAGTTGGTAAATGACCACTGTATTGGACAATAGGGATCATTTCCCCTATTATGTAAAGTTCTTTTGGATAGCACTCCTGTAGACATTGGTTCCCAATCTTCAAATAACTGAACCTATTTTTAACATGAAAAAAGTGTACAGATTCCCATGATGGGACTTTGAGTGTAGCATCTACTAGTTGAAAAACACACAGTATGACAATAGCTACAATAAGGGTAACAAAACAAAAATCCATTTAAAAGCATTGCTGAGCACCAGAGCCTCTACAGACATTTGAAAAATAGTGGTGCACGAGACAGAGGGCTCTCTCAGCCGGCAGGCAGAGTGGGCTGCAGATGGCTTCAAGGACATTGTCCATAACCTGAACGCAAGCTGTGAGGTAATGTTTTGCTTCTCTAAGCTCTCTCTGATCTTTGATAAACATGCTTTTATACACTGCCTTATATTACGTCCTCCAAGTCTTTTTCTTGGCTGGATAAAGAACATGAACCTTGTCATCTTCATCTTAGTTTCTCCTACTGCACTTCCTAAAGTACCTTGCACATTGGGGAGTATATTCATATAAAAGGCAAATTAAATTGAAATCTTGCTTCCTAAGAATACTCTGAAAATGAGCATCCCTGACCGTGCCAGCCCACGGAGGCTGACCAAAGCAACTCACCAAGGAAACTTAGCTCTGCTGTCTCATTGTATCTATTTTATGGCTGAAATAGGTTATGCCTATAAAGGAGATTTATACTCCTTTAGAGTTCCAAACAGAATGTTGGCCCTAACCAAAGGATGAAGGCTAATAACAACAATGTGTTATGTTTTTGGCCAAGCTTAAAATGGCTGGCAAGATCAGTTCTCAACATGTGCAACATTTAAATTAGAAAGGCATGGAACAACATTTCACATCCTACTTGTCAAGAGAAAAATAAATGGAAGAGGGCAGATCCCTATCCACAAGTATGCAGAAATCAATTAGAATAACTGTAGCACACAAATCAGAGAACACGCTTTGCCTGTCTGCATTCACGACTTGGCTTCTACTAGCTAAGTGGCATTCTGCACTATCCTGCCGGCAGCCTGCCTCCAACTTCCTTCCCAAATTCTCAATCACGCTGACTGAAGTACAGTGCTTCTAAAGATTTCGGAAGCAACTTTTCAAAATCTATTTGTGTCAGAATCTAGTTCCTTATGCCTAATACAAGAGCATATAAAGCAGGATATACACTGAAGAGCAGAGGCTATGGTCTTACATTTGGAACAGCGACTGCTCACTGTGAGGAAAGCTGTAGAAGAGATGTGGCCCATCAGAGCCTACCCCAGGTGACAGTTAAGGTGTCTTTTGTTAAGGTCTCAAAATTGTAAAATAGTTTGAGTGAAAATGATTCCAAAATTATTCTTCTCAGAGATATTAATGTCCAGGAATTAATTTATGATTTCCAATGCCAATAACAGCACAAGTCATGTGAAAATCATCAGCAATAATACAGCAAACAAAATGTGGAAGATCAGGATAATTAAATTACAGCACATTTAGATGATGGCTATCAAGTTACTCACAAAACCCAGTTGTGGAAAAATATTTGTTAACATGGAGAATGTTCATTATACACTGCTAAAGGAAAAAAATCAAGTGTACTATAAAAAATATAGCAGGTTATTATTTTTGACAATAAAAATGTGTATTGGAAGGCCACAGATCAAAAGTTAATGGTGGCTAAATATTCAATTTTAAGGGAGATTAATTTATTTTGTGTTCTTTCTGTGCTTCCTAAGTTTTCTATAACAAGCACTACTATTTTTCCTCCATGTGTACATGTATATAGGTGTGTATGTATTTTTATGATACAAACCTATTTTCTAGACTTGCATCAAAAACACAATAATTAAACCATACAACCAACAAAAAAGATAACCAGACATAGTAATTTTTTGCACTTGTCAACAACTTGCTTTAACAAAAGATTCTAAATCCAAAAAACACATTTTTAAAAACATCAGTAAAGAGTTCAGAGAACAAAACTAGTGCCATTTGGAAGACAGGCTATATATTCTCAACTTCAATGTTTGCCTACTCCAAAGGCTTAATAAAACGCACAAGTGGAATAAAATAAAAATATCACAAGTAACTGTGGCTCACTCAGCTCATGCTGTGATGGAGTATGAGGTGTATGTCCCAGAGGTCCCAGCCTTCTCACATCTGCCATATTCTACTGTGAACTGCTGTCTGGAATCCTGCTCTATCACATAGCTGTAAGACCCTAGACATGCTACTTAATTTCTTGGCACCTCTGTTTGTTCTTCTGTAAAAATGTGGTAACAAAAACAAACATCTTGTTGGTTCTGATATTGAAGATTACATAATATATGTAAAAATATAAAAAGTACCTGTACTTATGCATTTATGTATTCACTGAATGGTGGCTATTTTTGCTGACATACATACATACATACATACATACATAAATAGAAAAAGAGAACAAAGAAATGCTCATATTATTATTGTAGAGGTGAGTTGTGTTTTTTGCATGTAGGTGCCCCAAAGATAATTGAGTCTTATTTCTACACATGAGCAGTTTTGCCATAATAACAGATTAGTTGAAGGGAACTGACTACAGGAGGTCAACTGGCCAATATGGAAATAAGCATAAGGTGCATCTGAATGACCAAATTAAACCTGGTGATCTGTAGCATTACTCAGGGGCCATATCACCACATACTTGCTTATTCCTGGTTTTCTCATGTATTCATGATTTGAAAAATATGAAAGTGCCCAAAGTATATCCCAAGGAAAGATATTGCAATGCCATGGTGTGGCCCAAGGACAGAAATATGGGGGTCCCTTTAGTGTATCCCCAGAGTATAAATAGGGGAACACCCACAGCTTACCCAAGGACACAGACATGGGAGTATGTAAAATGTATCTAAAGGACACAGATACAAGTGGTTCGGTGTACCCTGAGGACACCACTATGAGAACATGCACACTGTAGCCCAAGGGCAGAAATATGGGATTGCCACAGTGTGCTCCAAGGACACAGACATACAAGCATGCACAACATGCCCCAAGTATATGGATCCAGGAGCACCCACAGGGTACCTAAAGGGCACAGACACGGGCACATGTGGTGTGCCCTCAAGGACACATAAGTGGGAGCACTCAAAATTTATGTCAGGAACATAAATATGCATCAGGTTAAGTCCTACTTTGATGGTTCGTGATCTTTGTGGGAGTGTTGGTGAGGTACAGAAGGAGGAAGAGAGCAAAAACAAGAGTGTGTGTAGTCAAGGAAACAATAAAATTCAACATGATGAGTGCCTGAGGAAGAGTACCTTTAGCAGTTACAAAGCAAATGGAAGGCATTGTGTCTGAGAAGGCTTCACAGGAAAAAAAAAAAAAAAGATACGAGTCAATCCAATTAAATGAACAAGACTTTACCCTGCGAAGATGGGGGAAGGAGCCATCTAAGCAAGAGCAAGGCTCAGCACTGACCCCAAAACTTCAAAAGGCATAATGTGGCTATAATCTGGTGAGCATGAGTAATAGCATGATAGCATCTGCCAACATTGGTTAAGTACTAACATATGCCAAGCATTGCCTCAGTGACTCTGAGAGGAACTGATATTATTCCCATTATGCAGATGGGAAAGTGAAGGTTTGGGGAAGTTAGGTAGATTTCCCTGGGCTGCACAGGGTACAAGTAACAAAAAGCCTTGGAACTCAGGCTTTCTACTCTTCTCCAAGGAAGGGAAACAAGAAAAACAGTCGAAAGGCTTCTGTGACTTGCTCCCTGAGTGTGCCCTTTACCTTGAGTTACTATGTAGTTTTCAAACTTTCAAAGACAGAATAAGTTGTACAAAGGAATTTAAAAGGCTATTAGAGTATGTGAATGTGATAAGAAATAAGACTGGGGTGTGTCCAGGGAGGACTTCAGAAAGGTCTTAGGAGAAACACTGCAGCAGCAATTGGGGAATGAGTTGATGTTCTGTGTGGTTTTGAAAGAAATTAGCGAGTTGTGTGTAAGAGCACCTGCAGGGAAGAGATGGGAATTAGCAAAGCCTTGGAAAGCTCCTGTCACACTCTGGGGAGAGGTGACAAAACCAAGTGGGAGGGGAAGGGACTTCCCAGGACTTAGCACCTGATGTGGGTGAGAGAATCTGGACTCAAGGTGACTGTGAAATTTTTAGCTTAGGAAATCAGAATAACATGAGTTCCTTGGCTGGGATACAGATTCCAGAGGGAAAAGAGGCTTAGCAGCAGGAAGTAACAAGGACAAAGAGCTTGCAGAACATCCCTGGAGAGAAGGTCTGGAGGCAGAAGGTCCAGGACTGTAGCATGAGAGACAGAAGGGAGAGACTCAGATATGGGTGTCTAGGCCAGAGTGGGGAGCGGGACTGTGGGAGCCCACAGGACCACCAAGGAGAGGGGAGCCAAGAGGAGAGGGCTCCTTCTAAGACCAACACGAAGAGGTGGGTAGGAGAGGAAAAGACGCAGGAGGATATTGCCCAGAGCTCAGGAGTGGCACTGAGAAGATGTCATGAAACTGAAATGTCCTCAAGATATGAAGTGGTCAGTGGCTGGGGGTTTGGCAAAGTAGAAGGGCATATGTTCAGCATGAGTGAGCCCCTGGGTTCAATCTCCAAGCAGAAAAACAAAAATAAAATAAAAGTGAGAGTTCAGTCAGACACTATGAAGAGATGAAATAGGATGAGGTTTGAGAAGTTGCCAAAGATGGGGTGGCCTCTGTGAGGATGGACTTGATGAGGGTGATCACGGCAGGAGTGGCATTGTCTTAGGTGACCTTTGCATGGGTACCTTTGATGGGAGCAACCGTAGCACTTTTTGTTAAAGAGACTTAGAAAATTTTTATTCCTGAGAAATGTGACTTATAAACTGGTTTCTGTTCATTTTTCTCTGGGTCATATTTCTTCTACAATACATTCTCCTTACTCTAACCCAAAAAAGCCTTGGAACAAAATATGACTCAATTCACAGAAACTTATATTGAAATAATATTTCTGAAATGTGCCATTGATATACAATATCACAGATAATCTGCCAGGGTATTGTGAATTTCTTCTTCCACGCTTCAAGCATTTTTAAATGCTAAAACCCACTATACATTGTTTCCTAAATTGGATTAAAAAGCAATTTTATACTCTGTCAATCAGCTTTACCAAGATATAAGGGGAGGACTGCTTTAGTGTTTGCATGAAAGAAGAATTTCCATCACTATAACAATGTCCATTCGAATATACAATTACCAAGATGTTTTCCTCCACAAGTCTCTTGAAATCCCCATGAAATTTGAGTCTAGATTAACATTAGATGGGCCTTTTTTTAAAAAAAAAGCAAATTTTTAATGGGAATGCATTTCTGTCATAACATTCTTAATTCTTTCTATTTTCTCATAACTCTTCATACTTCCAGACTTATAATTTAAAAACTAAATATCTATTAGTTTAATTTTCTGACTGGCCCAGGCTGCCTTGCTGGTAAAATGAGTTTCAGGAGTGGGGTGGCCTCCTTCCCCCAGCAACCTCAGGGACTGCTGGGTGGGACCAGTGAGAAGAACACATGGCTCCATGGTTCTGGGATTTTAGTCAAGATTACAACAAAAGCTATCCTTCTGGGTGCTGGGGGGTTTTCTCCTTCACAGCTTCACCCACAACGCCCAGGCACCTCAAGGAGGAGCTGGTCCTGACCCCTCAGCCCTCTTCTCACTGGGGCCTTCTGTTCTATGGGGGTTGGGGCCTTCTGTTCTAGGAGGGTCTCAGAGGATTGTGTTTTTGGTGGACTGTAGACATCTGTTATTTTCTAAACTGTATTCAGAGACACCTTGGATTGTTGGGCGCCATAGTTTGGATGTTAAATGTCTCTCAAAGGCCTACATGTTAAAGGTGTGGTTTCCCAACTCATGGTGCTATTGAGATGTAGTAGAACCTTTAAGAGTTTGGGCCTAGTAGAAGGGAGTTGGATTACCTGGTGCATGTCCTTGAAGGGGTTATTGAGACCCTGGCCCCTTCCTCTCCCTTTGCTTCTTGGCTGCCATGAGGTAAAGCAGCTTCCTCTTCCACATGCTCAAACCACGATGTGCTGACTTACCACACACAGGCCCCAAAACCATGGCCAACTGACCATGGATGGAAACCTCCAAAACTGAGCCAAAATGTTTTTCCTCCTTGTAAGCTGATTATCTCAGGTATTTTGTCAGAGTGATAGAAAGTTTACTACCATACTGGGCTCCCAGATATTTTATGCCAGTTTCAACCAGAGAAGTTCTACTATTATTTGATTTATTTATAAATAAAAGCAGTTCTAGTTTTATTTTAAACTGCTTTTATTTTTATGGGTTTTTAGAATCTAAAAATTACTTTTATTTTTGTGGGTGTTTAGAAGTGAAAACTACTGTGAGTGGTCTAAGCACAAGCTGGACCCCCATTGTCTGTGGGGACTGTGCTGGTAGAGAAGAGGACCTGGTACTTGGGAGCCCTTCATGATGATACTGATTGGGTCAGACTTTCCTATTAGCCAAAAGTCAATTCTGAGAACCACCATGTCCAAGGTTTTCAGAGTTGAGCAAGAGATTTGGGCATTCTGTATACAGTCAGGACACACCCACAGTGCTGCACCCTTGGAGAATATTTGTGCAGCATGCACAGGACCTGGCCTCAGGAAACAAGAGAGTAGCCTGACCATTTACCTGAGCACTGAGTGAGCTGGCTGTCTCCCTTCTACGAGGTCCTGCAGCATGGTGCCTATCTCACAGGGATACTGGCTGGTCTGTCTTCTCAATAACTGGACATTCCTATGGAGTATGGACCACATTGCAATCAGCGTCCCAATGCCTGATGCATCATAGGTACTAAATGTAGTGAATGCACTATTAGAAGGAAAAAAAAGGACACTACTGCAGAATTGGACATCTTTAAAGAATGTGGAAGCTGATGGAAAGCAGCAGGAAGATTATCCCCTCCAGGGGCTGGGGCCGTGGCTCAGCAGTAGCACACTTGCCTGGCATGTGTGAGGCACTGGGTTTGATTTTCAGCACCACATATAAATACATAAATAAACTAAAGTCTATCAACAAATATATATATTCCCTTCCATGAGGAAATAAATTTGTGGAGATGGCTCCTGATTATTCTCTTGGAGGGAAGTGGTACCAGTTAAGTAAAAATAGTTCAAATATGCTATGGTTGATAGGAGACATAGAAAGGTGAGTTAGCTTCCAGCTGAGAGTAGAAAAAGAATTCATGTTCTCTGGTCTTGAGGCCTTTTCCCTCTAATAATAAGAATGGATACCAACTCAGAAAATATACGGACAGGAAGGAAAGGGCTGATGAGTGACTAAGGCTGGAAGACTCCAAAGTCAGTCCTGCTCTGAAAGAAGCATCTGATGACTTTCAGATGGGCCCCTAACTCTCTAAAACTCTAGGCACCTGAAGCCTCTGACCACATAGCTCACACTGGAGGAGATTTCCAAACTACCTCCATCTCTCCCTCTCACCCTGCTCCTCCTGCCCTGAGATTGGCAGGGGAACATCATTCTAACAGCTTAATTCCAACTGGTAGAAGACCTCCTAGGAATAAAACAAATAACTGTTTGTCTTTTTACATGAGCCAAAGAAAGACTGGGGGAAGAGTCAGAACTTAACAGTAACTGGAAACACCTTGCTGGAGGAACTAATCACGATGAGTTCCAGAGTGTGTGTTAGGGTCTACTAAAATTGCTCTACAATCTTCTTACCTAGGAAGGGAAATTAAAGTTACATCATGGAAAGAAAGGCATGGCCTCAGCCTTCAGAGAGGGGAAAATGCTATGGATTGGATATGAAATGTTCTCCAAGGCCCGTGTGCTAAAGACTTGGTTCCCTGGTTTGGTGCTACTGGCAAGTGGTGGAAACTTCAAGAGGTAGGGCCTATTAGGAGGCCTTCAGGTCATTGGGGACATGCCCTTGGAGAGAATATTGAGACTCTGGGCACTTCTTTTTTCTCTTTGGCATCTCGGTCATGAGGTAAATGGTTTTCCCATGTGCTGCCAACCATGATGTGCTACCTTATCATTGGCCCAAATGGAGGAGGGCCAACTGATCATAAATTGAAACTTCCAAAACTGTGAGCCCGATAAACCTTTGTATTTGTTACAGTAACAGAAGGTGACTAACACATAGTAAAAGGGGTAATGAAGGTGAAAAAAGCAGAGATGATTGATTGATTGATTTTAGCAGTACTGACTATTGAACCCAGGGCCTCAAGCATGCTAGGCAAGTGTTCCACCACTGAGCTACATCTGTAGGAAGCAGAGATCCTTCATGCAGCAACCTCATTCATACCTTCAATGGTCTTACAGGCCTGGTCTAACTGAGGAGGTATGGGGAGATAAGCAGAGGAGGAAGGGTCCTGAGATAGGAAAATTTCGTCTTATGCATGAAGTGTGATTCTGGGGTAGAGAACCTGGTGGGAGTAGGGTAGTACCATGCTCAGAACAAGAATATAAACACCAAGCAGAAGTGGGCGCTGTTTAAGCAATGGACTTCCCAAGCAGCTATCAGGTGCTGAATTCCAAAAGATAATAGCTACAGCCAGAACATACTAAGACAAAATCTGGAGACCTGAAGGGACCTGAGATTACTCAAGGTCAGAGGTGCTGTGGTACCAATGTTACATTCTCTGGTTGTCCTTCTGCAGATAAGAGTGGCCCCATAAATACCTGCTAATGCATTTCTAGGAAGCCTCTATTTCCCCTACAGGCTGCAAGCAAAGAACTAGAGCTGAAAGGAAAGGGGAAGAGAGATGACAGCAGGGTGAACACATATTGAGCATGTCCTGGGTACATTACATGAGGTAATTGCATTTACTATCATTTGCACTATGAAACTATTACTTTAATGTATTTTCCTAGTAATGACAGGAATTTTACATAATAGACTTAAGAATTTAGAAAAGAATAAACAAACACCAACAATTTTCCACCTCACTATTAATGACAAATAAATTCAAATTAAAGGAACAAAATTCCATTGTATTTAACAACTTTATAAATGTTTGTTGTTGCTCTTCCTTCTTTTTAAAGCAAATTGCTCAATGTTAGTGATGAAATGGTGAAGGAGTTACCTATTCATGAAAGTGTAAACTGCTACAATTTCTTTCTTTCTCCTTCTTCTCCCTGCCCCACTTTCTCTCTCTCTGGAAAGCAATTTGGAATAAATACGGAGAGCTTAAGAGCCTTAAAGATATTCCACAAGTGTTTCAGTAATGTCTATTCTGCAAATCTACCCTAAGGACACAATCCCAAGGCCTGAAAAATATATATATTTCTGCCCATAGAGGTTTACTTAGAAGTTGACCTGTTGTGTCAACCTGATGTCTATAGTGGAGGACTCCAGAAGTGAATCACTCCTCTTAACAAATGGTTCTGGAAAAATTGGGTATCCACATGTCAAAGAATGAAATTGTACCTATATCTTATACAACAAAAACAACTCAAAATATGTTAAAGACTTGAATGTAAGAGCTGAAACTATGAAACTCCTAGAAGAAAATGGGGAAAGCTTCACAACATTGGTCCTAGCATACAATACAAAAAGAACATGCCACAACACAAAAATAAAGTGGGACTACATCAAACTGAAAAAAAATTCTATGTAATAAAGGAACCAACCAACAGGATGAAAAGACAGCCTATGGAATGGGAGGACATTTTTTCAAGCCATTTATCTGACAAGTAGTTAATATCTAAAATATATAAGGAACTCTTACAACTCAAGAACCAAAACCTTCAATAATCTAATTTTTAAAATAGGCAAAGGACTTACATAGCTATTTCACCAAAGAAGACATACAAGTGGCCAACTGGCATAGAAAAAGATATTCAACATCACTAAATATCAGAGAAATGCACATCAAACCACAATAAGAAATTTTATCACATAACTGTTAGATGACCACTATGAATAAAAGAACAATTGTTGGTGAATATGTGGGGAACTTAGAACCCTTGTACAGTGTTGGTGGGAATGCAAAACAGTGAAATTCTTTTTAAAAAGTGTATAGAGGTTCCTCAAAAAATGAAAAATGGAACTACCCTATCACCCAGTAATCCCACTATTGGGTATTCATCCAAAAGAAGCAAGAATAGGATCTCAAAGCAATATTTTCATTGCCATGTTTACTACAACATCCAAGAGGTGGAAACAACCTAAATGTTCATGGACAGATGAATGGATACAGAAAATGTAATGGAAGTGCTGGGGTTGTGGCCCAGTGGTAGAGTGCTTATCTAGCATGTGTGAGGCACTGGGTTTGATCCTTAGCACCACATAAAAATAAATAAAATAAGGGCATTCTGTCCATCTACAACTACCAATTTTTTCAAAAAGAAAAAGATGTAATGGAATATTATTCAGCCTTAAAAAGAGGGCATCCTGCTCTATACTACCAATGAAGACTTTGAAGACATTACACTAAGTGAAATAAGCCTGTCACTAATACTGTAATTCTACCTATATGAGATATCTATAGTAGTCAAACTCCCTGAAGCAAAGTTAGAATAGTGGTTGCCAGGAGGTGGGATGAGAAGGAAATAGGATGTTGTTCAATGGGAATGGAGTTTTAGTCATGTAGGATGAAGAACTTCAAGAGATCTACTGTACAACAACATGCATAAGCTAACAGTACTGTATGCTAAGAAATTTAAGGGGTAGAATTCACATTACATGTTATTTTTATTTAACGCACACACACCCATCCCCCACCCCACGAAGTATCCAGAAAACATTTATAGAGACCATCTTTAAAAGAGTCAAAGGCACATAGACAGAAAGACTTTGGCTTTAATGTTAAGTTGGAGGATGATCTTTTTAGGTCAAAATCTCTAGAAATCTTATGATTCTCCCCAAGAAACCATACATATGTCCCTAATACCTACATAGTCCAAAGACTATACATTAATTTTTTAAATATGAAAATGTAAGCATTAAAATGCATAAAAAGACTAAAATAAAATTATTTTAAATATGAGTAGATCCTAGGATCATGAGTGATTTTTTTTAACATAAAAAGAAGTTGCTTTATGACACCAATATCGAGGGAAAAAGAGTATCTAATACTGACTATAACAAATACTTAGCCTCCATTTTTTTTTTTGGAAACTTGACAAAAAGTAAAGGTTTATCTTTGCCACCCTGAAGGAATTAATATAACAAGCTCAAAAAAAAAATGCGCCTCCTCACAGGGAAGTGCTTGTGGTGTAGACATAGCACACCAATAACACGTAAGCACGAGTTAATCAGGTCTGTATGAAATAATGAGTCACTGACAGAAATGTCTCCCTGACTCTGACCCAAGGGGAATCTCAAAATTGGCAGGTGAGGAAACATATTTGTGGGTAAAAAAAAAAACCAACCCAAAATCCAATAAACTATAATACAAAGATGAAGATATTGAATTGAGAGTAGTTCCTCATACATCCAGCACCACATGAGTAAATTTTTCTTTCAAAAGTGGAGAATACTCACTTTAAATAAAAATCTTCAGTTTTGTTTCCATTAAATGGGGGAAGAAAACCCTCTAAATAGGTTAAATATTTCTTTTTCATGAACTGTTTACTCAGTTCTTAAAAATTAACAGCATCAAGATCCTAAAACACACAACTACCATTAAAAAAAAAGGTAAACAGCAAGTGCATAATCATGGCAGTACAGCAAGAGACCACAGAGGAGAGAGAATAATTCTGATGATAAGGAAGGACAGGCTTCTTGGTGGTGACTTTAATGGTGGGGGAATGAGCAAAAGTGGGATTTCCCAGAGAAAACAAAGAGGGAAGAAGGGGAGGTTGCTTCTGCAAAGAAACAGAGTGTAGAAGGAGCTAGGAAAAATGAAACACAAGTTGGGTCAGAATATGAAGGGTCCCAAAGGACCCTCTAAGGCATAAAATGCATAAAAAAGCATTAAAATACCTTTTTCTGTGGGCGCTGCGGACACAGATGCAATGTTTTGGCAGGGGAGTTAACAATTGGATTTGTAAGGCTGAGTCCATGTGCCTGCTTCCTCCTTACTAATCTGCTATAACCTAAAACTTCAGAAATCTTAGTGGTTAGCATCTGACTGACTACTTTAAAGGCTCTCCTTCAGAATGGAGATGGGTGGCTATTCGCAAATGTTATTGATTCACCAGTGGCGTAGTGAGGAGCGACACTTACTCCCTACTCCTCATGTCTGCAGATGAAGAGAGTTCCTAGGAGTCACCCTCCTGGGTAAATAATAATGAGCACTGATGGTGAAATATTTCCAATATACCTTTGCTTAATGGGATACCAGATTAAACCATGCTGGAGAGCAATGGCAGGCAGTTCTCAGCTTCTCTATTGGATATTTATCCCTCAGTCTAAGTAGACTGCAAAAAGAGCATGAAGATATTAAAAATAACTATGGAGGCCCAGGAGAATTCCCTGTGATAGATAAAAACAAGCCATGGACATGTTTACCATCTTGAAGAAACCTGGATTGTCCACAAGGAGTTGAATGCCTTGGAATACAACATGCCTATCATCATTTGAAGGGTCAGGTCTAGGCTCTGCCCACTGGTAGGATCTGAGATGAAATGAAAGGTGATATTTAAGAGCAGATAACCCTGCTGCATGACCATGAGCAGGTTCTTTAACCTTTCTAACTTGTCCTCATTTTGTAATATGAATAATAGCAATGATACACTTTACCATGTTGTTATGAAAAGTAAATGAGAGGGCCTATGAGGTTCAGTACAGAAATCAATAATTAAAATATCATTATGAGGAGAGAGCTACGTTTAGGATGGGAAGGTGACCAAGATGGTCTTTAAGGTCTTTTTTTACACAAAGTGTAAAGCCTTCACTGATGTCTCATTAGACTTAAGGTTATTCTCTGCCTACAAGTCATCCAATGAATAGCAGAACATGTGTAAAGATGCCTAGAGCATCCTGTATACCGTACCCATGCACCAGAGTTCATGGGTAATTCCAAACAGATGAGGCCAGTGAATCACAAGGACCTTTCCCTGTGGCATGTGAACAGATGAAGAGATTTTTTTCCCCTTCCTATGATTACCAACAAAGCAAAGGGTATAAAATCAGTTTACCTAGGTACTCTGACTTCTCTACTTCCTGATTAGAAAATGGAGTGACATCAGATATTTGAAATGTTCTCAAAGAAATGATGTACATCTGAGATGGTAGAGATGCCCTGATCTGGTCACTTTGCACTATATGCATGCATTGAAATGCTTCACTGTACCCCATTAATATGTATAATTACTATGTGTCAATTAAAATATATATTAGTAAAAAATATTTGAAATGTTTCCATTTGTAGGATAATTCTGTTTTGCAGAAATGCCAACTGACTGTGCCAAATTCTTCCAGGAACTATTTCTAAGGGCCTTTTTATAACATTTTAGAGGCTCAATTAACCACTTCAGACCATTATCATAGGATAAAATGACTAATCAAAATATCTAACCAACAAGAATTATACAGATTTTCTATCTTGCACTTGGGATTCTTAGGTTCTAGTTAACATTATTGGAAAAGTTAAAACCTGGTTTCTAAACTTGAGGGGCCTCCAACAAATCAAGTATCAACTGTTTTAATAATTAACAGAAACATGGTCCAGTGTTTTTCAAGAATTTCAAATACATTATCTCACTTGATATTTATCACAGAAGATAGGCAGGGCTTATATTTTTATCTTAATTTGAAAGATGAGGGGAAACTTTTGAGCAGAAGTGCTAAGTCCAAGGTTTCATGTCTGATTAATAACAGCCAGAATCTGAACTCTTTTTTGCCTTAGAATGCAGAACTCTTCTGCTCAATAACTACTTCTAAAAGAGCCTTATTTATGCACATAGACTGGCTCTGTCATTATAGAATGGTATTCAATAAATATTGATGGATGACCTAAGTTTATTGTAACTCAGGACAATATTTTTATGATTAGTTTTAAATTTTAGTCAAAATTCAATAAGTATTTTTAGCTTAAGTAAAATATATGAATACATATTTATAGCACACTATATATAATACTTAAGTCTGCAAATATTTTGTGGGTTACTATCTGCTGGCAATAGAGTGGATAAATGCATCCTTCTGCAAATATGGCACTGTGCATGGCTCTTCAATTTCCTATTATGTGAAAAGATGACCTTGAGTAAAACCTCAGGAATGATATTAGATCACTTATCTCTGTCACTCTAGACACCAACAAAATAAATTACAGTAGGTAACTCCATAAATCATCTCAATACGCACATTCACACACACGCACATTCACACACACACACACACACACACACACACCTTTTGCTTAAGTACTGCAACAACACAAGTAAATAGCTGTCCTTGGTCATTTTTCTCCAGAAAGTTTTCATCAGACAGTTTTCTAAGAAAGTTAGGCCTTATGATACCCGATATGAATTGTAAGAATAGTTTCTTAGAAGTTAGGATGTGCTTAATGTCAAGAGATTGAAATTGACCCTAATCTAGATACCTACCACAGAGCAGGTACTCAAACACAGGTTAATCAAAAATACACATCCATCTCCTGATTCCATTAAAATCTACTTCAGAAAAAAATATGGGTAATACTGGGATTTACAAATTGATGAATCCTATGGTTAACAGCTAAGACAAGTATTCCTAACTACATATACCTAATAGAATGATATCACAAATCAAAATACTACATACTTTCAGGTTTTCCCTATTATTTTTTGCCAATACTGATTAATAACTATTTACTTACAAAGATTTGTCACATTAGTAAGTATTTTTACCAGTTTTATCCACAACAAAATTTATTTCCCAAGTTTGGTCTATGTAAGGTTATAACTGGTGTGAAATTCCTATCAAATGCATCAAACTCTTGGGAGCTTCACTTTTTTCTAATTTCAGACCTGTCCTGCCTAAAAAGGTCTATTTATATACCTTATTAGGTGAGGTCCAAAAATCAGTCCCAAGGTCTCTTGAGTGTAGCTTTTGCTTTAGAAAGAGACTTAATGCCTATAGACTCTACAGGACCTCAACACTTATTGGTTGCAATTCATTTTTTTAAAGCTGGGCATATTGGAGACATGACATGGTGTTAAGTGAATGCTTTCTCTGCTATCATAACGAGCTCCTGTGGGGATTGCACAGACTCACTTTTGGCACGTGAGGATTAAATTCCACAGCTCTGTGAATGGCCTCTACTGCATTCATCTCTGCTGTGCTCAGCCCCCGCCGAGATGCAGCCTCGGGAGAGAATCTGAAAAGCAGAAAGACAAACACCATCCAGTTGGGACCACTGCTTGGGCATCAATCCAGAAAGGCATCTACACATCAAGGGCCCATAAAACCATAGCGAGCCAATGGCATTAGCTCTCCAAACTTCCACTACATGGAACCTCTGAGTGACCCCTCAGATGGAGGCCAGCAAAAACCCCAGCAGAAGCAGAAAGCGTGCTTGCATCTAATAGAGGCAGGAATTGAATTCAGCTGTCAAGTCTCTCTGTCTAAATAGCTAATCTAAATTTTCTATGAAGTACCTGCTTAGGTGAGGGGTGGGGGAAGGACTGACAAGGGCAGATAGTGTAGGAAAAAGAGAAAACCAGGTTACAGAAGAGCGCACTTGGTTAAAAACAGAACTGGGGAGAATTTTAAAGGAGGCTCCCAACCCAATGTCAGTGCTGCGATGGAGGGTTAAGTCTTTGCAGCTTCAGCCGCAGGCGAGCCTGCTTGGGCCGTCCCGGCAGAGGGGGTGCATGCCCAAACTGTGGGCGAGACACCTGCCCAGTGAATGAAAAAAACCAGACCATGCAATCTCTTTCTCACCTCACACCCAGGGCTAACTCCAGAGCTGTGCTTGGCAGGCAGACACCACAGGGGAAGCTGTGACAACCCTGGCCCTGCCCTCCCAAGCTGGAGTCGCTGTGTAGGGAGAAAAGATGTTGCAGTAGGTACTGGCGATCTACAGGATAAAAAAGAATGAAAGAAAATTACTTCGGTCTTAAAGTGCACACACACTTAACAGCAAACCTGTCTGACACAGCAGAGGCTGTTTCCTGTTCTCTGCTTTTCAATGCGACAAGAGGAATTGTATCAGGGAAGTGGAAGCATTTATGAACTCAAAAACAGTTAAGCCATCTCTACTCTTTCACCTGCCAGTCATCCCTGGATGTTTACAGAAATTCTACATGCCATAGTCACCTGCCTGAACAAAATGGGCAATGTCCCACTGAGATGGCATCTCAAAGGAAACAGACTCTGAGTGGGGAGCTGATGTGGAACTGATAAGGCAAAGACTGTGAGATGACATCCCCTAGGCCACACTGCATTATCCAGTCGTGGACTGCAGAAAGAAGAGGACTATCCAAAAAAAGAAAAAAAAAAACCAACAACAACAAAAGGACAGCATTTTTGTGTAAGTTCCAAGCAGGCCTTTTGGTATCTACTGTCTGACAAAAAGAAAAAAGTCACCTCAGAAGCACAGGCTTTCAATAATAAATCCTTCTTTAGGCAACCCACACCCTTACAATACCTTCGATACACATTTCCTCCTTCTAGTAGTGAAAGAAAAGATCAGCAGGATTTGGGAAATGCATGCTCATAAGCAGGAGTCTCATAGACTAGGAAACTTCCAGAGAAAGCCCTCAGAGGCAACACAGCTGAAGTCAGGGAGGCCATTGGTACCGCACCAGTCATTGCTCACTTACTTGTCAGAGACAGCTCTTGCTTTGAGCAAGGCAGCTGTGTAGCATATTGTTGCCGACTTTGGTAAGCTTATATCTGTTAGAGAAAAAAAAAGCAGGAGCTCTTGTAAGTTTGCCGTAAAAACAACAAGGATTTTCAATACATGAGCATTTTAATCATGCCAATGCAATGAAGTATATATTAAGAATATTTTAATGCACACCTTACATAAGAACTTCAGTTCTTCTTTACTATAACAAAGTGGTACATGAAACTAAGGTAATTCTTATTTTTGTGAACAATTCATATTTCAAATCTGACTCTTTAGTAATCATCTTCTACTTTTAAATATGCATTTTCTTTCATATGCTGAGTTTAAACAGAGAATATAAATACATAAATTTAATTATTACATGAATACCTGTGATATGAAAGGTAAATAGAAACCTTTTGTCAGTTATAAAAATTAATTTAACATGCATATGAAATACTAATATGAAGAAAAAAAATATCTAAATTCTTAAAAACCTGCACAGCAAAATAAATTATCCTTCAGTGGTCAGATTTGAGCCAAATTTCCTTTGTATTAAATTTCAAGACATTCATATTCAGTTTTTAATAGTGCTTATTGAAAACATAAAAGTCAAACTCAAGGAAATATGCCTATATATATATATATATATATATATATATATATATATATATTTGCATTATATATTATATATATATATTTGCATTATATATTATATATATATTTGCATTATATATTATATATATATTTGCATTATATATAATATTTTTTGTGTATATATATACATTATATATATATATATATATATATATATATATATATAGAGAGAGAGAGAGAGAGAGAGAGAGAGAGAGTATATATACATGGAATCTTTAGGGAAGGATAAAAGTTTTGCTCATTCATATCCCTGATAAACCTCCTTTCATGTGAAGTTGAATTTCCAACCAGAATAATAGTTCCTTTAAGTTTTTTAGAAAATCTCAGATAGAGTGGCGGGGGCAGGTAAGAGATTCAGATAACAAGTTGAAAAATAAAGTATAGGGTACAACTAAAAGTCTGACATAACTATCCTATGTACATATATGAGTACACCACAGCGAATCTCCACATCAGGTACAACCACAAGACTGGGATCCTAATTAGAACAAGCTATACTCCATATTTGTATAAATATATCAAAATATACTCTATTGTTGTGAGTAACTAAAAGGAACAAATAAAAAGAGTAGATCAACTCAAAGAGGGCAGTCCCTTTGGGGGATATATTTGTTCTTAAATAATAATCTGGGTTTTTTTCTTAAAATAGGATGAATTAGTATTTCTTTAGCACTTATAACCTAATTTATGCTCTGATATAGGAAGACGTTCTTAACTAAAAATAGGTAAAAAAAAATGTTATTTCCAGTTGCTGCAAAATTTACTGTCGGTTAGAGGAGCTCTTAACACCTGGAATGCCCTGTAAGTTTCTTCATAGAGCTGTTTTCAACTTAGAAAGGTTTATACTGCAGTAGGACTGAAAAGGAAAGGCCAAGAATTAGCTGATAGCAGCCTAAGGAAGGAACAACAAGTATTTACCATGAGGTCCAGCCTGAGAAATTTCTCTTTGTGGGAAATATTAATGACAATGATAAAACACAATTATAGAAAATATTAAAGACAAGCATTGAGAGCAGATCCTGTGGCTGACTTAAATTCACTTGAATATTCTCTTCCATGATAATCAGGTAAATTATGTTTTCTTGCATTAGTGTGAGCCTGGTGATCAGCAAGAGGCTATGGGAGCTGCCCCTATAGCCTGTCTATTGTGTAATGTCAGAAACTGCATGTGGGCAAGCTCATTGGTGATAAGAATAGCCTGCGGACATAATGATCTTTATTCTTATGATTTACAGAACTGAAAAGCTTCTTGTGACTCAACAGTAAGAATCCAATGTGTGTCATTTGACTGCAAACCTCTACATGTGAGAAGGTCCTCACCATCTTCTACATAAAGCACCCCTACATTAGCCTTGTGGAAGGATGGTTCTTTAAGACAAGATGGTCCTTCATCTTCTGATCAGCTCACTTAACATTATCAAGTTCCTTCTTTGCCACCGCTTTGTCTCCCTCCCCTAATGGGTTTCTGTAGTGCCATAAACAGACTAAGCCTTTGCAAGGTCATAGTACCAGCATAGAACTAAAGGAGAAAGAGGAGTTTGTAGTCTGAATCTCATAAGTTGTATTCAAGCAAAATTTCCCCAACACACACATACTACAGAGTGGTGTGAATGGTGCGCTTATGACCAAGAAAAGAATGTCAGGCTCAGAGGTTTGACTTGCTTTTCTAACATTTAAACACTTAGCAGCTTTCCAGTGTGGACAATCAATACCGGAAACATCTTATTTTCTAGGGTCTCTTAGTGATTGCTATTGAAAGCTAATTTTAAAAAACTGTATTTTTTATACATTTTATATATAAATAGTCTAAGTCCTGTTGCCGCCCTTCCTGGTATGATCCAGGGGTCAAGCTGGTACCTTTCTGTGTAGAGAGGACCACAGAAAACCCGAGGAAGGAGCTGAGGCTGCAACAATGATTATAATCCATTGAAAGTGGAAGAGCAAGACAGAGCCTCACCCAGTAAACTAAAGAAAACCTCTAGTTAATGAACAACTTCTCAATGAGGATAAAATTATGATTACCTAATCAACAGATAGACATTTTTAACCAGATGGAAATTCAGAAAAAAATATAACTGAGGTGTTCCAGCAAGGACTAGAGATGCCTAATCAAAGGAATCTTTAATCCAGAAATATACTCCACACTCTCATACAATGTAAATGTTCCTGTTCCATTTTTCTAGATGTAAATGTTCTATTGAACATTTGTACACATAAGGATAAGTAAAATATGATTATAAAAAATGAATTAATATTCATTTTTAGAAGAATTTATATGCAAAGTAGTAAAAAGACTGAAATAATATATACCAAATATCAATAATGAATTTTTTTTCTGAAAAATAGTATTCTAGGCAATTTTTTTCTACTGCTTTTTCTCTATTTCCAAAGCTTCCTGTGATTTACATATAATAACTGAATTTTTAAAGAATAAAAATATGATGATGCTAGAAAGAAGAATTTTGTTCTATAAAATGACTGGAGCAAGCTCATGGGCAAATACACTGGTGAGCCAGACACAGTACAGACAATGGTATGAAGCACAGTCAGCCTGTAGATCTGTCAAGTACACCTAAACACCCCTGTGAAAGTCAGTGTGCGCCTTTGGCAGTGTGCGCCTTTGGCAGTGTGCCTGCCCCAGGACATCACCTTATTTACATATTTTAATTTAATTTCTGCCTAACATCCAAATCAGAGCCAGAAACTGATATGTGGCTTACTTTTAAGAAGAACCACATATACTACCTTCTAGGAGAATTAATTAAGATAGGCTGCTTGCCTTCTGAGCCCTACATCTTTTATTCCTACCCCACCTTCAGAAGGCTGAGACTTGATTATTGGTGCCTACTATAATTTTTTAAATTTTAATAATAATTTTTAAATTTATTATGTTCCATGCTCACAAGAATTTGTGAAGAAGTACCAAGAGACCTCTGAAGGCTTCACTCAAGTTCAGCTTCCCCCAGTAGTGAGATCTTATATAATTATAGTATAACATCAAAAAAAAAAAAATAAAAGAAACTATGATATTGGTATAGTACTTGAAGTAAACTACAGGTATTGATCATTTTTCACCATTTTCATATGTGTTCAAGGTGTATCTACATGCAATTCAATTTCATCCCATATTTAGATTCCTAGAACCACCACCACCAAGGTACAGAACGGTTGCATCACAAAGATACTTCCCTGTGCTTCCCCTTTATATCTGACCCTCCTTGAAGTTCCTCCTGCATCCACTGATGACTCTAATCTGTTCTCTATATTTCTTTTTTTTTAATTGGTTTTTGACGTGCTGGGTTGAACCCATAACCTCGTGCATGCCAGCTAGGCAAATGCTCTAGCGCTGAAACATCCCCAACCCTGTCCTCTACAGTTTTATCTGCCTACCATGATTTCATGGCTTTTACCACTACCAAAACGAGTAAATGGTACAAAGAAGAAGGTAGCTTTCAGAAGTGATGAAAATGTTAGTATCAGAAGTTTTCAACAGAGAATAAAAATCACCTGCTTCCCAATACTGCCTGTAATGCGCTCAGACATTTTATTTTGAGGAAGACTCAATGATCATTGTAAGTAGTTAGCTTTGTATAAAAAAGCTCTTAACTCTGCAGTGTATTGTTGCCTTTTGCAAATGGCATTAAGCTGTGATTATTACCCACAAGTCTTAAGAATTATAATTCAGGCTAAGTGTACGCTCAGTGGTAGAGCACGTGCTTAGAATACTCAAGGCCCTGGTTCGATCCCCACAAAACAACACATTCACACACAAAGCTCAAGGAGGAAACAAAAGGAAAGGATATAAAGAAATATCACTTAATTCCATTATTCATTGCAGAAACAAGGAATGCTAAATAAATGTTTCTCACTTAAGCAAAGCTGATCTGCTAGCATTAGTTCAATTTCCCTTTTACTTCTTTGCCTGCTTGTGTTCATACAAGTCCTTTCATGAAGGGGAGAGAAATTTCCCCAAGTGTGTTAGGAATGCAAAATCAAATTGTCATAAAAATCTTTCATTAAAAGCTACAATCCTGAACTTCACATAAATTAAATCAGAGAGTATGCATCTGTCAAGGTTTGGATATGAGGTGTCCCCCCAAATTCCTTGTGGTAATGCAAAAATGTTGGGAGGTGAAGTGATTTGATTGTGACAGCAGTAGCCTAATCAGTCCATCTTGGACTGACTTGTCCTCTTCCCTGTGGCTCGTCCCCCGCTTCCCCCTCTCTGCTTCCTAGTTACCATAAATGGAGAAGCGTTCCTCTACTAAGTCCTTCTGCCATGAAATTCTGCCTCACCTTGAGTTCAGAGAAATTAACTTGACTAATCATGGACTAAACCTCTCGAACCATGAGCCAACATAAACTTTTCCTTCTTTAAATTGTTCCTGTCAGGTATTTTTGTTACAGAGACAAAAAACTGACAATACTCTTTTATATATGGCTTCTTTTACTCAGGTTGATATTTTGAGATTCAGCCATATATTCACATGTATCAGTACAGCATTCTTTTTCCTTGCTAAATATTACTTCATTGTGTGGATATACTCATGTTTATCTATTCTCTTGGTAATGAATATTTGTATTATCTTCCAGGTTTAAGTTAGATGAATAAGGCTGCTGTGACCATTCTTGTGTAAGTTAAACAACAACAACAACATTTCACTTCTCTTGGATATATAACTGGAAATGGAATTACTCGATCAAAAGGGAGATATTTGTTAAACTTCACTGGAAACTGCTCAACAGTATTCTAAAGTAGTTGCATGAAGTTTGGAAAACTAATATTTGATGATAGAGATCAGGAAAGTTGTTACTTCTGGGCTGTAGAGCAGTTATTGGCTGGAAGAGGGTATGAGGCAACCTTCTGAGATAGTGGAAAGTTCCATGTTTCATTCTGGGTGGTGGTCAGATGGGTGTATACATAAGTACAAAGTCATTTCTCTCTATACTTAAGACTTGTGCATTTTACAATATGTAATTTCTACCTCAATAATTTAAAAATAAACCCTACAACCCCGTATTCACCTGAAGCTGTCTTACCAGTTGACTCTCTGGAACAGTTTTCTGTTTATCATTCTGCCCCACTCCATTCTCTCTATGAATACTTATCCAGAATCACCAATTTGACCTTCTATTACAAAACATAATCCAATTATGTCTCAAGTCAGCCTTTCAAACATTAAGTGATTAAAATATCTCCTCTGTACCACTTTTTTTCCCTAGGAAACCTCCAGCTCCTCAATTAACATATTTTTAAGAATTTCTCAACCTATTGTTGTTATTGGACAATGGGTGATTTTTAAAAATGAGAATTATAAATGTAAATAATATTTTAAGTCTCCTAAATCTGAATGGCACAGAGCTTAGAGGAAATGTGCAGTCTGAGGAGCTGTGGTAACTACACCTCCCTGAACACCAGCTAGGATAACCCCGATTTTGAGCAGCTGGGACCCCTCATTTGTTCCTATGATTCTGTGGCCATCAAAACCCTTCAGATTCAATCCAAGTTGATATCAGCCAAAATTTATTCTTTCTTCTTTCACGTAAACCATGAAAGTTTTCTGAAATTTTGAAAACCTATAGGCAAGATTTCACATTTGACTCCATTAAATTTTAAATTTTAAAATTATACCTTTATCATTAAATTCTGAGGGTTTCAGCACACCACTATAGCATATTTGTCATCTTTTTGATTGAGGCTACCACCAGCACCTCTGTACCATCTGTACATTTCACAAGCACGCTTCCTCCCATATGATCAGTACCATCATCAAAATTGCTGCTAGTGGGCTGGGGTTGTGGCTCAGTGGTAGAATGCTCGCCTAGCACATGTGAGGCACTGGGTTCGATCCTTGGCACCACATGAAAATAAAAAATAAAGGTCACTATGTCCACCTACAACTAAAAACAAATATTAAAAAAAAGTGCTGCTAGCATTCATCAAGGGTTCACTAAGGGGAAGTTACTGGTGTTTATCTCTTATACACATTATCCTATTCAATCCTCAGAGTAACCCTGTGAGATAGGGTTCCATAGTAGGGGATAAGGAAGCATAGTATGGTTAAGAAATACGTAAATATCACACAGCTAGCATATGTGTGTGGTGTGTGTGTGTGTGTGTGTGTGTGTGTGTATAACTTGTCCACAGCACTTTAACTGTGCTGTACTGTCTCCAAGTTCTGATTAAACAATAACAACAATGGTAATACCAAGAAAGAACCTGGGAAAAGGATTCTAGTGATCACCATCAATCTGCAACTATCTGCAATGATAAATGTACAACTATTTATTAATTAGGTATTATGACCATATTGTTCCATGTTACCTCAAAGAATAGCATCAAAAATATTATCAAATGGTTTGTTTAAATAAAGATATAAACTCTTCTATGACATTCTTCCAATTTAGATTTTTAAAATAGCTATTTAAACTAATAAGATACACTTTTAAGTACTACTGTGTAGACTCTAAATATTTTCACATCCCTTATCTCATCTGTGTTTATTTGCTAGAGCTTCTTTTGTATATTCATGTTGAATCTTTAATCACTTCCTTTTTTCTTAAGAATCCATAAACTATAGAAACATATTTTCTAGAATTTTGCTGGGATTTACTTATTTGCTGAAAATCTAAGAAATGAACCAAAGTATTGAAGGAAATGGAAAATAGAATGAATAGGTATAATACAATATTTTATGCTCCAAAGAATTAGACATTAGCCCAGGACAGCCATTGTCATTCCCTTCAATGTCTTTTTCTTTTTCAGATGAAGAAATACAAGCCTAGAGGAGCTAAGGGATATTCTTAAGAGCTACCAGCTAAACCCCTGTTCCTGGAGATCATGTCCTGCCCGTGTTGCCCCTGTCTAGGACTGCTAGTAATGACACTGGCTTTTACTTTCCCTGACATCTTTCTCATGCTTTCTTCTAGTTCTACTTGGCATGTGGGGGAACAGCTCTCAAGCTGTTCAAGCCTCAAGACTTACTTCCTCTGGACTTTCCTAAACACCTGCGTATAGGTTTTTGCCTCACTTGTATATACTGACTTAGCTACTTGTCATTCTGATGTTTTCACATACTTTAATCATTTGTACTTCTTTTGCATCTTTTCCACTGGGAGTAACCATAATTTCATCATTTAGAGTCTCCCATCTCTCCTGAACCATTTCCCAGTTAGAAAACAAACCTTTATATAGCCTATGTCAAATCATGTCAGCACATAGTAGGTTATATTTATTGAATCTCTATCTATAGGTTCATATTTATGTTTACTTTGAATTAATTAAAAAGAACATGGCTTTAGCTTTTTATTGTTATTGGGTTTTGTTTGGGTTTAGATTCAAGGAACATATCTATGATTATTTTCCTTTTGTTTATGATTTCTATTAATCTCCACTAATAGTTCTTCTTTTTGTAGAAATTATATCCAAGGTGTTACTCAATGGGCTTTGTCCACTTTATCAGGACCTGAAGTGTCAGCAAGGCCAAAGTTGATAGATGCTTTGTTTTAGCAAATGAAACTTGTAGATCTACCTTGACAGGCATTGATATCATGGACTTCACTGTTCAACTTCAACCTTTAATGTAAAGGATAGGTAAATACTCCACCTGTTCCCCACCTTTCACATTTTTCCTCCTCATGACATTGTTACAACCCAGCAGAAGTATGTAGGTGTTGATGGATTACGTGGGCACTGGAAACCTCTTACTCATGTCTTAGTTACTCCCCTGAAAGATTATCTGAGGTTTGTGCTGTGTCTACATCAGCCTCAATTTGCCGGAGGGAAGAGATCACCAGAGAGCAAATGAAAATAAGTGGTTATAGTTTAAAACAGAAAGGTTTCCTCACCCAGGAGACAAAAAAAGTCTCAGCATTGGAATTCCTGTTTTTTGTTTAAAGAAGAAAAACCAAATTCTACTAACAATTTTATACTAGTGTTGGAAACCTTGCAAATCCTTCCCTCGATAAAACAGTGCTTCAAAACAGTGTCTGAAATCACCTCTGGGCCCTCTTCAATGTGCTCCAGTCTTTCAGGTCTGAGAGCTTTCACATTGTGTTGGACTCTCAACAACTTTGAGCCACACAAGGACAAATGTGAAGCCACAGTGCCACTCTAAATGTGCAGTCAGATTAAAGCCTTCCTTTGCTGAACGTGCTACCAGGTCTCTCAAAGGCCTTTAGAATTAAACTGGAGTTAGACTCAAAGTCCTTTGAGGTCTGGCCCCTAGTTAACTCACCTAAGGCATCTTCGTCCTACAGTATACCCATTCTCCATCTCTCTGCTCTGTGGGATTCAAGGAGTACCCCACGTAAGATACATCAATTGTTGTTATGGTGTAGACATGAAATGCCTCCCAAAAGTTCATATGTAAGACAATGCAAGACTGTTCAGAGGTGAAATGATTGGGTTACGAGAGTTTTAACTGCTAACGTGGATTAAATGGATGGTAATTGCAGGCAGGTAGGGTCTGGCTGGAGGAAGTAGGCCATTGGGGTGGTACCTTTGTGGTTTATATTTTGTCCCTAATGAGCAGAGCTCCTCCTTCTCTCTCTGCTTCCTGGCTGTCATGAACTGGCAGCTTTCTGCCATTACACCCTTCTACCATGATGTTCTGCCATACCTTGGGCCCAGAGCTACAGTCAGCCAACCATGGACTGAACCTCTGAAACTCTGAACCAAAATAAACTTTTCCTCTTTTAAGTTGTTCTTCTTAGGTGTTTGAGTCACAGTGACAAACAAACAAACAAACAAACAAAAACTGACTAAAAAAAAATTGTGCCCCTGAAATTCTAATGTGCTCTTTTGGCCTATGCATCTTCACTGTCTGGTTCAGTTCAGATAGCATCTCCTTTGGGAAGGTTTCTCTCACTTCCCCTTGCTGGGTGAGGCATCCCTTTATTCTTGGCTTAAAGTCTATCAAATTCCTTATACCTAGGGCAATTGTTCGTTCCCTTATTGGCTACTCCTACTTTCACGGTATACTTTAGGAGTAAATCTGTGTTTCTTTATCACTTTCAACCCACAACACAAAACAATGTTTAAACTATAATTAGTCGTCAGTGTTTGCTGAATGAAATCCTGAATAATGTACTAAAATCTCAAATCCCTTCATAGCGGCATCCTTCTATTTGGAAACAATTTAGCTCCTGGAAACCAAATTGGTCAGTGTTGTTGGGGGTTTTAAGAGAGAGTCAGAAATGCATTATTTCTCAACATGTGTTAACCACATTTGTCTTTGTGGAGTCCCAGCACAATGCACTGTGTTGGTGCACTAATCTAGATGTTGGTTTGAAACAGCAGTGGAATACTTCCTTCCTGCAGTAGGAAGAAAAAAAATGTAAAAGCCGAAACAAGGTTGAAGAAAAGTAGAAGAATCTTTGGCTAGAACAAGGAAGGCCAGCCACACCTCTCCTTGCTCCTTAAGGACCCTTTATTGGAAGGATTCTGCTGCAAGTAAAGGTCATCATAGGGAGAATTCCTCTGTAGTTTTCAAAACTCATAAATGGCTCATGATAGCAAAAATCCAATGCAATAATCTTGGGGAAAAAAACTTGTGGGGTAAAAGTTTAGACAGGATAAAACAATTTTTAGTGATTTTTTTCAGCTAAAAATTTCTTCAGTTCATCCAAACTGTAGCTTAAAATGAATTATTACTGTTCCTATGCATGAGATAAGTCAATTGAGGGTCAATTTTCATATCTATGTTTCTAAAATTTTTTCAGTGGTAGTTTCCAATAGATAAATAAATTTCAAAGTTCTTCACAAATGAAGACACTATGCAATAGCAGCATGGACATCTACTGATTCAGTCATTGACCACAGATGCTCCAAATGACTACCCTATTACACAGAGGTCTGAGATTAAAGGACATAGGGCTTACTCTCAAAGAATTCTTTCTTTGAACTGGTTATAGCAAGTTCCTAACAGATACACTGCTTCATCTTCATCAAACACATCACTTGTGTTTGTGTGTGTGTGTGTGTGTGTGTGTGTGTGTGTGTCTAACATCTTTATCCATTAGCATGAAAACATGGTGACACATACTAGGTCATATCTATATCTGCATCCAGAAGCACCTTATAGTATCTTTAACATAAGGATTTGATAGATCTTTTATGGAATAATATGAAAAAAATCCTAGTTACTCTATGTAACCTTTTAGGATTGTAAAGTACCAAGTGCTGGTAGAATACCCCAAATTGAAAATCCAAAATCCAAAATGCTCCATTATCCAAAATGTTTTAAGCACCAAAGAAGTTTTGAATTATGGAGCATTTTGATGTCAGATGATCAACTACACAAACATTCCAAAATAAAAAACCAGAAAAACAAAAAACAACCTGAAAAATCTGAAATAGTTGTGGTTCCAAGCATTTTGCATAAGGGATACTCAACATGTATCCCTTTTCTTGGCCAAGCAACAAATTGACCAGACATACTTGAAGTTCATGTTAGTCCAACACATGTGTCCTTCACAGATGCTTCTGGAACCATGAAAGAGACAAACAAAAATGGGGGCGGGGAATGAAGACAAAAGCGGCCCACCTCTTCTTCGTAACCTGTTTGTGGATTGTGATGTGCTGTTACTATTCCATTTTTTAATGTGGATGTGCTACATAAATTTCTCTCTTTACTCCTATTTATGATATTATGCAAAGAAGACAACAGAACTACAGAATCCCTTTGCCCCATGATCAAAAAATCAATTCAAGGCCCTCTTTCAACCAGAGGGGAAAATTCACTGAAAAAATAAAAAGGATTGACACACAAGAACCCAGAAAAAAAAATTGCCACCTGGGATTTTGATGATTCAATTCGGAAATTCTACATGACCTTAATAATTTTGGTCAGGAGGAAGGGCAGGCTACACACGTTCACCTACACCCAGAAAATTTCATTGTATGCTACAAAGCCAAACACCAGATGTTATTGCAACTTTTGGACTGGATTGCCCATGGAGGTCTGTCAGAGGGCCCGCTTCTGTGGCTGGTGCCTTGAAGCCAAACACGGCAGTTTCTGTGGTGCTAATGGCTGGCTGGGGAGGAATGCTACCTTGGTAAATTAGGATAACTGGGCAATAAGGATTACTAAAGCCAACATAAATATACAGGGTTTGTGAATGTATCAACTATGTGAATTACAGATGTATGCATTCATGGAATGTCTTCTCCATCATGAGAGAAGTTTCCCATGCACACAGACCTCATTGAAATGACATTTGTCATCAGAACTCTTATAGTCCTTCACCTGACAGCCTATCATTTGCTTTAAAGTGACCTTTAAGGCTAGTCCTCTTGGCAGATCTACCTCTTGGTGTCCCAAAGAGCAGAGTATTTAGCCCAAAGCTTTGAAGAGCTATCATTTCTCAGCAACTCATGATTATTTTCTTCTTAGAAGTAGCAATGTGGTTAATTTGCTCATCTTTTACCTAAGGATTATCTTCAAGCACATTCTTGATCTTTTAAATAACAGAAAGCCCAGAGAAGGGAGCTAGTCTAGGTTTAGAGCTGCTAAAAGGGATTGGCAGCACTCCAAACCTTTTTTTTTTTTTTTTTTTTTTTTTTTTGCAAATGTAGTCTAATTTTATAGTGAATGTTTCCAAAGTTGCTTGTGCCTGTGGCATCAAAATTCACATCTTACACTTGACCAAAAGACACTGTTTTGGAGGTGTGGGCAGCCTGACATGTAGAGTGCTGATTAATACAGATCTCATTCCCTGGTCTTCCTGACATCTCAGATCCCTCTATCCTTGCTTACTCCTCAAACATAAATGGAAAACAGACTAACAAAAAGACAGGGTATCCAGTGACCATTTCAGTGATGATAGTTAAATAACTTTTGCTGATTATAAGGCCTCAGGCCATGAAAAAGGTTTATGAAATTTTTACTTATAACTACATGCTTACTCTGCAAAACAATATCAGCAAAAAGCTTATTCTCTGAATAGTCTGAAAATAGGTTCCCTAATGGCTTTCTTTACAACTTCTGTTTTCAATATACTGTGATGAAAATATTTCCTCCAGTGTTAGAAACACACCCCATTCTAAAAAGTATACCCTTTGCATATGACCAGATGGCAGATAATAATGATAATTTAGGATGAACTTGATGGCATCAATAAAAATGGTATTGATATAGTTGTTGCATTTATATATATTCATGATAATAAAAAAAGACCAGCTGTTCCTTACAAAGAAGTTTTTGCCCCCAAATTTAGGACAATCACGAAATGATTTAATGGCATAAATATCCAAAAGAGCTTGGATCTCTATTTCCATTGGTGCAAATTACTCAAAGGCTGAAGTTGTTCTGAATGCAAAGAAATGATCTGTCTTTTGACCAGGAATAAAAATCCCTGGCATTTCTGTTTTCAGGTTTCCAAAAATTTAAGAATTAATGGAGATAAATTTAAGTATTTGAGTTCTTATGAAATATCAGTATGTATCTTATTAGACACTTGAAATGATTTTAAAAATAGGCCATGACACTGCCTTGTGGGGGAGAACAAAATTGGGCTCTTATTCTCACATTTCAACTGACATTTTGTGTATGGTTTTCTATTTTTTAATTAATTATTTATTTTAATTAGGTTTATATGACAGAAGAATGCATTTTGATTCATGTACACAATGGCAGCACAACTGTACATTTCTATGGCTGTACACAATGTGGTGTCTCACCATATGTGCACTCATACATGTACCTAGGGTAATGATGTCCATCTCATTCCACCATCTTTCCTGCTCCCATTTCCCCTCTCCATGCCTCCCTCCCTTTTGCCCCATCAAAATTCCTCCATTTTTCCCATGTTTCCCCTCAGTATGGATCAGCATCCACTAATCAGAACATTCAACCTTTGGTTTTGGGGGATTGGCTTACTTTGCTTAGCATGATATTTTCCACGTCCATCCATTTACCTGAAAATGCCATAATTTTATTATCTTTTAATGCTGAGTAATATTCCATTGTGTGTGTGTGTGTATATATATATATATGTACACTATAGTTTCTTTATCCATTCATCTAGTGAAGGGCAACTAGGTTGCTTCCACAGTTTATCTATTGTGAATTGAGCTGCTATAAACATTGATGTGACTGCATTACTATAGTATGCTGGAATAGCTGGTTCCATTCCAAGTTTTCTAAGGAATCTCCATACTGCTGTCCAGTATGTTGCACCAATTTGAAGTCCTACCAGCAATGTATGAGTGTGCCTTTTCCCCCACATCCTCACCAACATTTATTGTTGTCTGTATTTTTGATAACTGCCATTCTGACTGGTGTGAGATGAAATCTTAGAGTAGTTTTGATTTGCATTTCTCAAATTACTAGAGATGTTGAACATTTTTTCATATATTTGTTGATTGAATGTATATCTTCTTCTGTGACGTGTCTGTTCAGTTCCTTAGCCCATTTATTGATTGGGTTTTTTGTATTTTTGGTGTTAAGTTTTTTTTAATTCTTTATATATCCTGGAGATTAGTGCTCTATCTGACATGCATGTGACAAAAATTTGCTCCCAAAATGTAGGCTTTCTCTTCACTTCATTGATTATTTCTTTTGTGGAGAAGAAGCTTTTTAGTTTGGGTCCGTCGCATTTATTAATTCTTTATTGTATTTCTTGTGCTTTAGGAAGTCTTGTTAAGGAAGTCAGATACTAGGCTGATGTGATGAAGATTTGGGCCTACATTTTCCTCTACTAGGCATAAGGTCTCTGGTCTAATTCCAAACTCTTAAACCATTTACTTCTCTCAATATGTTTTATATTTTTCTGCTTAACCTATCTTTATTCAAGTTGTTGCTCCTGCCATGAATGCCTTCCAAGTTGTACTGGTATTTGTATTTGCAAATCTGCTTCAAGACTCAGAACTACTGCTATGTCATTAATGAAAACATCCCAGATCCTGATCTCACCTTCTTCCTCTTCTTTCTGTGCCCCATCAGGGTCAGAAATAATCTCACTTCTGCAATTCTAAGATAATAGTTTTAAAAATATCCCTAATGTTATTTATCATATCCTATATTTGTTCAGAACATTTATGCATATTTAGTTCCCTGATAAGGTTAAAATCATCTTGAGACCAAGAACCATATTTTAATTGATTTATTCCACATATCATTATGTATTTCTTAGTTTGAGGATATGCACATATACAAAATAATATATGAATGAGTACATAACTAATAAAAGGGAATAGAAAGTATCCCTTTACTTTAATTGTAATAATACTGTAGGCTGAAATGGACAGTCTTTTAACATCACGGTTTAATTATAACTGTTTTTGTAGTCTTAAATTATCCACTATAACTGCTTTTAAGTTGCCTTGAGAAGATGTTATATCAAAGTAAGTGCTGGGGATTGAACCCAGAGCCTTGTGCATGCTAGACAAGCACTCTACCAACTGAGCTATGTCCCCAGCCCAGCTGGTTTTCTATTTTTTTTTTGTTTGTTTGTTTTTTAAACCACAGAAGGTAATTTATATCTTGAAAAAAACGTTGTGGCTACAGACTTTACTAGAAGTATTTGTGCTTGTGTGTTCTTTTTTTTATTAGTTGTTCAAAATATTACAAAGTTCTTGACATATCATATTTCGTACATTTGATTCAAGCGGATTATGAACTCCCATTTTTACCCTATATACATAATGCAGATTCACATCGGTTACACATCCACTTTTTTACCTACTGCCATACTAGTGTATGTTGTATTCTGCTGCCTTTCCTAACCTCTACTATCCCCCCTCCCCTCCCCTTCCATCCCCTCCCATCCCCTCCCTTCCCGTCTTCTCTCCCTACCCCATCTACTGTAATTCATTTCTCTTTTTTCTCCCCCTTTCCCCTCCCTTCCTCTTATATGTAATTTTGTGTAACAATGAGGGTCTCCTTCCTTTACCATGCAATTTCCCTTCTCTCTCTCTTTCCCTCCCCCCTCTCATCCCTGTTTAGTGGTGATCTTCTCATGCTCTTGAGATTGATCAAGAATCATGAGGTTCAGGAGTAGCAATCTCGGTTCTTTAGAGTAGCTAACAGTTTCTGAATTCTTAATTTGTATATCCCATGAAGTTCTAAATACTTACCAGGAATTAAACTACTTTAATCCTCCCAACAAATTATCAACTGTGGGATCTTGGGCAATTTGCTTAGCCTTTCCAAACCCTGATTTCATTTCTAGAGAACGAAAGAGAGGCTTAGAAGATTGATTTGTTTGAGTTCACTCAGTGAGGACTGGAAGGGCCAAGCAAGGACCCAGTCCACTTCCTCACCACTGGCCATGGCTTCTTTTTAGAATTAACCAGACAGGCAGAGCTGGATGCTCCCAAAGGTACCCTGTAGCCCTCACATTCACTTGCACCATGTGATTCTTCTAAAACTTAAATGCACAAATGATCATGAATAAGAAATGCATGAATCCTTTTCCAAGCTACCACTCTAATCTTTGAGACTGACCCTTCAAACTAGGTGACCTATAAATGATTTTTTAAAAGCTCATAACAACTGCTACAATGGCTTCAAATGAAGGTTCTGATGAACTCATGATCTTGAAAACATTGCTATCTATCTCTATAACAAATGTATGACTGAAAAAAAGGGTGATAAATCACAAAATAAATGATCACTACACATCAACTTCCCTTTGTGAGAAAAGAAATCAAATACAAATTGACTGAAGATCGTTTCAGGAAAAAAAATAAGCAAAAAAAAAATGACATACATTCATTTCTTAAAGAACGATTAGAAAGAAATCTCACAAGACAATTTGGCATCACCAAAACTCTGCACAACAGCCCTAGACCACGTAATTCATGACTTTAAGGATGAGAGGGGCAGAGCATGTGGCTTCGGCAAGGCTTATGTTTATAGGAAACACATGGGATTTATAGCTGCTGGATCTGAATGTGAATCCCAGCCCTGCAGTTGTCTAGGAATGTGTGGTCTTGCAAGTTACTTCAACTTATAAACCTCAGTTTCTGCATCTGCTCAAAATGGAATTACTGCCTCATGGCAAGTTATTTGATGGTACAGATAATGCCTATGATATGCTTGGACATGAAAGTTTCTCAATAAATTGTAGCTAATAATAACAAGTACAATGGTATTGGTAATTTAAAAATATATATACTGTCAGCAGCAGAGAGAGTAGGTGCTGGTTAGTACCTCAACCTGGAGTGGACCCCTTGGTTTGTATCCTTGGCTCTCCTTTCCTCGTGGCATTCATATTGTATTTAACAATGATCTCAGTTGATCTCGTTTCTCTCATACCATCTACATGCCTTTACTTTAACATCTTAGGCTCTTCCTGAGAGCAAGGTACTTCTCAGCCACACCACAGCTAAAAAGTGGAGCTAACAAATAAACTTATGATGAGGATAAATGGGTTCATCTGTGAAAGCTTAAAATCATATATGACACAGACACATTATAAGAACCAATTAAATGCTAGAAAGTGCTGTTGCTGATGTTGTTGTAATCATTTGGTGAAGGTCATTATAGAACCAGGACCAACCACCTGGATAAAAACTGCCCCATATAATGTTGGTTAATAAATTGGAAATAGAAGAGTATGAAAATTCTTGGCAATGAACAAGTAGTGTTTCAGACTAATGGCCAGAATAATAAAACACAAGATGTTATCTCAAGGGCAAAACCAAAATTAGGTTGCAGATTATAAGGAGGTTCAATCAATTAACCGGGTAATCCTAGTAGAGACCCAGGGTTTCCAAAGTGCTTCACTATAAGAGGAGTTTGAGAATATGAAAGATTTTGAGACTCAAAGCCAAATTTTTTTTAATGATAAAGAATAATGAGGCAAGGAGAGTACATATTGCTTCCCCCACCCTCCCCCCCAAAAAATATCCTCTTTTCCCTGTGTCTTGCCATTTTTCTAAACCCTTTTTTTTTTTTTGCCAAGGTTAGAAAAATAGCATTGATCCCACTGTGTCACTTCCCCACATACCACTTAAGACATTCAGCTACCTAAACAAATGCAATGAACAACTGCCATTCTTATAAATCTTCCAAGAAACAGCTATGCAACTAGAGAATCCTGGTTTGCAAAGATAACATATAATCCTGTTGCTTTGGGTGTGGCTTTGTGCAGAGGGATGTAGGGGCTGGAATTTAAACCACTGCCTCCAATATCTCAGAGATAAGAATGATGACACTTGAGCCAGGGTGAAGAACAGGGTGTCCCTACAAGCTGTCTGGCCTTCAAACCTTCTGAAGCACCTACTACTTTGCACAGGGCCAGATAAGAGGCCAGCAGCCCAGTCAAGATCCTTTGGGTCTCCAGAAAAAGTAACAGGGAGGAACTTGAAAGAACCCATTTCAGGGTATGGGATGAGGAACAAGAGGCATGTTTTTCAACAGTTGTGAGTGGTTGCAGTGCACCCCTCAAGAACAGTAACTTCAGCAGCCACTTCATTATATTTCTACTGTAAATGATACAGGCCTGAGCCAAGTCAGCACCAAAACTCCCTACAGAATTTAGTGGAGGTTAGGTCATCTGCACTCTATTGACAACTGCTGAACTGAAAACCTCTAACAAGGCATCTCAGCAACAGTATGTGGCCTGCCACTAATGAGGCTCTTTTTCCATGAATAATGAACAAGAACATCATCTCTGTTGCCAGGTACACAACATAAACAAAGCTCAACACAGGCCCTTGATATGGTGAGTTTGTCCATTTGCAACAAAGGAATTTTTCAAAGTGTGAGCCAAGTTTTAGTGGAGGGTGGGACAGTCTGTTGTAACAAATAATATGAACATATGTTATCAGAATCTAATAAATCAGCTTTTGGTTATTGTGGAACAGAGGCTGTGCGATGGGACACAGGGAGACAATGAATAGCTCCAAATGAGTTCATTTCTTTATTTTGCAATCAGTTTTATAACACAGGCTGATGATTTCTGTAATGAACTGAGATCTTCATGAAAGGACTCTTATGAGACGTGTGATCCCCAAGGCACTATTGGTTAAACCTTTATTTCTTACGCCTTGATATATCAGGCTGAGTACTGGTCAGCAATGGGATAGGAACACTGGAACCTTGTTGTGGCATCTGGAAAAGTGCACTGCCACCTGAACCCATGGACATGGGACTAGGTTTCTTTGGTATTAAAAGAAGCTTGGGCTTGGTTGTGGCTTAGTGGTAGAGCACTGACCTAGCATGTGTGAGGTACTAGGTTCAATCCTCAGCACCACATAAAAATAAATAAATAAAATAAAGATTCATTGACAACTAAAAAAGAATTAAAAGAAGAAGAAGAAGAAGAAGAAGAAGCTGCTGCTCAATGTGAGGGCACTGTGGCTACAAGAAAGCCCCTTAGTTTAGGCTCTCAATCTTAGACCACTGTTCAGCAGAACAGTAAAATTCCAGCACGTAAACAGAGAATAAAAGTGAGCTGACATGAAGGCCAAACAGTCTTTATTTTGTATACTTTAAAGTGTTCCACAGATACTTTTCTTTTTCTAAAATCAGTTCCATACTAGGTAGCATTTATCTTCTTACACAGGGTGTTCATGTCCACATAGCAAAAAGATGCCATCACTGGCAGAGGGCATTTAGTTCCCACCAATTTAAGCAAGAATTTGAGCAAAACAAAAACAAAAAGTCTCAAAAGGCCTCAATTCGCTCAACTGTAAGGAAAACAGCTCCAACCCATTTCAGAGATTCCTTATGAAGAATTTTGTGAAATTTTATGAAAAATAAGACCTAAATGAAAGTTTGCCCTACATGCTTGACGAATTCCTGAGACTTTGTGATCTGAAAAATTCTTTAAATGAATTAAACATGCTTACTAAAGAAAGAATATCTTATAAAACAAAACCAAAAAAGATTATGCAATATAAGTAACACTCCATAATATTCATTTTACATGCAAACACATTTATTTCAGGGAGAAAGTCAACAAAATAAGACAGAATAATATGAAGTTCTGCAGAGCTTCTAGTAGTTAGGTCATGACAGGTAATTATGCAGATAATTTTTTTTTGTATATGGTATTAAGAATTAAACCCAAGACTGCTTTATCCCTGAGATACACTCCTGGTCCTTTTTACTTTTTTGTTTTAAGACTGGGTCTCGCATAGTTACTGAGGCTGGCAGCAAACTTTCTATCCTCCTGCCTCAGCCTCCCAAGTCACTGTGATTATAGGCATGAGCCATTGTGCCTGACTTATGCAGATAATTTATGTACAAAGAATCAAATGGTGAGTTCACAAATAATGGTAATATGAACAGAAGAGTTTAAAATCTCTAGGATGTACCAGTTAATCTTCTGGTTTTTTAAGAACAGCAACCAGAATGGTGAAGAGACTTTAAAGCCCATTCTAAAAAAAGGAATGGGGATATTCTGCTAGTGAGGAAAAGACCTAGGGTAAAACAGACAGGATTTTATCTTCAAATATTTACTGAGCTGTCACAAGCACAAGGACTACTAGCCATTCTATATTGCTCCAGACGCTCAACATGACCAACAGGTAGTGCTCACAGGGAACCAATGTGGTGCCACAGCAAGACCTCTAACACTCTGCTGCCAGCACAGTGACTCCTGACCATGAAGGAATAAAGCAGAGTGAATATAATGACCTGCTGGGGAGAGAGCACCAGGGGAGTCTGTGGGGAGGGATGGAGAGGATTGGGCACAGGCCACATGATGTTTCTGCCCCTACTAAGCATGAATTTCTAAAGATTCTATAAAACACCATCATGAAACTGGAGGTAAAATTCTTTGAGAAGAGAATTACCTAGCTGCTATGCTACTTGAAATGATCCTTTCAGTTTAGTCACTGGGACATGTCAAGAAGAGAGCGAGTTCTCAAGAACATACAAACAGCTAAGGACTCACCGTCATATTTTGCTAAGACTGCCTGAACGTCAGCATATGCTTGAAGTTCCAGAAGGGCTTCTAAAAGATTTTCATGGATGTTGAACATGCTCAGAAGAGGGAACTCCTTCATTAACTAGAAAAGAAGACACCAAGGAATATACAACATGATGTTTGGATATACACAGTGAAATGATTACTACAGTCAAAACATTTTAAGAAATAAATATTTCTCTTTTTAAAAACATTTTTAAACTTTGTTTTATTAGTTTACTTTTTCATATGGTGCTGAGGATCAAACCCAGTGCCTCACACGTACTAGGCAAGTGCTCTACCACTGAGCCACAACCCCAGCCCAAATTTTTAAAAATTTTTTGTACCAAGGCTTGAACCCAGGGTCTCATGCATGCTTGGCAAGTGCCCTACCACTGAACTTACATCCCCAGTCCTTTTCTTTTATTTTGAAACAGAGATCCACAAAGTTGCTGAGGCTGACCTGGAACTTTTGAGCCTCCTGACTCAGTTGCTAGGATTACAGACATGTACCACAGAATCAGGTTTCTTATTTTTTTAAAGCTATTACCGAAGCATAATATTTTTCTAGCATAAAAGTATAATTCATAATACTGGATTATAAGTTTTCATATTATTATGTTTTAAAACCCAAATAATTTTTTTCTATTTTTTTCCTGAAATTTTAGAAAAATGGCAGGTTTGACTTTGTGAGACTCTACTTACAGTGAAGAAAATCCAAAAAAGAAAGATTTTCATAAAAAACTGAAGAAGATGGTCAATAATGACAAAATGTTATAGAGAAACCAAATAAGGTAAAAGCTAAAAAATAACTCACAGGCTTTCCCAGATCAGTGGTAAGCTTGTTAAAAGCAGTTTGGATGAAAGCCAGAGAACAGAAGGATAAAAAAATCAGGCACTATTCTTTTGAGCATCCTGGGGGGCAAAGGTAAGGAGAAAAAAGTAGAAAAGTAGCTAGAAGGTGACACAGTTGAGAGAAAATTTATCAGTAGGGACAGGGATGGTGGTCAAGAAGGAAGTTCACAAGTTCCTGCCTGGTGGCCTCAATAAAATAGGAGTCAAGATTGTCTTCTGAAACAGGGAGTACCTGGTGGGAAGAAGTTTAAAAATAGGAGTGAATTAGTGGCTAATCTAATTCACAAAGGAGAAGAATAATTATGTGAAAATATAAGGATGGCGAAGGCCATCTCCAGGACCCAAAGAATTGCAGACCATGAATTTACAGAGGCTACCACTGCCATGGTTGTTGAGTCCCAGCTAGCAGTGGTCAGCAGTCCAGTGACAGCAAGACATCTAATGATGACGTGGAGTGTGGGCAGACCAGATTAGGTTCCATGAAAAGTCAAGGAGCAAGAGAGTTGGCTGTAATGGTGAAACAATGGTTAAAAGAATGGCCCAAACCTTCTAGGTTAGATGGAGAAGAAGTGAGGTCCAAATGGAGTTAAAATAAATAAAATTAAACTTCATGGGAAAGCAAAGATAAAGAAGAAAGGACCAAGAATTTCAGAGTAAAATCTTATCTTAGAGAAAGGTATCTCGTTGTAAAAGACGATCAGATCCTTCATAAAGCACTCATATATTTATGTTCCTCCATTAATCTCCCAAATGGATCAACTGATTTCTACTATAAAGACTTCTAAACAATTGATGATTCTTTTTTATGTCAACATCTTTAAAGCAATTATGCTGAGAGAAAAACAGGCTAATCCACTGCCATGGAGGAACTAAGTGGATGCACTGCAGGGACTTCTTCCTTTATTAGGAACATTTACCATATTGTTTTGTTTTTGAAAGCCAAGAATCATTTACCATATCTTTAAAAATAAATAATTTTCTGGAACCCCAAAGAGCATCATATTACCAGTGAAAAACACCTATCAAAAGGATCATGTGTTCATGACTGACAGTCTGAACCCCACTGAGGGACCTGCAGTATTTTCATTGTTAGTAATGGAAGTGAATGAGATGACACCACGCATTGTTGCTGTTCTGCAACCAATAAAAGTATTTCTTGTTCTGGTTTACTTTGATTCTGGCTGACATCACCCTTCAACTTCTTTCTCGCTAATTAAAGTTTGTTAGAATGAAAGCTCTCTGCCACTCAGCAATTGGCAACACAATAAAGGCATTCTCTAAACTGCAACATTTAAACATTTAGTGGCCTTGACCAATTCCTCAGGTAACATCAAACTTCAAGGAAACCAATCACATTCTGTAATTTTAAAACTGTATTTCCAAATATTAGTTGCTAAAGATTAAAACTTGAGTTTTACTCGAACCCAGTCAGACCCTGTGCACCAATAGGGCAGTCTCAGATAGTCTAAACAGAACTTTTGTGAGGGCTTGAGCAGCTGCTCTTTCACCAGAAGCTTGGACAGAGTATACTGTGCTCCCCAAAAATAATCACCAATGAGAGGCTTTTAAACATGAGGAAGAGCACATGTTGGGGAGTAATCTAAGTCATATGACAATTTGGAGACTTAGCTTTCTTTATTTAACATAAACAAGATGGAAGAGTGAACCTTCTGCTACCTCTATCACTCTCCTTAGCCCTTTGTAATAATCTTAGAAAACAAGCCTATGAATGCTCTCCTAGCCTGTTACCTCCCCGCTACACCACTCACTGTAGCAGCTCTCCCCACACCTCTTCTCCATCTACTGGTCCTGTCCCACAATATAGCTGACTCAAATCCCTCTTGTGGATACCCTCCAGTCCTCTTCTTGCTTGACCTCTGCACCATTTGACAGTTTGATGAGTTTTTCCTTGAAACTCTTGTCTCTCCTGGCTTCCTTGACACCATTTTTCTCCTGGGTTTTTCCGTACAGTACTTGAAGCTCCCCATCACCTGCTACTTAGGAGTAAATCGGTTTTCAGGTTATGTTCCACTTCCTCTTCTCATAAACAGCTGATGTCTAGAATTACTTTTGTATCCAGAGACTCAGTCTTTATGGGATGGCACCCACATGCCAACATCCTGCTCCAACCTCTCTACTAAGCTGTCGGATCAATTTATAAATGATCTTCCTGACAGGTCAACCCCTGTGTCCTTAAAGGCAACATACCTAACACTGAATTGATAACTTCTCCTTCTCTAGATTAACACTTCAAACTTATTCTTCCTCTTTGGTATTTTCTATTTTGGAGAACAGTGCCGTTAATGTGCCTGTCACCCTCTTCTACAACACTACAACCACTTTAGAAGTCCCCCAAACACCTTAATTAATATGTAAAAAGTGCTGATATCTTTCATCAAGTTCATAGAAAGCTGTATATGAAAAAAAATTAAAAAGCCTTAAGAATCAGTACCGTCTTGTCTTTTCTCTGATGTGCCGCCAATAACTTAGCTTCTGGCTTTATACTTTGTCTAAATTGCTTAAGTAGCCACCTTAGTTGGCCTGCTTCAGGTTCACCTCTATTGATTAGCTCCTTGCTAATGCAGCAATATTCAAAGGTGAAGTGATTGGACTGTGAAAGCTGTAGCCTCTTCAGTCCATCCTAGTTTAAATGAATAGACTATAGGCAGGTGAGGCATGGCTAGAGTAGGTGAATCAGTGGGGGTGTGCCCTGGATGGATGCACCTTCTCTTCATCAGCCTATCTTCCTAGATGACATGAGATAAGCAGTTTTCCTCTGCCTCACCCTTGGGCCATGATGTTCTGCCTCATCTTGGGCCCAGAGCAATGGAGACTCTAGACTGAGACCTCTGAAACTGTGAGCCCCAAACACACTTTTCCTTCTCTAAATTGTTCTTGTTAGGGCATTTTGGTCATGGCAACACACAACCTCTTTCCTATCTACCCTTCACAATGCTATCGTAAAGGCTTCTAAATATACACACTAGATCGATCATGTCCTTGAGGGCCACAGCTGTCCCACTAGACTATAGATGTGGCTAGATCCATCACAAGGAAATAATCAGATGTGAATAAAAATTTACAAATACCTTGTTTATCACATTATTTCTAATAGAAAAAAATGCAAGCATCTTAAATCTTAACCAATTATTAGACACTAAATTATAATAAGATTCATCCTCTGGACTATTACATGTAGTCAGTAGAATTTCTCAAAGAACTTTTAATAGCATGCCCAGAAATGCTGGCAAACATTTAACATTAGAAAAAACAGGATACAAACTATGTTTTGCAATTAGATCATGCTTTTCTTATGTCTTTATGCATAAAACATACTTTGTTAGAAATATACTAAAAAGTTTTAACAGTGACTATTTATGGTTGGTGAGATTAAAGATGTTTTTTTATTTCTTCCATATTTTCTGTATGTTCTATTATTTTTAGAAGCCCTTTGCATACATTAGATACATTGAGGGGGGAGAGTGAATATTTTTAAGAATACTGGCTTCATGTCAAATTCAGGATACAATCCAAAATCTTTTGCATGCAAACAGTCCTCCATGACCAGTCCCTGTCCGCCCCAGCAGCCTTATTTCAGTCACTTCATGCACACTCTGCTCCAACAATGGAAAAGCTTTCAGTTTCTTAAATGTGTCATCTTCACTAATGTTTCTATCTCCCAGTCCCCCAGCCCTGGAGCACTTTCCCTTCTTCCTCCTTAGTCAATCTGACAAACTCAACTTTTATGACTCCTTAACCTGCCCCCAACTATTGACCTTTTACCCTCCATCTGCAAGCAAAGTGCGCCTGACTAAACTACCAGAGTCCTAGTCACAATAGTCTTCTGATCCACCTTCTTCATGAGTGGTCTGGTCAGGGACTGATCCATCATGGTGCTCTATACATACTTCATGAATGGAATGTTTTTTTCACATTCTATTCCTTTGGGGACATATTCTATGAGTGCTGCCACAGACCTACTTCAGGCTCTTAGGTTACATATCCCTGAACATGTTGTTCTATTTACATCTTCCATTAACCACATCTTGGAAAAAGGTATAGCTAGAAACTGTAAGTTTTGACTCTACATACAGAAGAAATTTATTTCACAAAAGTGTAAGAAAATATTTACATATTTACATATTACATATTTACAGCTGCCTACATATGTAGTTGATGGTCTAGAGAAGTCCCTACCGCTGAAACTCTTTATGCAGAGAGTCCAGTCACAGGTCAAGGATATAGACCTTTCAAATCCTGTAATTCCAGAGTAAAAAAAAAAAAAAAATCCCAGCTCCTAAGCACTATTTTAAGTCCCTTTCTCAGCTCAGTGCCAGATCCCTCTTGCCTCTCCAGTCTTCTGCAGGATTCAACTCTACCCTTGTCAGACCAGACTGTTACACACCATTCCTAGAATTCTTTCTACAGTTACTGGCCACTATGTTTTTGCTCAAGCTGATTTCACCACCTGGAATACCTTTTTCTCTCATTTACAAGGCAGCCTGTCAAAATCACCCCACCCTCCAAAGTACAGATCAAATGCCACCTCCTAAAGTCACAGCAGCATAGAAAGTGAGAGCCAGAAGAGCCCATGGAGATCATCCAAACACCCTCCTCACTTTACAGACAAGTTCTTCCCACCCCCGCCCCACCAAGACACAAGGAAGGCTGCAAATTCAAGTGATTCAGCCAAGGTTAATGCCGGGACAATGATTCAGCCCCAGTCATCAGCACTGCGTCCAACTTTCAACACATCAGACCCCTCCTCTCTGGACTGCCAAGTGCAGGAGAACTAAGCCACTTTGCTTATGCTTCTGATACAATACTTAAATATCTGCTTTGTACTGTGTTTACGTGGATTTAAGAAGTAGCTGTGTCAGGAAAAAACCCTGTATTCAGAGTTATTTCTGAGTTGAAATCCAACCTCTGCCACTTACTACCTGTGTGATTTTATAAAACTTACTCTGGTTTCCTAACCTCCTGGATCTCAGCTCATGTGGCCATCTTCTCAGGTTCTGTCTACCACCCACCCCACTCACACTGCCATTTTCTATAGCTTCTATTATCTTCTGAGATCATTTTATTTGTTTATGTGGCTGAATATTAGATAACCCAAAAGGCAAAACAGAGAAGAATTAAATAGAGAAATAACAGGCAGTAGTATTATTGGAGGGATCAACAAACATTTCTAAAAGGGTCAGGGAATAACTATTTTGTGTTTTTTTTAAGCCATATGGTATCTGCCGCAACTACTCAACACCAACATCATTGCTTGAAAGCAGCCACGGACAATATGTAAATGAATGAGCAAGGTTCTTCTCATAAAACTTTATTTACAGAAACAGGCAATGGGTTAGATTTAGCCCATACGTCTTGGTATGCTAACCCCTTATTCATAGGAATCAGATTCAAAAAACCAAAGAATTTTCATAAGAGTTTCATAGGGATAATGTACTTTTAAAACATACCATCTCTTACACATAGCTGGTTCAGTAGACTGTAGTACTATGGAAGAAAGCCCACACTAAGCCCAACCCAATCCCTTGCCCACCATTTATGCGTCTCTAAGGAGTGACACACTGAGATAAGCATTGAGTAGGAGGGACTGAATTTCTGTAAAGGGGGGACTGAATAGATGAAATGGAGTCTACTCACATGAGCAGCAAAAAAAAAAAAATGAGCTAGAACTGAACTTCTCTGAATGTGGACAAAACCGAGCAGTTCTGAGTGATGAAATACACTGCAAATATGACACCATTTAATCCAATTTTAAAATGCACATAAGACAAAACCACATGTAGTTTACGGGTATATATTATTAAAATGTATGAAAACAAGCTGAAGAAATAAACGCATTAGCACCATAGAGGAGGGAAAGGATGTGATGGTAGTCACAGGGAGGCTGTCACTTACCTATATTATTTCTGTTAATTGAAAAGAAGAGGAATGAAAATGTGCTAAATAAATAAATAAATAAATATTATCAGCTTATTACACGTAGTGTTATTTGTTTTTTAATTCTAGATAGTACAACTGTTATTTTTATGTTATTCTTTATATGCTTTTGTATTTTAAAAGTTTCTTCCTCAAAAATAGTAAGTTCATTAGATGTACTTTTCATGTGTGATTCCTCAGGTCATGAAGAGATCAATTTTCATGAGATGTAGAGTTGTTGTGTTTTCTGTCTTTTGAGGCAAAATTGTATATTCCCATTTGGGGTTTGACCATATTGCTCCTGAAATTGTTGCTAGTATCTAAAACAAGATGTCTCTGACTAAAGAACATTTAGAGAATTTTCCCAAAAAATATTTTGGGGAAAATAATTTGTTTCAACAGATTTTGACACACTGTATATGAATTCTATAATGATATCAAATTATTGTTAATATTACATGAATCAAAGCTTAGTAAGAGTTCTACTTTTTCATTCTCTGAGTTGCAGGGAGTAGGTTCATTACAGATTTGGTATAAGGAACTATGAAAATAACTATTTTATCCTGAAGGATACTTCAGAGTTAAACTAACTATAAGTAAGTTTCTCCCTATCTAATCCTCAGCATTAAGATTGGGGTTAGGCATAGACAGACTAATAAAATTTTTTTTTGTCATAGAATTCCATCTTGTTTCTTATCCTAGAACCACATCAATGACCCCCATGCTCATTGTTTTCAAAATAAAAAGGAATGTATTTTTTATGGTTTAGATATGAGGTATCCCACAAATCTGTGTTAATGCAGGAGGTAAAATTATTAGATTATAAGAGTTGTAAGCTAATTGGTCCATTCTAATTTGACTGGACTAACTGGTGGTAACTGTAGGCAGGTGGGGCATGGCTGAAAGACATGGGTCACTGGGGGTGTGCCCTGAAAGGGTTCACTATCCTTGTGGCCCCTTCCTCTATCTCTCTGCTTCCTGGCCTCCATGAATAGAGCAGCTTCCCTCTGCCAGGCCTTTCTGCTATGATGTTCTGCTTCACCTTGGACCCAGAGGAACAGAGTCAGTAAACCTTGGAGTAAATCTCTGAAGCTGAGAGCCAAAATAAACTTGCTCTCATTTAAGTTTTTTGGTCAGGTATTTTGGTCAAAGTAATGCAGAAAGAGAAGTGGGGGAGAGAGAGTGTGTGTTTATCATGGGAGAGAAGACACATTTTGGAAGTCAAGAGCATGGCTACCTTGGCAATCAGATCTAGTTTTACGTTCCAGGATGGTGGAGTTTCTGAAACCTGGAGGATGACACCGACTTCACAAGGTACACATGGCTCCCACCCAGACACAGTATGGGGCCATTATCTTTATATGATGTTGACAAAGGTATAGTGCATTTTTGAAATATTATTTGTTTTGCCATGGTGTGACTAATTTCCTTTTTGTTTTTAGTTGCATAATACCATGCAGTATATCTCTACATGTTTATTTAAAAATAATGTATAAAAATGACTTGGTGACATAATTAGCCTTTCTATTAAGAAAAGACTACAATTTCCATATCAAGCTTGAATGAAAGCATATAATAAATACAGAGGCCTGTTTTCTATAAGCTAAGTCATTCTAAATAAATCTTTAAACTCACTCACTATCTAGCATAGTTCTGTTTATTTATTGCTTGCTATCTTCTCCACACTGGTAATTGCTTTCTCCTGGCAGCAAGAAATTTATATGCCCTGTTTTGCCCAAGTATTACAGTTTACGTAGAAGGAAAACACTAACTCTCCTATAATTCCTCTAATACCTATGGGGAAGAACATGGGATGGGCCAAGGATAGAATTTCAGTTTCAATTTTACATCATCTGGCTATTGTCAGTTCAAGTTTATTTCAATGGAAGAATTTGAGGCACTTCTGAGGTTAACATTTATGAGCTCAAATGGGGAGGGGGAGAAGAGAGTTAATTCACTGGATTTGAAATACTCTATGGACATAATTTAGAACTACAGTCTGTATGTTTTTTTCTCAGCTGACTTACAGGATGAAAACAACAGTTTAAAGCTTTCAAGTTTGATTTGTATCTATTTAAACATTTTATTAGTTTAGCTATTCATGTATTGTTCCTTGAGTGAGAAAAGCAATGGGAAAATTCTTACATATTTTAAGGAAGAGGTAATTAAAAGAGAGCCTTAGCCAGATTCCTACTGAGGTCAATGCAGCCTTAGCCTAATTAAAGTTTATAGAATTTGGCCTGTATTGTATTCAAACAGCAGATACTATTTTCTTATAGCCACAAGTTTGACATTATTTAATTACAGTTTCAGATAAAGGCATAAATAGAAAATAGAAAGGACACTCTATATTACTTGGTTGTTATTTTGTCAGTGATTTTTACTCTCACTATGGGACATAAAAGGGAAATACTTGCTTACATTAGAGTCCTCAGGGGCCCATGAGAGTTCCATTTACACAGATCACTACAAAATGCAGCCTTGAGAGGATTAAACACACTAATAAGAAAAGTCATTTTCAGAACTAATTCACAGGCAAATATTAAGCCACATCTATTGAAAAGTAACACATTCAATACCTGATTTGCATGGACAGTTAGTGAAATCACCAGTTAACTAGCGCTTCACTGAACTGACACATTATGTAAATGCATCCACTAACAAGAACTAAAGAACCCAACAAGGGTTGCATGCATGAAGATGATCTTAAGTGAGTTCTGTATTTTCCACAGATTCAAAAGATTATCTAAATAATTACCTACTTTTTCCTGTCAAAATTGTGTTCTACTTATTCCAGAAAGGTAATTTGCTTTAAAAATTTCAGTGAACAAGGCAAACTTTTTATTTACATAGCTCCTAACAAAAACACTTTCAGCACAAAACTTCCTTTCCGTTTGTTCCTCAATCAACTAAAGATAAAACAAGCACAACCCTGAGCAGAAGCTAGAAAATCTTCAGAGATTCTCTTCTTTGACCACTGCCTGCCTCAGTGACATTTTTTTAGCTTATATCTAAGAACTTTCCTTTCCAAAACTTTATCCATATTAGGGGGAAATTTCCCTGTTCCAAACTATGGCAAACTATAATGTCAGGATCCCTCAGAGGGAAAAAAAAAGAAGTGGCCTTTGTACTGTTTTGAGGAAAAGAAGGGTTAATACCCTCCTCAAAAACTGATGGGCAACACTTTGAGTACAACATTTCTGTCTCATATGAAATAGCTTAAAATAAGGCTGAAACAGCTGAAAATAGCCCTGAGATCATGAGCAAACCTGGACAATTTGATGCATATTTGAATAGCTTGGAAGCAGCCCATGAACAGGAGGACCATAAGCATCTTTCACTCTGTGATGACATGGCACTGCTCTCCTATTCCAGGAGTGGCCTCGGCAAGCAACTATACACACTGGCCAGCAATTACTGTCAGAAAAGACTATTCATGCCAAAGCCGCAATCATTGTGTTTGGCAAACATCCTTCCACGTTCACATGGGTAATGGTAAATACTCAATTCAGGAGACTAACTTATTAGTTATCCAGGGCAGAGTTAACAAATACTTTGGCAGACATATCACAACAGGGTCAGACTGAAAATGAGCTATAATGGAAGATTCATTCAGGGCAACAAAGGTGGGTACTCACCTGTGACACTCCTCTATAACCTGCACTGTAATCTCTTCTACTTACAGTGCTCTCCTTCCTCACCAGCCCTTCCCCCTGAGCCCTCCTGGAATCTGTGTCCATGATTACACATTCCCAACACATCTATACATTATTTGCAGAACACTAGCCTGAGTTCATCCATTCTTTTGCAGGTGTGGATCTCTGCCACAAACAAACCTTTATCTAGTAGGCAGATGTAGGCCTGACTTCTCCTGGTTCCCCAAAGAACACACATATCATTACTATTTAGCAATTGGGCACCAGTTCCTACTCCTTGGAAGCTCATGCCATGATGCAGTAGCCCCTGTGACCATTCATTGGCCATGTTTTCCACCAAGTAACACACACTGAAGATTTTGATACCTGGCTGTTTTCTTACTCTTGACCTTAAGACCCATTCTCAAAGTAGATGATTTCAGTCCATGTGGACATACTAACTAATAACCTAGACAGATGCTTTTTAAAACAAGACTCTCTCTCCTCTATAATTCAGCAACCCAAGGACATAGCCAAATTCCACAGCTTGACACTATCTAGATATGTCTCACCTAAAGTTCAAATATGCAGTGTTCTGGCCAGAATGTTCTGCTCTCCAACTATCTTACACTATTACTTCCACATTAGACTTCCTTCTCAAATTTTACTAAGATCACCAATGTCTTGTCCTTCTTATTCTTGTTTTTTGTTTTGTGTGTGTTTTTTGTTGTTGTTGTTGTTGTTGTTTTGGTCCCTATCTTTTTCAGGCCACTCCCATTACTCTTAAAATTCTTTCTTCCTTTTGCTCTGGTAAGAGACCACTCTCTTGGTTTTACTCTTAGCTTTCTAGCAGTCCTTCTCAGAAGCCAGCAGATGCTCCTCTACCCCACCTCTCAATGCTAGAGACAACTGGGACCCACTCGTTAACTTTCTTTTTCTCTTCTCTTTCTCTCTACAAACATAATTTAGGAGTTCTAGAGCCATATCCAATTACTGTTCCAAAATCCCACCTGGAGATATAATAGGTATGTCAAACTTAACACAAGTCACACAGAATCCTGCTTTACCATTAGAAACCATTCCTTTCCTGTTCATCCTTCTTTTAGTAAATGGCATGACCTCCACCAAATTGAAAAGGCTAAACACTGCATGTCTAGGTTTTCCTGGATTATAATATTTCTTTTTTTTCCAATCTACTTAGCAATTCATTTTTCAAATAGTTATTGGGCAACTAGTTATTGGGTGTGCTAGGCACTGGTCTACTGGAAAATGATAATAAATATACTTTAAAAAAAACTGTGCCCTCATGCAAGTAAAATTCCAGGGACAGAAAACGAAAAATTTTTAAAAAATGTATGGATTGCCAGATGGTGATAAACTGTGAGAAGAATGAATAAGGTAGGCACAGGGTTAGGGAAGGTGGTGTAGTGCAGGCAGATACAATTTTCAATAGAGCAACTGGGGAAGGCAAGACCACAAAGAAGATGGACACTCCTGTAGGAACTAGGTGCAGGAGCAAGAGAATTCCAGGGGAAGTTCCAGCCATGAGAAGGTGCTGAGCCTGGGAGTGAGGCTGGCAACCCAAGGTCAACAGACAGCAAGAAGGCCAGTGTAGCTGGAGGAGGCAAGGCAATGGGCCTTGACTGTGCAGGGCCTCACAGGCCACTGTTTGAGCTGAAACTCTAGGTGAGTCAAGAGAGCACAGGAAGGTTTTATGTTGCTGAGCAACATTATCTAATGTATGTCTCAAATGGCTCCAGTCTAGCAACTAGGTGCAGTGTGGATGCAAAGGGACATGAGTGGAAGTAGAAAGTTCAGTTAGTTGCCTTCTTGATATATCCCTGTGTGTCAAAGAGATATCTTCTCTCTTGTCTCTTCTTACAAGGCATAACATATTATTTCTAAAAGGCCACATCTCCAAATATCATCACACCGGGGACTGACGCTCAACATGTAAATTTCAAAAGAAAGCAGACATTCAAGCCATAGTGTTCCTCCTGTCAATCCTACCCTCCTGATTTGCTGGAATTCATCACTACTCCTAAGAACTTCATTGTCAGTGGTCCTCTCTCTTTTGTATGTGTGTTCAACTTTTCCTTTTCTTCTCAGTCTTTTCCCACTAATGTTTCACATGCTCAGGTCTCCAGCTGCTTACAGTTCCTTTCTAGGTACCATAACCATTCGTTCTCTTTTCTTTTTCCATATAACTTACTGAAGAGCTGTCCACTACTCCAGTAGACACGTTACCTCATGTACAGGAGACAATGTAGTCTAAGTTGCATCCTTTACATCCTACTGATCTCGCATTTACCAAAAACCACCAGCTACCTCTTTGGAGTAAAATGTAACAAATGCTTTTCCTCATAACAAATATTGCTGAACACTGTGTAATGAATCCTGGTCTAAGGACTGTTGCCATCACATGTATATTTTCCTTTCTGTGGCATGTGATACTGTTCCTCCCTCCTGAAACACCCTCTTGCTATAGTTTTCATAACACATTTTCCAGACTTTCTTCCCCTCTCTCTCTGGTCACTAGTTTTCAAGTCTCCTTTGACAGAATTATTCCGCACTGCTATCCTCTTCCTTGTTTTTTACTGTATTTACTCTTCCTTCCATAATCTCACCCTCACTCATGACGATAATTACCTTCTACGCAGTCTTTACTGGAACTTCAGTACTGGAACTTCCTCCAGTACAGATCTCTCTCCAGACTGTATGTCCTACTGCCTACTAGACACTTTCATTTGGATGATTTGTACTTAAGGTAGCATGTCTTAAATTGAAATAATTCTCCCTATCCCCCAAACCAGCTTCTTCTTCTGCAATCTCAATCCCCACAAGGGCACCATAGTATCCTAGTTTCCCAGGCAGGAAATTCAGAAGTCACACCAAAGTCTCTTCTCCCTCTCTATTATGCAGCACTCAACACAGGAGGCAAAAACAAAAGAACCTTCCAGCTTCTCTCAAGTCTACCTCTTAAATATCTCAAATGGAAACAAGAATCCCCTTAGAGTTGTCCTACCGGACCCACTAACTGAAACCCAGAGTTCCTGTATGTTTCTCTATTGCTGAAAAGTAGAAGGCAAGGTTGATCATGAAAAATAAGAGTGTCAATTTCTATATCCAAAAGCACATATGTTGTGCTCTGGAAGCAGCATGAAAAGTCCTCAGACTTGTTAGAGAAAGACATTAAATAATTTCTCCCCTTAAAACCAATAATGAGTGAGAACACCAGGCAGAGTCAATTTATTAAGGAATAAATTCCGAGTCTACTTGCAAAATCTCTCTGAAATTCTCATCAGAGTAGTAAATGAAAACTCAGACGTAAGACTTAAAAATGAAGAGGGAACACTGAACAAATATGTCTACCCCCTCCCTCCCACAAAAGCCTGTTGGAATGATAATAAGATGGCACACAAGGAGATAAGTATGTGTCTGTGATGAAAGCAGTGAAGGTGGTTGGGGAATGGCTGGCAGTCACTGAACCATAGATTTTAACAAATTTCTCCAAGATGAACTATAAATGGAACTTGATTAAACTACTGCAGAGGAAGCTGAAGAGGCTACAGCATTCTGAGAAGAGCCCCAGAGAGGCTGCATATTTGGAGTTGGAAGAAAGAGTGAAAGTGGGCTGCGGGGGAAACAACCACACTAATCAACATCTAACTACAGAGCAACTGGTTGAGGAGTTGAGTGGAAATGAATCTGCCTCTTTCCAGTTGGGAGGTGCCCACTAAACACACTGAAGGGGAAAGAGCTTTTTGTGTGGGGAATCCAAAGTTCATAGTCAAGTCTTCTTGTTTGGGCATCTAATAAAATGTGGGTTAGAAAATTCTGCCAATCTACTTCCAGTCTGGGTAGTCATCTATCCACTCATTCAATAAAAATTAATTGAGTGATATTTTCACTGAGCCTAAATGTTAAGAAGGAGCCAACCAAGTGAGGAGCTGGGGTAGAGAAATGCAGGGCTCTGAGAAAGGATTGAGCGTGGCATACTCAGAGAAGACCAATGTGGCTACAGCCTGATGAGTGGTAAACGGGAGACAGGGATGAGATCACAGGAGGGCCTGTAGGCTGTGTATAGTTTGCATTTTATTCTAAATGCAATGGTAAATCACTGAGGCTCTCAAAAAGAAAAGTAACACATTCTAATCTGAGTTTTTAAAAGTAGCTTAGATTACATACTAAGTTAATTATAGCATTTGGAAGAATTCATAGACATTGGTAAGATTATTAAGAAATATAAGCCTGGGGCTGGGGTGACGGCTCAGTGGTAGAGTGCTTGCCTAACATGTGTAGGGCACTAGATTCAAGTCTCAGCATTGCATATAAATAAATTTTAAAAAATAAAATAAAGGTCCACTGACAACTAAAAAAATTTAAAAAGTTTAAGAAAAAACAACGAAATACAAACCCAGATTATAATAAGTTGGGACCACTTGGAAGGCAGGCAGAAGAATAACACAAAAACTTTAAAAATCTTTCCAGTAGAAAAGAAGAAAGGGAAAGGGAAAATATGACATGTAAAAAAATCAAAGAGACTAAAACAGTAATTATTGTTACTCTGGACAGAATAATAATGTCAACAAACAACAAATGGGGTAAGTGAAGCAACCCAAAGCACAAAAGCCTGAGATTTAAATAAAGAAAATATTCAGCAAATTTTTACAGATCAAAAAAATCTATCAAAAAGTTACAAATGGCCAGGCACAGCGGTGCATATCTGTAATCCCAGTGGCTCAGGAGGCTGAAGCAGGAGGATCACAAGTTCAAAGCCAGCCTCCGCAAAAGTAGGAACTAAGCTAAGCAACTCAGTGAGATCCTGTCTCTAAATAAAATACAAAATAGGGCTGTGGATGTGACTCTGTGGTTGAGTACCCCTGAGTTCAATCCCCAGTAACTCACACAAAAAAATAAGGGGGCAAGGCTGGGGTTGTGGCTCGGTGGGCATAATTACATATGCTTTTACAGTGTTGAGGTATGTTCCTACTGTTCCTAGTTTTTCTAATGTTTTGCCTATCATGCATGAAGCACTGGGTTCAATCCTCAGCACCACATAAAAATAAATAAAATAAAAAATTGTGTCCATGTATTACACACACACACACACACACACACAAAGTTATAAATGTAACTTGAGAGTATTATGTTAAACAAAATAAGTCAGACTTAGAAAGTCAAAGGTTGTATATTTCAATCATACATGGAAGCTACAGAGGAAAAAGGAAAAACAAAAAAAAAATATGGAGGGTGGTCTCATAAAAACAGAAGGGACACCAGTAGAGAAAGAGGACTAGGGAGGAGGAAGAAAGGAGGAAAGAAGAGATACTAGGGAACAAAATTGACCAAATTATATTATTATAGTGTATGCTTGCATGAATCTATAATAATGAATCCCACTGTTATGTATAATTCTAATGCACAAATAAAAAGTTTTTAAGATATTTATCACAAACTGATTTTTTAAAAGTTACAGAAAGCTTGATTTTAAAATTTGTAAAAAAGTATACCAAGCAAGTATGAATCCAAATAATATAGAGATATCAATCTTACCCCAACTTGAAAAAATTAAGGCAAAAAAGCACAATGGACAAAGGAAGGATATTATATACTGTAAATAAAAGTATATCAACAAGATCAATAAGACAGAATAATCACCAATATAAATACATCTAATAACATAGACTCAAAATATAGAAAGCAACAAATAATTGAGCATGGAAACAGGAGGGGACTACCTTATCTTTCTCAGAACTTCATAGAGAAAAGAGATAAAACAAGCCAAAATGCAGAAAATTTGAGAAGCATGATTAAAAAGCTCAAACTAATAAATACATATATACTTTTATATCTAATGGGGAATGTATTCCTTTCAAACACAGTTTATAAAACTGACCTCATATTAGGCCTCCGAGGGAGCCCTCTCAAATCCCCCCATCAATATATAAGTCCTTTCAATATAATATGAAGACATCAATTAAGACAAGAAGCTAAAACATGCTATATAGGATAAGATGAAATTACAAGTAAGAGAATAAAGAAGTGCTTAAAATCCAGAAGAGCTTAATGTGAACTTAAGAAATCAGTAAAAAGGAAACAAACACACAGAGGAGAGAAAGATGGGAAGGAGAAAAAAACTAATCAAACCTGAGGGGGAAAAACAGTAGAATTACAAACAAAAAGGTTAAGAAAATAATCCAAATCCTAATTCTTTGTAAAAGATTAATATAACAAACTCCTACCAAGATTAATAAGGGAAAATAAAGGTAATAAGAGGCAAATAAAATACAAAATGAAGAGCAAGAAAACAACTGTATGGTACTTTAAAACTATGAAATAACATCATGAAAAGCTATAATGAATTTGAAATAAATTTTAAAATGCATATATTAAGTATACAGAGTGCTAAAACTGAGATGATGGGCATAATTACATATTGCTTTTACAGTGTTAAGGTATATTCCTACCATGCTTAGTTTTTCTAATGTTTTGCTACTAATGAGAATTTAAACACTCCTACACAGCTCTTCTCAGCAGTAAAATGGCAGACACACTGAAATATCATATGTTCAGCAATCTGAAGATCCAGCAATTCCATTCCTGGGTTTCCATCCTATAGAAAGCTTCTCCATGTATGTCAGGATGTTCACTATACTGCTGCAGGGATAAAGGATAGATGGAAAAACCTGGGGTCCTCCACTAGGATAGACTCAGTAAAACACAACTTGGAACATGGAGGATAGATAAAGCAGCAGTGAGAAGCTATGCACTAGACACCCACAGCAAAACCAGACAGACCTGAAAAATAGTGCTGAGTAAAAAGGTAAAATAGAGATCTATAGGTATGTAAATTAAACATACACACACACACACCCCACTACATTATATATTTTGCAAGATATTGTAGTCATGGCTTCTGAGAAATTGATGAGGTTTCATCTCCCTGCAATTATAAGATCAAGTTGTACAGTAATTGAAGATCCTTACCCCCTGCGCTTTTAGAAGGGATTATATAAAATTCAGATGTCCTGTTACTTTCCTACTGTTCAATGATTTCCTCACTTCAACAAAATAAAAATTTTTTTAGGATCTAGAAGGTCAAAAAATCATCATTTAAGGTAAAAATGAAGAGCTATTTTCTCAAATATCGAGTGTTCAAAGCTGAATTCTTTTTTCTTAGTTCTTTTAAAGGTATACATGACAACAGAATTTATTTTGACATAATTATAGAAGTGGGGAATTCTAGAATTGTTCTAATTCAGTCCCTAGAACTTCTCCTTCCCCTTTCTTTCTCCCTCCACCTGTTCTCTTATTCCCTTACCTCTATGCTACTTATCTTTCTGCTATTTACTTATAGTTTTTTTTTAATTAGTGTTGTGTGGATGTACATTGTGGTGAGATTCACTGTGATTAATTCATAAATGTACATAGGAAAATTAGGTCAGATTCATTCCATTGTCTTTCTCTACCCCATCCTTCCTCGCTTGCCTTCATTCTCCCTTGTCTGTTCCACTGGTCTTTCTTCAATCCTTTTTTTTTTTTTAATCTCCCTCCCCTTATTTTGGATTAGGTTCTACATATCAGAGAAAACATTCTCCAGTTCTATCCATTTTTCATCAAACATCATAAAGTTATTCTTTTTAATATATTTCATTATGTATATATACCACATTTTCTTTACCCATTCATCTGTTGAAGGGCATGTAGGTTGGGCATCATAGCTATTGTGAATTGTGCTGCTATAAACACTGATGTGGCTGCTTCACCTTAGTATGCTGATTTTTTTTTGAGAGAGAGAGAGAGAGAAAGAGAAAGAGAGAGAATTCTTTTAATATTTATTTTTAGTTTTCGGTGGACACAACATCTTTATTTTATTTTTATGTGGTGCTGAGGATCGAACCCAGCGCCCCGTACATGCCAGGCGAGCGCGCTACCACTTGAGCCACATCCCCAGCCCAGTATACTGATTTTAAATCAATATATACAGAGGAGTGAGACAGCTGGGTCATATGGTAGTTCTATTTCTAGTTTTCTGAGGAATCTCCCTATTGTTTTCCAGAATGGTTGCATCAATTTGCACTCCCACCAACAATGCATGATTGCACCTTTTTCCCCACATCCTACCAACATTTATTGTTATTTGTATTTTTAACAATTGCCATTCTGACTGGAGTGATGTGAAATCCCAGTGTAGTTTTAATTTGCATTTCTCCAACTGCTCAAGATGTTGAATATTTTTTCATATAGTTGTTGACCATTTGTATTTCTTCTTTTGAGAAGTGTCTGTTTAGTTGATAGTTCCTTTGCCCATTTATTGATTGAGTTATATTAATGGCCTATGTAAGGAGCAGCTGGCAAAGATTTTCTCCCATCCTGTTGGCTCTCTCTTCACACTCTTGGTTGTTTCCTTTGCTGTAAAGAAGCTTTTTCAATTTGATGCAATCCCATTCATTGATTCTTGATTTTACTTCTTATGCTTTAGGAGTCTTGTTAAGGAAGTCAGTTACTGAGCCAACATGTTGAAATGTTAGATCTACATTTTCTACTAGCAGGTGCAGAGTTTCTGATCTAATTCTAGGTCTTTGATCCACTTTCAGCTGAGTTTTGTGCAGTGCAAAAGGGGTTAAATTTCATTCCACTACATATGGATTTCCAGTTTTCCCAGCACCATTTGTTCAAAAGGCTATCTTTTCTCCAGTGTATGTTTTTGGTACTTTTGTCTAGTATGAGATAACTGTATTTATATAGACTTATCTTTGTCTATTCTGTTTCATTTGTCTTCATGCCTGTTTTGGTGCTAATACCACGCTGTTTTTTGTTGTTTGTTTGTTTGTTTGTGTGTGTGTGTGTTGTTGTTTTAACTGTAGCTCTGTAGTGTAATTTGTGATCTGGTATTGTGATGCCTCCTGCTTCACTTTTCTTTTAAGGATTGCTTTGGCTATTCTAGGCCTCTTATTTTTCAAATACATTTCATAATTGCTTTTTCTAGTTCTGTGAAGAACACCATTGGAATTTTAATAGCAATTGCACTGAATCTATGTAGTGCTTTTGGTAATATGACCATTTAACAATATTAATTTTGCCTATCCAAGAACATAGAAGGTCTTTCCATCTTCTAAGGTCTCCTTCAATTTCTTTCTTTAATATTCTATAGTTTTCATTGTAGAGGTCTTTCATCTCTTTTGTTAAATTGGTTCCCAAGTTTTTGTTGTTGTTGTTGTTGTTGTTTTTAGTCTATCGTGAATGTTATAGTTTTTCTAATTTCTTTTTCAGCAGATTCCTCATTGGAATATTAGAACACAATTGAGTTATGCATGTAGGTCTTGTTTCCTGCAACTTTGCTGAATTTATTTATGAGCTTTAGAAGTCTTCTGGTGAAGTTTTGGGGTCTTGTAAATATATGATCATGTTATCAGCAAACAAATAACTTGAACTCTTCTTTTCCTGTTCATATCCCTTTAATTTCCTTCTGTTGCCTAATTGCTCTGGCTAGAGTTTCAAAGACTATGTTGAATAGGAGAAGTACAAGTGGGCATCCTGTCCTGTTCCTCTTAAACCTAAATTCTTAACCTTTTTTCAAAAACAAAAAAACTCTGTTTCACTGCAGGCTTCCTCATGTTAGCTAATAGAAATTCATTTCCTTCTTTCTAAGGCAAAATCCTTATAATCATTTGGATTTCTCTTTTTCCCATGCTGCATATTTGACTGATTAGCAAATCAGCCCTGCCTTCAAAATCTTATGTAGAATCTGATCATTTTGCACTACCTCCTCTGCTACCACCCTGGCCTGAGTCATCTTGGTCTCTTGCCAAGATGAATACAAGAGCCTTCTGATTGACCTCCCTGTTTTTCCCTTACCACAAAGTCAGAATTAAAACTTGTCATGTCACTCCTGTGTTCAAAACTTTGCAAGGCTCCTCATTCCACTAAGGGTAAAAGCTGAAGTCCTTACTATGATTCAAAGACCCTATATGATCTCTAAGCCCCTCTCCCTTCTCTCCCCTGGGCTTACTCTGCTTCATCCACTCAGGACTCCTTGGCTGGTGGGCAAACACTCCAGGTATACTCCTGTCTCAGAGTCTTTGAGCACATATTACATGACTTGCTTCCATGCCTCCTTTGGTCTTCAATTAAATGTTACCTTCTATGTCATTCATACCTGATCATCTGATTGAGAACTGTGACCTCTCTGGGCTCCCATTCTCTGATCACTGGCATTCCTCATTCTTATTCTGCTCTACTTTATCTAATTTATCACTTTCTAAAATATTATAAAAATACACTAATTATGTTTATTATTTTTTGTCTCTCCTCCTTGCTAGAATGTAAGCTAGGTGAGGGAATTGGTCTTTATTTTGTTCATTGATTACACCAACCACCTAGAATGGGAACTGACTTGGAGTGAAAACTCCATGTTTTTGTTGAATTAATGGATGAATGGAAGAATGGGGAGTGGTTTAGAACAAGTGGGCAGCAAGACCAAAATCAAGACTGTGAGGTAAAAAGGGAGAAAGAAGGTGTGGAATCAAAAAAGCAGTGGAGAGTCTAGAGCCACTGAATGAAACCAGGACAAAATTCTGAGAAGATAAAATACAGAACATCAGAAATGCAGAAGAACTAATTGTAAATAAAAGTGAGAAACAGAAGCCAGAGATCAGTACCTGGGAAAATAGTCCAAAAACAGGAGTTTGGAGGAAGGAAGTCACATCAATCTCTCAGATGCAGGCATCTGGCTAGAACCAGTGGTGAGCCAGCTACACAAACTGAAGGTTCTGGTTAGCAGTAAATGCTGCCCACCACATTGAAAAGACCCTGACTGTGACAGCTCAGGCTGTCAGTCACATAGTTACTATACCACAAAGAAAACTTTCATGTAATGACAATACCTGATGATAAACAAAACAGCAATGTTTTTAGTTAATACTCCCATACCCATCAGGAATTAACACCTGTCCTTCAGGATGCATACTGAACACAAGAATATAATTCTGACAAAACGTGGTTCATTGTTATTGATGTGTTTATCATGAAGCAAACCAACAATTGACAAATTCCTTACTTATTCTACTAAAGGGGCATAGATATTAAACACTTTTCCTTTCTATATGATATACTAATTGCCAGTAATTTATTCAATAAACTTAAACAAAAATATCAGGCAAACCCAGAAAAGCAAATCATAATGAAAAAAAAGAAGAAGACAACAGGGGTTCATATAAAGTCTAACTTTGAAGACGAGTGAGTTTTTTGTACATAGCATTTACTTTCAAAATTCACTTTTTCTTTATTTGTACCTATGGCAAAGATAGAATCTAGAAATGTCAACATCCATTTCAGAAACAAATAAAATAATTAATATATGTTACTATATAGTTGGTCTTTAGTTTAATGATACATCTGGGTATCTTTAAAGCTTTGAAAGTAAGTTTGTTTAAGTGATACTTGATTATCTGGACATATTAAAGACCATCTTCCCACCTCTCATCTCACATAATGGGACTATACTCTTCCTTCAAAAGCCAACCTTAACAACTTCTAAATCAAGTCATCAACCAAGATACTCATAATGACCCATAGCAATTTTAAGGAAAGAAACAAGAAATCTGTGCCCAAAAGAAATAATGCAACTAATGGAATAGAAAGGAGGAGGAAATAACAACACTAGAAAATTTAAGAATGAGGAAAAGAGACAAAAGGGCATAAAAATTTATCATCAAAATATTCATTTAAAATTCTCTTCAAAAAAGATCCTTTCACTTTTATAATAAGAGCAGAATTTCTGTTGTAAAATATTTCCTAAAATATGTTTCACACAAAATCTGGGAAGGGCATACTAACTCTCTATTACACATCATTGATTTTGTGAAGATTTAAACTCATGAACATAGTAGAACATAAGCCTGTCTCAATGTTTGGAAGGTTTTAATTAGTCCCAAAGGTTTATATTTTCTAAGTATGCTTAGAAATGCTTCTTTTCACAAATCATTTGAAGGACATCCTCCAACAATTAATACTATTAAGTTATTTGCCAAAGGACAATCACTCACATCCCAGGATACCTCTGACAACCTAGAAGGAATATATTATAATGAACATCTACAATAATTTTCTAAGTAAAACTTATTTTAATTCATATTAATTTAAAAATAAATATTACTACTTTAAAGGGAGGTATAAAAACAGAATTAAACCAATAACAAGCATCATAATCAACAAGAAAGTTGGGACTTAAAGGTCACAAGTGCATCATTAACTAGGAATTTGCAAGGAACAGCTTAGATTTATCAACTCAAATATTTTACTGACTATCTCTATCAAAATGATACTGTTCTGGGTGATGGAAGGAACATACAGGAAAAATATGGTACCTGATTCAAGAAGCTCCAAATCTAGTGAGCTTCAGTTACCATTTTTAAAATTGGCTTTAAAAAACTCATTTTTCTCTGCTCATCCATCCCTAATCTAATCTCCCCTTATTGAACAGGGCCCACAAATAAGTTGATTTGAGACAAAAATTGAAAATAAAAATAAAATAAGTGTGAAAAGAGGTCAAGGGAAATTTTTTAAAAACTTGTATGTTTTCTTGAGTATGGGAACCCCTTAGGAGATGCTCAGAAATTCAGCATCCCCATAAAGGCTTATTTCTTTCATGGAACAAAGATTTGTCAAAGATTTGTTAAAGTTGATTTGTTAAAATTTCTTTCAAATCAACTTGGCGCAAAATCCTTACGTGATCAGATATGTATATGTATGAGCCAGTAAAGGTGGTGGAAGCAATAAGTGTTGACAATAATAATAAGTGATGCCATGTCAGAGAGATGGCATCATAGGAAGACAGGGCATTGTAACCACCTGATTCTTCAACTTGGTACAAAGAGCATAAATTATTCTTGTAATTTAACAGTATACCCTTGCTCTGTGTGAGTTAAATAAGACAGTATATGTAAATGTCTTAGCAGAATGTCTGGCACATAGCTATAATTGGTATATGTTATTGACAATAAGAACTGAAGCTCCTCTAGTTCTCGGTTGAAAATCCTGGAGAAGGAGATGAAAGTACTAAAAGGCACAACAAGCCCAAGGGTGGGGTAATTGACTGCAGCTTCCTCTGACTACTTTTTACAAAGAGCTAAGAGTAAGAACTCAAAATGAGAAGTTTGCAGTTGTAACTTTTACAGGCTTGGCTGATAATGGGTTGAACAAGGTCGAAGCATATGAAATATGGTTTTGCCTGACCTGATATAGCAGAGAAATTTTAGAAGGAATCAAAGTATATTCAGAGAATATCTATACATGTCCTGGGTTGAATTGTGTCCTCAGGATAGACATACTAACATCCAAAACCTCAGTATCCATCAATGTGACCTTATTTGGAAACTGGGTTTTGCAGACATAATTGAGTTAGGATAAGGTCATAAATCTAGTATGACTGGTACCCATATAAGAAGAGGAAAATTTGGACACACGGGTACACAGGGAAAACATCATGTGAAGACAGAGACAGAGACTGGAGTAATGTGTCTATCAGTTTAAAAAGGCCATAGACTGCCAACAACACTAGAAAAAGAATTCTTAGTTAGAGCCTTTGGAGGGAACGTGGCCCTGCCACACCTTGATGTTGGATTTTTAGCCTTCATGCGTAGTAAGGATTCATGGTGGCTGTTGTTCTTAACTATTATTGCCTAAGCTATATTGGCAAGTGAAAAGTGTAAACATTAGGTACAATTTGATTCTACTTTTGCAATTAAAAAGTCAATGCTAATATAGACCAATAAGACAACATGAGACAACAAATTTCTGTTGTTTAAATCACCCAGTTTGATATGGCAGCGCCAAGAAAGGAACACACCTGGTAATGTATCAGTCGCAGGTCTAGTTTAAATCTAAAATTTTAAGTGGGTGAAGTTTCCGTCACCATATCCATGTTTCCCTGTTTTGTCCCTATTTTATACCATTTTTGTATCCACTATTTTGCTCTTTTGAAAGTGTTCTCAGTTTTTATTTTTAAAAATTCAAGAGTTTTCTTATGCAAGTGACTCTCAAGGTCTGATTAGGGAACCATTGTGAGATCCTGACACTATTTCAGGTAGTTCTCAGATCAAAAATGTTACAACTGCTACTACTATTTTATAGATATATATACACATATATATTTTCCTTTTTCACTCTATCTCATGAGTACACACAGGGGTACCCCCAGAGGCCACATGTCGGGTAAAAACACAATAGACTAAATCCAGAATCAGACATGAGACTCTATCTCCAATTTGATTCAATCAGACACTAAAGAGATTTCCAAAAACATAAAAGCAATGTTATTCCTCTAACTGAATTTTGTCTGAACCATATAGTTATTTTTCACACAAAAAATCATTTGTTAACAATTTGTAATTGTTATTTTAAAGTGAATAGATTTTCTAAAAATTCACAGTTTCAATTGCTAAAATAGTGAATAGAGATAATAAATTCAACCATACAAAAGTTTTGTAGTCCTCAGTAATTTTAAAGGTGTTCTAAGACCAAAAAGTTTAAGAAGCATTGGTCTATATTAGCATTGACTTTTTAATTGCAAAAGTAGAATCAAATTGTACCTAATGTTTACACTTTTCACTTGCCAATATAGCTTAGGCAATAATAGTTAAGAACAACAGCCACCATGAATCCTTACTACGCATGAAGCCCTATGTCAAATGTTTTGTATGTATTATTCCACTTAATCCCTATACCATTGCCAAGAGTTGAGTACTAAACCAGCACCTTGGGCCCTTTTGATGCAGGTGATTGACCATGCTCTCATGAGTGCTCACTACCTGTGTGACCCTGAGCGAGCACCAGAGAATTAAGAGTTTACATTTGTACAGCACTTACAACAATGTCTGGAACACAGTAAATACTACAGAAATGTTTGCCAGCATTTAGACGATGTTTAAAACTCTGAAACTGGATGTAGTTGCCCTGGATTGACCAGGGAACACTTCAAATTTTGGAAATTGAGAAGATGTGGAGACTAAGATTTTAGGAGAAGTAAAATAGCATAGCTTCCTAGAATAAAGTGGATAAATGATTCAAAAAGGGAGTGAGAACCTATATCAAATAGTAGGGCAGGATATGGAAAAAAGTAGTCCTACAGAGAAAGTGAAACAGGAAAGAAGCAAATGGCTCAGAGATCTGAAAAAAAAAATGCAAAAAGCAAGGGAAACTGACTTTCAAAGGACCTGTAGATTTTAGGCAAATAATGAGCCAGAAGCAGGCTGGAGGAGCACAGGAGACTACTATCCTACATCAGACTCTTTCTCAGTCCTTTCATCAGGACCCCCACAAAACTTCCATGTGATTTACTCTTCTTGCCTTGAGATGCCTCTTTAGGGAATCCCATCTGGGCAAAAGCCTCCTCCTGGCAACCAGGCTGGGTAAGTCTTGGGCTGCTTTGGAGGCCAGTGCCTGTACGAGGAGAAGTTCAGACTATACATGGATAAAAACCCAATGTCTGCCTAGAAACATATCTGCTCACCTCAGGATTCCCTAGACCAGTGGATCTTAATGGGAATGGATTTCCCCCCACAACCAGAGACATTTAGCAATGTCTGAAGACAACTGGGAAGTAACAGAGCCATGGGTTACCATTGGCATCTAGTAGGTACAGGCCAGGGATGCTGCTAAACAGCCTACGATGTGCAGAAGAGCCCCCCACAACAAGTGGAAAGTCAGTAGTGTTGTAGCTGAGAAACCCTGCTCTAGACAAAATGACTGGAGCTTTTGGGTTCTTTCATAGGGACTAACTATTCCATCCATACCAGCTAATCCATAGCTGGTCTGATAGGGAATGACCATAGTCTTCAGCCTTATGAATTCCATTTTGAACTACTCAAATAGGCTAGGGAAAGATACAGGAAAACTTGAAGCTACCTAACTGGTATGAGTTAAAAGGCAAAATAAATAAATAAATAAAAGTTGTATTCCTAATATTAAGAAGGCAAAATCACCAAAGATTAGAAGAAACAAACTTTTCCTTACATTTAAAAAAGTAGAAAATGTGGTGTTCACTTCATTTTGAATAATCAACATCACCGGAAGTTTAAAAGCCAACATGCTTTCTTAGCTTTTCCCAGTGCCAGCAGTAAAGTACTTCAAGATTCTTGATAGCAAATGAAAGCTAATTAAAGTGGGTTTTTTTTAACATCTAGGGGATCCAAAATGATTAATGTATTGCTTTAGAAAATGAGAAGATGTGAATCCAGACACTATGGACTCAATGTGTGCTGACCTTATCAATATTTTATGGACAATATTAATATTTTATTTGAGCCATAGTATAGTCCTGAGTCATAGAAATGTAGGAAATTATGTACAACCACCTTCCCAGAATCCCCTTTCCTCTCTTTCAGAGTATCTCACCAACTAATGGTTTGACCTTCCTTAAGTGGTTTCCAGAGAAGTTTTTTTAAATGCAACTGCATTCTACATGGAAGGCATCTGACTCTCGAATTTCCATTTCCACTTTAAAATCTGCTCTAGGAAATTTTAAGTCCATGTACATGGAGAGAGGATGGTTGTGTCATTTTTTTAAAAAATTTTTTAGTTTTAGATGGACACAATATCTTTTATTTATTTATTTGTTTGTTTGTGTATGTGGTGCTGAGGGTTGAACCCAGGGCCTCATAAGTGCAACGCAAGTGCTCTACCACTGAGCTACAACCCCATCCTGAGTATGACTGTGTCTTAATGAAAAATTAGATCCTTGTGCTGAACACTTTATCAGCAGGCTGCCTGTAATCCATTGTGCTATTTTATCAGAGGAAGTTTTACAGCACGATGGTTCATGTGCATCTTGTTACAGGAGTGAACCCTCTGTGAAGCATGGCCCGCAACCTGAGCAGAGTCAGAATGTCAGGCCTGACTTGCAACTGTCTCCTATGAGTCTCACACAGCTGCAGCTTCTACAGGGAGACCACTCTCTGCTTCTGTTTGGGGTGCGAGGGTTGACAGAAGGAGTGGCAGAAGGAAAGAATACTTTGAATAGTTTTCTTCAAAACATATCATCATGTCTGACAGTGTCTCTCACTAGACTGTCACAAAAGCAGGGGCCATATCTACTGGATACTCCAAAGAGAAAAGGAAACATGTATTGGTATTTTAGAAATATGTCAGGATGTTTTAGAAATGAAATAAAAGAAGAACATGAATCAATATAGACACAAACAAGCATAAAATATGCATGCATTTGCATGCACACAGAGATAGAAAAAGCTAGAGGTTACTTCATTGAATGACTGATTCATTCAAGAAAAACAAGTCAGTTTGAGGTGAACAGCATTGCCACTTACCCTGGTCTAATCATTGCACATTGTATACATGTACTGAAATATCACAGTGTACCTCATAAATATGTACACTTATGTTGAGAGCCACAGCCGAAGGGGCCCTAGCAAACTTCCAGCTGATTGACTCACAGCGGCCCCAGCAAACTTCCAGCTGCCAGCTGATTGGCTCCTCTGCTGTGATGCTCATTGGGCTGTTTCCCCACCCCTTCAGACCACAGAGCTGCTCATTGGGGGACTCTTTTGGCTCTGCCCACGTGACCCAGCCAATCGGCCTCAAGAGCAGGAGGAGTGGGGGTTGAGAGGCTCGCCGGAAGCCGGTGGTGGCAGTTGGGCTCTGAGGGAATTCCTGAAGAGCTCGTGTGGTGCAGCATGTGTGTTCTAAAAATAAAGTTCGTTTCTGCTTGATAAGTGGCTCGTGAATTGTGCCCAGCCAGACTGTGGCATTTGGTGGCCCGTATGGGGATCAAACCCGCTTTTAAACAATTTTGCTCATCATTTGGCATTACTCATATAACAGGAATCCCATACAATCCATAGGGACAAGGCATAGTTGAAAGAGCTCATCAAACTATTAAAATGTACTTATTAAAGCAAAAAGAGGGAATTGGAAAGGGGTATATATCCCCCAATGATAAACTTAAAATAACCCTTTTTACTCTAAACTTTTTAAATTTGGATTCATCAGGGCTTAGTGCTGCGGAAAGGCATATGTGTCCAAAAAATGTACATAAGCCCAAGGTACTTTGGAAGGATATTCTAACAGGACAATGGAAAGGTCCTGACCCAGTGATTGTCTGGAGTCGGCGGTCTGTTTGTGTGTTTCCACAGGGAGAACAGCAGCCGATTTGGATTCCAGAGAGATTAACTAAAGCGATTTCTACAGACCAAAAAGAAGATGATTTGGCTCAAATCCGTAACAGCTGATATCCAGAACTCCAGTTTGGCTATCCTTACATCTGCGACAGTGGTTCTTCCACATCTGGAGGCTAATGAAACCAGGATGCTTTTTTCAATATCTATGTTATTATTGCCCTTTCCCACATCATAAAGTTCTATTTTGTGTTTTGAGCTCATACAGACCTAGGTTAATGTTTTGCTGATCAGTTCTATTTTTTAACTATGGAATTTTTAAACATTGCAATGGAGATTTCACCTGTAAAAAGTTACAAGGCCTTTATTATTATGTTATGTGTTGTATGTATTATATTATGTGTACACACTTGTGTTTTGTGCTGTATGTTTGTATGTGCGTATGTCCATATATCATATATGATGAGGCTCATGAAAAAATGGATTCAATTTTTTTTTCTTATTCACGTGATTTAAATGGTTTAATTTAAATTGGATAAACAGGTGTTGAGGATTGTTTTAATATGTGAAAAAAAAGGAGGTTCACAGATCTGTTTGTTTACTTTCACCTTTCCTTTTCATTATATTTAATAATTCTGTTCAGGATAATGTAAATTGTTCAGAAAATTGTTTTCTTTTAGTGCCTGCTGGAATGTTACATAATTTTTTCTTTAGCCATTATTGCCAGAATTCCTATCTTCATCCCAGTGCCAGTGAAGTCAAAGATAAAACAAATCTACAGATTCTGCAATAGCTATCACTGAACTGATTGCAGAACTTGCCTGGACTATGTATCACTTGTATGCATTGTGAACTATCTGTTGGTGCAGCGACTTGTGGTAGTGCTGGGGTATTTTTGCTGATGGTGTCATCAGTGGTACAATTTTTCCAAAAGGAGCCGTCAATTGGCTTGGTGTATCCTCCTCCCTTCTGCTTGTGATGGTCGTTCAGCTAAAATTTGGGGGCCAACAGAGGTGAGGCAAAAAACCTCACCCCCCCACTGGTACAAAGGCCTGTCCACAGGTGTGGCTGTATGCTGTACCAGTAGTCAATGACGGATAAGATCCAATTGCAGTGGTACCAACCTAAGACAGGAGGCTGACGCCTTGAGGTCAGCTCATCCGATGACGGGTAAGGACCATATGTAGTATTGGACAACCTAAGGCAGGCACAGTCCCTAAGCCACGTGCTTGTTGTTTAAACAGAGAGGGGGACACTTAAAAATACATTCAAAATGTTTTTTTTAATTAAAAGAAGAAAGATATTAGAATTATCCCAAGATGTCCATCAGGCAAACAGGCAAGTAAATTATAGAACAGCTTAAAAAATAGAGGGAAAATATTTTAAGTATGCCTATTATATGCCAGGTGTTTTCACATTATCTTATTCAATTCTCCCTATCAATTGCTCTTTTAGATAAGAATCATCATCTCCAATTTATGGAAGACCAAATAAAAAGGCCATAAAAGGCACCTAAATTGCCCTGAGACACAAAGCCAGTAAAAAGCAAAGCTGAGATTAATATCCAGGTTTTTTGATTCTCTGCCCAGTGTTTCTTTCACTGCATCCCAGACTTTCTCCCAAAACCCATATTTGGACTAGGTCAAAAACAGAATTATAAAGTTATGTTAAATAAAAAACAAAACAGAAGATACATGGTAGATAGATATATTGATTTTAATCCTGAAATTTTATATGCGTATACTGAAAATGATAAGCAGAATGAGACTGATAGAAATAACTGAAATTAAAGTAATCAGAACTTGGTTTTTCTCTGAGCTTGTTTAAGGATAAAACAAATAAAATCACAAATATTTGATCCTCCATGTATGCCTGCTATTCTAAGTTAATAAGGTTAAAAAGCGGTAATAAGAAAGGTGGGCTGTGATTGTACAAGATTGAGAGAAACATCTTGTCCATCATAAAGTTCCCAGCTCCTGCAGAGCCAAAGTGGCTGCACCATTTCTTAGTTATATCAAGGGATGGATATATCAAGGGATTTCACTTTGGAGAAGGAAGATGGCGGCGAGGGGAGTGCATTGCCCCCGTGTGCTGCTTCACTGTGTGGGAGTATGACAAGTCAGGACGGCTAAAGGATATCTTGTTAGGAATTTCCAGAAATAGTGGGGTGCTCCGGAACCTGGAGGAAGGATTTCCATCGCACGAGGATCGGCTACGGGGACTGAAACGCGAGAGGTTTGTCGCACGGAGGGTAACACTGCTTATTCAGCAAATCGCTGAAGAGTCTGCAGCGCGCGCTGGGAAACGAGGAGATAGCGACGCAGGGATACAGCGCTGCAGTTTCTGCCAGCCGTGCAAGCACCGTACTCAGGGCTGAATTCTGGGTTCGAGACGGGGGAAGGAAGTGGTCCATCTCGGTTCTCCACACCGGTCAGACCACAGAGGAGGCCAGCAGCCACCATGTTGGAAAGCTGACGTTACCATCCCTGTTTGTGACTGACCGCAGCTCATTCAGCCATAGAACAGGTAATTTCAGGCTGCAATTCGCCTGCGGCTTGCAGACAGATTGCTAGGGTTCAGTGCCTGGGTGCTTCTTAGAACCTGATCTTATCGGAGCGAACACCGAGCGCGGGGCAGCCGAGTTCCGGCTCCCGGAACAGTCCTGGAACCGCCCTGGCCCAGGGCTGCAGAGCCTGCGGAGGCTGCTTCTTGGACCCTGCTCCTATCAGAGCATACACCAAGCACTAAGTGGCCGAATTCCAGCTCCTGGAACTGAGCCTGCGGGGACTGCTTCTTGGAGCCTACACTTATAGGAGCTTACACCGAGCACGGAGCGGCCGAGTTCCGGCTCCCGGAACCTCCCTGGCCCGGGGCTAGGAGCCTGCGGAAACTGCTTCTCGGTCCGGGTCCTGCTGAGGGCCGGTCAAGACTCACCCATTGCTTTGGTTGCCCGGCAAGGGGAACGAAATGCTGCCATTCGCATAGGATAGCAACATGGCAGAGATCTGATGTCATCAGAAAGCGGTGGAGGAGAGAACTTCATCAATACCAGCGGCGACAGAAACAGTTGGTCTCCTGGTAGTGGGGGTGAGGCACAGACACCCGAGTCTCCTCAATTTGTTGTCGAGCCAGAGGGGAGGAGCCGGGCCGCCGCCAGCGCCCGGAGCAGGCCCAGCGGCTCGCCAGCGTGGTGACCGCGTGACCCCAATTGGAGAGGGGGCGGAGCGGAGCCGCCACCCGCACCCACAAGGTGGGCAGACCCGCGACCCAGAGGTACATGGGCGTGGTAGGAGGGGCAGGGCAGAACCGCTGTTCGCGCTTGCAAGGTAAACAGACCTGTGACAGCCTGGCGGGTCAGGCCCAGGGGCCTGCCAGTGTGGTACACACGTCACCCCAACTAGAGTAGGGGCAGAGCAGATCCTTCTCCCACGCCCGGATCAGGCCCTGCCGGGATGGTGGTCACGTGACCCCAATTGGAGTGGGGGCGGAGCGGAACCGCCACCCGTGCCCGCAGGGTGAGCAGACCTGTGACCAACCTGCAGATCAGGCCCAGGGGTCTGCAGGCGTGGTAGGAGGGGCAGGGCAGATCCGCCGCCCGTGCCTCCAAGGTAGGCAGACCTGCAACAGACTGGCGGATCAGGCCCAGGAGCCTGCCGGCGTGGTACACACACCACCCTAATTGGAGTAGGGGCAGAGCAGAGTCGCCGCCCGTGCCAGGAACAGGCCCAGCGTCCTGCAGGCGGGGTAGTCACGACACCCCAATCGGAGTAGGGGCAGAGCAGAGCCTCCACCCATGCCCGAAAGGTGGGCAGATCTACGACCAACCAGCGGGACAGGCCCAGTGGCCTGCCGGTACGACAGACACGTCACCCCATTTGGAGTAGGGGCAGAGTAGAGCCGCCGCCCGCACCTGCAGGGTAGGCAAACCTGCAACCGACAGGCGGATCAGGCCCGGTGGCCTGCCGGCGTGGTACACTCGTCACCCCAATTGGAGTAGGGGCAGAACAGAGCCACCGCCAGCGCCCAGAACAGGCCCAGTGACCTGCCAGCGTGGCAGCCACGACACCCCAATTGGAATAAGGAGAGAGCAGACCCGCCGCCCGTGCCTGCAGGAAAGATACGCAAGCAGTATGAAAAGACAAGGAAAGAAAGGACCACAAGCAATGCAGGTCAACGCAACTTTAGAAGAGGTAACAGCTGCAGCAGATGGAATGTCAGATAAAGAATTCAGGATATACATGCTTCAGATGATCTGGAGTATCAAGGAAGACATTAGACAGCAAAATCAGACAATGAAAGATCACTTCGACAAAGAATTACGCAAACAAATCCAGGAAGCAAAGGATCAACTATACAGGGAGATAGAGGTTATAAAAAACAAACAAACAGAAATCCTAGAAATGCAGGAAGCAATAAACCAACTTAAAAACTCAATGGAGAATACTACCAGCAGAGTAGAACACTTAGAAGATAGAACATCAGACAATGAAGACAAAGTATTTCAACTGGAAAAGAACATAGACAGCTCAGCAAGACTGTTAAGAAACCATGAGCAGAACCCTCCAAGAAATATGGGATAACATTAAGAGACCAAACTTAAGAGTCATTGGGATACAGGAAGGTACAGAGCTCCAAACCAAAGGAATGAGCAGTCTATTCAATGAAATAATACGAGAAAACTTCCCAGACTTGAAGAATGAGACAGAATCCCAAATCCTAGAAGCCTACAGGATGCCGAATGTGCAAAATCATAAGAGATCCGCACCTAGACACATTATAATGAAGATGCCCAACATACAGAATAAGGAGAGAATTTTAAAAGCTACAAGAGAAAGGAAGCAGATTACATTTAGGGGTAAGCCAATCAGGATAACAGCTAATCTTTCAACACAGAATCTGAAAGCTAGAAGATCCTGGAATAACATATTTCAAACACTGAAAGAAAATGGGTTCCAACCAAGAATTGTGTATCCAGCGAAATTAAGCTTCAGGATGGAAGATGAAATTAAAACCTTCCACGATAAACAAAAGTTTAAAGAATTTGCAGCTAGAAAACCATCTCTTCAAAACATCCTCGACAAAGCATTACAGGAAGAGGAAATGGAAAATAACAATGAAAACCAACAGTGGGAGGTAGGACAGTAAAGGGGGGGGGAAATAATCAAAGAGGAAAACAAACCATGTTTAGTAACAGAAATAAACAAATATGGCTGGAAGAACAACCCATATCTCAATAATAACCCTAAATGTTAATGGCTTAAACTCACCAATTAAGAGACACAGGCTAGTAGAATGGATCACAAAACAAGACCCAACAATATGCTGCCTACAGGAGACGCATTTGACAGGAAAAGACATACATAGGCTGAAGGTGAAAGGTTGGGAAAAATCATATCACTCATATGGACTTCGGAAACAAGCAGGAGTGTCCATACTAATATCAAATAAAATAGATTTCAAGCCAAAGTTAATCAAAAGGGATAAAGAGGGACACTACATACTGCTTAAGGGAACCATACACCAACAAGACATAACAATCATAAATATTTATGCCCCAAACAATGGTGCACCTATGTTCGTCAAACAAACTCTTCTCAAGTTCAAGAGTCTAATAGACCACCATACCATAATCATGGGAGACTTCAACACACCTCTCTCACCACTGGACAGATCTTCCAAACAAAAGTTGAATAAGGAAACTATAGAACTCAATAACACTATTAATAACCTAGACCTAATTGACATATATAGAGTATACCACCCAACATCAAGCAGTTACACTTTTTTCTCAGCAGCACATGGATCCTTCTCAAAAATAGATCATATATTATGTCACAGGGCAACTCTTAGACAATATAAAGGAGTAGAGATAATACCATGCATTTTATCTGATCATAATGGAATGAAACTGAAAATCAACGATAAAAGAAGGAAGGAAAAAGCATACATCACTTGGAGAATGAACAATAGGTTACTGAATGATCAATGGGTTATAGAAGACATCAAGGAGGAAATTAAAAAATTCTTAGAGATAAATGAAAACAAAGACACAACATATCGGAATCTATGGGACACATTGAAAGCAGTTCTAAGAGGAAAATTCATTGCTTGGAGTTCATTCCTTAAAAAAAGAAAAAACCAACAAATAAATGATCTCATACTTCATCTCAAAATCCTTGAAAAAGAAGAGCAAAACAACAGCAAAAGAAGTAGAAGGCAAGAAATAATTAAAATCAGAGCTGAAATTAAAGAAATTGAAACAAAAGAAACAATTGAAAAAATTGACAAAACTAAAAGTTGGTTCTTTGAAAAAATAAACAAAATCGACAGACCCTTAGCGATGCTAGCGAAGAGAAGAAGAGAGAGAACTCAAATTACTAGCATACGGGATGAAAAAGGCAATATCACAACAGACACTTCAGAAATACAGAAGATAATCAAAAACTATTTTGAATCCTTATACTCCAATAAATTAGAAGATAGTGAAGGCATAGATAAATTTCTTAAGTCATATGATCTGCCCAGATTGAGTCAGGAGGATATAGAAAACCTAAACAGACCAATATCAATTGAGGAGATAGAAGAAACCATAAAAAGACTACCAACTAAGAAAAGCCCAGGTCCGGATGGGTATACAGCAGAATTTTACAAAACCTTTAAAGAAGAACTAATACCAATACTTTTCAAGCTACTTCAGGAAATAGAAAAAGAGGGAGAACTTCCAAATTCATTCTATGAGGCCAACATCACCCTGATACCTAAACCAGACAAAGACACTTCAAAGAAAGAAAACTACAGACCAATATCTCTAATGAACCTAGATGCAAAAATCCTCAATAAAATTCTGGCGAATCGGATACAAAAACATATCAAAAAAATTGTGCACCATGATCAAGTAGGATTCATCCCTGGGATGCAAGGCTGGTTCAATATACGGAAATCAATAAATGTTATTCAGCACATCAATAGACTTAAAAATAAGAACCATATGATCATCTGGATAGATGCGGAAAAAGCATTCGACAAAGTACAGCATCCCTTTATGTTCAAAACTCTAGAAAAACTAGGGATAACAGGAACATACCTCAATATTGTAAAAGCAATCTATGCTAAGCCTCAGGCTAGCATCATTCTGAATGGAGAAAAACTGAAGGCATTCCCTCTAAAATCTGGAACAAGACAGGGATGCCCTCTCTCACCACTTCTGTTCAACATAGTTCTGGAAACACTGGCCAGAGCAATTAGACAGACAAAAGAAATTAAAGGCATAAAAATAGGAAAAGAAGAACTTAAATTATCACTATTTGCAGATGATATGATTCTATACCTAGCAGACCCAAAAGGCTATACAAAGAAACTATTAGAGCTAATAAATGAATTCAGCAAAGTGGCAGGATATAAAATCAACACGCATAAATCAAAGGCATTCCTGTATATCAGCGACAAATCCTCTGAAATGGAAATGAGGACAACCACTCCATTCACAATATCTTCAAAAAAAATAAAATACTTGGGAATCAACCTAACAAAAGAGGTGAAAGACTTATACAATGAAAACTACAGAACCCTAAAGAGAGAAATAGAAGAAGATCTTAGAACATGGAAAAATATACCCTGTTCATGGATAGGCAGAACTAACATCATCAAAATGGCGATATTACCAAAAGTTCTCTATAGGTTTAATGCAATGCCAATCAAAATCCCAACGGCATTTCTTGTAGAAATAGAGAAAGCAATCATGAAATTCATATGGAAAAATAAAAGACCCAGAATAGCAAAAACAATGCTAAGCAGGAGGTGTGAATCAGGCGGTATAGCGATACCAGACTTCAAACTATACTACAGAGCAATAGTAACAAAAACAGCATGGTACTGGTACCAAAACAGGCGGGTGGACCAATGGTACAGAATAGAGGACACAGAAACCAATCCACAAAACTACAACTATCTTATATTTGATAAAGGGGCTAAAAGCATGCAATTGAGGAAGGATAGCATCTTCAACAAATGGTGCTGGGAAAACTGGAAATCCATATGCAACAAAATGAAACTGAATCCCTTTCTCTCACCATGCACAAAAGTGAACTCAAAATGGATCAAGGAGCTTGATATCAAATCAGAGATGCGCCGTCTGATAGAAGAAAAAGTTGGCTACGATCTACATACTGTGGGGTCGGGCTCCAAATTCCTCAATAGGACACCCATAGCACAAAAGTTAATAACTAGAATCAACAAATGGGACTTACTCAAACTAAAAAGTTTTTTCTCAGCAAAAGAAACAATAAGAGAGGTAAATAGGGAGCCTACATCCTGGGAACAAATCTTTACTCCTCACACTTCAGATAGAGCCCTAATATCCAGAGTATACAAAGAACTCCAAAAATTAGACAATAAGAGAACAAACAACCCAATCAACAAATGGGCCAAGGACCTGAACAGACACTTCTCAGAGGAGGACATACAGTCAATCAACAAGTACATGAAAAAATGCTCAACATCTCTAGCTGTCAGAGAAATGCAAATCAAAACCACCCTAAGATACCATCTCACTCCAGTAAGATTGGCAGCCATTAGGAAGTCAAACAACAAGAAGTGCTGGAGAGGATGTGGGGAAAAGGGTACACTTGTACATTGCTGGTGGGACTGCAGATTGGTGCAGCCAATTTGGAAAGCAGTATGGAGATTTCTTGGAAAGCTAGGAATGGAGCCACCATTTGACCCAGCTATTCCCCTTCTTGGTCTATTCCCTAAAGACCTAAAAAGAGCATGCTACAGGGACACTGCTACATTGATGTTCATAGCAGCACAGTTCACAATAGCAAGACTGTGGAACCAACCTAGATGCCCTTCAATAGACGAATGGATAAAAAAAATGTGGCATTTATACACAATGGAGTATTACTCTGCATTAAAAAATGACAAAATCATAGAATTTACAGGGAAATGGATGGCATTAGAGCAGATTATGCTAAGTGAAGCTAGCCAATCCCTAAAAAACAAATGCCAAATGTCTTCTTTGATATAAGGAGAGTAACTAAGATCAGAGTAGGGACGAAGAGCAGGAGAAGAAGATTAACATTAAACAGGGATGAGAGGTGGGAGGGAAAGGGAGAGAGAAGGGAAATTGCATGGTAATGGAAGGAGACCCTCAGGGTTATACAGTGGAGGGGGTAGAGAGAGAGGAGGGGAGGGGAGGGGAGAGGTGGGGAGGGGGGAGGGGGGAGGATGGGATGGGCAGCGGAGCACAACAGACACTAGTATGGCAATATGTAAATCAATGGATGTGTAACTGATGTGATTCTGCAATCTGTGTATGGGGTGAAGGTGGGAGTTCATAACCCACTTGAATCAAAGTGTGGAATATGATATGTCAAGAAATTTGTAATGTTTTGAACAACCCACAATAAAAAATTAAAAATAAAAAAAAAGGGATTTCACTTTGAGAGCAAGTTCATATTTGCAGAAATCTTTTTCTTAAAATTAGCTCATATGCTATATAACATTCTTTAAATTCTTTCTTCAATGAAAAGAATTTAATTCTGAGTGAGCATATATCATCTTCATAATCTTCCTCCTCTTGATGCTTTCCTCCGATTTGGGGGTTACACTGCTGCTTCCGGAGTGGGCAGACCCAAGCATGGTTCTCACCTGGGCCTTCATATTGTGCTGTAACTTGAAGAAATAACTAGGGAGGGCCTTGAGCACAAGTTTCCTCCTCCAAAGAGTATCTAAAAATTCCCATGAGACACTGCCCTTCCAGAGACAAGCTGAGAAAAGGCTCACTGATTTGCACAGTCATATGTGCAAGATGCCACTTTGATCTCACCCCATGGACAGAATTAGAGTATCTAAGTCTTCTAATTCAGGAACACAGTAGAAGGATGACATGTTGATCTAGGCTTTCTGAGATTGTTTTTTTTTAAAGGGAAATGGCTTAGAAATACCAGTGTCAGTTTCTTTGAGGAAAGTTTTTCTTTCTAACAACAACAAAATGGAAGTAAAGTTCTTTAACTTCTTTCCCTTAAAACTAGTTTTGTTTTCATAATAATAACCTCCCTGGATTCTCTTTTGTTCTCAAACTTTTACCTACTTTCATTTTTCTTGATTCTTATGTTGACTACAAGTAATAAAGTGCCCTTATTCTCAAGAATATAGGAAAATGCTTGAAATGACTACATAAGAACACATTCATAATATTACTGAACTTAACAATTTGAGCTATTTTCAAATCTTCCTCACCACTACACACAAAAAGAGTTAGTTGATTAAAATGGCTGATCTCTTACTGCTTGCCAGCTAGAGTCCCAAAGTTTTTTAATAAGGACATCTATTAATTTTTTAATGTGCCAGTCACTACATTAAAAGCTTTGCATGAATTATTTCATTTGATTCTCAGAGTAATTTTAAGTTCTTTTGAAGACTGTTATTGTTATGTTATAGATGAGGAATAATGGCAAAGAACTGGAGTGACTTGTCTAAGGTCATTCATCCAGTCAGTTGGGAGCTGGTATAGACACACAGGAACCCTCACACCATAACTGGCTGCCTCTGCTGGGTCCATTCAGTTGGCTCCCACAGCTCCCAGCCACACACACGGCCACTGACCCCAAACACAAATTCAAACTCACATCTCGCATCATTTTCACTGCTTCCCTGGTCCTCCCGAGCCTTCTGGCACACATCGCTAGCCTTCTTTTGATGTAGACCAAAACGTTGGTGTCTCGTCCTGAATAGGGAGATATAAAACACCAAAAATTTTAAAACAAGAGTTTCAGTTCAGCAGCAAGAAAAAAAATGCAGACTCATTTACTTTGCCCTTAAAAAAAACACCTCAGTGAGAAGAGACTGTGCCTGTGGCTTTTCCTTAGTGCCAGGAGCAATGACAACTTTGTTCAGGTCAGGATGGAGACAGACTAAAGTCAAAGAACTCAGACTCTCAAAGGCCAAATCATCTTACTTGTTACCAAAATCCACGCTTTTGAGTTTTGATGCTGAATATTTGATAATAAATAAAATCTTCCGTCACATAGTGCTGAGAAAATTAACATACCCACATTGCATTCGGTTTACAAGCAAGAGTTCTACATACTTCCAGTGTACATGCTTTTGGAAAAAATGCAAAAAAGGTGAATCCCAGGTTGCATCTTGATGAACTATTTTTTTTTTATTCTTGACATTTAGTCTGGAGAAGCCTCATGTTGAACTTCTGTTTCATATTATTCTTTCTCTAACACTAGTGACATCATAATCATCTCCAGGTCCCCAAAGCAGTCGATTTTAGATGACAATATAACACATTCCAGATATGACAATAGAGTATGCACCAAAATGAAAAACTACCCTAGTGTTGGAGAAAGCATTGACAAGTTAAATAGTTATAACAATAGTCACTAAAATGGCCCTTAAAAAGTACATTAACAACTTCTTGTCCTAATCTTTTATTTAATTATATGTCTTTTTGGATATGTTTCCAGACTAGTGAGAACATGCATATGCTTAATCCTCAATAAAATTACCATGTTTGAGAAAAATATGACACACCTGCTATAGATTAAGTACATGTATAATATGCAGCTATTAAAAGATGTTAAGACCAAGTCTGAACATTTCAAATTTTAAACAATGAGATCAAGATGTGTGCTGAAAAACTGCCAAGGACCTACAAATTATTTTAAAGATGTGATTATATTTTTTGGATAGATTTAGGCAACAGGTTGAAAGGATTTAATTTAGAGAAAAAAAAAGAAAGAAAATTTCTTAAGTTGTATCACAGTTTATGTAATTTTACATATTAATTTCCATTTAGTTCATCAAATAGACATTTATTACATGTCTTCAAAAATGCAATGAGTTATACTTTTTTTAAAAAGTCAGATATAGATGTTAATTAGAGACCTCATTAACATATACACTCACTGCAGAATAAAAAATTAAAACCTGTGTATTGGTGGATTTTATGTATGTGCAGACTGTAATGCAAGGATCTTACTGGCACCTTAGTCATAGAGACTAATACAGTCAGCACCTACAATAAATCCAAATTCAATATTAACATTTAATTGTATAATCTCAAGTAGAAAGGAGGTACACTTCTATTCTCCAAATTGAAGGAGAGAGAAATGATGTGAGAAATTCCACCTTAAAGAAATAGTGTAAATTTTGGTAAAACCATACAAACTTTTCTCCCACAAGAATCACTGAATTTCTTTTTAAATAACCAAGAAAGATGAGACAGGTGCTTAGGGAATTTCAGAAATAATTTTCTTATTTCTATACTGTTCTTCCAAAATAACACTGGCTCTCAGTTTAGTGTACTAAAATGAAAGGATTCAGATTTTAAAGAGCTATCTTAAATAAAAGAATGTGTTGTTTTTAATGTAAAAACAGTTAACAATTAGGAACTCATGGGTCTTTCTGTCTACAAACCATCTCAAATTTTCTTAAATAAAATTTAAATGCTGATATAATTACCAATAACTGTTGTATTCTTAATGGGCCTATATCATCCCATACTATAGAAGACCTATAATATAAAAACTTTGATAACACTGACTTAAGTTTTGTTTCCAAACTTAAAGGTAAGAGAGAAGCAACTGACAAGCAGGAATATGTAAGAATTCTAGATCGAAATAAGAATACTGTTAAAGTTTACTGACATCTATTTCTTGCATTGGGAGTCTACAGCCAAGACATTGAATGTGAATGTAAAGAGTAATGAAGCTAACTGTACTCTTATAAGAAGAAGAAGAAAAAAAAAAAACAAGAAAAGCAAAATCCAGAATTTGTCCTCATCTAGAAGAATCAAATTTTGAACTGCAATGAAATTTTGCTCTGATTAAACATTTGCAATTCTGATACCCCAATGCATCAGCCTGAAGGAAACCTTACTATGTTGGGCTTCATACTGGGATCCATGATGCTGTAGCTGCTGAGAACGCCGGTAACAGCCATCTCCAGCCTTCAGGGCCTGCTTAAACAGTTTTTCTGCTTCAGCAATGGTTGTTGCTTCCTCTTCAGCCAAGAGAATATAAGCAGTTGCACACCTGTCCATTTAGATAATAACCACCATCAATTACAAATCCAAGGACATGGTCACAGACTGGAGGAGTTCATGCAGAAGGGCAAGGAGTTACGCCAAAACATGCAGAGTGGCCAACTGGTTCATGCACCTGTTTGTAGCTGTTGACACAAAATAATGGCACGAAGGAAACGTCTATATTTTAGCTTGAGAGGAAGGATGCTTAGTGTTAGGAGCATGGGGCTCATATACGGACGCTGCCCCTTATTAGTGCGTCACTTTGGGCAAGTTATTACTCTGCCTCCCTGATGAAGGGTGATGTGGAATCTGTTGGTTCATTGTGAAGGTTAAATAAGGGGATTCATGTGAAGTGCTCATCAGTACAGTAGCCAGCATGTGGTTTGTGCTCAACAAATGTCAGCTACTAATGGTGAGGATAAGAGTTATTACTAAGTATCTCCTTCTGACGCTAAAAGTTAGAGGTATTTCATTAAAGTTTACTTTTGTTTATTAAATGTAAATCCTCTTCAATTCAAGAATTTCATCAGAGTGAGAAATTCCTTAAATCAACTTATTCATTTATGAAAATAGTGCTTCAATGTCTCATAATAGCACTGATTTTTTTTTTCTTCAGAAACTACTAGAAAAACCTACATATAGTGTATTGTTTCTAAAGAGCTTGAAATCTGACTCAGCCACAGTAGCTAAAAAGAGTTAAATCTCATGCCTTTGACTACTAGCTGCCATTTGTTGTTTGGTATATATTAAGCACTGTACCAGGTGCTTAACATGTATCATCTCATATAATCCTTTCAACAAACCTCTAAGGTAGGAAGCCAGAAAGGATATGCAATTAACTCATGAACAAGTGGGACTCTTGGATATTTAAACCTTCCAATCATACAAGGAACAACCCATTTCCAAGGAAGGGAATGTAGTAAGGAAATGGTGAGGCCAGAGCAGACCACTCAGGTCCTGATCTGCACCACACAGTCTCCCCTTTCTTCCCCACTGCCTCTTTGCAGCCATTTTCCTGCATATCTCCATCAGACCCCAAGAGACAAAATAAACATAAAGTAAGACCAAATGTTATTTTTACTATTAATTAACTGCCACAGCCAACTAGGAAAAGGAGCCTGAACTTAACAGCTAATGTAAGGTTTGGGGTCACTAGTTAATCTCAGTCTTAAGGATGGGTCAGATAAGTTCCTTAGTCAACCCCTCTACTTTCAGGCAGGAACTATTAAGTTGGTTTTAAACTGAATGTGGTGAGGTAGGCGGAAAAAAACGCCCAAGGGGATTTAAAAAAAAAAAAGCTGGATAACCAGTTACTGTGGAGGGCAGCATATATGACTGAGAAAGAACAGGAATGATGCTGAAACTGTCCAGTGATTCACTGGAGAAAACAACTGGGGCAGGCATCAGAGGATATACTTAAGGCTTCAGATGCCAACATGTAAATATGGGTCAAGGGTAATGAAGTGAAAATTGAGCTTATAATACTGAGTGGTAGATAGAGCATCGGAGGAATTAGGTCTAAGGCTGCAGTGGGTGGGATGGGAACTCAAGAATGGTTGGGGCTAGCTTGATTGCTTCTCATATTTATATTTCAAACAGTATTCTTAGGAGGAGAGGCAGAGTAGAACTACTGGCCAAGAAACATACATCTATGTGGAAACTCATGAGTTTGGGGTAGAAACATGCTAAGAGCTTGTGAGTGAAGGAAAAAGGAGAGAGCAATAAAGTGCTAATGGTTGGGGAGTACAGAACAGACTGCTCAGCTCAATGGAAGAGGTAGATGATGCGTCCTGGTTACAACACAATACACAAACAGAAGCAAGAAAGTGTGGTGATGGGGGTGTCAACCATCCAGATGTCTGCTAGAAGTCTCATTTGGTTAGAAGTAGGGCACCCGACAGGTTCTTGACTTACTTTGGTAACAATTTTATCTCCCAGATGGTAGAGGAAGCAATTAGGGGAACTTCAACTCTGGACCTAATTCTGACCAAGAAGAAAAAAATAGTTGGTGAAATGGAAATCCATAGGAACATTCAGAGAGAGTTACTACGTTATTTTGGAGTTCAGGGTAATCAAAGAGGGGGAGGTAGACTTCAAAAAATTCAAAGAAAAGAGGCATGACTTAATGGCATGAGACTCAGAAGGAAAAATGGTTTAAGAGGATTAAGCAGCTTCCAAATGTAAAACTATATAACTACAATCACCAATGACTCTCGGGAAGAAAGGGGTGGCAAATAAGTAACCAAAACACAGCTTTACAGAGATGTCTCCCAGGTCAGAGTTTTTAAAGGACATGTAAAAAAAAAAGATGGAAAGAGGGCATGTAATGAAGGGTTGCAAGAGAGTGGAGTGAATTCATAAGAATAAAATCAGGAGTGCTAAAACTCCAAATTATCTGAGGCTTTGCCCCCACCAAATAAAAAGACAAAAAAACACAAATGAACAAACCACTAACACACACACACACACAAAAACAAAACAAAACATAAAAACAGTTTTAAAATAACTAATACAATTATCTATTCCCTACTTTAAAATTAGATTTAAGGCCCCATCTCCATCCCCACTTCTCCAAAACCACAACAAAAAGCAACAGAAAAAGACAAACACCACCAGCAACACAGAGAAAGTTCATGCTTAACAGCAGTAGATACCAAAGAGAAAGCAGACACTCTCTCCCTCCCATCTTGCACCTGGCTTCTCTATCAAGGAGAATGTTTTTCAGACTGAAAAGGGGGAAAGAAATTAAACTCTAAAATGAGTAAAAAGATGTAAGATAGCAAATAACTGATCCATCTGAACAAACTTCTGTATTGGGATGGATGAATCCCAGGAAACCAACAGACCTTGTAGGCAGGCCATGGAATTGCTCCCTATGGATAGCTCCATAGGATAGAAATCACAAAGAATGGAGAGGCACTCGAAGATGAGATGACAAATGTAGTATAGCTTTTCAAAAAGGGGAAGAAGGCTTACTTCCCAAACTACAGAGAAGTAATTTGGAACAATATTCTCATTATTAAAGAGATGGTCTCCAAGCACATTAAAAAGAAAGCAGTAACTACTCGAAGCCAGCTTAAATTCCCTAAGAATAAATAAGTTGTTCTAACATCGTTTTTTTGTAGTAGATTTATTATGAATTAAAGATCTACAGCTACAACTGGCATTAAGAGCAAATGGAAAATATGGGCTGAATCACAGTATAACTGGGTGGCTCAGTAATCGTTTGAATAATACCAAGAATGGTGACTCATGAAGATATAGACCTACAACATAGTTTCTATATGTCATGTCACAGGGTTCTACTCTTGGCCCTGACAGTTTGCTCAGAAACATGATGAAACACAGAAGGCAGGCATATCAAATTTGTAGATGACAAGAAAGTGGAAAGTAAATATGTTGCATGACAGAACCAGAAACCATCTAGATCAACTGATTACAATGGCAGAATTCCCAAGTCTCAAGTGAATCTATTTTTCTTTTCTCTTTAAGACCTCTGGAGAAGATTCTGTAACTTTTTTCAGAAAAATCATAAAATAGTTTAACAATGACCACTTGGCAAGGATAATCTCGAGGTGATTCAAGCACCAGATGGGTGGTTGAGCTAAGTGACCTTTAAGGTCTTTGCCAACCCTAAGTTTTTATGACTCTCACTTTAAGAATCTTTCTCATTTTCTGAGATCTCCAGAAGAGATTTTCCAGCCTTCCTTGGTAACCCATAGCATGTTAAACAACACCAAGGACAGCATTTCCTCTTATCTTTTGCCTTGATTGTAAAATAATTTTAATGTTATTTTTTTCACCTTATGACTTTATTATGTCTCCCCACTACTGGAAGTCCTACCTGGAAAATGTGATAGTACAGAGAAGCATTCTACATCTGGAAAAATTTCCCTTTCAAAATATTTTAGACATGTAAAGAACTGTATTTATTTTATCTGGTCACAACATCCCTAAAAAGATTTGATTCAGGGTCCTAAAACAAAGCTACTACACTGCTCTCTAAAATGACTAAAACCACCTCCACATGGCTATCCTTCATAAAAAGAAAACTTTATAAAATAATATCCCCCAAATAATCCTCCAATGTCATACATAGTTTAATGGAAGCATCCCATCAATGGGAACCAAATATATTAAGCAAAAGATGAAAGTTCCTCTTTAACAGCAAGATTTTCCCTCCACTTACTCATTTATCTCCAAGGCTTCATGGGCTGCAGAAATCCTAGCTTGGGGGTTTCTCTCTCTCCAGGCTTTCTGCATTACTATGTTAGAGAAAGAGGAAAAAAGCAAGTCAACCAGTACATATAATTAGGAAGATTCAATGCAGAACAACATAAAAATTAATAGCTTTCAGCTTAAAGTTACAAGAGACTTTCATTACCAATAGGGTCAGCCCAAATTTACAAAGTCACACAAATATATTCTAATTTTCTATTTCATTGCTGATACTGAACTTTTTTTGTGTGCTCATATAACTGTAAAACTAAATCTTATAGACTGAAAAAATCAAGAAAAGGCATCCTAACAGATTTTATTTCTTTTGCATATTAATATAATTTCTTGTTAAGAGAATACATATGATTTTACATATTTTAAAATGTCCATTGCTACTCATTTCTTCATTCTACTTAGATGCAAAATAACTTCTATCTGTCATTTTCCTACATACTTGCTACAGGATCTAGATATTAGAACATTCTGAAACCATTTGAAGAATTAGGAGTTGGGTCAGTAAGAAGTGCATTAGGCTTTTGCTTAACATGTGTATTTATTCCTCAATTTTGTCTGCAAATCTAGTTTCTATATGTCAAAGCAGTATGTGACTATATTGTAAGAAGCTTAATGCTTGGTAACCTTTATACTATGATGTTCCACCATGGCAAAGAGTAACTAAAAAACAAAGAATAATCATCTCCTTCCTTAATTTGTTTGATAAATTTGTATTCTATAAGTCAGTTTTTTTAAGGACATATAGAACTTTCTGTTTAAGAAGCTCTTGTTCACCTATTTACTTTGACTAAGCTTAGCAATACAAATTATATCAGCAGGATTATTTGTAACTTAAGCAGTGTAAAATACATGCTTAACCAAGTCTCTCTAGGAAGGAAAACACATACAGACTCTAGTAGGAAAGGCCACATCCCCACTCAAAATTAGGGGACTTAAATAGGCATTTAAGTTACTAAAATGTATTCATTAATCATTTAGATTCCATGAATCCCAACTTCTAGTTAGAATATCATCAAGGCAATATGACCATTCCATCTCAACCATGAATTTTATTAGCTTCAGGTAAGATTTACATGTTTTCAAAATTTATCCATCCAACTTTGATATATTTTTTAAAAATCATGTTCTAAATTATAATAAGCATCATTTCTACATTGATACTTCATTGTAGATAAAGCTTTAAGCATTAGAATTCTAGGTTCTACTGTCAATCAGCAATTTAATATTTTATTTATTGGGCTTTTATAGAGCAGATATTCTAAAAGCAGAAACTATGGTTCTTAAACAAGCTGAAAAACCCTCCCTCCCAGTGACTATCTGAAGAATTTTCCATACTTGCATCTGCAGGACGCAGATGGTCCGAGTCACAAGTAAAGAACGTCTGATGGTCTTGCGCAGAAAGATTCATGTCATAGTAAGTCAGAGGCTCTCGTCCTGTTACCCAGGTGTACCTGTAAAGAGGAAGGAAGACAGCCAGACAGTTCTGAGGGAAGAAAGCAAGACCTATAAAATAGTAAGCTGCAGAGGAGTTGAAATATAAACCATTAACTTGTTATGATTTAAATTAAAATGGCTTTGCTAATGAAAAATTTTTAAAAACAATTTAAATCATCTTGTTCTTCCTTCAGGAATTATATAGCAGGAAAGAAGCAAACATTTCCCTCTCTATTTTTGCCTCAAAATTTTACTAGTCCTTGCTATTGAAAACCTTCCCTAATTAGTATTATGAATAGACATTTCCCCAAAGCTACGAAAATTCTGATTTGACTAATTTACTTCACTAAATTAAATTCCAACATAACCTGTCTGGTATCTTTATACCCATGTTCCAGGTAAGCTTTAAAATGTTTTGATTGTATAGTATAATACTGAAATGAATGACTGTAGTAGAAAATATACAAAACAATACATTTTTGTACATCATCTCAAATCCTGTGCTAACCTAATTATGAAACATAAAAATCAAAACATTTTAATATTTTTTTAAAAAATGGAAGCACTAAACACTGTAACATGACCCCTAAATGAACCAGTAAAAACATTTGCTGCTGTCTTTCCTCTCTGAACCAGACTCATTTGTTTCCCAAGCTGTCAAAATGCTTACCGATTATATTCAGCACCCCTAAATAAATTTAGTGGATTTCTCCATACTTTGCATTCTGAAACAAAGAGAAATATGAAAATGTTACACATAAGTTCAGTGACATTACAAGCTAATTAACTTGACAAAACACCCTTCCTGGTCATTTGATAAGATAATTTTATTTTCTATCCTTTACAGGGAAGCTATGTAGAAAAATTCTGACAGGTTAATCAGAAAATGTGGCTTAGGCAAGTTTCACCTAATCTTTCTGGGTCCAAACTTCCTCATTTTCCAAATGAAAGTACATGACAAAATCATCTAGTTCATAATTTCTATAGTTATTTTGAGAAACCTAAACAGATTCTATGAAATTATTTCTAAAATTATAAGCTAAAAGTACAGGAAGATGTAACATGCCTTTCTCTTGTTCTAAAATATGTCTCACAATAACATCACACATTACAAACTAAATGTCAGCTCTAAAATATAATACACAGAGCTTTAAACTCCTAATTGAGATTTCATGACAATTCACCAGTTTGCTTTGCCTTCCTGGAAAGTAAGAAAATTAATGAAATTATGACTATTTTAGGGAAAATGCTGTAAAAAGAAATCATTTTAAAGCATTTTAATATCATTTACTTACTCAGATACACATGCTAATCATAACTGTAATATCTTTGTTGTTAGCTACTAAGAGATTGCACCTCTTGGTCAAGGACCACAGAAACTTATAACTACAGGGCTTTGACTTAGAAAATCAATCAGGAGCTTCAAGACAGTAAGTGTGTGACTACTAAGCTCCAATTTTTTAAAACACCCTGTGATTAAGACTTTCTACTGATCCATAATAATATATTTCTTTGGATGAATATGGTTTATTAGAAAATAAAAATATCTGTGTGTCTGTGTGTCTCTGTGTGTGAAAATTAATGAAAAACACACCCAAAGACATATGCACACAAAATTACTGCAGAAATCTAAAGAACATTAAAGACCACATGGTGATTACTTAGAGTTCTATCCTCAGTCCTTCACATCCAACATTGACCTTTCATCTATCCCATGGACATTGATGTGAGCACCAAGGGGTTATTGAGTAAAACATCAACTACAATACAGTGTGATAATGACAGGGCATAAAGCAGTATCATCTCAATAAATATTTTTTAAAATAGCGAATGAAGGGTATACACATAACAGAAACATGTGCTTTCATTTAAAGAAGATGCATTTACCTTTAAATCAGGCAGGATCCCACTTTAAATTTGCTTAATGTTTTTAAGTAATGGACCCTAAATTTTTTATCATTTAGACTAACCTGCCATTTAGGAAATTATATTTCCTCACTTGGTGCAGTATCTCTGAATTTTGCTCTTGAAAAACTGAGATTTGTTGGCTGTCAGTTTATGTGGCACTAAATAGAAAATTATGTTTCCCTTAAATACTTATTTTTTCTTCAAACATACAGTCTCACAAAGGGGTCATGAACACACTGACTCCAGATCATGGCTAGAGACACACTGGTGAGCCAAACAACATGATCTCTGTCCTTCTGGCTGCTGTAACTCTTTGGACCTCACCACTGCCAACCTTTCCTCAGAAAAACTCTTTCATGATTCAAATTGCTCATCTCAAAGCCTTACAAGTATTTTAAGTTTGTGGTCAGCATATAGTAAACATACCCAGGGATGTATGTTCAAGGATGTTCACAATAGAAAAATAGGGATATGTGGGAAGATGATTCCTCCCTATTGAATTTCATTGAAATATCAGTAAAATGGACTATGGTAAACAAATACATTATTATACAGCCTAGAAGGATAAACACTGTTCAAACAATATTTGGCAAATTAGAAAGAAAATTATCTTCAATTAAAGTTTCAAATCTATTATATATCAGATTAAATTTAAAGTATTTCTAAACAAAAATAATTCTAAAGATAAACTCTGTGTGTGTGCGTGTGTGTGTGTGTGTGTGTGTATTTAAAGTGTTCACTGAGCAGCATGTAGACATTATTTTTATTTAGGAAGTACCATTGTGTGGCCAGCAGGGGGTGCAGCAAACATTATGAAATACTGCTTTCATGACTTCTTGTTAGAGAACTGAACTTTAAAAAATCCTTGTTGACATTGGTGTCATGTGTATCCTGTATGCAGTTTTTTAACTGTCCCTGAAACTTAGAAATGAAGATATAAATAGCTGAAACAGATATACTCTGTTCAATGTTAATAAAATATACATAATGTAGTACATAAGAAATATCTTCACAAATTAAAACCTTTAAATTGAAGATGCAGGACAGGTTACTTTCTTTTAAGAAACAAGCAATCTAGAGGTCATATATGAACATAGATCAAAGTTTTGCTTTAAATTAGACCAGTGCATCTTCTTTGTTGTTCTGTTCCATCATCTTATCTTTATTACAAAAGCTCTTAGTCTGGAATCAGTCTAGGGAACATGCCACATAAATATAAGGCTGTCTGATGTGGTTTAGTGATACGGACGAAGGGTGTAAATGCCAAACATATTAAAGTATGAAGATTTAAGAGAAGAAATTAAACTCAGATCTCCAAACAGGAAGAGTTTTTCCACATGAGGTCCTGTTTCTTATCTTATATGTACTTTGAGAAATGAATTCCTTATGTAAAATCAGATTTAGAATTTTACCTCCAAAAGAAATTTTACATTCTCCAATTTTCCATTAACATGCACATTTTCAGTGCCCTTGGAAAGCAATAAATGTTGGTTGGGACCCCAACAAGGGCTTACTAATGTCATTAATAGTTTAGTTATAAATAAGCCCCTGACACAAAAACATGCTTTCCACAGTTCCATCTGCAACGTCCATAGTACAATCTCTACCCACAACTGTTGGAGGAAATGTGTGACCACAATATGCATGCAAGAATACAATTCAAGAGAGATAAACGAGCAAGCATTGAAATAGCACCTGTTTAGTTTCCAATGTCTACAGAGCAGATTCATTCCTTTCTCAAAGTAGGACACATATAAGTTTTGGGGTGGGAGAGAAAGAACATCTAAAAATAATTCTTAGTATGATTAAGGACTTCTAAAAGCAAGCTTGCAGGAAAAGACTTACTTAGCAGGGTTAATTCCTACTAAAACTTTTCACTTCAATCATACTTACTTCATACTTTCTTATTCTTTATGCATTAACACTTGCACTAGGCCCTGACTTGCAAAAACAGATATAGCCAGGTGTGGTGGTGCCCAACTGTAATCCTAGGAAGTGAGGCTGAGGCAGGAGGGGGACAAGTTGAGGCCAGCCTCAGCAGCTAAGTGTTACCCTGTTCCAAAATAAAAAATAAGAAAAGGCTTGGGGTGTAGCTCAATGGTAGAGCACTCCCTGGGGTAAATCCCCAGTATTTAAAAAAAATGCAGATACAGCTTATGACTGTATCTGCATCTAGCCTGGGCAGGAAAGTACAAAGGGTACTGAGCCACTACCTGGCATCCCACCAAAAGAAGCTCTATAAAAGCACTAAGTTTTCTGAAAGAACAACAGACTTTCCTCTTTGTCATTGTCCTCAAGAAAAAGAGGAAATCAATTCTCAAAAAAGACAAAAGGCTCAAAGTCATAGGACTTTTAATCACATGGAAAAAAACTAATTTTCTATGTCCAACTTAACTCTGAAACATTTTCTAAAATAAAAATAAATGATAGAGAGCTCCCATTCCTTAAGCTTTAAAACACATAAAATACTAATTCTAGCACAGGAAGATTTCCTTTTTTAATATCTTTTTTAGTTCATTATAGTTATACATAATAGTGAGATTCATTTTGAAAATCATGGAATATAATTTGCTTCATTTCAGTCCCAAGTACTCCTCTTACTTCCTCTCCTCCCTCCCCCATTTCCCTTCCTCTATTCCATTGCTCTTCCTTCTATTTATTTATTTTTTAAATTGGTATTTTATAGACACACATAAAATGAAATTAACTGTGGTATACCCATATACATACATAACATAATTTGCTCAATTTCATTCTGCAGTTCCTCCTTCTTCCTGTACCTCCTCCCTTGCCCTCAATCCCCTTCAGCTACTCCACTGAATGGATAAAGAAAATATGGTATCTATACACAATGGAGTTTCACTCAGCCATGAAAAAGAATGAAATTTTGGCATTTGCTGGTAAGTGGATGGACCTGGTGAACATCATCCAAGTGAAATAGGCCAGACCCAGATAGTCAAGAGTCAAATGTTTTTTTCTCATCTGTAGAAACAAGAGCAAAATAAAGAGGAAAAGAGGAGAAGGGGACTCCACGAGTGGGACTAAAGAAAGATTTCTTATAATAAAAACTGACCACTTTTTTCCCCAAAATCTCAAATCTGACAATATTATAAACAGCAGTAGTAGTAATTTTTGTTAGAGTTATAAGCTTAATTGTGTTGATCCTTTCTACAAAAGGGCTTAAAATTACAAGTCATGTTTACCCTTTACCCAAATTAGTAAGAGGCATATGTTAGACCCCTTTTACAAAAGTAAATACTGAACAGCCAGATAGTATCCCCAAGGTCCACAGCAAATAAGTTGAAAATGCCTGATGTCCAGACTCCTCAACTTTTACCCATGATAAGCAATAAAACTGTCAACCTGAAACACCATATTTGAAAATCCTGTGACTTCCTAATTAAATTTTCCATTAGAGGAATAGTTTTGAAAACTCCTCTGGGCAAATGTTAGTCACTTCAATAATACTGTTAAGCATTTTAGTTCTAAAGTACAATATCATTGGATGTACTCCAATCCTCAAATTAACTCAAGTTAATTTATGGCATGTGATTATGCCTGTATTCATTAGCTTCTAGTACCTCAGACATGAATACCCAATCCTTTGTATCATACAGATCAATTATAAGAAATCCTTAAGAGCAAAAGTCTTCATTTTTTAAAAAAATTGTTTTAAATATTTCACATTTCAAAATAATCATTTTGAAAAAATGATTAGAACTAAAGGCACAAAGTAACATATAGATAGCTTTCAATTCAACAAAATATGTTACTATTTCAAATTCTTTAATGAAATAAGCAAGGGTGTAAGTAAATACAAATTTTGAGCCCATTTTTATTGACCTACTTTATTCAAGATAGCATATTACTTTCTTCAAGAATATTACCAAGATGGTTAAATCTTTAATTTTATCTGTCATATATTTCTCACTGATCATTTCTGACCTAAGTCAATCCACTCTAATAATGTGGAAATTGTGAAATAAGTTCATTAATTAAAAATTTGCCAGCAGCTAAAACTATTTAGGATCTTTACCACTTAGCTAAAAATCTAATCTATAATAAAACATAAATTTTATTGGCAAAGATTTTGGAAAGCTTTAATCAGCATTGGCAAAGACAATTATTTTCAACAAATGTGATAAATTTTGTCTAGTACAAATTGAGTTTGTCTTCATTGAGATTACTAAAGAACAATCCCAAAGGTCATTGACTCATGGCAATTTGCAATTTTGCAGAGGGAAATATTTGAAATGCAAGATTCAAATACATGGATGTAAAAGAGTGACTGAGCTAGCAAATAAGCCCAGCTGACCCCACAGATACATCCTCATGTGCTTGTGGCATTTTCCTTCATCACGTTCACAGAGAACTCAGTTCATCCAGGAGACACTGCCAAACAGCTGTCCTCTGACTTGATACTTCTGCATGGGCTTCATTTTATTTTCAAACTACATTTGTGATGTAGATATTATTTATTCCCATGTTTACATATTGAGATACTCAGGCTTAGATATGTTAAATGACATGACCAAGATCACTCACTGTGAAAGTGATGGAGCCAGGATTAGGGTCACATCTGTATGACCTCAGAGGCTATGCTGTCAACCATTGGCCACTGAGCTCTTTTTAAAGATAAGTCAGGTCCAGGCTGGGGTTATAGCTCAGTGCTAGAGTGTTTACATAGAATGTAAGAGGCACTAGGTTAGCCCCTCAGCACCATGAATGAATAAATAAACAAACAAACAAGAGGTATTTTGTCCATCTACAACTAAAAAAAAAAATTTTTTTAAACATTAGGTCCATGTCATTTCAGAAATAATGTCATGCATTATAGTACAGGGCTTTAATAACATGATTTTACTTGCTTAATAGTTACATTAAACCTCACTTTTATACCCAGGAGGGTGTGGAGAGGGTTACTTAAATTTTTCAGTTTAAGAACCTGGATTCTGAAGAAAGACTGTCCAGGATATAAGTCATGTGACTTTGGGCCCATGATTTCAGCTTCCCGAAGCAAAAAATGGAGATAATTACAGAACCTGCTTAATGGGGTTGTTGTAAGGATTAAGTGAAATAATATCATGTAAAGCTATTGGAACTATATGGCTTCCTAGGGAGAAAAATCGTTCATTCTGTTGTTATGACAGTTTAGGATCTATGAAGAACTTAATGAAGAAACTTCTATGGAGAGAAAAAAAATACATATCTATGAAGAGCTTAATATGTATTTTTTCTCTATATAGAAGTTTCTTCATATCCATTGCTTTGATTTATTACCTTTATTATATCAGTGCTGGAACTGCCTCTAGTGATATAATGAATTTAAAATTCAGAATATACATATTTATGTGGATTAGAATTATTTAGAATTCAGAATCATTAGAATATTTAGAATTTAAAATATCTATCTTATGAAAATTAAGTAAGATTAAAATGAGATAATTTGCGATAGGAAGCCAAATGACTATATCACAGTTTGTCCTAAGATCCAATTCTTTCCAAAATGCTATTAAAGTATTTCTGAGGATTTAAACTTGACTTTGGCAAGGATGCTTAAGTGCTAGAGCACCTTGTACTTTTTCCCAGCATCTGGAAGAAGGTGAATGCTGCAGATCTTTGTCTTCATGGCAACTTATTTGAGAAAAAGGTAAATTATCAAATAGATGCCTACATAAATCTCAATTCATAATGTTATTATGCTGCAAGAATCCCTTCCCTTCAGGCAGAGCAGTCGTCCACATTTTAAATCCCTATGCATCATCAGCTCATAAACAGCACTGAATTAAGAAAAGGCAATGAGAAACATGGTATGATAGAAAGATGTATCAGCAGGGTTTATCAGAGACTATACATTTGAAAGAAAAAGAGCAGTTTACTTCTAAACTAAATAAAGCAAAGGAACGAATTAATAAATGTTAACTTTGTTAGACAAATGTTAGATAGTATTAGACAAATATTAGTAACCCAAACATCAAGAGGTGGGAAGACTGAGCCCAAAACATACTTAGACAAGGAAATTCTCATTTTTTGAAAGTAATTATTTAAATATCATTATAAAATCAGATCACCAATACTCTATTATACAGGAAATTAATGGAAATATGAAATGAATTGTAGGCACTCAATAAATAATAATGTAATTGAGTGATAATCAAAAGTTCATTCTTGCCAGATACAGACTAGATACAAATAAAACTGAGAATTCCCACAGTTATTATTGAATACATTTTTTAAATCTTTTTGTTTTATTTTTGAGACTGGGCTGCTCAGTGGTCTAGAATTCATAGGTACCAATAATGATCTTCCCAATGACTTGGGAATACAGGCGCCTGGCTGAATATATTTTTCAAAAGGGCTTAGGTTCTCCTTTATGAAGAATAGCGCTGAGATTAACATAATGAATAAGTTTAATCAAGGCATCCACTAAGAAAGAGAGTGAAATTATAGTGGTAACAAGAAGAGTATGAACTCTTTATTACATTAAGGAATATCTAAAGATTTAAACTGGCTAAAGAGAAAGGAAGGACTTAAATGAAAATATAAATGTATTCACAAATGTATTCACTATAAAGAATGCCTTAAATAAGGATGTTTTCTTTTTCAATGTGATAATTTTCTGCAATGTTCTGTGTCACTCAAAGTGTACAGTAACTTGAGTCAGACAACAGCACCTTTAATCCGTGGGGCATTCACAGCAGATGAACAGTGGTAGTGATTATCCACAACTGCTTATGATGATTATGACTGAAAGATCTAGATTCCTCATTAGAAAAACAAGCCACATTTATTAGAGCAGCTGTTAAAGTAATAGTTTACTTTGCTCAGGTCTCTTTCCCTTTCTTTCACAAAGTAGATGAGTTTACAAAGTCCCAAAGAATTTTGTTACCTGGGTGGTGCCAAAGCCCACACATGTATCCTTTGGAATGAAATAATGTGTACCGAAAGCTTCCTAGTACCTCTCAGGTGTCAAAATACCACCATTCAAAGAGTCTATTAAAAAGAGTATTGAATCAACATTGGCAACAAAATATATGTACAATGTTCCTCAATGGCTAGACAGTTATGAAATGTGGATTGAGCTGTTGAACAGAGAATGAAAAAAAATCTAGTCTAACTCTTCAACTTCTTTATCCTTCAGGTCTCAAAATTGGTGTCTTTGCCTTCAAGAAGCAATCTCCTTCTCCCAGTTTGGTCCGGGGCCTCCTTGTCTTCTACAGCACTGTATGCTTCCCTCTTAACAATCAGAGCACTTATGGCTTTGTTTTCTTCAATAGGCAGAGTGTTCCACTGGGACAAGGACTGACTTTTCATAGTATTCGAAAGAGCCAATACAAAGAAAGGTTCTTACAAAGTACTTAGGAAATGTTTACAGAGTCAATGAAGAGACTCAGTTCAGAGTTGTATTCTTCCCTCTTGTTTTACAAGCAGAGAAAGCACAGATCCTCTTATCTTCTCATTGAAGTGCAAAGATATAATAGATGCTGTGCGAATGCTAAAGATATTAGAACATCTTAAAAATTACAATGCAGTCTGACAAGTGCTACTAAAGGAAAAAATATGAAGGATGAATAAAAGTAGAAAGTGTACACCTAGCAGATAAAGCTTCATAGGAGGTGTGACAGCTGATAGACAGTGATGGGTGAACCAACCCAGGAAAAAAACATTCTAGGCACAGGATCATGGGAAACATGGTGTGTACAAAAAATGAAGTGGCTTCAAGGTAGACACATGAGAAAGGGCATGGACTGTGACAGGTACCAAAGTTGGCAAGATAGATTAAAGCAGCTTGTGCTGTGTGTGCTAAGGAATCAGGGACAGGAGTTTACATTCAATGAAATGGGAACCAAGGCTTTTAAGCAAATGAGTAATCAGATCTAGTTAGACAAATTGTCATAAAAGAAAATGTATCCATTCACTAAAGTTTGAGAAACTACCAGTAATGATGTTGGTCTCTGGTTGAGTACACTGAAATAAATGACCACTAGCTAAAATAAATGGGAGAAAAAGTAAAATTAACAACATACACATTTCCTTTCCCTAGAATGCTTACACCCTACTTTTCTGATAGAGATTTGTCAAATCCTTCAGAAAATTAACTTCATATTTTCCTGAAGCTTAACCCTCAACAGATTCTTGGTATCTCATATTCATAATAATCTTGTAATAAGTTTTCCATACCTGAGACACTCTGCCTGTTGGAATCTGAGTCCCCATTGCTGGAGTTAGAATTGTTGGAGGAGTTGTTGTCAACCCCTCCCAGAAGGGGGCGCAAGTGGCTTACTGAGACTTGTTCAATGAACGATGTTCCGTATTTGCGAAAATACCACCATTCAAATATCTAGAATAGAAAAACAGTAAGGATATTTATATCTCTTTTTACCATTTATGATTTCTGTACATAAAATTTGTTTTCCAATTCTGTCCACCTTCCAAAAATTTACTTAGTTTATCCTAACAGTCAAAGATCTTAATAAAATTAATATACCAATAATATTGAAAGTTCACAAAGTGATTTTCTCTGCTGAAGTCTGGTTTTCAAAAAAGTTATGTAACTATAATCATGGATTAAAAATATTGTATTTTTATCCAAAGTACATGTATGAAGACACGAATTGGTGTGGATATATTTTGTATACTACCAGAGATATGAAAAATTGTGCTCTATATGTATAATAAGAACTGTAATGTATTCCACTGTCATATATAAAGAAAAAATATTTTTTAAAAAAACTAAATAGCAGATCACTTTAAATGTATGTGTATGTGATATGATTTTAAAAGCATGAGAGAGAGACCCCAAATTATAAAATTCAGAATAGCAGTTAATATTTTCAAAGAGGGATGAACTTGAGGAATAGGGACACACAGCTTCAATGAATTGGTAATATTCTAGGTTTTAAGACTGGTTTGGGATTCTAGGGTCTTTGTGATTAAGCTTTACATCCTACACATGTTATATGTATTCTCATTTATGTACCAATATTTGCATATTTTTAAACCTTGGTTTGCACAATAATAAGGATCTGAAAATGGTAGGAGCCTTGGGAATTGTTCACAGAACTTAATAAATTTGTTTTACTTTTAATATGGAAATTAAAATAAAAATAACAAACACACAAAAAACATTGTTAAGATGTTCTATATTATTTTCCTCCAAATTAATATAATATTCAAATAATAAGATCACGTTAGCTGAAAGACAATGCCAGAAATGAATCCGAGTAAGCCACTTTTCAAAGTATAGCTCACTATATTTCCAATTTTGACATTTTATATTCATGCAAAACCATACTTTCCTAATTTTTTTTTTTTTTTTTTTTTTTGTCCCAGGGCATGAATCCAGAGACACTTAACCACTGAGCAACATCCCCAGCCCTTTTTAACATTTTGAGACAGGATCTCACTGAGTTGCTTAGTGTCTCAGTAAGTTGCTGAGGCTGCTTTGAATTCTCGATCCTCCTGCTTCAGCCTCCCAAGCTACTGCAATTATAGGCATGCACCTGCCTGAATTTTTAAGAGAAGTCCCCCTCCTCCTTTTTAAAACAAGATCTTAGAGAAATGCTGGTTTTACTGAATAAAATAATAAGAGGCGGGTAGAGACAATGACCCACAACTATAGTCCCAGCTACCTGGCAGGAAGATCACTTGAAACTGAGGAGTTCAAGGCAAGCTTGGACAATATAATGAGACTCTGTCTCAAAAAAAAAAAATATTAAAATATAAAAAGAGAATGAGAGGGCTGGGGATGTGGCTCAGTGGTAAAGTGCTTGCCTGGCATACATGAGGCCCTGGGTTCAAAACCCCAAGCATGAAAAAAAAAAAGAGAATGAGAGATCATTTCCTGTATGGATGTCACCCACCTGCTGAAATCAAGCAATGTCCCACTTGTTAAGAAGTATTTTTTTTAATGAAAAACAAAAACAAAAACCATTTGCTCTGTACCATTAATGTTTCTTAGTTCTGTAGGTATGAAGAATTGCAAAGCAGAAAAGAAGTAATGTTTATTAATAAAATGAAGGAACAAAGTTAGTTAGTTGACCAGGCTGAAGCCAGGACTTCCTAAGCTGCTACCACTCCATTACCTGCACCCCACCTCTATAGCTAATACTTCCTACCACTGAACAAAGCTGCTCCCTCTCATACTTGCCTCTCCTCCCTTTGACTGGGGACTTGGTCCTTAAGGAGTCAAATTTCTTTCTCAGAATTATTTATTAGAATCCCCTATATCTCAGAAACTTACAGAATAGCTATATTATATTTTAGTACTATAACATGGAAGGTACAATTAACATAGAATTAATTAATTTATCCTTACTCATTTTATAGAAACAGTATTTTGTTATTTGCTCTTGAATAACCTTTAGGCTATTATTTAAAAGCTGATGTTTCGTTGTACCAAAAATTTCTTAAAAGACAAAAAGAACATCTATGAATATGAGAAGAAAATATCAATAAGACCAAATGTTTCCAATCCAATAATAGGACATCTTGATTTAAATTCCAGGGAGTTATTCCTTCCAGCTATTTGAATTTTCACATGTTAAAACATTTAAGTAAACTGGGCACAGATGCACACACCTGTAATTGCAGCTACTTGGAAGGCTATGTCAGGAGGATTGCAAGTTTGAGGCCAGCATAAGCAACTTAGAGAGGCCCTGTCTCAACATTTTTAAAAATGCGGTGGGTGTTAGAAATATAGCACAATGGTAGAGCACTTGCTGACCATATATCCTAGCCCTGGTCCTGGGTTCAATCCTCAGTAAAACAAACACACACACACACACACACACACACACACACACACAGTAACTTCTCTGGGCAAAGAAGGGGCAATAGTATGAAAGTTAAGAAGGGACAGGACCAATCTGTAATGTTTGAAATTCTAGGAATGAGAGATTTTGCTTGAAGGAAAAAAAAGTAAATTTAGAGACCATGGATCCATAAGGGAGTCCATAACCCCAGATGAGTTATTTAAATATCAGTTCCTTCCACTCTGAAGTAGAAATGATATTATTTATCCTCAAGGGTTCTCAATTTTCACACCAACCATATATATATATATATATATATATATAAAACTACTAAGTACCTGACACATAGTTGGTCCTCAAAAGCAACAGCAAAACTGCCATCTGTTGTAGCAATGATGTACATGCCTCCTATGGCCTATATACACGCACTGCTATGACACACCCTTTTTTTTGCCAGTCCATAGTACAGGTTTATACATCATTGTCTTGCTAGACTGTTAGAGGAAATCCCTGATTAATCATGGTGACAAAGAGTGCAGCTCACCATACAGTCCTGACCTTTCAACAAAGCCTTAAGGAAATCCACACCTTTTCTTCTATTAGAAGGGGAAGAAGACTCCAAAGAACCCAGGCCACTGGTCACAGAGCTAGCAGTGGCTCTCAATTGCTTGTAGGGAAGAGGCTTCTTTGCCCCAATTCTTTGCTCTGTTTTCTATGTCACACTACCAGGGTACCTGCCAGCACTTTATTTGCTCATTCCATTAGGCTCTACTAAGTGTTTCCAACCAGTCATGAGCTAAGTTCCAGGGTTACAAAAATCTGATCCCTGGTCCATGCCACAGACCAACAAATCCTCCCACAGGTTGCTCCTGGCATGCCTGTACTGGTCACAGAGAAAAAAAATGTTGAGATTCTTCAGATTTCTCAGTTCCTCTTGCAGAACCTCAGAATGTCAGCACTAAAACGAACCTTAAAGGACATGTAAAGAGTTCATTTACATGTGAGGAAAATATGTGAGAAAAAACTATCCATCAAGATGCAGACCTGACCAAATCACGCATCTAATTAAACAGCCTTGGCCTGGAGTTCCAGCTCTCTGCCATCACCTTATCAGGACTCTTTTTAGAATGTCTTTGCTTCATGTAAACAACACTGACAATTGTAGCCTACTATTTCCCTTTAAGTTCCCTCTGACACATTCTCTCTGTGCTTTGTTGTTATAAAAACCAATCCAGAAGTAGTCTATAAAGTGGTACTAGATAATTCATCAGAGGAGCAAATGACTCATTTAACTGGACATTTGCATTATAATAGAATAGACCTTTCACCCAGTATTTCTAATGCAGAAATTAATAGACCTTAGTAAAGACTGGGTTATTCAGGCAGCTGTGATGGGGAATAGAGGGTTTCTCAGGCTGTCATATCATATCAGGAGTATTGTCCTTGCTGTGCACAGGGGACACTAGTATAAAAAGGACCCCTGTCCTTCTGGGATTTGCTGAATAACTTGCAAAGGAAGATTTGAAACCTTCTGAAACTTCAAACCACATCTTATAATGTAAGGTCTTAGTATAACTATCTTCTCCTTATCCAGAAACACATCAGATTTTGGATGAGCACCTAGAACTATTTTAGAAAAACTACACAGATCCAAATGGGAATACAGTGTTATTTAATGAACACATTTGGTGTCACTTTGAATTCTTTTCCTTGATGCATACCTACAATGTGAACAGTAAAGCTCTCATAAACAAACTGAGGTTTTAAAAGTAGTTATTGGACAAGTTAGTAGCTTACTGGGCCTGCCACAGAGGAATAAAAAACCTTTCTAATCTTCCAGATAACCAAAAACTTAAATGTATGCATTTCATAGACTGAAAACCTTAATTTCTCCAGTACTGTTATTCTTACTCATGCTCCATTTGAAAAGTTATACAGATCAAGTAATATAAGAATTAAAAAGTATCATCTGGGTTTGGCATTTGGGAAATCAACAGTGACCTACCAGCTAGTTTAAAGGTAAAAGGCCTTTAAATGAGAAAACTTGGTTTTGTGACTTGGTTGGTCCTATTGTTTCTCTGAAACTCAGTCTTCTCATGTATAAAATAAAGTCAGAGAAAGCACTCAACTAATTCTGGATGAGAGAAGGGAGAGAGGGATGATTAGAAGACCTGATGGTGGATGCTGGAAGGTTGACAGGATGATAAGGGTGGATGATAAGGGATGCTCTGGTTGATGTTATGGGATACTCTCTGAAGCAACAACAGAATCATGGGAAGTTTTGTGTTTATTTTGCTTGTTGAAAAAGAGGTTCACACATATTTGTGGAAGAGGAAAGAATTAAGTGAAAAGAGAAACTGAAGGTGGAAAAAGGTACAAATGACCAGGAGGCATAATGCCAAAGTCCCGGGAAGCATATTTGCCCTACCTCAAAAAGTAACCTACAATGGAAAGTGGGCAGTGATTTGAGCTGTTACACACGTAAGAAGGCAACAAAGGGGGAGCTGGGGCTGTAGCCCAGGGGCAGAGCCTTTCCCTAGCATGTGTGAGGCACTGGCTTCGAGCCGTAGCACCACATAAAAATAAATAAATAAATAAAATAAAGGCATTTTTTCCATCTACAACTACAAAAATAATTTTTTTTAAAGAAGGCAACAAAGGAGATAAAGTTGGATGACACTGATCTCTGAGGAGGTACAGCTATGGCTTATCTTCTGGGAATGAGGGACATGAGGGTAGAGTCAGAAATCGGAGGGTTGAGGAAGTGGTTTGGACCTATACCTTGCAGGGCAGGGCTTCAAGCCAGGGCCCAAGTAACATTTAAAACAAAGAGTTTTTTGACAAGGACCTAGTTACAAATGCCCGGTGATCACCTCCATTACTATTTGACAGAAGCTGAGAGGATGACCAAGGAGTACTGGAGCTTAGGGCAGAGATTCAGGTTTGTAGCCAGCAGAAGGTGCAAACTGGTTTCATTTTTACCTGCAAGAAGGGAACAAAAATCTGGCAAAGAAACATAAGCAAAGCATTTCCATCCATCATGCAGACTGCAAAATCTGAATCTTCCCTGAAGATGCCTAGATTCTTCTCAACCAACAAGACTTCTTCCTTAGAACTGTGTGCTCTCTGCATACAACACGTCTTTTATGAGTCAGGGACTTTCCTAGACCCTACATTGCATTAAAAAATGCTTCAAGATTCCCACATAGCAGAACCTTAGTAATTCTACATCAATTCCAATAAATCTATGGGAAATGCAAAATGTCAAAGTCTGAAATTGGCTAACTGCTTCCTAAGAATTAACGTAGATGGTGATGTTGCAGGAGAATCTGCAAAGTGATGAGAGAGATGGATGTGGAAATAGGAAACTTTCTGGCAGTCTAATCTCAGACAGTAAGACTCCAGACTGACACCTGCTCCCAGTCTTCAAAGCACATCTAGTGGCAGTGTTTTTAGGAAGAAGGAGACCATCTGAGCTTGAATCAGATAAACAAAGGCAATTAGCATACATTATAGTAATATCTGTAAACATTTTAAATTTCTTTTCAAATTCTGAAATTTATTCTTCATATCCAGTGACTCTTTCAAAGTCCTATGTCTTTGAATATCTTTCAAAGAAAGACATTTCCTTCCTTCCTTCCTTCCTTCCTTCCTCCCTCCCTCCCTTCCTTCCTTCTGTGCTGGGGATGCACTTTACTATTGAGCTACATCCCACTCCTTTTTTATTTTGAGTCAGGGTCTCACTAGATTGCTGTGACTGGCCTTGAACATACAACCCACCTACCTTAACTTCCAAATTTGTTGAGATTACAGTCGTGTGTCACTGGCTAATGATGCACATAACTTTAAAATGAAATTTTAAATCTTCAGCTTCTCTATGTTTTGCTTAAGAATGCTGAATGGCTATCAAGTGGGTCTTGGCATTCTACTTCCCAGATGTTAATCAGACCCTTCTTAGCCACTGGTTAACCTAAACAGTTGTGGGTCTATGTGAAGAACTGGCATTCATGCCCTTCTATCCCCATTCCTGGCTACCTGTTGCAAAGGATTTACAAAAAGAGAAAAGAGGAAGGTGAGGCTCTCTTCGGTCAAAAACCAAGGATCTATCTCTACTTCAGTGTCTGCATGTTCACAAGATGATGTTTTTTCATTGTAGCATCCATTTCTGTGGTCTGATAGGGAAGATCACTCTCCTTGGGGTCATGGAAAACTGGAAGAAAGAACTGGGAGAAGCTGGCCTGTGTCACTTGCCCCAAGCCCTGCTAGCTCATGCTGTGGTGGGACCTTTCCTCTAGAAGGTTCCTCTTCTAGAGATTGTGATTCAAGTGGTGTTCAGAATCCATCATTTTAAACAAGCTCCCCAAATAATTCTGATGCAGTTAATTCGTTAATTCACTGGATCTTCTGTGTAATCAACACATATTCTTTGTATGTGTAGGGTATACAGTAGTACACAAAACCAGAAATATAGCCCCTGCGTTAGTGATACTTCTGATCTAGAAAGAAAGGGGATGGCATAAACAAAATAAAGTTGTAAATTGTGCTAAATGTTGTTCTATGTTCTAGACTGGCCAAATCTGACCTAATGCATGGCCAAATAGGAAAAAGAAAAGAAAAAAATTTCTCCTTGTGAGAAGGTTGTAGTCTTCCTTTTGGTCTCTTTCTTCTTTTTCTTTCCTTTTTATCTTTCTTCCTCAGCCCACTCCTCTCTTTTATATCTGCCTGGCCCATTTCTGTGGGCCTATTAAAATGAAAATATCAACTGCTACAACCTGCTACTACACACCTTCCTAAGCAACACTTTTATGAGGCTAAATGATGCTATAGCAAAGTGGTGGACACTTAAATTCTAGTCTACATTCTACCTTTACCTAGAAGGTAACCTGAGTAAGTCATTTCTGGATGCCTACTCCTTAGGTCTTTACTGGTTTATTGGATGGCTTCTGAGGGTTCCTGCCTCAGCCCCACACTTGAAGGAATTCCAAACCTCCACATTTGTGCTTGAATGTAATCTGAAAAACAAACAGGCAGAGTTGTCCCATCATCTGCCACTGATTTTTTCATCTTCCTCACTTCTGCCGAGGAAGTATCTAATGGTTGACTGGATCCATTGAAATGTTCCTCATAGACTGTGACAGGCATCTGTCTGCTTTCTCTGCCTGGCACTTGGTCTCCTGCAGAGATTCATTAGTTTTCATGGTGAACCCAAGAAATGAGCCTCAGTTTCTCTCACAACCTGCACATCCTGCTGCCACAGGGCTGCCGTAGCATCTCTTTCATACTACGGAACCAAGAGACAACACATTTCATAGTTGACAGAGCTCTAAGAGCCCTTCTAATCAAGTCTTTTTTATGCTTAGCTCCAGAATCTCTGTCATTTGGATGACTCATATTAAAATACTACTTGAAATGCAGGTCAAGTTCTTTAGATGGATGAAAAAGAGTTGAAAGGAGCTGTAACAATCTCCTAGCCTCACTTCCTTACTTAGGAACAGAACGCAAAATAGGGCATGGTCAGAGAGATCTGAATTCAGATATCACCATTTATCTGCTCTAAAACCTTGGTCAAATTACTTAATCATTGTGTCTGTTTATATTCAACACCATAAAGACACAGGTTACATCTACCATTTAGAATTTCAATGATAACTAAGCAAAATAATATATGCAAACCATTTAACACAATACCTGGCATAGAGTGGGAACTCAACACATGGACCTTTTGCTACAATTGATTCCTACCCAATTGTCTTTATCTCTTTTCCCACCCTCTTAAAAACAGACTTATTTTACATCAAATGCACGAACTTACTATTTTATTTGCTATTCTCATTTTCTTTCCTTTTTGTTCTTGATTCTGACTTTTAAAAATTATGCCTTGCATGACTTTTTTAATAACTCTCTGTATTTAATGTATACATGCAAATCTCCTTTATTAACTTGTATATAGGCATGCTCCTATATACAAGTTTATAGGGATAAAGGGATCTATGTATAAATGTCAATTCAATATAAAGCAATTTCTCCATTTTACTGTCTTTAAAAAAAAAAATTAAGAGGACCATTTTCCCTACCTATCCACCTTACCACTGTCAAAAGCAAAAAGGAAACACAGAAATGTTCTCCACTGAAATAAGTATAGCCTGAAGAGGCTTTTTCAAACAAGTGACATGTTCTTGCTAGCAGAAACAAGATTAAATTGGCAGGTTGGAGTGTGAGGACAGGTGCGGTTCCTGTGGCTGGAGCTGGTTGGGGACAGGAAAGATTGTGCCAAGCAGGCAGAGGGCAGCTTAAAGTCTGAAAGGGAGAGAGCTGCCTGGATGGTCACAGGAACCAAAAGAGACGCATTAGAGAGGTGGCTTATGAAACTCACTACTGCATTTGGCTTGTGAAATGAGAGCTACCAGTGATATCTAATAAAATATACACTTACATTTAAATTTGTTAGTGTAAAAGAGAGCAGCATTTGCCAAATGAATTTTATTTTTATGTATATTTGTTCAGTTAGTTAACTTCTGCTACACAGATAAAATGTCAGGTTTTTACCTCTCTTCTCCTAAGACATCAGATGGTATGATAGTTCTGCCTCCAGCATAGGAATCCTGAGGTCCCTAAACAAGGAATTTCCCCTGAGGGGTATCCACTCACAGCAGGCTCTCAGAACATTGCTCAGGGGAGAGTAGTTAGGTAATTGTTTCCCCAGGGCCAGGAAAGGAAGTGCTAAGCATTCTATGCATATAGCTATTTTGCAAAGCACCTGATCATTTACCTGGTGCTGCCTCTCCAGTAGAAAAGAATAGTGGCTGCATAGAAAACTCACCCTGGGTTCATTTCAGGGCCTAGTAAAGCTGAGTCAAAGGCTAGTGTCAAGAATCTCTAAAGCACGAGCTGAAAGTTATCAAGAGCTATTGCCACACACGGCAATTACTGTACTTTCAGTACAGGCCAGCAATTTTGAGAAAGACCTTTAGAAATCTTCCTACAAGAGAGATTTTCCTCTACTCAAAGTTTCCCATCAGTCAGGAGTATCCTCTGCTTCCAGAAAACGCCCCAAGTCAATGTACCTAAGACAGCCTGATAGTGATGGTCCAGTTTCAGCAAGCTGCACCTCATGCTGGAGAATGCCTTGCCAGCTAGGTATGCTAGGGTGGCCACAGACACCATTGAGGGAAATCCAAAATCTCTTTATTGCTGAGGGGACTCTGTCATCCCTGGGTCAGAAGGAAAAAAATGACCACTAGGCCCGATGCACCAGAGTGAAAGAAAATATACCACATTGTGACAATTAATTTAGAGCCTATGATACCAAACCATGATATTGCTAGAATAAAAGCTGGGCCTGCATTTTTGCAGGAGGCTAGAAAACAGTGGAAACAATCAGAAAGCCAGTAGTGACAGTGATAAAAGCACAGATTGCTAGTGTGACTTAAGGCAGGTACACACTTGCCTATTCTACCCATTCAACTAACTTGTAAATAAAATGGAAACAACACTAGCACTTACCTTACTGTAGTGCTGGGAAGAGTAAATGAGTTCACATGGAAAGTGCTTTAGGTCAGCCCAAGAAGGCAAGGGTCTTAAATATCCCAAGAAGAAGAAGCACAAACTAAAGCCTACCTCACCACATCAGAAAGAGTTAGTGATTTCAGTATACAATTGTATCAAAATTAAAAAAAAAAAAAAAAAAAAGGTCACTTTGTTTTCTATTTGTTTAATAAAAAATATTTTAAGATGTTTTAGGAAAAAATATTAAATATTTTTTAAAATATGACTACTCGAAGGGAGCTTGTAATACCTCTCCCATCCCCCCAAAATTAGATATGCTAAAAGATTGCCTTATTTTCAGAAGATACTTACTAAGAATTTGCCAAGCATGTAAAAACATTTTCTAAGTCTGAATTCTACTCAGTCTACTTAAGAAGACTAGTGGAACCAGATATAGTGGCACTCACATGTAATCCCAGCTATCAGGAAGCTGAGGCAGGTGTGTCTCAAGCTTTATGGTACCTCCCCTCACCTTGGGTTGGTTTTTGCAGCCAGTGCTGAGCTTTCTATTTGTATTTTCACTCATGTATCTATACTGAATGATTCTTGCTGATATTCTTCACATTCCTGGCTCAATAACATCAACTCTAAACATCTCATGTCCGAGTTCAGCGGTGCATGTGATAAAACACAGCAAGGTGAGCCTTAATATGCTGTCATCACAAATAGATGTTCCTACACACCTTCCCTTCCATCTTCCATCTGCTTGGAGCTTTCTTCCCTGTGTCCCTGTCTCCACCTTTTTTCTCTGGTTCCTCATAAGCTCAAGTTTCTGAAATCCCACATTATTCTAGGTCCATTTGTGCTCTTTGCTCCACATCTTTGTACCCTTCTGCTTGAAAACTTTTGTTTTCCTCTTTTTTGTCCATTTTTCTCAGCATCAACTCTGTAATATTTTTCTTGTGCCAGTTTCTATAATAATCAATAAAGGTTATGTGTATGAAAAAAAAATCTATATGAAACTTCATTCTCCTTAAATAGCAATTATGTTAGAGAAGTTCCACCAAGTTTAGATGTATATACATTTGAGGTTACTAAAATGAACTATTAGATATAATTTTGCACACCTGCAACTATTGGAACAAAAGGATATGCATAATATTATATTACTTTTTGCCTTTTGGAGATTTTTTAAAAGGAGGCAATAAAGAAAGAAATGTAAATTTTGAGAGAGAGAAAAAAAAAACAAGAGAAAGGCAAAAAAAAAAAAAAGCTTAGAATTGACACAATTTATTTAAATGCATTTAAAGAAACTGAGCTATGATCTATATTTCTACTGATGTTGATTATGTTCAATAATCCATTTTCATGAGGGTTATGGAAAAAATTTTCATTGAACTGAGTAGCATTAATTTTATAATTTCTTAAACATTAGAGTTTGACATAGATTTGTGCTTTCCCTGATTTTCTATTTTATTTACATTTGTTTTAACTTTTCAACAAAATTAACATATGATTGCACAAATACCATATCTCAAATATCTCAAAAGTATGTAACCTGGGTAGTAAAAATCTTAAGTCCATCCACTGAGCATTTACAAGTGTGCAAGATGATCACTGCAAACTGCTATTGTATATTCTTCCAAATTTTTTTCTTGTACACGTACTACCATATTTTAGTAATCAGTACATTTTTCAGTGGGAAGGATTGCACCACTTACCAAAATAAGCCCTGATATTAGTGAAGAAGTACCAGTCAGGGCCACGTAGAACTTCGGTGTTAATGTGTTCAAAAACATGCTCACTGAAAGAAAAAAAGAGAGAGAGAGAGAGATGAGAGAAGGAATATGTGAATATGTAAGTAAAACAAATCTCTTCTTTTTTCTTTCTGGTGAAATCACTTGTTTCTAACTACAAGAATTCTTAGAACTATACCAAAATCCCATTAAAATGGCAAACCATTACATAGGTCAGAAAACCCGGTGTTAAATTATACTTATGGCTGGAAAAAAGCTTTATGTAAGAAAAAAGAGCAACTTTTTAATTTCTATCTCCCTAAACTATTGTGGATGCTTTCCATGGATTCACAACTCCTAAAGGGTTTAATCAAAGTTGGTTACTGAAACTGTCAGTCAAAAGGGGAAGGTGCTCCTTTGTGTGTGTGTGGGACCTGAAAATCAGGGCCCTTGGCAAGACAACAAGCATTATTTCAACCTCGGAACAAACGGAATCAACTATATCAAAATGCTAAATAGTAATTAAAGACTATAGTATTATGATTATCCCTATGCAGGAATAGCAAATTGAAAAAGTTTGCAAATATCACTAAGTTTTTCCAACTTACTTAAAAGGTTGTTAGACTACTTAAGAAAATGATCAAGCTCAATTTAAAAAAAAAAGAGAGAGAGAGATGAAATAAAACCATTAAAAATGACCTTCCAGCTGGGTTTGTAGCTCAGTGGGAGAGCACATGCCTAACATGTGTGAGGCACTAGGTTCAATTCTCAGCACTGCATATAAATAAAGATCCATTAACAATAAAAAATACTTTTAAAAAAATGATCTTCCTTCCAAGACTCTGTTCACACCAACTACAGAGTTAATCAAGTTACTCATTAACTGTATATTTTATAAATATATTTTAATTTATTGTCATTTTCTGTTAGATACTGCACAAAACTGATTATTTCCAAAACAATAACAGATATCATGTTTTTACAACAATATTCATATTTGTTTACTGCTTTTTTTGTGGAAAGAATCACATCCAATCTGATTTCACAATGAACTTCCTTAGAAGTAGGACTGCCCCAAGTTCAGCCCAGAAAGCAAAGTAATATCACCAAAATGAATGAAGATCCTACATTCATTCATTTAACAAATCCTTTTCTCTGTTTATGTATGAGAACATGGATAAAAAAAAAATGAAAGACTGAACCAGACATAGTTCCCACCATCTAGAAGTCCACAATGCAGTTGGGAAACACACAAGTAAAGAAGTAACTGCTATAAAGTTTGATAAGTGCACAGACAGGCCCTATGCACAGGATGTTATAAAAACACATAAAAGAAATGCACCCCATGTACATGGGGTGAGGAGTGGTCAGGAAGATGTCCGTGATAATGGTACATCTAAACTAAGTCCTATAATAAGCAGGAGGTAAACAAGCAGAAGGGTTAGAAAGGGGTACAAGAATACAATTTGAGCAGATGAAGGGACATAAGTACACAGGTGCTAAGGACAGAGTATGGACTTTCTAAGCAGATGCAAGTGTTATGGAGGGAAAGAGCTTGTGAGCAGTAGCCCCCTTGTGAAGATGGATGTGAAAGGGCATACTGATTCCATTCTGTTCTTGCTACTCAGCCATTCTCTCAATAAGCTCTCCTCTCCCTGCACCCTCTCTTAAATGAAGGAATTTGATCATGGTCTGTCATTTGCAATCAAAAAACACTGGACAAACACAATGTCCTCAGTCAAGGCTCAGGTCTTGAACTGAAGGGACTCTGGGGAGTTGGAGAAAGGCATGAAAGAAGTGATCAGCCCAGAACTAGAACAAGAAGAGGTAGGTACAGTTGAGGAGGTTTTGCTTGGCTACTAAAAAAACCCCAAACTGTTATTTCCCATGCATAAATTAGTTAGGGTTAGGGTTAGGGAAGGAAGCAGGGTTGTAAAAAGGAAAAAAAAATCAAAACAAAAGAAGTCCTAGAGTTTATAACTGCCAGTCTGAATTTGAGGTACCTAAAATTTTCTAAATTCCATTCTTCACATGATGAATGGCTTCACATTCTTCAGTATTTTTATGAAGTCACTAAAACTATATAATTTGTTATTCTGTAATTATGAACATTCATATCTATACTAGATACTTTTTAGTAGGTTTTGGGAAACTGAGCATAGAATTCAATTAAACCCTTTTCTAAAAGAAAAAAGATTTATTTTAGTAGCACTGCTGCTAACTTTTTAGTAACAAAGGTATAAAGAAATGGAAAGAATAGATTTCCTTCTGAAAATCACTGATCGATTGGAGGCAAAAATTCAAGAATTAATTGATAAAAAATTTTTAAATGTACATTATTTGAGTTTTTAAAGGGACAAGAATACATATTTCATTATTTTGTTTTTCTTAAAGGTTATAGAGCAGAAGTAATTAATAATTAAAATGTACTGTTCTGTTAAATCTACTTACATAAAGTTGGTTGGAGCTAAAAGAAAGAATAGCATGCATGAAAAATAGAGACACCAACAGAGGATGAGAAAGCAATAATAGAAACATCTAAGAGTGGGAGGTGCCCGTTTAGTAACTTTTTAATGTTATAGTCTTCCTGGCTATTTTGGCTAAGACATAGCATTTGGCAATTCTGAACACAAATATCAAAACTCAGTACTTGTTACTGCAATCCATTTATCTATATATGCAAAATTTATGACAAGCTCTTCCACATATAGAGAATTTAATTCTCACCTCAACTCCATGAGGTCAATATTATTATTCACCTTATTTTGCAATTGGAGGCTGAACAAAGACCTTGATGCATGCCAGCCTACCCCCAAGTTCATGTTCATGGCACCACAACCAAAGAACAAAAGGAAAACAGTAGAAAGGAGGAAGCTCTAAACCAAGGTTGCTGGAAGATAAGCATTTTTAATGCTTTACTAATATTTACCTCTGACCTTTAAAGGTCAGTCCACTTGGATATTGTCATTTGTGGGTGAAACATCAGAATGGAAAGGCAGAAAGCCACCCTGAAGAGGGGGAGAATCCAGTTAAAGATCCCTCCATGAAATCAGTAGGACAGCAAACTACAGGATGGACTGTCCTTGCAGGATGGACTGTTCTAAACCAGGCACAGCTCGCCTCGGGGCATCAGGGTCACTAGCAATTGTCTTTGCAAGTATCTGAAAACCTTATAAAGTACCTAAAACCCAAACCAGAAAACTTTGAGAAAACAAATTCCTGAACTTTACAGACACAGCAATGTCTCCTTCACACCTCTTGGGGCTAAGTAGAATAAATCAAAAAATGAATAGGCTAATACTATTCTAGCTTTGTGAAGAATAAATTCACAAAACTTTCCTAATGTCCTATTTCAGTACAGAAATAAAAATGGATAAATCATAAGGCTTTTTATTTGACCCAGAGAGCCCTCCTAACAAAATATTATGTTCCTTATTTAAGAGCAGCCTCAGGGACTGCATCTCCTAGAGTCTAAAGATGCTAAACTCTACCTGGGCACAGTGTTCTCATTTAATCAGTGAGTAAATGTGAAAGAATTGAGTATGACTCTGAGAAGAAAGAAGCGAGGAGGAGTGGGTACATGGATCAAACATTAACTGACTTCTGTGGAATGGAGAAGAGAGCAGGTAGAAAGATAATACAACCAGGGCACTGTGGGAAGTGATCAATCATTCCAATAAGCAGAATTTGAATACAGGGGAATTAGAATAGAAAGAGGCTTACTCAGGAATCACATGGAATAGCCCTGTGAAGCCATGTCTCTGAGAAATCAGCCACCTTTCTGGTTTATGTGTATTTCATTCTTCTTTTTTATTTCAGCATCTTATGTTACCATAGTTGCAGAAAGTTGAAGAAACTGAGCTGAATGTGTAAATAATACAGTAATACTAGCAGCTGTCACACTAGCATTTACTGGGCACCTTTTAGGTGCCAAGCACTGTTTCTCAGACCATGGCCCAAAAAGTAAATTAATACATGGACTGTGATTGTCCTGATGCTAAACAAGGATGACCTACTAAACAAATGAAACAGCAGTTAATAGAATGACCTTTTAAAGGTATTCCAGGGCTGTGGATGTAGCTCAGTGATAGAATGCTTCCCTAGCATGCATGAGTTCCTAAATTCAATCCTAAGCACTGAAGAAGAAAGGAAACAAACAAACAAACAAACAAACAAACAAAAAACCCACTAACTAGATTCTATTTGCTTGCAGGGCTAATAACCTTCCTCAGGGTGAATTTGAAGGCAGTCATTTTAAAAAGTAAAGAAATAATTGTCACTCAAGTTTACCATGTGATTTTAAATCTGATTGTTGGTTGCCTTACTACACATTGTGGGAACAATCAATTCAGCCATAAGCCACCTTGGACCATATGCAATCCTCCTTCTTAGTTTAAGTCCTTTGTGAATTCTGACATAGCCATATTAAAGCTTAATCCATAACCCAAGCATGCTGGTTTTAATTCCACGTGATGAAAACTGAAGGTAATTACCTTCCAAGCCTCAAAACTGGAACATTAAGACAGACTAAGAAAAATGGATGATCCATTCCATGCAAAGTAACATTTCTGATTTAGTTACAGATAGTATGAACATAGTCCCTTGACTACATAAAGCACGTAGAGTAGAAACCTAGTTATAAACTGTTTCCACAGATCTTCAAGTGGATTATGGACATAATTTAATATATCCTTTGCATTTCTCCATGGGGGGAAAGAGTAAATATCCTCTTCTTTGATTTCACTGTTCTTTCAACCTTGCTAACCTCTCTTTTCCATTAGATTCCACTAAGTAACGTTTCAAATTCACTTCTGCCCTTTTTAATGTACCAGAGGGCAAAAGAATGAAAAATGGAAGTTTAATGATATAGTTTATACACACTAATTTTGAGCAAATTTCCAAACTGCCCAGCTTTCAAATTAAAGAATTCACCCTCTTCCTCAAAATATCCATGTGACAGACAAATCCTGAGGTGCCCCCAGTGATCCCTACCCTCCTAGTATTCATACCTTTACTTAACTCCTTCTCCTTGAGTATGGTTGGGACATAGGACTTGCTTCCAACAACCAGCTATGCAAAGTTCCATCTTGGTAACAGATATAGTAGAAATTTACCCTACTGGCTTAATTAAGTAGCCATGTGAAGAAACCCATGTAACAATGGACTGCAGCCTAAACAACAGTCAGTAAGAACCTAAAGTCCTTAATTTCACAACAGTGAGTTCTGCCAACAGCCTTAGTGAGCCTGGAAATAGATTCTCCCCTAGCTGAATTTGCAGACTCAAATCACAGCTTAGGTAATACCTTGATCATAATCTTATGAGACCCAGAGCAAAAAAAAAAAAAAACAAAAAAAAAAAAACCAGTTTATCTGTGCTGGACTCCTCACCCACAGAAACTGTGAGATGGTAAATGTGTATTGTTTCAAGATGCTACATTTGTGGTTGTTACACAGCAGTGTAAAATGGATGCAGTTACCAGCACAATAATTCATGAAAAATGAAAATCAACATGGGAATTTGATAATGCTGACCAACTACAATATGTGCAAAAAGGGTGGTAAGAAAAGCCAATTTGATGTGTGCCAAGAGTTTCTTTCTCAACTATTCACACACAGTAATAATAATAACAACAACAACAATAATAACTTCTAGCTCTGCCAGAGCATGTTATTCCACATACTGATATGTAATTCTCCTTAAAAATTTGCTATTGTTAAAACAGAGTTAAGAGAAACTTCTTTTTTAAATATAGAAATAAAATGTATTCATTATGCCCCAGTAAATGAGCTTGCCTCTATGCATATTTTAACAATATAATATTTGCATGCTTTTTTTTGAGATTTTAATATTATTTTTTTATTTTTTTAAGACTTATGAATTGTTTATTTCTGGAGTTTTCTTTTTTTAAAATTTTATTATTAGTTGTTCAAAACATTACATAGTTCTTGACATATCATATTTCATACATTCGATTCAAGTGGGTTATGAACTCCCATTTTTACCCCATATACAGATTGCAGAATCACATCAGTTAAACATCCACTTTTTTACATATTGCCATACTAATGTCTGTTGTGTTGTTATACAAAATTACATATATTAGGAAGTGAGGGGAAAGGGAAAAAAACAAGGGGGAGAAATGAATTACAGTAGATGGGGTAGAGAGAGAAGATGGGAGGGGAGGGGAGGGGGATAGTAGAGGATAGGAAAGACAGCAGAACACAACAGACACTATTTGCATGTTTTTAAAGATCCATTGGACATCTGGGTAGAAAACAGCAGCTTAATAAGGATTAAAAGCACACCAGGAGCACTTTTGCTCATTTGTTGCTTTTGCTTTTCTTTCCTAGCTTTTGCCCTGGTCTCCTTGGGCTGATAAGGTCTTGAGCTGTTATGCATCACAATTCCCTTGATAAGTCCTATGGCATTTATCTTTGAAAGGGGGAAAAAAAAAAAGAAAGCCTATTTTTAGACCCATTCCTGTGGCATGAAACCCTCATAAATCATTCTCTACTCTTCCCTCTACCCTTGATGTTACCTTGGCAATTTTACAAGTATCCTGTTTCTGCTTTATTGGGCATCTGGCTCTGCTGAGGAACAGAGCTGAGAACATCCTTTCTTTCTTTCCTCAACTGTGAACTGAGAAACTGTACTTGGTGCAAACTATACAGGTGTGAACAATACAATGTTCAAGCTTCATGTCGCCTATGTTTTGCTGGAGGCAGGCATCTGCAGTCCTTCCCTGTCATCATGAAGGACTGACCAAAGATTGGTGGACACAAGCCTTAACAGTCCTCAAGGACACCTGAAACATGTCAGATTACCTATTCCCTTTTATTTACAAGTAAGCTGATAATGAGGAACTCTATCCTGGTTAAGGATAGGAACAAGGCCTCTCTGTGTCTCATACTTTCAATCATTTATGTTTTGATTTAGGGTTGAAGACAATTTTATGAAATTTTTGTTTCTCATAAATTATTGAACATGGGAGAAAAAAAACTACAAAAATCTGTCTCTATGGAGGGAAAACCTTCCCATAATTATACTGCAGAATGAGAGAGAGAAATCTTGCCAGGATAATGTACTCTGGGCACTGGGCACTTCTAGTCTACAAGCAGTCACACCAATTCTTCAATACCCAGCACAGAACCCGCACCAAAGAAGTACTCAGTTTTTGATGACTGCACAGGGACAGAGTTCTAGGTGAGCAAATCATAGCAACCACTTCCTTGACCTCTGATATAAACTTCATATGGAAATATAAACCTGGCAAAACTAAAAATTTCTGATGATAGAGACCTTTCTTTTGATGTGTGTGTGTGTGTGTGTGTGTTTATCCCCAAGGTGCAGTGTGAAATGCATATTAGGTAGACTCACTACTACTGCTTATGCATAAATAGAGAAGGAGGAATGGAGCTGAGAACATTCTTTAAATACTTTATGTTATCTTCATACAGCAAGACCTTGGCTATGCAGAACCCTTGGAAATTAGTCATTTGGGATAGTTAAGAATTTATCCTATTAAACACCAAAGATACATTTCTTTTTAAAGCAATTTTATAAGAATATCTTTTTAAAATACATTACATAAATGACTGCAACCTTAAACAGAATATCTTGAACATGTTTACATCTTTAATTGGTAACTCTAACCCCTCCTACCACCCCCATAGTATTGGGGATTAAACCCAGGAGTACTTCACCACTGAGCTTCATCCATAGCCCTTTTTAATGTTTATTTTGAGACAGGATCTTGCTAAATTAGCGAGGTTAGCCTGAAACTTGAGATCCTTCTGCCTCAGTCTCCAGAGGTACTGGGATTACAGGCATGCGTCACTGCACCCTCCTTAATTAATAACTCTTAAGTCATCTAAATGAATACAAACTTGGTACTGTGCTAGCAAGCAGCTATGTTTTCAAAACCTGTTGATGTACTCTAGGCTATTTCCCTCCAGAACTAAGTGATCCCAGACAGATGTGCTTTTTGAGTCTTTTCACACTACTTTTTGTTATCTGAGTTGCTAATCAAGTATTAGCTATTATTTTTTGTTGCATTTCCACTTTCAACTGCTTTCTCTCCTTACTATGTTACTTAAAACCTGCTGCACTTTCAAGGACTCTGGTCATCAAAAGATATTTATATGTCAGACACTGTAAAATACTGGTGATATAAAGGTGTAAAATACCTAATCTTTGTCCTCAAGGAGCTCTGGGTTTTGTGGGAGATACAGAGATGAAGACAAATTAACAGGCACTTATGAGTGTTGCTCTGGAAAGATAGAGTCAGTATTCCACTTAACAGCCAGAGGCAGGGTGGGAGACAGAAGTCCATCAAGGAATGTTCCTTTCAGATGGACACCAAGCAGTTTCAAAAAAAAATATGCACTGGAACTATGTAAAATAAGAGCATCAGTGGATAATAAAAATGAAGTGCTCCTAGTGCTGAGTCTCTGACGTGTAACTGCACATGCTGCACATGTTGGCCTCCGTTGTTGTTGTTGTTCTTACTTTGTGCTTGGTGTTCTATAGAGTTGAAATGACAGATTGCCGAGTTCTTGAAAAGCTAGATTTCACTGGAATAAATTACAATATGTGTGCTTCTAGAATGGATATAGAAAGCATATAAAAAAACACTCTCGGCTGGAGTATCCAAGAGGCTCGGCATGGCATCAGTGGTGCAAAATGTGCTGGCAGTTTCCCATAGACTTGAGAGGAATTTGATCACTAGGTTATCATTTTTTCCTCCTTTACTGGAAGTTACACAGAATAGCATTATAGAGATTTTCTTGGTTGGATTTAGGAAGATGACTTCTGCAAAGCTGAATGCAGAAATTCATTGCTTAATGTGCTGGAACAGAGATGACTACCTAAGAGTTCAAAATACTGGAAGCATTTTGCATGGAAATGGCTAAGTAAGGATAATAACAATAATGAAAATAATTAAATAACCAACAATATTCATAAACATCTCTCTATATATATTCTTTTTGGGGTCAGAGGGTACTGGTGACTGAACCCAGGGTCTCTTTATCACTGAGCTATATCCCCCAATCCTTTTTATTTTGAGATATGGTCTCACTAAGTTGCTAAGATTGGCCTTGAATTGTGATCCTCCCACCTCAGCCTCCTAAGTCACTGAAGTTATAGGAGTATGTCAACTTGCTCAGCAATAAAAGTTCTACATTTATTAATATTAGCTAGTTCATTAAATTATCCAAAATCTACTTAGCTTATAAAAATTAAAAGACAAGGGCTGTGGTTTTGGCTCTGCCTAGCAATGTAGCTAGGTTCTATCTCCACCACCAAAAGAAAAAAGAAAAAAAAGTATTAGATAGAGGTGGGGATGTGGCTCAAGCGGCAGCGTGCTCGCCTGGCATGCGTGTGGCCCAGGTTCAATCCTCAGCACCACAAACAAACAAAGATGTTGTGTCCGCTGAAAAACTAAAAAATATAAATATTAAAATTCTCTCTCTCTCTCTCTCTCTCTCTCTCTCTCTCTCTCTCTCTCTCTAAAAAAAGGATAAGATAATTAACTAGACCCTGGGGGCAGGATACAAGACGGTAATGAGATCTACCTTCTGTTTGAGAGGGTAAGTAAGATGCCCACATAAATAACAAGGCAAGAATATGGCACAGATAGGTACAAATAAAATGTAGAGGAAGCAAATATTACTTCCATCTAGGTGAATCAGAGAAGGCTTATGGATGGAATATTCTTCCTTCTAAGCTCTGAAATAAGAATAGTCTTTGAACTTGAGATTGGAAGGAGAAAAGAGAAGGCATGGCCTCCAGGTAAATAATACAGCATACACAAATATATCAAGTTAGAGAACAGGGTGGATGAGACTCAGTGGAAGAGAACACTAGCTCAAATGCCAGGCAAAGAAAAGTGGACTTAATGTAGCAGACAATGAGGAGCTACTCTCCATTTGTGAACAGAACCATAACTAAGACAGATGTGTCTGGTAGTAATAGAGTAGTTTATAAAATGGGCACTTTAGGAATTATTTCAAAAGGAGTTCCCAGAGTGGGGAGTTGGGCATATCAGACTTTGCAGGGGTAAATTCAACAGGATGTGGCTCTTGACCATATGAGATCAAGAGTCTGGAGAATGTTGGTAAAATGTGGCCATGGTCAAACTGCCAGAGATTAGACATAGTGAGTAGTGGCAAAAGAACTAACTGCATAGGTTATTTCTACAGGAAGTCTGCAGGAAAGAAGAGAGTTAATCATAAAGTATGTCTTCAGTTAAAAGAAATGCATCAAATGAGTTGGTAAATGAATTATGAATAAAACTCAAACCTTCACACCACTGAAACAAGGATAGCCCTTCAAAGAAATATAACAGTGGTTCATTCTCATGCCAAACTTTTTTAAAGATACATGTTTAACCACTAGAAACATGTCAATTGTCTCTGAAATTCTTCTTATACCTGCCTTTAAGAAAAACTAAAACATAATGAAGCACTTTAATTGACTTGATTTTTTAATCTGACTATTACACATTTATATATTCCTGTTTTAACAGCTGGGATTACATGACAAAACAAAAATAACTTTTTTCCAAAGTGTCTGTTCTGATTTTTGTATTTTCTATTAGTTTACTTGCTTTGTTTTGAAACCCTCTGCTAACAGCTGAAGATTTTGCCTCAAAAGAAGATATTCTAGTCCAGAGAAGCAACTGCAGGCCATAGGATAGTAAAATTCAGATGTGATTCTAAGTCTGTTTTTACTTTTCATTACCTTCTCCAAAGTTCAAAGACTAATTTCTCTTCTAGAAGAACACTGTCCCACAAAGGGAGGCCTGCTGGGAACCACATTAAAGCCATCTCCCTCTGGGTGAGAGTGTGCAGCACACAGAGATAAGAAGCCACAGGAGAAACCACCACACAAGCGGCTTGAACTTGTGATCAGCGGCTCAAACTGCCTGGTGTCCAAAATAAGCCCTTGGCCCCATGATTTTCAATTCTAGTAACTATATTTGGCCTTGTATTTGTACCAGAAGACAAGTTACTAGTCCAAAGAGCACCTAAAATTATCTCCCCAATTTCAAGGCTAGCAGTGAACTATTGGTGGTAAATCACAATTGCTCCTAGATTTATATAGTGTCTAATGGTGACCATTGATGGAAACTAGAGCACTGACAGTTTTGAAAGCTAATAAGCCATTTTCTAAAAATATCTTTAAAAAGATGCATCTAAATTCTAGATACTCTGTTAGCCCTAATACAAATGATACCAATCCTAATGGATGGCATTGTTCCCTCCTTAATCTCTATTTTTATTATCTCAAATGGTTTTCACACATTGTCATCCCTCATTGTGAACGATCCATTCATCCACCATGTAGAAAAAAAAGCATATAGTTAATTAATAATTTCCTAATGCATATATCTATAGAACACAGGCTGTTTTCCTCCAACTAGATCAGTTCTGGGTTAAAACCCAAGGTTATTGAAACCACAGTGGTAGGTTTGGATGAGTCAGTTAACCTTTTACCCAGAAATTCTATGCCACAAACTCAGAAGATAACTGACAAGCCATATTAGAGACAAGAATTTCCAGTGGAAGCCAAGCATCAAATTACTATTTTAAAAAAAAATTAACTTTAAAAGAAGGTAGCATGAGTGGTTTTTATCGACTCTATGAAGAATGCCATTGGTATCACATTGAATTGTATGGAACTCCCGCTCCACATACATACACATACACACACAAATTAAAAGAGCCAAAGCAATCTTGAGGAAAAAAAAAAAAACAAAAAACAAAGCCAGGGGCATTGTACTGCCTGACTTCAAAACGTAGTACAAAGCTAATATTCATCAAAACAACATGGCATTAACATAAAAACAGATATAGAGTCCAATGGAACAGAATAGAGACCTAGAAATAAAGCCATATATTTACAGCCACCTTATTTTTAAAATTATTTATTTAGTCTAATTTGTTATACATGATGGCAGAATACAATTCATTTCATATTACACATATAGAGCACAATTTTTCACTAATTATACACAAAGTATTTTCCTACCATTCGTGTCTTCATACATGTCCTTAGGGTAATGATGTCTAACTCATTCCACCATCATTCCTACCCCTAATTTTTTATGAAAACACCAAGAATATAGATTGGAGAAAAGAAAAACTCTTAAATGGTGCTGGAAAATTTACAGATAGCAGAATGAAAGTAGATTCCTATCTCTTACCAGAAAAAGTCAACTCAAAATGGATCAAAGACTTGAATGTACATCCTAAAACTATGAAACTACTAGACAAAAATATCAGGGAAATCACTTCATGACCTTGTCTGCGAAAGTTGGGTTCCCCCCACCTCCAGTACTGAGAATTGAACTCAGGGTTTCCTGCATGCTATGCTCTACCCTGAGCTGCATCTTACCCTTTTTTACTCTATTTTGAGACTAAGTCTCACTAAATTGCCCATGCTGGCCTCACATCTATTGTCTTCCTGCCTAAGCCTCCCAAGTCGCTGGAATAATTGGCACATGCCATTGCACCTGGCACCTATAAAGAGTTTTTTTTTTTATATGATCTCAAAAGTATGATTATCAAAAGCAGAAAATTGACATATGGGATGGCACCAAACTAAAAAGCTTATGCATAGCAAAGAAACAATCAAAAGAGCAAAGAGACAACCTAAAAATGGGAAAAAGTATTTGTAAATCATACATCTGTTAAAGAGTTAATACCTACACTGTTTAAGGAATTCAATTCAACAGCAAAATTTTTTTTAAAAATTAAATAATTCAATTTGAAAATGGGCAATATACCTAAACAGACATTTCTCAAAAGAAGGCATAAAAATGGCCAACAGGTATATGAAAAAAATTTTCAACATCACTAATCATCAGGGAAATGTAAATCAAAACCACAGTGAAACAACATCTCACCTGATTCAAAATAGCCATTATCAAAAAGACAAAAAATAACATGTCTGGGACATGATTCAGACAAAGGGGAACCTCTACACTTTGGTGGAGATGTACATAAATATAACCACTATGTGGGTGGGACTGTAGTTCAGTGGAAGAGTGCTTGCCTAGCTTTGTGTAAGGAACTGGGTTTGAGTCTCAGTACCACATACAAATAAATAAAATAAAGGTCCATCAACAACTAAAAAATATTTTTAAAATATTTAAAAAATAGACTGGGGATATAGCTCAGTTGGTAGAGTGCTTGCCTCACATGTACAAGGCCCTGGGTTCAATCCCCAGCCCCACCAAAAAAAAAAAAAAAAAAAAAAAAAAAAGAAGAAGGAAAAATAAATGAATGAAAATATATATATATATATATATATATATATATATATATATATATATGGAGTTTCCTCAAAAAATTAGAACTACCACTGTAGCTCAGTGATAGAATGCTTTCATAGCATTCATGAGGCCCTGGGTTCAATTCCTAGCATTCAAAAAAAAAAAAAAAAATGTCATGGTGGGAATGAAGCTCAGAGGTAGAGCACTTGCCTAGAATATGTCAGGCCCCAAATTCAATTCCCATCACTGCAAATAATAAAAAAGAAAAATATAGATCTATCATATGTGCTACTAATCCACTAGGCATATATTCAAGGACATGAAATCAGTATGTCAAAGTGACACCTGCATTCCCATATTCACTGCACACTATTTACAAGAAATGGAATCAATGCAAGTGTCTCTAGACTGATGAATGGATAATGAAATGTGATATATATACATATATCACATACATATACATACATATACATACACATACATACAATGGAACATTATTTGGCTGTAAAAACTGATGCAATCCTATCATTTGCAACAAAAGGGATAAATCCAGAGGACAAAATGTTGAGTGAAATAAGTCAAGCATGGAAAGACAAATCCCACACTACCTCACTTATATGTGGAATCTAAAAAGTAGATATCATAAAATTTCAGAGTAGAATGGTGGTTACCAAAGGATATGGAGAGAAGGAGGGGAGAGGAAAGGAGAAAGGATGGGCAATGAGTCCTAAGTGACAGATAGGAGAAATAAGCTCTGGTGTGCTATTGCACAGTATGGTGACTATATATAATGATAATGTACTATATATTTTTAAAAAGACTATTCAATGTTTTCCCCATAAAGAAAAAATAGGTATTTGAGGAAATAGCTAAGCTTAACCTGATTTGAACACCATGCAACATGCACAAGTATCAAAATATTGCAAAATACCTCACAGATATGCATAATTTTATGTGTCAATTTCATATTTATAAATAAAATAACTCAATTTAAAATTTTCAAATATTTAATAGGGAAACAGGATTGCTTTTCAAGGTCATTTCCCAAAAACCATTTAAATACAGAAAAATGTTTAAAAATTATTCTTCCCCACTGCATTTCCACCAAAAAAAGAAAAACCATCACACACAGCACTCCTACTGATGATCTATATAGGCTAAATTTTTCTTAGATATGGTTGTTAGTACAAGTGACTTAGGAGGCTGAGATAGGAGGATCACAAGTTCAAAGTCATTTAGAGAGGTCCCTAAGCAACTTAGCAAGATCCTATCTCAAAATAAAAAATAAAAAGGGCTAGGAATATGGCTCAGTGGTTAAGAACCTTTTGGTTTAATCCTGGTACAAAAAAAAAAAAAGTTGCTACTATAAAATCATGAAATCTAATAGATACAGAGATTAAAGTGCCAAGAAATATATAACATGATTACTTACTTACAAATCATGTAAGTGATTTGCAAAAAAAGCCACCTTCGATATAATTCAGATAAACAAAGCATACATTGTGAGACAAGACATGACTAATATTTACTGAGCATCTATAGAGTTCCATTATGTGTCAGATCCTATTTTACATGTTTGAAATATATTCTTCATCATTTGATCTCCAATACAGCCCTGTAAATTTATCATGATTACCTACACTTACAAGAATGAAATTAAAGCATATTAAGCTAAAAGTCACATGACAGTTTTATTTTATATGTTGAGACAGGGTCTTGTTAAGTTGCTTAGGGGGACTCATTAAGTTGCTGAAAGGATGGAAACTTGATTTGAACATAGTTCTGCCTAGCCCCAAAGCCTGTACTTTTTCTTTTTTCCCCTAGACAAGTCTTTCTTTTGAGTGTATTTGAAGAGAGAAAACAAAAATGCCCAAGTTTCAGATTTGCTGTTGGAGATTCCCAATGTTCAATACCTCTTTTGAAATGACAATCTGGTACTTTAAGGCCAGGCTCTGTGCCTGGGTTCAGGGAACCCCCTGGAGTCTGAAAACAAGGGGCTGTCCCAAACCACAGCTTCAGTCTTGGGGCATGCAGTCCTTGCAATGACTTCCTCCTGAGAAGGGGGCAGGTTTAGAGGCTAATTACTGAGCCATGTTATTACCACACAAACCTCAAGCAGATGACTGTGACTCTCCCTCCGGGCTATCATTCATTTAGTAATGAAAGATGATGTCTATACATTCTGATGTTCATTTCTATTCTGCTATTCACTTATCTTACTATGTGTCAAGATAAAATCCAGGCCTGCACATGGACAGGCAGAACTATTTATCAGGACTTAATGCAGACATTGTAAGCTCTGGTTCCTTTCTCTGATTCTTTGTTAAACACCACTCATTCTTCTTTATTTAAAATTATCATGTGAACACGTTCTAATGCCATTTAATATACTCATAAAGCAAGATTTTTAACAATAATATTCCCTCTTGAAGATTTTATGTAATTTATGTAACCACTTCTGTTATTGGAAATTTAGGTTGTTTCTAACTTTTCGGATTTTTCCAATGCTATTATAAATGACAGTGACCAACCTTGTATTTAATGCTTTCATGGCATCTCAAATTATTTTCTTCAATTGGATTCTTAGAAATTATATCAATGAGTCAGTGGCTACAAGCATTTTAAAGTCTCAATTCATATCATCAGAACAGTTGTGCCACTGTCTATTCCAGCAGTGTTTGAGAGTGCCAGCTTCCTCAAAATGAGAAATTATTGACCCAAAGTAGGAAAAAAGAGAAAAGGGAGGGAGTGAGAGAAGACAAGACGGGAAGAAGGGAAGGTATTTCTTTAATTACTAGCTAGACTAAAATTTTTCATATTTACTTTCCCTGGTTTTTGCTCTCTAGAGAACTACTGATTCATGATTTATTTGCCTATTTTTTCTATTGGAATGTCACTGATCTATGAAAATATTTTCCTTGGTAAGTATGTTAACCTCTTATGAGTCAGAGTTGGTGTAATTTTCTCTAGGTTGTCTTTTCGTTTTCTTCCTGAGTTTTATTTTCAGAATTTGAACAGAACATTCTATATAAAACAGGGAGGAGAACATTACTCGAAGAAAACCACTAGGTTCAATTTGCTAGAAATAAAATGTGTTGCAATGTTCCTTTCTGCCTTCTAGCTATCTTAATGCAAAAAGTGGAAGGGACAGTAAGTATCTGATGATGTGCTGAAAAACAAGACAAAATACACGAGTTCTGCAATGCTCTCAGCAACTGTCTAGCAAATAGTGCTCACACATGTGCAAACCAGGAACACTGTTCATTACAGCAGGGAGGAGAGGAGAGGCATGTCATTACATGAGGTGGCATGACTACTTGTTTAAATGCCTTCTGAAAAGTGAAAATCAGACAGGCACAGAACATAGACACCATTAAAATGAGATATTTCTCAGACTTCCTCACAGGCAAAACCAGATTTGGAAACAAGAAAAATGTAACATGAGACACACCAACAGCTGCAGAGAAAAGAAAACAGGGCCCTAGCTGCAGAAAAGAAATATCAGGGAAAAAAACACTTGTGAACCACTGGGGAAGAGAACATTTTTAACATAAAATCTACCTGTTTTAAGTATGAAATAACCTGTTTCTCTCCTATCACAAAGCACTAATGATTTGACATCCCCCCATTATAGAACGCCCCCCTTTATTCTTTTTCTTGCACAGAATTGGTATGTACCTGCCTCTTATTTTCTGACTATCTTAGGAACCATCATCATGAATGACATATGCATTACACAGATGGACACACCCAAATGAAAGAGAATTGGAACCTACTATTAGAAAACCAGGATTAGGGGGTGGGGGGAATGATGACTGAAAATTAATTTGCTCCTATCACTTTTGATAAAGTAAAAACACAAGATATATTTTTATTCCCACCAAATCAGAAAATGACATACCACGGTTTCTGAAAATTACAAAAACTTTTATATCTGCAATTTTTAAATGGCTAATAATTTACAATGGCACTGAAACTTGATTTCCTCCCATAAACAATAATAATAAAAACTGACAGTAAATATTAATGGAAACTTCAAAAAATAACCACCAATGTGTTAAATGCTTTATATTCATTGTCTTTATTAATTTTCACAACGTTATAAATGGTATTTCATGCCCATTTTTATAGATAAGGATAGTGAAATTTAGATCACTCAAATCACTGGGCCCAGCTGTGCTTGCCTGTTGTATTCTCAGAAATTTCAGAGACTGAAGTGGATCACAACTTTGAGGCCACACTTGGCAATTTAGGGAAATCCTGTCTCAAAATTGAAAAAGGCTGAGTGTGTAGCTCAGTGGAAGTGTGGCCCTGGGTTCAAACAAACAAGCAACAACAAATACACTCAAGTCACTTGTACGAAGGCATAGAGCTGAAAAGTGGCAACCCCAGGATATAAATTCAGGCACAAGTGGCTCTGACACCTGAGTTTCTAAGTGCTGTCTAAAGGCTTCTTCCACTGGCTGGATCCCACAGTAGCTATCAGCACAAATATGTATTCACAGATGTGTCCAGCTGGATGATTCCTTTCCATCTGTCCTTCCCTCAGCAGTTCAATCCTCCTTTCTCTTACCTGGGTGATCACACCCCCAACCTGTCATCTTTGATGCCCTCTCCCAGAACTCAGTGTAACCCATCCTCGACACTGCCACCTTCAGCAGCTTCCTAACACAGAAACTTATGCACACCATAAGTGTACCTAAGGTATATTTTTGAAACTAATTCTCAAAGACAATATCATTCCTTTGGTCTTTGGAGATATTAGCAAAATCTCTAGATTTTGTAACCTGTGCTTAAACTAAATTTATGACATAGTGACATGGCAGAAACTACCATTTCTGCAGCTGAATTTAGAATCTCACACTCAAATTTTTGGTGGTGTGTGTGTTGCTACAAACCCAGAGCCTTGGGACATTATGAATCCACCATTGAGTTACACTCCCAGACCCTAGTATTTGGAAGTTTATGATGTTTTGCCAAAAGGTTATCACCTCAACATACATTCTCAAATAATTCTTCAGCTTCCTTTTTTCCATTTATTATTATTCACCTATTACTATTATTTATTAATAAAGAGAAGATGGAGGAGGAAACAAGGCCAGGAATCTGGCACTCAATAACCTGTTTTACTGTGCTGCCTTGATATGCTTACAAAGAAATCTCCACACCTGGCCTAATTTGTGTGCTGAGCCAAAAACAAACACCTTTTTTCTTTGTTTCTTGAGAGTTGAGTTGAGGGAATACACCTCCTTACATGCATATAATAGATAAGTCAATACATAATGTTATATAATCACATATAATGGGTAAAATATATATACCCCATACTCTTTGCTGAGTATTTTATATGTAATAGCCTTAATTTCTTAACAAGGTTGGGCATTTCCCTATTTCTATACTTATTTTGATCCCTCCATGGATCTTATTAAAATAGTAAAATAATAATGATAATGGAAGCTATCAATAAATAGTTGATAAATTCCTAACTTTATAACTTTTGTGCTGAAATATATCCCATCATTATATGTATGTGGTATTACAAATAGAGTAAGTGAATATTTAAACCAACATGCCAGATTCATCTTCAGGGATCAGTAAATTCCAACTTACAGGCAAAATACAGTCTGCTGCCTGTGTTAGTAAATAAAGTTTTATAAACATAGCTATGCTCCTTAGTTTATGTGATTCTATGGTTTTATTCATGCTAAAACAGCAGAATTAAATAGTTGTGACAGTAACTGTATGGCGTGCAAAAGCTAAAGATGTTTACCATCTGGCCCTTTAGAGAGAGTTTGCTTACCCCTGGTTTACATTAAATAAAAGCAGAGCATCTCTAGTATTTTCTAATAAGGAACCTCTTAACATAGGGAAAATAAGTATGCATTCATATGGGGTGTTATGAGTCCTGTTTTGAAAGCAGAGTTAAATAACCATTTGTCCACCTTCAACCCTGCTGGGAATACATCTGTATTCCAATGATGCTGCCATTCTTCAAAAAATTTTAAATTTGGAGTGGCAGCCTGATACACTCTCTTTTCAATATTCTCAACTCTGATAAATATTAGTACTTCAAAGGAAGACTTTATTTTTGGTAACATAAAAATATTTTAAATGGCCCAAACTAGACACCAGCAGTGTTATCAAATTGGGTATTTCTGGGTTTTGTCACAAACTATGATTTTATATTAATGATGCTGTTATTATTATATAACTTGTGAAATGACTCAGACATTAACTGTGATGTTAAGTTTGTGTGTCAACTTGTCTAGGCTACAGTCCTGTTAATTTAATCAATAGTAAGTATTGTGTGAAGGTATTCTGTAGATGTGCTTAAAGTACACAATCAATTGACTTTAAAACTGTCCTAGACACTCTGGGGGAGCCTGACAGAGATTTCACCTGCCCATAAGTTTCACCTTGTGCCCAAGAGTTCTATCCTGTCCTTCTTGATGGCCCGCCTTCCCCATTTCAGACTTGTATAGCCAGCCCCTACAATCATGTAAGTCAACTCCTCTCTCTCTCTACCTGAATATGTGTGTGTGAACATATATATTATTATATATTTTATTTTTTAATTTATGGTTTTTTATGGTTTGACAGGCTGAAAGAAAGGAGACAGAGATACAGATATAGATATAGAAATATTCTACAGGTTTTGTTTCTCCAGTGGATTTCTGATATACCAAGTCTGAAAATATTTCAAAATTAATTTTAGTTATCCTGCTACAAACATCATTTTAGAGAATACCAATCCGTTGGACAAACAGAACTACCTAGAAATGAAACTCATTACCTTGTGGTCATATTGCTGTATTGTCACTGCTATTACATCCAGATTCATTTTTTTCAGCATGTCAAATCATAAATTAAAAAATAAAATCAAGCTAAACAAAAACTACTTGAAATTATAGAGTGCTGAAGGGTTATCTATATTATAAAAGATTTTAGGTCTCAGATAAGGTATAGTAAGTAGCAAGAAGATGAAGGAACTGATTCAAACCTCCACCACAGCTCTGTGCCAAATCACATTTAAAGTAATTTATATAAAATATTGAAGTCTAAAGGAAATTATTAATATCCTGAAATGTTTAATAAATTGTAGAGAGATGTCCAAATATTTCCACAATTCATTAAAATTGAAACACTCTTGGGCTAGGGATGTGGCTTGGTGGTACTGCACTAGCCTGGCGTGCATAAGGTCCTGCGTTTAATCCCCAACACTGCTAAACAAATGCTAAATTGCAACACTCAGATATGCCACGTACAGATTATTATCCTGGACTTAATGAGAATTAATAAGAATGGCATCTTCTATGGGCTCACTAAATAGCAGCTGTTATTTTATTCTGATCATTCAATTATTGCTTTAATCTACACTTGAGATAGTAACTTTTACATTTTTCAAATTATGATCATTTTGGCTATTATTTTGAAACAAAACAACTAATTTACTTTCTCTTCCTAGAGTGAGGTCTGCTAAAAACAATAAAGAAATTTGAGACATCCTTGGATGTCATCATACAATCCATAAATGTGGACTTGACTGGTTTTCTTGGGAGGGGGGCGGTCTGTTTATTTGTTTGGTACTTGGGATTGAACCCAGAGACACTCTACCACTGAGCTCCATCCTCAGTCCTTTTTTTAATTTTATTGAGACAGCATCTTGCTAAGCTGCTGAGGTTGGCCTTGAATTGGGGATCCCCCTGCCTCAATCTCCTGATTCATCGGGATTAGAGGCATGTACCACCACACCTGGCATACGTTTTTCACTATGGATTTGCATTTTGGTGTAACATGCATACTTCAAACAATGGATATTAATGACATAAGTAAAAGTGGTATTAAAATATGCACAACAGGCTTCCTCTCTGTAAATATGGTGATGTATTTTACAGTATTCAAACACTTTAAAACCAGAGTGCGTAAGGCTAAGATGTTACCTATTTAAAGTAAAATGCTGAATTTGGAATTTCTGATTTTGCTTGCTAAAGTCATTCTAAAAATCTGATGAGATCTTGTTCATCTTCTTATCAATCCCACAATTATGTACATAAAAACTGAGCACATTTTCACTGTTGTTTAAAAATCATGCACATCTAGGAATTAATTCTAAGTAGATAATACGGACACGTACAACTTTTTATCTTCCAAGACATTTAGCAAAATATATCTATAAATATATTATTTGTAATAGCAAAAAACCAAAAAGCTACATATCTAAAAAGGAAAGTAGTTAAATATTACATAGGTATACATAATAGAATAATATGCAGCCAGTAAAAATCAAATTGCAAATCGCATAAGAAAATGATCACCTAATTTTAACTTAAAAACTACATAACTATCTGTACTTGGTACATAAACAGTTTCTGCAGCATAGCACAGAAAGAATTATATATATATACACATTATATATTATATATACATATGCATACATATATATATACACACATACATTATATATATATTAAGCATTTCAGTAATGAAAAGTGATTTTTATTTTATTTCATTTTGAACCTTAAATTTTCTACTACATGTGGTAGTAGTTTTTTTGTTTGGTTTGGTTTGGTTTGATCCTGGGGATTAGGTCTTGCCTAGTTGCAGAGGTTGGCCTCAAATTTGCAATCCTCCTGCCTCAGCCTTCCAAGTCACTAAGAGTATAAGAATGTACCACCACACCTAACAGTGATACTATTTTTAATTAGGGGAGAAATGGTTTTAAAAGCATAAAATAAAACTAGAAACTAGAAAGTATTTATCTTTGAAGAACACGATTACATTTTATAATTTTTTACATTCTTTAGTCTCAATTTTTTTGCATGCACATATTATTTATTTTTACTTAATAACTGTCACATGCTATTTTTTACTTCAATAAATAAGTCATATTCTCCTTTTTTGTTTGTTTGTTTTTTTCCTTTTTCTTTGTGCACCACTGGAGACTGCAAACTCCAGATAAACTCAGGGACTCAGCTAGGCAAGCACTCTACCACTAAGTAACATCCCCCCTTTCTTTTGAGACAAGAATCTCACTAAATTGCCCAGGCTACCCTCAAACTTGTAATCTTCATGCTTCTGCTATTCCAGTAGTTAGTGATTATAAGCCTGTACCACCAGCCCAGCTTAACAAATCATTTTCTAAAGCAGGAATTTAGAGAATTTTTTAAAAGATTTCAAAAATAAATAAATAAGAAAAAGAAACAAAACAAAAAGAAACAATTAAAATTTTTACAATAAATAAAATATTTCAATTTATTTAAGTTTAACACAAGATATTTTTTAAAAGTTGGTAGAATAATACCAACAGAAAAACAATACCTTCCTATCTCTTTTTCCATATCTTTTATTGGGCATTATAGTTGTACATACTGGTAGGATTTGTTGTTACACATTATACATGCATACAATAAAACAATATAATTTGGCTAATATAATTCCCAGTATTTCCCTTCTCCTTCCCTTCCTCTCTCCTCCTCCTGTCTCTTTCCTCTACTCCACTGATTTTCTTGAGATTCCCTACCGCTACCTTTGTTTTCCTTTTTCCTTTCTAACTTCCACATGAGAGAAAACATATAATCCTTGACCTTCAGAGTTTCACTTAACATAATGTTCTTAAGATTCATCCATTTTCCTGCAAATAGCATAATTCCATTCTTTATGCTGAATAAAATTCCATTGTGTATATACACCACATTTTCTTTATCCATTCATCCATAGATGGACACCTAGGCTGGTTCCATAGTTTTGCTACAGTGAATCATGCTGAAAACCCTTCTATCTTAAGAAGTTTATCTAAGGAAACTAAAGAGAAAAAAAAAATATATATATATATACATATATATATACATATATATATATACATATATATATATATATATGTATATATATATATATCGTGTGTGTGTATCTGAATTCTACTTTTAGAAAAATGGTACATAAACACTGAGCAATTTTAATGTTTACAATGCTATAATCACAAAATCTTGTATGAAATTATTTATTTAATGCATTTGTGAATATATATATATATATGAATAAAACAGAGATTTATTAAAAAACATAAAAGCTGTTCTCAAGCCAGAGAAGAAAAGTCACTCAGGAAGCCAGCAACTGTGATTTATATGGCAGGATGCAAGGAACAGCATAACCATCCCAAGCACTATCATCTTCCTTCACTGTCGCAGTGGGCTGGCATCATGTGTTAATTGCTGTATTACAGCTGATTATAAGGCAAATGAAACAGTAAGAGAGAATTCACCCTGAACAATTCACTAGGAGAGTGGACACTGATTGTCTTGAAATGTTTGCATATACTAATTCAAACTTCATTGCCCATAAAGACATTCATGCAAACACGACCCTTTGTTCTATTCTCTTTCAAGCTTTATAACAGTAGGACTGAAGCTGATGGAGAGCACGGATCTTGGTACCATGTAGCTGCCATTCAGCTCCTGCTGAGCATTAATTTCTAACCCTCACCCTGCATTCTAAGCAGCATTAAACTATTGCATAGTAACAAATTGATAACTACATAATGTTTGCATTAGAAAGAATGAAAGTGGCATGGTAACTTGGATTCACAATATTTATATGATAACTCAATAAATACATTTAATTTGTGACACCAGATGGCTGGATTAATTAACACATCTAAATCAGGAATATTCCCTAAAACTAAGGTTGTAAATCCATGATTATTGTGTTGAAATTCTTAACTTTTTCTATTCTATTTTTAAGCCACTGAAATGCCCTGCAGCATCTTCTCAACATCAACGAGCTACAAACTCTGTGTCAGTGTTGTATAACACTATTAAATTAACACTATAACTGGCTATAGCTAAGAATTCTTCACTTTATGGTTCAATTCCTTATAGCTACACTGATTCCTAGAACATTTCTAGGCGTCATTCATACTCTTGCTTGAACCCACAGTTTTCTATCTCTGGGTCAATTTTTCTTCCAAGTATAAACTGAGGGATCTATACTATTAGGTCCTTTTCAGCTCTAAGATAAATGACCAAACCTCTAGTGACAAATTAGTACAGGATTAAAGCTAAAAATCTACACTTTTACAACTCATATCATAAAAGGCTAGTCTCACTATTAGAAATCAATGCCTTAGAAATCTTTTTTAAATTTTTTTTAGACATTGATGGACCTTTATTTTATTCATTTATTTGTATGCAGTGATGAGAATTGAACCCAGTGCCTCACAAATGCTAGGCAAGTGCTCTACCACTGAGCCACAACCTCAGCCTAACTTAGAAATCTTCATAAGAGAACTCAAACCTACAATGGTTTGAATGTCCCCTATAAAACCTAAAGTTTGATAACACGCATTTTGTTTTCTAATTTGCTGAAAATAAGGCAAAACCACATGCTGCCTATAATAATTATTACTTAATAATTATCATTTAATATTTATTTAATTTATTTAATTATTATTTAATAATTATTATTACTATCGCATATTATCCACTCTAAATGATGAAATGCCATGAGAATCTTACCTGGAGTTATTATAGCTTACATTACAATACTTTAAGCACAATGTCTACAACAGTATAAAAGAGTTGCAGAATTCCTAGTCTGACTCCTCTGGTCTGAGATAGTTCTTTAGGATCTTGAATAGATTTGTGTGCTAGCCAGACCTCAAATAGATGTATATTTGACACTTCTTTTTCTAAAGGATTTTATAGACAATAGTGAGGCAATATTTATAAATCATTCAGAATTCCATATTTTGGAATATATACACACACACACTCATTGGATTAGCTAAAGTCTGAATAATTATCAAACCCTAAATTGATAACATGGAAATGAAAAAAATCTACTTACAGTTTTGCCATGGATTTATCAAGATATTTTCTCTATCTTTGTTTGACAATCTATTTTTAAAAAGGTATGTTCTGAAATTCTCTCTTTACTTCTAAGGAGCATTAGGAGAAATATTTAATCATAAAAATCCTCTGCAATTCATGGAGCAACTGCTCCAGAAAACTCCAGGGCAGGGAGTTGCCCTTCTCTAGCTTTGTTCATATTGGCTCAGGCTTCAGCCAAGGGACAGGCTCTCTCCTGGGCAGGAGAAAGCACAGAGTGGAGGACAGCACAGAAACAACCCCACCCCAGGCTTCTCTCAGCAGGCTAAGGGAGTGGACTTCAGGGAAAACAATGGGCTGCAGAAGGAGACTGAACTTCTTAGTCTTCCAGTTAGTCCAGTCTGAGAATCTAACTGGATTAATTTGGGAGCAAAGTATTGTGTAACCCCTAATGATCAAGCTTCCTTTCCGCTCCATCTCCATCCACCTCCACCCCTTTAGATCTGTAGGTATGACTTCTATCACTGAACAAACTAAAATTGTCAGCATGATTGAGTTCAATGGACGTAAAACATATCATCAAAATAAAAAAATTATAATCTTTGAAGTATAGGTGCTTACTCATTCAAACTATGTGAAGAACACTAGTCATTTAAAATTTTTCAAGAATAGGATATATGTTAATAAATTTGCAAAGTATTTTAGAGTAATTATTTTCATCTTCATTTCTCAGAAAATTATTTAAGAAGGAGTATGAATTATTCTGACCTTATTAGTACACCATTGGTATCACCTTTACCACCAGGGGATAATTCTTAAATGTTCAGTTCCTTGGAATTGAACTAGAAAGAAGGAATTAACTGTACTCAAAAGTACTAAATTCTTCAATAACCTAAATTGTGATTCTATCGATTGTTCAGCTGCAATGCTCATTAATTTTAAATCTTTCTATGGGATTGTGCATCTGTACCAAAAAAAAAGTGCACAGGACATTATTCACCACAGCCCCTCTACTTACTGGTAAATGAACATGACACCCAACTACAGTTCAAGGTCTAAGGAGAAGCCAATCAAATCTAATTTTGCAGGGGATCTAACTCAAACACCATTGTGCATTTTGTTGACTAATGGTTCTTAAACTTTCCCTTATTTGATGTCACAATTTATAAAATTACTTATCTTTTCTTTGTACCAATCTGGGCCTGGCTATTCACAGATGTGTGTCATTTGCACTATCTTTTGTTAAACTAGTTAATAGTATGTTTGAAGGAAGGAGAAAAGTGGGCAGTTTGGATGTGGTTTTGTGTCAAAGCACTATCTATGAGGGGAAAAAGACCAGCCACCTACACTAGATATCAGGATAACTGTATATGAAAAAAAAAGGAAGTAACATCTACTACTAAATCATTAGAGCATAAATTCACAGAATAGCCAATTGAAAGTCACTAGTGTCTTTTTTCTTAATTTTAGAAAGAATTAAGATCAAAAACTTAATCTACTAATAGACTGATGAAAATTTTAACTATACTTTCACACAGTTCTTGGAATAATATTTTCTAAATTTTTAATGTCCTAAGAGAATATCACCCACATGAGATGAAAAATCTGAGGTTAGTTCCTGATTTATTCTTGGAAGCTGAGAAAGTATATATTTTCTTTGTTTATTTGCTTAACAAATACTTGTAGAGAGCTGGGCCAGGCACTGCTCTACATATTTCACAAATACTAGCTTATTGAATCCTCATAACTACCCTACTAAGTAATTACTACTATTGTCCCCATTTTACAGTTGGGGAAACAGGCACAGAAAACTTAGATGACTTACCAAAGTCAAACAACAAGACAGCAATAGAAACAGGATTTAAACCCAAGCAACTGGGATCTGGACTTTGTGCCCATAACCACGCACTGGCACTTTTCAGGATACCAGTTGCCAATATTGATTATTCAATAACTGTGGGCCTTCCTGAAGGATAAATAGATAAAAACAAAAAGCAAACAAAATACCTATTCCTGTAAAATACAATAAGGTGTTTGTATCATTTATCTGAATGGAGTTTTACGTTACCATGTCCCAAAGTTCCTGTCTCTAAGATCATACATTCCCCCCCCAAAGCAGGTCAGGTTGTATGATACAGTAGTTTGCATTTTGACCTAGATAGGGCTCAATAGCTTATAGATTTCTCCCAGTTTTTATTACTGAGGGTTTTTTTTCTTTCTTTCTTTCTTTTAGGGTGGTACTGGGGACTGAACTCAAGGATGTGGTACCACTGAGCCACACTACTATTCCTTTTTATTTTTTATCTTGAGAGGCTCTCACTAAATTGCTCAGGCTGGCCATAAACTTAGTATATGCCTAACTCAGCTCCACACATTGCTGGGATTACAGGCATGTGCTACCATGCACAGCTATTACTAAATTTCTTCTGGTCCTGCCTGCAACCCCTGTACCCACCCAGGTCTCATTCCAGTAGCTTGCTTACTGTCACATTCATTTCAGATTTGTTCTGCAGAAACTAAAGCCCAGAATCTGAGTGACTGAAGCACAGTCTTAATGCCCCCTTGGTGAGTGGAAGCACAGCTTCCAGGACTTGAGAATTGCAAGCCTGTGACTTTTGGATGTTGCCCTTTGCTTCAGACTCCTTTCTGCCCTGGTTTCTGTGTGCCCTTACTAGATCTCATGACTGCACACCACTTTGGACTCTGGAATAAGCTGACACATAACTTCATGTACATTTAAAGCTAAAGTGGCTGCCATCTCTTCCCAACTCTGGTTCCTGCCCACCAGCCTTACTCTGGTAGAAAGAATTAGCACTGCCTGGCCAGATCCCAAGAAGTGACAAATCAAACAAGCTCAATAGGTGGTAATTAAACTTCTGGCTCAAAAGCCCAGAATAGGTTGTCAATAAGACTTCTCAGTGGACCCCTGTCACTAAGCAAAGATGCAGTTTTACATTTAGTTTTAAAACTTGAACTCCCTCAAATAGGATTCTTAGAGAAAACAGTAAAGCATAAATGATGGCAAAAATAACCATTATTTCAAGAGGAAAATGGCAGTAAGTGCAAAATGGGATTCAGGGAGGACCTGGCACTTCTGAAACCAAACATCCATTACCCAATGGATCATGACAACTTTATTTTGGTTTCTGAGCTGAATAGAAATGCTAACTCAACAATGGCACATGTCTCTCTCTCTCTCTCTCTCTCTCTCTCTCTCTCTCTCTCTCTCTCTCTCTCTCTCTCTCTTCTTGCTTTTCATTCTAGTCTAGAATCTTTAAGTAAGCCATTCAGAAGAGATGAAATGACATCAACTGAGGGAGAGGGTTGAATTAGGCTTCATAAAGAGGACTTTGGTCTGCAAAATGCAGATCTCACTCACTGATTCAAGAATGTACCAATATAAATATGACCATGCCCAATCCATATGGCTATCAAATAGTAACTAGAGAAATCTAGTAAATGTGAAGTTGAAAAAACTTTCCTCCGTGAAATGAGAATTATTCTGCTTATGACATTAGTATATATGCTCTCACTTTACAACTAGAAGGCTGTTGAATTAATCACTACATGCATTAAATAAACCGTGGAAGACTATCATCCTCCTGGAAACCTCTCCTTCCTCACTGTCATGCCACTCAGGATTTCTGTTACTTTAACGACCAGCAGTAACCACAGCCATACAGACAATCAGGAGATTTTCTGGTTCACCTAAAGCAGACAATAAATTGTTACTAAAGAAAAGCAGATAGCATGGAGTTTAATATGTTCTGCCTCCAACACCTTTCTCACAGGCCAAAGGTGCCAAATGATGATTCTTGAAGAATAAGCCTTCCACGAGGCTTCCCCAGTGATAACTTTCTGAACATCTGATGATCAGATCATTATCCAGTGTGTTATTGGGTTACCCAGCTCCTCTAGCACCTAGTCACCTTGTCTATTTACCCCCAGAGTGCTCTAAAAACATTATTACTTTCTTTTTTAATACCTTTATTTAATTTATTTATTTTTATGTGATGCTGAGAATCGAACCCAGTGCCTCACAAGTGCTAGGCAAGCACTTTACCACCAAGCCACAACCCCAGCCCCCCAAAATTATTACTTTCTAAACAAACCATGACCTTAACAGGGTTGAAAAGCCCTGAATTCATCTTTATCAATCAGGTTTTCTAGGTCTTACCCTGGCATGGCCCACATGATGTCTTTTTCTTTTCTTTTCCCTGGTACTGGGGATTAAACATAGGTATACTTTACCACTGAGCTACATCCCCAGCCCTTTTTATTTTTTATTTTGAGACAGGGTATCTCTACATTATCCAGGCTGAAGATGGAATGAGATGGACATCATTACTCTAGGTACATATATGAAGACAATAATGGTGTGACTACTTTGTGAATAACCAGAGAAATGAAAAATTGTGCTCCATTTGTGTACTATGAATCAAAATGCATTCTGCTGTCATGTATAACAAATTAGAACAAATAAATAAATAAATTTAAAATAAATAAATAAATTATCCATGCTGGCCTCCATCTTCCTGCCTCAGCCTCCTCAATGCTGGTATTACAGGCACACACCTCCATGCAAGGCCGACATAGTATCTATTTTTTTTTTGGTGCTGTGATAGTGGTGATTGAACCTAGGAGTGTCTTACCCCTGAGTCATATATCTGGCCCTTTTTATTTTTTATTTTGAGATAGGGTCCCATTTGTAATCTGGAATTTGTGATCTTCCTGCCTCAGTCTCCGGAGTCACTGCGATTACAGGTATGTCATAATAACTACTATCCCACATGGTGTCTTTGAAGAACCTGTTTAAGCTGGAAAAAATCTGGGATGACCTCTTCCCAAATGGAACTCCAAGTAATGGATGTTAATTTAATTGAGGAGGAACAACTTGAGAAATACTGGGTTAAAGTTGAAACATTTTTTAGCGGAGGATGTCTCTGAGGTTTGGAGTATACTAGAACTCTCTAGGAGGAGGGTATAAGATACAATTTGTTCGTTTAAAGGTAGAACCTTTAAGATTTTTTTAAAAATTGTGGTAAAATCCACATAATACAAAATTTACCACCTTAATAATTTCTAACTATACAGTTTAGTGGTGTTAAATGCATTCATGTTGTTGTGCAATCAATCTCCAGAACTTTTTTATCTTGCAAAATGAAACTCTAAGCCCAGTAAACCACAATTCCCCATTTCCTCCTCCTACCAGCCCCTGGCAAACACTCTTAGAATATCTTTTGCAAGTAATAATTCACAAAACACACTTTGGAAAATGTTGCTTTATCACTCATAATCCATCCCCTTGTTTTACAGTTTAGAAAATGGGCCTGAAGATGTTAAGTAATTTATCTAACATCACAATTAACAGCCAGATCTAGAAGTCAGACTACCAGACTTTCAGGTTGGCTGCTTCTGACAACACTAAGAGTAGAAAGCTTCTAATTATCCAGATATTTTTTAAAATTAAATAAATAAATAAACCATGCTGGCCTCCATCTTCCTGCCTCAGCCTCCTCCTCAATTGCTGGTATTACAGGCACACACCACCACGCAAGGCCCACATAGTATCTATTTTTTTGGTGCTGTGGTAGTGGTGATTGAACCTAGGAGTGTCTTACCCCTGAGTCATATCTCTGGCCCTTTTTATTTTTTTATTTCGAGATAGGGTCCCATTTGTTATCTGGAATTTGTGATCTTCCTGCCTCTTCTAATTATCCAGATTCTATCATCATATGTTCTGAAGGTACTTGGTATCTATGAGGTCCATTTCAAAAATAGAAAAAAAGAAATTTTCCCCAAAGCCACACTAAGTCTATGATTCTCCAAACCAGAGTACCCAGAATATCAGGAAGCAACAACCTAAAACGTCAATGTCTTCCTGGAGCATCAATTTTACTTGATGGTTAGAATATTTATTCCAATTATATAAAATACATGTATGAAGATGTGAATTTGGTGTCAACATACCTTATATACATTCAGAGATATGATAAGTTATGGTATAATGGTGTATTAAGAATTGTAATGCAAAAATAAATAAATATTTTTTAAAAGAAAGGATAACAGAAATTCTGAAAAAATAAAAGAAAATTTATTCCATATTAAAAAACTCATGGATAATATTGCAGGGTAATAAAAAAATCAATCTAATTTAAAAGGATTTCAAGGGGATCTTGCTTCCATAGTGAGCTGCCTAGTGCATACATTGCTATACAGAGAGCATAAGAAGTACTAAACCGAGGGGAAGTCACAGCTCAGGAAGGCACCTCGGTAATCCATGATCCAAACTGTGCTTTCACATGCACCTGGAGGGATCAGGACAATTTCTGAAGATCTTGGTGTGCTGTCTCTTGCGCCCATAGAAGAACAAGTTAGGAGACTTTTCCAGTAATAAAAATAACCAAAGAACATAAAAAGGGGTGATATTATCTATTGCTAGACATCACATTTAGGATGAAATGGGAGAATTGGTAACAAAGAAGAAAGGTTGAATCAAACTCCTAACCTGAGGGCCCACTGCAGGACAGCATTTAAATTTCAGTAGTTTCTCTTTCTACAAATTCTACATCCATAAAACCTATAAATTTATGCTGTACACCCATCTAAATTCATCTTTGCATTGTATTTATTAAAATTTAATTACATCTAACTATATTATAATTAGGAGTGAAAAAAATGCCCCCTGTCTGAAAATTATCCACAAAGGGAAGGCACAGTCTTTTCAAAATAATTTTGCAGAGGGAGGAGGATAAGTTATTTTCCTTTTAGATCTCTAAGTTTTTAGTTTTCATCTATATGCCACTGCCAATAAAATAAACTTCAGAAATTATCAACAGATTTTCAAATAAAAAATACATAGTAATAGTATTCTTCCATTTTAGCTGTGCTCAAGCAGCTGGCCAGAAGCAGCTGGCAATCTGAGAGCAGAATGCAGCTGAAGGAAGCCAAGTACCTCCTTGACCAGCATCACGTGCCAGGGCAAGGTCTGCTTCAGCTCCACTTGGCATTTTCTTTTAACCTGCTTCAAAAGATGCCTTCTCAGAATATCTGCATCAGTATGGTAATCCTGGCACTGGGTTCTGGGTATTCATTCTTCCCCAGCTGTTCTCTGTTTCACATTCTCTAAAATCAGGCTCCCTGTGCCAAAGTGAATGGCAAAATGGCACATTAGTTAAATACACAGAGAATGAGCACCATGTAAGGTAAGAGGCATGTGTCATGAATTTTAATGTAACCCAACAATTCTAATCACTAGAATCCACTTGCTGTGATAACAGCACATGCAATAGGAGCGGTTCGCATTACATTAGTTGCTCACTGTACAAAAAGGGCTACAGTTAAACTTGGGGAAAGTTAAGATGCTCTAGTTATGGAGGGGGCCTTCATTTTTATGGTTAAAAACTCTGCATTTGCAACACTTCAAGACAGTCAATTATTTCCAGGAGCACTTGTAAGTTCTCAAAATAAATCTGGATTTGTTTTTTTTTTTTTTTTTTTTTGGTTTTTAAAATAATTTTTATTTTTTAAAAGTAAATTGTACATTACAGGAAAAACACACACACACACACACACACACACACAAGCAAAGAACAAAGTCATCCAGTCACAAGAAGCTTAGTTGGACGTGTCCCTCTAGGTTGTATGCATATATACACAATATCCCATTTTGTGTGATTGAGATTGTGGTGTGTGCTTTTCCACACATCATGAATATTCACCAATTCAAAATCCCGAAGCTACATGAGTATTTTTTGATAACCAAGAATACACTACACCAACTCAATCTGTTATCCTTTCTTGGGGACAAAAATTTCACTGAAGACAGAAATGGCAACAGGCCTCTAGATAGACATATTGGCAGAGTTACAACTAAAACAATTCATCCCCTTAATGCTCAATTTAAAATGAAACAGCAACAGAATACACCAAGCTTGTTTCATTAACAGATTTCTACTACTAAAATATTAGCAATAATGCATGTTCCCAGTGAATTAAAATATTCCTATAGTACAGCCAGAAGATGCACACACACCAGTGGATTACATCAAAATGTAAATCTTTGAGCACTTGCTTCCATCTTTCTGTGTTTCCCTGTGCCCCTCTGCTGCCAGCCTAATGAACAAGTCCTGATACACAATGCCCACAGATAAAACAATTCCATGTCCAAGATGCATCTTTTCTATCAATTATAACAAAAAGATATTTACAAGTTGGCTAATTCACTAGCACTACTTTTTATGATTCACTGTCACCTCAAGCATCTAGAAAGCTTAGATATTGTGAAATGAAGTATGAACTTTGTGCACAAAAACACAATTTACCAAAAATGTACATATAGATATATGGTTATAATCTAAACCTGTCTTCCAAATATGGAGACTTTAGCAAAGAGCACTTCCCCTCCCCCTTCCTCTTCTCCCTCTTCACCACTCCAGTGACTAAATTCAGGACTATCCCTAGCTCCAAGAGCTGGATTAACAAGGGTCACTCTCAGAAGACAGTTCTTTCTAAAAACTAACAAAAGGACATTTATATAGGGATTATTTTGCTATTGTTAACAAACTTTGAGCATTAGGACTTATCCTTTAATACCCAGCAATATTAACTAAAATGCACATATAACAATGGCTAGACAATCTGAACTAATCTAAAGGGCACCCATTGCTTCTCTATGCATACTTTCTCCTTCCCCTACCCCCGACCCCGTGAACCTTCAACCTACCCTCCAAGACATCAAGTTCAACAATTCCATTCCCCTAAATGGCAACCATTCCTAAGTAGCAACAAAACATACTTAAAGGGCATTACTTTAGCTCTCTACTTTTCCCATGTGTTGTGCACTTTTCAACATCTAGAAACACTAGATGTTCCCAACAAGGACTTAAGTTTCCAACTCTACATACAGTAGCACTGAACAAACTGCAACACTTACTTAACAAAGGCTATACTTTCAAGCAAAACTCCCCCCCACCCCTTTTTTTAAAGGCTAGAATTTGAAAGTGTCTTCCAAACAGTAACATTCTGGCCTAGAACCCTTCCCCTTCTAGTCTTATTAACCAATGGGTCAGTATATGCATCTGTAATGCTTAGAGATGACTTTTAACAAATTTCACTTTCTAACTGGTTTTAATTATAGTCTTTCCTATGAATATAACAACATGTACTCGGTGTGTTTACTAACTCTACTTTTGTCATACACTGGCAACCTCTTTAGCATCTAGATAGACTAGATGTAAATTAGGACTCATTTGTCCTTTATATACACTATTTACACAGAATAGTAAAACAAAACCCACAAATATAAGGGACAATGGTCAATTCTGCTTCACAGAAAATACACTGGTATAAAGCCCTTTATATTTTCTTTTCCTTCTTCCTCCCTGAACCAGCACAGATATAATATGTACTGTTCAGAGAAGTGTTTTGATCATTCCATTTCCAAAAGACAGTTATTTCCTCATGAATTTTAAAAAAAGATATATAACAAAATGTTTTATTTACTACCTCTACTTTTAACATACTTTGTGCACTTCTAAACATCTAGAAAGACTAGATGTTTCAAATAAGGACTTAAGTTTGTCCACTATGTACATAGTAGTGTTAAATAAACTACACACATGTAACAATGGTTATATCTGAAAGTGTCTTCTAAGTAGGATCATTCTGGCCTAGAATCCTTCATTTCTTCTACTTCTTTCTCCTTTTGTCACATGTGTCACATCTGAGTGTCACATGATATGATGTTACAATTTCATTTCCAAAAGTCCTTTTCAGAAGACTGCCTTTCTATGAATTTTAACACAAAGTGTACAAAATGTGTGAGTTTACTAACTCTACTTTTGTCATACATTGGCAACCTCTTTAATATCTAGAGACTAGATATTATAAAATTAGGACTCCTTTGTCCAATATGTATACAATATATACAGTACAGCAAAGTTAAATGAAATGCACGGTACAAGGCAATGGGTAAGCTGAAGTTTTCTAGCACACTCTAACAATGTTAAACACCTTTTGCAACTTCTTCCCTCCCACCTCCCTCAACCCAATCAACAAGTACAACAGACATTACTCTGTTAAGAGGTGGTTTAACAAATCCAAACACAAAATTTCTCATCAGTTTTTAAAAGCTATTTACAAAAAGTTTCAATTCTACTACTTTTACTTTTAAATATATCAAGCACTTCATAATGGCTGCCAATCTAACTGGAGTGAGAAGTGGCAGGATATAAAATCAACACGCATAAATCAAAGGCATTCCTGTATATCAGCGACAAATCCTCTGAAATGGAAATGAGGACAACCACTCCATTCACAATATCTTCCAAAAAAATAAAATACTTGGGAATCAACCTAACAAAAGAGGTGAAAGACTTATACAACGAAAACTACAGAACCCTAAAGAGAGAAATAGAAGATCTTAGAAGATGGAAAAATATACCCTGTTCATGGATAGGCAGAACTAACATCATCAAAATGGCGATATTACCAAAAGTTCTCTATAGGTTTAATGCAATGCCAATCAAAATCCCAACGGCATTTCTTGTAGAAATAGAGAAAGCAATCATGAAATTCATATGGAAAAATAAAAGACCCAGAATAGCAAAAACAATGCTAAGCAGGAAGTGTGAATCAGGCGGTATAGCGATACCAGACTTCAAACTATACTACACAGCAATAGTAACAAAAACAGCATGGTACTGGTACCAAAACAGGCGGGTGGACCAATGGTACAGAATAGAGGACACAGAAACCAATCCACAAAACTACAACTATCTTATATTTGATAAAGGGGCTAAAAGCATGCAATGGAGGAAGGATAGCATCTTCAACAAATGGTGCTGGGAAAACTGGAAATCCATATGCAACAAAATGAAACTGAATCCCTTTCTCTCGCCATGCACAAAAGTGAATTCAAAATGGATCAAGGAGCTTGATATCAAATCAGAGACGTGCCGTCTGATAGAAGAAAAAGTTGGCTACGATCTACAGTCGGTGGGGTCGGGCTCCAAATTCCTCAATAGGACACCCATAGCACAAAAGTTAATAACTAGAATCAACAAATGGGACTTACTCAAACTAAAAAGTTTTTTCTCAGCAAGAGAAACAATAAGAGAGGTAAACAGAGAGCCTACATCCTGGGAACAAATCTTTACTCCTCACACTTCAGATAGAGCCCTAATATCCAGAGTATACAAAGAACTCAAAAAATTAGACAATAAGATAACTAACAACCCAATCAACAAATGGGCCAAGGACCTGAACAGACACTTCTCAGAGGAGGACATACAATCAATCAACAAGTACATGAAAAAATGCTCACCATCTCTAGCAGTCAGAGAAATGCAAATCAAAACCACCCTAAGATATGTGACATATTGTAGAAGGGTAGTGGTAAAGCAGAAAAAACACAGGATGAAATAGTTTGTAAGAAACTTAAAGTTGTTTTGAGTTGTTGCCAGTTAATTTGTAAGCAACCCACTCTATACGTCAGTAAGTGGAATAAAATAATAATAATAAAAAACAACAACAACAACAAAAACGTTCTTAGTTTTAGAGCAGAGCCACTCCTTATCCTGAGGTATAGAAAGAAAAGAAGACAACAGGAGAGAGAAAGGAAAGAATAATAAAAAAAAAAAAAAGAATAGTTAAAATGTGAAAGGAAAAAGAAAAAGTTGTAATTATTTACTTCAAATATGCATTCATGATGAGAATAGTGTGGCTTCATAATATATGATGCTACCTTTGGCTATTTACAGCATAAATGAGATTTCAAAAGAGAACTCAACTGTCAGACCTGACAAATCTTTCTATTTAGATCTAAAAAAAAAAAAAAAAAGAGCTTTATTATTTGTAAGCATAAAACAGGAAACAAAGCAGCTTTACCGGCCTTAAGGAAAATCCTGCCAGCTTAGCCAGCACCAGGTCTACCAATAATGTTGGACACCAAATGAAATGTCACAGTGGAATTTAAGAATAATTAAGGGAAGCCTCCTTGCTAACACAGGCAAGGAAGAGCACCGGGAAGGGAATACACAAAGGGCCTGTTTAGGGCAGGACAAAGAACATCTCCTTGACCAAATTGAAGCCAGGCTCCTAGAATCCTCTTCCCAATGAGGCATTAACTTTTGGACCTCTGTGTTCATCTTTGCATTCACCCATTTTAGTAAGAATCCTGCTGAATCAGTTTAGCCATAATCTCCCACCCTGGATATTTGATCATCCTCAATATCTGATGAAATTTCTCACCCCCAACTTCGCCCCAGGTGATATCTGATCACCCTGGCCAACCTTTAATAAGAATCCTGTTCGGTCAGTTCATCCTATCCTCTTGGTAGTTCTTGGTCCACTGACCTTTCCTCCTCCCACACACACCACACCCCTTGGCTGTAAATCCCCATTTTTCTTGGTTGCATTCAAAATTGAGCCTAGTTCTTTACTGGTGTCTCTTTCTCCTTACTGCAATAGTCCTGAATGAAATCGGTTTTCAATGTTCTGTTGTTATTTTATGGTACTTGTGGGGATTGAACCCCAGGCGCATTCAACCACTGAGCTTTATATTTTGTATTTTAAGATAGAGTTTTTATTTTAAGACAGGGTCTTGCTGTGTTGCCCAGGCTGGCCTCAGTGTTTTTACTGTTTTAAATACTCTTTAGCTCTAGTTTTCTTAGTCATAGTGCCACTCTAGAAAACAGTTTGGCGGTTCTTCAAAATGTTAAAAATAGAATTACCACATGACCCAGCAATTCCACTATTAGATACATAACCATGAGAACTGAAAAGGCATGTCCACACAAAAACTTGTGCAAACTCTTCACTCAAGTATTTTCATAAAGCCGTACAGTAAAAACAACCCAGAGTCTATCCACTGTTGAGTGGACAAATAATATATATTATTAGAATTCAATAAGAAAAAGCAATGACAATTTAAAAAAAGAAAAAGCAATGGAGCTTTGTCATACATGCTACAACATAAGTGGGCCTTTACATGCTAAAAGACCGAGGCTGCCACAAAAGGCTGCCTACTGCATGCTTCCATTTATGTAAAATTTTTAGAATAAGTAAATCCAGAGACAGAAAGCAGATTAGTATTTTCCAGGGAATGGTGGGAGAGGGAAATGGGAAGTGGTATATAGTTATTTTTGGAGTGATGAAAATATATTAAAATTAGATAGTGATGATGACTGCACAATTCTGAGAATATACTAAAAACCACTTAATTGTACCTTTTAAAAGGGTAGACTTTACTACATGTGAATTATTTTTTAACAAAGCTGTAATTTTTAAAAAGTCAGTGTTATGGGTTTATTTATTTAACATGTATCTATTGAGGGCCTACATATGTTGGGTACTGGGAATACAATAATACATAGACATAGATTGTCCTCCCCTGTCTTATAGAGGAAGCCCGGGTTTAAATCCTGGCTCACTGCTTGCTATAAACTGGAAAGTATTTTACTTCCTCATGTAAAGACAGGATTGAAGGCAGATGATTGGCAAACTAGAAGGGCTTGATAAATGTTATTATTAAATGAAAATAAAGGCAAATTATAAATGCCAAAAGAGAGAAAGAACATGAATAAAACAGGACCACTTAGATTGGGAAGTAAGAGAAGGTATTCTTTAGCTGAAATCTGACAGATAAATTGGAAGTTGTCAGAAGGAACTTGAAGAACCACAGACAAAGGAAAATACAAGTGCAAAGGTCCTGAAGCAATCACTGTTCAAATGAGGAAGAGATAAGCTGGAGCCAGGACATGCTGGATCTTTTATTTTGGATTCCACTACAAGTGCTGTGGAAAGTCACTGAAAGTTATTAAGCAGAAGGATGACATGATACAAATTATATTTCAAAAAGATAACCAGCAACTCTGAGGGGAATGGCACATAGTCAGAAGGCTGCTGCTGTGTTGAAGGGAGAGAGAGTGACAACTTGCATTAGAGATGGCCCAACTTTGGTGGACACCCAGAAGAAAAAGCAAAGATTCAAGGCAGAACCCTGTGCTTTCCTGTTCTACATGCACAACCTGCACTGGCTAGAACACGGAAGTGGGAGTGAGCTGGTGCAGAACAAAATGTACTGTAATAGACTTGAGCCAAAAAGCTCCAATTCCTGGTTCTGTTTCCAACAAGCTATGGGATCTTGGTGGCATATACATCCCTGCTGAGACTCAGTTCCTTGCCACTGTATTAGAGTATCAGCTCCACCTCACAGGGCTACTTAATCCTTAACTGACTTAAAGGACTACAGAGTTCCAGGCAGTGTGCTTTACACAACAGTGTAAGAGAGAGATGCACCCAAAAGAAAAACAAAATTCACGCTGAATGTTTTTTTTCCCCTTCAAGGTCAAAGTGTTTTCTTTCTTTCTTTATTTTTCTGTTTTGTTTTAATAAATATGATCTAAGCTTTTCCATTCTACTGTGGATAGTAGAGAACACAGGAGGGTTAGTCTTCTGGTGCCCCGGCACCTGTTTGCTAGAAACCCTTACAATTAACACCTGTATTAATCAAATTTACAGGAGGTCACTGGCTGGATTAAGTTCCAAACACACCATGTCACCAAGCTGACACTCAGTTTATCTGTCTGTACTTACCAAGAATTGGGATTAGAGAAATTAGAGCCGAATTTCCCAAATAGGTCATTTTCAATTGGCACAAAAATGAAGGCCCATCTGTCTTCTACACACACACACACACACACACACACACTAACTTGAAATAACCTGATGTTAACCAGTCACTTATTTTTCTATTGTTCTGTCTCCCTATCGCTGTCTCACAAGGAAAGTAACTCTGAAATGATCAATTTACTTTTTGTCTTTATTTTTTGCTGCTTCTCTTCATCCCCTTTTCCCCCTGCTATAAAACCAACATCTACTGCTATACTCACCAGAATACTTTTTCTAATGTGTGAAATTAAGTGTTGCTCAATTCTAGAGTCAAAAACAAAGCCCATTAAGATCATGAAGCTAAATTCCTGTGTCCTTTGACACAGGGGAAGAGTTGGGGTAAAGATTCTCTCCCCTAGAAATGTCTCTGAGGAGTAAATGGTAGGAAGAGACAAACTTTTCCTTAAAAATCCACAGGCCAGGGAGTGTGTTACCCTAAAGAAGAGTGGTAATAAACCTCTGCTATAAAATAGGTTTCTGAAGCAACTGATCTCAGAAAATATTTTAGCAATGTTCAGAAGAAAACAATGTGGTTTACATGTTTTAAATTCTGCTGAGCCAGGCGCAGTGGTGCACACTTGTAAACCCAACTACTCAGGGGGCTGAGACAGGAGGATTGCAAGTTCAAAGTCAGCCTCAGCTTACTGTGGCCCTAAGCAACACAGTAAGACCCTGTCTCTAAAATAAAATACAAAAAAAAAAAAAAGGGCTGAGGATGTGGTTCAGTGGTTAAGTGCTGCTGAGTTCAATCCCCAGTATCTCCCTCCCCCCCAAAAAAAAAACCCCTATGAAAATTAATAAATTATACCCAAATTGCACCTGCAAACCACAATACTTTTTTTCTTTTTCCTTTTCTTTTGGATCCTGGGGGTTGAACCCAAGGATGCTTAACCACTGAGCCACATCCCCAGCCATTTTTATTTTTTATTTTGAGATGGGATCTCACTAAGTTGGTTAGAGCCTCTCTTAGTTGCTGAGGCAGGCCTTGAAATTTTAATCCTTCTGCCTCAACCTCCTGAATCCCTGGAATTACAGGTGTGCACCACTGTGCCTGGACCACAGTACTTTGGTCTTGCCACTAGAGAAGACATCATTACACAAATTAGAGCTACTACCTTTTCTGAAGTATGTTTACAGTTATGGCTCACTTGGGACTTTTCTCAAGTTAATTAAATAGTTATTAAAATAGCAAATTCTTCTGAGACTTTTCTGGAAGCCCCTGGCAGAAGCCTATAGGAAAGTAACTTTTTAATTACTTTGATAGCTCATTAATACCTTTTATAAATAATTACATCACATTTTTTCTTTAAATTTTTTTCTAAGAAAATATTAACTAAAGGAAAAGTGAAAGGTTGTGTTTTTATTTACTACTATGTTAATGTAGAATAAGAAAAAGGAAAAAGCTTTTTCCATGTACATTATCCCATAAATTTTAATGTTTATCTTTAACAGAAAAGTAGAAACTTTTTTGCTGTTTAATGAAATGCCATAAGAAAAAAAAATCAAAGGTAGCAAAACACCTTTAAATTAATACCATATGACACTGTCATACCTTTACTGTAATTATTGAAGAAATATGAGAAATTTTAATTATGTCCCTCAGTAGGGACTTAATGTTCTCAAAATTATTGTACTTCAAGTCTTATATAAGAGCACTGATACAGATTAATATACATAATGCCTATTGGGAATTGCTTTAATGACACACACTGGCATTAAGTTATATCCCCTGGGTGGAGGAAACACTGGCAATAATTAGTATCCAAGACATTTTTCAAGTAGTAGGCATTTTTTAATCCAGTTTTCTTCCAAGAATCAAGTAAATTATGTTTCCATAGGAAAACAGAAGAAATCAAAAAATATTAGATGCAACTTTTTTTACATAAGTGTCAAAATAAAAAACAAAAATTCATGAAACCAAAAACTTTATCATTTTGAACAATTTTAATCTTTGGGAAGGGAAGGAAGGAGGGAAGATATATTTGAAAATATATTTTACAATTCACATAAAATCACCAGCAATATTATAAAAATGACCTTAAAATCCAAATTCCTTTCTCATTTAATTCTGAGATCAAAAGAAAACACAGTGTAAATACAAAAGTAAATACCAATACAAAGAAGAAACAAAAAACAAACACCTAAGATTTGGTTTCCAGTTATATTTGATCCCCCCCCCATAGTGGGGATTTATCTCAGGGGCCCTTTACCACTGAGCCACATCCCCAACCCTTTTTGTTTTTTAGTTTGAGACAGGGTATCAATAAATTGCTAAGGCTGGCCCCAAATTTGCAATCCTCCTGCCTCAGCTTACGGAGTTGCTTGAATTATAGGTGTCTACCACCGCACATGGCTCCAAGCCTTTCTTTGATATGATTTTGATTTATGCGTTTTTTCTATCTCTAGTACAATGCTCCTATCACAGAATGCCTTTAAAATTTTTCTTTTAATATCAGTACAGATTAATGAAAGTCTCCACAATAGCCCAAAACAAGTGATTTCTTATTTTTTTTTCTTTTGATAGACACAAAAAACTAAAAGTTCTTGTATTTTGTGTTCCCCTACATCTGTCTTATGGGAAATTAATGCACCAATAACTCTAACTGAAGTGACAAAACTTACCCATGGGTTGGCGGTGTGGGGTTACACAGAATAAGATATACTGGTTTGGTCACAAAGAGAGCTAGCCAGCTAAGGTCAGAATGCACCATTTATTCCTTTGTCTCATCCTGAAATTCATCTAATGTTTAACAGAATATATAAACATAAACATTAACATAGTAAAATGGTAAATTTAATTTATTTATAAACTACTATAATCATTTTTGAAGAGACTGAACAAATTTGTAATATCCTAAAAAATGTGCTCTATTAAAAATATAAATTTTCTAGAAAAGGAAAAGAAAAAAGAATAAACACATGACCTGAACTGATATTGTTGCTAAGTATTCTAACAGAAGTCAAGTCATTAAAATAAATTCCACAAATTACTAAGAAAGTGTGATTGCATTTCAGATCACAATAAGCAAAAGATTAACAAACTACTACCTTCAAACAGTACTGACTCTGATCTCCATTACAGCAAATGTGCTCCAACTACAACAAGCTCTCTGCCTGGGATTTGTAAAAGTACAAAATAGGGTCCCTGCTGACAAGATTACCATGTGCTATCCCTCCAAAATTCCTATGTTAAAGTCCAAACCAATGTGATGGTATTTGGAGATGGGGCCTTGGAAGGCAATTAGAGAGAGGGAGGGCATGATGGGATTAGTGCTCTTATAAAAAGAGACACCAGAAAGCTTTTTTTCCCCTGACCTCATGTGAAGGCACAGGAAGTTTACTTTCTGCAAGTCAGGAAGAAAACCCTTTCCAGGGAACCAAATCAGCTGGCACCTTGATCTTAGACTTCCCAACCTCCATAACTTCTTCATAATGGGCCTCTCCATTTATGTAAGAAATAAATTCCCAGTGTTTGGGCCACTGAGTCTACAGTATTTTGTCATGGTGGACCCAGATGAATAATATGCCACCAAATCAGTGACAATTTATGCTTTTGAATCAGGACAAACCAGAAATACATTCTGAAAAAACGTGCTCATATTCTTAAGCTGTCTTACATATGAATTTTCCAAGCAACTATTAGTACAGCTACTGCTGATTATTCTTGTAGAGCAATGGCTGCACATTTGCTTTCAACTTCAGTGTCACCCTTAGTATCACTTCACACACATCATCTTCCCTTTCTGCTAGCTGTGGATTCAGACCTTCTGCTTACATTACTGATTCAATCTATATTCTCTTGTGCCTTTACAGATGTAAACAAAAGCTTTGACTAATGGCTTCTGGAAAGTAGAGCATTGACATGAATTTTTCTTATCACTTAGGGATTTAGATAATTACATACATCTACTCTAGGTATCTAATTATTTTACATGATAAATAATTTGCACCAATTACTGCTGGGAGCCATTAGCCAAGTAGGTATGACAATTTCCTTGCCAGCATACCCCATGTTGCAGTGACATTGAATGTATGTGACCTTGCTCAAGGACCAAGGCAGATTAGGGTGTTCCCGGTTTTAAGATAATCGTGTTTAGGGCGTTCCCAGTTTAGGTTCCAGGTTTAAGGTTTAAGATTATTCCTGCTGGGAATAGGGCGTATCCTGCTGCCTGAGTTCCCCTTGAGTTCTCACGGGATTCAGACAGTATATTTTGGGAGACAGAAGCCCAGTGGAGGTGGATTTGGGCAGAGAACGTGGATTTCCCCAGAACGTGATTGTAGACGGCTGGTGTGAGTTTGGGAATAAAGAGTTGCTGTTTGAATCTACAAGCTGTGTGGTGGCTCGTGATTGTGTGCCCAGCCAGACTGCGGCATTTGTGCCCAGCCAGACTGCGGCATTTGGTGACCTCACCCCCCCACTGGTGCATAGACCTATCCACAAGTATGGCTGTATGCTGGACCGGTAGTCAGTGACGGGTATGATTCAATTGCAGTGGTATCAACCTAAGACAGGAGGCTGACGCCTAAAGGTCAGTTTTCCGATGACAGGTAAGAACCATATGTTGAATTGGACAACCTACCAGGCACGGTCCTTAAGCCACATTGCTTGTTGTTTAATTAATCAGAAGGGGGGAGATGCTGGGAGCCATTAGCCAAGTAGGTATGACAATTTCCTTGCCAGCGTACCCCATGTTGCAGTGACATTGAATGTACGTGACCTTGCTCAAGGACCAAGGCAGATTAGGGTGTTCCCGGTTTTAAGATAATCGTGTTTAGGGCGTTCCCAGTTTAGGTTCCAGGTTTAAGGTTTAAGATTATTCCTGCTGGGAATAGGGCGTATCCTGCTGCCTGAGTTCCCCTTGAGTTCTCACGGGATTCAGACAGTATATTTTGGAGATAGAAGCCCAGTGGAGGTGAATTTGGGCAGAGAACGTGGATTTGGGCAGAGAACGTGGATTTCCCCAGAACGTGATTGTAGACGGCTGGTGTGAGTTTGGGAATAAAGAGTTGCTGTTTGAATCTACAAGCTGTGTGGTGGCTCGTGATTGTGTGCCCAGCCAGACTGCGGCATTTGTGCCCAGCCAGACTGTGGCAAATTACTTGTGAAAAACATCCTGAATTATTTCTACTACTCCCAACCCCACCCTTCATGCACAAATGTGTAAGGTTCAAAAAGTTTAATAAGCTAACCAGAGAAAAGGCTGGGCTAATAGGTAGAGTCTTGGGAGAACAGCCCACGTGGTGTAGTAGTCTTCAGAGCTGACAGGGGTGACTGGAACTGCAGGCAGAGAGCCAAATGGCCAGTGTATCTGATTCTCTGCATCACACTTAACCTCGGGAACCTGAAACACTATGTGCTGAAGTTTCAATTCTACCATGATTCCACGATACTTTCAATTGGTTTCACAAGGGCAGGAATTAGATTTCCATTCCAATTTATTTACAGGAAATGCAATGTTACACTAAACATTATTTTAATTATTTTAAAAGACCCTGTAAGCTCTCATCTTGATAGAATTACTTTATTAACTATCAGCTTTCACACAAACTTACTATTCTTTTTTTTTTTAGTTGTAAATGGACATTTATTTTTATATGGTGCTGAGGATTGAACCCAAGTGCCTCATAGGTCCTAGGCAAGCATTCTATTACTGAACTACAACCCCAGCCCATACTTACTATTATTGAAATCAAATCATGGGCTCTATTTAACATTATACATCTTCATATCTTTCATCATAATGACCTGATGAGATCTGTCATGTTAGTGTAACATTGCTTACACATCAGCTCCCTCACCATGAACATCGTGGTTCCTGATAATATTTTGTTATTATAGGAAGCAATACAGTCTGAGTATCATGTGTACCCAATTTGCTTGGGATAAAATCCTAGAGATAAAATTAATAGGCCAAAAGATTTGAGAATTTTTTTTTAGTTATACATTATAATAGAATTTATTCTGACATAATTATAACATAATGGAATATAATTTGTTCTAATTCAGTCCCAATACTTCTCCTTTCCCTCCCTTCCTCCCACCACCCCCATTCCCTTTCCTCTCCTCTACTAATCTTTCTGCTATTTCTAGTTATTTTTTTAAATCAGTGTCTCGTGGATGTACATAATGGGTGGTATATTCATATATGCAAGTTAGGTCAGATTCATATCACTGTCTTTATCCCATTCCTCCTCCCTCTCCTTCATTCCTATCTACTCCACTATCTTTTTTCCATTCTTTTTTTTTTCTTTTTTTTAATCTTCCCACTCTACCTTATTTTGGATTAGCTTTTGCATTTCAGATAAAACATTTGACCTTTGCCTTTTTATGACTGGCTTATTTCACTTAACATGATAGTTAAGAGGGTTTTTTTTTTAACCTTTATCTACAACTTGCTTTTTTATTCCCCAGTGGACTATACTGATTTTCCTCATGAGTGATGAATAAGCTTCTTCCTTTCTTTATAAAATAGGAGTGTACAAATTTTACTATATTTTTGCTAAAATGAGTTGTTCTCTTTTATAAAGGGAAGGAGGATTATCTCAGTAATAATAAGACATCATATGTGTGATGCTGTAAATTCAAGCAAGATCTTTGGTCATGATTCATTTTACTTGTTGTAAATCCCCTTGTATAAATTACCTGTTTTGTCCATTAATACATAAAAGTCTCAACATTTGGAGGATAAAAATGAATAAGCAATGGTTCCATAAAAAATTTTAAAATTTAATTACAGTGTGACACAGAAATTCCAACTCTGGGTATATACCCCCAAAATTGAAAAGGGGTCTCAAAGTAATATTTGTATATTCATGTTTATAGTAGCAATATTTATAATAGCTAAAATGTGGAAGCAACCCAAGTGTCCATCAACAGATAAAGGGATAAGCAATATATGTTATATACACACAATGGTTTATCATTCTTCCATAAAAGGAAATCCTACCATATGGAATAACATAGGTGGACCTTGAGGACATTATGCTAAAATGAAATGAGCCAGTCACAGAAAGACAAATACTATATGATTCCATTTATATGAAGCAGAGAAGCAGAATCAGAGAGACAAAAAGTAGAACAGTAGTTTCAGGGAGGGCAGGAATGGGGAATTGTCTAATGGGTACAGATTTTGTTTTATTATAAGATGACAAACTATGGAGATTGATGTTTTTGACAGCTGTATAACATTATGAATTCATTTAATACTATTACACTGTAAACTTTAAAATTATTAATATGGCAAATTTTATCACAATGAAAAATCCAAATTCATTTAGTTATATAATAAAAGATATTGATACAAGTATTTTAAAAATACTGCTACTCAGCTTCCCAATACCACTTCAGATCTTCCTTTCTGGATAACATATATTTATCATTTTAAGGGCTTATATACTGTTAAACCTATTTCTAGACTCAAGTACTGTTCCACAGGTCTGTGTTCATATGTTCTCATTATATTAACCACTGTTCTTTCTTTTCAGAAAGGTCCTTAGAAAGCCCCATGTTTATTTTTCCATTAGATCATCCTTTTAAGTTCCTCCCCCAAATCCCAGATTCATTTTGACCAAAACTGTGTTATATTTATAGATTAACTTGAAAAGTATTTATAAATTAAGATACCACATCTACACAGAAATGATGCTTTGTCTCTCAACACTTGTTTTCACCTTCAGGATGAAGAAGTCTTATCCATGCCTATTTCTTAATACTGCTGTATGAACAACTTCTCTGTAGTTCAATTTCCATGCCCAGCCTTTGTTTCAGTGGCCCATCATCTTTCTTAGCTGCAAATACGCACAAAAAGAGGTGCAGTTTGCCACAATCAGCTGCAATCATGAGAGGTAAAGGAGAATTCTAGCACTATGATTAAGAACGCTTTTCAATTCACTTGGGTTTGTAGCTATGCCTTCTCTGTATCTTCTGCTTCAACTGATTCTTCAGCTTCCAGGCCTAGTTGGACCCCCATTATCCACAGGCTTTGAATCTGAAACACCCAGTGTCCAGTTCTACCCAAGATCTGCCTCCAGCAGGCCCACCCTCCCTGCCCAGGCTGTTTGGCTACTGGGACCTTTCTTTAAACAACAATAGCAAAAAAATTCCTCTGCACTGTGTCAACTGGTTACACTAATCAAATGGGTACAAAATTTCAAAGTTAAATTTTAATATTTGAACAAATCCTAAAGATTGGTGGAAGTCTTAGGCCTAATGTCAGAAATGTATTAAAATATAAATTAAAGCTGGGCATAGTGGTGCATGCCTATAATGCCAGTGACTGGGGAGACTAAGGCAGGAGGATTGCAAGTTCAAAGCCAGCCTTAGCAAAAGCAAGGTGCTAAGCAACTCAGTAAGATGCTGTCTCTAAATAAAATACAAAATTGGGATGGTGATATAGCTCAGTGGTCAAGTGCCCCTGAGTTCAATCCCTTGTACCCCTCCTTCACCCCCCAAAAAATAAATATAAATTAAAAATTAGATTTCATAGAAGTGCTTTTCAGATGTTCTGTGAATTTCACCACAATTAGTTAAGAAATCAAAGCAAATTCAGCCTTTCAGTGAAGAAGCACAAAGTTATTCATGAAAAAGCTCTCTATTAATAACCAACAGAAAAGATTTATAACAATTGGTACTAAACAAAATATATTTATTTTATATTTCACAAATCAACTTATTTTTATGCAAATCAATCATTAATTTCTGAAGACTTTTAAAGCTAATGCAAGTCAAGTGTTAATGTTTTGCTGGGAGATACTAAAAATTAAAAGTTATCATCAAACAAACTTTATGAAAAATAACTCTTCTTTTGGAAAAGGAAAATGTGTTATTGATTTTCCTGTCTTATTTAGATAAATAGCCTGATTGGCTAAAGAACAATCTATTCCACAAAAGAAAAAACAGATGTGTTTCCAATTACTCATTTACACAAGTTAGTTCATATTTCTAAAAATGTTGATACCCACTTGCAAATATAACAATAATGAACTTAAAAATAAAACTTGCTGAAAAATGAGTTTGCCTCCTCATGATACCCATATAGATCAGGAATCTATGGATCAGGCACAAGAAACAGTCCTTATTCTAAATCAGGGCAGTCAAACCAACTAAGGTTCTGCAAAACATTCCACTCTAATAATTACTGTGCTGCCAGACTTTACAGATGGTAATAGGACTTGAAAAAATAAGGGATTTTTTATGGACCTTTATTTTACTTATTTATTTGTATGTGGTGCTAAGAATCAAACCCAGTGCCTGACACATGCAAGGCAAGTGTTCTACCACTGAACCACAACCCCAGCTCCAAAAATAAGAGATCTTGATGTTTAACACAATTTATATTACAAATTGTTGATCTCAGAAAGTTATTGTGAAAGGCCTGTGTTCATATGCTATGTAGTGACAAAATTCAAGGTTCTCTTTTCCTGGGTATTCTGTAAAAAAGAAAAATAAACACCAATAAATAAGTTTCTTATACTATGCTCAAATTGATGATTTAGTATGGGTCTGAAATAGCCTAATATCTAGTTAATTTTAGAGGTCTTCAATTGTTTATCATTAGCTGTGTTTGCACATTTGAGGTCAACTGGTCAAGCATAAACATATGTATTATCATCTTTACATCATCACAGTGACCAAAATAACTGAGAAGACCAACTTAAAAGAGTAAAGTTTATTTTGGGTTCATGGTTTCAGAAGTTCAGTCCATGGTTGAACAACTTTATCACTTTGAGCCTGCAGTAAAGCAGAACACGATGATGGAAGGGTACAGCAGAGGAAAACTGTATACTTCTTGGAGACCAGGAAACAAAGAGAGAGGAGGAGGAGTCAGGAGCACAAAATACAATCCCTAAGAGTAGGCCACCTGCCAGCAGTCCTCTAATCATGCCCCATCTGCCCACATTTACTACAATTAGTCCATTCAAATTAGAATGGACTGGTTAATTACAGATGTAAAATCATTTTACATCTGAATATGCTTCAGTAATATAGGAGCTTTGGGAGGTCACCTCATATCCAAACCATCAACATAGTAATACTTAATTCAATCAAACAATCTGTTATTGGTAATCTAACTCATAACATGGAAATAAATATTATATAACTCATGAGGCTTACTTATTAATTTTTGAAAATTAATATCATATTAACAACATGGAAAGAGCATCAACCATATCCAAAACATAAGGTTGAACACTGTGTGGAAAGCAACATAACAGAAAAAAACACTCCTAACCTAAGGAATAATAAATTTAATTTTATCCTAAGCCTGCTATTACTCACATAGGTAAAAGAAAGTCACTTTGGAGCATATTAAAAACAAATAGATGAAGTCTATACCAGAACAATCAGACAACAGAAAGAAATAAACTTCAGCCAGCTGGGCACGGTGGTGCGTGTCTGCAATCCCAGCAGCTCAGGAGGTTGAGGAAGGAGGATGGCAAGTTCAAGGCTGGCCTTGGCAACTTGGTGAGACCCCATCTCATAATAAAAAATAAAAAGGATAGGGGACATAGTTCAGTGATAGAGTACCCCTGTATTCAGTTCCTAGTACTGCAAGAGAGAAAAAGAAATAAAGGGCATATAAATTAGAAAGGGGGAAATCAAACAATATAATTGTGTGTGTGTGTTTGTGTGTGTGTGCGCACAGAACAAATCTCAAACCTTGTACATGCTAGGCAAGCTCTCTACCACTGAGCTCCATCCCCACCCAGCTCAGCATGATCTTACATTTAGAATAACCTAAAGACTCCACTAAAAAATCTGTTAGAACTGATAAATTTAAGTTAAATAGAAGGATATGATATTAATATATAAAAATTACTAGGATTTTTACATACTAATAATGAACTAAACAAAAAACAAATCAATAAAACAATTGCATTTATAATAGGGATTATTTTAAGAAAGTGAAAGAAGGGCTAGGATTATAGCTCAGTGGTAGAGTGCTTGCCTCACACACGTGAGGCCCTGGGTTCAATCCTTAGCACCACATAAAAGTAAATAAAGATATTGTATCTATCTTTAAAAAAGAGAGTGAAAGATATTTATAATAAAACTATAAAACAAAAAACTTTAAAAACTATTAAAACACTGGTAAAAGATATTGAAGAAAACACACAAAAAAATAAGAAGGCATCTCATGTTTATGAATTGGAAGATTAATATTGTTAAAATGTCCATACTGCACAAACCAATCTACAGATTTAATGCAATCCCCATTAAGGTATCAATGAGCCAAGCTTGCTGGTGCACACTCATAATCCCAGGGAGGCTGAGGCAGGAGTTCAAAGCCAGCCTCAGCAAAAGTGAGATACTAAGCAATTCAGTGAGACCCTTTCTCTAAATAAAATACAAAATAGGGCTGAGTGCCCTTAGTTCAATCCCCAGTGGCCCCCCACCCCCACACAAAAAAAAAGATACCAAAGTTATTTTTTTCACAGAAATAGAAAAAAAACAATCATAAAATTCACATGGAATAACAAAATACCCCAAATAGCCTAAGCAGTCTTGAGCAAAAAAGCACAAAGCTGGGGATATTATATTACCTGACTTCAAAACATACTAGCAGCAACCAAACAACATGGAACTGGCATAAAAGCAAACACATAGAACAATGAAATAGAAAAGAGGCCAGAAAGAAAGCCACATATTTATAGTAAACTGATTTTTGCAAAAACACCAAAGCATACATTAGAGAACAGAAAATCTCTTCAATAAATGGTGCTGAAAAAATTATATATTTATATGCTAAAGAATGAACTAGATCCCTATCTATCACTCTATTCAAAAATTAACAAAATGGATCAAAGAGGTAAATGTAAGATCTGAAACTATGAAATTACTAGAAAATAACATCAGGGAAACATAATAGGACATTGGTCTGGGAAAAGATTTTTTGGTATGACCCCGAAAATATAGGCAACAAAAGCAAAAACTAACAAATCAGATTATGCCAAACTCAAAAGCTCCTATATAGCAAAGAAAACAATCAACAAAGTGAAGAGATATTCTAAAGAATGGGAGAAAATATCTGCAAACTACTAATCGGACAAGGATTAATATTCGGAATACATAAGAAACTCAATAGCAAAAACTAAATCCATAATCTGATTTTAAAATGGGCAAATTATTTGAATATACATCTCTCAAAAGAAGATATACAAATGGCTAAAGTACATGAAAAAATGATCAGCATCACTTATAATAGGAGAAATGCAAATCAAAACCACAATGAGATATCATCTCACCCCAGTCAGAATGGCTATTATTAAAAAGGAAAAAAAAAGTGATGGAGAGAATGTAGAGAAAAGGGAGCTCTCCTACACCACTGGTGGAAATGTAAATTAATACAGTCATAGAAAACAGTATGGAGTTGGCTCAAAAAATAAGAAATAGAACTACCATATGACCCAGCAATCCCACTGCTGAGTATATATACAAAGGAAATGAAATAAGTATGTTGAAGAGACCTCTGCACTCCCATGTTTACTGTATCACTATTTACTACAGCCAAGATGTTGAATCAATTTAGGTGTTCATCAACAGATGGATAGAAAAAAAATGTAGTATATATATACATACAGTGTATTATTCTTCGCCATGAAATGAAAACCTGTCATTTTCAGGAAATGGATGGAACTGGAGGACATTATGTTAAGTGAAATAAGTTAGGCACAGAAAGACTGCATATTCTCACATGTGAATGATAAAAAGTTGATCTCATAGAAATAGTAAGTAGAATAGTGGCTACTTGAGGCTGGAAAGAGGAGAGAGCATGGTTCATGGATATACTGGAGCAGCTGGACAGGAATAACTTCTAATGTTCTTAGAAGCAGAGTAGAGTAACAATGGTCGGCAGGAGTTAATTGTATATTTCAAAATAGCTAGTAGAAAGGATTTTGAGTGTTCCCAGCATAGAGAAATGATAAATGTTTATGGTGATAGACACATCAATTGCAGTGATTTGATCATTACACACTATATACATGTATTAAAATACCACACTGTACCCCATAAATATGTTCAATTATGTGTCAATTTTTTTTAACTTTAGGAAAATGAGTCAAATTATTCTCTTTGAATATATTAGTAAGATAAATTAGGTAGTGAAATACAGCTTTAAGAATGTTTATTAAAATATTTAAATCAGTTATACTTTGAAATAAGTACATTTTAGAGTCTCTATCTTTCACATCATTAGAGAAAAGAAAATACAAAGAATCAATGGAGGGCTGGAGTTGTAGCTCAGTGGAAGCGTGCTTGCCTAGCATGTGTGAGGCACTGGGTTCGAGTCTCAGCACCCCATACAAATAAATAAAATAAATGTCCACCAACAACTAAAAAAAATAAAACAATACATATATATATATATGAAAGAGTCAATGGAAAGTAAATCTACAGCTTTAGATCATCTAAAAGTAGATAAGATCCTTCTTTTTCTTCATTTCAGATACTGAGGGCAAGATCACAGTACCTTATAATATGTCACCAAAACCCTCCTCCAGGGAGATGACCCTGAGGTAGAACATTCTTTGTATACAAAAAGTACTTTCAACTTACACTTTATTCTATTTTACCTCATTTAATTTCATGTAACACTCATAACTCTGAGCAAGAAGCATATTCATCAGTAATGTATGGAAATCTTTTTTCACCTGGTTACAACCATTTCAATTTTCCCTTCTCACCTGATTCATTTAGCTGGGACAAAAAGTCCTGCTCCAATTTAAATAGAAGGAAGAAGATCAGAAATGAGAAGACACAGAACTTACCCAAATACAGTCATAGAAAATACATCTAATATTTTATGGATAAATAAATTCCCAAGCAAATTGGGACCTAGAAAGGCTAAGTGCAGTGAAGTGACTAGGGCATAGGCCCCTGGTCACAACAATAAGAGAGCAAATTCTGGATCCAGCAAAGACAAACGGGGTGATCTGGGATTACTCACTCAATTTCTCTTTATCTTAGTTTCTTCAAATACAAATTAGGAAATAACCACAGTACCTATGTTTCACAGAGCGTTAAATCAATTAAATTTCTCCTTTGAGACAGGCATGTTGGTACATTCCTGAAATCCCAGCTAATCTGGAAGCTGAAGCAGGAAGATCTCAAGTTCAAGAAAGAGGCCATCTCAAAATAAAAATTTTAAAGGGCAATGGATTTAGCTCAGTACTACAGCATTTACCTAGCATGCAAAAGGACCTGGGTTCAATTCTCAGGATAGCACCCCCCCATAAAATTATTCCTTAATGTAATGAATTACTTTTTAGTAATTGAACAAAAATATTTTACTATTACTTACTATTATTCATAATTATAATCCAAGGCAGGCTGGGGATATAGCTCAGTTGTTAGAGTGCTTGCGCTTGCCTTGCATGCACAAGGCCCTGGGTTCGATCACCAGCACCAAAAAAAAAAAAAAATGCCCAAGGCCATGTCATTAATATGAAATTAATAAGAAATGAAGTAAAAAGGTTAACTCCAGACCAATGAATGCAGGTCTGGGTTTCCTGTGCTACATCATAACTAAATATAATAACTAATATTCCTAATTCATCTCCTTGTCCTTATATCTAGCCCAAATTTATTCATCTTTACATAGAAATTCATGAAGTGGTTGTATTGCTAAAATACAAATTTATTTGTGTGCTGTAGTCTCCTGAAATGTTCAGCAGAGTTTTATAAGTAACATTCATCAGAAATACTGGATGGTTTTGTTGTTTGTTTGTTTTTAAGAACTAGTATACCAGGGAAATGTTCACATAAAAACACAGTAGGCATAACTGTTTTGATTATCCTTGAAGACATATTTACCAAATTACCAAAGGAACCAATTGAAACCAAAACCACAACATGCTATCCTGGCCTACATCTGGAACACAGCACATTAATAGTAGACTGCACGTGGATAAAGGAATAGCCAGGTAAAACTAAATTCACTTATATTCTGTGTTAGTGGTGTTCCTTTAAGATGAAGAGGGAAACACAAGAAGAATAAACGTCAGTTAGGTGGACTGACAGCCCAGCTCCACTCACCTCTACCTTTGGCAAATGGTACACATCCTGTCTCAGGCGGAGCAGTGGGCTAGGATTATAATGCACCTGCACAGCAGAAGCTGAGGACAAGCCTGACAATTCCAAGAAAAGAAGGAGCCAATGGAGAGACACAGCCCTACTGAGCAGGCCTCCACTTCACTCTGTTGTTTTGCCTTTCTTTTTAGAGCTTCAAGATGAAGATAATCCCCAAAGGGGTGTTATACACAAGTCTTAAAATATGTAGAGGGTGCTCAGAGTGTGTGGGAAAGCTAGTGACGATTGAAGCGATCTACAACTTCACTTTGTACATCATCACTCTCTCTAATCATAAGTAAGAAACTCTCTTCCTTTTCATGTAATTATTTTCCTTTAACCCTAAACTAAGAGGGTCACCTCACCATCTAGTCAGTTGCTGTAACTTGGAAGGTGCTCAATGAACAGTTGTTGACTGAATAGATAGCTAGAAGGAGGTGAAACTTGAGGGATTGCTACAGTGGAGGATTCAGCTGAGATAAAGTACTGCAGACTTGGAAGCCCAAAACTATGGCAAGAGAATTATGCCTGTCTCTCCCTAATTCTAGTTGGTGCTACAAGGCAAGGGCCAGAGGTGCTAGCAACAAATGAAAATACTTAAAAGTTTCAAAGGACTAAGGCAAAGATTCCCACAAGTGACAGTGCTGAGCGCTCTAACAGGGGGAGTCCATGTTTGTCTTTGGTACCTCTTGGAGCATGAAAGCACTATAGGAGGTAAGAGTTCAGAAATTTCTTGCCAGGAGACTATGTTCCTTGATGCAGTTGTTCTGATGACCAAATCATTCTTCTAAAGCTGTCTAAGGAAAACAGTGGCTTTGCCAATTGTTCTGGTTTGATTAGAAGATTTAGTTGCTTTTATTAAAACACTGTGCTCTGTTAAAAAAAAAAAGTCCGATTTTCCCCTTAAACATACTTTATATACAGAGTTACAAAAAATTGTTCTGTATATGTGCAATAAGGAGTGTAATGCATTCCACTATTGTCATGTATTTAATAAATAAATAAATAGAAATTAAAATTTCTTTACAAGGAACAGAAAATAACTTAAATGCTCAACAACAGGAATAACTAAGTACTCCATGTCCTGGAATATTACATGGTCAATTAAAATGCTGACTTTGAATATGAGTCAATAAGATATGGGAAAGAGTCACAAACAAAATATTAAGAAAACAAATTGAAGCTACAAAATTGCATATCAAATAAAAAGCATAACAGTAGATTTTTTAAAAGACTAGAAGATTACTTCTTGGTATTAGGATTACAAGGGGTTGTATATCTTTCTTTCTAATTTGTCTACCATAAAGATACTTTATTCATAACTAAAAACAATGTGTTATTTTAAAAAAATAAGATCTAATGAGAATAATCTCTCTCTTCAAGAAGTAACTGCCAATGTTAGGCTGAAAGTTGCAATGCGGAACCTTCAAAGTCCTTTATGGTTGTTCATATGGGGAAAAAAATCAGCTGAAACCAAAACACATCAATCAATCTGTTTAGTTTCCTATAAATAAGCTGCAGGTGTTGGTAGAACAGGTCCTGGAGCAAAGATAACCTTTCTAGTTAAATTACACATCTTCAAAAAAGAGAGTGACCCTGATGTAAATTAATTATGGCCCTTGAAATTGTACCATAGTAATAAATGACAGAGGTGTTTAAAAAAAAAAAAAAACTTTCCTATGAAATATTCTGAGAAACCAGATTAGAATCATAAGGCCTTTGACACTAACACTTTTGCTTGAGAATACTGCATAAATTATTGAAGACACAGAGACTGCACTGTGTTCAAAGAGTCTGCAGCAAATGAAAAGCTTTTATTTTGGTAAAAAGCAAGAGAATAGGAATTAAAACATGTGGGTGGCTAGACTCTGCTCAGGGCTGCCAACCTCCAAACTTCCTTTGGCCTTTATTGTATGTCATTCTCTATCTGCTTCAGATAATTCCCTATGTCGGTTAATGGGACTCCCACCCACCCCGTTCCTCAAGCTAGAAACTTGGCAGTCATCCCTGATTTATCTGTCTTCCTCCCTCCCCACATCCAACCCAACAAGCCCTGCCAGTTCTACTACCAAATACATCCTGAACTCATCCTCATCCCTCCGTGTGCACCCAAACACACAGTCCAAGCCACCATCACTTCTCATCTTGCCAAGATCCTCCCAACTGATCTCCAGGTTCCATTCCTGCTCTATACCTCTAACCCACTTTTCATACATTAGAAACACTGGACCTAATTGAGTTTCAGAACCCTATAGTGACTCACTACTTCAGAATAAAATCCAAATTCCATGCCATGGAGGTGAACCCCTCCCCTGCGTGATCTGGCCCTGGCCTGCTTTCCAGCCTTGCTCACCATTTGCAGTGCTGTTCCCCTTTCTGAAGGAGCCACAGCCAAGCCCTTCCCCACTTCAGAGCCTCTGCACTGGCTGAACCCCTGCCAACATTCTCCCTCACCAGGCTGCCTTCCTGGAATCCTGCACCTAACTCTCAGGTTCTCAGAAAGGCTTTCTCTTTCCTCCTTAACAGTGTTAAGAGATAACTTATCCTTGATCTTTGTACCCTGCTAGGTAAATAAGTGGTGTTTTTTTTTTTTTTTTTTTGGGGGGGGGGGTGTTGTTGTTTGTTTGTTTGTTCCTTGCTGTCTGCTTTATCCATTAAACTATAAGCTCCAAGAGGACAGAAACAATTTCCATCTTTTTCACTACTGTTTCTTTAAAAGCTAAACACAGTATGTTTAATGAATGGAAGTATATTTTGTTTCATCTGTAATTTGTGATATTTTTACTATAATGTATAATAATAAGAGAAAGACAGAGAAAATAAATCCCTGACTTCCAAGTGGTTTTCTTTAATTGTTTACTTCTGCATATGATCTCTTAGTGTGCCTTCTCAGACCAGTTTCTAGAATAAAAATTTGGCATGAAGATTTATAACCAGGAAAAATATGCCCAGCTTCCAATACCTGCTATTAAGCTAGCTAAACGGTCCTCAGATGTCACAGGCTTCATATTACATGTATCTAACCCAGATCCTTTAATTATTGCCAGCCTAGGTAGTTTTCTGACAACCTACAGAGTACAAACTCCAGACATTAAGTCAGTAAAATTGTATTGCAACTGGACATGCACATGGTTTAAAATTTTCTTCAAGGATTCTCTAAACATAATTCTGCCACAAGGACACCATCACAGGGACTTGAAGACAGCTTGTGGGTGAGACTCAGTTAGTGCAATCAAATGCTTCACTTGGTAAAACCTCTCCCTATCCCATGTCATAAACATTAAGATTGTCACTACTTATAATCAAATTGTTCTGATAAAACATAACTCTCAGATTCCAAGTTTCACTGCAGTAATAACCATTTCTAAACACTATTCATCTATTCATTTATATGTTTAAAATTTTCAACTTGTCACCAAAGACAAGGCTCCATTGGAGAGGGGAGGGGGGCGGGAGATGAGTAACAAATCATTCTAAAGGAAACCAACAAGGAAACACAAAAACAAATGGCATGCTTAATTTCTTTTTTTTTTTTTAATTCTATTTATCCAATGCAATTTAGCTCTAGACCACACAGTGCAAAGGGAACTTTGTTGTAATGACATATTTAGTTTGTGTTTAATATGTTTTGTGCACGTTGTCATTATATCCTCATGGCAACTCTGTTAGGTTGGTACCAAGATTTTTCTCTATTTCCTAGATAAAGAAGAGGCTCAGGGAGGTAAGTAACTTGGCAAAGATAAACCTCAAGAAAGTAGCAGGGCAAGGTTTTAAACCCATTAAATCTATGCATTTAATGATTACTCTATAGCAATAAATACTTGAAAGAGTGCTTCATCCACAGAGCATTTCTTAGGTTTCAACTGGACTTTTCTCAGATAATACTACTCATTCTTTCATTTTCAAATCTGAAGTCAATAGGAAATTTCCATTACCATTATAGCTCAAATCACCATTAAGTCAGTAAGTCAATAAATGTTTAATTAGTGTGTGATATACTGTAGGTCCTGTTCTAGGCATTGATAAAGCAAGGAAGAAGAACAGAAGTCCCAGTTCTGGTAGAGCAACTCGAACACAGCACTTGGGATGACAGGCGGCACTTTGGGAAGCAGTGAGCAATGATCAACCACGTTCCCAAGAAAGACTAAGAAAGGCTTCACAAAAGTAACAACACATGAGCTGGGACCAAAGGAGAAGCATGGATTCCCTAGGCAAAAAGGGGAAGAAAAAGCATTTCAGTTAGAGGAAAAACACTTTACAGAGGTGTGAAACTGCAAGCATATGGCCTTTTGGGTGACAAGCAAGACTAAAGAAGAGCTGGAGTTGGCAGTACTGCAGAGGAGAGGAAAAATAAGGCTCACCAAACAGACTGTAGATTGGGAAGGGTCTTGAATGCCATTATGAGGAAAGGGGTATACCCTCCAGGTGAGGCAATGGGGAGCTGATAGCAGAGCAGTAGGCAAAGGATGGTTAAAAAGCAGTGACTGATACAGGTTTGACTATTCCTTATGCCACTTACATAAGGGTAGCTTTCAGCAAGGTGCAAAATCTCCCCGAATCGGTTTCCTCATCTGCAAAACACAGACAACTTATTCCTCAGGGGGCTGAATAATGGAATGCATAATAGTAAATGAATGCATGCAACTGCTCAACACATGCTGGTTCCTTTCATCACTGGGAGTTAGTTAGAACTTCTCTGCAACTAGATTTTCTTTGAAAACTTGAAAGCAGTGGATGGTCCCTACATCTCTCACTTTTAGCACACAGACTGATACCTGTATGTGAATAAACTTATTCATTCCATGGCTTTTACTGGTCAGCAACAATGTGCCAGGTCTTGGCATAAGTGCTATGCATACAAGAATGAGCCAGGCAAAGAAAAATCTCTAACCTTAAGGAAATTTAGGTTGAAAGTGAGTGGGTAAAAGGCGGGGAACACAGACAAGCCATGTTAATAAATAAATTATACATTCTCTTAGAAGGTGATAGATTGGGCAGGGGAAATTCAACAAGAAAGATGAAGAGTGCCAATGAGCAGGGTGATCAGGGGAGGCCTCACATAAAATGTACCATTTGCTCAAAGACTTGAAGGAAATGAGGAAGTGAGATTTGCAGATATGGATTGAGAGCATTCCAGGAAGAGGAAGAAAGAAGTGCAAAGACCCTAAGGCAGCAGGGTGCCTTCTGTGTTCAGAATGGCAAGAAGGCTTGTGGCCAGAGCAGGTTAGGAAGAAGAAATATAATGGGAGTAAGATCAGAGAGGAAACAGGGCCAGGTCCTTTAGGAAAGCTATTAGAGAATTCAAGTAAGAAGAGTGTGGGAATGTGAAAAGTTTCTCTGGTTGATGAATAGATTGTTGGTAAATCAGGCAACGGAGGCTTCAGGGAGCAATGGCAGAGGCATTGGTGATATATTTTGCAGGTAAGGCCAATAAGATTTCTTGACACAGTGAACGTGAAGTGTAAGAACTGAAGGAGTCGTGGAAGACTTCAAGAATTCTAGCCTGAGTAACCAAAAGGATAAAGTAGTGCAAGCCTCAAAAGGAATTGACTTTTAAGTAGTGGGTGGGGGAGGTATCAGAAATCAGTTTGGAGATTTGTTCAACTTGTTGTATTTATGGGCCATCCAAGTGGAGATGTCCACTAGACCACTGGATGAACAGGTCTGAGGTTGACAGGAGAGGACTGGAGTAGACCAGGCACGTCTAAACTAGAGACATAAATTCAGAAGATGCCTGCACATAAGTGGTACCTAGAGGGGCAAGTATAGATGAGTAAATAAACATTAACTCTGAAGCAGGGAGTCCTAGGTTTGACTCTATTACTAACACAGTTCTGTGACCTTAGATACTTCTTTTAAAACTTCTGAATTCATTTTCTCTGGTATGAAATGAGATAATAAGACCTACATTAAGGGTTAACTGAATTAATTATACAAAGCATGTAGATGGTGCCTGATACAAGTTAAACTCTCAATTGTCCTGACTTTATCAGGTTTTTAAGCAAATTAGTGATATTATCAAATTTGTTTTATTCGAAAAATAAATCCCTCTCTCTCCTCTTTCATCCACCTCACTCTCTCTTTCACCAAAATTAATCACTTCATCAGATATGTAAATCAAAACCCAACAATTTTTTTCTCTACTTTATAAACCTAAGGGGAAAAAAAGACATCTGAGAGAGAAGGAAAGGGAAGAGGTAAGTACCATCCCAGGGCTATGTACTATGAAAGAACAATGTATATTGAAAACTAAATAATGGGGCTGGGTTGGGACTTAGTGATAGAGCACTTGCCTTGCATGTGTGAGGCACTAGATTCGGTCCTCAGCAGCACATAAAAATAAATAAATAAAATAAATGTATAAAAAAATGGTGTAGAAAATCACTTCCTCAAGTTGGGAGAGAAGATCAGCCTCCCTTTACACTTCACTCATGAAAGATTTAATCAGTTGAAGGCAGTTAAGAGTATAGCAAGTACTGCCCTCTTCTGAGAAGTCCTGTAGACGTAGGCATGTAAGGAGTCATCACAGAAGTAACAAATATTCCTTGACCTGAAAATTAAATTTGTCTCAAACATATGACTTCTTCAAATAACAGAATAAAATTCTGTTAGGCTACAATGGAAAAACTGAAAAGGAACAGACACATATGTCCCAGCAACACACACAAATGCTTGCTTCCTTAGTCATTGTTTTTATCGACACCAATTTCAAACAACAACTCCAAGACTATAAACCAGAAATAATTTGTCTTTATTCTTCCACTGGGAGATGAAGTTAAAATAAAAAATCACTAAGACTGAATACATTTTCCTCCTCTAAACTGTATAATCAGATAGGAGAAAGTAGAGAACCAGAAAATAGGAAGGGGTTCCAAAGATTACATGTGTTTTGTGACGAGTCAGTGAAAACTCAATCTTGAATGTCTATTTAATTCTTTTTAAACTACTACACTAATTCTTAATTTTTTTTTTTTTTTTTTTTTTGCCAGTACTGGGGGTTGACCCCAGGTCTTTGCACATGAAAGGCAAGTGCTCTATCACTGAGCTACACTCCCATCCCAACACTAACTCTAATAAAACAAAAGGGTAAATTGTGTGTTGAAGTGGTGGTTCAAAACATTATTTTTCCTACCCCTAAACAGTTATATTGAAAACTTCAAAAATAAAACAAGAATTACTTACTAGTTACCATCATGATGAACAAATTTTAACAGAGCAGATCTACTAAGCTAAAAATATATTATGTAACATAGACCCTATTGATTATGCCAATCTCATTTAAACCTTTAATGCAAGAATTTTTCCCTAAAAAAAGAAAGAAAAGTCTATTATTGGATTAAAGATTCAAAAGTTTAAAAAAGTATAAAAATACTAGGGAAGAAATATGGGAAGTTTATATATATATATTTTTTAATTTGGAGAAGGGAAGGCCTTTGACAACAAGACACAAAACAATAGCCATACATAAAAATTTATAATTCTGACTATGTAAATGCTAAAGTAAATGCCTACAGGAGACAAAAATACCATAAAGACAAATGACAAATTGTAATAATTTATTTACAAAACATATGACAGCAAAAAAGATTAATCTTCAAAATATAAAGTAAGTTTCTGTCATCAGTAAAAAAACAATTTTAAAATAAAACTGTAAACCAATATTACATATTGCTAAATGTCTAATAAAATATGTGTTCAACCTCATTTCTAATTAAAGAAACAAGTTAAAATAAGAAGTTATTGGGGCTGGAGTTGTAGCTCAGTGGTAGAGCACTTACCTAGCATGTGTGAAGCAATGGGTTCAATCCTCAGCACCATATAAATATAAATAAATAAAATAAAGGGGGATAGGGTTGTGGCTCAGAGGTAGAGCGCTATCATGCATGAGGCACTGGATTCGATCCTCAATACCACATAAAAATAAAATACAGATATTGTGTCCACCTATAACTAAAAAAAAGTAAAATAAAAATTAAAGGTACTGTGCCATTTACATTTTTTAAAAAATAAGAAGTTATTTTCAACCCTCAATCTAAAAAAAGATTACAATTATTAAATTCTATCATGCTTGCTGCATACGATTAGCTTCATTTTGTAGGTAAATTATCATCCTAAAATGACATAGTTATAAAATGGGAGAATTGCCATTTTAAAGCATGTTTGTTGGAAGTGAGGTATAGCAGTCATTGTCATACATTAATGATAACAATGTTTTATCAAAGACTCTTGGAGGAAAATGTCTTATAAAAAACTCAAGGACCCCAAAATACTACGTGGTTTTTCCTGTTTGTGAGAATATCACCTCCTTTATTATTAAAATGAAGATATGCCTAAGTCTTGTGCCCCTTTTAAGAGACAAGTCACAAGTCCCCCCCCCCAAAAAAAAAAAAAAAAACCTGCATGCACACTAGTTAAATATTGTGTTTCAATGTCCATCTCTATCCCAAATAGGGTCAAATCCAAGGTTGGATGTCACAAGGTTCCCATCCCCTTCATTATGACTACACTGATGTCCCACAGAAACCAGACTCCAGGACATGGCAGAGTACTGTGTACATACAGCACTGCCAAAGAAACCATAAAGTTTCTGAGATCCAGATTAGCTAGACAATTGATGAATCCCTCCTGACAATCATGCCACAATGTCTGGCTATTTGTTTATTTATTTATGGTACAAGGAAATGAACCCGGGGGCACTCAGCCACTGAACCACATCCCCAGCCCTTTAAATTTTTTGAGAGAAGGTTATTAGTAAGTTGCTTAGAGCCTTGCTAAATTGCTGAGGCTGGCTTTGAACTTAAGGGCCTCCTGCCTCAGCCTCTCAAGCCGCTAGAATTACAGGCCTGTAATATTTAATTGGAAATACAGAGAGAAATTCTTCATAATCTCTCCACTGGTGTTTTATACTTACTTTCCTTTTCATTTTAATTAAAAATCAAGTTACAATTTAGTCATTTGGGTAGGGAATGACCTCAGCTATCTCTGCCATGTTCCAATTAATCAGTCCCACATCTTGGCACCAGAATCCAGGGGACTCCTCCCCATAAATCAGTGTCAAGGTGAGCCAATGAGGAGTGTGCTGGGGAAGGAGAAGCCAACAATCTATGGGGGCAGAGAGGCCCAGCTGCATCTATCTAAGAAGCATGAGGCTGGGGAAGTGGCACGGTGTAAACTAAAAGACTACTTTGGAGAATAATTTAGCAATATTCACCAAAATTCTAAATTCATAAACTGATCTATCAATTCCATGTATGCAAATATATTCACAAACTGAAAACAAACTAATCGTCCATCAACAGAGCACTATTTAAATTGTGGTATAGTCACGTAAAGGACTACTATGAAGCCATTTTTTTTAAAAAAGCAACACAATTAATCTAAATAGCATTCTTTACATTTTGGGGGTTTGGTTTTTTTTTTTCTTTTTATCATACTGGGAACTGAACCCAAGGCCTTGGGCTTGCACACTGAGCTGCACCCCAGCCCATTTTTAAATTTTATTTTGAGACAGGGTCTTGCTAAATTCCTGAGGCAGACCTGGAATTTGTGATTCTGTTCCCTCAGCCTCTAGAGTAACTAGGATCATAGGCCTATGCCACTGCACTTGACTTCAATGGTGACCGACCTCTACACCTTTTTTTTAACACATGACTAAAACAACAAACACAAGAAATATAAAAGTATAGGTTGTAAACTCTCAATTAGGTAAAATTAAAAGGGGAAAAAATATACGTGGGTATTTATTATGCAAGAATATTTCTGGGAGTTATATAAGGTCACTCATCTCCCTGGGCTGGTAACTGTTTTCTTCTGTCTTCAAAGTCAGAAAAGGTAGGTTGAGGTCTCATATATTACTCTGACTCCTTCTTATGTCTTCCTCTTCCACAGTTAAAAACCCTTGTGATTATATGAAGCCCACCTGAATGATCCATAATTATCTTCGTATTTTAAAGTAGGTCCATTAGCAACCTTAATGCCATCTGGTTTGTATTTTAATTTCCCTGTCATTCAGTGCACATATCCATAGGTTCGAGTGATTAAGAAATGGATCTATGATTTGAACATCCCCTCCAAAATTCATGTTGAAATTTATAGCCATTGTAACTGTTGAGAGAAGGACCTTTAAGAGATGATCAGGTCTTGGGGGCTCTGTCTTCATGAATGGGTTAATGTCATTATCACCCTATCATGGGTGTTACTGTGTGAGTGCCCTATAAAGTCATAAGCTGGCACCATCCTCTCTCTGTCTCCAGTACTCATTGTCCCCATTCCTTCTACCTTCTTCCACAGGGAGACACAGAATGAAAGCTCTCCCCAGAATGTGGATCCTTAGTCTTGAACTTCCCAGACTTCAGAACCATGAGCAGAATAAACTTTGAATACTTTTTATTTACCCAGGCTATGGTACTCTGTTATAGCAGCAGAAAACAGACTAAGACAGGGACCATTATTCAGTCTACCAGAAGTTTGGGTATGCCGTTTAGGAAAAAGGACTTTATTTTTCTTTAAAACAAAATATGCTTTATTAAAATAGTTCACACAACTATTTTGGGAAAGCAGTAGTAAATATATGCAGAAAGAAGCATTTATGTAAAGAAAGGTGATTTAATATATGAATATTGAAGAAGATACATGTCAAAAGTAATAATACAATGAGAAACAACATACAGGAAAACACATGGAAAAGAGGAAACATTCCAATCAAATAACTGTTCCCAGTAGCAACCACTTTGTGGATCTTTGTCCTCTGTTAATAATTCTTTAAAAGTATTCATACGACTGTCTTTACAGCTGCTTTACAAGTCTTCATTCTTTGCTAATATTAATTATTTTAAAATATCCATGCTACTGTAATAACTCTGGCTAACTTATGTCTATAGCATGATTCCTTGGTACATAAATATTTCTAGGCTTCACTGGAAGATAAAAGCAGAACACCCTAGTAAAGACAGAATTCTCAGTAAAAAAAAAAAAAAATCAATCAGTGTGCTACTAAAATTATATTCATCCTCAGTGTAAAAGATGAATATGCAATAAAGAGTCAATCCTGCATTGCAGGATGACACATTTGTAAACTCCTTAAGTGGAAATCAGTAATACTCTTGCAGAGACATTGCTCAGCCTTTCTTCTACATGTTTGCAGCCTTCACATCATAAGACAGATACAGCACAGAGAGCTGTTTCTCAGAGAAATACTAAACATTCCAGAAAGCATCTTCTACAAATGGTAACTTTGAATCAATCCAGAGAAAAAGGATGGATAGAGTGAAGGGAACAGAAAGAAGGGGTGGGGGGAATCGGATAAGGTTTGGTGGTGGGATGTGTATGTGTGTGAGTGTTTCCATGGAACAAATCCTATAAAATAAAATTAGAGAAGAATATTTTTCAAGACATTAGATTAATTCAAGTTAACTATAAGCCCTTTGGGGAATGACACTTTTGCATAGGCTATTTTAAATGTAAATATGAAAGTCTAAATATATCAGCAACCTATTCTGCAAATGATAGTTTTTCCCTAGAGGAACTGGCATCAATGAGCACTTCATAGTCACAAACAGGTACACATAAACCCACTGGTAAAGAAATAAACTGTCACTAAATTAAGACCCCAATATTTAAAATAAATAAAGTTTACCCAAGGTCATTCCCCACAGACTTATTGTAAACCAATTTTCTCAGTACAAAGTGCTACCCAAAGAGGGGATTTACATGCTTCGAGTAAATACAATTACTTACTAATTGATAGCATGAGCCTCAAATAAACTTTTCATCCTCTTAGCTGCTCTTTTCAGGTAGTTTGGTCACAGTGATGCAAAATCTGACTAACTCACATTCATTCACCCATAAATCAACTTTATAGGCTGGGTATTGTCCTTAATTAAAAGATTATATAGTTGCCAAAGATCACTAATCCAGTAAAGGGTAGAACCAAGATTCAATCCCAAGTCTGTGTTGCTCCAAAATTCAGTCTTCTTTTTTTTTCTCACTTCCTTTTTTGTTATTTGTATTGTTTGAGATTTCTATAATGAAAATTAATTCTCATGTGTCAAGGACATAATTACTTTGGACATACACTAAAATGATTAACATGGTTTGGTGTTCTAAAGAATAGCTCTTACCCTATCCTTGAGAAAACAAAATGTTATAAGGTGTCAACCAGTGTGCAATAAGAGTAAATATATATGAGAGAGAGAAAAAAAATTAAATCTGGAATCTGGTCTACATAGATCAATTTAGGAACAGGAAATGAACAGGTCTTCCAAGGAAGCTTTGAAAAGATCATCAGAAACAATGATGAATTCAATAGCGTGAATTACCAAAAATTATTTTTGAAAGTTATATTAGATGAGAGAGAGAGAGAGAAGAGAGAGAGAGAGAGAGAGAGAGAGATCGATCATTGGGTATATTTCATTTAACAATATAATAATAGAAAGTCTAGCCCTTTCCCCTGTCCCCCAGTCTTTCTGTTTAATCATGCAACCTACCTCAACATCTCCACACTGAGCACAATGATGTTCTAACGTAGCCCTTGATCCTAGATAAACTGACACTAATGTCCTCAGAAAGCATTCCACAGTAAATTGTTTTCCATGACATCCATTTGCCATTGAGTAGGTAACTTAAATGTTGGGAAGAGATGAGCTAAACCATGTCAGATATTGGATTCAATTTTATCTAGAAATAATTTTATGAAATTCAAGATGATGCAATTTGCCTTATTGCTAAGTCCCATTTGATCCCTCCCTCACACATTCAGAAGCATTGTCTATCAGTAAAAGCATTTGGGGATCCTTAAAAACAACAGGAAAGTAAAACACAGCATGCTGAATATATAATATATAATGGGTAACAGTTATTTTAATAGCTTTATGAAAATAGAATAAAATCATATATTTCTACCATCCACAGTAGGAGAATTTGAAAAACAAAATCTCAGCATGCAATTATCTTTACACTAACACAAACTGCCTACTCTTTGTAGGTGATTTTAGAGGCTAGGGTGAACCTTGTGCCAGTCTTTTGCCATTGCTCCTGTTTTGTTCCTCCTTTGATCTATTACATTTGAGTACCTTCTTAGTTTAAATGGCATCACAAAGTCTTTCCTCTGTACCTTGAAAATGGCTGTCCTCAGAAAGCTTTTGTAGTCAGACTGCATTAAAGGCATAACTTAAAAATACAATGCTTCATATTTTCATATAAAATACAAGGTCACAGGACCTACTCCCCAATACCAGATTCTCCTAATCACCAGCATAAAATACTAACATTTGAGGGAAATCTGCCTCACAAAACATGATTCAAGCAATTGCTCCAGCTGCCCATGCAACCTCCATGGCAGCTGTTCAGGGCAGAGGTGCTCATTCCCCTGTTATTTCCAACATTCCTAGAGCAAGAATGGTGGGCCCAACAATGGCTTTTAAATTGGGTTAAAAGAAGGAAACTTACTATGAAGTGACATGTTAAATTTTGTTAAGAGTATAAAACAGCTGAGAGTGGTGGGGCATGCCTGTAATCCCAGTAGCTTGAGAGGCTGAGACAGATGATCATGTGTTCGAAGCCAGCCTCAGCAATGGCAAGGTACTAAACAACTCAGTGAGACCCTGTCTCTAAATAAAATACAAAATAGGGCTGGGGATGTGGCTCAGTGGTCAAGTGCCCCTGAGTTCAATCTCCAGTAGCCACCCCCCAAAAAAGAATATGAAACAGGTCTTTAGTCTGAACTATTAGAAAGAAAAACTGACATTATTATCATGCCTACTCATACCCCTAGGAAAGGATATGAAACTGAGTTTGGATTGAAAGATTCAAGCATTTGCCCTCCAAATGTGAAACATTTAAACCCAAAACAGGCAGCCAAACCAAAGGTATATAAATATTATACATGGTTCCTCCAATGATAGGCCACTGTCCTCTTCTCTGAAAGAGGGCAGCTTACATGATTATGCTCACTTATGGAAAACAGTGTCTGGACAGAAAACAAACAGTACAAAGCATAGCACAATTGGTATTCAGCCTTATTCCTACTATCAATTCTTAACAGCAAGCAGAAGTCCAGTCAGCTGAGAGCAAAATACCCACTAATATCCTGTCCAGATTAACCAATCCACTGATAAATGATAAATGCCATGTTATCCTTTACTCCAGACATGATTCTCTTTGGGGCCTCACACAATACAATTGATAAAATACTCTGCATCATTTAGACTCATTTCCAATCATTTGTATCAGCAACTTGACTGCCTGCAGAGTAGCTCACTGATAGGGAAGTGGTTTTAACGGCATGAAAGGCAAAAGAGAAATTTTAGTGTTTCAGAAGTGGGAGGTTCTAATAAAACACAGGAAAGTCAAGTCTCAACACTTGAAATGAACCTCGAAAACAGTAATAAACAATTCCCAGGGAGATCTATTAAACAACAAGTACTATTTTACTTGTCAGCCGGGGACCTCTAAAAATATACTCTGGTATCTCAGGTTTAGAATGCTAATATCATAAGAAACTTCTACAATGGGTTATAAAATAGCTGTATACTCTGTGTTTGCTTCTCAAGAATTCCCAATCATCTGATTTTTCATTTTAATTAGTAACAAATATTTATTGATTCATAATAGATTCTGAACTACTGAAATCTTTGGAGATTGGCTATTCTACAAAGAATTTCCTCTTTTCAAACAAACAAAAACAGACAAACAAGATTAACCCTAATTTTTGAAGCTAAAAATTAGAGTACATTCAATGTCAAAAATAAATAAAAGAAAGAAAGAAAGAAAGAAAGAAAGAAAAGAAAAGAAATTGTTTTTGTGGTACTAAGGATTGGACCCAGGATCTCATACATGTTAGACAAGTGCCTTTCCACTGAATTACATCTCCAACCCATAACTCAGTTTTATCTACTTAAAAATGTCAAAGAGGGAAAGACAGTAGAATGAATCAGACATAACTTTTCTATGTACATATATGAACATAAAAGCAATGTAACTCCACATCATGTACAACCACAAAAATGGGAAGATATACTCCATGTATGAATTATATGTTAAAATACATGCTACTGTCAAGTACAACCAAAAACAACAAATTTTTTAAAAGTCATAGAAAATCTTTAAAATATTCATGAAAAAAAGTAATTCCTGCTGGCTACAATGGATAGAATGTAGATATTTCCCTTATTAAAAATGAAAAAGCCTAAGAATCAACTTTCTATAAAGAGAAAGGTCTAATAACTATGAAACAAATTGACTCAGTTAAAATTTCTATTATGTGTGTTCTTTACTTTAAGCAAATTAGATGAAACAAATAAAATTTGAATTTGTAGATGAATTATTTGCTTTTTAAAGAAGTATGTCCCTCAAAAAAAAAAAAACACTAAAAATAGAAGATGTTGCTTTCATTCATTTGAAATAGTCTAGTGGCAAAAGGAATCAATGTACAATTTCAGGAAACAAAGGCGAGACATACTCTGCATCCCTGAATTATTGTCCCATTCTGACACTACACACAGCTGGTATTACGCAGACTCCAACTTCCTCAATAAGAGAGGCTGGAAAAAGACAATGTAACACTGAAAAACAAACAAACTATAGTCAGGTGTGAGGCTGATGATTTCCCATCAGATGAAGACCCAAGGACTCAGGGATCTAGGGATTTCATATAAAAACAAGAAATGGGGGGAAAGCACCAGCTCAGTCTGCCACTAGTGTAAAGCCTAAAAGAAACAAACAAAAAGTAAACTCAGAGGTATATCCCTCCTTACATGAAGATAACTCTGTTCATCCCAATTAAAAATCAAGAAAAGTTTATCAAGTTCTTCTGGAAAAAAAATGCCACTTAATCCATCTAAATTGAGGCTAAACAATGCAAAGCAAGCTACAATATCTATATCAAAGTACCATAAATCTTTTTAAAATAATATTCATGTTTTAAGATAATCTAACAAAAATATGAACATATAAACAAGGAAGCAGCTATTTATATTGAGAAGGATTCTCTTTAAATATCAAGTTTGAAATAAGTTAAGATGATATCATTATAAAGGTATGAATTCTACTCACATTTTCAGACATTTTTCAGAATAAAGAGAATACTCACATTGTGTTTAATTAAGACACTCTGAGAGTTGAAATTTAGTTGTTAAATGGTGTAAAGGATAAAATCTAGACCCACGGATACCCTCCCCTGAACACATCATAGACTTTCATATAGCAAATGAATCAATAGACAACTTAATTAAATATTAATTCTGGAGGTTACTAACCTAAGTAAACTCAAGTCCTAGAAAAAACACAGTGCAATGAAAGGCAGTAACATAAATGACAAATATAATAATTATAAGATTAAGAATGATTAAGAATTCATTGACCCTTTTCTAGGTAAGTAACATTTTAAGGCATTTAAAACTCAAAATAGAGCCATACATAGTACTATTTGTATTTTCACCTGAGAAAGGAAAAAAAAAAAAAAGTACTAGTTAATTAATCTACCCATGATTGTATAGCTAGAAGAATAAGGATTCCAGATCAGAAAATCTGACTCTGGCCTTATCTGACTCTAGATCTTATAACCCAGAACCCATGTTCCCTCCATTATAAAGCACAACAGGATATTTTTTAAATGCAGAGGGGGTTTTCTTTTATTTTGTTTGTTTTGGTAAGAGGCAGTGAATGGGAGGAAAGGTGTTAGAGGGGGAATGACGTTGGAAAAAAATTTTGAGAGTAATTGTTCTGTTTAAAAGAGGTGTTTATGGGGCTGGGGATGTGGCTCAAGCGGTAGCATGCTCGCCTGACATGCGGGTGGCCCGGGTTCGATCCTCAGCACCACATACAAACAGAGATGTTGTGTCCGCTGAAAACTAAAAACTAAATATTAAAATTCTCTCTCTCTCTCTCTCTCTCTCTCTCTCTCTCTCTCTCTCTATCACTCTCTCTTTAAAAAAAAAAAAGAGGTGTTTATGATGGCAATTATAGAATGAAGTTAAAAAAAAAAAAAAGGCTGAGAACTGCATTGGGAAAACCAGGAAAGTTTGTTAATAACTAGTACTGAGATGACCAGCAAAGAGTAAAAGAATGGTTAAGATATGAATAGCTGAAAACAGGGCAGACCTAAATAGAAGTCCTGGCATGAGAAAAGGCACTCAGGAAAAAGCAGACCATTCTGTTTGGCTGCAGTATACATACAGAGTAGTAGTGGGAGTTAAGGCGGGATGGGAAAGCTGGGACCATATGGTGGCTGGCCTTGAACACCCAGATGAAGAGTTTATATTTAGTTCAAAAGGCCATGAAGCCTCAGAGTGTTCTAAACAGGTGTTGGGCATTGAGGAACATGATCTGCAAGCTAACTGACACAAAAGAATATATATGGAATTACACAATGCCATATATATTAAGGCCATGACAAAACTAACTTTAAACTAGTTTAAAATTAATGGCTGCCTGGTGGGGAGGGAAACTGTTTGGAAAGGGTACAAGGGAACTTTCTGAACTGACAGAAATGTTCTATATCTTGCTTTGAGTTGTGCTCTCAAAATTCTGTATCAAAACTCAAATGATTGAATATCTTTGTATTTTACTGTATGTCAGTTATATATCAAGAAAGAAAGAAAGCCAGCTGGCTCACCTTATGGAATAGACCTGGGTATGAAGGCAGGATAACTACAGAGAAAAGCTAAGGTGACTATCACAGAAACTCAGAATGATAATACCTGAAGAAACAAGAGAACTGATAATATATAAATATATATGTGCAATATTGATTATTCAAATCAATATTGATATAGAGTATATTTGCATGAATTGTAATTTCATTTACCATGTCCCCTTAGAATGGAAGATGCCAGATGGCAGGAACCAAACTTAATATTTTGCATTTAAACCAATTTTTTCCTTTCCTATTTGTATGTCTTTGATGCTACTGTTCCTATACTAACTTATATTCTGGTTTATATCAAATTCACACATTATGCTGATGATACTACTATGTAAGGTGTTTCTGCTATGGAAAACTTTAAAAATCATTAAATTTCCAGTTTCTTATCATGGGACATTAAGGGCTTAACACTGTGCCTTTTTCACTTAATCATTACAGTGCTCCCATGAGGTTAACAATTACCCCCATTTTACAAAAGCATAAACTGAAACTAAGAGATAAGACGCTCAAGACAACATAATAAAATTAGGCCCCCTCATCTGCCTGACTCAAAACCCAGCTACTTAAACACTGTGCTATATATTTATACTAAAAATAACTTGCAAAGTAGGCCTGGGACTAAATCAGAAAAGGGTGAGAAAGCACAAATGAACTCATAACCCATTAAGTATATTTATCCCTGTAGCTTTCAAAACACTACATTAGGTAATCAGGGTTATTTATTATAGGATTACCATTTTCAAGCATCTAAAACAAGAGTGGATGGCTTTGATATTAGTATCTTTTTAAGCACTGAAAAATATGTTTAAATATTTATATTTATAGTACATATACATAAAATGCAACATTAGATCATTAAATCTAGTAAATGGGGCTTCATGAAGTTTGAGAACTTAGAAAATTATTACAAGTAATGTCAAATAATTAGAAAAGATTCTTTAAAAGATGAATTCAAGTTCTATCTAATTTTTAAAGGTGACAAATGTCATCTCAAATCCATTTTAAGAAAGAGATTGGGCTTCAAATATCTTGAAATCATGAGGATCCATAGATTTGTCAGATTCTTAAAAGAATTGGTAATCCAAGGGCTGCAGGTATAGCTCAGTTGGTAGAGTGTTTGCCTTGAATGCACAAGGCCCTGGGTTCAATAGCCAGCACCACCCAAAAAAATAGAGTTGATAACCCAACAGTTTAAGAAGAGGAGAAATCCTAATTCTGAATGTGAAACCTACCAAATTCAGATTTCTCTGATTAAAGAAATGTGAATATTTAGGCAAGAACTGGAGGGAAGTATACATAAACAAATTAAAGTAGTTATCCTAAGATATAACAAAAAAGAGGAAGACTCTAGATAGGGCAGATGGGACAAACTCTAGATAGGGCAGAGGGGGGAAGGGAGGGGGCATGGGGCAATTAAAGATGGTGGAATGTGATGATCATTACTATCCAAAGTACATGTATGAAGACATGAATTGGTGTGAATATACTATGTATACAACCAGATATGAAAAATTATGCTCTATAAATGTAATAAGAATTGTAATGCATTCTGCTGTCAGATATAAATTTTAAAAAATAATAAAAACTTTAAAAAAAAGAGGAAGAAAGAAAGAATCCATCCTGTTGAAAGAACAAATGTTTCAGGGTCTTACAAGCAACATTTACATGATATTCTACTCTGATTAAATATTCTTTTATCAATCTAAAACAAATTAGCTATTCTGTAATTTCATAACTGCTTTTACCATTGCTAAAAGAAACTAAAACCTAAATGAAAGAACAAACATACCATGTTCGTGAATTGGAAGACTCGGATATTGTTAAAATGTCAACTCTCCCCCAAATACATTGCCATGTACGTTAAATACACTTTTAATCAAAATCCCAGCAGGACTTTCTTTATAATCAAGAAAATTAGAAAGTTTATAAGGCTATGAAAGCATCAAGTATGGCCAAAAGTATATTCAAAGAGAACAGATTTGTAAGGCTTACACAATTTGATTTCAAAAGTGATCATACAACTATAGCAATTAAGATTATGGTGTCAGCCTAAACACATTGATCTCTGGAATAAAATGGAAAGATAAAAAATACAGGATCAATTAATTTTCTTATAAAGTTGCCAATTCAATAAGGAAAGGACAGTCTTCTCAAAAAACGGTGCTAAAACAAGCAAATATTCCTCTGGTGGGAAAAAAATATGAACATCCATCCTTACTTCATATTGTACACATAAATTTACTCAAGATGATTCACAGTATACAAAAAAGCAAAACGTAGAACATTTGGAAGAAATGAAAAAAATCTTCACAATCTTAAAGTAGGCAAAATTTTTTACATAGTACAGAAGCTGATAACCTGAACTTCTTCAAAATAAAAACATCATTAAAGAAAATAAAAAGGAAAGCTATAGACTATAAGAAAATATGATCAATACATATATCTGATGAGTGGCTTATATAAAAATATATGAAGAACTCAACAATAAGAAGATAATCTAATTTTTAAAAGAGGTAAATTATTTAAATAGGTGCTTCATCAAAGAAGATGCACAAATGACCAATAATTACATGAAAAAATGCTGAACGTCTTTAAGAATAAGAAAAACAATAAAATCACAATATGCCACTACACACCTACTAAACTGCAAAGATTGGAAAGAGAGATGATGGCAAATATTGGCAAGTAAAACAACTTAACTCCTATCATTGCTGGTGGGAATGTAAAATAGTTATAATTACTTTGGAATATGGTTTGACAGTTTCTTAACAATTGCATTTTGGGTATGCAATTGTTGAGAATGAGAAATGAAAACATATGTTCACATAAAGAATTAGACATGAGTCAGACAGTTTTATTTGTAAGAACTCAAAACAGGAATTAACAGCATCAACAAATAGATGGATGAACCCAGTACATTATTTGTGCAATCCAGCAATAAAAAGAATTGAACTATCAACAACCACAACAAATAGCTGAAAACATTATGCTAAATAAAACAAGTCTAACAAAAGTATTACATATTGTATAGCCCATTTATCTGAACTTCTAGATAGAGAAGATAGAGATAGACTATAGAAGGGCACAAGAGAACGTCTTAGGGTGACAGAAAAATATTTTACCTTGATTGTAATGATATGGTGGCCATTTGAGTAAATACATTTGTCAAGAAATTCATCAAACTTTACAAATGAAAGTGGATACTTTTTATCATATATAAATTGTTCATCAATAAAGCTATTTCAAAAAAACGGTTTATCTTATCATAGTCTCATATTTTACAAACCAAATTGTTTTCCTTGATTCATGTGTATTGGTATCCAAAAAAAAAAAAAAAAGTCTCTTACCTGCCTTACCTGGTGGGAAACATAGAGTTGTAGTATCACTACCGTGTTCTCTCCCCTCACTGCCTCACCTTGTGGCCCAGATAAACTTAGATTTCTTGGAAGACTTTTAATTCTCTTATCTCAAGGTTTCATAATACTTTATTCCCATTCAATAAATATCTGAGGAATTGAATCAAATAGATATTCAGAAGCTATCTTAATTTTGTCAGCTAACATTATTGTGAGAACAGATGAGAATTGAAGACTCAAATACCCTCAGGTTTTATTTTTTTCTTTCACTCACTTTTAGCAGAACCTTTTCTAACAAAATATTATATTATACATAAGTCCAATAATATATAAAATATACATACATTTGTAAGTTCAAATTTATAATTTTTAATACTAAAGTTAATCACTGAAAAATAAAAGCTCATGTATCAGCACTTCCAATATATCAAAAACAGTTATTTATAATATGTCAATGTGTGTCTTTGTCTTTCAGATTTTTAGCAATTAAAAATAAAATTTAAATCAAACACCAAGAGAGAACAATGATCAGCAAACTAAGATCCATGGGCCAGTCTGCTCATCATTTGGTTTTTATGTGGCCCTGATGCTAAGATTGCTGGTGTTTTGTTTTTTACATTTAAAATGATTAGAACAAATAAAAAAAGAAAAATAACATTTTGATATGTAAAAATTATATGAAATTCAAAATTTAGTGTCCATAGTTGTGTTTTATTGGAACACAACCACACTCATTTATCTTTGCCTACTTTCGTACTACAATAGCAGAGTTGAGTAACTGCAAAGAAAACAGTACACAAATCTAAATATGTTCTGGCCCTTTATAGTAAAAGTTTGCAGATCTCTGATTTAGAGAATCTCAGTAGCATCTCTGAAGAACCAACTTCATGGAGCAAACTTTGGAAACTACTATATTTTCCAAAGATGGTCACTATGATATTTTCCATATTACATGCTCTTCTGTAATATGACCTTGCCACTCCCTCACCACAAGAAGGGATCTAATTCCCTTCCTTTGAATCTGGCTCATCTCAGTGATTTAGATAGCCTATAATATAATATGGTATAAGGGACTTCTGAGACTTCTAAGACTAGATCATAAGGAACTGTGCAGTTTCTATCTAGGACTCTTGGATTACTCCAGTCATGGGATATTTCCCCCAAGAACCTAGCACCATGCTTTCTAAAGGGTGAAGGATGAAGAAGCCGAGGATAGGCATGTCTTGCCTACGAGTCCATTGAGCACCAAGACAACAAACAGCCAGTCCCAACTGACAGCCAGGAGCCAGAGCTGCCCAGGACCTTCAGTTCAGATAAGCCTTTAAGATGACTCCTGTACCAATAGAAATCTGACTAAACTGCATAAAAGACACTTTATGAGAACTATTTGCAATGCCTAGACAACCCAAAGAAAGATAATACATACTTGTTTTAAGCCCACTAAGTTTAGGGGCAGTTTGTTTTACAGTAAAAGATAACTGAATTACCAATATACTAAAACAAATTTAGAAAAGTTTCCATCAAGAAATTCCAGATTTCAGAGGCAAGGCCTGGCTTCGACCATCCATATGTACCTCCAAGCCAGACCCCACCAAAAACTCTCCCTAGAGGTAACCAGAGGTGAGGAAGTAGTACATACTCCAATGGAGTCACTGTAACTTCCAAATTTATATGCATTTCCATCATGCCTGCTATTACCCAAAATATGCCAAAAAAAAACATGAATCTTGTTCTAAAACTCTCATGAAGAAAGAGAAAATAAGTTTTATAATTCCTGGAATTACTTCAAGATTGCAAACAAACAATTCTCAGTTTTTGTGGTTATATATAAATTGATGATTAAAGAAACTCATTACCATTATTTAACCTTTAAAAACAATAAGTGAACTTAGATCAGACATGGTCAAATTATCAATGTATGGCAAATATAATATATAGCAGCAAATTTGAGCTTAGTAATAAAAGCTCATATTCTATTATTCTGTTTGTGTCACCTGCTCCTGTTCTAAAGAATGATAAGAGTTTTTCACTGATATGTTTTTGACATACTAGTAATGTGTGATAAATTCCTTAGCCTAGAAAATTTTATTAAATTCAGTATAACCCCCTACAAGCACATCATATTTTCAATGATATTACCTTAATCCATAGCAGATTCAAATTTTAAAGAATGAGTTCTTGATAAGGGCAATTACTCTGCTAAGTTCTAGAGTTACATCTTAAACTGGTGTAAATTTCCAGACAGGTGGCAGCTCTGAATCATTAACCCATTGGCACTACTGAGAACCATAATGTGAAACAAATTATGTTACATCTAAAGGGACATTTCTGGAGTACATAAGATTCCTAATTTGTTCCTTAATTAAGTTTTTGTAAGTTTATTTAAATACTCATGTATGCAGCTCTTAAACTGACATGAAAATATTTGTACTGTCAAGTATTTTAAGTGGAGAACATTCTAACTTTTAGTGACTTAAGCCATTTCTGCAAGAGTGCTACAACCAATTCGTGATGCCTATCACAGGAGCAACCAAAAGTGAGAAATATTCTGGGCATTTTCCAATCCTGATCCATTTCATTCAGTTCTTTGCAGTGTCCCCCTTCAAAGATCTCCATGATGGAACTTCCAGTCTCCCCTTGTTTAGCCAATCTTTCCCACTATTAGATGGGACTCTCCCTTGATAAGCTCGTCCCTACTGCAGATGTCCTGGTTCCACAAGGCCAATTCCCCTAATGCCAAAAGTCCATTCAATAAGCCAGACTTTGAGCTTAGATGGTCAGGTGGCCAAATCCTGGTAATGTGTGCTAGAGTCACAATTTGAATCCAAGCAACTGAGGGCCAGAGTCTCTGTACTAAGTCACTCCTTCTGACATTTCTACAACATGCATTAAATTTGATCTGTGTTTTACAATTCAAATATACCTGAATGCATTACTAAATCAAATTAAAAGAGTAAAAATCTTACAAATTTCACACAGTAAATATGATTTTTAACTAAAAAAAGTTTGCATATATTCTAATTAAAAACATACTAACCAAGTATGTTAATTAATGCTTTATATTCATTAGGGAAAATGAAGAGAAATCAATCAATACTCTTAAAAAGCAACAAATAAAAAATGATTGTATGGTTTGTACTCTAGGGTCCCATATAGTCTTGTATTAAAAGTTTAATATTTGAACATAATTTAGTGCTTTTACCATTATTAATGCTTTAAAAGTATACATAATCAGTGACTTTTCTAGCTCAGAATCCATAACAACAATGAGTGCTATTCACATCCTGTGAAACTCCATGGGGATTCTATAGGGAACACTTCTATATATGGTAATTTTCCCTGATAGACTCTCACAATTTATTCAGGATATGAATCTGGTCCACTGTGACAATGAAAACAACAAACTACTGAAAACACATATATAATTTTTGCTGAACCAACTACAGACTAACAAATAAGGAGGTAAGCACTGAAGTGAAACTAAGAAACCACTGGATATTTTTATTATACTTTTTGTACAACTGAAATAAGTATATAAATATCCAGAAGAAAAAAATTATTCCTGTCTTGGTTTTAAATATTCTCTAGAGTCTAAAAATGTCAACTATTAACAGACAAAAGAGTCAAAAAGGAAATTTCACATCAGAACTTAAATTGACACAAAATATGAAAGAGTAAGACAAGTGAAAAATACTATATTGGCTTTAACTCCCACAGTTTCCTGTATGACCATGTCCCTACAAAAAATCCCTGTAATTCATAGTTATTTTTTCATATTTGTGACTTACAGCAGTCTGTGGTACTTTATTTACCCAAAGTCATACAATAATAATATTTTCCTTTTACATACAATCCTCTAAGTGAAGAGTTAGACAGCAGTTTGGGTGTACACACTCTTCTATTTTTTGCTTTAAATCGATTTAAAACATCTAGAAATCCAATATAGCTAAAAATACTCACACAACATTAAAGTCGTTAGAAAGGAAAATAGCTGGTATCTCTAAATTATCTAGTTTCATATGACAAATTAGATAAAAAGGAAAACAAAATATAGTAGTAAAATGCCAAAAACATTAACATCAGAAACAGCAGATTCTGACATGATTTAATAAAAATCAGGTATTTATATTGAAAAATGGTCCAATTGTAAATAGTCATTTTTTCTTTTTGTTTTTAACCAGTTGTTTTTTGTTTTTTGTATTTTGTTTTGTATATTTTTTGTACATTGGGGATCCAACAAGGGCTCTTTGCCACTGAGCTATATCAGCAGCCCTTTTAATTTTTTATTTTGAAGCAGGGTCTCACTAAACTGCCAAGGCCAGCCTTGAACTTGCATTCCTCCTGCATCAGCTTCTAAAATCTCCAGGATTACAGGTGTGGGCCATTACCACCTGGCCTGACTAGCCGTTTTTGAATAACCATCATCACTATTCACATCAATTCATAGCCATTACACCAAAACAATAAATCCAAGTCTAATCTCACTTGTGACAAATTGTCAAGAAAGGTCCTGAAATGTACATAAAACAGTATAACTCTTCAAGAGATGCCTGTTTAATTATAGTATCCTAGGGACCTAATATTGCTAAAGTATGTTCATTTGACTATCTCTCACACAATGGCTCAAAATTTGAGACTCTACCTTGTTCTTGGCAACACAATATCATACTCAGTATTAAAACCGACAAGCTGTCAATTCCAACTTGAAGCACTTACCAGTAATGAAAATAAAATGCAAGAGTGAAATCTCTAGTGGCCATCACAGACAAATCACATGGGGCATGTCCCTCCAATCCTTCCCAGATTCTGGCTACCTATCCCAAGTTATGTAGGGATCCAAAAGATGGCAAGGAAGACACATGAACCAGCCACATCAAACCTAAAGAGAACTGATCTCCTTACATGTCCATCATTTTCCCATGTATGCTAATCTCCCCGGGTGGGTCTTTCACTAACTACCACTTTGTTTTTGCTTGGATGATTCGTCCCCTTTCTCTAGATGTTCTAGATGTTCTCTTTAGTCTATTACAACCATAACAAAATCTTGTGAAGAGGGATTAATGATGCAGTTTGCTCCAAGGACGCCCTGTTTCTCCATAGGGAAGGGATTTCCCTCCTCACTGGTCTAATAAGGCAAGTGCTATGGAAGACACAATAATGTGTTAGACCAGGGCACAATTCCCAGCACAGCACATCTTAAATAGAATCTTTCAATGGTACCCTTGAGAAATGACACAGTTAAACATGGGAAAGAAGGGAAAAGGAGAAATGCGCCCAGTAAGTGTGAACTGAATAAAAGCTCATCATAAATATTAAAGTTTTTATTCTGTGGAGAATAACTAGCTTTATGAGGGAGGATGTAACCCAATGGCAGCACTACAAAACTAGTTTTCTTTGCTCCACAAAAATAAAAGATGAACATTTGTTTAAGAGGGAGATTTTTTTTTTATTTGAACAACTCAACTGATTGATTTAAAAAAATATATAAGCTATCATTAAAACAAAATGAGCATCCCAAAATGTATTTTTTGTACTATTTATTTGGTACTGGGGATTGAACCCAGGGGTGCTCCACCACGGAGTTACATCCCAGCTCTTTCTGTTTTTATTTTGAGACAAGGTCTTGCTAAATTGCCTAGGTTAGCCTCAAACTTGAGATGTTCCTTCCTGCCTCATCCTCCCTAGTCACTGGGATTACAGGTATGTGCCACTATGCCCAGCTCCAAATCTGCCTTTTTTAAATGTTTTTTTTTTAGTTGTAGTAGGATATAATACCTTTATTTTATTAATTTATTTTTATTTGGTGCTGAAGATCAAACCTAGCACTTCACATGTGCTAGGCAACCCCAGCCCCACACATCTGCATTTTAATAATAATTTTCCTCAATAAAACTTTAATGAATAGCTCCTCTTATACCTAAATTACTCGTACCTCAGAAACTAAAATTGCATTTCCTCAAAGCAGATAAACAGAAGATACATTACTCTCATTTTTACACATGGAAAATTTTAATAAAGAAAATGTTCAATGAAATAAAGCAAGATGGTGACAGAGTTAGAGAACACCTCAGAGTTACTACACTTTCCACTTTATAATGATTAGTCTACAATTACTACAGTTGACTTTCATTTCAAAATGAGGCCAAAATAGATTGTAGCCAATCTATACAACTACAGGAGAATAAGATCCACTAAGTCAATGAGATAAAACTGGTACTGTTGGGGCTTGGGCTGTGGCTCAGCTGTAGCGCACTTGCCTGGCATGTGTGAGGCACTGGATTCAATTCTCAGCACCACATATAAAAATAAATAAAATAAAGGTCTAACAACAACTAATTAAAAAATAAAACCCGGTACTGTTAAAGGCAGCAACTAAAATGATGTTAGACATAAAAGAACCCTTAATTAATTCTGTTGCCAGATCTATATAAGTCTTTAACATTGATGAACTAAGATATATTCCTTTAAAAGCTTTATTTTTTTAGTTTTTAAAATTTTTGGTTGTGTTTTGGGTAGTTTAAGTCAAGCAACATTATTTCAGTGAGACAGACATAATAATGTGACTTCTAAGCTACTGCAAATTTCTGACTTCAAAAATCTGAAACATAAAATCAATTTAATTAATCCAATATTTGAAAGTGAAGACATTTCCATCTCATAGGCAAAGAGCAAGGAGGAAAAATAAAATTTAAAAAAGCCATTTATGACACGAAGCTATGTCATCAAAAGTCAAAATGGTAGCTACCTCTTGGCAAAGAAGGGAAGTAATACAGACGAGGAAAGGCCATAGGCACATTTCCTGGTAAAATGGAAAGGAGCTGGGTAGTGGATCTACAGGTGTGAACCTGGGCACAAATGCACTGAGCAGCAAGCACAATTAGACTCACCATGCATTTGCTCATAAACCATACCTCAATTTGAAGAGTAGAAGCATTCACTACGAGTAAAACGCTACAATCAGAAACGAAGGATAAAAATCACAAAATTTTTGGAAAAGTCAGAAAAAAATTAACGTTTCCAGAACCTCCCATAAATTACACACAGGTTGGATGGTTAAACAGGTATTTCTTATGATGGTTTAGGAAGAACACCGTAAGTGGTTTGGGAGACCCCTTCTAAACTAACCAGAATTTCAAATCTGACTGTTTTTCTGCATATTCTAAATATAGATAGTTTCAAGCTTTTAAAATAACCTCCACAAGTTGGAAATCAAAAGCTTAGAAAGCTATGCCTCAAAACACAAAGAAAATCTACTTGTCTCAACTCTGAGCACTTTAACCCAAGTTAAGTCTAAAGAAAGCAGGCCATTTTCAACCTTTTATGTTCCTTAACAGAATGAATCTACCTATGTATGGGTTTCTAGAGACAAGTAAGCAATTTAAAAAAAAAAAACCTAATATTCAGTAAAAGCAAAAAATGTCGAAAACCTGTGTGATAGTATTCTGTCCTCTGAATGGTATTCTGTTCTGTTTAGTAATGTGTGGTAGCTATGGACACCAAAAGCAGCCAGAAATTTTCAAATATACCATATAGAGTATAGACGCTATTATCAAAAGATCAAGTTTGATGATCAAGAAAGGCTGTATTTTTGCTTGGTAAAACAGGCCAGACAGTCCAAGAACCCAAAGACTCCCACACTGAGTTTCAACTTCCATTTTCAGCTAAAATAATTAATATTAAAATAACAGGACTAATTTTCCTTTAGTATTCAGAATAGATATTTCTGTCCATATCTAGAGTCCTACTTAAGTAAAATTCCATGACTGAAATGAAACTGGGAGATGGTTACTGACACTTAATGATCTATTTTTATTTCCTGAATGACAATAATTCCAAATTTACCAGTAAGTAAATTTAAAAATTATTTTTAAGTTATTAGGAAATAATACTATCACCTGATGAATAAAACATTACATCTCACTATTATTTTGTCTTAAACTTGATTAGGCAATGTGGTAGTTTCAGAGATGGGAAGCTTCTACAATGAAATGACAAAATTAACCTGTAAAAGAGTCGATCAAGAAACAAAAGAATTGAGGAGTACTAGCTCTCAAATGCTACTATTCTCCAACAATCATCAGCTATGCAAATTGTAACACTGACACCTGAGATCAAAAAGTAAAGGTCAAATTACAAATTCAAAAGAAATAGATGTCCTAAATTTCCTGCCTTAACCCTCTTTCCCCTGCAAAGCCAGAGTGGTGCCAGTGTTTGACGTTCTAGCCCAGCAGGATGAGTCTCCATAGACATTCTTAACTATAACCTTTGCTTATAGATGATGAAAAAATACCGTGCAGAGCCTGTACAACTGCATTGACAAGTAACATTATTCTATACCCAACATTAAATAATCATCAAATGGGTTGGTAATAATTTTTAAAAACCAACTTTAGGTGTCTATAACTGTTATCCAAGCTCAGCCCATTGTGCAGGGCCTGCTCTGCACCAAAGCATTTTCACTGTATAAGTTTTAAGACAGATATGATGCTGCTGGATTGTGCTGCCAGGCAAAATATCAAAACTGAAGCCACTGTAGGAAAAATCCACCTTAAAAATAAAGGTATTTCTTATTCTTTTGTAATATACACATAACATTTACTCTTATGTTTTTATAGACTTATAAAAAGGAAGAGTGTAAAATAATACCTTTTTCTCTCCTCAGATGAAAATTGTAAGCCCTTCTTCCCAGTCTTATAAACACTATCATCTCAGATCCTTGCAGCATCTATTTTAGGGTTTAAGCATCATTATGGGTCCACAAACAATAGATCAGTGACAGGCCTGATCCCATCAATTAGCACGTTCCAGGGAGGCTGCCTGGATCCTATCTTGTTACCTCCCTCTTGGAGGCCTGGTTTTGAGCACAGTGACATCCCTAACCTTAAGAATGAATAACCCAGTTAAGGGGAGTCCCTTCTCTGAGACCAGTTCCTCTATAATTAGAGCCAAAATACAAATGGTGTTAATGACCTAAGGTAAATTGGTATGAACTCCAAGCCAGTGAAACCATGACAGCAAGCAGATTTCTCAAAAGCAGAGAAGTGGAATCCATTTACTTACATGAAGATTCAGTGCCAAACATGGCTGGCTCCAGAAGCTGCTTTTTAAAAAATTAGAAGAATGAGGGGGGAAAAAAAGGAAGGAAGAAAATCAAGGAGAGTGTGGTTGTGAGTGGAGAGATGAGCTGGCTACACAGCAGGGGTCATGAAGCCAGACAATGCAGTCCGAGCTGTGTCCAGCTGCCAGATTCAGGATTCAGTTTTCAGTTTTCTCCAGTGTGATTGAAAAGCATGGTCTCCTACAGCACCCAAAACCGAAAGGCAGCTTTTGAAAATCCACCAGGCAAAGGAAAGCCGACGTGGCTCTTCTGGGATGCGGTGAGGCAGGACTAGGTAGGAGCAGGGGCAGGACTGGGAGCAGCAGCAACAGCGGATACTGCAATCCTCAGCCCTGCCGTAGCAGTAAGACAATAGCAGGGCTTATGCATACGCTGGATGACGTCAGGGACACTGCACAGACTGACTGCGCGGCTTGAGCCAGAGGCTCCAAGGGCTTCAGGGAGCAGTGTGATTCAAAGGGGAATTCCTTCGTCATAAAATGCACAACACCAAAAACCACATATACATTCCCCTCCTAAGGAGCTCTTCATCCCTGTGATGCTATACAGTAAGAGATCTCAAAGAAATTTAAACACTAGCTTTACAGAAACTAACCACACAGATATGCAGATCAGGGTTCTTGATTTTATTGCAGCAAACCAAACTTTTCAAGGGAATTAAGAATATCAGAAATGAGGGGGGTGGGAATCCACCTTTTAAAAGCAATTACAGAAAAGTTCAAAGTTATTTTCTCTAAACTTAAGGTAGATTAACAAATCAAGGATTATACACTCAATCACAAAGAAATGGAAATATGCATACTACTGCACACATATTCTGGGAATTTACATGCACTTTATAAATGTACCAAAAAATAACTCTGTAAGTGCTCTAAGCACTGCTTGGCATACAATGAGCACTCAAATGCTAGCAATTACATTATCACTTATTTTGCAACTATTATTCATATGTGAAAACCACTGCTCTAGAAATACACTTATACTCATATATTTCTCCTATCTTGTTTTTTTGCCTTATTTTTCTTAATTTTGCCTTATGAGAATTACAGTCAATTTTCAGAAAAATCCAGATGTTTTAAGTTTATGTGCACATACCTGTATATTATAGCTGTGTATTGGTGGGCATTTGTGATATATATATATATATATATATATATATATATATATATATATATATACATATATATATATATATATAAATCTACTCACACAAAGAGACAATTGATAACTTGTCTCTTGACTCACTGAAAAAATAAAAGTTTTCTTGCATTATCATATTATTAGAAACCTATATGAAAAACATACATAACATACTAGAAGATACAAACTTTCATTAGAATGTTTATTCAACACAAGCAAGGAAAGAAGTTTTAATGTTTTAAAAATACTGCAATGCACAAAATGTATGAGTATGTGTGTGCATATGTATATAATCATATATCCCCCACTTTTAAATCATACACAGCAGGAAGTTCAAGAGTTTAAGTCTCCTCTCTACCCATTCATTCAAGGTATATACCTTTTCCAATAATTTCTTTTTTTACAAAGATCTGTCAATATAAAAAGTTTTCAAACATTAAACTGAGATATGAATATAGAATTTAAAATTATCAAACGTGATGATCATTATTATCCAAAGTACATGTATGAAGACACAAATTGGTGTGAGTATACTATGTATGCAACCAGAGATATGAAAAATTGAGCTCTGTATATGTAATAAGAATTGTAATGCATTCTGCTGTTATATATAAATAAAAATAAATAAATAAATATTTTTTTAATTAACCATCTAAAAATATCATCAGTAGTTTTTCTGGTCAGTATGTGTAGCTCTATCTCATGAAGAAAGTGTGATGATGCTATATAAATTACAGAACAAACCTCTGTTATAAAAAAGAATAACAATAGCTAGTATTTACTTTATGCTGAGCACTATTCAGGGAACTTCACATGTATTAACTAATTTAATCTTTATAAACAAACCTATGAGATAGATATCACTCTTATCTACATTTGACAGATGGTTGAATAATTTGCCAAGGTATTATGGTTTTGATGTGAGGTGTCCCCTCAAAAGCTTGCATGGGAGATAATGCAAGAGGTTCAAAGGAGAAATGATTGGGTTGTGAGAGTCTTAACCTAATCAGTGTTTTAATCCCCTGATAGGAATTGAGTAGTAACTGAAGTGGTAGGGTGTGGCTGGAGGAAGTGGGAATTGGGGGGCATGGCTTTGGCATGTAGAGATCTCCCTCTCTGCTTTCTGATCATCATGTGAGCTGCTTCCCTCTGCCACACACTCTGTCATGATGCTCAGCCTCAACTCAAGCCCCAAGGAATGGAGCCTGCTGTCCATGGGCTGAGACCTCTGAAACCATGAGCCCCCGAATAAACTTTTCATCTTCTGCAATTGTTCTTGCTGGATCTTTAAGTCACAGCAGCGAAAAAGCTGACTAAAATGCAACGTAATGCAGATGGTAAATGACATGCTGGGATTCAAACCCAGGCAGTCCGATTCCAAAGCAAGGCTCTGAACCACTCTGCCACAAAATCTCTTGAAAAATGAATAAATAACTGACAAAATTATATGGCATTTTAAAGACTCAACTGTAATAAAGAGAAATGAAAATGTAAAGGGGAAAAAATCCTTAAAAGAGAAATGTCACCAAAGAAAACTAAAAATGACAGAATTTTTTTTTAAAAAAACTGCAGTGTTAATAAAATTGAAAATTAATAAAAATACACCCCTCTAAAAATAATCAGTCAAGTAAATACAAAGGGGGAATATAATAATAGTGTTTAGATGTAACTGTAGGAAGTGGGAAATTCAAAATGTTTGAATCTTAAAGCCAGGAAATTATCTTATGGAAGTTGTCTTTTATTTTTATTAATTATTTTTCCAGGGGGAAAAAATCTCTTTTAAACTGCATATAAGAGATTGTATGTGAATACTCACTCAGTGGATGGATGTGGACATCAGAAAAGGGAAAGGAAAAGGAGAATAAGAGAATGATCCCTAGGTAGGAGGCATTCTCCAGCAGAGGCCACAATCTACTTGCAAAAAAGCTTTTACTAACCCATTCACATTACTCTTTTTTTAACTCATTCATGATGGTGTATATATGAACATGAAAATGCATTTTCCTGAGAGCCTATATTTTCTTTGTGGCATAGACTTCTAAGAGTAAGTTAAAAGATGCAATACTCTTTTCAAGAAGTCTACTTTTCAACAACTAGAAACAGAATCAATATGCTAAAAAACATAAGGCACCTCACTTTCCAATAACACTAGACACAAATCATAGGAGTCATCCTATGAAGGCTTCTGCATACTGAAAGCCTGAGGTATTTATAAATACTTTAGAAGGTCTATATCCATATCACTAAAGACCCATAGTGAACAAACATGGTTCCAGAAATTTAGTTTTTTCTCCAATTCTCTCCTCTAGTCAGTTCAGAAAACAACACAAATTTTAAGAAAATTGCCTAAGGAAAATGTATTGAAGGAGCAGGGCAGGGTGGCACATACCTGTAATCCCAGCAGCTGGGGGGGCTGAGACAGGAGGATGGCAAGTTTAAAGCCAGCCTCAGCAATGGCAAGGTGCTAAGCAACTCAGTGAGACCCTGTCTCTAAATAAATACAAACTAGGGCTAGGGATGTGGCTCAGTGGATGAGTGCCCCTGAATTCAATGAATGAATGGAAGGAAGGAAGGAAGGAAGGAAATGTAATGAAGGAAAATGAAGGAGGAATAAAGCTGATCTAAAGTCCCTCACCATTCTGTCTTCAAAAATATTCCAAAACCAATGTGATCTTTGGATCCATTCTGTCTAATTGTCCCTGCATATGACCTTGCCCTTCCATTCATAAAGACAGTACTCTTAATTTCAGGATAAATTTAGCAATGAAAGAAAAGATTAACATTCATACTAATTTAGTGGTCAAGATAACTGTAAAATTAGAAAGCTATTAATAAAGAAAGATAATAGTGAAAATCTTAAATTTAACAGTCACTTTTAAAGGAAATCCCATTCATGCATTCACTCAACAACTATTTTCTGGGAGCCTTCTGTTCATATTCTACAAGTGTAGCCACAAACTCACTCCCTTCCCCATGAAGGTTATGCTCTAGAGGGCAGGGCAGACAGAAGACAGACAAATATGTAACTTGTAAAGTGGATGTATATATTAGGGAGAAAGAGGAATTAGAAGAATGTGAATGACTCAACAAGAGGGTTGCTTTAGGTAAAACTGTCAGGTAGGGCCCTAAAATGGTGACATTTCAACAGAGACGTGAAACAGTGAGGTTAAACCACATGAATAACCTGGAAACAACATGAAAGGAAGAGTATGGAAAAGGCCAAAAAGAGGAGTATTTGAGGACACTAATTTTTTTTTACAATAAATCTATTCTTTTTTTAACTTAATTTTATTTATTTATATGTGGGACTGAGGATCGAACCCAGGGCCTTGCACGTGCAAGGCGAGCGCTCTACTGCTGAGCCATAACTCCAGCCCCAATAAATCTATTCTTGACTCATCAAATATCAGCTTTCTATTGGAAAGTATCTTCTTTAGTGCTATGATGATGCCATTAGTACAAAAACCGTTGTACTGAATTGTGCTGACTACAGAATAAATTTTCTTTTCTAATCTAAAATAATTCATTCTCCCATGAACTAAAAACATGAATTCTTCACTTCAAAGTTTAATAGACTAAAAAATAACTATATTTGCAAATGCATTCATGTTTATAAAAAACACTATATAAGATTATTCAAAATAGCTTCCTACCATACCTCACAGCTAATTTAATCAATGTACTTATGAATGTGGCAAAAACTTAAACCACATATTCTCTCTAGAGCACACACAACAAATTTTAAAAGTGTTATATCTATGCATTTCTCTAAAGTCACTTACTTTGTTCACATTAAAGTTTTTATTTTCTTAATATTCCTGTTGATATCTGTTTGTTAAAGTTGTATATCTTAAAATATCAACTATTCACATATATAGTATTAGTTAAAAAGACAGAAGTGTTTTAATGACAATATATAAGCAATTAAAAATGAAAGAACTAATCAATGACTGTTATTTGGGGGGAAAGGTAAAAATTTATTATGAAAAACATACCCATTGCTGAGCATAGTGGTGTAGGCTTGTAATCCCAGTAGTTCGGGAGGCTGAGGCAGAAGGATCGTGAGTTCAAAGCCAGCCTCAGGAATTTAGTGAGACCCTAAGCAACTCAATGAGACCCTGTCTCTAAATAAAATATTTTTTAAATGGGGAGGGAGGATTGGGGATGTGGCTCAGTGGTAAAGTGCCCCTGGGTTCAATCCCACTACCAAAAACAAAAAGTAAATATTCATAGGAAAACTATTCAGTAGAATTTTACAAATTTGATTTCTTTATATCTGGTTTCAAGTGTGTTCTTTCATGCTTCAAACTTCTAAAAGTAGGTAAAGTTAATTGCCCCAAATAGATTTGTATAAATCTATAACATTCTGCTTTAAGCCCTTCTCTGAAAGAAGTGTGTGTGTGTGTGTGTGTGTACGTTCTTTTCCTTTTAATAGGATTTTTTGTTCCACAATTCTGAAACAAAACTTACTGTGTGTATATTTAATATTTAATTCTCTGTAAGTTACTTATCCTAAATTAATCACAATTTGTATGCAATGGATTCATAGTAAGGAATAAATTGGTATATATTTTTAAAGTACACAAAAACCAATATAATTTTAAATACAAATTCAAATATTATAATTTAAGTCATTCTATATAGGCAGAATATATTTTAAATTACATTTTACCTGTATAATCCATAATGAATCAGTAAACAGGAACCCATGTATTTTCCAAAGTGCAACTCTATCAGCCACAAAATGAACTGGCTCCCTGGACAGGCAAACTACTCTGGGAACGCCTCCCACCATGTGACACCAAGCTTACCACATTTCTTATCTCCAGCAACCACTGTGGCTTTCCTCCTTTTGACTGTTCTTTCAAAGTCATCCTTAGAAAAAAGTCTGTTTCATTTGTTCCCATTTCATCCCTGTATTATAAGGTTAAAACACTAGGGGAAAAAAATTCTTGTAGTTATCTAAATTAAAAAGAAGGTATTCATGTGTCATCCCACTTTTCAGGGTTATGAAGCTACACAGCCTGAAGGAGTCAGTGTCCAAATTCTTAGTCAGAATTTTGTTGTTCTGTTCATTCATGAGTACAGAGGCATACTTGATTTATTTGAAATGCACTTGATTAAATTGAAAACAAATCTAATAAAGGTAATGAAAAAACAATTCCTTGAAGTCTACCTAAAACCTTAACCTCCAAGCCATATATCAAAGTCATGAAACAGATATCAGCTGGAAAGGACATGTGGTCATTATTGAACAGACTCTATGTGTTGTAATCTTCAATGTCACATTGCCAAATACCCAAAGCCATCTTTTGCTTCACTGCCAACTGTTCTGATCTTGAGTATGTCCCAGCTAAAACTTTAAATTAACAATGGCTACTTCATCTTGATACAACACTGCACCTCAACAAAGAATAAGATATAAATAAATAAAATGTTTCTCAATATTCCTTTTTTTTTCAAGCAACCTGAATGTTTGGACAATTTCCAAGTTAGAACTATTAAGCTACCAAATGGCAACTACATTGTAGAAGATATGGAACTGGCTGTTTGGAATGGTTCTGTTGGAGTAGTGGGGTGTTTTGTTCTGTTTTGCTTTTATTTTTGCTTTCCCTCCCACCAAATATGTTTCTCCAAAGGGTAATTATAAAGTTGACAGTACTTTAAAAATATGACTTCAAATCCAATATGATATCAAAAGCATGTTGTACAGAAATCTATAAATACTGAGCTAAATATTATTAACAGATTCCCTCCAATAATTTTGTCAGTCATCTAGTCATTGCTTCACTGCAACAGCAGAGCCCATCACACACCCACTCTGTGAAGTCAAAAGCTGTTAATTCTCCTCAATGTCTCCTGTCACTGCTGCTAAAAAGGCCCATCTCATTTTTTCTCTTTACCTTGCCTTGTGTATAAATCGGGAAGCTTTTTATGAGCTGATAAAGTTTATTCCTAGTAATTAAGGTGTGCAAATTGTTAAAAAATTAACATCATGATTGTTCTAAAACAGTAAGCTTAAAATACCTACAAATAACTATTTGAATTTCCACAAAGCTTACAAGTATGTGGAAGCATTGATTGCCATTATCAGATGTCACATGAAATGACATTTTGTGGCTTTTACAATTTAGTACTATTGGCATGGATTTTTAAAGTCCTTATCTAATTATTCAAGTAGTATTATTTTTAGTGATTTTATTCTTTTATATTCGATCATTCTTGTTTAAATCACAGATAGTTTAAGGAAATTCATATTATTAACAGCAAGAAAATAATGAAAAAAATCTGAGTTGGAAAGACAGATGGGGGCTGGGGATGTGGCTCAGTGGTAGACTGCTTACCTGGAAAGCATGAGGCCCTGGGTTCAATCCCCAGTCCAAAAAAAAAAGAGGAAAGACAGATGGGTAGATAGATATAAAACCTATAATACAACCTACTTACAGTGAAGTGATTTACCATAGTTCAGAAATCCAACAGAATGGTTAAAAGCCAGGTTTTGAGTCAGACAGAGAGGATTCCAATCTCACCTTAGACATTTATTATCTGTTAAGCAAGTTTTAAAATCTCTCTGAGCCTTAGTATACTCATAAGTTGACAAAGGGCCTCAATCAATGCCTGGAAATAATAACTATAATATGTAGATACAACTTTGTGTGCACCAGGAATTGTTCTAACTTATATATTAACTTATGTAACATTTACAATAGCCCCATAAAGTATATTCCCATTTTATAGATGAGAAAAGTAAGGAATAGAAAATCAGTAACTTAACTTGCCTATAGTCACACACTATAATTAACAGAGCCAGGATTCAACCCAAGTAGCCTAGCTCAAAGTCCTTGTGCTTAACCACTGTACAGCACTGCCTCTAGATGATCAATAAATGGAGTACATGATCAATAAATGGAAGCAAAAAAAGGAAAATCATTCAAAACTCTAGGTTCAATCTTCCCAGTAAAACTGACCTATAGCTTGCCAAATATTTCAATTCAAGTCTATAAAAATTATCTTTATGCTACTTTCAATTCTAACCTATGGAAAAATTAGAAAGGCAGAATAAAAGAAATAATGTTTAAAGTCACTATAATAGCTTAAAATGAGAGTTACATTAGCCACATAAGCAGAAATAAATACTCAGGGACAAAAAGTGATAACTATAAAAGGATCTATACTACTCACTGCACACCCAACAAATACCAAGTCCTTTTCTACTCAGTTCTCCAGATGTCACGGTAGATATTGCTGGCCTGGACACTATGAATACTTTGGGCAGGTTCATCTCACTAAAACTTCAAAGCTTGCTCAGAGAGCCTTCAACCAGAACCCCCTGATCATCTCCTCAAGGATCTTTTCTATTTCCATGTCACCCTCAGCAAATGTGACTTGCTAATGTGCCTAGATGCCTCCTCCCAATCACATCATAGTCCTCCCAAACTGTGTAACAATTTATTTAGTCAGAGGTTCTTCCCGAGTCACCATTTCTGGCTTATGGGCCAGGGGCCACTGTTGTAACTACAATTTACTGAGTCATCAAAGGTTATAATAAGTGCACACTACACCCCCTAAACCCCATCCCAGATTCCTACTACAATTTCAATCTTCGTGATCTAACAAGGAAGAGGTACCCTTATTGAATCAAGAGACCTGGGGTCTAACCAACACTGCTGTTCATTACCACTCTGGTCTGAGATAAGTCCTGTGTCTGTTCCTTCACTGGTGAGATGGGGAGGTTAAACAGGATGATCCCTAAAATCCAATCTAATTCTAATGAGCTAGAGTTCTACTTCAAACCCATTATAGCTGGATGAGAAAACTCAAGTAACTCCATTCCTACTTAGCTAGTCTGTACTGTCCCTTCTATATTGTTAGAGCTTTTGAAACAGTCGTCTCACAGGTGGGATATCACAATATCAGATGTATTGTGCTACTCCAGGGCACTTATGTTGAATGCTGAAGTTCACAGGAAACCGCTTCTTGTTCACAGACACACTGTTCCTTTCTAGACAGGTCCCAGGTAACTAAGCATGAGAATGAGTAGAAAAATACACACTCATAAAACACAACTAAAAATAGCTGTTGGAGGCCTTGCCTGCTGGCGGGTTCATGGCCTTGTGGATCACAGCTCTTAGGACCACGCAGCGTTGATGCCAGTAATGAAGTTTGTGATGGAGACCCTCCTTGCAGGACTTGAGACAGCCAGACAGGGAGTGCCCACCATTCTGTAGTGACAGCTCCAGGGCAGAGATACAGCTCTCCTCCCTTTGCCCTGCATGGCTTTCCTACCCGAAGTAGTTTCTGACACTTGAGTCCATGGCTCTTGACCCTACCCAGAGGAGGAGAAGAGCACAGCTCCCTTCTCACTCTTCCATCTTAGCTCTGAAAATTGTAAATTTACCATAATAACTTACATTCCCAGTCCATACAATAACTCACTTTGCTATTCAAGGTTTAAAAACCCCAGGGCTAAATTACAAAAGCTCACCCTGTTTTTTTCACATTTGAGAAATAATATGGGATTTCCTCTCTAGTCTTGATTCTCACTTTCATGAGCATGTTAGAGCTAAGCCAAATGCCTTAAGGGTATGCCTCATCCCACTTCCCTTTACCGATGAAATTAGAACAAACTTTATCTAAGACATCTCATCTTGCCTTTCTTCATCTTGCCTTTCTCCCAGGCTTCTTACCACCCACTCCAGCTTGATCTGGCCTCAGCATTTCCTTTCCACACTCTGTCATTCTTCATTGACCTTGCTTACTGCACCAGAGGCTATCCCAACCTGTGAGAAGGCACCACTGTAAAAAGGATTTTCTGCAAAAAGAAAATTCCTACAGAGTTAGCCCAACTCCTCCCATTAGTGAGCTCTACTGCCCATTACTCAAAAATTTAAGTTAAGACAGATGAACATCCAGCACCAACCAGATAACAAAACAGATCTATGATATGAGGAGGTAATTCAACTGCTCACCTCAATGCCATGACCCAGACCAGTGCTATCTGATCTCTATGCAAAGAACCAAGTCACAGACTCATCCTCAGCACACCAAGTTATACTGTAATATTATGTGCATGTATTAATATGTAACAACAAATCCCACTATTATATATAATAATGATTCACACACACAAAAAAAATCATCCCTAATGGGCACAAAATCACAGTTATAAGCAAAGGCACAAGTATTATCTGATAAAAGATCTGCTTTACCAAACACCAAATCTTCAGACAAGGGCTCTTTCTGGATGAACAACATCTATTTATTATGATTTTAAAACATGGTGGAAGAATCCAAGGCTGTCAGTGGTCACAAAGCACAAACCTTTATTATAAAGTAGCAAGGCAGGCCTCTCTTCCTTCATGGGCCTCAAGGGAACTGACACAAAGTAACCACAGCTGGAAGGAGTGGGAAGCAACTTTCATAAGAGGTAAAGTATAATATTCTAACCATTAATATTTTTACTGTATCAAAGATAATTATAAAAAGACATTATTTTAAGTATTTAAAGCTAACCATTAAAAAAACAACACACTATCTTAATGTAAAATTAGGAATTATGAGAAACATGACTAAAGTTACTAAAATGTCTTATAAAATATAAAAGATTAATATATTTTCTTCCTACTAATAGAAATGCAACAATAAATATGTTTACTCAGTCTATACTCTGACAGTAAAAGTCATATACATTTGAATCAATACTCTAGTGTGAATATAAGAGTCCAAATCCAGGTTTCTATAACCAACAGGGAGGTATGCAAGCCAGACAGATCCCTCTGTAGAAAAGCTTCTTGAGGCAAACCAAAGACCTTTCTGTATGCTCTTTGATCTGTTCGCCTGGTTGGCAAAAAGAACCACTGGAAAATAAGCAAAGGAAGTCATGAAAAATAATCATGAATGGACTACTGTGGGTGTCCCAGAGACAAAAACAGTGGAGAAATTCTTCAAGAAACATGGTAGTATCCAGCTAGAGTTCTAGGTAAGCAAAGAAGGTCACAGATTTCCATGATACTCCAAAACGTAAATTATTCTTGCTATTTTACAGGAATTGGAAAACTCTTTCTTCAAAGGGCCAAACTGTAAATATTTTATATTTTGTGGTGCCATCCAGTTTCTATCACAACTATCCAACTCTGCTATTTTAATCCAAAAGTAGCCATAAGCAATATATATGTGAATAAATATATAGAAATGTTCTAATAAAACTTTATAGTCTCCAAAACTGAATTTCTTATCATTTTCACATATCACAAAATATTATTCTCCTTTTGAATTTTCCTAACCATTTAAAACTATTTAGAAAACATTCCCAGCTTACAAACCATACAAAAACGAGCAGCCCATGAATAGTTTGCAAACTTCTGTTCTATCATTGTTACTGTAGTTGGTTTGAACTTTCTCTGAAAGAGTAATAATCTTCAATTAGATCTCTGCCATTGACTAGACTAACAAACTTAATGGATTCCATTAACTGATGGACCAGGACTGGTAACTCAAGAAAACTTACATTCCAAGTCCTTTCATTTCTTGTGATACTGTGAGAACACCTGGTCCTGACAGCCCACACTAACTTGTTCCTTCCCTATCTCACATTTACAGTATGAAACACAAGCAATAGTAAGTTTGGTATGAAAAAATAAAAAACTGTTTCTGTTCACTAACATGGGTGAAAAAGAATTCTTGAGAAGTAAGAAATTAAAGATCGGGCTGGAGATATAGCTCAGTTGGTAGAATGCTTGCCTCATATGTACAAGGTCCTGGGTTCAATCCCCAGCACCACAAAAATAGAAAGAAATTAAAGATTACATCCTAAATGCACAGTTAACTACTTGGTAGGTGTTTCAGGACAGAACCTCATTTATGAAATTATAAAGTTTAGATTATTTCTGAGGTATAGTCCTAAAATACAACAATTTGGTAATGAGCTACACTGATCTTGATATCAGACCCAGCTCATTGGAGGGTTTCAGCATATTTCTACCAAAGTTCACGTGGATGACAGTTTCACTTATCATTATACTTCAGATAAGAGGCAGATAATTTCCTCTTTGTTCTTCCATCTTTAACCTTTTGAAAGGCCATTGAAAAATCTCTTTCTGACCAGGACAACTACTATTTTCTTAGAAATAACCCAGCCTTAACATAGTAAAGTATAATACTTGGTGAATGTTTTTAGAGACAGATATTTGTGCCTGCCAAATGGCAGCAGCTTCCCTACAACAAAAACAAAAAGTCAAGTCTTTCACTTTCACCAAAATTTGTCTTCAGAACTGCTTCATTTTTCCACAATAATCACACTCTTGACCTATATAAACCACACTGCATATGTCTGATTCTAGAATCAAACAGTCCTGGACTTCGTCCCTGGTGCTGTTCCATATCAATTGAAAATTATTCTCCTTTCAGCCTCAGTTTCTCCATCTGTAGAACAGGGATGCTACATTTGGTATAGGTTGAGCATCCATAATCTAAAAATTTGAAATCTGCAATGCTTGAAAATTCAAAGCATTTTTAGAGTACAAATGACACTCTGGAATGGAAAATTTTACACCTGGACTCATGAAAGTCAAAATGCAGGTGTACTAAAAATATTGTATAAATTTATCTTCAAGCTATGTGAATGAGGTATATATGAAATATCAACAATTTTTGTGTCTAGATTTCTCTATCCCCAAGATATGCCATTATAAATATGCAATATTCCAAAATCTGAAAAAAATCTGAAAATTAAAACACTTGGTCACAAGCATTTCAGATAAGGGATGGTCAACTTGTAGAAATGGAGGTGATATATATATATATATATATATAAAGAGTATATAACTATTGATGTGTGAAGACATCTGCAGCATATTATTGGGTAGAAAAAATAATTTATAAATAGAAATAAGATGGCTATATTATGGAGTTTTTTAAAGAGCGGATAATAAAAAAATAAAATAGAAATTTTGTATATGTTATGACATGTAAGAACCTCGAGGACATTATGGCTGTTTTAAGATAAACCATTATGAAATAAATCAGTCACACAAAGACATGACCCCATTTATATGAGGTACCCAATATAGACAAATTCATAGAGACAAAAAATAGAATGTCAGTTGCCAGAGGCTGGGGAAAGAGAAAAATGAGAAATTGTTGTTTAGTTGACATAGAACTTCAGTTTTATAAAATAAGAGTCCTGAAGATTGGCTGCACAGCAATGTGAAGATACTTAAAACTAATGAACTGTGCTCTTAAAAATGGTTAAGAGGACCAGGTTTGGTGGCACACACCCAAAATACCAGCTACTCAAGAAGCTGAGGCAGAAGGATCACAAGTTCAAGGCCTGCCTGGGCAACTCAGTGAAACCCTGTCTCAAAGTAAAAAATAAAAAGGGGGTAGGGATGTAGCTTAGTGGCAGAGTGCTTACCTAGCATAGATGAAGCTCCCGGCTCCATCGCAGCACTGAAAAAAAAAATGGTTAACAGGATAAATCTTATGTATATTTGACCACAATTAAGCTTCTACACAGCAAAAGAAACAAGAGCTTAAAGTACAAGCCTACATACTGGGAGAAAATCTTTGTCACCTGCTCCTCTGGTAGGGCATTAATATCCAGAATAAATAAAGAATTACAAAACTGGACACCAAAAAAACAAACAGCCCAATTAATAAATAGGCACAAATAATTAACAGACACTTCTCAAAAGAAGAAATGTAACTGGCCAACAAATATATGAAAAAAAAAATGTTCAACATCTCTAGCAATGAGGGAAATGCAAATCAAAACTACACTGACATTTCATCTCACTCCAGTCAGAATGATAATTATCAAGAACACAAGTAACAATAAATGCTAGTGAGGATGTGAGGGAAAAGATAAACTCATAAGTTGTTGGTGGGACTGCAAATTAGTGTAACCACTCTGAAAAGCAGTATGGAGATTTCTCAAAAAACTAGGAAAGGAACCATATGATTCAGCTATCCCACTGCTTGGTATATATATCCAAAAGATCCAAAATCAGCATACTGTAGTGATATATGAATATCAATATTTATAGCAGTGAAATTCACAATAGCTAAGTTGTGGAATGGATAAAGAAAATATGGTGTATATATACAATGGAATATTACTGAGCCATAATGAATGAAATTATGACATTTTTCTGGTAAATGTATGGAACTGGAGACTATCATGCTAAGTGGAATAAGCCAATCCGAAAAAGTCAAAGGTCAATTTCTTTTTTTTCCCCCTGATCTGTGGAAGCTAGACCAAAATAAAGAAAGAGAGAGAGAGAAAGAAAGGGAAAAGTGGGGGCGGGGGTGGAGGCAGATTCCATCAAAATAGAAAAAAAGACCAATGGACTAGATGAAAGAGAATAAAGGGAAATAAATAAAAAGAAATAAAGGGAAAGGAGAAGGGAGGGGATAAGGGAAGAACAGAGGAATGAATCTGACCTAACTTTCCTACATACATACATGAATGTACCACAGTGAGTCTATCGTGTAAATCCACAAGACACTAACCAAAAAAAATCTAAGAGTAAATAACAGGAAGATCAGTAGAGGAAAGACAACAGGGAGAGGGAGGAGAGAAGGGAAAGAGGAAATACCAGGGACTGAATTCAAGTAAATTATATTTCATACTTTTTTAAATTATGTAAAAATAAATTCTAAGGGGCTAGAAATATAGCTCAGTTGGTAGAGTGCTTGCCTCACTATACACAAGGCCCTGGGTTTGATCCCCCCCCAGCACCGCAAAAAAATGAAATAAAAAATAAATCCTAATGTTATGTATGACTAAAAAGAAACAATAAAAATCAAAATAAAAAAGAAATTTTAAAAATAAATGAATTTTTAAAAAATGTAAACTATACAGTCAATATTTCTGACAGTAGAATTGCTGATGGTTTTCACTTTGGACTTTATATTAATTTCTTCATTATTACAAAAGCAACACAAGCTCACTCTGCCCACCTTAAAGAGGAAAAAAAGCATTATCATTTTAAGCCTAAAAGCTGTGAAATCTAGTAGCTAAAGAACAAATTAGTCTCAAAATACATTAAGACTACTATAACCAGAAACTATATATTTAGAATCAGAAAAACTAGCTGAAAGAATTATAAAAGGATAAAGGCTTAGCAAAGATTAGGTATATTTTTGTTCTTAAATTTGTTAAAATGTTAATTTTAAATGGCAGTTATGCAAAGTTTATGCAAATTTGTTGTGAATAAAAACATTATATAGCATAAATAATTAAAATTTTATATTTACTCTTATGCCTAGTGATGCTTATTGAGTGAATAAATGAACAAGCTTGAGTAAAAAGCAACTTAAATATCAGAAAACACAGGAATCATTCAGAATAGATGACTATGTTATTCAACTACCCACTGATGACAGTACCTTAAAACACAAGGGAGATGAGTAGGATTTGAAAAAGTTAATGGCTGAAATTTTAAAAGTTAAGATGTAAGTAAGAGGGTGACATACTCACAATAGCTGCCCTCCTTCAAAAGCTTTATTATTTCCAATAAACATGGACACTTCTTTAAAAAGGTACACTGGCTCTACTTATAAACGGACCATGAAAAAGACGAGATGGGGAAAGTACTAGGATTAAAGCAAGATCTCTCTTTGGATCCTTGTTTAGGCAACTGTTGTGCCTCGGCTTTCTGACACAAGAAAGAGGCTGCCCTGAAGTTCACATGGAGATAATGAAAAAAGTACCCTGTAAATGGAAAAATGTCAGGAGTTGGTATTGCTTATTATTATAAATTAAGCTACAATTATTGACTTTCTTAAATAATAAAACATCTTGGGTTAGGGATATAGCTCAGTTGATAGTGTTTGTCTCATATACACAAGGCCCTGGATTCAATCCTCAGCACCACAAAAATAATAGTGATAATAATAATAATAATAGTAATAATGATAATAATAATGAATCATGTCTATGTATAATCAATGTATTTATATCAAACAAACAAAATACATAAGATTTTTGAATATTAAAATGCCTGATTAAAGTCAGAGGATCTCCTTCAGGGGAACCATTCTTTCAAAAGTAACTCCATCTTCTCAATTCTATTCTGATTCTTTTCCCAGGACATCCCTGCCCCCTCTTTCTACTTAGCAGAGACACGTCCTACATACTTTTCATGAGCATAATTTATTTTTGTATTGATGTCTGGGAATTCAGAAGCACACTGGATCTTAAAACAGTCCTCCATGTTAGTCACTGTTTCCATAGCCCATGAGCACTTAGGAGGAAGTGTAATGTGCAAAGAAGGAACTGAATCTCATGGGACCTCTCAGTAATGTCCATTAACATTTCATGAAAAATTTGACACGTAGCTTTATGAAAACTGAAAATGTTTTTATATTAACAGTAACAACCAATGTGAACACAGAGAGGAAAATGAGTCATTTATGACTTACTTTAGACAGGAGATAACTGAAAGGGAAGTGGGTTGAAACTGGGGCAATCAATGATTTGTAGATTTTACTACTTTATCCAGTGTTAAAATAATATTGGATTTTATGTTCATGTAATATGACTTCCTAACATCAAAAACTTGTTCTCATAATAAGTTGTAAGTAAATGATGATACATGAGATGGAAGTGTTTCAAATTATTTTAACAGCATTACAATGTATTAACAAACACATCCCACTTCAGTAAAATTATATCCAACAGCATTTCCTTAAGAATGTAAAAGATGAGCCAGGGACAGTGGTGCAGGACTGTAATCCCAGGGACTTGGAAGGCTGAGAAAGGAGAATTGCAAGTTCAAGGCCAGCCTCAGCAACTAAGCAAGATTCTCAGCAACTTAGCAAGACCCTGTCTCAAAAAAAGGAAGATACTAGGAATGTGTGCATTTTTTCTTTTAAAAGCATACATTAAGAGAGATGATATCATAATGAACAAAACACAAAGGGCAGTGAACTTCCAGGCATTATATAGCAGCAACATATTTAAATATAGCCATGTTTCAAAAATAGCTGGAAAGGAAAACATAAAACATGACAATTTCCCACACACTACCTAAAGCACTCCTAACTTCACTTAAATCGTCCTTATAGCAGTACAGATTAAAGGGTTGGGGCTGGGACTCAGTGGTAGGTTTGATCCTCAGAACCACATAAAAATAAAATAAAGGATTGTGTCCATGTACAAGTAAAACATAAATATTTTTTTTAAAAAAAATACAAATTAAAGTGCTATAAAGGTTTCATTCTACCCAATATATTCCAGGAAAGGTAAGTTATCTTTTAATCATTTCTACAATTTACACATTTTTGGCTTATGTACTTTTTTGGGAGGGTGGAGGTTACCAGGGATTGAACTCAGGGGCATTTAACCACTCAGCTACATTGTCAGCCCTTTCTATTATTATTTTTTACTTTGAGACAAGTTCTTGCTAAGTTGCTGAGGCTGACCTCGAATTTGCAAGCTTTCTGCCTCAGATTCTGGAGTTGCTTGCATTACAAGCATGCACCACTATGCCCAATGCATACTAATTTTAAATTATACTAATATCACTTATCTCTAAAGAATTGCAAGCTAAAAATAAGGGTTTATAGATATTTTTAAACATCAGATATAAAGTTTAAGTACATTAAATGTTAAATATAAAAATAAGCATAAAAAGAAAAAAAAACATGTTTTATTTCTATAATCAAAAGTCTATTTTCAGGGAGAAGGGAGCATGGGAGGAACAGACAAACTCTAGATAGGGCAGAGGGGTGGGAGGAGAAGGGAGGAGACATGGGGTTAGAAATGATGGTGGAATGTGATGAATATTATTATCCAAAGTACATATATGAAGACATGAATTGGTGTAAATATACTTTGTATACAACCAGAGATATGAAAAATTGTGCTCTATATGTGTAATAAGAATTGTAATGCATTCTGCTGTCACATAATTTTTTTTAAAGTCTATTTTCACTCATCACTAGAATCTATGCCTATACATTTATACCGTAGTACTGAAATGAACTACCAAAAGAAATGCCTCCATCTGCAGGCACTGACTGCAAATTCAAAAGTTCAAAAATTCAAAAAATGCCTACCTTTCAAGAGTTCAAAAAATATGTCTATACACTATTCAATTGTTTTCAACATAGACAACATATCTCTGAATAGTTAGGAGATTAAACAAGCTGAATATTTCATCCTTTCTCTCCAGAGTCTTGCCCATGATGAAACACTAAAATTCTGAGCCAAGCGGTTAATACAAAAGCAAGGTCAAAGACATCTTGAGCTTCCTCCCTAAACCTCTGATTACCATTGCCTAGGAAATCACTCTAAAGTATTGGGGGTTTTCCTCCATAAATTAACAATGTTTCAATATACACAGGTCATTTTACATTTGGATCAAGTTATTCTGTCAAAAATATATTACCTATACTACTCAGTTTTCATATGAATGTAAAGAAACTTAAGAAAAAAGAATGAACCCCAATAGGATTGATAGTAGGATACCATAATCAGTCTCTTCAATTTGAAAAGTAGACAACTGACAATTGCGGCAGTATCATTTTGAGATCATGACCTCAGAGTTGTAGAGGCAATTAAAAATGAAAGAGAGATCTCTAAATAGATTATCGTCACCCTGCAAATACACCCTCCATGTAATGTTGTCAGATTAGCAACAATTGCAGCCTACAGACAACCCATTCAATCAAACTCCTTCCTCAGAAACTATTTTTTGAAGCCCACACAAAGGGGGAAAAAGGCATATTCTAAAATAACTAATTCAATAGATGCATCTGATTATTATAAACAACAGAACAGATTTTATGTCATTATAGATTTGCACAATTTTTTTTCATTCAATGGTTCACAGTGATAGGATTCTGCCTTTAAAACACACACACACACACACACACACACACACAGCCACTACTATAACCCTCAGAAAACTAACAAAGATTCTATATATCTGATTAATTTAAAATAGATTATACTGAAAACCTCCCATGCTATTACCTGAGGTTAATTAATGAAATTTATAAACATAAACAAATACTGCATTAAAATCAATCAGAAACCTGAAATTACAAAATAAAACAACATAAATAAATAAAATAAAGGCATTGTGTTCATCTAAAAAAAAAAAAGATTTTAATTGATCTCCAGCTAAAATTACTTAGACAAGTGTTTCTGAATACTTTTATTATGATTTGTCCTCAGGTATAACAGATATATCTAATTGTATTTAAATATGTCCTCTTAGAACAAGATAAGCATCTTGCAGTTACTATGATATTGATGGAAAAATAAGTAAAATGGAGCAAAATGGTCACCTTTCCCTTTTTAAATATACTTCCTGAAATGAATTTGTGCAATAACAATCTAGCAGCCATAATTACCACAAAAATATCTTTAAAAGGAAGTAACACAAGACTATTAAAAATGGTCTCTGGTCAAATGAGTTACAAAAGGTATACTATCTTCCAAGTTTGGCCCAGGGACAATCTTGAAGGCTTGTAAAGTCTGTTAACAGCCCATGTGGATCTCTTTGGAAAGTATCATTATCTGATCCCTGCAAATTTATCACCTAACTACTGTCCTTTTAATAACTCACAGGAACATAAAGCCTCTCCTTCCAGCTCATTTACCAAGTGGCCAGTTCCTTTCTAGGCAGATATCTGTGCACCAGAAAACAGCAGGGAAACTACTCAACTGTACCTAGGATTGGTAGCTTTCTACTGTGTTCTTCGAAGAAGATGCCTTTAAACTTGGAAATGTGTACATGGTCTACATAGTATAAAGGCAGTTTGACTGATCCGTCTTCTAACAGGAAGGTGAATGCTGCTAGGGTGAGGTTCCAGCTCACATGATGAGACCTCCTCCTTTGTTTCCTTCCACTGCAGCATAACAGTGTTTCAGTGGTTCCGAGGATTTATATGCACACTAGACAAGGTTCCAGGTTCACTGTGGCTGCTCTAAACAAATACCAATAGCTTCTTCAGCATCTTTCAACGTTAACTTTGAAATGTTCTACTACCTGCGTGGTGCTGGGATAAAGTCCTAGATTCACAATACCCCAAGCTTTCTGCAGAAAACCCTCATGTCCAGAGCTTTGAAGAATGTCTACCAAATATAGGAGTTTTTCAGAAAAGAGCTAATCCTTTGAATTCTAAGATTTCTAAGTTTTAATAAAACACTTACTGTCAAAAATAAAATAAAATAAAAAGTCAATGGTACTTCTCAAAGAGGCACTATAGATATTTTAAGAAGAATATAATTACAACTAGCCTTCCTAGCCCACAGGCACTAAAGCCCCATAGCAAAACCTGTCACTGTGACAACACAAAGCCCACAGGCATGCTTCCATGTGGCTTCTGGTGGCCTCTGGGCTGCCCTCCCAACCTTCATATATATTTCACTACTTCTTAAGTCACACAAATCTCAGAAGCAGCCTCTCTTTATAATGCAAATATTTTATAGACTACAGAATTAACTGCAAATGCAAATGACGGTGATATGGAATACAGGAATAACACCTAAAGGGACTATGAAGCAAGCTTCTTGAAAAAGTCCCAAAGGTCATTCTGCTTTTTGGCCAGTTATTGAACTTAGTTCAAATTCAAATTTAGTTCTTCATTTACACCAGTCACAAAGTAAACAGACACTGTGTTACAGAATATTTCCATTAATGCAAAAAGTTCTCTTGGACAGCACTGCCCTAAGGCTTCCTGAGCATATGACCTGCCTCCTCATTTGAGAGTGGTCCACTGCAAAGACCGAATTCTTCAGTGGCCATAATAGAGAGTACTTAGGTGAATCCACAGTTATCTCCAATTTTTTTTTTTTTAACAACTGGCTTTGGAACAAAACTCCAAACACAAGCAACATTAGAAACAGAAAATTTAATATTAGAACAAGTTGTTCTGTATCCACATAATGGATCAATTCCCTCACAATAGCTCCTAAATAAACTGTTCTATAAGATAATGTTAATTGGTGCAGGTAAGACCAGTAATGAGCCTTACCTCTCTTTTTTCCCTAGATATCACCTACTAAGGGCCAAACTGTTTTTTAATACAGGAAGACCTTCCCATGACTTTGTGTAGCTTTTCTTTTAATATTTATTTTTTAGGTGTAGATGGATACCACACAATGCCTTTATTTTTATGTGGTGCTGAGGATCGAACCCGGCCTGTGCTAGGCGAGGGCTCTACCACTGAGCCACAATTCCAGCCCATCTGTGTAGCTTTCTGAAGCCACGGAGATACAGGTGACTATTTGCTCATCCCAAATTCAGGACTGCCCCATCTTCATCTGTCACTGTATACACTTCATCACTTCAGTCTGTTGTTCACACATATAACACATCTTGGAATTGTGCCCACGAAGAAGCCCAGAAATCTGTACTCCAAGTATCTAAGATGCTTAGTATATAGACTCATTTAAAAGCATTTGATAAGGCTATAGAAGTATTTTTCTACCTCTATACTATTTGAAGCTCTAAGGAGGAGGAAGAGATTTTCTTGTAATTTCTTGTAAACCAGAGTTCTCCAATCTGGAGCACCAAAGTTTATTAACAAACTTACTACTTTAAAAGGGAGGGTGTGGAGATTCCAACCTCTAGTAATTTGGAAGGAGGTATATCACAAGCATGCCTGAGTTCCATCCCTGTCCCACACAAACTGACAAGCTCTGAAACCCCAGGCAGAAGGTATTGTGAGTTGAGATTCTCATCTGTAAAATGAGGAAAAAGATACTTATGCAAAGTGCTTAGCACATGGTAGGAGCACAAAGTACTTTGCTAATATTACTTTTACCCTTGCTCTTCCTCCTGCCTAAAATACTTGTCCCCTGACAGTGCACAGAGCCTGCTCCTTCTCTTTCTTTAGGTCTCTTTTCTTAAGTGTCACCTCCTAAGTGAGGCCTTCCCTGCCTCTTCAAGCTCAGTACATGCCCTGGTTATCCTCTTCACTGCCCTCTGTTTAGTTTCTTCCTGCTGCTTCTCTCAATCTATGAAGAATTCGTTTATTAACTCAGTTCTTCATTATCAGTTTTTCCTATCAGAACATCAGTTCCATGAGGACAGTATATCCTGGAAGAACAGCATAGTTCTTCCATCAAATAAAAAGTCAATGGTACTTCTTAAAGAGACATATAGTAAATGCTCAATAAATAGTTGACAGATGAATGACTGAGTAAATGAATATACTGGATTAAACAAAGTTAACTGTGCCTCCCTGCAGGACTTAAACTTTTGCAGGCAAATTTGCCTTTGACTCTCCAAGAGGGCCATAGGATAAGTGGTATTTCTCCAAATTAATGGATATTAGAACCCCTTGCTTGTGGAACATCTCCAGAACTAATGTTTTATGGGACACAAATTTGAAGGAAAAATCAGTTATAGATACCCATTCAATTTTGTACTAGAAAGTACAAATAATATTCAAATGTCATCTAGGGATTTTATCCATATACCTTGGCAAAAGGGAGTTACTCATTTGTACTGTGAGGAAATATTGAAATATCTAAATCATATCAAGTGATGCTCAAAGATCAATGAAGACTAATGGGCCTATTCAGAAAATGGTAACTAATGGAATGGAGGAGAGAACATAATAAAGATTTCATACCTGCCTGCTTAAGGAGAGATTATATCTATAAAAACAAGCCTGATAAGGTGAAGTGGAACTAACAAGCACACATTCTCTCTCCACAAAAGCCATCAGGGGTTTGGCTCAATTTCCAAACAATGTTTCCCAAAATGCATTACCACACATTTGGACATAAGACTCAAACATAAGGACCTAAGAATGTGCAGACTAGAAACCCAAAAGTGGAAGACATTTGTTCAAGCAGTGGTAGGAACCCAAGTTCCAGTTTAATCCTCTAAGGTCACTAAGAAATTTACATATCAGAGATCAAAAATTGGCAGCCCACAGGTTATACCCAGCTCTCAGATGTGTTTTATTAAGCCCATACTATATTTAATATTTTTAATTAGTTGCTGACATTTGTAAATTGTAGGGCTTTATAAATGAAAAGTTAGAAGAATCCTGAGACAATCTACATTCCCCCACTGCAGCAACTGATTAGAATTAATACAGTCCTGCATTTCACTCACCTACCGACCTCCTACCACAAGCATTTGAGTTTGCTACTCTTCAAAGTCATCACCCATGCCAGGAGCTAAATACCAGCAGTGATGAAGAAGCAGCATAGTCAACCCAAAGAAAACCAGTACATGACATGGTGCCATGCCACTCGTGACCTTCTATAAAACACTTTCCTCTCACTCAAGTGCTGTGTCCTGGGACTCCCAATCAAATGCCAGCCCTTACCACTTAAGGCTTAGATGTTACCTTCCTGCCCATTCATGCCACCTCTAGGAAGGGTTCATTAATCTCACTTGGCAGTTTACACTGGTGATAAACATCATCATAATAATGCCATTCATTTGTGGTAGGCTATTTTTTAAAAAGACTTAGGACAAAGTCTTTTTAAATATATATATAACCAAAAATCCACCCCAAGTTAGAGAGGGTTAATATTGCTATTGCTAACTTGTCAAAATAAATTTAGACATGAAGAAACTATGTTGTCTCACAAGTTAGGACAGAGCCAGGACTAGTATCCAGATCTCTTGGAAGAGTGGATCTTTCCTCTCTTTCAACTACCCTCCAGATTCTGTCATGTGTATTTTTAGGGTCCTAGCAGAAAGCAGATCCCACACAAAAATTAGAATACTTTGAGGAGAATTTTAGTAAAGGAGCTACTTACACAGCAAGTGTGAAAAAGGTTTGGTGGAGAGTCCCAGCCAGATGACTCACTCCCCTACTCCCTCCCACCTCCTACCAGCTCCTTCCCGTTGACTATATGCTACCAGAAGTGAGAGGCAAGATGGATGACTGCAGGAGTCAGTACTGGCACTTTCCAGGGCAGGACACAGAGCTGGAAAAGGGTGAGATATGAATCTGAAAGAGCAAACAGAAGATGACTGGTTCATCATCCAGTCATTTATTTAAAAGGACAAAAAATATAACATATATTGCCAGCATCAGTTTTCCAACAGAAACCACTGCTAAATCTTCCTGTTCCACAACTGCATACTTACTTCTTTTTTCCATTGTGGTACCTAGATAGATCTCCATGTCAAAATACTCCATCTAATGCCATACTGAATTCATTTTTAAGTCTTAAGCATACAAATATCACCAAAGGCTTTTTAAATCTAAAAATATTGTGTCCATTGGTTTCTGCTTGTTTGAAGGTAAATATATCCTCTCAGATACATCCAGTAGATTCTATTATAAAAATCAGGCTAACCCCCCCAATATACCCCACCCAAGAGTCACAGTTGCTTCTTTAGTCAATGATTCTACTATTTATTATGTATAAAAATCACTAGTCAATAGGAGTTTACATACTTTGGCAAACAATTATATCTAGAAGTTTCTTTGATACTTGGGAAAATATCTTTTTTGTTTGTTTGTTTTCTGGGTTTGGTTTTTTTTTTTTAAGAGTTGACATGTTTTTCAATTTTAAACTGACATATAAAATATATTTCAAAATGTTGATTTATTTTTGTTAGTTTGTTTTATGCTAAGGATTAAACCCAGGGCCTTGTGCACACTAAGCATAAAACATCCTCCAAACTGTTTACCTCAGAAGAAAATTTAAAATCTTGAAGACATTATGCTAAATTAAATAATTCAGTCATAAGAGGAATCATATTGTCTGACCGCTCTTACATGAGGCTCCTAGAGTAGTCCAGTTCATTGGGACAGTAAGCAGAATGGTGTTGTCAAGGGCTGGAAAGAAGACTGAGCTTCAGTTGGAGAAGTTGAAAAGTTTGGGAGGTGGGTGGTAGTGATGGTTGTACAACATGAGTGTACTCAGTACTACAGAACTGTAAACTTAAAAATGGTTTAGATGGTAAAAGTTACATTATATATATTTTACCATAATTAAAAACCTAGAAATTAGGCCTCTATCTCCTAATACCTATATTACAGTAATGAAAAAATTGATATGCTTGTCATCTGCTTTTCTATCTGCAAATGTTTTACAACATAATCAAAGGGTACTACCATTCCTTAGCTAAATTTCTGTCTTCAAATACATTTAAAACTACTCTTATTGCTGGTTTTGAAGTTTCTACATGGTAAACTCCATTTAATCTCTGATTCTTCTATAAACTCCTCTCCCTAGTTTCATTCTGAAAATAAAAACTTATGTGATCCCTCAGAAACAGTCTTTAGATCATTATGTGATCTTCCACGCCAAACACTGCTGCTTCAAAGATGATTAGGTGTTCCCAAGGAGCTCAGTTAGTGGAGGATACTAATGTGGCTGGAGGACTGGGGTTGTGGAGCGTTTGCCTAGCATGTGCAAGGTTCTGGGTTTGATCCTCAGCACTACATAAAAATAAGTAAATAAATAAAATAAAGATACTGAGTCCAACTACAACTAAAAAAAAATTTTAAAAAAAAGATGGCTGGATAACATTGCTGCTTTCCCAAATCTAAGCAGGTAGACAGCCCTGTTTATTGCCTCAAAGGAAGCATTTATAAGGGTATAAAAAATAATAGCCTAAGATCCTTACAGGCTTTTTCAAAACAAAAGATAATTATAATAGCTAAAAGTCCAATTGGAAACCGCCCATATTCATCAACAATAGGATGAATAAATAAATTGTGATCATACAATGAAGTACTGGAATGAACAAACTATTGATACAACATCAATGCAAATGAACAAACTATTGATACAACTTCACAGATGAAACTTAATATAATGTTGAGGTAAGGAAAACTGGACAAAAATACATTGTGCACTTATTCCATTTATATAAAATGCAAAACTAATGCATGATATAGAAAACCAGAGAGTAGTAGTAGCCTTTGAAAAAAGGCTTGGGTAAGTGTTAGTGAATAGGGAAAAGTATGAGGAAAACCTCTGGCATGCTGCTATGCTCAATTTCTTAATCTGGGACACAATGACGTGGGTATGTCATTTTGTGAAAATTCATCAAGCTGCAAACTTACGAATTCTTTTCTGTATTAGTGTTATATTCAATTAAACATCTAAAAAATCTGCTCTCATTTTGAAGGGAAAGAGACAGATGTAAAGTATATAGAATTTCAGGTGATAAGTGTACTAAAGAAAAACCAAAGCAAGGAAAGAGAATAGGGAATACCAGGGTATACAGATGAGTATGGGAGGGAACTTATAATTATAAAGGTCAAGGAAGGCTTAACTGAGAAGGTGAGTTTTGATTAGAAGCCTGGAAAGGAGTACGGGTGTGAGCCTTGAAGATTTCTAGGGAAGAGTGCAGAATAGATCTGTGCTTGCATGCTGCTATTTATATAACACAGAGGGGAAAAAAAAAGTTCACCCATTTTCTACCTTCCTTTCTTTCTTTCTTTTCTTTTCTTTTCTTTTTTTTTTTTAGTGGAGTTATAGAAACCTAAGTCATTTTAACCTTTTTTAAAAGGTAGTTTCCCCATGTGTACACAAAACAGAACAAAACAAAACCAGACTACTAAGCTCTAGAGGAAGGGGACTCTTGGGTACACTCAGAACTAACATGTTGAACAAAAGTAGAAGGGTAAAGTTCATCCAATCTAGAAAGAAACCGGCTTAAGATGGATGAAGAAGAAGTTGGAAGAGAATTTAATCATTTTCACTTATTTGCTCATTCAATAGAGAAATCAAAGGTTAAATGCTAACCCATCTCCTCACCCCTAAGGACCCACATACAGTTTTCTACTCATCAAGGAAAACCAGACACATGAGGATATTTCCAAGCAGAAGAGATAGTGTGGGGGTGGGGGCAAACAAAATGCTTTTTTCTTTAAAAATAAATGTGGACAATATAGAGACTATAAAAACAGAAAAGGAAATTTTACAAAAAGAACCTTGGAGAAGCAAGAGAAGATACTACATCCTGGGAACAAGAGTAGATGCTGTTTTCTTAAAAGGTAGGTGAGAGAATTGTACACTTCAATGGGTAAATTTTTTGGTAATATAAAAGATGCCTCATGGGGCTAGGGATATAGCTCAGTTGGTAGAGTGCCTGCCTCACATGCACAAGGCCCTGGGTTCCATCCCCAGAACCATACACACACACACACACACACACACACACACACACACACATAAAGCCTCAATGAGGAGAGTGAGGCTATTACTAAATTTCTAGAATGCAGCCTGTCCAGAAGACTGGGCCCCAGAGCTGTGCTGTGCAAAAGGGAAGCCACAGCTAGGTGTGATTACTGAGCAGCTGAAATCTGACAAATCCAAGAGAAGACATATTATAAGTATAAAGTACACGTTGGATTTCAAAGTTTTAGTACAAAAAAAGAGTGTAAATCTCATAAATAACCAGTATGAGTCTCTAATCCAAAAATTTAAAAATCAAAATACTCAAAATATTGAAGGATTCTGAGTGCTGGCACAAGCCCACAAAGTGGAAAATTCCATATCTGATCTCACACGACTGGTCACAGCCAAAATGTAGGCACACTAAAAATATTATATGAAATTGCCTTCAGGCTATGGACATTAAGGTATATATGAAACATATATCAATTTTGTGTTTAGACTTGGGTCCCAACACCAAGATATCAAGATATTTCATTTCATATATGTAAATATTCTAAAATCTTTTTTTAAATCCTAAATCCAAAATACTTTTAGTCCCAAGCATTTCTGATAAAAGATATTCAACTTGCAATAATTTTTCTTTATATTTAGTACACTTTGAAATAATGGTATTTTTGCTATATTGGGTTATATATATAAACGATATTGCCAAAATCAATTTCACCTGGTTCTTTTTACTTTGTTAATGTATCTTCTAAAAAGTTAAAATTTTGTGTGTGGCTTATATACCATGTTTCTATTTGATAACATCATACTTTATTATAATTTATTATCCACCATATTTGTGTCCCTTAGGAAGCTTACAATAGAGTAAATCATCAGTGAGTATTCAGTGAATAAATAAATAATGTTTTCATACTATTTATCTCCAAGACTGTCATTTTTAACATGAGCATTTTAGAAGTACATCTTGAGGCAAAGTAGTCAATTCAAGGAATAATGGTCATTCTTGTCCTTCGTCAAGGATGAGAAGTATGTTATGTATCCTTTAGAGATAATGATTTATTCCTTGCATACTTGATTACAATATAATAGTTTTTAATGACTCGCCTCAATTATTTCAATAGCTATAACAGATATTTCAAAAATCAAGAAATGAAAAACTGCTTCATCTTTTACAGAGTGCCCTCTAGTGCTCATAATAATATTAGAATACATTGTCCACAAAGATCAATTTGCTTTATAGTGAAAATTAAAATAAATTTAACTCTAAAACCTACAGCTCACAATATGTTAAATGACTCAGGAAAACATAATAAAACCTAAATTCTGAAGAGGGGTCTGTGTTCACAAGCTTCATCAGGGTAGGCCTCTAGGCTGATTCACGGAACAGCTGGTGGAAGCCACCAATTGGGACCAGATGTAACCTTCTTCTGATTGGAATATCTAGAGTTATTAAAAATCTCAGTGCACAGCTAAGGTACAGAATATGTTCTGACATACATATGAAGAGCAACCTGACTACTACAGAGGCCTTGGAGGTTGAAAATGGCACTTGAATTATACTGAGCCTGTGTGTTGAGGATAAGATGTACCATCAGCACAGGACTTATTACAAAGACAGAACTACTCACCAAAGGACTGTCCCTGTAGAAGAGGAACAGAAACCCATCTCTAAAAAAAGAGAAAAATTGTTCATAGTGTTAGGAATGGCTAGGTAATTTTCAGAAAATAAGAAATAGTGTAGTTACAGTACATGATTTCAGGTAGTAGAGAGAGATCCACTCCAGAAGTAAATGAGACTCTAGTGACAGGTTCTGTCTGAGCAAGTAGTAAGGTCAGTAATGTCTGTGCCTGTGGGCCTCTCTCTCTTTCTCTCTTCCCCAAACCTCCACTTTCCTCTCCTCCTTTTCCCCTCCCCATATCTATCTATCTATCTTTTCCCCCACCCCCTTTCTCAAACTGGGTGCCAAGAGCAATCTTACAGGAATTTGATATGATGAATTTTAGTGAGTGGTACAGAGTTGGAACCAAACCAGAGGCCACTTGCCAGAACAAGAATATGGGACTAAGCACAGAACATTATTGAAAAAGGAGTTTTATTGCGACAGCTTTGAATAGCTAGGATAGATGCCACAACAGGCCTGAAGGCCAAGGAGGCTGCGTGCCAGGAGGCACACTCCCCGGGAGCCTACTCCTGCAGATGGACTCCTGTACCTCAACTACATCTCGCTTCATGGGGAATCTGTTAGCTGGCAAAAGATGGAAAATACCAGTCCCATTTAGAGGTCTCTAAATCTAACATACAAACACTCATTCATAGTTTAAACCCCTTCTTTGGACTAAAAACAGTGAGGAAGGGAGATTTTTCAAGTAATAGATTTTCTCCCTTTGTCTGCAAGAAAATAAGGCACAGGATCAGACTTTATATAAATTCTTGGGCTCTGGCTAGTGTCCTGCTAAAAAAGTAAGGACTTGAAAGGAGTCTGGCTGAGGAGTCTGGCTGGAGATCAGAAGATAACATATTTATATGTGTGATTCTCACTAAAAGGTCTGACTAAGAAATTCTTAATTACCCCTCTCAACTTCCTCTGCAGGTGCTTTCTCTTTTTCCCAACTTTTTTGGGTTGGAAAGCCCCAAAAGGCAATGAAACCTTCTTATGTATACTTTCTCCTTCCATAAGCACATCTACTCCTATGACATCAAATACTCCTATAAACTCATGTATCCAAAATTTGTTCTCTCTACCTCCAACCCATACCCACTTGCTATCTCAGTTTGAATGTCGGAATATCTCCAACTTAACACATGTAAATCCAGTCTTCCCCCAAAGCCTGCCTCCCCACCAACATTAGCTTTCCCCATCTCATCTGATACTAATAAGGATTGGGACATGGATGCTCATGCTCTCACAATCTCTTTAGCAGGGTTAAAAAGAAAAAGAAAAGAAAAAATTAAGTAGCTTGAATTCATTCACTATGAAAACTATTTCATTCCAAGAAGACTATTCATCATTTCCTGCTACCTAGATCCCTGAAGACATTCTACATTTGTCATTTCTGAAATCTAATTCTTCAGTTTTTCATTAGATTCAAAATTTTTTCACTTGTTCTTAGTCAGAGTCAGTTCCTGTTGCTTGAAAACCAACTCCTCACCCTATCTAACCACCAGCTCTCAATTGACTGACTCTGCTTTGCTAGGACCAACTCTCAATTTGTCACTAACCCCTGTCCCCTATCCTCATTTTCCATTTAAATTAGAATGAATAAGCAGAGTCACCCCATTTTCTACTATAATAGCTCTTAAGTTTAAACATAAACATATTTACTTTTTAAAAATGAGAAATCTTAATGATATTATTGTATTCCTTTTTTTTTTGAGAGGTACATAAAGTTGGGCCTAGATTAACTCATGAGTTTGTTAGAACTATTAAAATAATAAAGCAAGTTGTAGGCCCACATACTGTCTTGTCGATTTTTCAATGTAATCAGAAAACCTTAGCAGATAATTCACACTCAGACATTCTAATAGTGAATAATCAGCGTCATATATAATTCAGTGCCCAGAACTGTTCTGAGTGCTATTTGATAAATTCTAAAAATTAAAATTGTATTTCACCAAAGTTTGGTTCACAAACTGGTCATGTCAGCTCTTCATAGAAAACACAGTGAGTAGAAAATCTCTTAACAGGTTTCCCCTGCAGCTCATCTAAAATAGTCCTGTGCAACAAATTCTGAAGATCCTTTCCTCTCATTCTACACAATCCCTACCATAGAAACTAACCTCAGTTAAACACAGTTAATCATTCCTAAATTCATGAATGGGAGAGACCATCTTTTATCTATGTATTACCATGTTAGGCAGCTTGGTGTTTACAGGATTTCATCAGGTACAGAAAATGCTGCACATTTTTTCACAGTCATTATAGTTCAAAATGAGAGGCACTGAATTATATATGACGCTGATTATCCATTATTAGAATGTCTGAGTGTGAATTGTCTCCTAAGGTTTTCTGACTACATTGAAAAATCGACTAGACAGTATGTGGGCCTACAACTTACTTTATTATTTTAATAGTTCTAACAAACTCATGAGTTAATCTAGGCCCAACTTTATGTACCTCTCAAAAAAAAAAAGGAATACAATAATTTCATTAATTTTTCTCATTTTTAAACTAAAGGGCATTAAGTAAACACAGTGATCTAAAAGAACTGTAAAATTCTCATCTAAATGCTCCCCTTACCCTATAATTTAACCTTAAAATATCTCATCCACAGGGTGTGTATGAATATCAATAGCAATATGCAATCCTACTGCTTTTCCCCAAATAATGTAACTTTGTATAGAAAAGCCTCGCAAATACAGGGACAAGCACCATCTAGTGGCAAAAAGAATTACTCTGAATAAACTGTTAACCACCACTGACTGAAGAAGAGGCCATTGAAAACTACCTATCTACCAAAAATCCAAATCATGAACAGTGTTGCACAGAGCCCAATTTTATTAACAAATTTAATAATTATGCAGCTACTGAATCAAGGGTAGCACCATTTTTGTTGTTGTTGTTGTTGTTAATTTTTGGTTTGGGATACCAGGGATTAAACTCAGGGGCACTACCACATTCCTAGCCCTATTTTGTATTTTACTAGAAACAGGGTCTCACTAAGTTGCTTAGCACCTCGCTAAATTACTGAGGCTGGCTTTGAACTCACAATCCTCCTGCCTCAACCTCCAGAGCCGCTGGGATTACAGGCGTGCGCCACCGTGCCCCACCAACACCGGTTTTTATGAAATACCCAACAACGAATAGTGGTTGGGATAGTGCATTTCAACTGTCTTAACATCCTTTTGTGAACTTCTTCAAGTGCAAGCAAACAAATGATACCCATACTGAGCACCCGATCTGCCACTTGTGGGAGCATATTTACATAAGCTGTACCTCACAGAAAATCAGTAAAGAAGTAATTAAAATCCCCTGTGTGAAAGTTAAGAAAAGTGACCCTAAGATATTAAACAACTTATGTAACACAGACATTAAATGATGAAGTTACCTCTCATCTATTAGTGGGTACTTGAAAAAAATGAGAGAACAAATAATATAATAGTTGAAGTATCTACAAAATCACTGAGCACTGAGTTTAGGCCATAAATAACAGACTCCAACATGGATAAGAAAGATATGATATTAGATAATAATCTCTCAGACTTAGAAATCACCATATACTAGTTTAAGGAGACAGAGCCCATCCTGTCCTAAACATGGCAAGGTGTAGTGAAAAGATCATGGACTTTGCTATCAGACCCAAGAACAAACCAGGGCTGGCAAACTAATGTTAACTGACATCAGGGCCTCTTGGGTGATAGAGCATAGTGCTGGGGCTAGGCACACAAATGTGTCCACAAGAGACATACCCAGTTCTCACAGAGCCTACAAGTCCTGTCCCTGAATTTCTTGCAGACTAGTGCAGAAGCTGACAACCAGTGGTTCTTCTACCACACAGGGAGAGGCTACTTAATCTATAACCTATTCCAGGCAAAAAAGGAGAAATTTCCTGAAACTGAAAAAACAAAGACCCCCTTCAAAACAAGAGAAGCCTTTATAAATTAGTTATCCAAACTTTAAAAAATTTCTTCTCTCTCCGGCACAAACACAGACACAAATACAATCCACAGAGAGAGAGAAAAAAAAAATGTGTGCAATGTGGAGCTCACATTCAGAATGATGTTTCCTGCATGCTCTTTGTAACAAGGTCCAATTCTTCATGTCCTTACATATTCACAGAATTATGTCAAAAGTACCTTAGGAATCAAGGCTATAAGAAAAAGGTGAAGGAATAGCTTAATGAAAGAGGACATGACTTTTAGGAGTCAAAAAGAGACTGCTATTGAAATCCCCCGGGTCTGCAGTAATTGATTAATGGATTATTTAGATTTTCAAAAAAGGAAAGGAAGGGAAGTAGAAATAGATGATAAAAGTTGGGTCTCCCTCTGCTGGGCACAGTGGCGCATGCCTGTAATCCCAGTGGCTCAGGAGGCGGAGGCAGGAGGATTGAGAGTTCAAAGCCAGCCTCAGCAATTTATCCAGGTGCTAAGCAACTCAGTGAGACCCTGTCTCTAAATACAATACAAAATTGGGCTGGGGATATGGTTCAGTGGTTGAGTGCCCCCCCCAATACCTCTCTCTCCCCCAAAAAAGTGGTCTCCCTCATCTTCTTTCTCTTTCCCTTCCTAACTAATTCAGTTCTTGAGCCATATTTGGGGCCAACTAAGATAAACACCTATTCTGGAGTACAACACAGAGAGGGGTGGAGAGCAGGGTAAGAGGGCATCTACACATGGAGCAGCCCTGCCTCAGATGTTAGAGCCCAAGTAGATTCTGAAGATAAGATTGGAATTTGAGATATTAACATGAACTCATAATTTCAAGAGAAAAAGGAAAATAAGAGCTAGATACAAAAAGAATTTACAAATAAAATATTCATATGTCTATATATGTTTTATACTCCCTTGCTCTGTCCCCTGAGAGGATTAGGAGCAGCAACTCCCAAATGGCAATAAGTATATCTTGTGATCTAAAACAGCACAGAGATGCACACCTATAATCCCAGAAAGCTAAGGTCCTAAGCAATTTAACAAGACCCTGTCTCAAAGTATAAAAAATTTACAGGGCTAGGGGGGCTGAGGCTGTGGCTCAGCGGTAGAGCGCTCGCCTAGCATGTGCAAGGCGCTGGGTTCGATCCTCAGCACCATATATAAATAAATAAAATAAAAGTATGAAAAAAATCACATCAATCTTTAAAGAAAAAATTAACAGGGCTGGGGATGTAGCTCATGGTAAAACACCCCTGGGTTCAATCACCAACACCAAAAAATAAATAAGTAACAGGAAAAAGGGAGCCTTGGAGAGAAATGGCTGATTCCAAGACTGGAATAGGTTCTTAAGTATAAGAAGTTGAACATCTTAGAAAGTAGTCAAGTTCTTAAAGAATGATGGGATAGGTCAAGAGAATGCAGACATCAGATTACAGAGGCTCCTGCAGGATAAAATATGAGATAATTTATCAAAATAACAATGAAACAACAAGTCCACAGAATAAAACAGGAAACTAAGAATCCAAAGTGGTTAAAGAATTAAAGAATACATTAAAACCTGATGAAGAAATTACATAGTTTAAAAGTGCCTCCTCAGAAATATTTCTTGTCATGAAAGTCAAGGAAAGACTGAGGAACTAATCCAGACTAAAGGAGTCTAGAGAGACATAGCAACCAAATAAATGCAAGATAGTATTATAGACTGGATTACTTTGCTATACATTATTGAAACCACTGGTGAAACTTGAACAGGATCTGAGAATTAGATGGTGGTACTGTACCAATTTCTGATTAATAATTAATTTCTCATTTTCATGGTTGTACTGTGGTTGCGTAAGAATGTCCTTGTTTATAGGGAACACACACCAAAGTTTTTCAGAGTAATAGAGCACCAACCACATCATCAATGTATTCTCAAATGGCCCTGGAAAAAAACAGTAGCAAAATTGCAATAAATTTCTTTAAATTTGAGATTACCTTAAAATAAAAATTTTGAGTCAGGACTACTAGATGGTCCTTCATATAAACTGTCCGTTGCTTCTTTTGACCAACATCAAATAAAAGAGCTCACGTTACACAGGAACATGCACTGAGAGTAAAAGACCCAGGGAACCTCAGAGCCCAGGGGCTGACAGACCTGGATGTATCATAATGTAGCAATAAAACTATGGAGGGAAAGGTGAAGGCTCTCAGGAACCACAGGACAAGGAGATGATGGAGACATCTGGTTATGTGGGGGTATTTAGGACCTGAGGTATTTGAAATAATCTGTATTCAGGTAAACTAAAGAAAGGCATCTAAATTGCAGATAAATCATCTGACCTCCATGATAACAAAAGTGAAGAATTTTTTAAACGATTAAGAATATAAGCCTGAAGGAAAGTACTGAGCTTCAAGCTAAAATGGTTCACTGGTACTAATGGTAAAGGCCTAAGACATTAGGTTTAGATGTCTTTATTTTATTTGCTAGGCAACAGAAAGATATTAAAGGATTTGAAAGCAATATCCTAGTTGCAGGGAAGATTAGAAGAGATTAGAGGCAGGAAGATCAGTTGGGAGATTACTGTAATAAGATTATGAGGGCTGAAATAAAGGCAGAAGAGAAATTGAAAAGAGATCATGAGACACTATCAATTTGACAAGATTTTCTAACTAAACATGTAAAAGAAAGAATAGAAAATGATTATTATGAACTGTGAAAATGAAGGATCCTTTAGCAAAATTAAGTTCTACCAGGAAGAAGAGAAAAATGTGAAGTCAGTGAACTGAATCAACAAAGTGATCCTTTGTTAACAATAAAATATTCTTCATTATTATCCTACCCACATCTTTGTAAACATCACTTTTATTAAATTCTCCTAAATTACCAGCTTGGAAGTATGATCCGTTTCCTTCTAGGACCTTCATTAACATAGTTCTCTATATTTATCAGCCATAATTACCTCCATAACAAATATTAAAGCTTTTCATTTCCCCCACTATTCTCATGAAAAGTTTCAGCCCAGAGCCTTTTTTCTAGAATCCAACTGGTCCATTTTATCTTTGTTTTCTTCTGTTATCTTTCAGGATGCAGAAATTAAAATACCAGAAGTGGGATACATCTTCACCAGCCCCAGTAGAAACTGGTGTCCCTGGGGAAAGGAGATATGAGGACATCAGAAAAGCTTGCACCTGTATATTATTAAGTAACCTCTCCCTTATTCTAGTAAGAGACATATTCCATACACGCTGGCCCAGCCATCATAACTCATGGTTCCTTTCCTTGAAGATGTCTGCCAAAGGCCCATAAGTTACCTATCTTACCAAAGGATGTGAGGCTGGCCAGAAGGGGCCAGAGAATGGCTCAGGTAAGCTACTGGCATTAGTGAACTAACCTTTCCCTGATTACCTGACAGGATAAAATTTATTGATGTTGAAGAATAAAGCAAGTAACTAATGACTAGCTATCTAAGAGAATCCTAGTATGCCCAACCAACCCACTGAAATTGTGGCCTCAAGATTCAAACTCCATTACCATACAGAATATGAATGTAAGTCAGCTATGCTCCAGATTAAAATCACCTATTTAGAATGAAACAGGGATGTTCACCCTGATTTAGCAGCAGTAAAGACAATGGTGCAAAGGAGTTGGATTTTAGGGATGGAAATGCACCAAAACTGACCTTGAGAGTTTTAGAAATCCCACTATAAATTCAAAGTATCACACAGAAAATATCCTAACATCTGGAGTATCAAGTCATAAGAGAATATGCTGTTCTAGCCCGATGAAATATACCAGCCCCTGACACAGAGGAGGCCTTTTTCCTATCTGTGAGAGAAACAGACTCCTTAAGGATACAGAAGAGACCTTCTCTGGCAACATGGTGCCCCTTGATTCCTACAGAAGCCAATAGCACCTCTGAAAAGCCCTGCCTCTTATCCATATTCTTCTTTCTGAAGGATGGTTCCTGCCTAGGAGCTGCTAGAACCAAAAAGTAGAATCAAAAAGTAGTCATTATTTCCTTTTGTGACAGAAATGGCACAAATGTTGGTATGTGTGTAGATGCCATCATCTTGCCGACAAGCTGACAAGGAGAATTCAAACTGATGTTCTCCCTAGAATTTCAATCCATCAAGCCACTAACCCTAGTCCTAGTCCATAGTTCTAGGGTTTTTGTGATGGAGAAGAATAAAGATGAACAGAGAACTCAACCTGAGTAGCATCATCAGACTTGAGAGGGTAGGAGGAGGGAAATGGCTTACTGCAGAGGAGTTGAGTCAATATTTGTGATAACTTACTAAAGCAGATCAAATCAGGATGGCAAAAGCCCAGCTGACCAAGAATAGGAGAGATAACTGACAGTAATAGTTTATGAGAAGCAGAAGACAAAATGGGCCACTAGAACTGTTGCTTGGGTTATAAAACTTATGGTCTTATGATATAGCTGTGGAGAATAAAATTCCTGTTAAGTTTTTTTTTTTTTTTTGGTATGTAGAGCCAATATTTCTTTTGAAATACTCCAATCCTAGAAATGACCTATGAGACCCTAGAATAAATGAGATGATATTCACAAGGCAAAAATAATTCTGTAGTGCCTTTTGCATTCTCACCCTGCTCTCACCTGGATGGTGCTCTTCAGTTAGAACTGCCTCTATATCAGAGGAGTGCCAGTAAATAAGGAGTTTATTTCCCAGAGAAATGCATAGAAATTCATGTACTGAAACTAACAATATCCACATATTTTGGTATAGAGTCATGTTTTCAAAGAGGAAATCTGGACTACAATTCCTATACTTCACTTACTAAATGGGTTTAGTAAAATTAGACTACTGAGAAGTGGGAAGAAAATTATGAATGCATCCTGTCTACAGAATGAGAGTTTAGAACAAATGGGCCTTTCATGAATAGAGTCTAGACATTTTAATGATTCTCAGAATATCTGACACATGTAAGCAAAAGGAAAATAGAAATGAGTTGGTAGTTAAAGTTTGTAACTAATTATACTTATAAAAAACTCAAATTCCAAATTTTTATTTTTGTCACAAAAAGTTCATCATTCTCACTACCTGACTTCATAGTGGAGGAAAAAAATAATCTTTTAAAACGAATACATTTTATTTTAGGACATGAAATTGGAAATGGAAATGAAAATAACAATATGTCATTTGACACCCACTAATCTAACAAACAAAAATGATAAAATCTGGTAACATCAAGAGTTGGTGAAGATGTTGAAAAATAGGAATTTGTATATGTTACAGATAGAATATATAACAGTAATATCATTGTGGTAAACTGAATCATTATTCATAATGTTGACATCTTCCCTGTATTAGCATTATAATCCACATCTTTGCCAAATGATTTCGCAATATCACCCACTACAATGAGCACAGCATATTTCCCTACCCCACATATGTTGACTTGGCTATGTAACTTGCTCTGGCCTATGCAGTTGAGCCAGTTCTAGGCGTGACACACATGAGGTTTTACGTATTTTCACCTATGTTCTTTTGCTTCTGCAATTTCCCATAAGAAGAACTTGTCCTGACTAGTTGTTTGTCCAAGAGAATAAGAGAAATGGAGTGGACCTGAACCCAACCTCAATCAAATTTGTAGACTGGAACCCAGAATCTGGAGTTTAGAATCCAGTCCAGCTTATCTGATTTGCAATATCCCACAAACTAATAGGGAAAAATAAATACTTATTGCTTTAAACCACTATATTGAAGCATTTTGTTTGTTTGTTTAATGTGACATTACTGTAGCACTGCATGACTGATGAGCCATTCTGTAAAGCTATCTGGCAATACCTAATAAAATAGAAGATGTTCATACAGCCCAGAAATGGATATTTCCACATATGTGCACTAAAGAGGTGATTCTCAGATCTAACAAACACTTTCTTTTATAAACAGATCATTTTAAACACACATTTTTTTTGTACTTTAACAAACTTAATCGTTCAATCCCCACACATTTTTTTTTCAAAATCAACACAATATCCTAGATACAATATAAAAAAGTTATGAACAGAAAATCACGTGTCATAAGATCAGGACTAGGATGAGGTATACAAGGTGCTTATGGTGCAAAATTTAAGCACTGAAATTGAACTTGCAGGACCCTAAGAGTCTCTCCTTAAATTTTGTAGCAAGGCAACCTCACTTGTCTTACTTCATCCTGGCCCTAATTAAAACAATTTAATTGTATTAAAAATACAAATTCTGCCAGGAGCAGTGGCGCACACCTGTAATTCCAGTGCTCGGGAAGCTAAGGCAGGAGGATTGTGAGTTCAAAGCCAGCCTCAGCAACGGCAAGGTGCTGAGCAACTCAGTGAGAGCTTGTCTCTAAATAAAATACAAAATAGGGCTGGGGATGTGGTTCACTGGTTGAGTGTCCCTGAGTTCAATCCCTGGTACTCCCCCCCCCAAAAAAAATGCAAATACTTTTGTGACTTTATGAAGTAGACAGATATTTGTACCCATGAGTCACCATGAATGCAAACCCTACAAATGCAGACTGATACAGGTGTATTAGAGACTCAGATACTATGAATGGTATTGCTTGTGAAGTCATGAGTTTCCAAAATGGTAAATTCTCAGTAAAGTTCTGAACAAAGTAAAGTCTTCCCTAAACTAGCATGATGGTTTTAATTCATAAAAACAACAACTCATACCCAAAAAACATACCAAAATTGATGAAGATTCTCTACCCATGAGGAGGGTGAAAGCTGAATATAAAAACAAACAATAACCACACCATATATAAAAACAGACCTCTGGCCCACAACCTGCAACAATCAGTCTAGAAGGCCAAACCACAATATTATGAACTGAATGTTGTTTCTCCCCCAGATTCATACATTGAAATCTAAGCTCTAGTGTGATCATATTTAGAGGTGAGGGACTCCGGGAAGCAGGCCTTCACCAGACACCAGATCTGCCAGCACTTGATCTTGGACTTGCCAACTTCTGGAACTGACTAATAAATGTATCTTAAACCCCCCAATCTGGAGCTGTGCATGGTGGCACACTCCTGTAATCCAGCAGCTCAGGAAGCTGAGACAGGAAGATTGTGAGTTCAAACCCAGCCTCAACAAAGGAGGTGCAGAGCAACTCAGTGAGACCATGTCTCTTAATAAAATATAAAATAGGGCTGAGGATGTGGCTCAGTGGTTGAGTACTACTGAGTTCAATCCTCAGTACAAAAAAAAAAAAAAACTACCTAAATTATTAGAGCAGCCTGATCTGACTAAGCACACAACTTTTGTATTAATCAATACCTCTGTGGTGTTCCTCCCAAAGACCAACAGTTCCAGAAAAATATAAAAAAAAAAAAAAAATCTCAACTAAGGGAGAGTCTACAGATATCTTGACCAATATACCAGTCAAGGTCATCAAAATCAGAGAAAGTACTGAAAGCTGCCACAGCCAAGAGGAGTCTAAGGAGACATGACTATTATATTAAGTGTAATGTGGTATTTTAGAATAATACAAGGACATTAGATAAAAATTAAGAAAATCTGAATAAAGTATGAACTTCAGTTAATAATAATGTACAAATATTTGTCCGTTAATTGTAACAACAATACCATATGGTAAGTGCCATCTTACATACCACATAAGATGTCAATAAGGGAGTATAAAGTACATGAAAACAGAAAATATATTACTGCCATAATTTTTTCTGCAAATCTGAAAGTATTACAAAAATATAGTTTAATTTTAAAAGGAGAAAACATTTATATGAAAAGTTTATTAAAGTTATTATAAAGTTAACATACTTTAAATATTGGTTGTGTGCTACCTGGTTATTATTATTTCCTATCCTTTTTATGCAGTGTGTGGTGCTAGAGATTAAACCCAACAGCACTTATCACTGAGCTACACCCACAGTCCTTTTGGTATTTTATTTTTGAGACAGGGTTTCACTAAGTTACCCAGGCCAGCCTCCAACTTGTAAGCCTTCTACCTCAGAATTCCCAAGTTGCAGGAATTAGAGGCATGTGCCACCACACCCAGCTCCAATCCTTTTCTATATAAGTAATGGATCAGAGTTTCAATTATTATTTATCTTGAAAAATGAATTCCAACTTAAGACCAACAGATTATACCTTTTCTTCCTTTTCTACCCTCCTGTCAAACACATGGCAGTTTTCTGAAGGCATCAAGGGTTTTCACATTCCCACATTCACCAACAGCCTGGGAATTTCTACAGCGAAATGCAACTCAATAACTACCACCGTAAATTTAAAGCTTTCTCTCATCTCCTTCTTTAGTACTGTTTGAGTCCTTTTTGCTCTACACATTATATTTTGGACTAGAGTTGGCGGTGTATTTTTCCTCTTTCCTTTTATGCTAAATACCTAAAAATACTGAGGACAGAGACCATATCTTGGTCATCATTCCACTCCTCCACATCCACATCAAGTACTATGACTTTCTAATAGTATGACTCAATGAATTTATTAGCTGATGGTAAGAAACTAGAAATGCAACATAAAAAGTCCTTTTCTACAGTACAAAAAAATCAATAAAACAAGGTTTGTGCAGAGATTAGTGATTTGGCTTTGAAATGACCCTGAGGTTTAAGAAGTTCCAGAAAAATCATGACAGTAGGCACAGAGTATAAAGAGATAACCAGTCAAGTTAGAAAATATAATAAAAACTTCCTCATTCTGACCAGAAATGGAGCTCCTGCTGCCTTACGTCTTATACTTCTCAGAATTGAAGGAAAATAGAAAATATACAGAGGAAAAATATGTAAGCAAGTATGAAAAAGGAGAACAGAAGCATTTTTTGTCTCTTTTAATTGATTTTTTAAAAAATAAATGACGGAATGCATTACAATTCTTATTACACATATACAGCAAAATTTTTCATATCTCTGGTTTTATATATAAAGTATGTTGACACCAATTTGTGTCTTCATACATGTACTTTTAATAATGATGTCTATCACATTGCACCATCCTTGCTAATCCCCTGCCCCCTCTCTTTCCCTCCCACTCCTCTGCCCTATCTAGAATTCACCTATTCCCCCCATGCTCCCCCTCCCTACCCCATTATGAGTCAGCCTCCTTATATCAGAGAAAACATTCGGCATTTGTTTTTTTGGGATTGGCTAACTTCACTTAGCATTATCTTCTCCAACGCCATCCATTTACCTGCAAATGTCATGATTTTATTCTCTTTTATTGCTGAGTAAAATTCCATTGTGTACATATGCCACATTTTTTTTAATCCATTCATCCACTGAAGGACATCTAGGTTGGATCCACAGTTTAGCTATTGTGAATTGTGTTGCTATAAACATTGATGTGGCTATGTCCCTGTAGTATGCTGTTTTTAAGTCTTTTGGGTATAGACCAAGGAGAGGGTAGCTGGGTCAAATGGTGGTTCCATTCCCAGATTTCCAAGGAATCTCCATACTGCTTTCCATATTGGCTGCACCAATTTGTAGTCCCACCAGCAATGTACACTAGAGTGTATCTTTTTCCTCACATCCTCACCAACACTTATTGTTGTTTGTCTTCATAATAGCTGCCATTCTGACTGGAATGAGATGATATCTTAGAGTAGTTTTTTTTTTTTTTTTAGTTGTTGATGAACCTTTATTTTATTTATTTGTATGTAGTGCTGAGAATCGAACCCAGTGCCTCACGCATGCTAGGCAAGCGCGTTACCACTGAGCCATAATCGCAGCCCCTTAAAGTAGTTTTGATTTGCATTTCTCTAATTGCTATAGATGATGAACACCAGAGATTTTGCGTTTAATAGAAGAAGTAGGCCCTAATCTTCATCATGTGGGATTAGGCCCCAGCTTCCTTAATAAGACTCCTATAGCACAAGAATTAAAATCAAGATTCAATAAATCGGATGGAGTCAAACTAAAAAGTTTCTTCTCAGCAAAAGAAACAATCTGTGAGGTGAATAAACAGCCTACATTCTGGGAGCAAATTTTTACCCCCTCACACATTAGACAGAGCACTAATCTCTAGGATATATAAAGAACTCAATAAACTAAGTACCAAAACAACAAATAACCCAATCAACAAATGGGCCAAGGACTTGAACAGACACATCTCAGAAGAGGATATATAATCAATCAACAAATATATGAACAGAAGCATTTTTTAAAAACTATCAATCCAGAAACTAACTCAAGAGAAACAGCTGATTGGGTCATAGAACAAAGTTGGGATTACAGAATCAGCAGCAACAGAGGGCTATAACTAAATATCTTCAACGTGCTGAGCAAGCAGATGATCACTGGGGCCTTGCTCCTCTTTCTCAGTTAGTCTTCATAACAATTCTATGAGATGCTTACTATTATTATCCTCAGGTATAAACAAGGTAACTAGTATTAAGATCATAAAACTCATAAATGAGCCCTCACCTTGTGCTAAAATGTGGTAAGAGCACCATCAATTTCATTACAGATAAGTTTATTTATTTATTTATTTATTTGGTAAGTGGATTGAACCTAGTATTGCTTTACCACTAAGCCACATCCACAGCCCTTTTTATATTTTATTTTGAGACAGGGTCTCACTAAATTGCTTAAGACCTCACTAAATTGCTGAGGCTGATACCAAATTTGTGATAATCCTGCCGCAGCTTCTTGAGTTGCTGGGATTACAGGTGTGCTCCACCATGCCCAGCTAGGTCATAATTTTAAAGTGGAAAATCTGGATATAATTAGCAGAAAGACCCAATGGGACTTGACCAGCTGGGCCTGCAGTCCTGGCCTGCCCCCAGGACAATGACTATACAGACTCCCTGAAGACATTCTTTCATGTCCCAACAGCAGCAATCAGTGGGAAGAGGAGACAGAGGTCCTAAACACCAGGAGCCAGAAGTGACAGTAGTGCAGCTGGAACACTTACACGGAAGGTGAGCATCAGGGACCACCACTGGGGTAGGCAAGTGCTGCTTGGGCCCTCCAGAATGGAGGATTATAATTATGTATTCATATTCATAGTCCTACTCCTCTAGGCAAATATAGCCTGAGAAACCCAGACTGAGTTGCTTTGTGATTAGTGGGTGAAAAAAGAAAAAGAAAGAAATTCTTAAAGTGAATCGTTTGATATTTTACAATACTTTATGCCATCCACCATAGGTGGTTTAATTTCCTAACATCTATCTTATTTATAAAAGTAACATATGATGCATTCATTGTTGTTGATTTGAGAATTGTATGATCATGTTTTGAAAACATTACTATATCCTTCTGTAACAAATCTAGGACAAGGACTCACAGGCACACCATGCTGCTGCAAGAAGCAATAGTTACTTGTTCTCCAGGGGCTCTAAGAAAAGGACGAAAGCAATGTGCCAGGACTAGGAGAGAACTGTTTTCATTTAATGCAAAGTGGAAACATCATTTCATAGACAATTGGGCTTCCTGCCTATGAGGCTATCTGAACTTTGCCTAAACTAATTAAAACTTCCAATAAATAAATTGATTTGAAAGGACTGACACTATTTACCTGCAATTTTCAATCTTCTGACTGACTAATCAATGCTAAAAAGAGATTTCCATAAAGCCAAGTATCAAAAGTATTCACATATGTTTTTAATGAAACATGTTACAGAAATCATAAATGGCTGCAACAAAAAAGCAAAATTCCCCAGGTATGGTGACGCACACCTGGAATCCCAGCAGCTTGGAAGGATGAGGCAGGAAGATCATGAGTTCAAAGCCTGCCTCAGCAAAAGCAAGGCACTAGGTCCTGTCTCTAAATAAAATACAAAATAGGGATGGGGATGTGGCTCAGTGGTTGAGTGCCCCTGAGTTCAATCCCCAGTCCCCACCACCACCAAAAAAGCATAATTCACTAAAAAGGTACTGTCATAATGTTTATATAATTTTATATATTATTTTCCTTTTGCAGGTGCTACAAACAAGACTTTTAAAGGACTTTATATTTTACTTCTAAAAGCTTTTTATTTTTTCTAATTTTTTTTAATTTTTTTTAGTTGCTAGGCATCAAATGCAGGGCCTCATGCATGCTAAACAAGTATACTTCCATTGAGCCCCCATATTTTACATGTAAATCATATTTATACCTAGAAATTGAGCTGGGCACTAAACCATGGATGCCCTTAATATTCAAGAAATAGTAGGGAAAAAGCCCTGGCCTATGACCACTGATACACAACTTCTTTCCCCTACTAATCACTATACTTAAAGACATCATTTAAGTTTTCTCTTTGGACTGAGCAATAATAAATCTTTATTTTGTCTTAACAGCTCACCAGTCCACGAAAGCTTTGAATTTAGATCTCCAGTCCAAACAGCATGTTTTATCTCTTCACTCTTCTCTATCACATTTATTCACATGGCAAAACTAAAAATGCTCACTTTTAAGAATCATAGATCCTTTAACTGTTCTTTAAAAGCTTACAGAAATTGTTACATTATTTTCTGTAGTAAGCAATAAAAAATAGGTCAATGTAAAAACCAACTATTTATAGGAATACTTTTATAATCCAAACTAATTAATGTCTACAAATATTTTCTCAAACTTCATTGATGTTATATTGTCATCTAGTCTGGGCTTTCCCTCTAAAAATAGAATCTGTTCAAATAATGTAAGAGCAAGAAAAAGTTTTTCTTAGGATGGTGACTTTATAATTGATTAGATTTGTCATAAGATTTGTAAAGATACATTTTAGATTTATTTTATAATAATACATACATAACTTCCAGTTTAGGGGGAAAACAATTGAGAAGCTAGTTTCTAATGTTTAAAATTCCATTTTTGCCTCTTACACTTCATATCTCAAATGTAAGGGTACAACTTAAAACATCCCTTTCTCAAAGAGTCATTACAAACAAACATTTCTGCAACATATGTAAGAAAAAAATTTCTCTCTGAAACATAATGTCAACTTTGAGCCTGAACTTAAGTATAATTTGTTTAGTTTTGTTTAAAATAAAAGATATCAATGAGGATAATTCTACACATACAATAAAACACACACACACACACACACACATACATACATACATACATATACACCAACCCCAGTCCTCAGGAAAAGTGCAAACCAGGTCATACCAATTCTTACTATGTAACACTTTACAAATCTAAATAAACATCATAGAAAAATAACCAATTGAGTCAAGTGGGTGTAATAAATTGCAAAACACCCCAACAGCATTATTTTATTTGTTCTATTAGGAATATTCAATAAACAGCACCTATCAAATAAATGAGAAAGATGAATTTTGAAAGGGGAGTAAAATTTCTTATTCCCAAGACAAGTAGACTTACCAAAGGAAGGAACTGTATGAACTTTTCTTGTGTCTATTTACTAATAAAATACTGACTTTGTAGCCACACCAAATACCTCTAAAGAACAAAACTCCAGACCCAAACTGCTTATGTGTAAAAATTACTTCATTTTTAAAGACTATTTTATTCTTCAAAGTGTTTCTACTGTTTCTGCTATTTTAAATTGTTAAGCTTTTTTTTTTTAAAATAGCAAAACAAATATGTCTTGTTCCCTGACCTAAACATTCCTTTAAAGTCCTTTAACTCTGCACAGGCTTACTCAAAACTTCTAAAAAGATGGATACTTACCCAGAGCTTTTACAAGATTTGGAGATCAACTTCAGGAACAAAGTTAGAGTTCTCCACAGAGTAAGAGTATAACTAGCACAATTCCAGTTTCCTAAAATTCAGAGGGCAAAAATACTCCTCAGATAAACGTTGCCTTATTTTGCACCAAAATTACACAGTGATTCCTCTAGCTACAGCCATGGCTAACAAAACACTGCTGGAACTAGCTGGGCCTCCTCACTTTCTTATTTTAGCTCAGTACGTAGTGCAGGAATGCCTGCTATATTTAAATGATGGGTAAGAGGAACACATGAGCAACTGTCCTGCTCCACTGTAACATCAAAAACACTTCATTACACATTTTCTCTCTTCTGGAAGATGCAAAACCCATTATAGGCATCTTCACAATGACATCTCAAGTACAGTAAGGATGTGTACAATAGACATTCAGTAGTGTGGTTCCGATCAATAACCCATTGTCCTGATTATTGAAATCTGAGAAATCCAGATTTCCAGCATAAGAGATACCATTATCTATTTTAAGCTGTCATTTCACTGTGAGATGCAAGCCTATAGAATACAAGAGTTTAGAGAAATAAGCTACCAGAGTGCCTTGGATTTATATAGCATTTTGCAGTCTTAAAAGCACTTTCTCAATCATTTAACCATCTTCTATGAAGCTACATTCTAATCAAAAGACCAATTCTCTCACCAAGCTGGAAGGCAACATACATTCAAACGATGCCTAAGCATGTGCTTATGGCTGTTTAAGTTGTGGTATTTGCGCATTTGCACACTGTCAATTCCATTTTAGACCCACATCTGGGCAACCACTGAGCTACTGTGACCCATCTCTCCAGTCATGTTTACACCACACCCTCCCTTCATCCCCTTAGTGTTTTCTCCATTAGTTGCTTCTCTGGCAATCACCTCTTCTGAACACAGAGGAATGCTCTTTCTTTTTCTCCCTTATTATTGAACATTTGCCCAATTACCTCAGGAGAATCATCTTGAGTTTTAGTTGTCAAACAAATGATAATAGTGCTGAGTATTAACAATATCCCTGTGAACTAAGAGGAAGGAGAAACTTAGGTGGTGAAGTGAAACAAGTAATGGACCACTAGTGCCATCTATCTTGGAAAGCCTTGGGTACGTCCAGTCTGAGCTGTGTGCCATCTTGTCATGTATTGCCACTGGGCAACAACATTTGATAGAAATACAAAGATGAGAAAGTTACAATCCTTGCTCTCTAGCTCTTTAGAGTATACTGAGGAAATCTTCCCTTCTAAAGGTACTGTAAAAGTCTCCACCAAGTTCTCATCCTCATTTATAAATTAAGCTGCTTTCGCACTGAAATACTTCCCCCCACCCTACTGAAATACTTTTAATGTGTTTACTTGTATTGTTAGGACAACTAGTATTATAACAGTACTCATTTTTTTTGCAGGTGGAGTTAAACAATTTTTTTTTTTACTTTATTTGTTTATGTGATGTTGAGGATTGAATCCAGGGCCTCTCATATGCTAGGTGAGCACTCTACCACTGAACCACAACCCCAGCCCCTCATTTTGTTTTGAACAATTTTTATTCCACACATACAAAAAAGAATATCAGCTATATTAAGGATATTAACAGTTTTGTGAGCAATTCCAAGGAGTCTATGGATCAATTATAAAGCAGGCAGCACAGTGCCTGACTCATAAAGGTTAATTCCTCATCCCTCCCTAGTTCCAATCAACAGTTTACACTCAATTTATTTATTTGTTTGTTTATTTATTTATTTATTTTAAATTTTATTTTGGTGGTGGTACTAGAGATTGAACCGAGGACCTCATGCATGTCAGGCCACATCCCCAACCCCAAACTTGTTTCTAAGATGTGACTTCTATGCACAGTCCTTGTTCTAAGAAAACAAAATACATTTGGAGACATCAGCAAACAAGACAACATATTAGAAGACACTAAATGTTCAACATGGAAAACAAGTACAGAAACTTGGAAGAATATAACTGACATGAGATTGTGTATCCAAATAATAACTGACAGTAATAATAGAGCTATAGTTTATTTTTCTTAATAGACAAAAAATATTTTGTAAAGAAATATTTCAGTAAAACTGGCTATAAAGCAAATTTATATAATATCAAAAACTATTTTTACTCTAGCTTCTCTTATAACCTTAGAAATGAGTGCTAAAGTTAGAAGAGGGGACAGGCAAATCCATGAACTTAAAATGGTGCTAAATTATTTCTAGCCACATTATGTTTCTGTAAGTTATGTTTCATTGTGCCTGCCAATATTGTTCTGAAAAAATTTCCCAACTAAATATTTCTTCTACTCCCTCTTCTCCACATAGGCAATTTTTTTTCTTGCATTGGTAGAAAGTACAAGGTGTGTCACACAAATTGGCTCCCAAAGCCAGTAATTTTCAACATTCTTTATATTAAATTTATAATATGGACCAGAAGAATATCTTTTCTTAAATTCTTCCCCAAAGAACACATCAAATGTATTAATATTCTGAAACATGAGTAAACATGCATAATTTTACTCAGTAAACACAATTCTTGACTTCATAAGAAATTACTACATGGTAAATTTCCAAATCATTTCTAAAGGACAGTTCCACTGCTGAGTCACCACAACCAACTGGCATAATTTTCATTCATTTAATGATTACAAACTCAGCATGTGTTAAGCCAAAATACACTCTTTTCTAGATCCTAAGAAAGACAAGACCTACTCTCATGGAGTTTACAAGGACATGGAGACAATGCAAAATTAACAAATAAGCCAGAATTACTTTAAACAGTGTTTGGTGCTATACAGAAAATTCAAACCTGGTGAGATGTCAGTGACATAATGGCCATTTTAGGTAGGGTTAGTAGGGAAAGTCTCTAAAGAAACGAATTTGAGCAGAGATGTGAATGGCAAGTAGACTGCCATTCCAAATCAATTGGAAAAGCCTTCTGGGTAGAGGGTACAGCTGGTGCAAAGTCAGGAACAAGCTAGGGATGTTAAAAAAGGAATCCCAGCTGGTATGGGATATCATGATCAGAGAAAAGAGAAGTTCAGATTCAAAGAGTAGGATGATCATCACACTTTGTAAGCCAGGGTAATATATCTATATTTTATTTTCTGTGCAATGGAAAGCCATTTAAGGAAGCCACATAAAATGTGGAATTTTATTCAATAACTAGAGTCAAAACTGGGAGAAAAAATACATATATAGTCCATGTATTTGATTGCTATTATACCTATACTCAATGGAATTCATCCCAGGACACCAACATGAAATCTTGGAGTAAAAAAAAAAAAATCTTTAGGAATATAAAGTTTCATTTTAAATAGATACATAAACTGGGAAGCTGAGAAAAAGACATCATACAGATTGCTTCATTAATGACTAAACGAAATACTCCAACGGTAAGTAAAGGCAACTAAGGTATATGAAATACATTGTAAACTCAAAACTGACATTAATCAGAAAATTGTCCTTTTCTGTGTCCACAAACTGGACCACCATGAGTGAGATATATATGACCCACCATAGAATTGAGCCTCTGACCTCAATTAAAAGTGACAATTTAGTTGGAGCATATGCCCAGTAATATGTTTGATCAATTCTAGTGTTCCAATCCCAAATCACTTTGCATATTATAACTTGAGAGATTTATTCATCCAGTGAATGATAAAGACCTATTATTGGCAGATGCAGTGGCACACACCTATAATCCTAGTGCTTGGGAAGTTAAGGCAGGAGGATGGTGAGTTCAAAGCAAGCCTCAGCAAATGAGGCACTAAGCAACTCAGTGAGATCCTATCTCTAAATAAAATACAAAACAGGGCTGGGGGTGTGGCTCAGTGGTTGAGTGCCCCTGGATTCAGAGCCCGGTACCAATAATAATAATAATAATAATAATAATAATAATAATAATACAATCATTTTCAACAGGGAAACAAAACTGAGCTGTAGCTAATATGATTCAACAATACAGGAGAATTGCTTCTGTATTTATCATCTTAATTTAAAATGCAAACATATTTTATAATATAAACAACTTTTAGCCTAAGCCAAGATATTATATCATGCATTTGTTTCCCAAAAGAAATGACATAGAATTTCAAATATCTTTGAAATTTCTAGAAACAAAATTGAAAAATCATTTAAACTGCTTGGTGAAAAATGGCAAAAGTGAATATTTTTAAGAAAAAGTGTGTCATGCAAAGTGTTTTAAATACAACTCTAAAACCTTAGAACATAGGTTATAAGAGAAAGTGCCATCAACATCAAAGAATAAAGTTATGCCATTTTTTAAGATAAATCTATCATTTTTCTGAATAATAACTTCATGACTACCCTAATCTATAATTAATTTTCTGCTTTCTAGAAAAGCATTGTCTTATGATATTAATTCACTTGAAATCTTACAAGTAATACAACTAAGGGTTTTTTTTTTTAATTAGGTTAAAAGTTCATTCTATTTTCAGTAGTAAATCATAAAATTATATTAACACTCTCCTATCCAACTTAAAGGCTGAGCATCAAAAATCAATTATCAAAGCTAATCAGTGTAGAGCTACTCCTAATATGTTTATTTTCTCCTTTCTTTTTATAATTCATTTTTCTTATATAAGATATGGTTGCCTTTGCAAAGTTTTCTGTGTGTGACCTAACAGAATACTATGAAATTCTTGGAACTGTATTCCTACTCTAAATAGTTTTGGCTCAGCAGTGAAGATCAAGCAAACCCAGTGGTAAGAGCAGGGAAGTAGTATAATGAAACTAAACTACACCTTAAAAAGAACCACTTAAATATTTTTTACTTAGAAAACTACATGTGAGCTAAAAACAGGTATGCTTGTTCACTAAGGTCCTTTCCCTTTATTGTTTTAAATGAAATTTCACAATTCATGGTTCTCTGGATCTGAACTTCACTTTCACATCTTTGTGTCTTTGGAGAAAGTTCATCCATCTCTATCTCAGATTCAGTACTAGAATTCTCTCACCCTTCCCGGTTCAGTTCCAGGGAAATTTCCACTGGGTTGTCCTCCTCCACCTTACATTATGGAAACTTGTACTCATGTTATAAACTCCTTATTTTTAGCCTGAGTTTTACAAACATCCTTCTCATCATAGTACCAGCCACAGTTCCTATGCATAGGAGGCATTCGAGAATTACTTTTTTTCAATTTAAAGTTAAGCACAATTGCTACAAAACAGTCATATAAAGTTAAAAATATTAAAATTGCCATAGATTGGGGCTGGGATTGTGGTTCAGTGGTAGAGTGCTCGCCTAGCACGGGCAGGACCCGGGTTCAATCCTCAGCACCACATAAAAATAAAGGCATTGTGTTGTGTCTATCTACACCTATAAATAAATAAATATTTTTTAAAAAATTGCCATAGATAATCAAGATATTAAGAAGAACACACCAAGTTGATCTAAGAACAACTCAGAACATTTTTACTAGATTCCACCCCTACAGGTGCAGAGCAGTTTCTGCATCACAGAAGCTCTGGCTCCTATCTCATAGCTCTGCCTCACTGTGATGGTGTGGGAGGCCTGTGTCACCTGCAGATCACCTAAAAGCAGTTCTAGATTCACAGCCTTTCCAAGAACATACTTGCCTTCATCATAGGAAGAACAAGGACCACAATGCTAAAGAGCAAAATTAATCCTGTCAGACCCATTGAGATCTCCCTGCAGAGTGAAGTTTGACCAGAGGAAGACAGTCTCTGCCTCACCTAGAGGAGGAGCTAGCTAGTGAGTTCTTCTCTGAGCCTTCCTGCTCAAGAACTTTCAGAAACTTGTTCCTAAACAGAAGGGAAACTAGCAAGAGAAAGAAGAAATTAAGTTGACAGCAAACTTTTGGCAGTTTTTCTAACTTCCAGCTTCTCACTTTAATTTAAAAGGGAAAAAACTGGGCATGGTGATGCATGCCTACAATCCCAGCAACTCAGGAAGCTAAGGTAGGAGGATTACAAATTCAAGGCCAGCCCCAGCAATTTAGCAAGGCCATGTCTCAAAATAAAATAATAAAAAGGGCTTAGGATGTAGCTTAGTAGTGAAGTGCCCCTGGGCTAAATCCCCCATACCAAAAATATAAAAAGTAAATAAAATAAAAGGGAAGAAAAAGGCCTCCAATATCTGTCACTGACTTTTGAAAAACCTAATCTTTTCTGAAATGGTTTAGTCTTAATTTTACATTCTCAATACCAAGTCTCCTTCTTCCTTTATATTGTCATAGAAATATCAGAGAGGTGAGTGTTCTCTGTGTGCTTCTCCTTTTATCTTCATTTACGACGAAAATGTGCAAGAAACCACACAGGAAACAGAAGTCGGGCATCACTGGGAAAGAGACCCAGGCTCACTCTATTATTTGTCTTGCCCAATGGCCTGTCCATCTTCAAAGTGTCTCTTCCTCTTATACCTAGATAAGAATTGCTCCTACCCAAACTGACAAAGTATCAGTGAGAAATGCTAGATTTAATATTGCTGGAATAAAATGCAACAATTTTCTTCTTTAAAAACTGCACCCTTTCTCAGTAAATATTTTGCTTATTGGTTTTTCTGTATAAAACTGGCATGTGGCACTTGTGGGCTCATCCGCACATACATGCACAGATGATAATTTAACTTAATTTAAGCAAAATTTTAAAATTTGAATGTGTATTCGTGAGAAAAATTCACATTTAAAACTTTTTACAATTAATTTTCAGGAAGAAAAAAATTCAATGCATTTACCAATAAATGCATGATATATCTACTCAAATAACTTCTTAAAAGTTATTTGGGGCTTGAAAGTGATATATTTGCCTGAAGCAAGGAAGACAATATTATATGACAAGTAGCCACCCTAAAGAATGAAAACATCAGAAAGCCAGGGTCTCTAGAATGACTGGATCCAGTGGGCTAAGCAGTATCTATGTAAATAGGGAGAGGATTCTTGGGTACAGAATCCTACAGATAGTATCCTCTGAGGGATACAATCCAAGGGATAGTATGAAACAAATGTAAACAGGAAAGAGTTCAACTTAATCAAGATGCTGAAAGTTAGTATCTTAAATGAACAAGTCCTAACTGGATACATTGTTGCAAGTGTTTAAAAAGTGTTTTCTCAAAGGAGCCATACACAAGAAGATGAATTTCCAGACCTAGACTTCCAGAGTATGTAAATCACTCGCTGGGAGATACAGGTGTTAATACTTATCTATGTCCATACATAATTCAGAACTACAGGAATTTCCCCTGGGAAATTAAAGGGTGGTGGCTGTTGTTTTAAGAAACGCCCATCTATCTTGAATCCACGATTATTTTCACATTTCAAGGATTGTAACACTTCCTTTGAAATACTTTGTTTCTGCATTGTCTCTGGAGTGTTACTGTTGGCGTAGTCTTGTCTGTAGTGGCTGTCTATCGATTCAGCTCCAAGTTTGTTAGCACTGTCCTAGTTGCTTCTGCACTGAAGACCGTGGCCACGAGACACGCGCGAAGCACCGGGTTAGCCAGTGGAGCTTTGGGGGAGAGACCAGTGGCGATCTTTTAAAACCTCAACTGGGACCATCGGAAATTCCAGATCTCCTGTCCCACCTGGTGTCCCTTCCACATTCCGTTTGGTGACTTGACACGTCATCCGAGCTCCTGTGAACACCTGCGGGAATCCCTCGCCCTGCCTACATCAGAGCAACTACTCTGCGGGGCTCCGCTCACGGCGGGCGCGTCCCGGAGGCCCGCTCCCCACCGGGCAGCGGTCGGCCCACTCCAGCCGGACCGGACCGGACCGAGCTTCTGACGTTCAGCGCCCGCCTCGGGGCAAGGGGGGAAGGAAGCGGTCTGACACTGAGGCCCCGCGGTTCGGACGAAGCCGCCCGACGGGAAGCCGTCCAGGGAAGTCCCTCGCTCCCGACGTCCGTCCTCCCGGGTGTCCAGCCAACCGGCCAGGAGATCGCGGCCGGAGGTCGGACCGGGCCGCGGTGCCGTCGTGGCCGGCCGGGCCCGCCAGGCGGCGTCACTCCTCCTCCGCCTCCCGCGGGCCCCGGAAGGCCGCCGGCCGCCACTTGAGGCGCCGCGTCCCGGGCGGGCGGGCGGCCGCCGGCGTCCGGTGCGCGGGCCCCGGCGCGGCCCCGAGCGCGCGCCCGGCCGCCCGCCCCCGCCGGCCGCGGCCCCGCGCGAGTTGCACTAACTTTCCCGGGCGGGGGAGGGGCGAGCGCGGGCCCCGCTGTCCCGGCCTTACCTGTGCTCAAGTTGTCGTTGATTTTCAAGGGCACCCGCAGGATGTAGACCAGGAAGAGCACGATGAAGAACCACACGGTGCACAGATAAGTCCAGGACCAAACCATGCAGGACTTGAGCTGCTCCAGAAAGCCCGTGGCCGCTTCAGCCATTTTTCAGCGCTGCTCTCTGCTGCCGCGGCTCTCGGTGTCTGCCGGGATGATTCACCGGCCCCGAGGCGCCGCTCGCGCTGCCGCCGCCGCCGCGGCCCGGGCGCCCCCGAGCCCGCCCGCCGCCGGGGACGCGGGAAATCGCGCGGGCCGCGGCGCGCTCGCCGTCCCGGCTCCAGCCTCCTGGCTAACTCTCTGTAGGCCCCTACAAGTGGCTTGCGTGGAGCGATCACGTGGCCCCCTGCCCCGTGTTGGGATGCCTTTTATATTTATTATACTCAAATTTGGAAAGACAGGCCCAGGGGAGCGCTGAAGGAAACTCGACGTAGTAATAAGCCACAGACGTTGAGCGCTTACTATACGTCAGGCAGAGTTCCCCCTTTGTATAATCTCAGTTAATCCCTATAACAGTTCACACTATTATCCTTCTTGGATAGACAGAGAAACTGAGGCTCATAACTGTCCCCATGTTTTACCCAAGGTCGAGCCCAAACCCCAATTGCAATCATAAGTTCCAGAACCAAGGTATTAGACCAAATGCACTATTTCTTTCTCGCAAGACTCCAGCTCAGAGGGATGAATGAACCCAGGACACTTAGAGTCTTAAGAGCTGTGTTCTTGTCACCAATTAGTAGGTCTGAAATCGCTGATTAGCAAGATTTTTTTGGTTAACAGACGCTATTTACCTTTGTTCTGTCTCTTTTGAAGCAGCATAGGGAGGGAGTTTCCAAAGAAACATTGACAAGATGAATATCCTCCAGGTTTTGTGTTTTGTTATTTTTGGTTTGGGGTTTTGTTTTTCTTTTGTTGTTGTTGTTATTGTTTTGTTTTCTTTTTTTCCGGTAACAATTAAAATGACTCTTAGCTTGTTTGTTTTTTTAATTGATTTTATTTTTTTAAATACACGACAGTGGAATGCATTACAATTCTTATTACACATATAGAGCATAATTTTTCATATCTCTGTTTATATACAAAGTAGGTCGACACCCATTAGCTTGTTTTTAATATAAACAATTCTCTGTGATAATTTTGGCTTTTCCTGAACCTACTATTTTAAACACAAAAATAATAATAATTATGAAAAATGTCACCTGTGCTGAATTGTATTTATTTTATAAAAGTTTCCTGAAATTTTCAAGTCTGTTTATGTCCATAAATTATTTGACTTTCTATATGTTAGATGTCAATGAAGCATTTGCTGGTTTTTCCCATCACACAGCTGTGGCCAAGGCAGATTAAGAAATCTGAGCATACAGCAAAGTATTCATAAATTTTGTGTTGCTTATGTTGGAGTTCAGAAAGCAATACCTCAAAGTATAGCACTTTGGAGGCTGGGGCTGGGGCTCAGCGATAGTGCACTTGCCTGGCATGTGTGTGAGGCACTGGGTTTGATTCTCAGCACCACATATAAATAAAGGTCTATCAACAACTAAAAAATAAAACTATTTTTTTAAAAAAAGCACTTTGGCTGCTTTGGTGTGCTGATTACTTCAGTCAGAAGGAATTGGAAAGGCCTCAGAAGTAAGGTCTTTCTGACCTCCCACCCATCTGCCTCCAGACCCTATTTTTTCCCCAAAGCAAAGTGAGTCATAGAAACCAGAATTCCCCTTCTTGAAGGTGCATCATAAAAGCTAGAACTACTCTCCTTCAAAGTCTGCCATAAAACCTAGAAAGGTGTCGCAATGGGCAAAGTGCGACACCTGCAGTCGGGGGGAGAAATAAAGAGTGTCCATGCACTGCTACTCTTTTCAATGTTTTATTCACTCAAATCACTTAATACAATTTTATTCTATAGGTTCTTAATCAAGGAATGACAATTCTTAATGCTGGGCATTGCAACAGACATAATCAAACCATTCAAAGCAATCAAACCATTCAAAGCAAACCATTCTAAGTTAACTCAGCACTGCAAACACACTTAATCATGTCATTTCCTCTGCATGCTAGCATTAAGTGCTAGATTTCAAAGTCTTAAGTCTTTGGTCTCAAGTCCAGCAGATGCACACTCACTCAGACCATGGTGATCAGGTCAGAAACCAACAGAGGCTTCTCCTGGGGTGGAATTGACAGTTGGCTGAGGAGATGGTCATAATGAGAAGTCCTTTTCTCACCAAAGTCAAGAGGCTGCTGTAGAGTTTGAGAGCAGTGAGGACGACACAGAGGATCATGCAGATGAGAAGAGTTGGGATGTCAGTCTAGACCTTAGGCTTGTGTGCATCAGTGTCCGCTGGCTGAACATCTGTTCATTTGCTCCAATATTTATATTAAATTTTAGGAGCTTCTGCTCACCCTTTGTGTCCCTATCAGCTGTTACCAGGTTTCTTAGTGACATCATTCATTCTTAGAGAGGACATATGGTCTGGTGATTTCTGCCCTGATATCATACTTCTGACTCTTACCAAGTTTAGAACAAATGACATGTGACTTCATCATCTTACCAGGGTTGTGGAAAGTGACTTGCTTTTATCAGGCTATGCCTGATTGACATGTTGGAGGGCTTGCTGACTTGCCTGGTGAGACTGCAGGGTTTTTTTTAAGAAGAAGTTTTATAATGGAGTTGCTTAGGCTAAGGCCCAAGGCCATCCTTACAAAACATCATCCCCTCCCTTCTTCTTAGAGACCCTCATACTAAAGGGGTCCTGCCCGGTACCTCCAGAGGAAGAAAGGTATAATATACAGAGAAGCAAAAAGAATTCAAACAAAGGGCTTGCTGGGGCTCTCATTCAACCTATTACCATTACATCATATTCTTTTTTCCAATCATGTCCAAATGACTGTCCATTCTTCCTCAAACCTGAGCATAAAAAATAGAGAGTTTTCCTGAGTCATTGGGTCTTCATTTCTGAAGGCTCTGTGTAGTGTAAAACTTTAGTTAAATATATTTGTTATTTTTTTCTCTTGTTAAGCTGTTCCACAGGAGTGTTGGGGGCCACCCTTATGATGTGTGAGGAAAGGTATTGCACTTTTCCGTCACAACACCCAGTTGTAGTTTCCTCCACAACAAAATCAGCTCGTTTAACCTTTTATGTGCAGGTCCTATTTCTGGCATAATAGAACTACTCATATTTTCACAAATTCCTTCCTCACTCTCAGCTCCTGTTTCCTCCACACATTTTATCTACCACAGTGAGATACAGGCCAAGATAAGAAAAATTGGCACAAAAATACTTTTTTGTAGTTATTTATGGCAGCACCCTACCAAATGATTTTTGCATCTAAAAATTATGCCCAGAATCTTAGTAGAATAGAACAACATGAGTATATTTCCTGTAATGATTAACTAACCTACCAGAATCTCTGCAATTCACAAAACTAGATATTGTCTGATCAATTTAAATGAACATACAGAGGACCTAAATTTTTGCTGTCAATAAACCTCAGTGAAGGGACATGAATATGACTCAGCTGAACCACAATTTTCTAATTGTCTGCTAGGTGTGCCTGGGGGGGGGGGGTCAGTCTTCTATTGCTCATCATTGCTTCTTCCTGGTATGCAGTCAGCCAAGGGGGTTGAAGACATACCTTTATACTTCAACACAGCAGTGAGGAAGCATGAGCTCTTCTAAGCTGGCTACTTCAGTATGGCTGGAGAGCAGATCTATGCAGAATGGCATAAAGACCGATAAATCTAACCTGATTTTTCAAGGGCTTTGTAGAGATGCTAATAATTTATTCTCTTTATTTGGTATTGCCCACACCAGTGGAAGGGACCAATCCAAAGATGTACATATATGAGGATTTAATAAGTACTAATGAAGTGCAAATGACAGGCCTTGGTGATGGTGATGGTTCATTTTAGGTGTCAGTTTGGATTAAAGAATACTTAGAAGCATGGTAAGGCATTACTTTGGGATGTGTCTCTGAAGGTATTTCTATAAGCACAAAGGTGCTTGAAGTGAATTCCTGGTCAGGGAACCAAAACTGTAAGCATAAAGAACAGAGGCAGCCAGGTATGGTGGGGCACGCCTATAATCCCAGTGGATCAGGAGGCTGAGGCAGGAAGATCAAGTGTCCAAAGCCAGTCTCAGCAAAAAGCGAAATGCTAAGCAACTCAGTGAGACCTTGTCTCTAAATAAAATACAAACTAGGGCTGGCTATGAGGCTCTGTGGTTGAGTGCCCCTGAGTTCAATCCCTGGTACCAAAAAAAAAAAGGAATGAGGCAGGAAGCTGACCTGGGATCAACAAGCTCTTCTTTGTTGATCAGAGGAGCCTATCAAACAGCTGAGGGACTTAAAACAATCTTGGACCAAAACAAGTGTTTTATAGGATTCATTTAGGGTGGGGCAGGAAGGTAATTCCTGGGGTTTATTAGGGCTAACTGATCCATTAGGATAGGATAGGATGATAGATAGGGAAATTCCTAGGGTATATTGTATTGGAGTCAGCAGATCAATTAGGGCAGGGAGTCAGGTGCCAGTCAGGTGCCAATTCCTTTATGTTCTCCAGCAGTCTTCCCTCTAGCTGAGGACTGAGCCTTTAAGTGACCAAACCTCCTATGTGACATGGACAAGGTGGGTGGGAGAATGGCTATAGATAGTGGAAATGTTCTGGGGCCTATTTTCCTTGTCTTTCAATTTCTAGGAAAATTGGTGTGTGACTGTAAGGATGGCCTTAGGCCTTAGCCTAAGCAACTCCATTTTAAAACTCCAGTTTAAAACCTGCAGTTTCACCAGGCACACCTACGGAGCCCTCCAGTATGGCCCTCAGGCACAAACAAGTCACTTCTCCCCACCCTGACAAACTCAGAGTGAAGTCTCTGGCATGTTGCCCTTACTCTGATAAGAGCAAGAAGCAAGAAAATCAGGGTGAGGAACCCCAGACCAGATACTTTAACCTCAGGATGAATGATGTCACTGAGAAATTCAGTAGCAGCTGATAGGGACTGAAAAGGGGGTCAGAAGCCCAAAAATTTAGAATAAATGATGGAGCAAATGAACAGATATTCAGCAAGCCGACAATGATGCACACAAGCCTGAGAGCCCGATGAGGACCTAGACCTACGTGCCAACTCTTCTCATCTGCCTGTTCCTCTGTGTTGTTCTCATCACTCTCAAACTCTACAGTAGCCTCTTGACTCTGGTGAGAAAAAGACTTCTCCCTAAGACCTTCTCCTCTGTCAACTCCACTCCAGAAGAAACCTGTTTTGTTCCTGATCTGATCACTATGGTCTGAGTGAGTGTGCATCTGCTGGACTTAGATCCTAAGGCTTGAGACTTTTGATCTGACACTTGAGCTTAGTATGCAGAGGGAATGTCTGTCGTGAGCCTGTCATGATTAAGTGTGTTTGCGGTGCTTGGAATTACTCTAGATTTGTGAATTATGTCTATTGCAGTGCCTAGCATTAAGGAGTGTCATTTTCTTGATTAAGAACCTATAGAGTGAAATTGTATTGAGTGATTTGAGTGAGTAAAGCATCGAAAAGGGCAGAAGCGCATGGACATTCTTTATTTCTCCCCCTCTACTGCATAAGTCAGAACTTTTGCCTATCGCAACAGTGACTGAGTGGAGTAGGTGGGGAATTTCCATCTTCAATGTGGGTAAGCATCATCCAGGGGCCCAGAGAGAAAGAAGAATGTGTCTGACTCCTAGAGCTTCATTTTTCCCTGGACATGAAATCTCCATGTTCCTGAGCCTTCAGACTCCAGGGCTGACACAGGCACCACCCTCTCCAGGTTCTCAGTCTCCATAACTATGTGAACAAATTTCCCAGTAAATCCCCCCTCACCTCTCCCAGTGGGATGGCCCACAATCACCCCAAGCTTACCACATCCAGAACAGAGCTCTTTGCTTCTCACCCTACCTCACCTGCTTCTCCTTCTAGAGTACTTCAGGGAACCACTTTTCTGGCTTCCCAGTTTAGAAATGGGAAGATCATCTCACCCAGGTCTGTCCCTTTCATGCACCTCCTTTTCCCTGCATTTACCTGGGCGTCAAGACTCAGATGTATCCCTTTGCTCTGTTCAGTCACATCTTTTAGTAATAGCCTGATCATCATTCATAAAAAATAAAGCAGGGGGCTGGGGATATACCTCAGTTGGTAGAGTGCTTGCCTCACGTGCACAAGGCCCTGTGTTCCATCCACAGCACCATAAAAAAAAAAAAAAAAAAAATGAAGCAGTGGGCTCCCTGCCAACACCACGGCCACCATGTTGCCAGAGTCCACCTAAAGGCTGAATCTAGATGTGCAAAGGGCCTTTTGCAGGGAATTTTACCCATCATTCCCCTCTTTTAGTAAATTGAGTCCTTCAGTGTTAAGTAATTTTTATTATTGTTCATGGTTTTAGTCCTCTTTACCAACAAATAGTGCTGTGTTTGGCACAAGGTACATGTTTAATAAATACTGAGAGCTTTAAGACTGAATGAAAAATCAATGAAATAAAAAGAAATTCCAAATCTTATATTCTACAGACAGACACAAAGAAGAACACTATTAAGTAGATTTAACTCAGTGTGTGAGACCCTGGGTTTGAGCTCCAACACCAAAAAACAAACAAAAACCTCAGGAGTAAAGTAAAATTTAAGATTTGGTCTTTCATAATATGGTAAACTTTTTTTTTTTTTTTTTTTTTTGGTACCAGAGATTGAACTCAGGGGCACTTGACCACTGAGCCATATCCGCAGTCCTATTTTGTATTTTATTTAGAAAAAGTGTCTCATTAAGTTGCTTAGTGCCTCGCCATTGCTGAGGCTGGCTTTGAATTTGGGATCCTGCTGTCTCAGCTTCCAGAGCTGCTGGGATTACTGGCGTGCCCCACCTTGCCCAGATTGGTAAGCTTTTTTGAATGGTTCTTTTGGGAGGTATAATCACATTTGAATTGGATGCTAGGAGTTAAAGGATCATTAACTTATGGGAATGATGTCAAAATAATATGTTCCTAAATTCCTTTTACATTGGCTTATATACAGTCAGACAATGTGTAACAACACTTCGAGCAGTAATAAACTTCATATATGAGAGTGGTCCAATAAGATTATATCACCTAGTGATATCAGAATCATCTTAGTCTGTGTAAGTACACTTTATAATGTTTGTTTGCACAAGGATAAAATTGTCTAATTGCATATGGCTATATTAAAATGCATATCTTATTCTCATAAAATATATGAGCTGAATAAGAAACCAATACTATTAGCAAAGGACTTCAAAAGTTCCTTAAATGTATTTTCTTTTGTTTCTCATATTGTAAGTGGTGCTTGAAAGCACCCATGAGATTCAGGTCTTCAGTTTTATACTTTGTTTTAAATTTAATAATCTATTTTTTGTAAATGATATTCAGGGTTCATTGGAGATTTAAACTCAAGGACCTGTATGTATAAGGTTAAAGGAGCTGATTTTCTTACGAAGGAAACTGCAACTATGTATTGATTTTTTGAAAAATCTCACCCATTAATTAATTGGTCAATTTCCTATGTTCATAGGTTATATCCAACCTAAATGGTTATCCTTATTTAGTGACTTACCTAGAACTGAACAAGTACAAATCCAACCTGGTTTAGTTCTGAGAACCAGTAAAAGCAGAAAAACAGGTTTGGATGAGGATTTGCCATTTCTAATTTTTTCAAGTCAACATACTCTCCAAAGAGTACTGAACAGATGGAAATTCAGCTATTAGTATATAGTTGAAAAGATTCTTTAGATAACATAAGGCCTGGGGAGAAATTCCTTAAGAAATAATTCTGCATGTATACATAATAATGCATTTTGATAAACAATAAGCACATACATTTTAAACACATACAGTGAACGATTCGATTTACATGGCTAAGTTTAGAAATTATATGATGAGTGATAATTATATTTACCTTTTGTCTCCCCATGCCTAAAAAAGATATCTTAGTTAAGTTATATAAAGCCTTTCCCAGACAAGCCAATACTTAGTGACATTTCTTAGCATCCTGATTTGTTTTAAAAATCAGAATTATTTTAATAAGTTTTGTCAGTATACAGAATAATTCTGATGCAAGAATGCACAAATAGATCAGGCCTTGTATAAAGAATTTGAAGACAACATAATCCCATCTTCTCACAGTCAATGGACAGTCATTCCTTATTTTCAAACAAAATAAAAAACACTGGGGTTGTGGCTCAGAGGTAGAGTGCTTGCCTAATATGCAGGAGGCACTGGATTTGATTCTCAGCACCACACAAAAATAAAAATAAAAATAAAGATATTGTGTTCATCTATAACTAAAAAACAAATATTAAAAAAACATAATTTAAGATTCCTTTGAAAAGAAGTAGAGAAATCAACAGAGCCTTTCCCTTTACACTGCTAATATATAATAAGAAGGTATAACCAAAAGCTCAGTCCTTGTCCCCAAAGCGAATTAATGCCAATTTAATCATGAGGACATGGTTTTAGGAAAAAAAGAAAAATTTGTTTTATTGCTTTGCTAGCAAAGGAGAAACACAGGGGACTCCTGTCCCATAGGCTGTGATTCTGCCCATCAGGAGGAATGGGGGTGGGGGTGGGGAGGATTTTAAAGAAGCTCTTCAAAGGCTGCATTCCAAGTGTGCCCTGGCAGGGGGTGGTAAGGCACCCTGATGGTTGTTAGGAGTCACTTTTCACTTTTTAATTTGGGAATTATTCACTTCCCAGGTCCTCTGGCAGATATCTCCTTCCTGTGGAGTACAGATAACTAGGGTAATCTTGTTCCCTGCCCCCAGGTTAGGGAAGGGGAGAGGGACAAGAAGAAAGGAAAACATGTCCCTTTTAAAAATAAGCCTCAGAACTACATTCAAAGGGTAAAGTAGACCACTGTTACAAAGGGACTAGAAGAAGATGAAAGGGATTTTTTTTAAATCTTAGAGATAGCAGAGATATCAGATATGTTCAACAAAAATATCAGAAATTTATCTAAAGGAATGCTTTAAAGTTCTGTTTGGTCCATTATATCTGAGGCTGAATAATCCTAAGAGTTCAAAATATTACCCACTTCCTTTACTTACTTATTCTTTACTATGGCACTCAATCTCTTTTACTCTTGAGAAGATACTCTAAATCGGATTAATCCTTCTGTTGCACACTAAATAGTGTGGAAATGTAATAATATCCTTTTAAAAAATTTTTGACAATCAAATCCAAGAGTTATTTTTATTATAGCACTTTTTTTTTCAAAATTATCTCTTTTTTTAAATTTTTTATTGTTGGTTGTTCAAAACATTACATAGTTCTTGATATATCATATTTCACACTTTGATTCAAGTGGGTTATGAACTCCCATTTTTACCCCTTATACAAATTGCAGAATCACATCAATTACACATCCATTGATTTACATATTGCCATCCTAGTGTCTGTTGTATTCTGCCGCCTTTCCTATCATCTACTATCCCCCCTCCCCTCCCCTCCCCTCCCCTCCCCTCTTCTCTCTCTACCCCCTCTACTGTCATTCATTTCTGCCCCTTGTATTATTTTCCCCTCACTTCCTCTTGTATGTAATTTTGTATAACCCTGAGGGTCTCCTTCCATTTCCATGCAATTTCCCTTCTCTCTCCCTTTCCCTCCCACCTCTCATCCCTGTTTAATGTTAATCTTCTTCTCATGCTCTTCGTCCCTACTCTGTTCTTAGTTACTCTCCTTATATCAAAGAAGACATTTGGCATTTGTTTTTTAGGGATTGGCTAGCTTCACTTAGCATAATCTGCTCTAATGCCATCCATTTCCCTGTAAATTCTATGATTTTGTCATTTTTTAATGCAGAGTAATACTCCATTGTGTATAAATGCCACATTTTTTTAATCCATTCATCTATTGAAGGGCATCTAGGTTGGTTCCACAGTCTTGCTATTGTGAATTGTGCTGCTATGAACATCGATGTAGCAGTGTCCCTGTAGCATGCTCTTTTTAGGTCTTTAGGGAATAGACCAAGAAGGGGAATAGCTGGGTCAAATGGTGGTTCCATTCCCAGCTTTCCAAGAAATATCCATACTGCTTTCCAAATTGGCTGCACCAATTTGCAGTCCCACCAGCAATGTACAAGTGTACCCTTTTCCCCACATCCTCGCCAGCACTTGTTGTTGTTTGACTTCATAATGGCTGCCAATCTTACTGGAGTGAGATGGTACCTTAGGGTGGTTTTGATTTGCATTTCTCTGACAGCTAGAGATGGTGAGCATTTTTTCATGTACTTGTTGATGGATTGTATGTCCTCCTCTGAGAAGTGTCTGTTCAGGTCCTTGGCCCATTTGTTGATTGGGTTATTTGTTATCTTATTGTCTAATTTTTTGAGTTCTTTGTATACTCTGGATATTAGGGCTCTATCTGAAGTGTGAGGAGTAAAGATTTGTTGCCAGGATGTAGGCTCCCTATTTACCTCTCTTATTGTTTCTTTTGCTGAGAAAAAACTTTTTAGTTTGAGTAAGTCCCATTTGTTGATTCTAGTTATTAACTTTTGTGCTATGGGTGTCCTATTGAGGAATTTGGAGCCCGACCCCACAGTATGTAGATCGTAGCCAACTTTTTCTTCTATCAGACGGCGTGTCTCTGATTTGATATCAAGCTCCTTGATCCATTTTGAATTCACTTTTGTGCATGGCGAGAGAAAGGGATTCAGTTTCATTTTGTTGCATATGGATTTCCAGTTTTCCCAGCACCATTTGTTGAAGATGCTATCCTTCCTCCATTGCATGCTTTTAGCCCCTTTATCAAATATAAGATAGTTGTAGTTTTGTGGATTGGTTTCTGTGTCCTCTATTCTGTACCATTGGTCCACCCGCCTGTTTTGGTACCAGTACCATGCTGTTTTTGTTACTATTGCTCTGTAGTATAGTTTGAAGTCTGGTATCGCTATACCGCCTGATTCACACTTCCTGCTTAGCATTGTTTTTGCTATTCTGGGTCTTTTATTTTTCCATATGAATTTCATGATTGCTTTCTCTATTTCTACAAGAAATGCCATTGGGATTTTGATTGGCATTGCATTAAACCTATAGAGAACTTTTGGTAATATCGCCATTTTCATGATGTTAGTTCTGACTATCCATGAACAGGGTATATTTTTCCATCTTCTTAGATCTTCTTCTATTTCTCTCTTTAGGGTTCTGTAGTTTTCATTGTATAAGTCTTTCACCTCTTTTGTTAGGTTGATTCCCAAGTATTTTATTTTTTTTGAGGATATTGTGAATGGAGTGGTTGTCCTCATTTCCATTTCAGAGGATTTGTCGCTGATATACAGGAGTGCCTTTGATTTATGCGTGTTGATTTTATAGCCTGCCACTTTGCTGAATTCATTTATTAGCTCTAATAGTTTCTTTGTAGACCCTTTTGGGTCTGCTAGGTATAGAATCATGTCACCTGTAAATTGTGATAATTTAAGTTCTTCTTTTCCTATTTTTGTGCCTTTAATTTCTTTCGTCTGTCTAATTGCTCTGGCCAGTGTTTCGAGAACTATGTTGAACAGAAGTGGTGAGAGAGGGCATCCCTGTCTTGTTCCAGATTTTAGAGGGAATGCCTTCAGTTTTTCTCCATTCAGAATGATGCTAGCCTGAGGCTTAGCATAGATTGCTTTTACAATATTGAGGTATGTTCCTGTTATCCCTAGTTTTTCTAGAGTTTTGAACATAAAGGGATGCTGTACTTTGTCGAATGCTTTTTCCGCATCTATCGAGATGATCATATGGTTCTTATTTTTAAGTCTATTGATGTGGTGAATAACATTTATTGATTTCCGTATATTGAACCAGCCTTGCATCCCAGGGATGAATCCTACTTGATCATGGTGCACAATTTTTTTGATATGTTTTTGTATCTGATTCACCAGAATTTTATTGAGGATTTTTGCATCTAGGTTCATTAGAGATATTGGTCTGTAGTTTTCTTTCTTTGAAGTGTCTTTGTCTGGTTTAGGAATCAGGGTGATGTTGGCCTCGTAGAATGAATTTGGAAGTTCTCCCTCTTTTTCTATTTCCTGAAGTATCTTGAAAAGTATTGGTATTAGTTCCTCTTTAAAGGTTTTGTAAAACTCTGCTGTATACCCATCCGGTCCTGGGCTTTTCTTAGTTGGTAGTCTTTTCATGGTTTCTTCTATTTCCTCAATTGATATTGGTCTGTTTAAGTTGTCTATATCCTCCTGACTCAATCTGGGCAGATCATATGACTTAAGAAATTTATTGATGCCTTCACTATCTTCTAATTTATTGGAGTATAAGGATTCAAAATAATTTCTAATTATCTTCTGTATTTCTGAAGTGTCTGTTGTGATATTGCCTTTTTCATCCCGTATGCTAGTAATTTGAGTTCTCTCTCTTCTTCTCTTTGTTAGCATGGCTAAGGGTCTGTCAATTTTATTTATTTTTTCAAAGAACCAACTTTTAGTTTTGTCAATTTTGTCAATTGTTTCTTTTGTTTCAATTTCATTAATTTCAGCTCTGATTTTATTTATTTCTTGCCTTCTACTTCTTTTGCTGTTGTTTTGCTCTTCTTTTTCAAGGATTTTGAGATGAAGTATGAGATCATTTATTTGTTGGTTTTTCCTTTTTTTAAGGAATGAATTCCAAGCAATGAATTTTCCTCTTAGAACTGCTTTCAATGTGTCCCATAGATTCCGATATGTTGTGTCTGTGTTTTCATTTATCTCTAAGAATTTTTTAATTTCCTCCTTGATGTCTTCTATAACCCATTGATCATTCAGTAACCTATTGTTCATTCTCCAAGTGATGCATGATTTTTCCTTCCTTCTTTTATCGTTGATTTTCAGTTTCATTCCATTATGATCAGATAAGATGCATGGTATTATCTCTACTCCTTTATATTGTCTAAGAGTTGCCCTGTGACATAATATATGATCTATTTTTGAGAAGGATCCATGTGGTGCTGAGAAAAAAAGTGTAACTGCTTGATGTTGGGTAGTATATTCTATATATGTCAATTAAGTCTAGGTTATTAATTGTTTTATTGAGTTCTATAGTTTCCTTATTCAACTTTTGTTTGGAAGATCTGTCCATTGGTGAGAGAGGTGTGTTGAAGTCTCCCATGATTATTGTATGGTGGTCTATTAGACTCTTGAACTTGAGAAGAGTTTGTTTGACGAACATAGCTGCACCATTGTTTGGGGCATATATATTTATGATTGTTATGTCTTGTTGGTGTATGGTTCCCTTGAGCAGTATGTAGTGTCCCTCTTTATCCCTTTTGATTAACTTGGGCTTGAAATCTATTTTATTTGATATGAGTATGGACACTCCTGCTTGTTTCTGAAGTCCATATGAGTGATATGATTTTTCCCAACCTTTCACCTTCAGCCTATGTATGTCTTTTCCTATCAAATGCGTCTCCTGTAGGCAGCATATTGTTGGGTCTTGTTTTGTGATCTATTCTACTAGCCTGTGTCTCTTAATTGGTGAGTTTAAGCCATTAACATTTAGGGTTATTATTGAGATATGGGTTGTTCTTCCAGCCATATTTGTTTATTTATGTTACTAAACATGGTTTGTTTTCCTCTTTGATTATTTTTCCCCCCTTTGGTGTCCTACCTCCCACTGTTGGTTTTCATTGTTATTTTCCATTTTCTCTTCCTGTAATGTTTTGCCGAGGATGTTTTGAAGAGATGGTTTTCTAGCTGCAAATTCTTTTAACTTTTGTTTATCGTGGAAGGTTTTAATTTCATCTTCCATCCTGAAGCTTAATTTCGCTGGATACACAATTCTTGGTTGGAACCCATTTTCTTTCAGTGTTTGAAATATGTTATTCCAGGATCTTCTAGCTTTCAGAGTCTGTGTTGAAAGATCAGCTGTTATCCTGATTGGCTTACCCCTAAATGTAATCTGCTTCCTTTCTCTTGTAGCTTTTAAAATTCTCTCCTTATTCTGTATGTTGGGCACCTTCATTATAATGTGTCTAGGTGTGGATCTCTTATGATTTTGCACATTCGGCGTCCTGTAGGCTTCTAGGATTTGGGATTCTGTCTCATTCTTCAAGTCTGGGAAATTTTCTCGTATTATTTCATTGAATAGATTGCTTGCTCATTCCTTTGGTTTGAAACTCTATCCTTTCCTGTATCCCAATGACTCTTAAATTTGGTCTCTTTATGTTATCCCATATTTCTTGGATGTTCTGCTCATGGTTTCTTAACAGTCTTGCTGAGCTGTCTATGTTCTTTTCCAGTTGAAATACTTTGTCTTCATTGTCTGATGTTCTATCTTCTAAGTGTTCTACTCTGCTGGTAGTATTCTCAATTGAGTTTTTAAGTTGGTTTATTGCTTCCTGCATTTCTAGGATTTCTGTTTGTTTGTTTTTTATAACCTCTATCTCCCTGTATAGTTGATCTTTTGCTTCTTGGATTTGTTTATGTAATTCATTGTTGAAGTGATCTTTCATTGTCTGATTTTGCTGTCTGATGTCTTCCTTGAGACTCCAGATCATCTGAAGCATGTATATCCTGAATTCTTTATCTGACATTCCATCTGCTGCAGATATTACCTCTTCTAACGTTGAGTTGACCTGCATTGCTTGTGGTCCTTTCTTTCCTTGTCTCTTCATACTGTTCGCGTTTCTCTCTGCTTGGTGAAACTGTTGTGCTATTGAATTTTCCCCCTATATATTTATATTGCTCTTGTATACTTGCAAAGTCTCCCTCGCAGGCGCGGGTGGCGGCTCTGCCCCTCCTCCAATTGGGGCAATGTGCCTACCACGCTGGCAGCCCGCTGGGCCTGTTCTGCCAGTCGGTAGCAGGTCCGCCTATGTTGGAGGCGCGGGCGGCGGCTCTGCCCCTCTGCGGGCCGCTAGGCTTTTTCTGTCGGTCGTCGCAGTTCTGCCTACTTTGCAGGCGTGGGCAGCAGCACTGCCCTCTGCAGGCCGCTGGGCCTGTTCTGCAGGTGGGTCGCAGGTCCACCTACCTTGCAGGCGCGGGGGGGAGCGGCTCTACCCTTCCGCTGGCCGCTGGGCCTGTTCTGTCAGTTGCAGGTCTGGCCTGTTCTGTTGGTGGTCGCAGGTCCGCCTACCTTGCAGGCGCGTGGGGTAGCTCTGCCCCTCCGCGGAATTCTGGGCCTGTTCTGCCGGTGGGTCACAGGTCCGCCTACCTTGCAGGCGCGGGGCGAGGGGGCGGCTCTGCCCCTCAGCAGGCCGCTGGCCCGGTTCTGTGGGTGGTCACAGCTCCGCCCACCTTGGAGGTGCGGGGGGGAGGGGGCGGCTCTGCCCCTCAGCAGGCCGCTGCGCCTGTTCTGCTGGTGGGTCGCAGGCCCACCTACCTTGCAGGCGTGGTTGGCAGCTCTGCCCCTCCGCGGGCCACTGGGCCTTTTCCATCGGTGGTCACAGTTCCGCCTACCCTGCAGGCGCGGGGGGAGGGGGCGGCTCTGCCCCTCAGCAGGCCGCTGCGCCTGTTCTGCCGGTGGGTCGCAGGCCCGCCTACCTTGCAGGCGTGGTTGGCAGCTCTCTATTATAGCACTTGTAATCAAAATAAAAGTCTATTGTTGAAAATACTTTGAATATGTAAAATATCATCAGCTATCTCAATTTTATTACTTTATTTTAAAATTTTTTAATTTATTTATTATTCTTTTTAGTCTTACATGAATAGAATTTATTTTGACATGTGCTACATACATGGAGTATAATTTCCAATTCTTGTGTTTGTACATAAGGCAGTTTCACTGGTTGTATGTTCATGTATGAACATAGGAAAACTATGTGTGATTCATTCTACTGTCTTTCAGTTTAGTTGGGCAGTGTCTTTGATCTCTAAACTCTCCATACCCAGACATGCCTCAGTTCTCCTAATAAATGCAAATTCTCTTAATTCCCTTATCTCTCCACTGTGCTCATGTAGGGACTGCTCTGGCTGGTGCCTCTGGCTGCAGCCGTGGCTGTGGTGCTGGGCATTTCTTCCTTATTTTATTATATCCAATCTTATATCCAAAGAAGTCTGCAATCTTCTTTGAGTATCCAGTATTAAATTTCAGAAAAGTCCCCCACCCTTTTGTTTTTAGTTCACCCACCTTGCTGAGAAGCTGCCTGTCTGCTTTCTTGGTTTCACACCATGGAGCAGCCAGGAAAGAGACCTTCTCTATTCCACTATCTTGAAACGAACAGTCTTATTATTTTATTTTAAAACTGTTTGATTTTGGTCCATAACTGGGGTAGGATTTCAGAAAACAGAGTCACATCTAGATATCTTATTGCTAAAATGACATGATTTCAAAAATATTCAGCCCTAGTGATAATCATCATATAAAATAATTCAAGTACAAAAATAACAGGCTGTCTATTCCCCTCCCACATGCATACTATGTTATTTTGCGATTTTGGCTTCACATTTCAGGTTCATGTACACAAACCTCCAAAGCACAAGACAGAAGTTTCATTTTGTTTTGCTTGTTTGCTGCCATACTGGGGATTTAACTTACCCCCAGCCCTTATTATTTTTCACTTTGAGTAAAGGTTCTCACTAGGTGGCTGAGGCTGGCCTTGAACTTGTGATTGTCCTGCTTCAGCCTCCAGAGCTGCTGGAATGACAAGTGTGCACCACCACACCTGGCATCATGGAACAGATTTGGATACATAATTAAACAATCTTTTACATTAAAACAATAATAAATCCAATTAGACTATGTTACAGAATTATCAGTAGAAATAAGAAAAATCTGATAGCTGTGACATGAGTGAAGCTCATTTTTTTGACATAGAGCATTTATTCTTTTTTTAATCTTTTTGATTTTTAATTTTAATTTGTTATATATGACAACAGAACGTATTACATTCATATTACACATATAGAGCACAATTTTTCATATCTCTGTACACAAAGTAGAGTCACACCATTCGTGTCTTCATACATGTACTTAGGATAATGATGACCATCGCATTCTACCATCTTTCCTACCCCTATGCCCCCTTCCTTCCCCTCCCTCCTCTTTCCCCCTTTGCTTTATCTAGAGTTTATTTAATCTTCCCCCTCACCCTGCAGCATGTTATGGATTGGCATCCTTAAATCAGAGAAATCATTCAGGATTTGGTTTTGGGGATTAGCTAATTTCACTTAGCATTATATTCTCCAGTTCCATCCATTTACCTGCAAATGCCATGATTTTATTCTCTCTTAATGCTGAATAATATTCCATTGTGTTCATACACCACATTTTCTTTATCCATTCATTTACTGAGGGGCATCTAGGATGGTTCCACAGTTTAGCTATTGTGATTGTGCTGCTATAAACACTGATATGGCTGTGTCCCTGTAGTAGGATATTTTTAAGTCTTTTGAGTATAGACCTAGGAGGAGTGGCATAGCTGGGTCAAACCACCGTTCCATTCTCAGTTTTCCAAGGATTCTCCATTGTGCTTTCCATATTGGCTGCACCAATTTGTAGATGCACCAGCAATGTATGAGTGTGCATTTTTCCCCACATCCTCGTCAACACTTACTGTTGTTTGTATTCTTAATAGCTGCCATTCTGACTGGAGTGAGATGAAATCTTAGAGTAGTTTTGATTTGCATTTCTCTAATTGCTAGAGATGGCGAACATTTTTTCATATATTTGTTGATTGATTGTATATCTTCTTCTGAGAAGTGTCTACTCAGTTCCTTGGCCCATTTATTGATTGGGCTATTTGGTTTTTTTTGTTTTTGTTTTTGTTTTTGTGTGTGTGTTTTTTTTTTTTTTTTTTTGGTGTTAGGATTTTTGAGTTCTTTATATATTCTACATATTAGTGTAGAGCATTTATTCTTAAATTTATTTTTTTTTCCATATTTTTATTGGTCAAGTGTAGTGTGCATTCTGGTGGGATTTGTTGTTACATATTTGTATACGCACACAATATAACACTATAATTTGGCCACTATAATTCCCCAGTATTTTTCCTTTTCTCTATCTCCCTTCAATTTTTATGAGATCACCTCCCATCTTCATTTCATCCCCTTTTTCTCTCTAGTTTTCAAAATGAGAGAAAACATAAGACCCTTGCCCTTCTGAGTTTGGATTATTCCCTTAACCTAATGTTCTCAAATTCTATCCATTTTCCTGCAAATGACATAATTTTACTTTTCTTTATGGCTGCTATTCTTAAATTTCTAAAAATTGATTTTATTCTTTTAAGCAAGATAAATTCCCTTATATTTTACTGATTATAATTTTTTTCTAATTTCTGACATGTAGGACTGAGGTGTGAAAATTTCACAATTATCTTACATATTTGGCAGAAACCTATTTTTTTAAAAAAGGAAGGATTAAAAAACCAAAGTATTTTTATCTCAAAGTGAATTTCAGGCTAATATTAAATAATGCATTTCCTACTCCATCATCATTTAGCTGTATATCTAATATTAAATCTAACCTCTTTAGCTTACATTGGGAAATTTATCTCAGATTTTTATTTATTCTGCATTTCAATGCCATTAGCTAAATTTAGCATCTTGTGCACATTTAAATATAATGGGTTCTATCTTCTTGTTAATTATAAAAGTTAGTGAATATGATTATGATTGAAGCTGTGGCTTCTCTTGAGTTTTTTTTCCTCCCCCTGAAAATTATCTTTATAATACTATTTATAGTACAATTTTGTCTCTTTGAGCAAGTGTATTGTTCATCCTTTGTGCTGAAGAGGTCTATAAAACCAAGCCAATTTGAATTAACTTGTCAAGCATGACTGATAGGAAAAACTATAGCAAATAATTTCCTATAGTCCAGATTTAATTACCGCACTTCTGTATCTTGTATGCATTGCATATTACACTTTTATTCTGAAAGAAAGTCATTTATTTTGGGATATCATATTTAGACACATTTATTTAGTATTCTTCATAGTTTTGTTCATTGTTCATTTATTAGGTCCCCTTGTGGATTCAGCACAGGTTTTGTGTCCTGAATTAAATTGAAATAGATATGTCGAGTTGGAAAGGAGAATGAGTATGGTTGTTGTTTGATATTTTAACCTCTCAATGAGTTGATTTTCTAGACTTACGACATAGAAGCCCTGTGTGATTTTCGTGGTGACATATCTCAGTTTGAGGTGGAAGTATCCAACAGAACCTTTAGCTAGTTTTCTATCACTAAGAATATTCTAATAAAGATTTAGCTGACCACCCAGCCTCATCTGTAAATTAGGACTAACAATAGCCTGTTTTATCATGTCAGAAGGGATTCTTAGAGAAGGTATGGAGTTGAATGACCATTTCATCCTGGTTTGTTGGAACTTGCCCAGTTTTTAAACTGAAAATCTCTTCCCTGTGACCACCTGTCACAGTTGGGCTAAATGACCTGCGAGTTTTGCTTTAAGTCTTAAGTCTTTAAGATACAGGGCCTACCCCAGGCAAAACTTGAAGGAAGTTTATTTTCTCTACCTCCTACTGGGCTTTCTGTACTTTTCAGCTGCTGCAGGACTTTTCTTCCTTCCTTGTCTACTTTCAAAATCTGCTCTCACAATTATTTTTGCATAAATAATTTATACCAGCCCACAGAGTTGTTATTCTTCTAAGTACTATTAACAGATAACAGATATCAGAGCCACAAAACCAAATAATCCTTCTCAAGTTTTTCCAGGCATCAGCATATTTGGGGAGTCAAGGGACTCATAGCAAACCTTAATATACTGACGAATTCAATTCCATCATATAAGGTCAGAATAAATCTGAGTATATATTCTACATCTGCAAATTTTAAAATCACAACTAATAACATGTATCCATAAAAAAGCAGATAACCTCCCCACTTCACCCCGCAAGAAATCTACGCTTTGCTGTTTCTTTCATTTCTAATTTACTACTTATTCGTCTGTTTTATTGTTCTACTAAGACTCCAGAAAGCAAATACATGTCACATGGCACTTAATGATGGGATATGTTCTGAGAACTACATTGTTAGGTGATTTTGTTGTTATACAAACATCATAGAATGCACTTACACAATCTAAGATGCCCCTATATCCTTAGGTGATATAACCTTTGGGGACATCATCCCACTCAGGGTACATGGTTGACTGAGACATCATTACATGGTATGTGAGTGTAATAGCATTGAGCAAAGGTTTAAATGAAAAGCATGAGAAAGAAGCAACTTTGACAAAATAATTCTCTTTCTCACAAATTAAGATTGCCATTTTAATTTTGTCCACAAAACACCTGAATTCCAAGAAATTATAGGTGGAGAACACTGAGGTAAGCAAATGAAATTCCAAATTCAGACACTAACTATGCACTGGTGGGGTTTCGATCATGATATTGTAGAAGCAACATGGAATTTGGTAAGTAAATTACTAGTTAGTAAGTAAATACTTATAAGTATGGTCTCCAAACTTTGGCCAGCAATATAAAAAAAATTTCAATCTTACTCCCAAAGTATGTAAATCTGTTTAGTTACACGTTTGATGCACAATACCAATATACTATGTACACAATGAACAGTATGTAGGCATTTAATGCATGAGTTAAACATAAACACAAGTTTTAGCATTGCCACCCTGCACCCTGTGGATTATCTATGTGCTGCTAGACTGCCTACACCTACTTTAAAGATGAGCAATATGGGGAAATTACTGTCATTTCATGATTGCCAGACTTCCATAAATCATATGACTCCATTGCTTCCTACAGCTGCTAAATCTAAAATGACTTTGGATGGAGACCAAGTATTCATCTCTATCGATCTTTTGAGAGAAAATCCAAAATTTATGAACTTAAATCATTCTACCCTGCAGAAACACTTAACTCTGCATTACCAAAATGACATGTCACCCCCTGAGACAATTTTACATTTTACTCTCAAAGTCTTCATCTTTCCATTGGCTAAGAAAGAGTCAGTGAAAATTTGCTGTGAGGCATAACCCTTCAGAGAATCAAGTTTTCCTGGTCAACTGCAACTTGTCTATGTTAGTTTTTTCTAAGATCACCATAGCAAATGACCATAACCTCTTTCCTCTGAACTCTAGCTGCCTTGGTCTCCCCAGACTCTCAGCATTGTCTCCTCCATTCAGGGTTCTTCTTGGTCTGTGCCTCAATCTGCCCTCAACACAGTGGGGCCTGGAAACTCTCTCAGGAGTGCTCACTTGTTTCCCATCTCTTAGGGATCACTGTGTTTTACTATCTTATGTCCAGGGTCTTGAAAATCGTTGTTCCTTGTATTCTGTCCATTTCACTGTTGTTTCAGGTGTGACAGTAAATGGAGCAACAGTCCATTAAAATGCCCCCCAAATAATGATAACATTTACAAATTGGTTGAATCTTTTAAGATACATAAAAATTAAATATTTTACTGACTTGAAAAAGGTGAGAAGCTGATTTCAGAAGGTTTTTTTTTTTTTTTTTTTTTTTTGGACGGGATAGCTTTTGGGTCTGGGTAGAATTTGGACTTAAAGAAAGGGCATACAAGTTACAGGGATATGAAGTACAATGTAATGAGTAATTCAGTGGAGGGGTAAATGGGAGTGAAAGTGAGCATCATGGTATGAATAGTTTTGTGAAATTATTTCTAGGAATAAATAACGTATATTAGAAAGTATTCTTGTTTTATGGATGAAATGATCTATGATCAATGCTTCACATGGTGGAAGCTCAGTATCCTGTACTGCATTGATGAGAGGTGGTGGGGGACCTTTTGAAGATGTGGGATCTAATGGGAATATTTAATTATCTGGAGGTGCTGCCCTTGGAAGGGATTAAGGTAGCTCTCATGGGATCCTAAGTGCATTCTTGAGAGGAAGTAGTTATAAAAGAACAAGATTGGCTCCTCTCTAGCTTCCTATCTTGCCATGTGATTGTTCCTGCAAGCCCTTCTGGCATGATACTCTTTGTCATGTGGCCCTTGCCAAAGCCAATGCCTCTTTCATTTGTAAGATGTCCAACCTCACATATTTTGTTATAGCAACGGAAAGTGAATGAACATACATTTCAAACAATACTTTATGGGCTACTTGCTCTACAAGTATGCTACCTTCTGTTCCATTTAGTTCATTCACTCACCAGGGATTTGGTGTTCTAGATGAGCTCCACATGGGTGAACAAAAGAAAGATTCCCTGCCCTAAGGGAGCTTACAACCAAGGACAGGTGGGGAGGAGGAGGATGGGAAAGAAGGAAGACAGGAAATAATAATCAAGATATAGTCACACTCTTCATATCTTCATCACTTTCTAAGAAAATCTTTACATTTCTTTCACATGAGCCTATAAAGTAAATGGATTAACTTACTGAGTGTCTTGTGTGTCAGCCTGTTTTATTTATTTATTTATTATATTCATAGGTGTCCTGAGGGGGTGGAACAAGTTGATTTTAAAGAGCACCAAATAAAAATAAACTGGACACGGTTAGGTATATGTTTAGGGTGCAATGTTATGTTATGTTATGCTGCAGATAAATAGGGCTTTATAAGAGAATAAGTAGGTTGTGCTAATTGGTAGGTATGTTATGACTGAGTAGTTCTACCCAGAGGGCTTCTAACTTGAAATTTGCTGAACATTTAGTAAGGGAAGGGACATAATGGGCTTTTTTTTTCTCATGAATTTATACAACTTGGTGAAAACAAACAATGCCCATATGTACAAAAAAAAAAAAGTTCTCAAAGGAGGAATTTAATTATCATGGGCCATCTTTTTGAGACCAAAAATCTGAAGGCAATGTTGCCCTTCTGGACATTTAACACTGTGGAGTGTGCCTTTTTATACAATGGATGTCTTTAAGGTTTAAACTAGGCTATAGAAATAAAGAAAAAGTTCTACTTTTTTTCTTCCCTTTCCTTCCTTCCCTCCCTCCCTCTCTTCCTTTCTCTCTCCCTCCGCCCCCTCTTTCTTTTTTATCAATTAGAGGTGGTTAATAAGAGGATCCAGGGAGGAAGTGAGAATAATGTCAGCAGCTCTCATGAAACTCACTCATTCCCCCAGTTGCTACCTTGGGGACTTCATGGAGGCTGTTCCCTTGTAGAAATACTCTTCACTGCATTCCCCCCCCCCCACTCCTTCCTCTGAGTTTACATGCCATCAATTTACTGAGGACTTTCCCTTGTTTTCTTTTTGGTTGTAGACACTGTTAGGTGCAGGACAGGCTGAGTAAGCTGTCTGCAGGGCATGCCAAACAAAGTTAGCTGCAGGATGACCTGGCCTCTCAAACCCTCTGTCTGGTTCTTTATCAACTATTTGCTTCAAGCCCAAATGCCCAAGCCCCCGCTCAAGGCTGAACATTCAACCCCCTGCTCAAGGCCGACCACATAACCCCCCTTGTGCCAACAAGGCAGCTTGCAGACCCAGAGACCTCATCCCAGAGACCTCATTAGATTTGGGCTATAAAAACTCCCTCCTGCAGGGCCCCTCTCTCTCTTGCTATTTCTCTTGCTTTCTCTGTCTCTCTCTCTCTCTCTCTTCTCTTTCTCTCTTTCTCCTCTTTTTCACTGCTGTAATAAAGATCTCTTGGTTGCTCTGAGTGTTGTGGTCACTTTCCTTTCATTGGTGCTGAAAACCCAGGAGAGGGTTAAACCCCACTTTTGGGTCCCTCTTCCTTCAGAAGTGCCACTCACTGGACAGCCTGAACCCATTTTCTCGACCGCCAGAACTACATCCACCACTGGCCTTCGATTGGTGAGTTTCCCCTTCCTGGAGTCCTAAACCCAATGGTGGTGTCAGGAGGATTTGACCTTTTATTGTCCGGCAAACCTCTTTGCCCACCTGCGGGGAGGAAAACACCCCACCACAGCCTCAGCCTTCAAGGCTACGGTGGCCCTCAGGGACTCCTTCCTAGGGCAGATTAGACTCCTGGGTTCAAAATTATTCCCCTTCTCCTTCCCAGCTGGTAGTTTACCAACATAGGCTTTGTAGGTCTCCCCCAAAGGACTGTGTAACCTCCAGTGACACACAACAGAGAACTGAACATCACACCCCACCCAGACCTTCATGGTCTTGGTAGCTCTCCTAAAATCCTAGTCCTCACACTTTCAAGACTCGGCCGCTAGAGAGATGCTTACCCTCCCCTTGCTCCCTCTTCCCCTGTCTCTCTCTTTCCCCTCTTTCCGGCCCTGGGAGTATCCGGCCTCTCCAGGAGGGGTCCCGAAAAGCCTTGGCCAAGGTCTCCCACGGCTCCGGCTCCTTCCAGGACGAGTGCTTTGACTGTCAGGATTTGGTGACGACCAATCTCTGCAGCTCGAACCTGCCACTAAGGCACTCCTGATTTTTGGCTCTAGCGGGGATGCCCCTTTTGCCAGTAAATCAGTTTCCTCCTTCTCTCTTATACTATCTTTGCGTCTCCTTCCCTCTCCCTTATACTACGTTTGCGTCTCCTTCCTTCTCCCCTATACTACGTTTGCGTCCTCTTCCCTCCTCCTTATACTACATTTGCGTCCTCTTCCCTCCTCCTTATACTACATCTGCGACATGGGTAATGTGTCCTCTCTGCCGGCCGACTCTTCCCTACAATGCCTCTTGGATAACCTCAAAACCCTCTCCTTGACACCAGACATCAAACCCCAAAAATTGATCAAATATAGCACGCAAGCCTGGCCCACTTATCCCTTAGACAACCAAAGCAGATGGCCCCCTTTTGGGTCCCTAGATCCCTCCATTCTAAGGGATCTCTACAATTACTGTGAGCATTCAAAAAAATGGGTAGAGATCACTTATGTCCAGGCTTTCTTCTTGCTCCGTTCCAATCCTGCTCTCTGTACCTCTTGCAAACCTCTACAAATTCTTCTAGCCTACAAACCAACCCCCCCTACCACCGATCCCCCAACTTTCTCCTCCTCCGGACTCATCCACTACTTTAACCCTGCTGATGAACCTCCACCCTATCGTCCTGCTCAAATAGGTCCGGCAAACCTCTTTGCCCACCTGTGGGGAGGAAAACACCCCACCACAGCCTCAGCCTTCAAGGCTACGGTGGCCCTCAGGGACTCCTTCCTAGGGCAGATTAGACTCCTGGATTCAAAATTATTCCCCTTCCCCTTCCCAGCTGGTAGTTTACCAACATTTGGCTCTGGCCCTCTGAGTCAGTCTGAAATCCAAGGGAACAGGGAACTTTTCTAAAGAGCTTTGCAACTCTAGGTCATATAACTTCCTGATCAGGGAGATTATTGAGACCACTGGAGAATGAAAAGCCAATCAGTGCATTTGTTATGAAGAGGAGGGTCATCAGAGAAGGGAGACATCTCTGATGCTTCCAAGGGAAGCCACATGGTCAAGCAAGACCTGGACCCATCCTAGCACAAATGGCACTAGCAGAACTAAGAAGCTGTTCTCAAGTTCCCCCACGAGCACCCCTTATGGGAACTCGGCTGACTCTTAACAATAGATAGAAACAAAGTCAATTTTGACCAGCTTGATCTTAAACACCTACCAAAAACACTTAAGCCAAAACACAGTCATTCCTGGGGGTAATGAAGGACAAAGTACAGCTAGAAAAGAGGAAACAGCAACTAGGCCAACAGGCTCCATGGGGAATGTTCAGTCAAGTATGGCCTTGGTTTCTCCCACTTGCAGGACCCCTATTAGTCCTCTTTATGTTTCTCCTAATAAGACCATGTCTATTAAATTGCCTACAGAAGTTCCTGCAAGATCAGATACACAAATTCACCAACCAGTCAGTCAATCAACCACTTCTTTAAGACTACCAGCCCCTGATGCCCAAGACAGACACCTACGACTCATGACCAACTCCTCTAGCTTCAGAGACTCTGCCCCCACCTAAAACCCTCCCTAACCCCTTTTCCAGATTTTACAACCCCTCTTTCACTTCCTAGGAATGAGAACTACTCTCCAGCAGGTCCACTCTGCTTGTTCTGTCTGCTCTACAGCATCTCCATAAGGAAACATCAAACCTACACTCCCCACACATCAGATGAGGAGTCACCAGCCAGACTGGTAGATCAACTCCACCCACATGACTAGGCACAATAAGCTTCACTACCTACTCACTTTGGTTGATACTTTTCAGGTTGGATAGATGCCTTCCCTACATCCAGGGAAATTGCTGACACCATTGCCTCCATCCTCATTGAGGGGATCATTCCCAGGTTCGAACTTCCCGCCTCCATCCAGTGAGACAATGGTCCAGTTCTCACTTCTCAGGTTGTTCTAGTCTCCAAAGGCCTCAACATCACTTGGAGGCTCCACATCTCCCACCAACCCCAATCCTTGGGTAAGGTTGAGAGGCCTAATGGCATTCTCAAGGACCATCTCACTAAACTTGCTATTGAACTTAGGCTCTCCTGACCCAATCTCCTGCCGTTGGCCCTCACCTAAATTCAGGCAGCCCCAAGGGCCCCCTCAGGCTTAGCCCCTTTGAGCAATTCTATGGATGCCCTTTCTTAACCACCCAAAGCTTTCTAATCACTCCTCCTCCCCTTGTGTCCTACCTGTCCTATCTCACACTTCTACGCAAACTCCTAAGGGAACATGCAGACCAGTGCCTTCCTGCACCATTCATTGCCTCATCCCCATCACAACCACAAACTGAATTGGACCTTCTTCAACTGGGTGATGCAGTCTTACTTCCAGAATTGCATTCTCAGTCGTTGTAACCTCGCTGGACAGGACCCCATACAGTCATACTTACTACCCCAATGGTGACCAAGCTTTTAGACACTCCCCCTGGTACTGTCTCCTGCCTTAAAAAAGGCACCTGTTTCAAATGTCCAGTCCTGGACTTCCACCATGCGCACTAAACTCAAAAATTTTTGCCAACTCTCTTCTTTTTTATTAATCATTAATCTCTCTCAAGTTTCTATCCCAACCACAGATGGCGCTTTAACATCCAAGCGACATGGCACCAGGATGACACCACCCACTCTCAGTTTATGAGTCAAGGTGATTGCCCTTCCACTGGCTGCAATTGGGCTGTCACCCTTAACATTACTGGATTCAACCAAGCCACCTCTAATATTTCCTAGAGTCCCTGCTACAGGACCAGTGGCTGATACCAAGAATCTCCTCCATCCAGGACTGTTTTGATGCCATCAATGACTGTGGCTTCAAGGAACTTTTGTGGACTTTACCCCTACCGAAGTAGTTGTCTGTAGCCACTGAGTGTTATTTCTGGCTGCCCTGGTGTTCTCAGACCTGTCTCCCGAACATTCCTTGACTTCTCCTTCTAGGTCCAACACCGCCTACCATTAAGCAGGAAGTAGCCAGAGGACTTTACACCGTCCCCCATGTCACTTAGAAAAACAAAAAGGGAGGAATGTTAGGTGCAGGACAGCCTGAGTAAGCTGTCTGCAGGGCATGCCAAACAAAGTTAGCTGCAGGATGACCTGGCCTCTCAAACCCTCTGTCTGGTTCTTTATCAACTATTTGCTTCAAGCCCAAATGCCCAAGCCCCCGCTCAAGGCTGAACATTCAACCCCCTGCTCAAGGCCAATCACGTAACCCCCCTTGTGCCAACAAGGCAGCTTGCAGACCCAGAGACCTCATCCCAGAGACCTCATTAGATTTGGGCTATAAAAACTCCCTCCTGCCGGGCCCCTCTCTCTCTTGCTATTTCTCTTGCTTTCTCTCTCTCTTTCTCTTTCTCTCTTTTCTCCTCTGTTGCACTGCTGCAATAAAGATCTCTTGGTTGCTCTGAGTGTTGTGGTCACTTTTCTTTCAGACACAATACCTTTATTTTATTTATTTATTTTTATGTGGTGCTGAGGATCAAACCCAGGGCCTCACACATGCCAGGAAAGCACTCTACCACTGAGCCCCAGCCCCAGCCCCAGCCCTGTTTTATTTTCTTATTATATACTTTTCACTGCCTGACTTCTTGTTTTTGTTAACTTGTTTAGTGCCACTAGTGGGTAAGGGTCTTACTATCTCATTCATTGCTGGATTCCTAAGTTGTCCAGAACCAGGAGAAATTCAAGAAGAGTTTGTTAAGTAAATGAATTATGCTGAAAATAATTTAATAGTGGAGGTCTGTGAGTTTTTATTTCCTATAAAATCTCTAGAGAGTATTCAGGTCAGGAAACACTGGATTGTGGGTCCATGAACCTACTTAAATTGTATGAAGAAGTATGTGGGTAGGTGGTGAAAGAGAGAAAGTGCGTGTGCAATGTGTAGATATGAAAGCATTATTCTGGGAAGAGAAATCATAACTTTCTTATCTCCAAATAAGCTGCTGACCAAAAACAGTTGAGTTACTACTCTTGCCTTGAATGTATTCAAACGTTCTACAAATGTTTGTTAGCAATAACCGAACTTATGGCTAAATGTTTGCACATTCTCAGCATTCTTTTCTTGGATGCTAACCATGTAGTTTCCTTCCCAACATCCCTCTGCTGAGTATTAGCCAAGTTTGACAAACCTAGGTATTCTAGAGGGTGAGATACAGTGTCCTAGCCTCTCCCCAACGCCCGCTCCCAACATCTCCATAAACTGATTAGCCTGAAGTGAGAACAGTGCCATCTGTTGGTGTCTCTCAGGAACTACAACCACATCTATTCTGGTGAAAATTTCAGAAAAATCTCATCCCACTCAAATGTATGCTCAGAATCTCAAACTGTCTTTTTCTTTTTAAAATATACTTTTATGGTTGTTTATGGACCTTTATTTTATTTATTTATATTCACTGAGAATCAAACCTTTCCACCACTGAGCCAAAACCCCAGCCTCCATTTTTCCTTTCAAGCAGATATTTTGAAATGCTTAGTCAGTCATGTAGTGATAACATCTCTGACCACAAAAGATGCCAAACACAAAATTAATAGGTAAAAGGCTGATGAAGGGACCATATGTCACCATTGTTAACAGGTTCTTTTGTGAATATTTTTCTATAGAATATTGAATACATTCTGAAGTCAGAAATGTTTAAATGTTTTGGGAGGAGAAACATGTCAATCTTTTGCTTTGTGATTTTTTTGTTTTGTATGTTTTTTTTTTTGAAAGTTATTCTTTAACTCCAGAAATATTAGTACCAAAATGTCCATCATTCTATTTGGCTAGACCTTAAATCCCATTTGGATTTTTTTCTTTTTATATATCTGATGAGATGGGTTGAGGGGAAGAGTAAGGCTCTTTCTTTTAAGATTAGTTTAAGCTTCAAGTGACAAGAAATAAAATAGCAGTGACTTAAACAAAATAGAAGCTTAATTCCCTCTCTGGTAAAAATCCAGATAGATGGTTCCTGCTGGCATGGGATCCAATGTGTGAAGCATTGGGTTGAAACACCATTTGTGCCTGGATGTAATGGCTCAAGGTGGGGCATCAGTTTCCAGCATAGGGTAGAGAAAGAAGGAAAGGAGAAGGGAATGCAGGAGTTCTGACCCTGAGGAAAGACCCTGAAGGCTCCCTTCAATACATTCACTTTTCCCAACAGCTAGAACTGAGCCTAGCTCTAAGGAAGATGGAAAATGTCACTAATATTCTGAGAAGGCTGATGAGCAGCTAAAAATAGAGATTCAAGAAGCAACTACAAGTTTCTGTCATGGCTTATCCCTTTGACCTATCTGAATGCACCCTTCTTAATACACCAAGAATAGTGTATTTACTCCTTTCCAAAGGATATACCACCAAAGACCCATTCTTTTCCTTCAGTCAGCTCTCAGTCCCAGATACCTGGGTGAATACACAATTCTCTTTACCACGAACAAACGAATCGCCAGCGAACTATGAATTAAAATGTTATCTGCCCCAACACACTCAATATATAATGAAGGTGTAGAAATGGAATGATTACAATTCATAAATGGAACACAACGAAAGTGACACATTATCATAGCTTATTAAATACCACTCTGCATGGGTGCAGTTGGACAGGAGAAATAACTTCTAACATTCTGTCACACAGCAGGATAACTGTGGTTGACAACAATTAATTGGGCATTTCTAAACAGCTAGTAGAGAGGATTTTGAATGTTCCCAGCATAAAGAAATGATTAATGGTTGAGGTGACAGGTATGCTAATTACTCTGATCTGAGCCCAACACATTGTATACATGTAATGAAATGTCACATAATACCTCATAAATATATAGTTACTATATGTCAATTACAGTAAAAATGAATTTCAAGGTCTCTACTCTGGCAGTTAATTTCCTTGGTTAACCCATGGAAAAGTCCTGTGTTTCTGCTCTCCATGAAGAACTCCTTGTAATTTCCTGGGGAATTTTCTCCATTGTCTATTATCCTTCCTGGCTACAATTGGGGCTGCACAGCTTTCAAAGCTTACTGTAGTTGACCATGGTGACCCCAATGTAGCAGTTTTCCCAGAATAGTTCTGGTTTACACTTTTTATTTCAATGCAATGGTTAAAAACTTTTTCCTCAAACAAATTGTGGTTATTGGGTAATAAATTAGTGATTCCATTCCTGAATTAAATTCCAAAGGAATTGAATTTTGCCAACAATCACTTGACCTTAGAAGAATCCAATTCTCAGATGAGATATCATCTTGATTTTAGCTTGGTGAGGCCTGGAACAGAGGACCCAGCTAACAATGTGAATGGACCCTTGGAAATTGAGATAAACTTATATTTTGTTTTTCTTTTTTTTTGGGGGGGGGGTGGGTACCAGAGATTGACCTCAGGGGCACTCAACCACTGAGCCACATCCCCAGCCCTATTTTGTATTTTTAGTTTTTTTAGTGCCTCACCATTGCTGAGGTTGGCTTTGAACTTGTGATCCTCCTGCCTCAGCCTCCTGAGCTGCTGGGGATAAACTTATTTTAAAACATTAATTTTGTGGTCATTTGCTACACAACAGAAAACTAATAGACCTTCTCAGACGATGGACTTGGGTCTAAAGCCAATATGCTTAGTGTATTTTCATCCCTGCCTTCAACCTTATGTCCCGTTAGTATTATCATTCTGAATCTGCAGTTAGTTACAAGTGAGAACCAACAATCCTGACAGGTTCAGTGGATTTGGTAACATTTCTGAATTAGTAATTAGTACATGGCAACCCTTGTAAAATTTGATGTTGTAAGGAACTGAATTGGGCTCAGAAGTCTGCTCCCACCTTCCAGACACTTCACATTAGCTGTTAAGGCCCTCTACCTCAGTTTGTAGATTAGCCATCTTCAGCCTGAGGGCACAGGTCACCATTCTAAATCTTTCCAGTTGTTAAAGCTGAGTTAATTTACTTTCCAAGGTATTTGAGGTTAGAATTCATGTCTTGTCATTGCCAACCAAGGGACACCAACTTTCCAGCCTGCAATATGTATGCTTTACTGAATTCCCCTAGTCACTGGGGACAATACTTGCTTCTTCTAATGGGTAATTTTGGATGTCAGAAGGTTTAGAAGAGATCACTGGTATTTAGTGCCCAGGGGCAGAGGTGAGAGCAGTGGTGACATAGGGCTCATAGAGCAGACAGCATTCTAGCATATCACACTGTACTCCAAGGTCAGCAGGACCCTGTTCACACACACTGTAGCCAAAGCCACACTTTAGGGTTTATTATTCGCAGGACCTCCCTTCAGGACAAATTCTGTGCAGGATGAGAGGCAGAAGTAATAAAAAACCAAAACCCAAACCAACCTAAAACAGCAGTGACTTAAACAAGTTATGTTTATTCCTCAATAAATGTCCCACCAGTCAGTCTGAGACCACCAGGGCTGCTAGGATGTTAGGACTCAGGTGTTAAAGGATCACTTTTCAGATTTATTGTGTTGCAGGAACTAATCTGACATTAGGAAAAAATGAGCAATTTGTTATATAAGTTGGCAAATGTTTTCCCCTGTGGATGTTTTTATTTTTTTTTAAATGCTTATTTTTTAGTTGTAGTTGGAAACAATCCTTTTATTTTATTTATTTATTTTTTTATGTGGTGCAGAGGATAGAACCCAGGCCTCGCGTGTGCTAGGCGAGTGCTCTTCCACTGAGCCACAACCCCAGCCCGGATGGTTTGTCTTTAAAAAAAAAATTTTTTTTTTTTTTGTAGTTGTAGAGGGGGTACTAGGTTTTATCAAATTCTACAGTAGTATTTACTGAGAAGATTTACATGTCTTTCTTCTTTACTAACGTAGCTTTAAGATGCACTGCTATTCAAAATGGATCAAGGAGCTTGATATCAAATTAGAGACACGTCGTCTGATAGAAGAAAAAGTTGGCTACGATCTACATACTGTGGGGTCGGGCTCCAAATTCCTCAATAGGACACCCATAGCACAAAAGTTAATAACTAGAATCAACAAATGGGACTTACTCAAACTAAAAAGTTTTTTCTCAGCAAAAGATACAATAAGAGAGGTAAATAGAGAGCCTACATCCTGGGAACAAATCTTTACTCCTCACACTTCAGATAGAGCCCTAATATCCAGAGTATACAAAGAACTCAAAAAATTAGACAATAAGAGAACAAACAACCCAATCAACAAATGGGCCAAGGACCTGAACAGACACTTCTCAGAGGAGGACATACAATCAATCAACAAGTACATGAAAAAATGCTCACCATCTCTAGCAGTCAGAGAAATGCAAATCAAAACCACCCTAAGATACCATCTCACTCCAGTTAGATTGGCAGCCATTATGAAGTCAAACAACAACAAGTGCTGGCGAGGATGTGGGGAAAAGGGTACACTTGTACATTGCTGGTGGGACTGCAAATTGGTGCAGCCAATCTGGAAAGCAGTATGGAGATTTCTTGGAAAGCTGGGAATGGAGCCACCATTTGAACCAGCTATTCCCCTTCTCGGTCTATTCCCTAAAGACCTAAAAAGAGCATGCTACAGGGACACTGCTACATCGATGTTCATAGCAGCACAATTCACAATAGCAAGACTGTGGAACCAACCTAGATGCCCTTCAATGGATGAATGGATAAAAAAAAAGTGGCATTTATACACAATGGAGTATTACTCTGCATTAAAAAATGACAAAATCATAGAATTTGCAGGGAAATGGATGGCATTAGAGCAGATTATGCTAAGTGAAGCTAGCCAATCCCTAAAAAACAAATGCCAAATGTCTTCTTTGATATAAGGAGAGTAACTAAGAACAGAGTAGGGTCGAAGAGCATGAGAAGAAGATTAACATTAAACAGGGATGAGAGGTGGGAGGGAAAGGGAGAGAGAAGGGAAAATGCATGGAAATGGAAGGAGACCCTCAGAGTTATACAAAAGTACATACAAGAGGAAGTGAGGGGAAGGGGAAAAATAATATAAGGGGGACAAACGAATGTCAGTAGAGGGGGCAGAGAGAGAAGAGGGGAGGGGAGGGGAGGGGAGGGGGGATAGTAGAGGATAGGAAAGGCAGCAGAATACAACAGACACTAGTATGGCAATATGTAAATCAATGGATGTGTAACTGATGTGATTCTGCAATCGGTATATGGGGTAAAAATGGGAGCTCATAACCCACTTGAATCAAATTGTGAAATATGATATATCAAGAACTATGTAATGTTTTGAACAGACAACAATAAAAAATTAAAAAAAAAAAAAGATACACTGCTAGATTTTCCAACAAGAAATAATTATTGCAGTCCAGGGATAAATTACACTTGGCCACAATGTAGTATTCTTGGTTATTGATAGGTTAAGAAATTTTGCTATCAACTTTACAAGGAAATTTCATCAGTCTTTTTAAAAATTTTTGACACTATTTTAAAACTTTTGCTACACTTTTTCTTACCACCTAGAATAATTCCTGTAACACAGAAAATTATCTAAATACAGAAACAGATAAAATTCACTATAAGACATATGAATTTAGTGACTTTTTCAAAAGGTATTGGAAAATTTTCTCTTCAATTTAGTATATGGATATGAACTTTGCCACTTTTCTACCTAAGTCAGGTTTTATATCTATTTCATGAAGTTCTAAATGTGAGCCTAAGTTATAATTTTTAAGTGAAAAATAGGCATAATAAAAAAGTGAGAATGTTGAAATGAACACCTGAATACATATCAACCAGTTTAAGAAACTCCCAGAGGTGCAATCGAATCTCTGTGCCATTCCCAAATCCCACTCTTTATTATGTCCCCCTCACATTTATTATCTGGATTTGGCTTTGTAGTCCATTACAAGTTTTATACATTTGATCTATATAAAATGATAAAAACAAATATATTATCTTACACATTTTTAAACACAATATCCTAGTGTACCTTCCATAACTTGCTTTTCTCAACATTTTTGTAGTATGTTTCTATATGAAGCTCTGAATTATGAGTTCTCAAAAGTTCTATGCTATGCAATAGAACAATCCACACCATGTGCATTCATTCTTCATTGCCAGATATTTAGATTGGCTTAAGGTTTTTTGACATTTCTAGTACCTTCAATGGAATTTATTTCCTTTTTCCTCCATAAAGTCCCAGTGAGGAAAAAAGTTACTGCACATGGGCAGGATTTTCTTTTCTTGGCTTTCCTCCTCATTTTCCTCATTTTTTACTTTGCTTTTTCATCAACGGAGATGCTTTCAGGGCCTGAAACACTCGTCAGAACCCTGATCCTCCATATTTTACTGTTGGAAAAGAACTAAAAAGTCTTCCCAAGTGCTTAATTTATACCTAGGAGAGCTGCAACTTCAGTTCCTGGGTATTTCCTTTGGGTATTATTTTGGGAAACAGGAGGCAAGCGCTCACTTTTCTAGGTAAAAGTCTGGGAAGACAGGTATCTGTATTCAGAATCAGTACAGCTTTTGCTAGGTAGGCAAGTTAGCACCACACAACATGAAGACAAAGATGAAGATAAGTTTCTACAGTTCAGTGAGCAAGACTGGGGTATTCTTTTAGTAAGAGAACTGCTTGGAAATTTATTTGGCTAAAAAGACTGGGCATTTTACAAATTTTCCTAAGAACCCATTATTCTAAGAAACAACAATTTTATTTCCTTCACAGTCTTCTCTTAATCTATAAATCAGAGTTCAATTCCATGTAGTCCTACAAGCTAATGAATGGAGATTTGTTGCTACAATGAGTGGCTGATAAGGCATCTGTGATACATGTTTTCTAGTCAGTCTGTGTAGAAGAAATGTTTGTTCTCTGATTCAGTCACAATGCACACAAATGAAAATTGAATTAAATTAATATACACTGTTAGGTTATACCAAAACTAGGGATAAAAAATCTTAGTATCTCATTAGCCACATTATAGATTATAAGAACACTTATATTTTTAACTTTATTCTGAGTAATTTCATTTTGTACTGTGGTGTTTTAACAACTCAGATTTAATTTTTTTTTTTTTAAATTTTTTAGTTGTAGTTGGACACAATGACTGTGCTGAGGATCCGACCCAGGGCCCCACACATGCTAGGTGAGTGCTCTATCTTTGAGCCACAACCCCAGCCCTCAGATTTAGTTTTCAACTGGATGTTTTTTGATTTCTGACATCTCTATTCTAGGAGCCTGTTATCTGTATTCTGATGCTTTACTGATATATGAGGGGATCTCCTGCCTACCAGTTACATGCATACTTAAAAAAAATATATTAGTGTGCTCAAGTAGAGCTTAAAACTCATCCTTTCCAGAAAACCTTCCTTGGCTAGACACCTTAGGTAAGTAAGGTTTGAAGAATCTTAAAATCTTTTTGTTTTGTTTTTGATGGTGGTGGAGGGGGAGGGGTTTACCATGGATAGAACTCAGGGGCATTCAACCACTGAACCACATTCCCAGCCCTAGTTTGTATTTTATTTAGAGACAGGGTTGCTTAGCGCCTTGCTTTTTGCTGAGGCTGGCTTTGAACTCACAATCCTGCCACTGGGATTACAGGTGTGCACCACTGTAACTAGAACCACCTTGAATCTTAAAATAAACATGTCCTTCAATGTATTATTTGTGTCTCTACTTCCTAAGTAGATTCAAAGTGAGCTAAAAAACTGACTCCCTCAACCAGCAAGCTGACTTACCCATTCCCTGCAATGTGCCTTATGAGTTCCAGCCTTTTCCATATATGTTGTGATGAGGAAAAGACTGGAAAATGCTGCTACAGGTCAATGACAAATTTAGACTCCTTTAAGAAACAGTTTCATATTTTCATAACTTTATAATTCCTAGAATAGTCCTTTGGATATAGTCTGATTAATCTTAAATGACATGACATTGAATTCTGTTATCTACAAGACCTTAAAAGTTTAATTGGCCCTTTTAAGTTTAATTGGTAAATACTTGTATATTCTTCAATAGCTAGCACTCCTGGCCAATCATACAGTAAAGCTTTTGCATAATACCCAAAATGTGCAATTTGCAGATGACAAAACAAAAAGTGTATCTTTAAAAAGCTCTCAGTTTTTCAAGTACCAAAATTTAGACGATTTTGTGATTCTGCTTTGAAATAATCCACCATAAGGGAACAGAAAGACACATTCTTCTTGGGATGTTTTATAACATGCATCCATTATAAAGCCTGAGTCAACTGTTGGCTAAATATGCTTTTATATTTTATACTCAATACCTGGCCAATGCTCAGTGTGAAGATCTTTTGAAAGCATCTTCCGTTTTCCAAAGCTTTCAGTGTGGTATTAAAAGTCTAAATAATTTTAAACATAGAAAAGGCTATTAAAATGCTAGAAACACCTGTCTATAGTTATCCTTAACTAACTTACTAAGAATTTCACTTTTTAGGAATTTGTAAGAAATCAGAATTTCCAGGACACATTTCTATTAAAAGGTCTTGTCCCCTAAATTTTAGTTTCCAAAAATCCCAAACAACGAAAAGCCTCATGAACATATATACCACATATTTGCATAACTTATAATAATAAACATTAATGAAACATAGTATATCCAGGTAAAGATGGGAACTGATTTACATTTTTTGACTTCGCAATGGTGTGAAAGCCGTACCCACACAACTAATTTGTTGTTCACTTTTGTACAGGGTTCAATAAACTACAAGGTATTCAGTATTTTAATATAGAACAGGCATGTTTTAGATGACTTTGTTCAAATGTAGACTAGTGGAAGTGTTCTGGCCATGTTTAAGGTAAACCATATTAAGCTATGATGTCTGAAAGGTTAAATGTATTAAATGCATTTGGACTCTCCAACATTTTCAGCTTCTAATGGTTGGTTCATTGAGGCTGTAACCCCACTGTAAGTCAAGGAGCATCTGTATAGTCTGGAAAAATAGCACTCATGTCAGAACACTTATATTTTACAGAATATTTGATTTCAGTATTCAGAAATGATCTCTCCAACCTGAGGCTTTGAGGTTTTCTGCATTCTTATTCTCCTTCGCTCAGTTATTACTCTAATACCTCAAAAATCTCAATCTTAAGCACACCACTATCAATTTCTCTGTTTCTAGTGCCCCAATCTTAACATACCAATAATCCATCAACTGTGCCACATTTTCATTAGCCTTCTTCTCCTTGCAATGTTCTCACTTCCTTGCTTAACCCAATTTAAATTCCATAGGCCATCGCTGGAACTCTGTATCCCTCTTCATGAATTCAGTCACTACTGTCAAAACAGCCTAGGTTGAATTCAATTCAAGCACTCTATGCCTGCTCTTATGCAGCTTTAAACCAATTATCACTCATGGAGGAGTCTTTCATCTTGGCTATCAAACTGTTTCCCAGGCTCATTCTCTCTCCCATTCTTTTAACCCAGAGCATTCTTTTGCTTCCTGTTACCTGCTACATGGTATTTCCCCTTGAAATCTAAAACCAAGCTGCTAACCAGATCCCTGCCCCAAACCCCTACCTGCTCCTTCCAGAATCTTCCCCAATTTCTCAAGCCTCAAACACCCTCATCTATTCTCTTTATTTCATGTTCCACAATCATGCTCTTAGAAAATCTAGCTGTTTCATCTACCACTTCACCACTTCTATAACCACCTCGGTCCACAACAGCAGTCTCTTTCAACAGCACTACTGCAGTAGCCTCCTTCTTGTTCTGCTTCTGCTCCCACACCTCAGCCTATTCAACATAGTAGCCTTTAGGGTTCCTATTAAAACCATATCCCTGAACTTCATTCATCTTTTACTGTAATAAAATGTGCTTCATAGCGTATAAAATGCTAGTCTACTGAGTAACCATTATTTTGGCATGTGTTCTGAATTACTTTTGATAATTCTACCTTTCACATGCAAATCTTAAAAAACAGCTGCTTATTTTCAAGAATGTCTTCCAAATTATAAAACAGCCAAAATAATTGGCCTCCATATAAATCCACAATAATCCAAGTGATACAACCAAGCTTCAATACAGATTTACCTGGTATCTATAGTTCAGAATTGTTTTCAAATTTTTGAGAGTATCTTTTAAAACAAGAGCAGATAATTAATGCTATCAATTCATTATTCCCTGGGCATCCCAATATGCCCAAACTTCTAAACTAAAGAGAAAATTAGCCCCAGATGTCATAATTTCATATTATATTCTCAGTGCTTTCAAAGTCCAAATGATTTTAAAAAGAAATTAAATAACATGCTTTGAGAGAATTTTAAAAAATCTATACAACTCAAGCTAATGAAATATTTTATTATACATAATAAAAGTGGTGTTTTGTTGTTTTTTTTTTAAAAAAAAACATTTCCAGGCCCAGACATCTGTAGGAGTATGTGAAGAATGGATTCCACTCCAGTATAAGCATTAAAACTCTACTGAAAGAACCCATAAATCCACCCAACTCCTTATAGTAAATACTAACACTTACCACAGGCTTAAAATTCCTGTGGTATCAGTAAATCTATTTTTTAAAATATTACAAACATGCTCATGATGCATAGGAAGATGGAAAAACTTAAGACTGCACACTATATGTACTCCCAGATTTTTTAAGTTACAATGAATTGAGAATTACAATATCCAAAGAAAATATTTCAAAATAGTATAGGACTCACTGGTGAATTTGTACTCAAATAAATAGGAAAATTTTCATTTTAATGTCACATTGAATTTCAGTACTTTTCAATCCAAGGAAAAAAAAATAAACTGAGACATGGTCATGAGTTCAGGATTATATATATTACAATTTGCCTTGTTATAATACATTTGTGGCTTTATGATAAAAATAACTCAGGGACATACGGAATTCAAGCTAATTTGCGTAACTGTCACAAGAAAAAAAGCATTAGATGCATTTCTGAAGTAAGTATTCTCATTTAATTTCAGAATCTCAAAATAGCAATAGACCTTGGCCTTGTTTAAAAAAAGTTTAGTTAAACACTAAGCTAGCTAAATAACCTTACTGAAAGGTTTAACACAATTGATATAGAAAATGCTTTTTCTTTAATCTCAATCTTACATAAGTGGAAGAGGTGAGGGGAAGGGAAGGTAGACAATTTCTTTAGCAGCATATATGGCTAAGTCTATCAACCACCTTAAACTAGAATGTCCATTATTGACCCCATTAAAAAGAATTGGGCTAACATCAAAAGTTACCCATTTCATAAGCCAAAAGACAATTTTAGGGTTACAGTAAGTAAAATATTTTTGAAATACTTCAAAAACTTTTAACCATAAACTAGAGTAATCATCTTTTCATTGTAAGAAAGAAAGGAAATAATAACAGAAAGTAAAGGACACTTAAACTAAACTCATTTTCAGCCCTCTTCGAACAAAAAAAAAGAAAAATAATGGTTGATTAGCTAAGCTTTGTGCTCTAACCAAACTAATTAATTACAGTGATTTTAAATGGCAATAGCCCATGTTGACTGGGCAGCTTGACAGTTCTGAATACTTTTGCAACAATTTTTTTTTTTAAAAACGCAAAGACACTAAAATGATCCGGTCATGCAATGTTCATCTTATGCATTCTGCATCTCTTTGCCAATCTTGTAGCTAAGAATCTTGTTCCAATCAATCTTAGTACGTGTAACTGGCAACTGTCGACGTAAGGCTTTGAAAGTAGTGTCCGACATTGTCTGATAATTCTCACTGATGGCAGTCTATGAAAAACAGTAGTCAGAAGTTTAAAACAAATGAAATGAACAAAACAATGTATAACACATTAATGTTTTCATAACAATCTTTATTTAAGCAGCCTATTTCACTGCTTACAGTCAAATAAAAAAATCCCAATATGGTTTTATTAAAAGCTGTTTATAACCATTTACAAGAAGCTTATAATCATTTTAAATAATTTAATTTAAAGAAATGAAATTATAAATTAGATTTAATACTTGTTCTCATTTTAAATCTATTTTATTATTTCATTCAGAACAACTTATGAATGACTGTTTACAAGGGGTAGGAACTTATCTAATTCACAAATTAAATGCTTAAATTCAAGTGTGTAAGTTTAGAAACTGATAAATAATGTAAATGGTGGAGTATAAAATCAAATGTGATCTAAAGCAGATTACAAACAGTTCAAATAGTTTAAGGAACATCTCTTAAAATTAGAAATCTTGGCATACTTGACCCATACTCAGAAATTTCAGTTAGCTAAAGTTGAGGCTTATTATTTTTAAAATTTTACAAATTTTATAAAATTTAATTGAATTTAATTTATTTCCCACTCTTTTTGGCTCTACTTTTACAAGTCTGCCCTTGTACTCAAAGCAAACACACAAGAAGATGACTGTATTTCATATGGTAAAAAAATGAAAAAACTCAGGAGTATGGTTGAAATTAAAATTTCAATGCCATTCATAAGTGAAAATACATTATACTTTTAAAAATCATACCTGGTATTCATTTTCTGCAGCTTCTACAATCTTTATAAATTCTTTTGCTGTCTGCATCTCACTCTGAATAAAAAATATAACAAAAAGTAAATGAAACAGCAATTTAAAACTAAGACACTATTATGTTTAAATATATGCATGGTTAATAAAATATTACAATTTAATAAATAACACAGATGAAGATGGTAACAAGTAAAAGGAAAACTGTATGATCAATTACTCTAAGTCCAAGGGGAACCTGGCAAAAGTATTTTAAAAGTCCACAGAATGAGCCTGGTATCTACATTTAACTTATTAAAATAAGTTAAATCTTAATAATGTACACTGATGAAAATTCAAGTGTAATATTTAAGATGCAATCCAATAGACAACCTTTATAGGTAAGAAATTAGACACAGATTTCTAACTAATGACTATCTTTACCTAAATACTGTTATCTACTAAGCAATGTTTATCGCTAAAATAATATACAAAACTATTAATCTGGAAGTGCATATCTTAAAGTTTAAAGTGAACTTATTTTACCATCTAAATATTTTCTGAAAAAATTTTTAACATGCCAGTATTTGGTTTTGCTTACCTTTTTCCTAATTTTAAAGTCAAGAGAAATCTACATTTTTTAAAAATGTAAAATTCATTGGTACCTTTGTTTATATTTTATGTGTGTGCATGAGTATCTAAATACATTACATAAATATATGTGTGAAAATTAGATAAATTTTTCTCTTTCCTAAAATAATAAAACAAAACCTACATACAATGAAGTGAAAAAAAAAATTACTAAGACTCAGAACCAACATAATAGCCAAGGTAATCACTATGACCAACTCTTATAATCCCATAGTCTACAATTTTCTGAACACATCTCTCTTAGGAAGAATTTTTCCCTAACATCACACTCCCAAAGAAGACAATACCAAGTGCTCTTGTTATGCAAAGAACATGACATGTGGGCTGGGGTTTTGGCTCAGTGGCAGAGCGCTCGCTTCGCAAGCATGAGGCACTGGGTTAGATCCTCAGTACCACATAAAATCTTACAGAAGTTAGGTTTCTTTCCCTAGCAGACTTTGCAACCAGAATAGTACCTAGCACAATTGTAGAAACCATCTAAATACTGTAGAATTTTTTAAAACATACAGCATCTTTGTCTGGGGTAGTATCCACTCTATCCCAGAGTTAAAACTTTCTTAAAATTAAAAATAACTTTTCTTTATTGTTTATTTGCTAATTTTTGTACACTGGAAACTAATGTTTATACTAAAGTGGTATTTTTATATATGAACACAAACATTTATGGACAAATGTCACCTTAATGTTATATTCTCAATATCTTTGGGGTAAAAAAAAAAAAATTCACAAGAAAACAGTTCTATATTCCACAGAAAGAATAACATAACATACAATGCAGTTTAAAAATTAGGGACAGGATCACATACCTAAATGTAAGCACTAACACTATAAAACTCTAGAAGAAAATGAAGCAAACCTTTATGACCTTGGGTTACGCAATGGTTTCTAGTAATATATATCAAAAGCACAAATAATAAAAGAAAAATGAGACTATATACATACTACATTTCTGTTCTGCAAATTATACCACTAAGAAAGTAAAAAGAGTAATATTCCAATGTGTATATATATACCACAGTTTCTTTATCCATTCATCTATCAAAGGGCTTCTAGGATGGTTCCACAGTTAGTTATTGTGAATTGAGCTGCTACAAACATTGATGTGGCTCTGTCACTACAGCATGATGATTTTAAGAACTTTGGGTATAGACTGAGGAGTGGGATAGCTGGGTCAAATGGTGGTTCCATTCCAAGTTTTCTAAAAAATCTCCATACTGCTTTTCAGATTGGTTGCACCAATTTGCAGTACACAATGGAATATTACTCAGCATTAAGAGAATAAGATTATGGTATTTGCAGGTAAATGGATGGGGCTGGAGAATATCATGCTAAGCAAAGTAAGCCAATCCCCAAAAGCCAAAGAGAATGTTCTCTCTGTTAAGTGGATGCTGATCCATAATTGGGGGGGGGGGGCATGAGAAGAATGGAGGAACTTTGGGGAAAGGGGAGGGAGGAGAGAGGATGGGTCATAGAGGCAGGAAAGATGGTCGAATGAGATAGACATCATTACCCTAGGTACACATATGACTACACATATGGTGCAACGCTATATCATATACATCCAAAGAAATGAAAAGTTGTGCTGCATTTGTTTACAATGAATCTAAATGCATTCTGCTGTCATAGATATCTAATTTGAATAAATAAATTAATTAATTAAATAATTTTAATAAGGAAGTAAAAAGAGCTGGGCGTAGTGGGTCCTGCCTGTAATCCCAATGGTTCGGGAGGCTGAGACAGGAGAATCAAAGCCATTCTCAGCAAGGGTGAGGAGCTATGGAACTCAGTGAGAGCCTTTCTCTAAATAAAATACAAAATAGGGCTGGAGATGTGGCTCAGTGGTCTAGTGTCCCTTAGTTCAATCCCTGTTACAAAAAACAAGAAGGAAAAAGACAACACACAAAAGGGTGAAAATGTTTACACAACACATGTCTGATCCCAGATCCGTATCCAGAATATATAGACAGCTGCAACTAAATAATAAAAACAGAAATAACCAGTTAAGAAATGGGCAAAGGAACTAACCAGACATTCTCCAAAGACATACAAATGGTTAGTAAATACATGAAAAAATGTTCAACATCATTAGCCACCAGGAAAATGCAAAGAGAAACCACAATAAGATACTACTTCATACTGACTAGGATAGCTATAATGAAAAAGACAAGTTTTCACCAGGATGTGGAAAAATGGGAATCCTCATACACTGCTTGGAACCGTAAAATGGTGCAGCTACTCAGGAAAAGTCTGGAAAGTCTTCAAAATACTAAATACAGTTACCACACAATCCAACAATTCCACACCTATGTATATACTAAAGAAAAACAAAAAACAAATGTCTATACTAAAAACAGTACACGAATGTTCATAGTAGCAAAAAGTAAAAATATAATAGAAGTGTCTATCAACTGATGAATGGCTAAAAGGTATATACCAGTAATAGGAAAGAATGAAGTATCATCCAACAAGGATGAACACTGAAAATGTGCTAAGTGAAAGAAGCCAGTCACACAATACTGCATATTATTTTATGACTGCATTCATATAAAATGTCCAAAATAGGCAAGTCTGTAAATCAGAAAGTAGATTAGTAGATGCTTAGGGCTGGGCTGGGCTTAGGATTAGGGCTGGGGAGAAAGGGATAGAGGGCTTCTTTATAGGAATATGAAAATGTTCTAAAATTAATTTGCAGTAATTGTTGACTAACTGTTAATCTAAAAGCACTGAATTTTATATTTTAAAAGCATGAATTCAATGGTGTGTGTTGTATCTCAACAAAGCTGCTTAAAAAATGTTAGGTACAGAATTATGATTACCACCTTTAATCTATTTGAAAAACAGAATCAGAAAAGAAAATATTATTAAAATGTTAGTTCTGAAACTCCTCTAGTTTTACAAAAGATATTGTTTTCATTTTCCTGTGAAATTATACTTACAGACACTGTTAGGTAATCTTGTATATCTTTATGACTCACTAGCTGAACGTTACCATCTTCATAATAATGAACCTATTAGAAAAAGAAATTACACACAACACATTATAGGAACCATCAAGATCCTCATGGCTTCAGCAATTATATCAATGTAGACTGAATACATGCCAGCTCTAGTCCAGACTTCTCTGTGGAGCTCCAGACCTTTGGAACTCTAGCAAGACTCTTCCTGTCCTGTCTACATTTTCCTGCATTTAGGCAAGTGAATAATTTCCACTGACCTGTCTGCCAGATACTTTTGCCTCAAAGCTGTTCTAATGGTACCAAAATCCAAGATGTCCAAAATTGAATTCAAATTATTCCCTTCAAAATATTGCTTCTCTTTTAATTATTTACTCATATTAACTAATCCTCAATCAGGCAAGCTTTTTTAATGTTATTATTTAATGAATGAGGAAACAAACAAAAGGAACTTAAATGACTTCCTCATATCATACAAATAATAACTGGCAGATCTGGGGATTCAAACTCATATGATTTTGAATTTCACGCTCTTGGCTTCTATTCTGTTTCCTCAGGCACAGGTCCCAAGACACAAAGGCAATGGGTCTAAGATTAGAAATGTATACTAGAGTCAGACAACAGAGCCGCAATATGATTCATCTTTATTCTTTCACAGCTCTTGGCATAATTACTTTCATGACAGTTGATCAACAAATGTATTGAACAAATTAGTGAACTAAAACAGAAAAAGATCAGCCTGTAATAGTTATCAAATGTTCTATATAAACATTTAAGTTCACATTAAGAGTCAAAGAATTCACTTCTAGTGAACCTCAGGTAAGAAGCCAAATATGATGAGTACAGGAGACATTTATAAAATATATGTAATATGATTATACATTGTAATATATAGTTATATAGCCACAGAAATTTTAATATTATACTTCACCTAACTCCACTAAACTGAGATGACAGAAGAGTACAACTCAAACTCAGAAGACGCTTAGATGAACAAATTGTATGAAGAGCAGACCAAATGGCAGCATCTAATTTTAGCTGTGTTTTAGAATCTGTCAGCTATCCTTGCAGATTTTTCATGACTAGGGAATGAACTGCAAGATTATTTAAAAGATTTAAACAGAACTACTTAGTTTTCTCACTGTGCAAAAAAGAAAAATCTGGAAAAGACATTTGGTATACTATGAAAATGTAAACTCATGAATTAGTTGTTTCTTTGTTCAGAACATGCCAGACATCAGAAACTTGTTGTTTCATACCTGAATTTTCAAGATGCCAACCACCTGAGTGGTTGATGAAGGAGTGATTGTAAACTTCCACTCTGACCTCCAACGACCATTCCTTAAAAATAAAAACAGCAGCTGTAAATAAGGCAGGGAAAATAATTTGAATCAATATTAAGTTTCAGATTTAAATTCAATGCTACAGTGTGAGAGTACTGGGGGATAGGTGCTGGACATTCACTTTTAATCACTGAAATATTCAAAAGAATCAAAAGGTTAAGTTCAGCTATAAGATATTTAATTTAATCTTCACCCTATGATAAAAAAGGACCTACAAAATAAATATCATTTCAGAATTTTAAAGCTAAGACTTGAAATATAATTCAAACTAAATCATATTATGCTATTTCTTGATTAAAAATTTTAACTTGCTTGTTCAACTGAATCACTTATGCTTTAATTATGAATAAAATGAGGGCACACACCTATAATTCCAGAGACCTAGAAGGTTGAGGTAGAAAGAACACAAATTTGGGGCAAAGCTGGGCTATTTAGAGAGTTTCTGTTTCAAAAATTTAATTTTTTTTTTAAAGCTGGGATGTAGCTCAGTGGCAGAGTGCCCCTGGGTTCAATTCCCAGTACTAAGGGAGAGAGAATAAAATAAATAAATGTTACAGTACCAGAGTTTTTCATACATATAAATTAGAGCAGTTTAACATCTCCTAAATTATACAAAGTACCAAATAATTTTTAAGAAGTGACTAGAAAATGTCATACACATTCATAGTAAGAAACAGAAAATGTAAACATGTATACTATCTCTAGCAGTGAATTTCATCTTATTTTTCTGATAGTCTTTTCATAGCAACTCTTTTTTCACCTTTATTTGCTCTTTGCACACACAAGACATTCTGATATGCAAATTAATACCTGTTAGCTTTTTTCTAAAATAGTCACAGTGTTAGTGGATTACCATACTGGATTTTGCTATAAAAATTATTTCTGGGCTCCTTTTAATATTTTTGCAGTTTACCCAATCATAATGTTTGTTGAATGACAGTACTCTCTTACCTAGAGTTAACACCTAACAGTCGAAAGTTTTATATATATATATATATATATATATATATATATTTTAAGTTGTTGATAGACATTTATTTATTCATATGTGGTGCTGAGAATTGAACCCAGTGCCTCACGCATGCCAGGCAAGTGCACTACCGCTGAGCCATAGCACCAGCCCCCACTCCAAAGTTTTATTATAACAATGTATATGTTCTACAAAATAAGAGAATTTTCTTATGTGTCTTGATTTTGAGCAGCACATTCAAGAACATTCAAAGCAGCTTGATAGAAAAAGACCCTAGGTCTGTTCACTTTGTTTCAAGATTCCAAAAGAAGTTATTCTTTTTATTTAGGTATCAATACCAAGCAACTAGTAAGTTCTAAACATATACATTACTAATTATAATGACAAGATACATACATCATTATTGATTATGAAAAGAAAGGGGAAAAAAAAGGAATTCCAGTCCACGTAATAATGGTAACAATTTGAGAACCAGTTCAAAACTCTTCCAGAGACACTGAGAGTGCCCCTTCAGCAATGGAGTAAGTGGCCAAGTCTTTAATATTTTGCACCTCTCTTACAAATATGCATTCTTTCAATAAACATTTATTAAGCCCTAATACCACTAAACACTTAGGAAATAGTAGAGAATAAGGAGAGAAGGTCTCTAGTGAAATCCAAGAAACACCCAAGACTAGTTTCTTCTAATTTTTATTTTACCTACATTTTAGGTAAAATAAAGTTTCTTTGTATCTAAATACCTAGATTCCATGAGATTAATGTGCCATGATATTTAGTACTTTGGAAAACCATAATTTACTTCTCCAAAAAGTGAAAATCACTTTTAACTTCAATGATACAATGCTCATAGTGGTGATTCAGGTAACATCAACAATATGGGGGGCTTGGAGTGGGGGTAAAATAGTGCAAATAAAATGCCAAGAGACATTTTCTTCACTTTGTATATGCAAAAACTCAAGACTTCGTTTCCCCTCTAATTAATAATTTATTACAACATCTTCAACAGATTTTATTAAAGTAAGACAATAACAAGAATTTTCCTTTAACAGTACTTCAATCTCAATAAGATTGATTTTATTATGTATTTCCTGACACAATGTATTAATAATGATTTTGCAAAGCCTTATGCTTTAGGATTCTGCTAGATTAATACTACATGTTTACAGAGCTAAAATAGAGAAACTAGATTTATATCAAGTCCATGAAAGTAATTTTGTATGCCAGTATCTTTAGGAAAGTGCATGTTGTCATTAAGGCATATGTTTACATACAGAAATGATATGGAAATAATTTTCCTTCTGTGATGCTGGATCTGCATTTCTCCAAATATTCTTGATTAATCTTGTAACCTTGCATTTATGTCTGACATAGTTAAGTACGGGGGCACCTTCGGGCCAAGGTCCAAACTAGTCCATTGAGGTTACTGACACTTACCCTCAACAGCACCACCAATGAACTTGGCTAATAAGTTACAGAATAATATACTTAAAAGGTAAACATTATGACTATTTACTCTTATAATTTCAGCATGTATTAATAAAAAAAAGGGAAAAAAGTAAAGACTTCATTCAATTCTGAACTTGTAAAGTCTTGGAGGAAAAACTCAATCCTGGAACAGGGAGTATATCAGAAATAAGTCTAATAATAAAAAAGGTCACCGACTTTTCAAATATCTGAGCTTAACAGGACAAGTAGTACTGTTAGGGGCTAGATTCTATAAGGAATAATTGAATTATTTGTATGCAAAATTACAAGGCATATTTTTGTAATTTTATTTCCCCACACTGGCCAACCAAACACAAAGCAATCCCAATAAAAACATCTGCTTCAGAGGCCCCAGATTCACAACAGAATGGTTCTTCACTTTATAACTGCTTGTCTCCTCCCCACATAAGTTTCATTCAGGAACACCCACTTCACAGAATGAGCATATGGGCCTGCCAATTGGGCTGCTTATACGCACACATGCTCCCTTAGGGTGCTGCCTGCTACTCTCCAAAAACACTATGCTCTCCCACATTCTTTTCACTGAATGTCAACAGATTTACTGCTACCTTTAATGATTAGGTCCTTCGTGGAGCCAGTATAGGCTGAAGTTTTATACCATGTATATACTGTTTTTAGTCAATCATATTCAAAAAGGTACAGCCCAGATCATTAAACCAAGAACTCCCAACAATATAATCAATACCAACATTTCTCCAATTACACAAAATTTTAACTTACCAAAAGTTTTTTGCTTGGAACTGATGGCTTTCTATGCATGCAATAATGGTTTGCTGTCCATCTATTTTTTTACCATACACCTTATGAGGAAAGAAAATAAGAACAAGAGAGAATTTAGGACCACAAAATGCTCAACTTTAAACATGCATAAAATATTTAAAATTGTAAAGCACTTTGGCAAAAACACACAAAAGGATATAAAGTAAGTCCTCATTCTAACATAGTAACTAGAAAAACAAGTTCTCAAAAATGCACACCAAATCAAATTATCAGTGGATCACAAATGAGCTCAAATTTATGGGGCAAAACTAAATGTACTATATTCATAAGTGTCCATTAGATCTATCATGTTTTCATTCCAAACACAGGGATCATAAGAAACTAGATAATACATTTCAACATATAGATACCAATATAGCTATTTCCACAAGTAAAAACTAGACCTAATTTGTGATTATCATTTTTGTTTACTTCACAATCTTAGGGGGTACCACTTCTTGAGTCATTTTTAAAAGTACCGAGATAAGGGTAAGATAAGGGTACTTACAGACAAGAAAGATCATTAAGAGAATGTCTGGGATGTATAATGCTATTATTTCACCTATGCTACTTTCAAAGTAATAATGTGTGTGTTTCAATTCCCCCAGTAAAAATGATGGCTCTCAAACTCAGCCACTCTCTTACTCTTGCTGAGATATTCTTCCAAAATAATTCTAATCAAGTTATGATTCAAAGAATTTTAAATATTATTTTAGTTATGTTGTTTTTCTTAAATAATCATTGACAGTAAATACTTAGGCAGATTATATGAATTCAGTACTAACCAGGAAACTTCTATGAGAGAAATGGGGTGCTACTGGTAATATTAAAAATTATGTTGGGAAAGCAGGTATGAAACACAGCATATGGTCCCTTTAGGTTGAAGAGGCAAACTGAGGCTAAGCCTACTCAGCTCTGTAAGTCATGTTTAGATGCCTAGACTCTATCTTAAATAAAATGGGAAATCTCTATAAAGGATTTCAAGCAGGGGGGTTTCATGATCTGATTTGCATTTAAAAAAAATCACTATAGCTATAGAGAAGATCACTGAAGCACAAACTGGGTGCTTAATAATAGCCTGTCTTGGTACAGTCTTATGAAAGTTCACAAGCAAACAAAAAAGCACTAATTTCTACACATTTCATCCTAAAAACATAAACAGGCTAAACCTATGAAAGAAGCACATCAAAAAGTAAGAAATTTGACTGTAATATACTTGAGGACACGATTCCATTTTCTTTCTTTCTTTTAAATTTTTTTAGTTGTATATGTACATAATACCTTTATTTATTTTTTTGTGGTGCTGAGGATTTAACCCAGTGCCTCACATGTGCTAGGCAAGCACTCTACCACTAAACCACAATCCCAGCCCCATGATTCCACTTTCAATTAATTTTATTTATTCAAAAATTCTGTAAATTAGTGAAAATAAATTTGACTTAATGTAAGTGAGTCATGAACATGAGATTAAAGAATCTCATGTTTAATCAATGTGTTAGAATTTCTATAGGGATTTGATTCGAGGTACAATGCATTTTCTATTTTTCGATATAATAATACAGTAGTTTTTTGGAAAAAATAGTAAAATTCCTAGGAATTGCTACTTCATCACATTTGCGTAAGATAAAATTTAAAAAGCTGCCCACGATGACTTACAGTGCAGACCCCATTTGGGTAATGTTCTTTTACATAAGCTCGCAGAGCAGTTTCTACTGAAGTTCTCCATGATTCAATTGCATTTTCTGCTTCGTAAGGTCTTGGATCAGTTGCTTCCTTTCTTAGGTGATCAAATTTGAAACAGATTCTGTTTTTTGGATCCAAAAACTTTCCATTTCCCAAGTCACCATGTTCTGTTATCAATACCTTCAATAAGGAAATAAATTTAGGAAAAAAGTATTTACTGATACACACTAGTATACATTTGCTTAAAATTTTCCCTTAAAAAACTATAAAACAATTTTACTCGAAGTGACTGGTTTCACACATGGTACAACTGTTAATACTTCAAATTAGTAAACTGTAAAAACAATGTCATTCAGAGTAGATCAGATTGTTCTTCCAACATAACATCTAGCAAAAATATGCATCCTCTAGTATACTGCTGGAATCAAGCTTTTCCTTTGAGAACTAGTTTATTATTTCTGATATCAGACTCCATTTCCTCAAAACTAAGGAACCAGTGATCACCTTCAATCAGGGAGGTTACAAGAAGGGTTGTAGTCCAGTGAAGAAGCTCTTCAGTACATTGTCCTATCCTGTTGTGGGGCCCACAGTCTCACCTGCTCTCATGTATATGCTTCTGCTTCTTATAAACTAATCACTGTGGTTATTTTTAATTAACTTTCAAATTTTTAAAAACATAACTTACCTATTTATGTACATTTAGATTATACATGCACAAATTTAATATTCTGTGTTTTAATTTTTGAAAATTTTCCTTCACTTACAACTTTCCCATTCTTTCACATTTTACCTATGTTAGGACTTCTTCATTCCTGATGCAAATCATGCTAACAGCACAGAATGCATCGTTCTAAAATTTTTCATGATCATGAAATCCTACATACATAAATATATACATGTTTACAAAAGCATACATACATGATTTTTGGTCATTATTTTATAAGAATGAAATAAAAATGTACACACACAAACACACTGCTCTGCATTTGGCTTTTTTAAAAAAAACATAAACATCTTATAGAAATCTTCCAAGTCTGTGATAACACTTCTCACCATTCTTTTTTTCTTTTTGTGGTGCTGGGGATCGAACCCAGGGCCTTACGCATGTGAGGCAAGCACAATGCCAAATGAGCTGTATCCCCAGCCCCTTACCATTCTTTTTAATGATTGTATAATATCCCAATGATGAGGACTTAACAATTTATTCAGCCAATTTCCCACTGATTACCATCATTTTATTTCTAGATATTCTATTTTCTTCTTTTTTTAAATTTTTAGTTGCTGATTGACCTTTATTTATTTACTCATATGTGGTGCTGAACCCAGTGCTTCACACATGCTAGGCAAGTGCTCTACCAACTGAGCCACGACCCTAGTCCAAGATATTCTATTTTCTTAAAGGAGAGAAAGGCCACATTAAAAAATTGTGAAACAAATATTGTTGTGCATATTTTTATGTGCTAATGTTTTTATTTCCACTGGATGTATTTTTTAATTTAAAACTGTGACCAACACATACTAAATGTATATATTTCCTGGGTACAGAGTGATATTTTCAACCGTGTGCAATGATTACATCAGGATAACTGGCATATCTATTACTTCAAGCATTTATCATTGCTATGTGTTGAGAACATTCAAAACCCATCCTCTTAGCTATTTTAATATATATTTAACTACTGTCAACCACAGTTATCTTACTATGCGCTAAGAATATTCTTCTATTGGACAGATTACCAGCAACGGTGGTGAGAAGAGCAGGTAAGGGGTTTATACATTTTTAATAGACATTATCACCATCAATAGGCATTATAGCTCTTTTAGTTGTCTAATAAGTATAATTTTAATTTCATTTTCTGAATGACGGCTGTAGATCTAAACACTGTTTTATCTTTGTGGGCCATGTGCTCTTCTGTAAATAAATATTCTTTAATACTTATCTGGTTTTCTTTTCTCTATATCAGTTTGTAAGAACTGCTTAATGTAGAACACAATTTTTCATATCTCTGGCTCCATTTAGAGTATGCTCTATATGTGTAATAAGAATTTTAATGCATCCTGCTGTCATTTATTTTAAAAAATCAATAAAAAAGAAAAAAACCATTGCTTAATGTATCTGTTTCAGTATACAATTTAAAAAAATTTATATGTTGCAAAATACCCATCTTTGAGTTTTTGAGTTTATAGTCTTATTTAACATGGTCTTCTTCCCTTATATTGCACATGCTGACTTTCAGATCTCCTAACATTTTCATCATTACACAATTTTTTAATCCATTTGAAATTTAACTTTGTATATTGTGTAAGACAGAGGTTCAACTTAACTTTGTTTCTGGCAGAAATCAGTTGTGCTGATATCTGTATAAAACTTTCATATATTCATGTATTAAATTCTGGTTCTCCATGCCACTTTATTGGCTTATTCATCCACTATGTATAAAAACACAGTGACTTGACTTTACACTGGTTTTAAAATATCTTATGCTACCTAGTAAGGCAATTCTCCAATTCTCCTTCATTGTCCTTACTGTTCTCTTGTACATTTTTCTTGATTATTTCAAGCATGTATTTTTTTTCATATAAAATTTTGGAAAATACTAATTAAAAAAAAAACTGATCAGTAGTCTAATGCAAATTGTACCATATTAATTTATTATTAATTTTTAAAAGTTTCTAAGAATGAAATGCCAATGTGCCTTTCTACTGTCCAGATATTAGTTTGTTTTCATGAAAACAACTACTATTTTCTTCACACTACTGTATGTTTCTTGTTAAGTTTATTTCTTAATGTAAAATTCATAACATTATTTTAAGTGAAATTAACTGTCCAATCCCATCTCCACTGTGTAGGTTTAGGTATTTACCTACTGCAACAGAGGACAGCTAATGTACTTTGTATGTAGTACTTACCTTAAATCCAATCATCTCATCAAGGTTTTTTTGGTTGAGGGTTATACTACTACAGACTCTGGGTACCCTTAAACATATCACCATAGAGATTTCTTTTCTAAGCTTTATAAGTTCTGATTCTCTTGTTTTATTTGGTATACCTTAATTTATGATAAATGATAACTGTAATAAGTAGGTATAATTAGTTAATTTTTAATTTTAAATTGTTTAATGTTTATAGTTTATAATATTTACTATTGGTTTCTGTTAAACAACTCTATTTTAACAGGTTTTATTCTATTTCTACTTTTACTTAGGGTTTTTTTTGTTTTGTTTTGGCGAAGATACCAGAGATTTAACTTGGGGCAATTAACAATACAGCCACACCCCCAGCCCTATTCTGTATTTTATTTAGAAACAGGGTCTCACTGAGTTGCCTAATACCTCACTTTTGCTGAGGCTGGCTTTGAACTCATGATCCTTCTGCCTCAGCCTCCTGAGTTGCTGGGATTACTTTTAATAAGAAATGGTTTCTTGGGCTGGGGATGTGGCTCAAGCAGTAACGTGCTCGTTTGGCATGTGCGGGGTGCTGGGTTCGATCCTCAGCACCAAATAAAAATAAAGTAAAGATGTTGTGTCCACTGAAAACTGAAAAAAAATTATATTAAAAAATTATCTCTCTCTTCTCTATCTTAAAAAAAAAAAAAAGAAATGGTTTCTGAGTTTTTCAAATCTTTTTCATTATCTACTGATACCAGATTTTTCTCTGTTAATACATAAGACCAAAACACTGCCTTCCATGGAACCATTCTCACATTCCTAAAAAAAGTATTTAGTTTTGCTATGTTATTCTTTTTGATATATTTCTAGATCCTACATATTCAAAGTTTTAAAATCTCGTCACATGTAAAATTAGTATACAATTAAACTTTTTATATTTTTTAAGTATTAAAATTATGCTATATTTATAAAAAGATTTTGGAAGTTTTCCAGCATTTAAAAAGAATGTACTCTCTATTCTGCAAATTTCCTTTTAGGGATTTATCTCAATAAAAAAAACATATGTCAATGTGACTAGTGGTTCAAAGATTCAAGGCAACAATATTTACAATAGTTAAAAAAAAAGAGGATAAAAAACCAAAACCTCCAGAGAATTTAGGCAATTGATATAATAAAGTAAATATGGAGTTATACATTTGTGTAATCACACATGTACATTTTTACACAAGCTTAAGTTTCTCTTCAGTTACAGGCATTCTCCATCTCACTTTCCCCCTGAAACTATGAGACTATGTATTATATAATGAATAATATCAAACACAAACTCTCACATAATTAGCCACTTAAGGGCTTTCTTTTATCTTCCTTCTTAACCACTTATCTTATATTCTATCATTTCCTTCCTCATATGGTTTTGTATAAATTGTATTTCGCATAGGCATGACATGATTCAACACTATAATCATCACTAAATTATTAGTAATTCTAAAAAAAAACTAGTGACCTTTTGTGGCTTTTCTTAACTTAATTCTAACTTGCATTTTCAAATAAAAACATTTAATAATTACTAAATGCTAAATTACTCACATGAAGAACTGTAGATTTCTAGAGCAACCAAATTATGACATAAAAATCTTATTAATACATATTCTAGATTTTGGATTAATAAAGGATTGATATTTTTTCTATAAAAAACAAGAAAGTAGATTTAAAACAATTATTTTCTAAAATCTTAAATGCATTACAACTAAGTATTTCTAAAAGGAACTGTCTGCTAATATTAGTCTCAAAAAAAAAAAAAACAGAAGTTAATTTTAAATTATTTTGTCAATAAGTGCCTATGATTAAAATGAATATTTTATTTTATCTTTAAGCATACACCACTTTATAATTCTCACATGTCACTGGAGTTGTTTAAACCAAACAAGGATTAGCCAGATTCCATGTTTATATTAAACATACCTGATCTTCATAACCTTCAATTTTTACTGGAGTAAACTGGTCCAAGTTATACTGTGCAAATGCACTAAAAAAGAAAAAGAGCCAATTATTTAAAATTACGTATCTAATGCTTCTTAAAATGACAGTTAAACAATTCACCTCTCAATAAAATTCTGCTACATGGCAAGATTAATACAATTATAATTCTCTATTATAAATATTAACTAACTAGAAATATATCATAGATACAGCTATTTTAAAAACTGCTATCCAGCTTCCAATGTTAGCAACATAAAATTATATCAGGGGGCTGGAGTTGTAGCTCAGTGGTAGAGTGCTTGTCTCGCACATGTGAGGCACTGGGTTAGATCCTCAGCACCACATAAAAATAAATGAATAAATAAATATATTATGTCCATCTACAACTAAAAAAATATTTTTAAAAATTACATCAGAAAGTATAACTGGCCTTTTCATTAAAAATCCTGAAAGTAAAGATTAGCTATCTATAAAATACATAGCTACTTATTCAAGTACTGTATATATTTAAAAAACCAGGAAACGAACTACAGATTGTGAAAATCAGCACCAAAGGGTTTTCAATTAAATAAGAGAGATAACAGATGAACATACCGGTAACACAAAGTAGAAAGTACCATAAGAGAATTACCAATAATGCTCTGTAAAATGGTGTGTGTAATTTTAACATTCTGTTAACACAAGAGTAAGAAGACAATTGGGACAATGTCACAGTGAATGTGATACTGACAAATGGGCTTGAAATAATTGGGTCTGTCCCATTTTGTAGATGTTGGAGGGATGGGTAAGAAAAGAGTATTTCAATTAGTGGGACCAGTATGAGCAAAATGCCTAGAAGCCAATCAGGTTCAACATCATAGGATTTTTAACACCACAGAAAACACCAACCTCAGAGCACTAGGCACAGAGCAGGCCTTCAGTGACATTTACTAAACTGAAGTGCCTTGAATGGATGATGGAATGATTATTTGGGAGGCAAAGCAGCATCACAGAAATTTTTTGAGAAAGAAAAACACAGAAGTTCTTCTGAAGATTAATCTGGCAGTAGTGTGTATGATGAATTGGGCAGTAGAGCAACTACAGCTGGAAAGAGCAGTTAGGTTTTCCCAGACGTCCATGTTAGAAGTGCAGAGGATGAGCAAGGAAATGGTGACCATCTGAATTCAACATTAAAGTCTCTATCTCTACTCTCATACAAAGAAAGAATAATACATTATCAGATAATTTTGTCATACATAGGAAAAACTTAATAGTATGAAAAATAATCCAAAAAATGATATAAAGATCATACTTATTTTGAGGGCTTGGGGATATAGCTCAGTTGGTAGAATGCTTGCCTAGCATGCACAAGTCTCTGGGTTCAATCCCCAGAATCTCCCTACCCCCGCCAAAAAAGATCATATTTATTCCATTAAATCTAAGATATTGAGAATTTTAAAATTTATGAATGCCTCTCAAAAGTTTTTTAGCCAATTATTCACTGTATTAGCTCTTAAGCCTCCCCTAGAAAGAACTGTTTAACTGAGCAAAGCACTACTGATAAGTTAACAAAGAGACTAGTAAATATAAAAATAGCAACCCAGAATTAAATTAGTAACTATCAAATACCTGATATTTCATGTCGAAAAAAGATGGGGGTAAATATATAAGTGCATGGAGAAGGAGGGAGAAGGAAGTTGTTCACCTCTTATTTTCTTAATTCTGTAAATCTGTAATTTTCCTAAGAATTGCCTCAACGTAGCCAAGCAATTACTAATTACTGCCCATAACATCAAATTCCATCCACCTCTAACTTGGGGGGAGTGGGTAAAGGAAAAAAAGGGAAACTAGTATTAGAAATAATGAATATGAAATAAGTAGAATTATATCTTACACGCATAAAGCAAATTAAATTATGACAATTATGCTACAATGCAAAATGTACTCACTAATCTAATAGAATTTCTGGGTTTTGTTCCAATCCTACCATTAGCTAAAATGGGCCCCATCATCTATAACAGCAATTATCATTATCTTAGACTAGATGACTTCCAAAGTCTCTCTGTTGAGAAAACTCCATGTACCCATTCATCATTCACTCAGTAGCCCCTACAACCATGCAAATATTTACTGAGCTCTTATTACTATGTGCTAAGCATTCTACTAGACATAGTGACAACAAAGGTCTCCCAGCTCTTCCTATAGTTTACATCCTTTGCTATTATTCATCAGACCACATCTGATACTTTCCCTCAGCTTAGCTACACCATTTTCCTTATCTAATATTAAAATCTTATTTTAAAACATCTTTAAATAAAACTTGAAAAATTTCTTTATCTCTATAAGCCTTTGATATGCCTCTATTATTATATTTTATTTAACTTGGACTGTTATTAGACATATCTGACTCTGGAAAAATCTCTGAAAGGCTTATTTATCTTATCATCACAGTGAAGTCTGGCATTCTTTTGTCTTTGAATAAAAGGCTATTTCAGGGTGTTTCAAAGTATTCTAGATTTGACAGTAGTAAGTCTAATTTTACTTTGAATCACAGAGAGTTTGTGCCCTTTAGTAAAGATGTCCTGTTAGAATCACTCTAAAGAATAACAGCCTTGTTTCCTTCCCTCACAAAAAGATAAAGAGAGGGAAAAGGAAAAAAAGATTAAAAGAGATGAAGTCCAAAGATGACGCCATTAGGATTAGAATTGCCCACTTCTTTGAATCATGCAAAAATTCAGTAAACATTTATGTGTTAGAGACTATTTTCAGTATTTATAGATGAATAAAATAAACTCCCAAACCTCATAGATATAGAAATCTACTAGGGTCAAACATATAATAAAATTAAATATACATAAAAATTAAGGCAATTACCATTTCAAAAATAATTTACCAAATTTTGCAAATGTCAAAATGTAGTAGCAAATGATTTATATAAGACCACTGGCCAAACATACCATAAATACAGAATTTTATATTATAGTTGAGTCTCTAAGTCCCTTTGTGATCAAAAATATTTCTCCTAGAGTCTAGTACATACATATTGCACATGTTTGAACTTGATGTACAAACACCAATGTCAGGGATTAGTGCTTAAAAATCACTTTTAAAACATCTTTTCTTTCTCCAAGTCACTTTAGTTATGTTACTATAATATGAAATACTTACTGGGCTGCTCCTTCCCTGAGAAGATTATCATTATTAAGCAGTAACCGAACATCTATAAAACAAACATTATGTTTTTTATATTATTATGTTTTGTTTGAAAACTATAAGGAATGCAGATAGTTTTAGTTATGTGTTAACACCCCCACCAATAGAAAGCAAGATCAAATATCACTGTAATGACCAAAAATATTCACAAAATACACACCGTAGTATTTTAACAAAATAAAACATTTTTCTTAGGAAATAGAAGAAGGAATTAAATAGAAATACATACAATTTTGTACTCTTTTAATAGTTGATACAGGAAGTTTGGAACGTATTATCAAAGAACTAAAGTAGTGATAAGCTACATCAGAAAAGTGGTGTGATAAGATCTGCAGAAAAGACAGGACTATGCCTCTTAACTTGACAACACAACAATCAGTTTCAAATAAATTTTCTCTATTAAAAAAAAAAGTGATTAAGTAACAGTTTGTGACCAGAGTCCAGATGCAGATATTTCTGTTCTTTTATAGCTAATGTTCAAGGAACAAATGAATAATTATATTTTCTTTGACTAGTAAGTCAAATCATTAGATTTCCCTTTAACTGGTTCTTAAGTCAGTCCTAATTTTAGACTCAACTATTATTACATAGACATTTGGCTTTTAATCATTAAAATATAAATTCAAAAATAATATTTTTATTAGGAAAATCCAAGCACTTCATAAAACATTAAAGAAAAATCATACGGTTTCACCAAAAACAAAAAGCCTTCTAGTCTAGCCTTGGTATATTTTCTTTCATTATTTTTCTCAAGTACTTGGCTCTTACATAGTTGCTATTTTAAAGTGCATAAAACAATGTATCTTAATTTTTTCATTAAATGAAAATACAAAGAAATAACATATTTCACATTAAGAAACTGGTTAAATAAAAGATGAACAGGCTATAGTTATACACATTGTAAAACTGGGCAGCCATTAAGATGCTGCATAAAAAATTTAAAATACAGACATTTACAATTATGTATATTTTTATCCCAAAAAGCAAACTGAGAAGTTCTATTCAATATGATTTTATGTTCAATATTTTAAACATAATACTTTACAACAGTGATATCTCATGATAGTTATGTCTTTTCTAGTTTTAGTGGGAAAATAATTTAAAAGTAGAAATCTATTCAATCCAGTTAGTTGTACTTTGAAAAAAAAAAAAAAAAAAAGAGCATGTTTTTAATGAGGAGAGTATAGAAGAAAGGAAAACCTAACAAGAATTAAAATAAAATAAAATTTTACTCTTAAGGAAGGAATTAGGCTATAATTCTAAGCCAGGCTACCCATTAGAACCACAGGGTAGTGGGTAGAGTCTTTAAAAAAATAGTCAAAATAAATAATAAAATAAAGATTTTGGAGCCCAAGCCCAGACCTACCAATCAGTTTTTAAGAATGAAAGAAGACCAGAAATCTATCTTTCTATTATTCTAACGTAACAAGCCTAAGGAAAAAGCATTTTGGAACTGAACTGATATTTATTACTTCATAATTCTAAAATTGTTTGCTTCTCTTGGAATCATTCTGATTCCACATTTTCAATGAAAATAAACAAATTGATACAAGACTTCTCCTTTAAAGTTAATTTCTTTTTAACTTTAAAATATCCCCTAAGTTAAAATTTATTAGATAATTCTATATCTTACTTCTACTTCACAGCTCACTCTCCACTCTAGACCTATTTAATGCCTCATCCTAAATGCCTAAATTTATGGGAACTCAACACAGACATATCAATTCAATGTCAATTTCAAATGAGGCTTAGAAAAGTAATTCTCAGAACTCATAAGTTCTTTTAGGACCTTCCTGATTAAAAAATATGTAGGGTCTTTAATTCAAGATAAGAACAGTATTTGACAAATCTTTCTTAAAATTATAATTTATTCTTGACTCTGAACTATAGGGGAGTTTGTGAGCTACTGACTTCAGTACAGTTTCACCATTATCTACTGAAGTCTCTCCTCTGCTTAGGTTCAAATGTGGCCTATAACTTTAACTCAGGAGCAGACTGTTTAAAAATGTAGCTCAAAAGCCATGTGTAAATTCACCTTTAAGACATGGTGAAAAGGCCAAAATATATATAAAGTGTATGTAGAAAGCATTTATATAAAGTAGGAATAATAGCATATTTATAATACTTGCTGCAACTTTCTCTTTTAACTGCGTAAGTAAAGTTTTGTGGGCTGGGGATGTGCCTCAGTGGTTCAGCATTTGCCAAGCCCACACAAAGCCTGGATTTGATCCCTAGCACCGCAAAAAAAAAAAAAGAAAAAGTTTTGCAAGGAGCTCTCTGTAGGCCATTATTCTGGTGATTCTTACAATCTTGTCATTCTTACTGCTAAAGAGCAGCTGCTATCAAAGTCTGTATAGCAACCAGAAGATTATCTAGACTTTTAAACTTGTGATCCATAGGTAAATAATTATGAAAATGTTTGCTAATGAAGTCTAAAGAAAGGGATACTGTGAAATGATTTATAATATACAATTAAAATAACAAAACTTTTGACTTGTGCTACCATCTTCTATGCATGATGAAAATGGCTCCCCACCCCCTTTTTACTGGCTGTTTGTATTGCTCTAATAGGTTTTTCTCAAAAAGAAATACAAAACTGTACTCCATAATTTAAAAAAAAAATTTAAAATGAAAAATTCTATTGTCTTTCTTCCTTAAATGATCTATTCAAAGAACATTTATTGTGTGTCTTTATAGTTTTACTTAAAAACAATTTACCAAAAAAGATGTTCCTTTCCCAGAATAAGGTTATATTCTACTCAGTAACTAGTATAAAGTTTATTTTATCCTTTAAAAAGGGTTAATATGTTCAAACAAAATTATCACATATATCATATGTACATTATATCTAGCCATTAAAAAATTCAGATTAACAAAACTTCATTGTAAATCAGAAAACAGACTTTTCTACACTATCTTTAGCTTATTTTGGTGATTATGCTTAAAAAAAGATAGAAAAACAGCGCTTTTTTTATATATCAAGACTTAATGTTACAAGTTAAACACTCACCATTAAAAACTTCATTAAATTCTCCAGGAGGGGCATGAATGATGAATTTTGCTGCTATACGTACCTAAAATAAAAGTGAAGATATAAATATACCATAGCACACATCTCTGCTGAAATGACCCAAAATCATACAAAATTATACAACTTTAAAGTTTTACTGAAAATGATAAGAAGATTTTCACAGTGATACTTCTCCACCCAAACACTTTAAAAGTAATTTCCTATTACTGTTTTAATTATCTAATATACAACCACAACATAGGCTGAATGTAGATAAAATAATTCAGTGAAGTTAAGGATTAAAAGATGCCAACAGATAAACATTTTCTTACAGTTGATTTTATTTCTTTTTAAACTAAAGTGAAAAAAAAAAAACAAGAAAATCTTTATGTGTAAAGAAATGCGCATTATGTATGCTAAAGAAATCTAACATACCTATGGATCTATAAAATCACAAATTCATGAAAATATGGAGAGAAATCAGGGAAGAAGGTTTAACAAAAAGTTTAATATGAGACCTGACAAGTTCTCAGGAAATTCTAGTTCAAAGATAAATAAGAAAAAATTTCAACAGGTGTACTGACAGGCCTATTTTAAAAGAATAAAGCCAATTTTGACAAAGAGTTTAAAACTTAACGAAAATGCTTCTGAGATGTTAAAGGACATGCCAACATTACCGTTTAGTGAAGGAGCTTATTATATAAAGACTGTGAAGGAGTAAAATCAAGGCAACTAGAATAGCCAAAACAATTTTGAAAAAGAACAAAACTGAGAACCATAATACAAGCATCAAGATAGTTTGGGTTTAATGAAAGGAGAGACAATTAACAGAAAAGAATTCAAAGTCCAAAAATATGTACATCTATATGCAGTGAAATGATTGCTGATAAAGGTGGAAAAGCAATTTACTGGAGGAAGGACATATTTTCAACAAATGATATTGGGATAATTAGATATTCGTGAGCAGAAGAAAAAACCTCAACCTAAACTTCACATTTTATACAAAAATTAACTTTAAGTGGATCATAGTTTTAAATGTAAAACAGAATTAAAATAAATGAAAAAAAATACAACCTGAAAAAATCTTAGTGATCTAATAATCTTAGTAAAAAAATTTTAGACATAATGCCCAAATTGTGGTTTACTAAAAAAACTGATAAGCAAGAATTCACTAAAATTAAAAACTTTTGCTCTGTCAAGGACTTGCACTATTGAAAGAATGAAAAAACAAGCTGCAAATTGAAAAAAAAGTATAGGTACAGCATTCTTAATCTGAAAATCTGAAAAAATTTTGTATTTTCTATAAAATAGTTATTTTATACATATATATGTATAATAATATAAATGTTATATAAAATGGTAATCCATCATGGATAATTACTACATGATACTACATGATGATTACTACATAATCAAATGGGGTTTATCCCAGGAAATTAAGGGTAATCTTGCAACTTAAAATATATTTTATATAAACTATATATGATATTTCTTACAAAGGTAAGCACATACCATAAGACACAATGATCAATCCCACTCCAAGTATTGTTGCAAGTCATGGGCTGTGTGTGTGAGCTGGGCACATTTGAGCATATGAGGGGACTGGTCTGGCATTACATGCTTTGGGGGCTGTGCGACACATGTGTGCCTTTCCTCTTGCTCTGCCTGTTATCCCACACAGCACCTGAGATGGATGTGGCTTTCCAAATGTTAATCAACCTGCTGACCATAAGACATCACCAAGCAAGACTCCACCCTCCAAAACCCAATCCCTTGCCTTATTTGGGTGGGAAATTCTATGAATGGCTTCTCTCCAATAGGGGGGTTTCAGGTGTGCTCTCTCTCTCTCTTGCCTCTTGTCTCCCTTACTCCCCTTTCCTTCTAGCATGGGAGCTGAAACCTGAGGTCTCAGAGCTATCCCTGAACCCCCAAAAAGGTATTTCTCTGTTTGTGTGGTTTTTAGTTGCCAGCCCGGAAGCTGGCGACAAAGTATCTTCCCTACAGAATTAAAAGCTCACATTCATGCAAAAATTTACTCATAATTGCTCAAAACTAGAAACATCTTATAATCCAAATATCCATAAAATGGGTAAATGTACCAATTTACTGGTACATCTACACAACAGAATACTACTTAATAATAACAGGGAACTATTAATACTTGCAACAACTGGAATGAATCTCACAAGCATTGTGCTGAGTGAAATAAACCAATCTCAAAAGGTTATGTAGTCATAGCATAGGATTCCATTTTTATAATAATTTCAAATAAACAATATTACAGATACTTCTCAACTTACAATGGGGGTATGCCTTACAATGGGGGTATCATTTTAGATAGCACTTTTTGTGGAATAGCATAGACCACAAGTGATAATAAAGTATTTTGGAAATAAAAGATATATTCAAAGTAATATCATAAATATTAGTAAACCATATGAGCACTAAGAAAAAAATAATTTCTGCCTATCAGATGTCTGAGGTTACACTAAAGTATTACAAAAGTTATTACTCAAACTTTTGGGGGGTGATTTTTCTTACTAAATTTTAAAACAACAACAAAAAAGAGCATTCTACAATTCATGCAATAAATCAGTGATAGTAAAAGTAACCTATAGAATAAAATAAGAATCTGTGAGTCAATACTGACCTAATAAAATAAATGAGCAAATAGGGGAAATAGAAGGCTCTTCATTACAACAGAATGCCAATTAACAATTGTAGAAGGAATGTATGAATAAGAAAATCACTTTGAGTAACCAACCACCTTAGTAATTCTGGTAGGCCAAAATCAATGGATGCCAAATTTGTAGGCAAAATTATAAAACTACAACAGGATATTTACATGGTTTGTAAGCATCTTTCAATGTGTTAACTACAAAGGAATAAATACTAATTTTATATTGAGGTGTACTGCAACCACACCTTTACAAAGTAATGAAAGGTATCAATAGTAATAAGAAAATCAGACATTATTTGCTTTCTGAGAGATACACAGAGAACACATCAATTCTGTGAAACTCCTGCAGAAAATTCATAGACTGAATCTAATCAGGAAACATCAAACAAATCAAAATGAGGGGCAGTCTACAAAATAACTAGTCTGAACTCTTCAAAAGAGTTAAGGTCACAAAAGACAAACAATGCTGAAAAACTGCTCCAGATTAAAGACGAGAGACAATACACAAAATTCAATTAGATTCTGGTTTGAGTTCTATATCAAAAGAGGAGGAGGAGAGGGGAAAAAAAATGAAAGGAAGAAAAAGAAAACATTACTAATTATAGTGATAATAGGATCTGTAGATTTATATAATAGTATTGTCTAAATGTTTAAATTCTCAAAAGTTTAATAACTGTCCTGTAGTTATATAAAATAATGCCCTAAACAATAAAGTATTTAGAGATTAGGGAAAACATTTTTTCTTCAGAAGCTGTGTAGGTTTTCTCCTTAAATTTTTCTAACTTTAGGGCTGGGGTTGTGGCTCAAGTGGTAGAGTGCTAGCCTAGCACATGTGAGGCACTGGGTTCGATCCTCAGTGCCATATTAAAATAAAAGAAAGATATTGTATCCACCTAAAACTAAAAAGTAAATATTTTTTAAAACTTTTTTTTTCTAACTTTAAACACGTGGACAAATAAAACACTCTAGTACTAATTTGTTAAAATAACCTGTTCTCCCCCATTTGATTAAAAAAAAAATCTCATATATTCAGCACTATTTTCAAAACGTGTTACTTTTTTTTCAGTCAGGAATATGAAAAGCACATTACTTTTTTTTTTTTTTTGATGGTGCTAGGGATTGAACCCAAGGCCTTGTGCATGCTAGGCAAAAACTATTACCAACTGAACTATACCCCCAGCCCTTACTACAGTTTAATAAATTTCGAAAAATCTTTCTGAAAACCATCTAAAGAATTTAATGGTCATCATTCAGGTAGCAAATCTAGAATGTTTCTTCCTCAAGTAAATTCTATTTCAATTATATGAGCAGAATAGACACTGAAGAAGAGATCTAGAGCTGGGCGTGGTGGCACACACCTGCAATCCCAGCAGCTCGGGAGGCTGAGACAGGAGGATCATGAATTCAAAGCCAGCCTCAGCAATGGCGACGCACTAAGCAACTAAGTGAGACCCTGTCTCTAAATAACAAACTAGGGCTGGGGATGTGGCTCAATGGTTCAGTAGCCCCAGGTTCAATCCTCGTTACCAAAAAGAAAAAAAAAAAAAAAAAAGAGAGAGAGAAAGAGACAGACAGACACTATCACAGTATTTAGTAGAGGTCTTGATGAACACTAAGAAAATATCAATGTAAGTAATGTGAAAGCAAGTTAATATTCTATTTCTCTTTTCCAAAACTTATTTAAAAACTTTCATCAGTTACCTCAGTAAGTAAGGAATAATTCATATTTATGCACAAAAATTCTAGTAGGGTTATTTAGGCACTGCTGTAATTCTCAATGAGCCATTGTCTCTTTAAAACCAAGTCAAGCAAATTTGGATAACAGGATTCTAATTATCTGAGTTCTGGTAAATCAAAATATGATCCTATCACTTTTGTTTAAAAACTATTTCAATCAATTTAAGATTTTGGAGACTTAGAAACAAATTATTTTCATATATAGAGTATATAATAATGACTTTGTGTATTCACTTTACTGAGACAAATGGGTGATTTTTTTCATATTTCATTTTTGTTTAATTTCCTTTTTAAAAAATTGGCTAACTTTCCAGCCCTTTTGCTTCCAGATTCCTCAAAGTTTAGCACTGATTCAGTCTGGGAAGAAAAAGAAAAACAGAGAGTGAGAACCCAGTGTCACATCTCAGGGCTTAGCCTGATGCCTTGCAAATAGCAAAGTCTCAAAACACAATCTCCCTTGGAGACAGGTAACGTATTGCTTCTGTCCCATGCTCAGCAGTTAGTAATTATGACCATGTGTTGTAAAAAAAACAGTATTTCAATGTAATGAACATTTTCAGAGTTATCACTACTGGAATTCTGTGTGCACACTATTCATTTTCAAATAACCTATATTCAAAAGTGCAAAACCTTATACTAATATAAAGCAAGCATTATGGCATAATGGTTTAGAGTACCATCCCTGGAGTCAGATTGACCAGGATGGGTTTCCACCTCTACTACTCATTAGCTATGTGACCTTGCATTAATAAATAATATTAGCTACTATTATTGGCAGTAAAAGGAGACAGTAAATTCACTTGCATGTTAGCTTCTTTGTGCCCTACAGTGACACAAGTGTGGCTTATGTCTATGCTTTTACGAAGTCTGCAGGGCATTCACTTTCCATATACCAATATCCCTTCCCCTTCCATTTGACCTGCTCATCTCAAACACTGGTGATAGCTACACAGGAGAAAAAGCTGAACTCCTAGTTACATGGTAACTATGTGCCACTAAAATTTGGATTTTTATCTAAGTCAAAGCAAATGACCTCTAGCCAAATATTATTTTTTTTAAACTTCATAAACCTCAATTTTATGGAATGAACCAAGGGTCTCTCAATTTTTAAAAAGGTAAACTAAGGGAAATAAAATGTGTCATTATTTCTTAATTTTTTAAAAAACCCTTGGCTCTGTTAGATTAAAATATTGCCTACAGGGGCTGGGGATGTGGCTCAAGTGGTAGCGCACTTGCCTGGCATGCGTGCGGCCAGGGTTCGATCCTCAGCACCACATACAAACAAAGATGTCGTGTCCGCTGAAAACTAAAAAATAAATATTAAAATCCTCTCTCTTTAAAAAAAATATTGCCTACAAGTATTCTTTGACACAGCTATTATTATTATTAATTTATGGAAGTGGAAACAGTGATCCAGAATTGGGATTTAAATGAAGTCTTCAGATAAAGTCCAGGGATTTTTACATAGCTGCCTCTCAACACAGAACAGTATTCTTATGATCTGTCAAAAGACAGGCTGGGGACAAAAGAAATCTTTGGATAATCTTACTTGCTTCCATTGCTTATATTACCACCACAGGATAGCTCTCAAATCCTATTGCAGTCTCCCAAAACCAAGATCCGTTTTCCTAACTATAATTATCTATTACAAATCTTCATTTAATTGCTTCAAAGATATTTTGGACTGTTAACCCAAATCTAGTCTTTTCTGTTCTTGAAATTATTGGCACCGCCTTAAAAAAAAATTACTGCACATTTCCCCCTCTCTTCCACAGTCACACAATGAATGTTTCTTGCTCAAATATAACCCCCTTTTCTCACTCTATTCCATTCACATTCAGGTACTGTTGTTAGACGCTTGATATACTCCTTACAAAGATGCCCTTCAACGAGTCTCACCCCTCTCCAAAATTTACTTTCCACTTTCCCCACAGACTGATATTTTTAAATGCAAGGTCCAATGTTCCTTCCCTGCTTAAAAATCACCCAATGGTTCCCCACTGCAGCAAAATGATGCCCTTTGTATGACATACAAGGCTCTTCCAAAGCTGTAAAATCTGTTAACAGCACAAGCTCTTAAGTAAGACTACATGGGTTCAGACTACAGCTGTTCCACTCCTTACAACCTGTATACCCTAAGCAAACAAAACTATTTCCTGTCTTACAGAAAGTGAGATAACATTCTTGGACAAGGGCTTAGCACAGAGTAAGCACTTGAACAATAACTTATTGCCCTTATTCTTTCTGTCATTTTCTAGCTCCTTCAATATATCCACTCTTTCCCACATACACACAGTACGAGAACCTTACCACTCCAGTCAGTTTCTCAAACAAGGGCTCTTGTTTTTCACACCTCCATACCACTTCATGTATATGATCTGGCCACCTTTTATGTACTGTGATAAAATTGCACACAGCAGTAGAATATCTTAACCTTTGCAAATTATCAGAAGAAATGGTCATAAAGAAAAGGAAACTCTCATAATATTAAAAATATCCTGATAAATCATTCATTATTGTAGTATTAGTGATACTTTCGATAAGAGTATTACTGAGATGTATGGTCTAAGGCCTAAAATTAAGGTCCTCTATATGTCTTGAATAGTAAGTTCCCCTCTTTGCTCTGCTTCCACAGATAAGGTCTCTGAGCCAAACAAGCTGCTTATCACAAGGAACAGACACAGTTCTTGCTTATGCCTCAGGAGTAGGCTTCTGCCAGTCCAGTGAATTACTCAAACCAATCAAAACATCCCTCAGGAACCAGGGGTCACCCCACCTTCTTGCTACTACAAAGCGTACCTCCCACAGTCCATTTTTTCACTCTTCCCAAGTGCAACACCTATGTGGCCCAGCATAGTGCTGTGTCCCCTTTCACTAAGCTTTCAAGTATATGTTATTAATAAACTGCTGTCAATCTCTTTAGCAGGAAATGGAATTCTCATCAAAGTGGCTATAATTATAGAAAGCTGACCAAAAAATATATATTTATTTATTTTTTAATTTTAAAATCTTGAGCAACTGAAGAAAGAGGAGATGAAAGTACAAAAAGCAGACAACACAGCTGGGAGAATTAGCACCTGACTGTAATTCCAACAACTCTGGAGGCTGAAGCAGGAAGATTGCAAGTTTGAGACGGGCCTTAGCTACTTAGTGAGACCTTGTCTCAAAATAAAAAAAATCAAAAGGGAATAGTTCAGTGGTAAAGCACAGATGGGTTTAATCCCCAGTACCAAAAAAAAAAAAAAAAAAAAAAGACAACATGTGCACAGGACCACATGCATATATACCACAAACAAAAGCCATCAGAAACCATGAAATTTGGAGGCAAACAGTCGTGTACTATCCATTAGTTCAAAGGTATACTATATGGGAAATATGTATACTAAAAATGAATGTTTATCTTAAATTCAAATGAGTCAGACATTGTATTTTATCTCAGATCACTACCTACAAGCTCTGTAATGTCTACATGTTGAACATCATGACACATGACACATCTCCTCTGTGATCAAAGAGATATTAGGGTAGGAATTTCCCAAATAAGGATGTCTGTCAGAGTCACCAGAAAAGCTTTAGGAAAAAAAAAACACATTCCCAAGCTCCATTCCAAACCTACCAAATCAATCTCCCAAACTAGGACCTAAAAATCTATACTTTGAATCTAGGTGATTCTGATAGGAAACCAGATACTGCACTCATGCCCTATAGGGGATTACATATGGAAAATTTGAGGTTTGGTCTTACAACAGAGAAAGAAATCACAGGTTTCACTTGATTCTTAAGGAATGTTCACTAAAAGGAGTCACTACCTTACAAACTGGTAGTAAAGTTAAAAGAGCTATTACTCGCTTTTCTACTTTCTATACTGAGACTTATTTGAAGTTGTTTCCCACAACTCTCTAAAAATTGTTTATGCCTTGTTGAGAGTTACAAGTAAACTAAGAACAGAAAAAAATTTTTTTGAACTTTATGCTATTTAAATAGGTTATGACCAAGTGATTGCTACTGAATGTATGTGTTATAAACTAATCTATTTTAATGAGTAAACTGAAGAGTGGTAATGTGTCTTAGTAATTTTTTCTTAACAAATTTTCTTTTATAATTCTCATTTTGAATGGTAATGAAAAATAGAGCCCAAGGACTTAACCTAAATATAGGCCATCTATTTAACTCAAAATCAATTCTTCTTTAAAGATGTTTCATCATTTATTTAAAACATTTAGAAACCCATGAACCCAAAGTAGGCTGAAATGAGAAAGAAAAGGTTATATAAACTGTTCTTTTCTTCAATTTTTTCTCTCCTTTGAATCATTTACCTCAGGGAGGAAATACCCCTAAATTTTCAGTCTTAAAAAAAAAAAAAAAAAAAAATCCTGGGCTGGGATTGTGGCTCAGTGGCAGAGCACTTGCCTTGCATGTTGGAGACATTGGGTTCAATCCTCAGCACCAAATAAAAACAAATAAATAAAATAATGGTATTATGTCCATCTACAATTAAAAATTTATTTTAAGAAAAATCCTTAAAATAAAATAGGAAAAACTGTTCTTTCTCTTTTGTTTCCCTACCTAATTTTTTCAAGAATAATTTGTACTTCGGTCAACATTTATTGAGCACCTATTACAATAAGACTTAACCCCACATTGCATGTTCAAATATTCAAGTCATCTGGGAAGTATTTTTGTTGTAGTTTACAAAAAAATACACTTATGGCCTCACCCATGAGTGGAGCCTGTGTGTCTATGTTCGTAGATAAAGTCTCCAGTTGATTTTACTTGCAGCCAGAATTGAAAACATCTAATCTTACATATGCTAGGAACTCTAATGGAATTACAGAGATGACTAAGACACAGGGCCTGGCTCTGAACACAGGAAATAAGAACACCAGAAAAATCTATTCTAATTGCTAAATGGTCAAACAAAGGTAGGTACAAACTGCTAAGGGAGCTGAGACAGGTCAGGATACAAAAGAAGACCTGGGAAGTCTTTGGGTCTGGGTACTTAAGGATAGGTAGTTTACAATGCAGACAAGAATGACAGGTCACTTCTGAAAGAGGGAAAACAAACATACTTTTCATTTTCAGACCCTGGTAATCTGCTTTTCTCCCTCCTTACTCCAAAGCCTGGTAAAACTGTTCTCTTGAATGCCACTGATGCCCCTCAGTCCACTACTTACAGAATATGCCTTATCTACACCAGTTTTCCCATCCATAAAGTGGAAAATACAAGGTTATTGTGACAATCGAGAGCTAAAGTTCCTGGCATGTAGTGGATAAAATTTGTTTCCTGTCACTTTCTCTTAATTCCAAAGGTGTTTTTCAACCTCATAGTCCTTCTGGGCACTGCTCTTTCTCAAAAGCATCTTTGCAAACTCTGACTCTGTTCTGAGTGTGCAACATTTCTACTCAAGGGTCGCTCTTACCCTTTTTGTCTCTCTTCTCCGCTGACCCCTCAAAGTCAAGTCATGATGAATTTTTCTACCCAAAAGTCTGAAACTGAAATGCTCAAAAATGTGAATTCCGACATGATGCCACAGTGGAAAATTCCACACCATGAAATTCTGTTCCAAGCACAAAATTTAAAAATATGACCTTCTGGTTATATGTACACGGTATATATAAAACACACATAAATTTCATGTTTAGACTTGGGTTCCATCCCCAAGATATCTACATACAAGTATACCAAAATCAAAAAATCTGAAATCTGGATCACTTGTGATCCTAGGTATTTCTAATAAGGGACATCCAACCTGTATTTGGTAAATGAATGAATGTAAAGGTAAACGGTTATCCCAAGTTATTTCCATTGATTTTTTTTCAAGAGAAACACTGAACATTTTAAAATGTGATAGAAAAGTTCTCAGCCAAAAAAAAAAAAAAATAATAAATAAATAAATAAAATGATGTTAGAAAGAGAGAAAAAAAAAAAAAAAGAAAAGTTCTCAGCCATTAGAGTCATAGTTGAACATAAATAAGTGTCTACGAGAAAGAATGTAAAGATTGTATATCTAACATTCAAAATAAAATCTATGAAATTCTTTTTTGAACCAAATCTATGAATGTTGTTTTTATTGGTCCTCCCACCACCCCAGTACCAAAGACTAAAACTAGGGCTTCCTGTTTGCTAGGCAAACACTCTACCACTGAGCTATATCTCTGCTCCTTTTTAGTTTTGAGACAGGGTCTCTCTACATTGCTCAGGCTAATCTTGAAGTTGTGATCCTCCTGCTTCAGCCTCCCAAGTAGTTAGGATTATGCATATGTACCACCATGCCAGGCTCTATGGTATTTTTGGAACCTGTTGGAAGAGTAGTCTTTACAAAACAAAGATCTATTTTCTTCAATATACATAAATCTCCTGCAATAAATTATCACTTCCGGGGATTGATTAGGCTTTTGGGACAGAGTATAAAATCCAGGTCAGGTTTTGCTATTGGGCTTTTCAATCATTTTTGGTACTCTGCTCCAAGCATTTTTATATCTGCATTATTACACTAAAATGCGATATTCTATCTATGGAGTTACCTTTATTCTATGTAAAAATGGTTCCCAAATGCACTGAAATGTACTATAAATCTGCCTTAATGTGCCAAATCTGAAAAATTCACTAATGTTATGGCTGTCACCAAGTTCCTATCTACAGTAGGTATTTGTGAAATAACAATTCTTCTACTGAAAGAAATTAGGAATGAATACATCCTAAATTAATAGTTTACTGGTTGAGTTTACCCCTTGGTTAATAGGAATACTACTAATTTTATATTAATTATGATGAAATATAAAGGCAGCCTATATTGTTTTAACACATCAAGTTATATTGATATAACTGAAGAAAGTTGTATTTGTATAGTGAAGGAAAAGTATATCAACTGCCTAAAAAGAATATTTACCATTTGAACCCTGGCCAATATCACCTGTACCTCAAAGAGCACCAGGAACTTCATTTTAAATCTTTAAATTCTATAACAATATGTAAGAATGAAAAATTTAGGCACAATAGATTTTTCCTTTGAAAACCTGACATTATATGCATTACTACTTTTTTTTTCATAAAATTTACCATCCTCTCTCTTCTTCTTCTTGGTAATGGGTTATTGAACTCAGTGCTTTACCAATGAGCTACATCCTCAGCCCCTGCTCTTTTTTTTTTTTTTTTTTTAATTTTGAGACAGAGTCTTGCTAAATTACTTAGGGTCTCACTAAGTTGCTGAAGCTGGCTTTGAACTTGCAATCCTCCTGCCCCAGCCTCCAGAGATGGTGGTATTACAGGCATATGCCACCACACTTAGCTCCATTGCCTCTCTCTCCCCCTCTTTTTTTGGGGGGTGGGAGGTACCAGGGATTGAACTCAGGGGCACTGGACCACTGAGCCACATCCACAGCCCTCGTTTGTATTTTATTTAGAGACAGGGTCTCACTGAGTTGCTTAGTGCCTCACTTTTGCTGAGACTGGCTTGGAACTCATGATCATCTTGCCTCAGACTCCCAAGCAGCTGGGATTACAGACAGGCCTGCGTCACTGCAGCATTTTCTCTTAATTCTGCGAATCCATGGTTTCTATGTTCATTTACTCATTGAACTGTTCTACTTTATCACATGCTGAATAATGATAGATGCTAAAAAAATGACATTATTTCTGTACTTAGGGATTCCAAGAGAAAAGGGGAAAAAAGAACTATTAAGCAAAACTGTATTTAATATTAATGATGTGTTATAGAGTTCAGAAGAGAGATTAAATAGGCCATGTGATCTGAGCTAAATCTTGAGGGTTGAGTAAAATGTTCATCTTTCCAAAAAAAGGAGACAGACCTGAGAGCAGTACCAATACTCCAAAAGGGATGAGAAGCCAGGATCAGAGAAAAACATCTACCACTTATCAGTGTGCTGCCAATATGCCAGGCACTACTGATAATCAGTTAAATGGAGAAGGCATTTACTATTATAATGTCCTCGAATTTCAGAGGAGACTGAGGCTGACATAATTCATTCAAGCTGCTACAAGTGGACCAGTATTTAGATGTCTGAATGTATTGAAAATGTCAGAACAATTGAGATTAGAATGGAATACAAAGCCATTAATACTATTTAAAGAGTTGGGCTTCCCGGTAAAGGAATGGAGGATCTATTCACTAAAAATTTGAGAGTAGAGAACCAATATATTAAAGTACAGATTAGATATAGGTAGCTGAGGGGTTTAGTCTAGAAACTGCAATTAAAAACCTAACAATAACAAATATAACAGAAAGGAAACAAAAGTTGTGACACATTTCTAACCCCTCTTTTGTTCCTTTATTTTCCTTCCTTTACTGTTGTCATATTGTCACATAACAGGTACAATCAATTTCCATTCTGTATGCACAATGAAGTATTGTCACCAAATAATCTGGTCAACTGATAGGTAGTAAACCAAATATTAACACAAATGAATTAACTTTCCAAGCAAGAAATAATTTGTATAAGGCATTTTTTTTTTTTACAACGAAGTGGCAAAATACAGATTATAAAGTACAGGAAAAACAAAAAGTTAAAACAAAGCTGAAGTTTAAAGTCCTAGATGAATGCAACAATAGAAATAAAGAGAAAAATGAGCAGGAGAAGATAGATTTCTGCTTTCCTTTGAGTAGAGGAAAAATGAAGGAAGATTATAAATTTACTTTGAGGTAGCTCCATTTGAAAATATCTAGTTAACCATCTCCTATAAACACGTCAGCAGATTAAAATGTCAGTGCTCAGGAGAAGACTTAGAGCTAGAGCTAAGTACCTGAGACACATTTCCAAAGGCATAATAGTTGAATCTATAGGAGTGGGTTATTTGGGGGATAAGGGATGGGGAAAGGAAGAAGAAGAAAAAAGGAAGAGCTTTTCCCATCAATGACTATCTTCCTTCTGGAAAGTTTGGTAATGGTTCTTTTCTTTCTTTCTTTCTTTTTTATTTTTTGTAGTTGTAGATGGACAGAATGCCTTTATTTTATTTGTTAATTGTTATGTTGTGCTGAGGGTCGAACCCAGTGCCTCACATGTATTAGGCAAGCGCTTTGCCACTGATAGCCCTAGCCTGATAATGGTTCTTTTCATTTGAGTGTTACACCAAAATTTCATGTTATTTCCAATTCACAAAAATGCTTTAGCATACCATATGGCTGACCCAGGAATGGAAAACGTGAATTGCTTTTCGCCTCGAGTTTCCATTACAATGTAAAATAAATCTGTGGGATACAGTACAATTAATTAATTTAAAGAACTTCATTGTGCTTCTTCAGTTAAAGTTATTTCCTATTAATCCAGTTTGTTGGTTTCATAGTGGTAATCCTCAAAAAGCATCTGCATACAAGTTGTAAAAGCAAAGCTATAATTCTAGGTTAATTCCTAAAATACTTTCCACCATAGGGCATACATGAAAATATATCAGAAGCATAAAGCACTTAAATGTGTTAACAATAAACTAACCCAACACTATTTAATGTCAGGTGTGTAAAATTTTTATTTAAAAAATAAAAAAAGAAAAACTTTTTTTCTTTTTCAAAATACACTGTCGAAGGCTGGGGTTGCAGCTCAGTTTCAGAGTGCTTGCACAGCATGCATGAGGTACTGGGTTCGATCCTTAGCACCACATAAAAACAAATAAATAAAATAAAGGTATTGTGTCCATCTACAACTTAAAAAAAATTAAAAAATACAATATAAGCTGTCAACAAATTAAAAACCAACATACAAAACCAGAAGAGTCCTAAAATCAATTTTGCTTAAGGAAGCATAAGAACAAGAACCTTAGATTTGGATTCAGACAAATTTGCGTTTAAATTCCATCTCTGCCACTTCCTAGCTAGGTGTCCTTGGGTGAATTACTTAAAGGTTTTAAACCTGATTTTAAAAAAATTAAGTAACAAATGTATCTGTCTAACTGAGCCAGGCATACACATGATTGTAGCACACATCTTAACAGCTTCTTTCCTTATATCTGCAATCTATAATGGAAATTTCAAAAGCTTAAAAGTACTAAAAGCTTATTTTTTGAAAATTAAAAATAAGACATCATGAAGTGTAATACAATTTAAGTATTAGTTCAAAAATATCGTCTCTAAACTCTCTCCATTTCTGATCCTAAACCCAACATCCTCCTCCCAAAAGATTAAAATAATACCTAAATATAAAGTGACTAGAATGTTAAAATTTCACTTAAATGGTTACTTGAATTTAATCCAAACTTTGGTCAGTGTTTTTAAGATTAGAAAATAGTGATAAAATCTTCTGTAAAATATCTATATTCTTACAAAACTTCAAATTAAAAAAAATCAAAATTAAATTTAGACTTTTCATTCATTTACTCATAGAATATTATATTAGTAGACAAACACAACACCTCTTCATGAAGCTTAATGTCCTGAGTGCCAGATAATATATAATCTTCTATCTCATTTTGAAAAAAAAATTATTTTAGGCCTTTCAACACACTGGCATGTCTATATCAACTACCATGCTGAATACACTCACCTCAGGTTTCAAGATACTTGAGATACTAATAACCACTTAAGAACCTTAGGGAAAAAAATGACACTCTCTTTCTAAAGAGAAAAAAGTCGCTTACTGCAAAGCGACTTTGGAGGATATAGGGATCTACCTACCTATTTGGTCTTTGGATTTCAGAGAACTATACAGTACAAAACGGGGAGAAAAAAAAAAAAAGACTTCCAAAAATGAAGATTAGGTTGACTTCCGCACGCTCACATCAGGAAGGAAAAAGAACTTTACATTCAGGTGCAAGAACACAGAATATAAAAACAGAGGGCTCTAACTGAAATCTCCTTAAGCGACACTGGCATTTCCTAAACACCATAATATAACTGTACATGTTTCTTATATGACTTTACTGTTTCAGATCTTAAAAAATGAAGCACTGTTAAATTAAGAGTCTGGATATCTCCAAAACTGTAGCTATCATGATATATTCATGTCAGTTACTTCTCAGTTAAAAAAAAAAAAAAGTCAAGGTCCTTTCCAAGAAATATTCAAAATCTGCAGAATTCCTCCCTTCCACCTTACCCACCTCCCGGGTATGGAGCCTTCAAAGTTGCCAAAGGAAACCAGCAAATAAAAGAGAACTACTTCAGTGATAAGATTTCTAATTTTAAATGTCTTAGAACTTGAATCGTTTATCTGGTTCCAATGCTGTCACTTCATCTAACACACAGTAAAAGGAGTTGCACCATCTCCTCTCTTTAGAAGTCCTACAAGACCGGGTGCTGCTACCAAATCGGCCCCCAGGGGGACAACTGCCATCCTGGGCAGAAAACAGATATGGGAGTGGGGGGATCTCTATGTGAACAACTCTACTACCTTCCAGGGAACATGGGAACTGCAAAGCTTACAGCAAAAGCCAAAAAAGAAGAAAGAAAAAAAAAAAAAAAAAAGACGGCCGTGTGTGTGTTTGGAAGGACGGAAGGTAGAGACCTCCACGGGAAAGGAAACACCCTAGAGAATCAGGAAAGGAAGCACTTCTTTTTGGGGAGGGGAATAAGGCGGCAGAAGTGAAGGTCTGCTTCCTAAGCGATTTTTCCCCTCGCCGGGCCACACTCCCAGGCCAGGCCGCTGGGCAGGGTACTGCCCTTGGGCCGCTCGGGGCCAGGTCACAGCCCCTCCAAGGTCTCCAGTCTCTAGCACACGGCCAGGGACCTTAGTGGGTCCCCCGCGGCCGCCGCCCGCGCCCCCGCCCCCGCCCGCCGCGCAGGCCCGCGGCCGTCCGCTCGCTCCCGCTTCCTATTTTCGGAACACACACCCTACAAGGAGCGGAGTTAGCAGGCCTGGAAGAGACCTGCCCCCGCGCGGGGCCTCGGGTGACTGACAGGGGCAGGCACTCGGGCGCAACCAGGCGGGAGGAAGGGCACCGAGCGTATAGCCAGTGCCCTTCCCTGGAGGCCAGACTCAGGGCCCATATGACGCGGTGCTGCTGGCTCCACCGGATCGGCTCCGCCGCCCCCGCTGCTCTTACCTTCTCCTCATCAGACAACTGCTCCTCCAGATCCGCCATCTTCCTTCTGGCGACAAACCGTGGCGGCGGCGGCAGCGGCCACCTGACTTCCCCCTTTTCGTGCGGTCCTCCGCGCCGCGCGCCCCCGCCAAGGGAGGGGCCCGTCGCCCAAGCTGCCGCGCACGCGCCCCTAGAGCCCCGCCTCCCCCGCCCGGCCTTCAGGGATGGCTCGGCTGTGCGGTGCGCGTGCGCGGCGCCGGGAGGGGGCGGTGTCTGCTACCCGCCTGCTGCAGGCTTGTCAGCATCCTGAGTATAGGGTTCTCTCCTAACTGATGACCAGATGGACCCCGTCTGTGATGAGTACGTTCTGAGCCTTTGATTATGTTCCCACCAAGGCCTGAACTCTGCCAGCTGAAATGTGAAAAGCTGAACCAATTTAAAACAGTTTAAATATAGGAAAAATACTCAGCTTTAATTAAAATATGCACACACACAACCTAGTCCATAATTGTGAGATTGCTCTTGATATATTCATTTATTCATCCAACAAATACTTATTGGACTTTTATTATGTACCCGTCACAGGGTTAGTCTCTGGGGATATACAATGTTGAAAACAAACAAAAAACAGAAATCGTAATGAAGCTAACTATTCATTAAACAAACATTGAGCACTTAGGGAAAACATTGTACTATTGCAGGGAAATACAATATAATGTTAGACATAGAGCCTACCCTCCTGAATCGGCTTGCCAGATTATATTTAGGACACCTAAGAGATTTTGCACACAAACAATTAATATTTTAAATTACAAGTATTTTTTCATGAAGCACTTGAGAGATATTAAGCCATTATCATTTCAAATTTTACTGGCTGTCCTTTATTTGCTAAGTTTGGCAACTACCACTGAGGCTTCAAGTTTACAAGAGGATAAAGTTGTTGTCAAAACTATATATGTGGGGGCTGGGGATGTGGCTCAAGCGGTAGCATGCTCGCCTGGCATGCGTGCGGCCCGGGTTCGATCCTCAGCACCACATACAAACAAAGATGTTGTGTCTGCCGAAAACTAAAATAAATAAATAAATATTTAAAAAAAACAAAAAAAAACCAAAAAAAAACTATATATGTGAATCAACTGGAAATTTGTTAAAGTGAAGTTGCTAATTTGATAGGGTTGAGATGGGACTGGAGAATCTGCATTCCTGACAAGCTCCAGGTTAGGCCAATGCTACTGGTCTTAAGACCACACTTTAAGAAGCAAGGCTTTAGATGGAAGTCAAGACTTTATTCAGTAGAAAATAAGAGGCTGTTGAAAACATTTGAACCGTGATATGACTTTATCAGGAATATGTCCAGCAGGACGAATTTGACAGCTGCATATAATTGACATGTAAGAATACCTTAAAGAGTTCAAATAACTATTCAGGTGCAAGACACTATTATTAAGTAATTTTCTGAGTGTTCATTTGGAGAGAGAACAGGAAGAGGAAGCATGCTGACACATGCAGGAAAAAGCAGGTATCCTGTTGAAGTTAGATGTTGTGAAGAAGACATGAAAGATAATAAACCACACTGTTCAAGGGCCTCACTGGATATAAATCAATACCATGTTTACTCTTTTACAGTTTACAAGTCATTGCTTTGTTGATTTCTCATTGTAACTTCATGAAGTAAGGTACTTATTTGTATTATTACACCCATTTTACAGAAGAAAAACTGAGGCTAAATGATTTGTCCAGTGCTACAAAACTTCTAAGAGATCAAGTTGGGATTGGAATAATTCAGTCTATATCTCATATTCTTTCCACTACAAGATTTTCTTTCTCCCTCTTTAAAGTCTAGGCACGCTCCACCAAATAAAATTTGAGTGAAGATGATTTCTCTGCCATCCCATCCATTCAGTTTACAGTACCTGCTGCATCAATGTATTCCTGGGTTTTAGGCTTTTTCCTCCAATTATATTTTTATTTTTACTCAGTGACACCTAATGTGTCACCGTGTAATATATACAGTGGGTACTCAGTAAATGTTGTTGCTTGATTAACTGGCTGCTCTGTTCCTCTAAAAACCTTACCCAAATATGGTAATGTTTTGCAATAATTTGAGTCATAGATGTTTATACTTGTAACCTTGGTGATACTTTACATATGGTTCCCATAGTGATACAAACAGCAATTATGTTTAATTTCTGATAACCCTTTCAGTAACCTCCCAATACCGCCCTCTTGATAAAATTTAAAGGAATTATAGAATTTACATAACCTGGAAAGATTTCAAGCAGTCACACAAAATAGTTATAAATATTGGAATGCTCATCATATGACTGTAAGGAGAAATGCACCAGTATTCTTGATAATCAGTTATTTTTAAATGAAAAACTAAAAACAAAATTTCCTCTTACACACAATTCTACATAAGAGAGAATTTCTATCCTTTTCTTATTCGATCTCCAGACTCACCTTCCTCCTACTTATTAATGGTGTGTGATCTTGGGTTTTCCATTTAAGTACACCAGACCTGATCTTTTCTTTAGGTTCTTTTCTTTTTCCTTTTTCTGGTTTTTTGTTATTGTTTTATTCTTTGGTAATATTTCTTTTTAAGTTACAAGTATACATGTCAATCTATTTTCCTGTGCATGTGCTCTATGTTCTCAACTATCACTTCAAACTTGTCAAGATCAGAAGTTACCTACTTCCATTTACTTTTTTTTTTTCCAGCACTGAACCAGGAAACTTTTTGTTCTGAACCCAGGACCTTGCACATGAAAGCACTCCATCACTGAGCTATACCCCACGCCTCTGGTTCTGTAGAATCACAATCCTAGGGTACTCTAGTTGAAGCCTCTCATTTTACATGTAAATGAGTCTTAGGTAAATGACTTGGTAACAACTAAGCATCTTGCTGATATTATTTAAGAACCCAAATGCATGCATCACTGAAACACAGAAAGCTATTTACACATCTTTACACATAATATTGTCTATCTAATACATCTGTTAAAGTTTTTTGGAATTCTTTTTTTTTTTTTTTTTGACAGTGTTAACGATTAAACCCAGGGGCTGGTACATCCTAAGCAAGTGCTCTGAGTGTTCTATCACTGAGTTTTATCTCCAGCCCCTTTTTCTTTTTGAAGCAGTAAACTGGCTTGGAATTTGCAATCCTCCTGCCTCAACCTCTCGAATAGCTAATACTGGAGGCATGCACCACTGTGATTACAGGCATACATCACCATGTCTCTTTCTGAAATGTTTTTTGGCACCTATCTATTCTTAAAATTCTGTCCAGTCAATCATTTTCTTTGAACCTATCATTAAGTTCTATAGCTAGAGCTAGTAATTTTTTCTTTACGATTTCCATAGAAACTTTTTCATTGATTTTTGCCATGTACCTTAGTGATGAGGCATACAGATTTTATAATCAGTAAGTCCTGGGTTCTGATCTTTGTTCAGCTCCAACTAACCCTCAGTTATTTATTCTGGAAACTTCTGCTTCTTCATCTTTATATTGGGGGTAATGGTACCTCCCTCATAGGGATGTCCTAAGGATTTAATGAGATCATGCAGATAAAATACTTAGCACCCAGCATAAGCATTACTAAAGGTCTCAATAAATGTTAGCTATTATCATCTTATTATAATAACAATCTGCTCTTGGAGGACATGGCCTATCTCTTAATTAGCTGTCTGGCACATATAGTGTTTGGCATAAAAGTACTTAGAAAAGGCTTTGTTGGAACACTTACTGATTGACTCTTTCATTTCACATACTGAATTGGGAACTGAAAATTTGAGCTAATGATCTATATGGGGACTTAGAAATTGTCCTAAAATGTAGCTTGGGGACTCTAGAGTAGGAGAGCAAGCAATTTTCCTAGAAACTCCAAAATCATACAAATAACTCATATTCCTTATAACTCCACATACAGTCGCCATTTAAATATCTCTCTAATTGACTTTTTACTGTTTAATTGGTTTGTCCCTATAAATTCTAGGCTGCAGCATCTTTAAATGACGTATCAAATTAAATGTATTCTAGGCTGCAGCATCTTTACACAATGTCCCAAATGAAATGAAATATACACCGAAGTATTGTCCAAGGTTGATCCTTCAGAGTGAGGCAAAGAAATACCATTGCTTGTATTTATTTCCATTTAATTATTTGGATTTTTGTTGCAAAATATATTGAGTACACAAAAAAAGCATAGGTACCCCTTCCAAATCCAATTCCTTTCATTCTTCCCACGAGTAACAATTAAACTGAAACTTGTGCTTATTATTTGCATGCATGTTGATTCTTTTGAAACCAAGAACCTTCCTTTTTCTCTTTTATGTCCATCAAGTGTGGTATTCAGTTTAAAGTATATCTATAAAATGCAAAAAATAGTTTTGTGATTTCTGATATAGTTTTATATACAACATGAATAGAAGACATTAATTAGGCAAATTACTGGCAAAACAAACAAACAAACAAACAAAATCCCACCTCCCTCTGTAGCAATGTAAATTGTAGTACATGAATGAAAAGACTTTTGACCTGGACAGCAACACTTTGCACAGATTTGCTGGTAGGAAGTGAAAAGATAGGTTGAATATCTTTAATTTTTACCCATAATGTCTGATAATAATTTTAACTCTTATTTGGACTCAGTAATAGCACTGTGACAGCAAAATGAGATTGTCATCTATCTTTCCCCAAGCCACACTAATCTCCTATTAAAATAGAATTTCTCTAGCTGAGGTCTAGTCCAGAGAACTGCAGCAGCATCTGTCCGAGTTTCTTCCTCTCAGTTCTTTCAGAATGTCACAGTCGGAAGTGCTAACATTGCCGTCCTTCTCTTTGACATTGACCTTCATCACCTCTGCAGCTCTAGCTATCCTATCAGATATCTTCTATTGTAGCTCTGGCACCTTTCCTAGTACTCTGCTCCCAGGATGGAGGGCTCCATGCTTATATCACCTTGTTTTCTCCTTCTTGTAACTTTAGCTGTACACATCACAGGTAAGTGCTGGGCCATCAAAGTCACTGTCCGAGGCTGTGTATTAGGGCACCCAGTTTACCACAGTCTTCTCTTGCAAGCTGCTTCTGGTGAGTAGAGCTGAAGGGGACACCGTGAGTGTTTTGACCAAATACCCTCAGAACACTTTTTACTATTTCTGTGTTTCATTGCTTTCCACCTTCACTTTATAGTACCCACAATTGTTCTTTGGAGTACTCCCCTTGTGCTACCAGGGCTGCTTTGCCAGCAAGCACACAACTGTAAGTTTGGCTTCTCTGGGGCAGATCTTACCGACAATTGTCAGATGCTGGAATTAAAACAAAACAAAACAAAAAAACAAGTAAGTATCTTTGCCTCAGGATGGGAAAGCTCTGAGGTATAAATTGCAATTCGGATTTCTATTTAGGGAGAAAGCCAATCTCAACTTTGCTTTTCCCCCCAACCCTAGGAGAAACTGAGATATTATAAAAAATTATCAGATAAAGAACATGGGAATAGCAATAAAATTCAGGGTAGACTGTGTACCTGAGGACTTTGGGGGTCCAGCTTGGGAATAGAAGACCAGTTGTCAAACTTGAAAGCATCTCCTCCGTATTGGAATAGCTTTGAAAATGAGCCCCCAAGTGCTGATTTTTGAAGGATTGTAACTTACTTTTGCCTCAGTTAGATTATCCCTGTGAATAAAGAAGAATAGAAAGAGCAAAGCCAGGAACTCATCTGAATAAGCCTTGACACCTTGCAGAGGGGGAGGAGAGAGAATTGCAAACCATAGGAGAGGATCCACGTCCTAAAGTGACTTACATTCTGATTGTGAAAGGCTAGAAATTCATTGCATAAAAAGATGACCTATAAAGGAATAAGTGGTAAATGCCAAATAAACGGCACAAATGATAAATGTTTTCTTTATATGAAATGAGACTGACCTGCCCGCCTGGCTCTGGGAACGGCCCCGCCCGCCCGGCTCAGGAGGCAACGTGAGGGGACTCTAACCAAGCCTTTATGAAATAGTGAACTGGGAACTAAAACCAGAGATTGAGTTAGACCAGAGACAAGCCAATCCCACCCCTCCCTTCGGACACTCCGGCAAGGAGCCAGGGGCCCGCCATAGCAGAGAGGGGAAGTCACCAAAGTTCGGCCAACGAGATTCCTTCCCAGTGGAATCTACTTTAGCAGGTGTGTGACTCCCACCCACATCAGACACAAACAACCGGGAAACTTCAAAAATCTCTCCGTGGGCGTGACCGTAAGGGCCAAGGGACTCCCGACCCCCAACTCCCCCTACTGCCAGTGACGTGGGCGTGACTGTAGGGGCGGAGGGAAGCAGAGAAGACTCCCCACCCCCAACTCCCCCAACCGCCAACTGAGAGGGCGTGACGGTAGGGGCGAAGGGAAACAGAGGACACTCCAGACCCCCAACCCCTCCTACTGCCAGCAGAGTGGTCGTGATTGTAGGGGCTGAGGGAAGCAGAGGGGGTCCTCGACCCCCAACTCCCATTACCACCAGTGGCGACACCCAAGGTCTTACCACCAGCTTCCGAGGGCGTGCCCACCAAAGAGGTCCGGAAAAATTAAACTATTGACTCCCAGACCACAGCTCCACAGCACTGGGGCTTAGATGAATGACAGAGAGAGTGCTCAGTTGTTCGGGAAACAGGGCACGCGGTGGGGCTGAAAGTGTAACCAGATCCTTGGGGAACCAACTCCGGTGAGCAGGACCTGGCTGGCTGGCAGGAGGAAGGGGAGGAGGGGCCGTAGAAGTGAAACGGCTCTGGACCAACAGGATTGAGAGACTCCCAGGAGCCGCCTTACAGGGATTGCTGTCGACACTTTGAGGGCAAAACTCAGCTCGGAGGGCACAGCTCTACCTACGGGAAGAGAAGAAAATGGATCTCTAAGACCTAATTTTATTTTATTTTATTTTTTCTCCCCCCTTTTCCCTTTTTCTTTCCCCTTTCAAGTTTTATTGTACTTTCCATTCTCTTCTATGCTATCTATCTCCCTCTCTTTCTTTCTTTTCAAGAGCACCTTCCTTCCCCTTCCCCCCAACTTTCATCCCAAGCATTATGTCCTCCATTATGTGTAATTGTCTAAATGCAAATAGGTGAATGTTTTGAGGCTGTCTATAGGGCTCCTAAATACCTAGCTACTACCAACACCCTGATCCAATCGACGGTTAGTATCCCCCTTCAGTAGAGCAACCTTCTAAAGTAACCAAGACATACTAACCTTTATACCTTCATAGCACCTAACCTAAAGTCCTAAGAACAAACAACAGATCACTATATGCATACAGAATCCAGAAACCCTTTATAAATTGAATGAATCAGCTCTAAAGTACAATAAAGCCCAACATCTCTAGGCATAATCTCCCACCACAAAGGAGAGACAACAGAGATATACAAAGCCAAAACAAATGTATAGGAGAAAGCAGTTACAAAGCAGTCAAACAGAGCTGGAAAGTAATGTGAACAACATGAAAAAACAAGGGAAAAAAGGATTACAGATAATGCAGGACAACTTAAATCTACAGGAGGACCTAGAAGCATCAGAAACATGGACAGGGAAAGAAATCAAGGCATACCTAACTCAGATGGAACGGAATATTAGAGAAGACATGAGACAGCAAGTCCAAACATTGAAAGTATATTTTGAAAACGAACTAAACAAACAAATTCAAACTGCAAAGAACGAGCTTTACTAGGAGATAGAGATCTTAAAAAAAAACCAAACAGTAATCCTAGAAATGCAAGAAACCATAAACCAGATTAAAAACTCTAACGAGAATATTATAAATAGACTAGATCAAGTAGAAGTCAGAACATCAGATAATGAAGACAAAGTTTATAAACTTGAAAAGAATATAGTCAACACAGAAAAGATGATTAAATCTCACGAGCAATCTATCCAAGAGATATGGGATCTCATCAAAAAACCAAATTTGAGAGTCATTGGGATAGAAGAAGGCACAGAGGTTCAAACCAAAGGAATGGACAATTTATTAAATGAAATAATCCTAGAAAACTTCCCAGAGATGAAAGATGGAATGGATTGCCAAATCCTGGAAGCCTACAGGACCCCAAACATCCAAAACCGTAATAGACCAACTCCAAGACATATAATTATGAAGATAGCCAACATACAGAACAAGGAGAGAACATTACAAGCTACGAGAGAAAGGAGGAAGATTACATTCAGGGGTAAACCAATTAGGTTAACTATGGATTTTTCATCACAGAGTTTGAAAGCAAGAAGGTCCTGGAACAATGTATTTCAAACGCTGAAAAATAATGGATTCCAACCAAGAATACTGTATCCAGCAAAATTAAGCTTCAGATTTGACAATGAAATTAAAATCTTTCACGATAAACAAAAGCTAAAAGAATTTGCAGCCAGAAAACCAGCACTGCAAAGCATTTTGGGCAAAATTCTACAAGAAGAGGAATGGAAAAATAGTGCCCCAAACTAACAGCGGGAGGTATCTCAGTAAAGGGGGAGGAAAATAACCAAAAAGTAAAAACTAGCCAAACTAAAATAAATAAATAAATAAACATGACTGGAAGTACAAATCATATTTCAATTGTAACCTTAAATGATAATGGACTAAACTCACCAATCAAGAGACACAAGCTAGTAACCTGGATCAAAAAAACAAATCCAACAATATGCTGCCTTCAGGAGACTCATATGATAGGAAAAGACATACACAGGCTGAAGGTGAAAGGTTGGGAAAAATCATACCACTCACATGGCCCTCGGAAGCAAGCAGGAGTGGCCATACTCATATGGAATAAAATCAACTTCAAACCTATGTTAATCAAAAGGGATAAAGAAGGACACTATATCCTGTTAAAAGGAACCATCCACCAACAAGACAACAATTATCAATTTGTATGCACCAAACAATGGTGCTGCAATGTTCATAAAACAAACTCTCCTCAATTTCAAGAGTCAAATAGACCACAACACAATAATTATGGGTGACTTCAACACACCGCTCTCGCCATTAGACAGATCCTCCAGACAAAAGCTGAATAAAGAAACTATAGAACTCAATGATACAATCAATAACCTAGACTTAACCAACATATATAGAATATATCAACCATCATCAAGTGGATACACGTTCTTCTCAGCAGCACATGGATCTTACTCAAAGATAGATCATATATTATGCCATAGGGCAACTCTTAGTAAATATAAAGGTGTGGAGATAATACCATGCACCATAACTGATCATAATGGAATGAAACTGGAAATCAATGATAAAAGAAGGAAGGAAAAATCCTGCATCACATGGAAAATAAACAATATGTTACTGAATGATCAATGGGTTAAAGAAGACATAAAGGAGGAAATCAAAAAATTCTTAGAGATAAACGACAATTCAGATACAACATACCGGAATCTATGGGACACAATGAAAGCAGTTTTAAGAGGGAAATTCATTTCCTGGAGTTCATTCCTCAAAAAAAGAAAAAAACAACAAATAAATGAACTCACACTACATCTCAAAACCCTAGAAAAGGAAGAGCAAAACAACAGCAAATATAGCAGAAGACAAGAAATAATTAAAATCAGAGCGGAAATCAACGAAATTGAAACAAAAAAAACCATTGAAAAAATTGATAAAACTAAAAGTTGGTTCTTTGAAAAAATAAATAAGATCGACAGACCCTTAGCCATGCTAACAAAGAGAAGAAGAGAGAAAACTCAAATTACTAACATACGGGATGAAAAAGGCAATATCACAACAAACACTACAGAAATACAGAAGATAATTAGAAAGTATTTTGAAACCCTATATTCTAATAAAATAGAAGACAGTGAAGATATCGATAAATTTCTTAAGTCATATGATCTGCCCAGATTGAGTCGGGAAGACACACACAATTTAAACAGACCAATAACAAAGGAAGAAATAGAAGAAGCCATCAAAAGACTACCAACCAAGAAAAGCCCAGGACCGGATGGGTATACAGCAGAATTTTACAAAACCTTAAAAGAAGAACTAATACCAATACTTTTCAAGCTACTTCAGGAAATAGAAAAGGAGGGAGAACTTCCAAATTCATTCTATGAGGCCAACATCACCCTGATACCTAAACCAGACAAAGACACTTCAAAGAAAGAAAACTACAGACCAATATCTCTAATGAACCTAGATGCAAAAATCCTGAATAAAATTCTGGCCACTCGGATACAAAAACTTATCAAAAAAATTGTGCACCATGATCAAGTAGGATTCATCCCTGGGATGCAAGGCTGGTTCAATATACGGAAATCAATAAATGTTATTCACCACATCAATAGACTTAAAGATAAGAACCATATGATCGTCTCGATAGATGCAGAAAAAGCATTCGACAAAGTACAGCATCCCTTTATGTTCAAAACACTAGAAAAACTAGGGATAACAGGAACTTACCTCAACATTGTAAAAGCTATATATGCTAAGCCTCAGGCTAGCATCATTCTAAATGGAGAAAAACTGAAGGCATTCCTGCTAAAATCTGGAACAAGACAGGGATGCCCTCTCTCACCACTTCTATTTAATTTAGTCCTTGAAATACTAGCCAGAGCAATTAGACAGACAAAAGAAATTAAAGGCATAAAAATAGGAAAAGAAGAACTTAAAATATCACTATTTGCGGAAAACATGATCCTATACCTAGAAGACCCAAAAGGGTCTACAAAGAAACTACTAGAACTAATAAATGAATTCAGCAAAGTGGCAGGATATAAAATCAACACGCATAAATCAAAGGCATTCCTGTACATCAGCAACAAAACTTCTGAAATGGAAATGAGGAAAACCACCCCATTCACAATATCCTCAAAAAAAATAAAATACTTGGGAATCAACCTAACAAAAGAGGTGAAAGATTTATACAATGAAAGCTACAGAACCCTAAAGAGAGAGATAGAAGAAGATCTTAGAAGATGGAAAAATGTACCCTGTTCATGGATAGGTAGAACCAACATCATCAAAATGGCGATATTACCCAAAGTTCTCTACAGGTTCAACGCAATGCCAATCAAAATCCCAACGGCATTTCTTGTAGAAATAGATAAAGCTATCATGAAATTCATATGGAAAAACAAAAGACCCAGAATAGCAAAAGCAATTCTAAGCAGGAAGTATGAATCTGGAGGTATAGCGATACCAGATTTCAAACTGTACTACAGAGCAATAGTAACAAAAACAGCATGGTACTGGTACCAAAACAGGCAGGTGGACCAATGGTACAGAATAGAGGACACAGAGACCAATCCACAAAATTACAACTTTCTTATTTTTGATAAAGGGGCTAAAAGCATGCAATGGAGAAAGGATAGCATCTTCAACAAATGGTGCTGGGAAAACTGGAAATCCATATGCAACAAAATGAAGCTGAACCCCTTTCTCTCGCCATGCACAAAAGTTAATTCAAAATGGATCAAAGAGCTTGATATCAAATCAGAGACTCTGCGCCTGATAGAAGAAAAAGTTGGCTCCGATCTACATATTGTGGGGTCGGGCTCCAAATTCCTTAATAGAACGCCCATAGCCCAAGAGTTAAATACAAGAATAAACAAATGGGACTTACTTAAACTAAAAAGTTTTTTCTCAGCAAGAGAAACAATAAGAGAGGTAAATAGGGAACCTACATCCTGGGAACAAATCTTTACTCCTCACACTTCAGATAGAGCCCTAATATCCAGAATATACAAAGAACTCAAAAAATTAAACAATAAGATAACAAATAAACCTATCAACAAATGGGCCAAGGACCTGAACAGACACTTCTCAGAGGAGGACATACAATCAATCAATAAGTACATGAAAAAATGCTCACCATCTCTAGCAGTCAGAGAAATGCAAATCAAAACCACCCTAAGATACCATCTCACTCCAGTAAGATTGGCAGCCATTATGAAGTCAAACAACAATAAGTGCTGGCGAGGATGTGGGGAAAAGGGTACACTTGTACATTGCTGGTGGGACTGCAAATTGGTGTGGCCAATATGGAAAGCAGTATGGAGATTCCTGGGAAAGCTGGGAATGGAACCACCATTTGACCCAGCTATCGCCCTTCTAGGTCTATTCCCTGAGGACCTTAAAAGAGCATACTATAGGGATACTGCCACATCAATGATCATAGCAGCACAATTCACAATAGCTAGACTCTGGAATCAACCTAGATGCCCTTCAATAGATGAATGGATAAAAAAAAATGTGGCATTTATACACAATGGAGTATTACGCAGCACTAAAAAACGAAAAAATCATGGAATTTGCAGGGAAATGGATGGCATTAGAGAAGATTATGCTAAGTGAAGCTAGCCAATCCTTAAAAAACAAATGCCAAATGTCTTCTTTGATATAAAGAGAGCAACTAAGAACAGAACAGGGAGGAAGAGCATGAGGAAAAGATTAACATTAAACAGAGACGAGTGGGGGGAGAGAAAGGGAGAGAGAAGGGAAACTGTATGGAAATGGAAGGAGATCCTCATTGTTACACAAGACTACATATAAGAGTTTGTAAGGGGAAAGGGGAAAAAAAACAAGGGAGAGAATTGAATAACAGCAGATGGGGTAGAGAGGGAAGATGAGAGGGAAGGGGAGGGGGGATAGTAGGGGATAGGAAAGGTAGCAGAACACAACAGTCACTAATATGGCCTTATGTAAAAATGTGGATGTGTAACCGATGTGATTCTGCAACTTGTATTTGGGGTAAAAATGGGAGTTCATAACCCACTTGAATCAAATGCATGAAAGATGATATGTCATGAGCTTTGTGATGTTTTGAACAACCAATAAAAAAAAAGAAATGAGACTGAAACAATGAATGACAAGGGAAATAACACTTGTAAATTCAACTTGCATGAATTCTGTTTTATCTGCTATACCTGATCTCGTGACTAGTGTGAACTTAAAGCATAGTATAATTTTAAACTACTAATATTTATTTAAATCTAATTTTTATACATCCAGGGAAAATCTAAATTCTAAAGTATATATGTGATTATTTCCATGAGTTTATATGCCACTTTTTATGTGAGTAGGCTTATTTTAGGAAATAGATTCTTAATTTCACAGTATTTGACATAATAAGACAAAGTAAAAGATTAATGTATAGCAAAAAATATATTAGAAAACACTGCTTTGAGTGATACTGAAGAAGGGGATTTCTGCATCTTGGGAGGGCGATTTCCTTTTATAAGAAGGCATATTTTCAATCTAACATGCTTATATTTCAACTCTTGGGGATTATGCAATTTCTGTCTATTACTTAAATCCTCCAGATCCTCAAGTCGTTTGAAAAGCAGTAGTAATATCTACCTTATTTGTGTTTTGAGAAGATAAAATGATATAAAATGTTGAACATTCTATAAATATATAAAATGTTGCTATTTTTAATCTATAGAATGATGGAAAATTGAGCTCAATTCATTCACATTTGCTGTGACAGGTAAAATGAATAAATAAAATATTTTTACAAATATCTAACCTTTCAATTAAATTAAGTGTTAAAAAGCATTTCCCCTAATTTTGCTTTTTGACCTTGTTTTGTGCTGTAATTGCTCTGGATAAAAGCCTTTATAAAATAGAAGGCAGAGTATGCAGCTTGAAATACTCAAATTTCAGGTATTTTTTTTTCCCTTTCAAAAATCCATTGATCTTGGACAAGTCTCTTAACTTTGACATTTAATTCAAAGATATATGTGAAGCTTTCATGAAGTAATATATGAAAGGTGCTCAGTAAAATAACAAATCCTGGAATGTGAAGAAATAGTAAAATACATTACACCTTGTGACTTTAGTATTCTGTCACTCATCTTCCTTCAGGTTGCATCTCTGCTGCACTCTATTCTAATAATCAATGAACCAGTTACTCAAAGAAGATTTATTGTGCTTGTGCTCTGTACCTTCAATCTGCTAGACCTTGGAGAAGTAGTAATGAACACAATAGACATGGCCCCTGCCTTTATGGAGCTGGTTATTTAGAGAAGAAAAAAAAATAGTAAGCACATGTTCTCTCAAATAACTACGTAATTACAATTTAGTTGTAAGAGTGGTGAAGGCAATATACGGGGTGGTCTGAGTGTATAGGTTGGGTAGGTAATTCTTAATGGTCTTTCATGTGTCTGCACATATAGCAAGCAGGCTGAACTTCCCTTTGTTATGAATTACCTCTCCTAAGGAAGTTTGCAAAGCAAATAGTCTTCAAAGATAATACTTCCCTCCAGAACAAAGCACGTGTTCATGCTTATAGGTGTTTGACTAAGTAGTTGAGTTTTACTTGGGATGATTGGACTTTGCCCTTCTATGATTCTCATCTTGTTTTGCAGGGAATCCCCAGAGCAGAACACCTCACCTCCTTTCAGAAGGGGAAGGGCCTGGCAAGGAGTAATTTAGAAACCATGAAGGGGAGGAGAGCAGGTTTTCCTTTCATTTGCTGCTCAGACATCTCCTTAATTCCTGCTTTTGGCATGGTATTTCCACCTTTAACTATGCATGGTATCCATCATCCCAAATGTCTTTATTAGAGGGAAAGAACTTCCAGACTTGTACTGGGGTAGGGAAGGGACAGATGGACACTCAGCAGCACAAGTAGGGGAGGGGATCTGAGGCTTACCTGGCTTCCCAATCTACACCTTGACCTCCTAATCTGGGGCCCCACTTTACCCTCATTTCCAAAGGTACTTGATGCTATCAAGTTGTGGACTCTGGAGTCTCCTGGTTGGTGCTTTCACACCACCAGTTTGGGACTTGGTTTTTGGAGGTCTCCAGTGCACTATGATCCTCCATCTTCTTTCTAGACTGACATTTCGGTAGCCTTGCCTCCTTTCCCTTTTCTCATGTTGTTTGTTTTTATTTTAAAATTTTCCTTCTATTGGGTTTCATAGGGAAGAAAAAGTCAGACGTGTGTTCACCAAATTTACCAATCCCTTAGTATACCATAGCTGGAAGGAACCCCCAGTTTTGTTTTCATGGGTGCAATATCTTATGACTGTAAGCACATTCAGAGTTTTTTGTGTTTTTAAGTTTTCTAAAACACTGTAATTTTCAAAACACAAATCTAATAGCATCACCTTACTTCTACTTCAGTGACATCCTTCATATACATATGAATGTATAATTTTGCAGTAGAGTATTGATTTGTTTAATTGAGTATTAATTTGTTTAAAATTAAAAATGAGTTGAATACTTCGCGGTCAGGATTCTACTCTCCACTTTACCTTATGTTCTGCCAATTCCTTCTTTTCCTACTGTAGTCATTTCACACATTATTTGCCACCCCCTCCCCCAGTATTCAAGTCATTTACCTCTGTCCTGTGTGTTTTGGCATGCCCAGCTCACCTTTCACCACACCTCCCTCATGTTTTCAACTCTACTATATAGCTGCCTTTTGGTTCTCTGTAAGCCCTTTGGTCACTGGATAATGTGTTAGGTTAAAATAGTTTATGCTTTTCCAGGAACCAATAAGATATTTTCATTAGTTGAGTGTTGCAGATAAAAGCGAACACTAAACTAAGCTAGAAAAATAAAGAAACCATCATTTGTGCAACGATTTGCCTGAGTCTTTATTTAAACATTTAGGCTTTTTTTTTTTTTTTTTGGTACCAGGGATTAAGCTCAGGGGCACTTGACCAACTAAGCCACATCCCCAGCCCTATTTCGTTACTTACTTCGAGACAGGGTCTCACTGAGTTGCTTAGCACCTTGCTTTTGCTGCAGCTAGCTTTGAACTCTGGATACTCCTGCCTCAATCTCCTGAGCTGCTGGAATTACAGGTATGCACCACTGTGCCCAGCTACACATTTAGGCTTTTTGTTAAAAGTACAGCAAGAAGCAAGTCATAAATGCTTCAAAGCAGCAATATAAGATTGTGAAGCTTTCTCCTTAAGCACTTTGATAAGTAAGCCAGGTTGCTATACCTGTAAAATCTGAAAAATAAATATGGAAGGTAGAAATGTTATGGGTTTATATAAACTAAACTTCAAATTGGGATAGTTTAACGAATATCAATTTAGGACTTCATCACTCTGTAAAAGTGTATTTATGGGATTAGATATCTTAAAGTTTTAACTCCCTTATTCAATTGTACAATATGAAAGTAAATATTCATTTGTTTTGTATTTACAACAAAAACCTGGTAGTCACTCTCAATACGAAGAAAAGGTCAATAAATTGTAAATCAATTATGTTATGTGTATTACAATTATGCCATATTTCATAAACTTAAGAACTTTAAGAGTCATAATATTAGAATTTTAACTAATAGAATGATTAACCTTGAAATGGTTCACACACACATATACACAAAGACATATACAATTTATCACATATTTTGTAACAAATACAAGTAACAAATCTGAGACATGATACATAAAAATAAGCTCTGAAACTAGTTACTACAATCAGTAACTCTAAATTAGACCAAATTCTTATCCACATGAGCTTTTGAGAGAACATTAGGGTGTCTCTGAAATCCCTCCCTACTTTCCTGTCTTTGGCTATTTTCTGTTGCTATAATGAGATACCTGATACTGGATACCTTATGAAGAACAGAGGTTTATTAACTCATAGTTCTATAGGTTGGGAAGTCCAAAAGCATGGCACAATATCTAGTTGGCATCTGGCAGGGGCCTTCCTGCTAAAAGTTGCCTCCTTCATATATGGGAGGGAAACCTGGGGATACAGAGAAAGCCTGCTTTTATGATGAAGTCAGTCCTGTGGTAGCCCATTAATTAATGGCAATTCATGAAGTGATTATTCCATTCATAGGGTAGAGCCTTCACAACCAGATTACCTCTTAAAGGCCTCACTTCCCAGTACTGCCATAATGACAACCAAATTTCAACATGATTTTTTTTTTCCCCTCTAGAAATCAATGAATTGGGTTGGTGCACTACAAATATTTGGAACCTTCAGACGTCACATTCTAACAAGGAAAACACATAGAAGGGCCTCATCTGTAGGTAACTTTCTTGGTGAGAAAGAGCACACTTACTACACCAGTGATGGGAATTGAGAGTAGGTTTTCATTTTGCATATCACCTAAACAGAGCATCTTTCTTAAAAAAAAAAAAAGTTAAAAGTGGGGAGATCAAAAAAGTACTGCAGGGTGCTAAGATTTTAAAATTTGTTTTCAGCGCTAGAAAGGAAAGCACCATCAAGACACAGAAGAAATTTAAATGCATAATACAAAGTGAAAGAAGCCACTCTGAAAAGACTAACAAATTAACTAAACAATTTCTATGTTACTTATGATTTTTAGTTATGAATGTCAGAGACAAACTCAAGTTACTTTGGTTCTGAGGTATTTATTCCATGGAAACTGGAAAATTAACAAAGATAAGCCTCTCAGTTAGGTAATGGAGATATCAAGAAAAGGAACTGTCCAGGTCTCAGTAGAAAAATAAGAACCTGAGGAGTCTGTCTGAGCGTCTTAGAGACCAGACTGCCTTCAGGACCTGCTAGACCATTCCAGACAGGCACAGGGCAGGTCATACACCTAGGATGAGTGATCCCCTCATCAATCTCTACTCAACTTCTTTCTGTCCTTGCTACTGCCACTTTTAAAGCTATAAGTCAATTAATTCACGCCTACTCCTTGTCCCACCACTTTTTCAGTTGTCCGGAAAAAATAAATAAATAAATGAATAAAAAGGAAAAATCAGAAAGGACTTGGGTGGAGAGAAATACGTCCCAATCAACTGGTCTCTTCTTATTAATTCTATTAGGGGCTTTAAAGGATTTTGCTCTTTCAAGCTGACTACTGACTTTCTATTTTTTGTGTGTTCAATTCAAACTTGCAATAAAGAGACTTTGGTAGAATTAGTAACTATCATCTGTACTGGGCAAAGATCTCATTATATAGCTTCTTAGTCCACTCTTAGGTGATTTCCTTGGGTCAAATAAGATGTATTTTTCTTGATGAATTAATTATAAATGAAATTAATAAATGAAACCAGTTATGAAGTGATATTGTGATTTTTTTCATTACCAGGGATTGAATGGAGGGGCACAGCCATGCTAGCCAAGAGCTCTACCTCTGAACTCCATCCCCTGAAATATTGTTGATATTCAAAATATGTCTTTGTGTTTGAAAAGGTTGGAAACTACAATACTATATATCATACTGTTTCGTTGTTGGTAATCTGTAAATATCTCTAACAGTTTTGAAAGCTAAAATTATCTATGAAGATGAATATCCTATTTCTAGAAACTAATTGATAATATACATCATTTGCCTTTCATTAATAAGTGATAATGGTGATTTTCACCTTGGGTAATAATTATATTGTCCCTTTTTAAAAACACAAAAGCATATTTTCAAAAAAATATAATTTTATATTTTAAAGCCGTTTAAAATTGAATGAAAGGTAGAGATTTCCTCTACATCCTCTCCTCCCATTCACAAATTGCCTACTCCATTATCAATATCCTCACGAGAGTGCTACATTTGTTACAATTGGTGAACCTACCATGACAGGTCATTATCACCCAGAGTCCATAGTTTACATTAGGATTCAGTCTTGGTTTCATATGTTCTATGGGCTTGGACAAATGTTTAATCATGTGTATTTACCATGACAATAAACTGCAAAATATTGCTGCCCTCAAATGCTCTCCAAAACTATTTATCCCTCTCTCTCCCTAGCCCTTCGCCACTGATCTTTTCACTATCTCCATAGTTTTACTTTTTCTAGAATTGCCTTTTCTAGGTGAAATCATACATTGGGCAACCTTTTCAGATTGTCTTCTTTCGCTTAGTATTATGCATGTAAATTTCCTCTGTGTCTTTTTATGGCTTGATAGTGCTTTCCTTTTTAGCACTGAATAATAGCACTGAGTAATATTCCACCGTTTAGATGTACCAATGCTTATGCATTTACACTCTGAGGGACATCTTGGTTGCTTCCCAAGTTTTGGAAATTATGAATAAAACTGCTGTAAACATAAGTGTGCAGGTCTTTGTGTGGACATGTTTTCAACTCCATTGGGTAATTACTAAGGAGTGCCATTGCTGGATCCCATGATAAGAGTATGATTATTTGTACAAGAAACTAGTAAGCTGTCTTTCCAAAATGGCTTTGTCATTTTGCATTGCCACCAGCAATAAATGAGAGTTCCTGTTGCCCCACATCCTTGTCAGCATTTGGTGTTTTCAGTGTTCTAGATTTTGGCCATTCTGATGGGTATTCAGCTGAATCTTAATGTTGTTTCACTTTGTATTTCCCTGATAACATATGATGTGGGACTTCCTTTCGTATACTTGTTTGTCATCTATGTGTTTTTGGTGATGTGTGTTTTAAGGTCTTGGTCCTTTTTAAAATTGAGCTGTCTTCTTATTATTAAGTTCGAGGCCTACTTTTCAAAATATAAATCTAGAAAAAAAAAATTTTTTTGCCCTGATACAATTCTGTTAAAATCATTCATAGGATCCTGAGCCTCCTGATTAATTCTAGCGCTCTGAGAAATGTAAGAAATTTCAAGGCACATTTTAATTAAGTTTAATTTTCTCTTGCCCACAGCTATTCCATTTCTAGTGCTATGAGAATACTTGGGTTTTGCTTTCACTTCTCTTATAGAGGTGATAATGAGGGTGAAAGATGAGAAAAAAAAAATTCTTGCATACTTGCATGACCTCTGGGATAGTTCAATCTTCTACTTACGAAAATACAAAATTTACTTTCATTAATGTTAGTGAAAAAGTAAGAGAGAAGGAAAAGGAGTAGTTAAAAAGTTATGAAACCCTATTGATGCCACATTTAATAGTGTAAATCAAGGCAACAGCTCCCCAGGAGTGAAGTATCTTGCAGTGGGGTATGTAATGAGGGCTAATCCAGGACCCAAACAGTGGTCAGCCTGTAGTGGCTCAGGAGTACTCATTGTAACTCAAATTTGTATGCAAATCAAGCAGGCAGCTCTGGCAGATCTATGAAGGGAACAAAAAATGGTGACTTACAAGTCACAAAGAAGATTTCATAAAAATGATCCTGTGTTTCGCTGTGCTTGTTTTCACATTTAAAATATGAGTGTGAGATAAAGAGGCAATTTTGAGGAAGCTGAGATTCTGTGTAATCAGGACTCACATACTTCTTTTTTTTTTTTTTTTTTTTTGCCAATTTGAAATTGTTTTCATGAGTGTCCGGAGCCTACAGGAAGAAGTAAAAGAACTTCTGGGAGTTTTCTTTGACTAAGCTGCAGGACCCTGGAACCCTGGGGTGGGGGACACTGGGGGAATAGAGAGGAAAGAAGACTGAGCAGAAAGAGGAAAAGGGAGCACCCACCCCAGCCCCACGTGGCTCACAGAAAAGGGAAACTGGGTTTCCCAGGCTGAGCAAGTGAAACTGCAAAGGAACTGAGGTCTGCAGAAGTGCCAGCACTCTGAAAGATCTTGAGTCTTAGGTTGATACAAATCTGACAGACTGCAAGTCCATGGTCAAACCAGAGAAGCAGTCTCTGGACCCAAATCCAAGATGCAGAGTAAAGGGTAGGAGAACATTGGAATCAAAATGGTCATTAAAATGAATTCTTGGTCAAGCACCCAAGAAAGGGATCCCTGATTGTACTTTACAGTTTATCTTTAAAAAGGGTTTGCTTTTGAAGTGGAGCTGTAGCTCAGTAGTGGAGCATGAGCTTAGCATGCACAAGGCCAAGGCCGTGTGTGATTCCATAGCTTAAGGTGTAAGTGGAAAGGTAAGCAGCTCAGAGAGTGTTTGGGGGGAAATGAGTAGCATTCAATTTACTTGGGTCAAAACACTTGTGCCCTAAAACTATTCCATACTGCTACCACTTCTTCAGTATTTCATATTTTCTTATGCCTTATTTTACTTGACTTGTATCAAACAAATTTCAGATAATTTCCTTTCTTCCAAATATTCATGTCCTACTTTTTTTTTTCCTTATAAGGAGCTTTAGAAATGATCTACACTGGCTGTTTCCAACCCTCACTGCAATTTAGAATTACTGGAATGGGTACAGTCTGGTTGAAGGAAGATTCTTCAGGTCTTGGATGGGACAGAGGCACTTGCATTTCGAAGTACTCAGTGATTCCAAAACTCAGTGATTCCAATCACTGTTTTCATCAGTGAATCTCAAATTATTTGGCAAAATATTGGTTTCAGGAGATATTATCAGTGCTCCAAGAATAAAGAATGCTCTGGTCAGGTGGGCCTGGGAAACTGTCTCAGATTCTCCTCTTGACATTTTACAAACCACTGAAAGATATTAAAGACGATAATATGTGCTCAAGTGAAAAAGACTGTATACTTTTTCTAGGAGCTAAACAAAACAGAATAATTTGTGATAAGAAAATGTTTTTCTTAATTTCACTCAAGTAGTGGAAACAATTATGTGGAAAGCATTTAAGATAATTTTTCTCTACATATAAATTCTGTTAAATATAATGCTGGGTAAGATGTCCCTTTGTTGACGTTCCCAGAAAAGCACATAGTCTCAGTGGTAGGCAGAGCTGTACCAAATCTCATAACTGGTTCTGAACGCCTTCCCTACACCAACTGCTCAGAGTCTTAGCATGGGACACTATAACAAAATAGCTGGTGGCGCATGACTGTAATCCCAGCAGCTTGGGAGGCTGAGGCAGGAGGATCAGGAGTTCAAAGCCAGCCTCAGCAAAAGTGAAGCACTTAGCAACTCAGTGAGACCCTGTCTTTAAACAAAATACACAATAGGGCTGCGATGTGGCTCTGTGGTCCAGTGCCCCTGAATTCAATATCTCTGATACCCATTGCCCAATACCATAGAGTGGACAGCTTATAGATACAGAGAGTATTTCTTGTAGTAGTCCAAGATGGAAGCACAGGCAGATAGATTCAGGTGTCTGGCAAGGGCTTCCTGGTTCACAGTGCCTTCTCGCTGTGTCATCATCTGGTGGAAGGGGTTTCCACCATACACAGGGTTTTGAGGAATTGTGGAGCTCAGAGAATAATGGGTTATAGGGGTTTACGGACTTTGACATACCTGTAGAAGTATAGTTGCACAGATGAAGCTATTGACGGGTTGTCTCTGTTGAGTATTTATTGAGGCGAGCTTGTGATTGGCTAACTTTCAGAAATATGGGGCTGATGCCGATTGGTTGACTTGTAAAAGTTGTGCATGGAGGCAAATTCTTATTGATGGCTTGACCAGGGACCAAGCTGATTCCAAGAGCCATTTACCAATATGATTATAGAACAATCAGACTCTATCTACTGGTGTGTGCCACAGTCTGGCTGGGCACAATCAGGAGCCACTTGTCAAAAGAAACTAACTTTATTTTTAGAACCACACACGCCAAACAAAACAGCCTCTCAGGAAAAACCCTCAGAGCCTCAACTGCCACCACCGCCTTTCCACAAGCCTCTCTCTCCCACACAAGCTTCTCTCCACCTCCCACAATCCTCTTGCTCTTGAGGCCGATTGGCTGGGTCACATGGGCGGAGCCAAAAAAGTCCCCCAATGAGCAGCTCCGTGGTCTGAAAGGGCAGGGAAACAGCCCAATGAGCATCACCGCAGAGGAGCCAATCAGCTAGATGTTGCTGGGGCCGCTGTAAGCCAATCATCAGCCGGCAGCTGGAAGTTTGCTGGGGCCCCTTCGGCTGTGGCTCTCAACAGGTGTGGGAATTTCTTTCTGCTTCCTCATTTCACTTTACCAGTAATAAACCTGGTACTCTCCCTTTACCATCTTCAGGCTCCTTGTGCGTGTTTCTGCAAATGGTTAGAAGCTGAAGAGAAGGCAAGTATGACAGGTGGCCCCAAACCTCCCCATGGAGGTAGGATAAGGCCTAATAGTCAATGTGACAGCTAGGAGGAACTTAGAAGTTTTGTTCTGTTTATTTGTTTGCTTGTTTATTTATTTATTGTGGTCCTGGGACCTGAATCTGGGGAACCACTACTACTGAACTACACCCCCAAAGAATTTGTTCTGTTTAAAGCAACAAAAATGAAATGCAAAATATTTTCATGGGCCCCTGTAAATATCATGGGTCCTAGACACTTTGTCTAATGAAGAAATCATCTACCTGGGGTAGATGTTTAAAGGGGTTTCAAAGATTCTAAAACAATGAAACAACCTCTTTAAGAAAAAAAAAGTAACATAAGAAGTAGTATGAACCTCCCTTCTATCTAGGATGTAGAGAGAATGCAGGTGTTTTGGTCTCATATCCCAAGGAAGATGGTTACTTGGAAGTGGTACTTTGGTGTCTCTATATCTTCTGCATTAATTCTGGCTCCACTGTGCACCTGGGCTCATTTTGCTTCTCATTGTTTTCTTGGAGCCCTGTGCACAAGTTTGGCAGGATGCAGTCTCCTCACCTGGGCTTAGGTAAGGGAGGAGAGTGTGGTGCTGGTAACTGTCAATTCTATTGTGCTGGCCCTTCAGCATTAATCACATGGGGTAGCCAAGTGTCAAACTTAGAATACCAAGAAAACATAAAGAACCTCTTTCCCACTCCAGTCCTTTAGGAAAGCACCTTGGAAGGTAATACCTTCACCAAGGGATCTCTTCTATCCCATTCCTGATTCCCTCTTAGGTCCCCAGTCTTCAACATTACCCCTACCTCTATCCTTTATTTAGGGAAATCCCAGTTACCCTCAGGAATTTAATCTTGCTCTGGGTTCTGCAGCTCTGAATCATTTGGCTTAATCCTTAACTTCACACATTTTAACGGATGTAAAATTTCTTGATATTTTACGCAAGTAAAGAATCAAACTCAGTAGGTCTGAAGTGGGGCTCTAGACTGTGTAGTTCCACCAAATTCCCAGGTGAGGCCCATCTTGCTGACCTGCTACCATAGTTGGAATAGGGACTTTCTTTAACATTCTTAAGCAAGTGACTGACTCATCAGAGAAAAATGGGAAGGGCTGCTAGCACAAGCTTATGACACATTGCAGAGTTTTGACATCAAGTGGAGATCAGGCTGGGTTTAGGGTCAGCACATCAGGTGCCCTTTGTGACCTTTCACTCTTTTAAGTAGCAGAAAGTTGGGGCTGAGTTATGACATGAGGGAACTATAGGCACATTTGCCTCATGGACCCCTTCCTTCCTAAACAAATATTTAAAATTATATTTTATGACTGCATTGGTATCAAGATAAATACAGTCAATTCTAAATTCATTATTATATGTGTGTCTATCTATATGTATATATACATGCATATATATATATATATATATATATATATATATATATATATATAATCTTCTGATTTTAACAAAAATGAAAATTAAAATATTTTCATGGGCCCTTGTAAATATAATGGGTCCTAGGCACTTTGTGTAATGGAGAAATAATCCACCAGGGGTGTGCCTATTGGACCAAATGCACAGATCTATTGTGAGAAAAATCACTTCTCAAAGATGGACCTAAATTCCTAAGAAGGATAAAGTATTTTTTTAACTGCCTTCAAATCACAAAATATCTCCTTTTCTGTAGCACTACATTAATATTCAACACCAGAATTAATTTAATTTGTTCACTCCCCTCCCTGCTGCTTTCCAAATTGTGCTCATTTGGATTTGTCATGAATAAAAGAAAAGGGTATAGTATTTTAATGGCTGCATCCTTAATTACAAAAAAAAAAGGAGCTTTGAGACTCTTCTCCAGGAAGAGCTTGATTACATTTTGCGTCAAGGGCCTGTAGTTCTGCTCCATTGCCACCTGCAAGTATTTTATTCTTACAGTTGTAGTAGTTGGGGAACAGATGCAAGAGGAGCCCTGCGGTTGCAGTGGGGAGTAGAGTCCTGCCTGCATAGATTTCCTTCCATGCCTAACACTCCTCTGAGCAATACCAGGGCTCTTCAGAACTAATGGAACCCACTCCATCCACCACACTTATGTAAACAAGGAATCAGAGGGCCAGAAAGTGTGCTTTTGCCTTGTTTTTTAAATCATAAAGTTTGATGCGTTTCTAGGTACACTTGCCTCTTAACTTAGATCCTTGCCTGCTTTCTAGACAGAATGGTGAGTCACTTTGTTAGTCTGAATGATCTTGATTCCAGAACCCCTCCTTGATTTCCTGGAGATAAAAACAGAAAGCCCGGAATGGAATTGTCAAGGCCAACAATGTCCTACTCCCAAGGAAGAAATAATAATAGAACAAAGATAATTAAAATAATTTGGGCCACATGAGGTTGTAAGCACTTGACATATGTTACTTCTTTTTACTTCATTGTGGTACTACCAGGTGGGCATCAGCATATCCATAGAGGGTTTCTGTCAGTTGTACAGGGGTGGGTAGTTACTCAGCTGTGGAGTTAATCCATTTTCTAGTCAGTCTGACCACATGGTCTAGCTCTTAACCCCTCTTAGATATGGAGAGCCTTGAAAATTCCTATTCCAATACTGACTTTTTTTTTTTTTTTGCTTTCTTTTTCACTTAGCTTTTGCTGTTCTCCATAAAGTTGAGAAATTGTCCACATCCTTCCTTATCTACAGTGACTACTCACCTCACTTTCAGAATCCATCTGCAGACAAGAACTTCTGGTCATAATCCTAGTTATGAGATTTAAGTAAATACTATTTATTTATAATATAAAAACTATTTATTTATATTACTCTTGGGAGTTGAACTCTGTGTAGAACTATCTTGAAGACTCAGAGGGGAGTTTCTTGGAGGCTGCTGTGGAGTCAGAGCTGGAGCCAAGTGAAACCTGTTTCTGGTGCTCAGAGCACTTGCTCTCCCCACCCGGGGGAAATGCCCTCCATGTCTGGACATTATGTCTGAGTCTCAGAACTGAGCCATCCCCACTTGACCAATTATTCTGACCACATCCATGCACAGAGAACCGTGCAACACACAGACCTCCCGTCCCTGCTGCATTCATTGCCTCCCTGTCTCTGGGAGGCATTTGAGTGTTCAGACAGAAATCAATCTCTCTTAGAGTCAATGCTGGTCTTGGGGAAGTTGAGTAATCAATTTAATCCACTTCTGCCTCCTTTTTCTTATAATAAAATAGAAAAATAATTATAGTGCCTGTGTCATTTAGCTGTTATAAAGAATGAATGGAGCCAGGTACAGTGGTGCATGCCTATTAATTCTCAGTGGCTTGGGAGGCAGAGGCAGGGGGATCACAGGTTTGAAGCCAGCCTCAGGAACTTAGCGAGGCTGTAAGCAACTTAGAGAGATCATGTCTTAAAATAAAACATAAAGAGAGCACAAGATGTGTCTCAGTGATTGATTGCCCCTGGGTTCAATCCCTAGTAAAAAAACAAACAAAACAAAACAAAACAAAAAAAAAACAAAAACAAAACAAACAACAACAAAACATGATAATACATATAAAGCACAAAGCACTTAGAACATTGCCTGGTTCACAGTGAAGGAGTAATGTAGACTAACATTTACTATTATGAGATGGTTGGCAATAGGAGAGAAGACAAGGTGATCCTCATCCTGGGAAAATGGATAGGGTCTACTACTGGTGAAAGGTATCTCAAGAATTCTAATCTTAGTTGGGTGCTGTAGCACATGCCTGTAATCCTAGTAGCTTTGGAGGCTGAGACAGGATTGCAAGTTCAAAGCCAGCAAAAGTGAGGAGCTCAGGAACTCAGTGAGATGCTGTCTCTAAATAAAACACACAATAGGGCTGAGGATGTGGTTCAGTGGTCGAGTACCCCTGAATTCAATCCCTGGTACCCAAAACACCAACAACAATAACATCAAAAAAAAAAAAGAATTCTAATCTTAAAATATGATCAGATTATAATAGTGGATCACTGTGCTGCTGTGCTGCCTTCAGTTGGGTGCAGACAAAGCAGTATCCAGTTAATTTCTCGGTAGTTGTTAAACTAACTCACCTGGGAAAGCTATGTCTGTTAATCCTAGTCTGGGTCATAGTACCAAATCATCATGTCTGACTCACTGGTTTCACCTCCACTGGTCATAGGGTGGTATCACTTTATGAACAGAACTTCTAACCCTGAGCTCAGTTTTCTTCTTCATCTGCTTCCTTCTACGTACGTTCATGACTCTGTCTTGTGTTTATCTTGTGCCACTCCTAAATCATGAGTTTTTACAACTGGGACTTTCTGCCTTTTACATTTTCTTTTCTTTTAAACAGTGTGTGTGTGTGTGTGTGTGTGTGTGTGTGTGTGTGTGTGTGTGTGAAAAATACCAGGCATAAACTGGTGTGGTGAACACTGTAGTGTGTGGCTCCATCCCTTTTAAAAATGAAGGACTTTGTCCCAGATGCTGGGAGTGTTATGAGCAATAGTTCTCAGTGGTCATCCCTAGGTGGAGGACTCCAGCTGAAGAGAGCTTCTTTGCCCAAGGTCAAGTCATTCTCTGAGGTGGCCTGGATCCCAGGAATGATCAATGTGGCTGTATAAAGACTCATCTCCCATCACCAAATCAGGACAACTTTAAAGGGACATCCCAGCTCCAAACTCCCTATACTCTTGGCTGAGACTCTGTTGAGATGAAATTGAGCATCAGCCACACCCTCTACACAATACTGCTTTCTTCATTGCATTCTAAGAATACTCTCAAATTAATCTCTTACATGAGAATCTCCATCTCATAGACAGCTTCCCACCAAGTTGTGACACGTATAAAAAAAATTTGTATCATTTAGGGGATAATAAAACAAGCATTCATGTACCTTTCATCCAGCTAAAGATGTAGAGTATCTTACCAGTATTTGAAGGCCCACTATGTGCCCCCTCCCTTTAGGCATCCCATATTCTCACCCCAGGTAATTACTATTCTGAATTTTGTGTCAATTATTTTGAGTTTATATTTTTACCTTATATATGTAGGTATTTTACATAGTACTTTCTCCTTAGTTTTGAACTTTAAAAAATGCATCCCAATACCCTATGCATTGTGGTAGTCAAACTTTTCCTTCCACATTATGTTTTTAAGATTAGCATGACAGTTGGAACAAAGAATGTTCCATAAATATTTGTTCTCATTTTCATTCTCATGATACAAATTTTCCCTCACAGTCCTCAGAAAAAAATCAACCCTGGGACTGTGGTTATAGTTCAATGGAAAAGCGCTTGCCTAACATGTGTGAGGCACTGGGTTTGATTCTCAGCACCATACACAAATAAATAAAATAAAGGTACATCAACAACCAAAAAATATTAAACAACGACAACAACAACAACCTTGCTGATGCTTTGAACTCAGGTTTCCAGCCTCCAGAACTGTTGTTTGTGCCACTCATTTTGTGGTACTGTGTTGCAGCAGCCCTAACAAATTGATGCACTCTATATTCTCTTTCCTCCTCTATCTGTATGCTCCCTGGACCTCACCATGAGAATAAAGTAGGTATATAGGGTATGTATGTTCTGAGAGCTCTGTTATCATGTTATGGGAACCAGCCTGAAAATGTGGACGACTTTTCACAATAAGTCCATGCTAATGCTGGGAAAATCAAGTACTTATTCAGCTTTTCAGTTTCTGGGGGAAATAATTAAGAAAATCAGCAGAAGTTAAAAATACAAGAGTTGTGATACTAGAACTGGACTGGGATGAGTTATAAATGGATAGACACTACCAAAGTAGCAATTTTTTCTTTACAGGGGGAGCAGTAAGCATGGCTATTGAACAGACACTGGGCAACAGGAGTCAACAGGTGAAAAAGAGACAGATGGGAACCCAGGTGGGAGAGAAGTTGGAGGTCAGAACCAGGAGAATTGAAGTAGTGTGCAGAAGGTGGTGTAAGACGGTGACCAGATAAGGACTTTGAACTCAAGCAAGAGATTGGATGTCTTCTCCATGACCTGTCCTGCTTCTGACCCATGGTGAGTGAGTTTTATTAGTTACAGCAGCATCCATATATCCTTGAAAACCAGTAACATGTATCCATGTATATTTGTTTTATGTATCATGTATCTATACATGATACTTGGCTCTTGCTGAAGTGTTCTGAATGCCCAAGGAGTCTAAACAGGAGCCTGCAAATACATTATTTTGAAATTAGTATTCTCTGATGTATTTGTGTATATGTGTGTGTGGTGCTGGGGATTTAAACCAGGGCCTTGTGCATGTGAGGTAAGCAGAATACCAACTAAGCTATATCCCTAGCCCTCTCTGGTATATTTTTAACTCTTACCACCAACCCCTCCTCACAGCCCCACCTCCTCACCCTGAACTGACATCCAGTATGATTGCCATGTGGCTTCTTTCACCTGCCAGTGATTGCTACTGATTCTGGGGGTGATATACACTCTGGGTGAGGAACAGAGGCCTACGCATTAGAGGATGCCCCACCATTGCTTAGGGTTCTTTGAGAGAATGATATCTAAAAATTAAGACATTGGGTAATAGGAAATAACATATAGAGTGAAACTGTGCTAACACATTACTTTTCCCAGTTTACTTTTGGTTTTCAATGAATATTTCACAAATGACTCTGAGTGATATAATGGTTAGGTCAGGACATCAAAGGAAAAACACATAAGTAAATAAATTAGAAAAAAATAAGCTGTTTATTTTAGAATAGTTTTAGTTTTGCAGAAAAAGTATAAGGACAGTCTAGTGTTCCCATATGCCCCACAACCAATTCTCATATTACTGACATTACATAAGTATACTTCATTTGTCTCCATGAACAAACTGATATTGGTACATTATTATTATTAACTAACAGTCTGTACTTTATTCTGATTTCCTCAGTTTTTATCTTAGTTCTTTTTCTGTTCCAAGATCTCATCTATGGTACTACATTATATTTAGTCCTTGTATCTCCTTGGGTTCCCTTGGCTGTGATGATATTTTTTCAGAATTTCCTTGTTTTTGATGATCTTGATAGTTTTGAGGAGAATTGCTTAGATATTTTGTAGAATATTATTAAATTGGGATTTACCTGAAATTTTCATGGACACAGATTGTCAACATGACTCATGACTGTTGATGTTGACCTTTTCACCTGGCCAAGATATAGTTTGTCAGGTTTATCTACTACACAGTAATCTTCCTTCCTCGATCCCTTCTGTTTCTCCCTTCAATTAATGCTAATTTATATTTATTTTACGCTTTAAGTTATAATCCAATACTAATCTATTTTGTTGCTCAGATTTTTCTAGATTTGCCCACTGGGAACTGTGTGTGTGTGTATGTGTGTGTATACACATGTGTTTTAGCATTTTCTTATTTTCTGGGACAAGATGCTCTAGTCTTATCTTGTTTGGTAGGTATTTTTAGGATCCACCAAAAGAACATCAAACATTTTCCTTCCTTTTGGCATCTGCTCAGTTGCTCTGTAATTCCAAGAATTATCTTGTTTATTTCCTGCAGTATCCTAAATGCATGAGTTAAAGACCTACAAAAACCCACAGTAATGAAATACCCACAATAATGAAATATGTTTTGCTTATGAAAAAATGAAAAATAAGATGAACACAGAACTTTCTGTACTTATTACACCACAGCAGAACAGACCCCTGTAGCCAAGAGACTCCAGAAAGCGCAGTGTGAAACCAAGGGGAAATACAAGTTCAGAATGGTTGCCATATTAGAATGACCATGATAATCTATCACCCAGATGCAGAAACAACAGGCAATGTACGAAGCAGGAAATGGAGAAATTAATGGCTGACTAGCAAAAGTTGGTATTTTAAATAAAGTCATCTTTGCCAAATGCAAGGTAGAGTCTAATATTGTTATTAAGTACAATCATTTAGTGAAACTTGCATTTGATCAAGAGCATTGGGAATTTCACCCTTCTGCTATTTTAGGAGGAGTTCTTGGTTTTCTCACATTTTCATTAAAATGCAGATGTCAGGTAGCCTTAGTTGGTCAGGTCTTACGCAAGGTGTTATAAATGCAGACCATCCCAAGCTTGCAACTCTTATTACTTTCACTCTTCATGCTTTGGCTGGACATTCAAGCAGGAGTCCCCACTTTGCTACTAGAAGGAGAGCACCAAGCAAAGAACACTGTTTTGGGGCGGAACTGAGAATTGTCCTAAGCCCTGAGGCTGTCATTTAGGAAGTGAAGACTCCAGTTTCAATTTTCTTCATCACATCTTTATGTAAAAATCACAGCCTGCCTTAATCAAAAGCAGACTGAATTTTGCCTCTAGTCCTCTCCTTCCCATTTTAGACTTCCTTTTATAGCACCAACTTCCTGTTTCTTATCCCTCTAACCTCTTGGGTGCTGCTCTCACTTTGCAAATCTGACAAATGAATGCAGCCAACAGAGTAATGAGAACTAATTTTTGCATGAGAGCAATCTTTCCAGGTGCTCTTTAACAAGGATTTTTATAAAGGAAATATGTTAACTTTAATGATAAGAAGAACAGGAATTCAAAAGTAGGGACGATAGTTTTGATTGTTTGGGTAGAGGGTTTATGCTACAGTAAACGTATATATCTTGCCTTGCAGGTATTTTTAGGTAATAAAAGATCCCAATTGCTCTAAATAAATAAATAATATTGATATATTTTTTTAAAGAGAGAGAGAGAATTTTTTAAATATTTATTTTTTAGTTTTCGGTGGACACAACATCTTTATTTTATTTTTATGTGGTGCTGAGGATCAAACCCAGTGCCCTGTGCATGCCAGGCAAGCGTGTTACCGCCTGAGCCACATCCCCAGCCCAATAAGATCGATACTTGTGGTGCACTTCTATTATTAACATGAACTCTGCTATATAACAATTCATTAACAGTTATTAGTGCTCATGGTATTATTAGGACCCACTAAAAAACAGCAAGCATTTTCCTTTATTTTGACACCTGCTCAGTTGCTGTTTTCCCAAGGACTACCAAAATAATTAATTTATGCATTTAGTTTAGGAGTTCCAAAATAAGCTGGAGTTCCATAATAATATATAGATTGTTGCTGGGCACAGTGGCACCTGCCTACAACCCTAATGACTCAGGAGGCTGAGGTAGGAGGATTGATTACAAGTTCAAGGCCAGCCTGGGCCACTTAGCAAGACCCTGTCTCAAAAATTAAAATGGCTGGGGATGTACCTAGCTCAGTGTTAGGTTCAATCCTCACTACCACCTTAAAAAATAATGTATGTATGTATGTATCTATCTACATGCACACACACACACACACACATACACAAAGCCATATAAACACACATATACATGCATACTGATGACTGATTTTTTAAAAAAGCAATTATAAAATGCATGCAAAGTAAAGAAGTTTGTGAACTAACCATTTTCCAAGTGGCAAGTGGAGACGTGTGGCAAGGTACTCCAAACTGTAGGATTTCAAATTATTAAATTTTTTTATATTGAATTATTAAGCAGGACTTCCAAATGTATCATTTCTACTCTGATTACTATTTGTGGTGATTACTGAAGACTGATAGTATATATGACTTACTTTTCATTGAGACGTTTAAAATGATGACTTGAAAACACCACTTAATCTTGACAATATGTGTTTGTTGGGTGGCTAAATGCATTTACCTTTAGTGTCTTCAGTAACACTGATCCAGGCAGAGGGATAGAGATGCAGGAATAAGACTTAGTTCTTGTCATGAAGGAGCTCAGAATATGCTATCAAGCTAACAAATATTTGTTATATGGCTCAAACAGTACAATAACAAAAGAATTTATATTAGTTAAAATGGCAGCATAGGGCGGAAAGAAGGATTTATGTGGAATTTAGTAGATTTGAGAAGGCTTTTCAGCAGAGGAGAGTTTTGAGTTGGGTAAAGGAAGAACATGATTTTAACATTTGAAAGGGAAAGGTGGGGACTGATGAGGGCATTTCTAGGAAAAGGAATACCACAGCAAAGAGGGAAAAATGAGAGGACATTTGAAAGTCATTTGGGAATGGTTGGAACATAGAGGTGGTCACAGACGCAGGCACCTAATCACAGAGGACTTTCCCCATTTTACTTAGTACTGTGTATAAAAAGTGGAAATTCTGGGGAATGTTAACAGAAAACTTATTTATTAAAAATGGGTATTGGGCTGGGAGTAGTGGCACACACCTGTAATCCCAACAGTTTGGGAGGTTGAGGCAGGAGGATCACCTGTTTAAAGCCAGCCTCAGCAACTTAGCAAGGCCTTAAGCAACTTAGAGAGACCCTGTCTCTAAATAAAATATAAAAAGGCCCAGGGACATGGCTCAGTGTTTAAGATCCCCTGGGTTCAATCCCTGCTACAAACAAACAAACAACAACAAATAGGTATTGGATTTAGGAATGGTAAAAGGGGCCAGGAGATGGGGGAGGCCAATCAGAAGACTATTTAAGATGCTAGGGTAAAAGATTTTATGAGGGCCTGAGGAAAGAAAAGGCAGCAGACAGGGGCAGGAAAGAATGAGAGACATATGAGATGTTTAGGAGACAGAATTTTAATAACCTGTTGAATCTTGGGAAATAGAAACATTTAAAATGTGAGTGGAAGCTGATAAGGAAAAGAAAAGGCATTTGGGTAAAGCAGAAGGTGCTGGCCAAGTAGCAAAAATGGAATCAAGTAGGAGGTGGTATTCCATAGTACCTGTGCCTTAGCTTTATATATAAGCAGAACACTAACAACTACTGTGCATTTGACAAATATCTTTGAGTGTCTGTTTGGTGTCAGGCTCGGTCTAGATGCTTAAGAGTACAGAGATGAATAAGAGAAACAAGTCCCTCCTCTGGAACCTATGTTCTAGTAAAGGTGAGACAAATAATATAGAAGTAAACACATAGATAAGGTCATTTCAAATAATTATAAATAACGTACAGAAAAAAATAAGATGAATTTATAGAGTATGAGCATATTACTTTAGACTGGGTGGTCAGGAAAGGCCTCTCCAAGAATGATATGAGGGACCAACCTGTAAAAAGTCCTGGGTCAGATAGTTCTAGATGGAAGAAAAAACTCAGGGCAAGATCTTGAAGGGGAAGTGGGCTTAGAGGAATGAAAAAGACTGGTGAGATGCTAGAGAGGGTGAATGGAATGAGATGGATTGGAAAATAAGTTGAGGTTCAATTATGTAAGTTCTAATGAATTAGTAAACAACTTGGATTTCATCCTAAGTGCAATGGGAAACAGTTGAAATATTTTAGGCATGAAGGTGGCAGGACCTGATTTATGTTTTCAAAGGTTCACTCTGGTATGTATAGAAGATAGGTTGTAGTGAAAGCTTGGAAACGATTTGAGCAGAAGTTCAGATGAGAAAAGATGTTGGCCTGGTCTTGGGATTTGGCAGTTAAGATGAAACAGATGGTGAATATATTTAGAAATAGAGTTAACGGTATGTGCTCCTGGGTAGGATATTGGCAGAATGCCACTAGTTGGATGACAATGCTATTTACCAAGATGGTGGAAGACTTGAGTGTGGAGTGGTGGTCAAGAGTTTCATTTTTCTCTGTTACTTGTGAAGTGCTTCTCACATGAAGATGTCAAATAGGCAGTTGAATGCATGAATCTAGGGTTCAGGGAAAGATGTAAATTTGGGATTCTATGGATGTTATGAGTAGCTGTTGGAGTGACTCCTGTTACCCATGAAAGAAGTGAGGATGCAAAAAAGAGGGTCTCCAGGACTGAGCCTGAGATACTCTAATATTTCACATTCAAACTAGGGAAAAGGATTTATCCAAGGAAACAGAAAAGGATCTTCCTGTGACATATGTAGAAATACAGGATGGCATGGTGTCACTGAAGCCAAGAGAAGAAAGTTAACCATGGAGGGAGGAGTGAGTGGTCAATTGGATCAAATGCTGGTGAGAAGCTGTGTAAAATTGAGGATAGATTTAGTATCAGTGGTGAGTTTGATGAGAACAGATCCAGTTGATGAGAAACAGAACAACAGGAAACTTGAATAGAGAGAACAGAGTAGTGAGATGTTGAAGTAGAGACTGTCTTTCAAGACATTTTACTGTCAGGTGCAATGGCACATGTCTAATCCCAGTGGTGCAGGAGGCCAAGGCAGGAGGATTTCAAGTTCAAAGCCAGCCTCAGACACCTAGTGAAGCCAAGGAACTTGACAAGACCCTGTCTTGTCTAAATAAAATACAAAAAAGGACTGGGGATGTAGCTCAGTGATTAAGTGCCCCTGGGTTCAATCCTTAGTACCAAGGGTGTCACGACCCATCCATGAGCTGTGTGTGTGAGCTGTGTGCATTTGAGTCATAAAAGAGGACTGGCCTGGCGTTGTATGCTGATTGGGCTGTGTAAAACAAGCGTGCCTTTCCTCTGCCTGTGATCACACATAGCCCCCGAGATGGGTGTGACTTGCCAAGATGCCAATCAATCTGCTGACCACAAGACATCACCAGGCAAGACTCCATCTTTTGAAACCCTACCCCTTGCCTTATTTGGGTGGAGTATTCTATCGAATATCTTTTCCCCAATAAATTAAGGGGTTTGGGGTGTGCTCTCTCTCTTGCTTTTTCCAGCACTGTGCAGCATGGAGCTGACCCTTCGTGTCTTAGAGCAGTCTCACCCTCGAAACTCACTGCCGTGGGTTGCATGGTTTCTTTGCCGTTTTCTTAGTTATTACTGCAGCCAGCTCCTTTAAACCCAGCTCTTCAACAGGGGGTTGGGGGAAGACATTTTACTGAGCAAGGAAGAAGAGAAATTTAATATTGCTACTATTTACTGAGCACTATTTTGTGCTAGGATTTTTTTGCAAATATTATTTACAATCCTTACAACTCTCAAGGTAGTTTTTATATTCCTACTGTATAAATAATTAAACAGAAGATCAATGGGGTAAGAAAAAATTTAAAGGCCATATAATTAGAAATGACAGAACTGGAATTCAGGCCCAAATTCGACTTGGTCCAAGTCCTATCTCATTCCATCATACTATATTCCCACCAGAAAGGCAAATTACTCCATTGACATGATCTGCAGGGACTTACGAATTCCCTTATAATTTCTGGCCAGAAATATTTTTCTTGAAATGTATAATATTCTTGAAATTGCTAACAGGGATTTTAAAAAATATCAATTTTTAAAAGTTTTTCAGACTTCTAATTAAAAGGTCAATGACCAAGGGAGAAGTAGCAACCAACAGTTCAATACAGATTTTCATGGTTTTAAGTAGTATCTATAAACTCATGACATCCCCCCCCACCTTTTTTTTTTCTCTTTAATTCTGAACTTTTCTTTGGGTTCTGGGCTCATCAATAAACTTGATATTTGAATGTATTGCAGATATTTCAAAAGTAACATATCCAAAATTGTACTCTTGGCTTTCACTATCCCTCTTCCATATGAGTAAATGGTGACATAGTTCTTTTAGTTGATGAGATTTTTTATTTTATTTATTTATTTGTATGTGGTGCTGAGAATCGAACCCAGTGCCTCAGATATGCTAGGCAAGCACTCTACCACTGAGCCACAACCCCAGCTGACATAGTTCTTTTAGTTGCTAATTGCAGAAAACTAGTAGTCATCTTCTAATTTTTCCTTATCCTTCATGTCAGATCCACAAAGAAGTCATATCAGCTCTTTCTTTAAAGAGATCCTAAGTCTGTCTGCCCTTCTCTTGTCTTCAGTATCCCACTCTTACTATTCCTCCACCCAACGTGGGTCTCTCACTCCATCACCTCACCTATTATTGTTAAGTTCTTCTAGCATTTATTCCATGCAAGTATAATTTGGTTTATTTCTTCATTTGTTGTAAGATATCCCCTCTAGAACACATGTTCCATAAGGGCAGGGACTCTGTTTTGAATACTATTGTATCCCTGGCATATAATAACACAATTCCAGGCACATAGCAGATGCTCAATAAATATTTTGATACCTGTAAAAAGGAATAATGAATAAATAATTTCCATGTGAAAGGTGGGGTCTGATGTCAAAGAGGTTGCTCCAACTGTGACTGAAAAACAAAACGAGATTAAAAAACCAACGGAAAGCACTAAAACCTATGATCAACAAGGTCAACCTCTCTAGTCCCTGAGGCTCCAGGGTCAGTGGGGCTGCCTGCCATTAGCACCCCTTCCTTCCCCTCTTCTGGCGTAAAGTGCATGTATGTCTTCTATGACTTGACAGTGAAACAATAACAACTTAGTATTTTTGGTGGTTTACCAAGCAAATGCAGATATTTTACCTTAATAACCGGTGAGATGGTGAATTGAATTTTAGAGATAGGAAGTATGAAGAGCAAGGGATTATTTCAGAGACTATTCAGGGATGAAATCAGTACTGGGCCTTCATGTCCAACTCCTGGTCTACTTTGCTTTCCACTGGGATAGTTATATTTTCTACCAAAAGGCTATCATAACCAGTTTCAAAGCATAGCAGTGCTATAAGGTCCATGCCATGCTATTTGCGCAAGTTTAAACCTTTCTGATGAGCAAGAATGTCTATTTCAGAATTTTACCTACAGTACATTGTTTTTGCTCATTTTTGAAAGCCAGGAAAGAAAATGAAGACCAAGATGATTTTTAATTTACTGAAACTTTTACATATAATGATCTCACTTAGACCTCAATAGGACTTAGGGAAATAGGTGGAGTAAGTTTTATTATCCTTGTGTTCAAGATAAGTTATCTGAGTTGTAGGAAGGAAAGGGTTCAAGGTCACCCACTTGTGGAACATTGATTAAAAGCATGGGTTCTTGGAAGAACACTATTTGTATTTGATTCCTAATTAGACTGTTTATTAGTTACATAATCTTGAGCAAGTTTCATGACCCTCTGCCCATTTCCTCATCTACAAAATAAGGTAGTAATAGCATGCACAGGATGTAATTTTGGCAGAGTTTGCTGAAAATTATAATATCAACATACAGAATTGTTTTTTTTTTTCAGTTTATTTTTTCCTCCAGAATTGCAGAACTTAAGCAAATGTGGCCAAGTCTGTTTGTTATGACACATGCTCAGACATACTGTGTGTCAAGAGATGAAAGTTTTTAATATGATGTCGAGGCTGCAGCAATTATTTATTATTACTTTTTCTGTCTCTTTTGATTTCTGCACAGAATGCGTTGTTCCAAAGGCTGGATTAATTTAATCAATATATGTTAAAAATAAAACAAAACAAAACAATGGGAGTGATACCACGACCCAAAGCCACTGTTCTGAAGCCCAGGAAATTACAAATGATCCTGGCTGTGGTTACAGGCATACACAGATGCCACAGACCAGTGTTATTTGTCCTTATTAACAGTCTGCTTCATTCGAATAAAAAGCTTTAATTGAGCAGTGCCCATGTATGGCAAAATTCTGATCTTAGTCATTATTTTTCAGTTTCTTTGGAAGATGAGAAGTGAGATTCTTTTTTTCAAAAGAACTTCTTTGATCACTACTTTAGTCTCATTTTTGTTTGTTTGTTTGCCATCTCTATAGCTTATCTGTCCACACATTTTTCAGCTGATCTCTTGGTGGATGGTGAAGTGGCTGAGCCTCAGTTTCAAGGATAGGACGTGAGGTTGGAACTGGTTAAAATTTGACTTTTCAGTTATGGCTACCTCTTTGCCCAGATAGGCCAAGCAATCAAAGAATGAGGGGCAAAATTAGAGATAGTTTTGCTATTCTCATGCTCCCCCACACTGGGAAAGTCTTTTCAGATGTTCAGAGACAACTGTTTTTTCTGAAGTTAATACTGGATTGAGTAGCAGTCTTCATCTTTGACATGTAGGAAAATCTGATCTAGTTGGCCATTGTTCTAGATTTCAAACAAATCTAGAAATGTCCCCTAAGAGCTTCATGATCCACTTTCTAAAAGACCAGAAAACAAAGATCACCTTCTTCTTCCAAGTTTGGTTAAAGCTGCAGCATGATGAGGTTGAAAGAGCTATTCTTTGGAGCCAGATAAAATGAATTCAGATCTTGATTTTGTTACTGGCTGATTCAGGTGGGCAAATTTTTTAATATTTAAATTATTATAATTTTGACATATACTTATTGGATGAATTAGTGGATTTCATTGTGGTGTTTCCATATATGCATATATAGAACTTGATCACATTCACCCTCCTTTCTTCTACCTCCTGCCATACCCTCCCTCCCCTAGACTCTTCTCCCAATCTATAATAGTCATATGTGTGAATTTTTAATACATCCTAGTATTAGTTTTCTCATTTGTGAAATGGGAATGCTAATCCCTATAGGGTAAGCTATTTCAAGGATTAAAGAAAATGATGTATATAAGGTCAGGAACTTCATGCACAGAGAATGCTCAGTAACTCCTTGGTCCTCATAGTGAAAGTGTTGTGAAGGAACTAAGTTTTGTATCAGAGGCTGACAGATGCATCTAGTCTGGCCTAAGAATTTTTTTTTTTAAAGAGGTTAGCATATATGAAATTGGGAGATTTTTGCATAAAAATCTATTTGGTTGGCTTTTCTTGGAGGGAAAACAATAGAAGATATGGCAGTACTGGGTCTGCCTTCCCAAGCCAGTCTTGACCAGAGTTGAATGTACCTGCCTCCTTTAGATGTAGCGTCCACACACCTTTTCATCCGGCCCTCACAGGTCCTATTTATCTTATTGGTTGGCACCATCACTTTGGAGTTAGAACCTGCCATTATTAGGGCATGCTCTTGAAATTGTTGTTCTATAATATTGGGGTAGAGGAGACTCTCCAAGACCTTTTAAGGGTAGAGGAGACAAAAAAAATCATAATGTCAGAAAAGGCAGATGTATTAGACTACATAGAAATTAAAAAAAAAAAATAAATGGCAAAAGACAGAAGCAAAAGATATTAAGTCAAAAGCAAATGATTGATTTATTTTTCAATAAAATTTAAGAGTTAATGGGGCTGGGGTTATGGCTCATTGGTAGAGGCCCTGGGTTCGATCCTCAGTACCACGTAAAAATAAATAAATAAAATTAAGGTATTAAAAAAGACTTACAGAATGCTTTAAAAAAAAGAGTTAATATCTTTAGTGAACAAGACAGTTTTACTGATAGCTAAGAAAATGATAAACAAACCAAGAAAAAAAAAAAAAAAAGACAACTGAAGCCAGAATATGAGGGGGCAAAGACTATGAAAAAGAAAATTTAAAGAAGAAATGCAGATGGCTAATAAACACACAGTCAACTGCCCCATTAATTATGGCAAAGCAAATTATTACAACAGTGAGAATCATTTTTACTTTGTGACAATAATTTGAAAAGAGTGAAAATATCCTGACCTGGTGGGGAATAAATAAATAGATAGTCTCATGTATTGTTGGGAGTATGAACAGCTATACTCTCTGGGGAAAGTAATTTGCCTATATCTAGTAAAATACACACTGATAGATTTTGCAATCATACTTTGGGGACTGTAAACATGAACAAAAGGCCAGCATATTAGATTATATGTAAAAGATCATTTTTGCAGCATTGTTTGTCATGATAAACATGACAAAATAAAAAGTGGAAACAACTTGAAGGCTCATGAAGAGGGGATTGATTAAATAAATTTTGAATTATCTATTTTACAGATTGCTAGGCAGCAATGGAAAAGACGAATTATAAACTCGAAGAATGCCTATGATATGCTAAAGTGAAAATAAGCTCGTAGATTATGTGTATAGAGCGATCTTATTTATATTCAAAAACTGAAAAATCCACATATGTATATGTTTTTTGGTAAGTGTGAGAGGGATATAAAAATGGAGAGGATAGAATCTATTGAAATATAGGTGGTACTGGAGAATACTGTTAGAATCTTCAAGAATTCTAGCTTTAAAAATATTGTATCTTCCTTAGCTTTAAAGATAATTTACTTTGCCTCTGTTTTGATCTGTTTTTTTTAAGAAAATAAATACTATTCATTTAATTTAAAAATACTGTATCTTGACATTATTTTACATATAGAAATTATGTGTTAATTATGTAATAAAACATGAACTAAGAAGATATTTAAAATGTTTTTCTTTTGTAGTGGCCAATTTACACGTTTACTCTCCTAAGGCTCCTTGATCTTGAGGAATTGTACTGATAAGATGCCTTGAAGTATCCAACAGCTCTCTGTCCTGTTAGAAATCAAACCTTGGAACTTGATTTCAACAGCACAGAATTTCAGCAGAACAAATACCCTTGTTGACACATCATCATAGCCAACACAGGGACTGCCTGCAAATTATGAAAATATGCACAGGATCACACACACTTTATTAAATAACTATGATTTAATATTATGTTTGTCTTTTAATTTATAAAAATTATGATATGTGGATTTCATTATAGTGCAAAACTAAAACTATAATGTCTGAGCTTTAGATATGTACATACAATTGCCCCCCTTTCCACTGACTTATGTGATGTTCTTTAAAATGTGGCAACTACCTCTAGGTTTCAGATAAGTAAAGCCTTTGAAATATGACTCTCCTCACAGAAAGGAATCCAAGTCGCTTGGAATAAAGATTATAATTGTTGGCCTTCCCGTGTGAGATTTACAACTGTGACCTTCGGCTCTATTTCTTCTGGAGTGTAGTCACTTGAAGTTACCAGTGATGATTGCTTTGAGTTACTAGGTCAGTATGAATTGCCTAATATAATGTCAGATTCGTGCTTCCCAAGGGCTGGACAGTATTAGGGACACAAAACAAAGTGAATTTTAATGTCTACAGAAGGCAGTACTGTGATATACGAGCCACCCCAGAAACAGCAAATCTCCATGGCAAGAGATTTCAACACCAGTTCCATCCTAGCCATCCTTTAATTCATGAATTATTATGAATTCACATTTAATTGGTGAAAAAACCTCAAGAAACTACATGCTTAAAGAGATGAAAAGAAGGAGTTACATGTTAGTTCTTTAAGGCTAATCTTTTCCTATCATGATAAAGTTGCTGTATTGGGAATGAAGCAAAACTGCAAATAATAGCCTCTAACTCCGTTAATTCACCACTACCTGGGAGTGGAACAGAAGCTTTCCTCCTACTGCAGTTCAAAAGGAAATATTTTGATTCTTTGAAACTCATATATAAATTTGGGTGGTAAGCAATAAAGGCTGTTTAAGAATCTGGTTTAACAAGAACAGTCACATGGAGTATGTGAAATTAAATCCTTCTTTGATGGGCTACGTCTAGTCAACACTAGATGGCACTCTAGGGTTGCTTTTCCAGTGTGTTCCCCTTGTTCCAAGTTCCTTCAACATCAATTACCTTCTTTAAAAAGAGCAAACATGCTATTTAAACAAAGGGTCCCTGTAGTTGCTCTGTAGTTCTGTTTTTATATTTATAGTCATGTAATCAATATGTTGGAAGAGTAATTAATTTTTAACCTCAATCCATGGGGAGATCAAATGTTAGTGGAGTTAATGGATGGAACAGGCTTCATTATTCTAAAGTAACACTAATGATAAAGCAGGGAAGAAAGTCTAGGGTTGTAAACAATTGTGCCATCAAACACAACCATAAAGCAACTGTGCAACGTGATCATGCGATGCTGACCTCTGGTCTCCCTCCGTACAGCTGCAGTTTTAGTCAACTGGACTTGAGCGAATAGTCTTCTAATGTTTTAAAATATTTCCTCTTTGAATCAATGCTATTGGGATTATTATTCCAAATAATAGCTCTGGTTTCATTGCCACTCTGTTTGAAAACCTTTCATTATTCTCCATCTCTGGCCACCTTAGGGTGATATCAAAGCCTTTTATAATACACTCTAAGAGCGAAGCTGATTCCTCATCTGCAACCTCCTTGTAGTGTTTACTGTGTTCCAGACTGTGTGCCAAGTCCTTCGGAGAGAGGTACCAGCCCAGAAGTAGCTTTAGCATTGATTTCATCATATCTATCAGCAGAGAAGGTTCAGGATGGGCTTATTCCTGTCACAGAGTGTGCTGGCATCATTAGAGCTGAGGGGATGGAAGCCAAAAGAACAAAGGACTTTATATAACTATAATGCAACAATTTAAAAAAAGTAGAAGGGAAATCAATAAAAGTAGAGGACGGGGATGGAAGTAGGGAGGAGGGAAGGGAAAGAGGAAGTAATATGTAGTTAAATGAAGAAAAGCGTGTTATATGCATTTACGTCTAAATGAATCACACTATTTTGTAAAACATAAAAGAAATTTCAGAAAAAGGACAAAGGACTCAATCTCTTTTATTCTGATTACACTTACTCATCACCCAACTTCAACCCTTGAATTTCTAAACCCACATCCCCAGATCATGAGTTTATATGAAAGATCATTATAGGCAGAGAAGGCTCACAGTGAAGTGATGCCAAGGCTTGTTATTAACAGATACATTGCTATTACTTTTCTAAGTATTGTCATATTTAAATTAATCTCTTAATCAATCTTGTACTTTTCTGACTTCTTTGCAGGCACAATTTCCTACTGGGGAAGGTTCTTTTCCTGCCTATCCACTGGACCTGACTTGCATGTATCTTCTTTTTTACAAACTGCTTTTCAACTCCTTCTATTATAATGAATCTCTTTATATGTTACACTCCCAAGTTTCTTAAGTTACATGCATATTATAATAACATGTTATAGTCAGGACTTCTGTCCTTATTTTTCTTTTTAATGAAAGTGTAAAAATGTGAGGACTTGCAATACCTCATGCAACATAGATGAGTCTATAAATGCTGAATTTTCTGAGATTTGATAGGATGAAACTTGATGAGACTAAGGATTTGGCTCAGAGGTAGCATACTTGCCTAACATACTCAAGGCCCTGGGCTCCATCAGTTTCCAGAGACAGCAAGGAAAAACAAACAAACAAACAAACAAATAAAAGACCCAGGATGGATGCTTGTGTAATTGTATTGAGGAAGATCATTTTCTTTTTTTTTTTTGACTAATCATTAAAAATGGAAGATTCCTAAATGATTTATTCCTTAGAAAATACTGGTTGATATTAGTCTGGCACACTCACTGTGAAAGACTAGCAGTTGCATATCAATATTCTCCTTCCTTTATAATCCTGGTTTTCAGCTGGGCAAATTGGGGCCAAGAGGAAAGGGCTACATTTCCCAGTTTTGAGGTTCTTTAGGAAGCTTCTTATAATATGCTAACCCAGCCTCTTCTTTTTCCTGAAACTCAGGGACTGTCTGGAGTACAAGGGGACCTCGAGATTAGAAGCCATGCGTGTGGTTTGAATGTGTTCCCCAGAAAGCATGTGTTGGAAACTTCATCCTGAATGCAACAGTGTTGGGAGGTGGGGACAAATGGGAGGTGATCAGTCAAAGGGGACTCTGCCCTCATGAATGGATTAATGCTGTTGTGAAGCGAGTAGGCTCATTACCACTGAAATGGGTTCCTGATAAATGATGAGTTTGGCCCTATTCTCTCTTTTTTCCTCTCTGCCCTGCCCCCATTGGATGGTACAGCAAAAAGCACTCCCTTTGCCACATTGCTGGTCCCTAGATCTCAGACTTCTCCAGAAACATGAGCTAGTAAATGTCTGTTTATTATAAATTACCCAGTGTCTGCTTTTCTGTCATAGGAGAATGAAAGGGACTGATACCATGCATTGGGATGCTGGGGCAGAAAGATGGGAGCCCAGGTGTTAGCAATACCTTGTGACCTTGGTACCAATCCCCAGCTACTCATTCCCTAACCCCCTAACTAGGTCTATGCAAACCACACTTGTTCACGGGTTTTCTGAACCCAGTGTTGACACTCACACTCTAGGTTAACTTGGGATCATTACTTTTTTTTTCTTAGGGATTTTCTCTAATTATGATAATGATTATATAAGCTTTCATCTAAGTGTAGGCAGGAGTGAATGTGTTTAAAGGGAACAGATAAAGGTAGGATGCGTAATTTTCCATTTTAAAATAGAATATAATTGGAGATATAATTTGTGTTAATGTAGTGAGGTAAACCAGAATAATGTGAATGAAATAAAATTTTTCAGAACAGAGGAGACCTGTCATTTGCGGTTTCTGTTGTGATGCGTAGTGACTTGCTGGTGTATGGTCTTCACTCATCCATTACATTCATTTGGGACCTAGATGAATTGAGCTAAAAGAAACATAATTTTTTTATTCCATAGGGTAAGTAGAGGCTCAGTTAGAGTAGAGATTGATTGTACAGCAGGAGTGGGTGAGAAGAGAAATGACTATAAAAAGGGAGGAAATTAATATTTGTTAAGTATCTTTAACAGGTTAGTGAAAAACTTGCACAATTTTATATAATCTTTTCAGAAAATAACCTTGCATTTAGCTGGCCTGGTGGCACACTCCTATAATCCCAGTGGCCTGGGAGGCTGAGGTAGGAGGATAGAGAGTTCAAAACCAGCCTCAGCAATTTAACAAGGTCCTAAGCAACTCAGTGAGATCACGTCTTTAAAAAAAAAAAAAAAAGAAAGAAAGAAAAAGAAAAAAAAAAGAAAAAAGAACTGGGGATGTGGCTCAGTGATTAAGCAACCCTGGGTTCAATCTGATATTCTGATACTTGAATTATTTAAACAAAACAAAACAAAAACAAAAACAAAATGTTGGATTTTATGAAAAAGTAACTCTTTCTCAAACTCACTTTTCTGACTTCCAGATGGTTTCCTGAAATTGTGTCTTGGCTTCCCTGAGCTTCTATCCTTTAGCTGATCTGATTCTGGTTCCATGGCCATGTCATAGAAATGTCCATTATCTACTATGTATCTATCTATCTACCTACCTACCTACCTAATGATGGATTGAAATAAGTTCTCCTTTGGTTAGGAAGAATTACTCCTGGGGCTAACAGACTTGGTTACTATATTCCCTGTGATATTTTCCTTCTTTAGAACAATGCCTATCATGTAGAAGGCTCTCAATGATATTTTTAAATTAAATAAATGAAAAACCAAATTTGTCCATAGGCAAATGGTAAGTAGGTGGCAAATTTAGAATGGGAACCTGGCCCAATCTTGCTTCAAACCCTGTTCTTTCGTTATAAGTCTTTGCTACCAATCAGCTAAGACTTAGAGTTCTCTGACATTAAAGCAAGGATAATACTAGTTAAAGTGAAGAAATTCAGAAATGATTTGGTCAATAGTATTCTCTGAAGATGATTTTATCTGAACTCCACAAATGCTTTAAGTACTATATGCTAACTATACAATTCATAAAAACTCATTTTTTTACTTGAATTATTTAAATAATTGCCTTGACTCTTGGTTTTCTTTGCTGTCATTTATTATTCTTTATATGTATGAAGAACCATTTCCTTTTGAAAATAATATTGTTCATACCCTTATGAACTAGTTAATTTTCTTTCCGACATTTTCTTTTGGGCAGCATAGATATGACCTAATAGTCACCACAATAATACTGTTGTTTCAAAGGGTAAAGACCTTTTTTCTTATAAAAAATTGAATGTGTGTGTGTGTGTGAGAGAGAGAGAGAAAAAAAAAAAACCTTCCTCATACAGTATGTATACTGTTTTTCTTGGTAATATTTCATTTCCTTAGCAAGAATATTTTCTTCTGCTTTCCATTGTCAGTGGACAAAAAAGATACAATTAAATCAAGGAAACCTGGCAGGACTGATTTTGGAAAATGAAGTGAATTCAGTTTCTGATTTGAACAAAGAGTAATTTATTATGTTGGAAAAACACCCCCCTGATGAGATTCAAATTCAATATGCCTCCTGTTAGTACAGGACACCAGCTCAGATCTCCATTTGTGTTTATCTTTGAGAAAGGGCAGTGATTTCACTCCCAGACTTTGAACTCTGTAGAAGACGCAGAGATGTTTAAGGGTCAGTTAGCACTGAGTGTCAGAACCCCTGGGTGAGGGGCTCATGGTCTGTTGGAGGCTTTCTCCAGCTCTGAGCTCTTTGATTCTCAGCACATATTTGTGTAAATAATTCCAGCAGTTATGTCGGAGCAAAGGAAGTGTTGGGTTGATTAGAGGGAATTTTATGAGTCAGATGAATTATAAGGAGATTTTCAAAGTGAAAAAATTATTTTGATGATTCTAAGAATTGTTGTAGCTGGGAAAGGTGGAGTGGGCCTGTAGTCAGCCACTTGGGAGGTTGAGGCAGGATTGTTTGAGCTCAGGATTGTTGTGAGGCCAGCCTGGGCAATAGACTGAGATTCTATTTCCAAAAAAATTAATTAATTAACTAATTAATTAATTAGATTTTTTTAAAAAAAGCACCTTATCAAAATATATAATATACTTCAGCACTTAGCTTTAGTTTTAAGGAAAGTACAACTTAAAAGATGAAGTGACACAGAAGGTCACACAGGTAGGAAAAGTCAGGATGGACTAGGGACTTTTCTGGATGATGCCAAAATATGGATGTGTTTGTAAGCACTTTTATGCCTGGATCTTCCACACTGAATCTTTCTGTGGAGAAAGGCAGGCTATAAAAACTAAAAAGACAAAAGAGAAAATCAAGGTCTTGAGAAATAATGACTGCTGCTTGCTGTGTGCTTTGCCTGCATGCATTCATTCAATCTTTGCACAGTCTTGTGAGGAAGTCATGGTTAGTATTTCCATTTTACAGATGTGGAAATTAAGGCTCAGGAGGATTAAACAATTGTCTCCCCAATCACTTTGCTCTTGCCTGGTGGAACTGATTCAAACCTACCGTGTCTAATTCTAAAATGTGTCCATCTAAACCCTGTGTTCCAGCACTTATTCAGAATGAGAGTAAGGGGTGGCCCTCTGAGGCAGGCTACTGGGTGCTGACTTGTGACAGGATTAAGTCAGTAATATGTGTCAGACGATTCAGGTTTCCACATGTGGCTCCTTATGTAATGGACAAAATTAGGTTAGGTGTGCTCTGCCAAAAGGACAGTTGGGGTGAAGGAAAGTAACTCGCAACAGTAAATAACCCATGTCTGTGGTGTACGTTTGCCACACATAAGAAAGTATAATTCCAGTCAGTGAAAAGTCATCCATCAACTGAAATTCTAAAATAATCCCCCACAGAATGCTGTTTATAAGGATTGGGTGATTTATACTTACTAAGTTGAAAACCCTTTATAACATTCAAGCAGTCTGGAGACTTCCATTGGAAAAGAGGAGGCAAATTTTTAAAAAGTGTACTACTTTGCTAATTTTAAAACTATGTTTATTTTGCTTTGGCAAACAGAAATAAGTAAATCTGTTTCTTTAATTTTCGGAGTGAAAATCATTTCAGTCTCCTCTCCATTTAAATAGAAGTCGAGAAAATAATTTTTACATATCTATTTATTTACTGAAAAACAATTCTATCTATTCATTTATTTATTTTTGAGAAAGTAATTTTTAAAACATTGGTTTGAAGGGACATCAAATTATAATCCACTGAGGGCATAGGGTTGGTTCAAATAGCTTAGTCCAGCCCTGTTTATACAGCTTATAGCCCAAAGGAGGGTATTTTGGTGGGAGTTCAAAGTCACAGAGGTGGAGAGACAATCCCTTCTTCTGGACAGCTCAGGCTGAGTAATAGAGTTTAATTGACAAGAGGGAGGCTAATGAAGGCTGCACCTATGTGTCTGGCTTAGTTTAGACCTGTTGTGGGGTGGAACTTTTCTGGAGTAATATATAAGAGAGTGTTAACATCGTTTACCCACAGGGAGTGAGGATGGAGGGAAAGAGAAAGTGGCTAGAGGATATTTTCCATCTACTTTATAGCTTTTCGACCAGTTTAAAAAAATTTCCATGAGAATATGTTTTATAGTGAAAACAAATAAAGTGAAACAACATAAAGGATTGGTCTAGAAGTGAGCATAGATGTGTGAGCAGGTAAGTGACATGACCAGACAGATAATTTTGGCAGCTGTCTTTAAGTTATGAAGCAAAGGCAGTACGGAAAGGGCAGAACCAAGAGGTCAGCTGTTAGAATAATCTTGGAAAAAGATGTTGAATAATGACTTCTAAGCCAAGTATAATTTGGAGACAATATTTTAAAGGCAACATGGAAGATCCACATCTTCTTCAGATCAGCGATTTAGGGTAGAATGCTTCCAGTCAAACATAATTTTAGGAAATTCAATATGTTTACACTAGAGGGAGTTGTATTTTTATTAACAGGTTAATTCTCTGTCAATTAAACTAATTCATAAATAAACACATTTTCAGAGTAAAATTATGAGACAGATGTATGAAAGCCAAAAAACCATAAAAGATACATATTTTCTGAATCACTAATAAGTAAAAAATTGAGTAAGAGCAGCACATGACACATTTTCACATTAGCTTTTTTTTTTCCCCTGTGAGTCAACCAGTCCTGATTTTGTACTTTCTGTCATTTTAAGCGTTCGTTTACTAAACTAACAGCATTTCATGAAGCAAGACTAATCCCTGAGAGCATTACCTTAGCCCATTAGCTTCTAGACAGTCATTAATTCCTGTGACATGCCCTGGAATGAGGTCATTATTATTATTATCATTATTATTATTTTTATCAATTAAGTTCATTTAAAAAAATGTGCCATTTTAAACTGGATATTTTCTATTTTTTTTTCCTGAAAACAAAATTTTAAAAAAATCTTTATGATAGTGATTTGCTGCTCCTGGACTCAGGTGTTTCCATAGACCCTGTGGCTACCACTGAAGCTCAAATTCTCTGTTTAAGGGGCTGGAGTTGTGGCTCAGTGGTATAGCGCTTGCCTAGCACATGTCAGGCACTGGGTTTGAACCTCAGCACCATACAAAAATAAATAAATCAAATAAAGGTTAAAAAAAATTCTCTGTTTAATTCTCACAGTTCAACAACACTTTAGAAATCACTGTGTAGCAGTAGCACAATAGGATATGTGGGTTTCTCTTTATCGAGGCTTCTGAAATTGTCTCTGAGGATCACGTGACTGAAGTGTGGCCTCTCGGGGCAGGATTTCACAAAGGGTCTGAATTTGGCATTTCTTGTTTACAGGAATTGTTGCCACTGATGAATACGGTGGTTGTTTAGTCACAGTTCTGCAAAAGGAAAGCCCCTGCTCGACAATAATGGAAAGAGCAGATGTCACAAGAACAAAGTGGCAAACGTCAAAGTGAGGGCTTTGCTGGCAAAGCCCAGGACCACTTTCCAACACTCTTAGAATTAGAGACAGAGAGAAGAAGACTCACGAAAACACTGTGAAAATTATGACCAACCAGGGAAGGTAGATGAAATCGGGTGCTTAAAAATTCCAGGCTGTTCAATAAAAAAGGGAACTGGTATTACAGATGCCACGGGCCATAAATGAGGAACACAAATGGTTTGGGGAGAAAAACAGTACTGACATGTTTGGATGCCAAAGATTTTTAAAGTTGATCTCTTTTGGCCTAGTAAGATTTTATGCATTTTTGTCGTTCCAGCTGAGAGGTCTAAGGATTAGTGGCTGTTTTCTGCCAGCCTGAAACTCCTATGGTGAAAGGAATGGACTCGTGGCAGTGGAAAGGCACATCAATAAAGACAAAGGGCTTCTTTTCAAGAAAGGGATAAAAATTAATTATCATTGCAATCTGGGTCCAGTGCTACAAAATAGTGTTGAATTAGAAGTTCATCTAAATGAGAAATTTCTGTTTATGTATCCAAATTTGGTAAGCTCAGCTGTACTTCTGTAAGGCTACCTGATTTTCAGAGTGCTTGAGGGTTTAACTGTCCAGAAGAATGGTATTTGAAGCCTATTCTAAACTGATCCATATGGGGAACTCTAGCTTCTAATAATAATAACAATAATAATAATAATAGTAATAATAATAGATTAGTAACTATTTGAATCTTTGCACATTATTACCTATATTAATAATTCATATCAAATTTTTTAAAACCTACACTTTTTATTGATAAGAAGGGAAACACATTCATCAGAATAGCTCAGAAACATCCTATGGAGAACAGAGAGAAAACAGAAGTTCCTACCGATTCCAGGATTTATTCAGTTTTTGCTTGTAAGCCAACGCAGTGCTAGCTGGATGACAGGACAGTGAGTCCCATTACTGATGGACTTTTCATTACCATAGTTATGCTTTTGCAATTTTCCTAGATTTCTACTCCAGGGTCACATGGTAAGTCAATAGTAGTTATAAACCTCTCAGGGTTGTGATCAATACCTTTGGCTGACGTAATCTAAACTGTTAGAGTAATTTACAATAAAGGACAGTTTGGGCAAGTCTCTGTTTTATTACCTTCAATTCACTAACTGAAATATTTCACTGGTTTATGACTGAAGTTCTTTGTAGTTTTTTGATAGATAGGGAATTGAAATAGTCCCGAAGAAAAAGGTCAAGTTCGAAAAGGAGAAACAGCACAAGTGTCTCCTCCTTTGGGGCATGCTGCTTGCATCTCTTCTATGTCCTGCAATTGGCTGAAGTGCCACAAGAGTGAATTGTGTCTGTGACTACATCTGTATGTGTCCAGCTGTCTAGATGGACAAGAATATGTACAAAGTATTCCTTATCTTCCAAACACACAGCACGTAACTAAAGAAATAATGGTGCTTGGTGCTTAGTCTATCTCTACTGGAACCTTAGTAATCACTAGCTACCTATTTGAGCAAAATAAGGAATAGAAATTATCTCTGGACACCAATACTGCGGCCTGTGCCTCCTATCATTGCATCTTCTCACAACATTCATATAATTTAGGTGAATTGCTCTTTTCTCTGTCTATTGTGTATTCTAGGTCTGAAGGCTAAAGAGGGGCGGGGAAAGACATCCATCAATGGAAAACTGATTAAAGGAACACTGAGAAGCCCAGAGCAAGAAGAGATGGCGATATCCTGCAGGTGTCCTGCACACAGGGGAAGGGTGCCAATGTCTTGTCACTCTTCCAATCTGCCACTCTCTGTCTCATGAATCAGTGTTGGAGGATGAGGTAGAATCACAGCTCCCTACTGTCTAAAGCAAGCTTGAGGTGGAGACTTAAACCTTTATAAGGGTGCTTTCGGACCAATCACGGTCTCCATTTACTTAGGTTTTTATTATCTTAGACTAAAGATAATAATAGTATGGCAAGTACTGAGCAACTATGGTATACCAGGTACCTTTACACACACTCAGTTCTTAAACATTTCGTAAAATGAACAGGATTAACCTCTCTGACTGATGAGAAACAGGTTTAGAGAGGTTCAGAATGTTGCTCAAGATGAGTCAGGGCTTGTTCAATTTGCCCAAGGGCTTGTACTTTTTGTATCTTTAAAATATTATGTTTCTTATACACATTTTACAGATCTGAGATATGCAAGCTTCTAATATTCACTAATTACATAATTTTGTCTCTTTCTTCTGTTAAATTCCTTGGAGTGAGAAAGACAATTTTATATTCCTATTACCTCACAGTGTCTGTTATACAGAGGTGCTTGATAAATATTTAATTAAATAAAATATCAACTTCTTTGATATAATGCTCTTATTTCCTGAATGAAGTTGGGTAGATTAACAATGTGAGATGTCAGCATTCAAACATTTGATGTATTTTTACAGGTTTAATATATCTTTCCTTTATTTCTTTAAGGATGGGATCTCCCCTATAGAGAGTAAATATATAATTGATGACTATATCATGAAATGAAAAATTAATTACAAGGTAATTAAAAGTTCAGAGAACCAAGCAAAACTTTGCAAAAGGATATCTTTTTAACCCTCCTTCCCCAGAAGGTCCCTTTCCCCCCTTTTCCTCATGTCACTGTTTGCTAAATATCATGGGAGCTACATAAACAATAACTTTCCCCATTGTGGTTTAAGACTGAGGATATAAAACTACCGTTTCAGTTCAGCAATTATTTGAGAATTTACTACATGCCGGATACTAGGGATATAAAGACAACAGGCTCTTGTCTTTATGGGGTATAGAGAAGTGATTGAGGTTTCTAAGGAAATTAATCTCTTGACTGAGAAGGAGTGTGGCTGTGTATTGGGACTGGATTTGCTTCTAGTAAAGGATCAGCCCCTTTCTGTATTTTGTAGCACTCAGTCTAAACTTGGGTCTGTTCTAGTCAGCTTTTTCATTACTGTGACTAAAGGATCTAACCAGAACAATTTTAGGGAAGAAAAGTTTATTTGGAGGCTTACAGTTTCAGAGGTCTCAGTCCATAGAGAGCCAGGTCCATTCCTCAGGGCTCAAGGTAAGGCTGAACATCATGGTGTAAGCGTATGGTGGAGGGAAGGGGCTCACATGATGATCAGGAAGCAGAGAGAAGAGAGGTAAACTCCACTCTCCAGATACAAAATATATATCCAAAGCCACACCCCCACTTCCCACTTCCCCCCAGTCACACTCCACCACTCAGTTACCACTCAATTAATCCCTACCAGTGGATTAATCACTGATTGAGTTAAGACTCTCACAAACCAATCATTTATCCTCTGAACCTTCTTGTTTTGTCTCACATATGAGCTTTTAGGGGACACCTCACATCCAAACCATGAGGGGTCTTTAAAAAATTCAATTTACCAGAAGTGTTACATAATTCTTAGATAACATAGACATTGCTTTTGAGTTCCTTTACCATTCAAAAATATTTGTGGAGAAAACTTGAAGATAGTTTCTCTGGTAATTGAAGGCTCAGAAGAGTGAGCACCCATGCAGATGATAAAAATAGTTTCAAGTGGGCAAGAAGACATCTTTCTTCAGTCCCTACCTGGGTATCTACCTCTGTGCCAACCATAGGGTTACAACTCCATTGTCACATCTTTTGGTCCAAGGAATACATCTTGCTGGAAAAGAATACCTAGCTAAAATAGAAATCAGTTGCTCTAGTAGATGAAAGATTGTTAAAACATATGAAGCTACTTTAGCAACTCAAGGCAAACCACCCTTGGAAAGACAGAGATTTCCAGAGATTCAGGTATGTAAATTTTTTAGCTACTGCCCATGCATTAACGCGACTCTACATAGCCAAGTGAAATCAATCTTAGGCTTCCTATGTCATTATGTAAATGGAGTAGGTAATCAAACATGACTAGCAATAACAAACTCTCAGTAACAAGATGTTACATCACTTTATTTTTAACTGTATAATTGATCAGAACAACAACTATTAACATACAAAGTACCATTCAGTTCAACTGCAGCTATAGGCAGGGACAAGTATCTAATTCTTAGCAGTCACTTACTCCCACAATCTGTCCAGACACATTAACCTAAGGACAAGTTCATAAATAGAAAATAACGATTTTCACATTGCAGCTTTCTCAAGCATGTATGTACAGGTGTGCATTCCTGTTGATGGGTGGTTTTCACAAGTTCTCTGTTCTCGATGCGCTTATTCTCTTAACCTTGTAGAGACAGCTCTTTCTTTCTGCAGAGCAGATTTCTTTTTTTCTGTCATTCACCATTTACAGTACTCTGTGAATTAATATTACTCTTCACATATAGGAAGTAGTAGAACTGATATATCTCTGCAGCACAGTTCCTTGTGTCGAAGATCATTTGGTTGCAATCATTTCTCCGCAAGGACAGCCGAACTCAATTACTGGGTTTCAGCATAACACACCCTTGTTGCAGTTTGCTCTGTTAACCCATGGCTTTGAGTTCTGGTGATATAATGAGGGTGGGGTGTATTGGCAATTGGTACATTTCCTTATCACTATTTACAGCCATTTAAAATCATGCTGTTATTAATCCAAGTCTGACATACCTTTTCTGAAATGTTCACAGTGCAGTATTTTTGTGGCCCGACAATTTTTTTCTTATATCATTAAAAATAAACATTTCTATAAAAATATAATACTTTCAGTGTTTACATCAACAAAACCAGTTAGAGTAATCTACGGCACATGCACTATACAGTAGTAAGCACAAAATTCAACTGAATGAAACATCGCAAAATTCCTGACCAGAATTCATCCAGGCGAAACAGCCAGGATTTTCTTTTCTACACAGGAGCAGTGGTTGAAACCAATGAACCTTTCAGTCAGTCGTATTCTACTTTAAAAACATGCTAGGTTACCTTTAAAAATATTTACCATCACAAATTACTTGTTTATTTTCCAAGTTGGCATTAAAAAAATAAGACAAAATGTCCAAATGTCCACATTCATTTGATCAGAACAGTATCATTCTCAGTTTATTTAAATTTTTTTTTCTTTTAATATATTTTTTTAGTTGTCAATAGACTTTCATTTTAGTTATTTATATGCGGTGCTGAGAATCGGACCCAAGGTCTCATATGCGCTAGGCAAGTGCTCTACCACTGAGCCACAACCCTAGCCCCTCAGTTGATTTTTCAATGACAACTAAATATTTCATTGTGATTAAGCTATTTTATTAAAACCTCCCTAATGTTGTCTATGTACAACATGTAAATACCCCTGTTATTTACAAACATACCTGTGTCATGCTACTTTGAAACTTTGCATTGTCTATGGACATTCCTCCAACCAAAGGAATATGCATACAAAAAATTTGAAAGAGAATGTCTACCTAACTGGTGAATGACAACATCAGTAATAAAAAGTGTTCATGACCAACAACACACAATATTTCTTTTAAACACTAGAATTCTAAATGTGTGGCCTGGTCCTGCCATATCTGTCGCAGACAATATTATCTTTTCTTTTCTGTGATTAAGCAGCCTTCAAAATTTGTTACATCAGTTTCTCATATGAAATCAAGTGGGATTCTGAGTTTTTAGAAATTTCAACCCAGAATTCAGGTTTTGGACTACAATGCAATAGGAGTGTTGTCATAGTGGCAGGGTGGCCATTGGTCACTAGCCTGTGAGACCAAGCTTCTCTTTTTGATACTTTGTCAGATAAGAAATTCCTTAGAATCCAGCAGTTTCAATAACAAAACAAAGTCTTATACTGGTGCAATTTTGGCAAAAAGTAAAAAATACCAAATTGCCTTTCTGAGGCCAGGCAGTGAAAACTGTTGGAGAAAGTGTGGACTGCTGTTAGGGCAAGTACGATGATGTCGCTCAGAAGTGGGTGTGGTGTTCCCATCCTTCACGTGTCCACCACGCCATCAGCGTTATCTTGTGACAACAGAGAAGGATACGGGGCGACACACTTCACATTCACATAAGTAGCGTTCACATGGACATAGTGCTCTCCAATGAAAGTGGAGAAGATGGCAGATATCCTGGAGACCAGCTCAGAGAAGGATGGGCGCATTTCCGCTTTGGGGTGCCAACATTTAAGCATCACTTCATACCTGTTTCAGAAAGAAATACTGTTGAGAGACCCCTTGAAGTCAAGTAGTTCTGCAAAAGTAATGCATATAAGAGCTAGCCACAGAAGATCCTGTTGGGATTCCTACTTACAAGGGATCTGGGCAGTACTCAGGTTGTAAGAGCCTTCTACCTTGCAACAGGTAAACCGTGATATCAAAAGTGTTCACATCAGGATAAGGTGGGGCTCCCCTTGTCATCAGCTCCCAGAGGAGCACACCAAAGGACCACTAGCAAAACAAGAAAAAGGAGAATTCAGGTCAGAGAGTGTGACAACACATACAGGAAGGGGAATCAGTAGGTCTTGGTAACTAAGCTTGGCTTAACATTGTCAATACCATGGCTACGGTGGAACAACAGTTTCCTTTAAAGGCAATTATTAAGCTGTACATTTCATGATACGTTTAAATGATAAGGTTTAGTTACAAGTAAATGTAGTTTTTAAAAGGACATCTGAGCTGGGTGTGGTGGTGCATGCCTGTAATTTCAGCAGGCAGAGGTGGGAGGATTGCAAATTGAAGGCCAGCCTCAGCAACTTGGCAAGGCCCTAAGTAACTTAGAGAGACCCTGTCTCAAAATTTTAATCAAAAACAAAAATAACAACAACAACAAAATCAAACAAAAATAATGATAATAAAAACCAACCAAACAAAAACCAAAATGTCCACATGACAATGAAGATTTCATCTGTAGTTGGCAGAGTACATTTTCAAGTTCTCTGTTGTGGAGTCAAAGCACCAGCACATTTCTATCCTTCTCTCTTTCAATAACTTTGCTACAATTTCAGATTATTCATAAAAAGGAAGGTAAAGGAAGCCTTGGAAAAGTTAAATTTGTAGGATTTAAAAATGAATGTCCATAGCCTTAAGAAAAGTAAAAATATTTAAAGGTTAATGTTAAAAGAAAAGATCTAAATCAGTATTAGTAAAAGTCAACATTAAGAATCATACATAATAAAACCACTGGGCAACTGTTGAAAACTAATTTCAAAAAATGTAATTTCAAAATGTTAAAGTACTAGATGACTATAAAAGAGCTGTATCAGTACTTCATAGGAAGATCACAGACACGGAGAGGTTAAATGATTTGCTCAAATCCCCCAATATATCTGAATTTACACTGGGATAAACATTTGAGAATTCTTGACCTTTGGGTCTTGCTGGGTCTCCTGAACTTCACTAAATATGCAATTTCTTGATTTAAAGCACTCTAGTCGGAACAGACCAGGTCATGCACATTATCTCTCTCTGGACATGTGCCAAGGTGAGGATGACATAAGAGTAAGTCAGCAAGTGCAGGTCACCCTGTGCAGAAGATCCAGGATGTCAGCTCTCACTAGGCAACGCTTCCAGATCAAGACTCATGGGGGAGGACAGAAGGCCCTGGTTAAAAGACACTTGGAGGTAAAAGACAGGGGGAGTAGGAAAATGTAAAACTGAGAATCGAATAGAGCTTACAGTTCTCGGCAAGAAAAAGAATAATGCATGTTTTTGAATTCTATGACTGAAAGAAATGAGGTAGATATTGTACTTGCTGATACAAATCTCCATGAATAGCTTTCCCTTTGCCCAGGTGTAAGAACCTTTTAAGGTAATGAATGCCTTGATCCACATAGAGATCTTAAACCCCTGCTGAGGTGGGAGCCAGGTAACTCTGCTAACTTAGCCTTTCAAAATTGAAATTTTCTTAGCCTGAAAATCCTTATGAGTCATTCTGAGAATTTTATTGTGTTAACCTTCAAGTCCCAGAATTTGTATTAAAATTTGAATCAATTGAACAAGTATCTATTGACCTTTGATCATGTACCAGTAGGTTATCGTCCAAGTTATGGGGTAAGTCCCAGGGCTGATTAAAAGGGTTGAGCACTGTGCAGATATCTGTTCACAGAACAATAAGATAATGCTTGTAACATACAGCAATAATATAAAACAGGTTAAAGCACTGTGAGAAGCCAAAGAGATAATAGTGGGTACTGAGAAAGCCTTCAGAAAGAGTGACAGGAAAGTGGGTCCTAGAAACAGGGAGAATTTGTTTCATAGGTTTGTGTAACATGAGGGCAGAAAGTGTCCAGGTGGAAGGGGTGGGCCCAGAGGCAAGAATACATGTGTTCTTATTGAACACCAAATACCAGCGCTCACCCTGCTAGATGTGTGGAGTAGATGAGGGGACTCGGGATAGATGAGGTTGAAATGGTACTGTGCAGTGGAGGTTTTTAAATGTTGAAAGTGGGCTACACTGAAATTGGTGGGATGTAGCTAGTTGTGTTCCTGGAGACCTCTGTAAATACCAAGTTTAAGACAAACAGGAGAAATCGGTCCACAACACAGAGACCATTTAGGAGGCTTCTGAAGAAGAACAGGTGAGAATGCACAATATGCTGACACAGAAAGCCAGAGGGGCTTTACTTCCAAATTAGGGTGGTGAAGAGGGTATCCATCATATGGTGAGGCATGCATCATGCCCTTTACAAAACATTATTTTATTTAATCCTCATAATGGGTTGTAATTGGTTATAGTTCTGTAATGTAACTGATCTTGTGGATGTTTTAAGGATGAGGAAACCAAAGTTTCCATCCACTGAGAAGCTGTCCAGTTTTGTGATCTGGGCTTCTCACTGGAGAGCCTAGGCTACCTGCAGGTTTGTCTGGGACAAATTAATTTAGAAAGGGAGCAGAATTGGATAAAATCCTGAGGAACTATAGGACTTGGGTAATAACTGGGTACCAAAGGGGAGTTGGAGGACTCATGGGAGAGGAGAAGTTAGAGAGAGGCAGCTTCTAGGAGAAGTAGTGTACTGAACTAGAAAAATATATTTGCAAAAACATACGTGGGATAACATAAAACTGCATTCAGAATACATAAAAGGCCCTTAACTCAATTAATGTAAGAAAAAAATGAAATTAAATTCTAAAACTTAAAAAAAGACAAAAGATTGGAGTAGACACTTTACAAAGATGCTATAAGTATGTCAAGTAAGAACAAAAAAAGATGTTCAGTGTCATTAGTATCAGGAAAATACAGATTAAAAAGAAAATGAGGCATCACCACAACCTATTAGAATGGTTAAAATCCAAAAAAAAAAAAAAAAAAAAAAAACTGGCAATGTGAAGTGCTGGCAAGAATGATGAACGACTGGAGGACAGGACCACATTGAGGAGTTTCTCATAACATGGGGCATAAATTTACCTTCCAACCCAGTGGTCTTACTCTTAAGGATTTATTTTTTATTTCTTATAAAAAAAAAAAAAACCCGTCCACACAAAAAACTTTTAAGCAAATGTCTCAACAATTATAATTACATAGAAGTAATTGCCTAAAAATAGAACTCAAATGTCCTTCAACTAGCAAATGGATAAATCTAAATATGGTGCATCTGGACAATGGAATTCTACTTAAAAATAAAAAAGAAATGAACTACTCCCTTATAGAAACAGTACCAAAGCAATTCAATTGAACATAGAGCTACTATATGACCCGAAATCCCACTTCAGGGTATATATCCAAAACAACTGAAAACAGGCTCTCAAAGGGAAATTTGCACAACCATGGTCACTACAGCACTATTCACATTAACCAAGGAGTGGAAGAGACCTAAAGGTCCACCAACAGATGAATGATAAAGAAAATGTTCTTTATCTATACAATGGAATATTATTCAGCCTTATAAAAAAGGAGATATAATTATATGCTACAGTATGGAGAAGTTTTGAGTACATTATGCTAAGGGAAACAAGACAGTCACAAACAGACAAACACTGAATAATTCCATTTTTATGACATATCTAAGGTAGTCGAACTTGTAGAGACAGAAATTATAGAATGGTGATTGTCAGAGACTGAAGGGAAATGGAGAAAGGAGAGTCTTTGTTCAATGGATCCTGGGTTTCAGTTTTGTGAGAAGAATAAGTTCTATAGATCTTTTGCGTGACAAGGTGAGTATAATTAGTATTACTGCACTATACACTTACAAGTGGATTCAGATGGTAAATTTTATGCATTTTTATCTCAATAAGAAGGTTGAACTTGATATATTGATACTACTTATTTAGCAACATGGATCTCTCTCAAATGCATTATATAAAATGAAAGGCAACAGACTCACAAGACTACTGATGGTATGATTTCAGTTATATAACATTCTAGAGAGAAAAATACCAACTATAGATATAGAAAATAAATCAATGATTTTCAGGTCCTTGGGATAAGGTAGAGGTTGACTACAAAAGGGCACAAGGAAATTTTTCGGATGATGGAAACTCTACATCCTGATGGTGATGCACTGGCCCAAACTTGATGAACTCTACACTACAAATGGTGAGCAATAGATAGGTTGCACAATGAGGATTGACACGGACAGAAGACAGGAAGGGAGGAGTTGCCAGTTTGGTGGGAAAGCATTTGATTTTGAACAAGACAAATTTGTGATCAAATGATACCAGCTGATAAGAGCCTCCAGATGGAGAGGGTCAAAGGAGATTGTTGATGGAAATGGTGGCAATTGTTGAGGGAGTTCCATTCCTGAAGACAAAAATCTTGGGGGTTAGCTACATCTAGTGCATAAGAGAAAGAAAAGAAGCAGTCAACGCTAAAGAAAAAAACATAACCAAGTAGCAGGAGGAACACCAGATGGTGCAGTATCCAGAAACCAAAGAAAAGGATAATTTCAAGAAGGAAGGGATGGTCAACAACATTAAATGCTTCAGAAAGATGAGGCAAGATGAGAGCTGAGAAGAAGCAGATGGACTGAACAAAAGGAGAAGTCAAAGTCAATACAGACTTTAATGAAAGAACTTCTGCTGAGTGTGAAACGTTGCACAATGCTGGGTGTGAGTAATTTCAAGAGTAGTAACACACTAATTTGTTTGGATGGACTCAAGACTATTGAGTTAGCCAAACTCCATCTGGGCATTTGCTAGAAAGAGAATCTGTCTACAAGCAGGCAAGTTTTTTTTTTTTTTTTCTTATTTATTTATTTTTTTTTTAAATTTTTTATTGTTGGCTGTTCAAAACATTACATAGTTCTTGATATATCATATTTCACAATTTGATTCAAGTGGGTTATGAGCTCCCATTTTTACCCCATATACAGATTGCAGAATCACATCAGTTACACATCCATTGATTTACATATTGCCATATTAGTGTCTGTTGTATTCTGCTGCCTTTCCTATCCTCTACTATCCCCCCTCCCCTCCCCTCCCCTCTTCTCTCTCTGCTCCCTCTACAAGCAGGCAAGTTTTTGCTTGTAGGTCTCAACATGCACACATGCTTTTGGAAATGTTCCATGAATGTTGGTTCAAAAGACTGTGCTGTCTTTGTGCAAATTTATCCAGGCAATCAGTAACCACTTGCTAAAGCAGCAATGTGTGTGGATTACTCAGGTTTCACCTTTATGTCATACAGTATCGTGTCTTTCAAGGAGAGGGAGAGAACACTGTCTTATCTACGGAAGAGAAATTTCCAGTCAAGCACCTCAGGCTTGACTCCCTGTCTGCTCTTACAAACTGGAGCCAACTCTTACAACTTAATAAAAAGACAAAATAGCCCAATTTTTAAAAATAAGGCAATTTAAAAAAATTGCCTCTTGCTATGTGAGGAGCATTGGTCTCCATGCTGTGTGTTTGTTGAGGAGGCAGTGGTAGTGGTGTTTGTGTGTTGTTGTCAAAAAGCTCAGGGGATGGGATTGTGGCTCGGTGGTAGAGCGCTCCCCCAGCATGGGTGGGACCCGGGTTTGATTCTCAGCACCACATGAAAGAAAAAAAAAAAAAGATTCTTTCTCTCTCTCTCTTTAAAAAAAAAAAAGCTTAGAATTCTAACTTCTGCCTTGAACGTGCAAAATTTAATTAGACTCTCTCTTTTTAATCAGCTTTGCTGATGTATGATTTATAGGTTGTAAGATATACAAATTATAAGTATATAGTCAATGATGACCACTAAATTTACATAGTTTATACCTATCATTGTAATCTAGTTTTAGATCCTTTTCAACATTCCAGAAAGTTCCCTCATTCATGTCCATTTGTAGGCAATCCTCATGCCCATACCCAGCCCAGGCAAACACTGATCTGTTTTCTTTCTCTATAGTTTTGCCTCTTTCCAGAAATTGTGTATAAATGGGGTCATTCAAAATCTAATCTTTTGAGTCTACCTTCTTTTACTTAACATGATGTTTGTGAGGTTTACCTCATCCATGTTATAGCATGTATCAGCAGTTCTGTTACATTGCTCAATGGCATCACTCCATTCTATGGACATACTACCTTTTGTTTGTCCATTCACCAGATGATAAACTTCAAGATTGCCCTTGTTTTTTGACTTTTATGAATACAACTACTGTGATCATTTGCCTAAAAAAAAGTCTTCATATGGCATACATTTTCATGTGGGTTAGCTAGCTATTTATACAACTTTTGGCAAAATGTCTATTCAAATCTGGTGCCTATTTTAAAAAAACTGGATTTTATCTCTTATTGAGTTTTAAGAGTTGGCTTCAGTTCTTAATGGTAGACTGGGAGTCAAGTCTGAATGAACAGTCTGTTCTTTGAGGATGGATTACTTCTTTCTACCTTATGCCTTCACTTGCTACCATTACAAGTCCCCAGCCACCCTCTCTAGGACTCATTTCTATCATCTCTTTCAGAATCTTTCAGGGTCAAAACCCCAGGCATTAAGCTCCAACATGGTTTATCATTTCTTTTCTCAATCTTACACATCCAGCAGTCCCATTTTTTCCACCATGACCAATGACACATTTATTTATTGGAGAAAAAAGAAAGCCAGTCACCTCAGTTTTCTTTCTGGTATTTCCTCCACCTCTTTACAGGAACTGAAACTTGGTATTCACTTGATAACACAGTTTCTTTGACCTACCAACAGAGGCCACACCTCTCCCTCTTGCTGACTCAGGGATGAGAGTAAAATGACTGGATTCCCAATATTACATTCAGATCCCTGTCCCCCGTCATCTCTCAATAGCTGCTAACTCTTTCTTGCTTGTTTGTACATAGCCTCAATGAACATTATTTTCAGCCCAAGTTGTCAGCAGATATCCTGAGTTTGCACTTTTTTCTCTCTCTCAGTTGTTACCCTTACAGGCAGAAATGTTAAATTTTTCTCTCCCTCCAGATATCACAATTATCTTGACCTGTTACGTGCAACAGAGTAAGTATACACTCTCCATTCTTTTCAACTCCCAGGCTCCTCAGCAAATTCTGGACCTTCTAAGTACTCAAGTGGCTCAGTTTCCAAGACCCATCTGGCACAGTAAGCTGCAATGGATGTACTAACCATCCCAGATTCTTCTTGAAACTTTTTCTTTCTCTGACTTTCATGGTAGTCTCTTCTCCAGGGTCTTCCGCCTTTCTATTTTCTTCCTCACTTCATACATGTAGGTTCTTTGAATAATTACTTTTGGACTCTCAAGGGCATGTTCCTAGGCTTGACCTCTGGCATGTGATGATGTTTGAAAGTAATTAGGTTTAGATAAGGTCATAAGGATAGGGTCCTTATGGTAGGATAAGTGCCCTTATTAGAATAAACACTGGAGGGTTTGCCCTCATTCTCTTTCAACCATGTGAGGACATAGTGAAAATGTGGTCATCTATAAAGCAGGAAGAGGACAACCTGGTCTTGGACTCCTGGCCTCCAGAATTGTTAGAAATAAATTTCTACTGTTGAAGTCAGTCAATCTATTTTTTTAAAATTATGCCAGCCTGAGAGCTGATTAATATAATATAATCTTTTTTACAAGCCTCAGATCCTTGTTTCCAAGTGCCTAATGGATGTGTCTGCCTAGGTGGAGTAATCCCAAGTCAAACTGAATGTGGTCAAGGCTCAACTTGTTATTTTTTTCTCCAAATTTAGCTTTTGCTCTTGTGCTTTATATTTCTTAATACACCAGCCTATAGCTTTGCTCATCTTTGAATTTTATCAGTTCTTACTAAATACTGTTAATTCTACCTCAGAGATCTTTTTCCTTCCACGTCTTCCCTTCCGTTCTCACAGTTTCTCTATTATTCCAAGATCTACATCTCACTTGATCGTCCTGCCCCCATCCCTCTCTAGTCATTTTACAGAATGAAGATGGATTTTGTAATCTAACCTGATCACTTTTGTTTGTTTCCATGTGACCAGAAAATAAATTTCAGACTCCAGTTTGGTAAAGACCTTTATGATCTATCATGAATCTATTTTTTTAAAACTGTAGCTTCCCTCTACGCCTTCCATTCTTGCCAAATCACCCACTAAATCCTCTGTTCTCAGAACTTAAACATTCTTATACTTTCCTGCCCCTTTGCTTTACCTGGATTGATATTTCCATTCACCCAGCTGTCCAGTTCCAAGCCTGCTATCCCTTAGGGCCCATTTCAGGTGCTGCCTCCTCCACAGGGGTGTAGGAGGAATGTAGGAGAGCTGGTCCCCCAGGTGAGCATCTTGCCCATCCTCAGCTGCTCAGCTGCATGCCTTTTGAAGTGTGTTGTTTGAGAGGATCATGGCTTTTACTGATAAAGGAGGACTCTTTTCTAATCAGGCATGAGGATCATGCCCTCCCTGCTGGATCTGCCTCAGTTATAGCTTCCAGATATCTCCAAGTGGAATTCTTGCTGCCCTTGGACTATGAAAGGTAGTGCAATCCCAGACCACTTTGTGCTACAGTCATTGATGGCCATGTCTTTTCTTCCCTGTCGATCAAAGCTCCTGCAGGACAAAGCTTATGCCTAATTCAATTTGGCACTTCCCAAAGAGCCAGCTTGATACTCCATTCAACAAATGTTGGATAAGCAAGTGAATTTGTGAAAATATACTATGGGTGTTAACTTTAATTTTTTAATTAATTTTTATTAATTCATTTATCTTTATATGTAAAACAATTAATAAAAATTATGCTTTTTAAAAAAAATTTAAAAATTGCCATAAAACTACAAAGAAGTGGGGTATGAAAGTAAAAGAGGAAAAAAAGTCAGGGATGATCAGTACATTACCACATCTGATTTGGTGGTGAACTTCTGAGTTTGTAGACTTTCTAAAGCCATCCACTTCACTGGCAGTTTTGCACCTGTTTTGTTGTGTACGCTGTAGTATTCTTTGTCATACATATCCCTGGCAAGACCGAAATCAGCAACCTTGACAGTGAATTTTTCATCCAGCCTACAGAAAGAAAAAAAAAAAAAACAAAACAAAAAACTACTGGTAGCTGAAATAAAATAATTGACAAAGATGTCAAATATCTATAGATCAGAACAAGTGGCTTCAGTATTTGAAATCCATAATTTACAAAGCAGGGCTTCCTTTTGGCCTATTGACAAACACTAAATTACAGTGGAATTCTTGAATAAAAATGTTTGACATTTATGTGACAAATTCAGCAGGCTGAGGAGAGGGATCATGAATGATACAGCATTGGAAATTCCTTTTTGCTTTAATGGAGATCTGGAGAAAAAGTAAAGCTGTCTCCCTCCCAGCTCTCCTTAGCTGATAAATAGAATACGTCAACTACCCAACACAATTCCCCATCTTCGCTTGTCAGTTTATCAGAAATACTCAGTTCCATGTGAGAGACATGACATGGGATTGTTATTTTACTTCTTCATTCTCACATGTGTCAGGTCAGTATATAAAACTCAAATATTTCACCACTGAGATAATAGAGAATGTATGTTAGATCCAAATAAAGCATCAATCTTAGAATGTTAGATCCAAATAAAGCATCTAACATACTAAAATTAAAGCGCGCGCACACACACACACACACACACACACATTATGCTAACTGGTTTAAGTTGGATTTTATGATGTTACGTTGACCAAAACCAAGGTAGAAAATTAATAGCACAGCTCCTTCATTCACACATACCATAGGTCCTGAATCAGTGCTCGGCAAGGGGAAGGCACAGAATCAATTGCAAACTGTTGACTGTTGTGTTATACAGCCAGGCAGCCAGACACAAATAAAAGTTCTTTGTATATTCATTCCCAAATACCATTTTTGGTAGGGCGTCTGCAGGCTGACTTCAGACCTACACTTGGGAAGTTACACTGTATTGGTATTTGTGTTACCAGCCCTCTCCTTTCCACTGTAAGATGCTGAAGATCAAATTCTCCCTCCTAAGGACTAATTCAGTGTGAAACCACAACACTGGGGGCTGCTTGTGGGAAGGACCCAGAAAAGTGAAAGTACACAACAGCTGCTGGAGACCCCCTGTGGGGCAACCTTTTAAATCCTCTGCTTGATAAAGCCTGAAAGCCCCCACCCCCACCTCCCAAAGGCTTATACATCCATTTAAAACAGCCAAGGAAATAAAGGATTTTTTTGCATAAGAAGAGAAAAACATCTTCATTAGCTTTGAACAGTGGGAAACAAACTCTCATCACTTAATTTGGACTGTGGGTACAGAGATTCTCATACTTACATACAGTTTCTTGCAGCCAAGTCTCTGTGGACAAACTTTTTGCTTGCAAGATATTTCATGCCTTTGGCTACTTGAAGACCAAAGCCTATAAGATCTTTTACAGTTGGGTTCTGCAATCAAAGAGAGTTGGAAAAGCATAAACTAAACACCCACTGTTCTACCTCTGATCTCCAAATCCTAACATGTTTATAAGAATTATCTTGTCTCAAATAATAACTTATTCCCTGTTGACAGCAACAACTATTTCTTAAGGACCTATAGTATGTAAAGCATCAAGCTAGATGTTTTTATGAATTATGGCTAATTCTCATACTCTTCTGAAGGCAGGTGTTTTCCAGATGGGGAAATGGTGATGTTTTGAAATGCAGGTTTTAAAATCTTCAGTTATGATGAGGCCAACAGCTCTGAAGGCAATTTTCATTGAAAAGATGGTTTGTTACTTACAGTTCCCAAGAGAAGGGAGCATCTGATGCCATGCAGGGCTACCAGGGAAGCACTGGGGACAGTCAGGAGGCAGAGGGAGTGAGGGGCAAGAGCCTTTATTGTAATTTCCTTGGGGAGGAAAGGTGAGGCAAGCTACCAGATTTCAGATTGGCTACTTTGAAGAAGGTGGCTGGGGTGTGGTCTATGGATTGGTTGGTCTGCATATGAAAGGTGCTTTCTGAAGACAAGTTGTTTATTATTTCCAGGAATTCTAACTCTGGGAGGGATAGCCTCAGTGTTAGCAAGGCTCAAATTCAAAGCACCAGAAATACATAGTAAATTCAGGAGGCTCAAAGAGAAACAGATCAACCTGAAGTACTTGGGAGAGTAATTGGTGGAGTTAGGATCTAACCTAAGTCTCTTTGGCTACAATCATAAGCCCTCCTACTGGGACTGATGTATCATTAGCACACAACTCTTAGGCTTCTGGACCAGCTCAGATAATAGGATATCCCATTCTCCACAAACTCCATCCACAACATTAGATGGACAGAGCAATGCCTTATTAATAGGAAGAATTGAATCTGAAATCACACAGATGTCATTGTGACTGACAGCCCTTGCGAGGGACTGGGCTTCAGGAAGAGGGCTTCTTTTTCAGTAGCCTCTGTGGAGTTTGTAAGCATAAAAGGCACTCAGTGGGGACCTAGTAAGATGGGCTGCTGCCTCCTCTGATGTACAGAGACTGTGAAGAGGCCAGTGACTTGTGTTTCAGGCTTCTCTTTAGAAGACACATCGTGTTAGGGGCCATCATCAGTGTCAATCAACTCCTTGGGGTATAAAAGTCTGGATGGGTACTATTCTGTACTGGATAATAAGACATGTCTGTCATACTTTAACCCTGGGGGAACAACACTCCAGAGAAGGTAGCACATCCAAGAAGACTGACTCATCTGGGTAAAGACAAGAGTTAAAGTGGGATCTGTCAGGGTAGCTTTGCACTTTTCAAAGTAAATTCTTTTTATCTGTAAAAATTCCCTGCCAGGGAGTTGTTTTAGTCTTTTGGCTGAACACAAAATATTTCTTAACTGTCCTAGAGCTTATTTTCTCTGAGAACTTGACCCTGTGTTTATAAAGTTGTTTTTGAGTGAGAGTAAAGCTACTCTGTTGAGTCCCACAAGACCTGGGCTACAGGAGCCAAAGAGGAGCTGAGGCCATAGGTGAATTCAATTCTGGAGACTCCTCACTAGCCCTCCCCGGCACTGACTGGCCTGGTCAATGCTTGCTCACCCCCTGGCATAAATTTCATTAAGAAAACTCCCACTTGCAAGAGCCTATAATCCTCTTGTTAACTGTAAGAACACTTATTCACAATATTTACTGATAGCCTATGAGTTGAATGCTAATTTTAATCACTGAAGCCTTAGGAGTAACCAAAATACATAAAAATACCTACCCTCCTGAGCTTGCATCTAACAGCCTGTGTGTGTGTGTGTGTGTGTGTGTGTATGTGGTGTATATACATATACACCAGAGCTATTGTTTATTGTCCAGTACAGCACAATTCAACAAAAAATGCAACATAAGCCACATACACAATTCAAAAAGTAAAAGAAAACAGGTGAAGTTAATTTTTAGAATATATCTGTCAACCCAACATATCAAAAATATTATTTCAACATGCAATCTATAGATTATGTTAACTATTCAGACTCTGGGGTGTACTCTATGCTTACTGTACCTTTTGATTTGAACTGGCCACATTCACACATGTGGTTGTGACCACAGTACTGGACAGCCTGAGCTCATAGTTATCAGCTAAGTGTGATGGAGAATAAAACCAGGAAAGGGGAATGATGGAGGGCATGAGGATGGGGCAGGCAGCTGCCATTTAAAACAGGTCAGGGAAGCCTCGTTTTGAAGATGACATTGGGGCAAAGAGCTGAAGGAGATTAGGGAGTGAAATGTATGGATATCTGGGGGAAGAGTGTTCTAGGCAGAGGGATCAGCGAGTACAGAGGCCCTGAGGTGGCAAAAAAGGTGGCAAGACTGAGGAACAGGGAAGACTCATTGGTTATTAATTCTTCATTGTCTCCCAGAGTTAAAATGCCACATGGGCTGTGGCTTCTTTTGCCTCTTCTCCTGTGCTATGCTCTGGCAAAGAGTAGGCATTCAAAGATGACTTCAATGTATCATCAGGGAATGGTACAGCAAGATTGCTTGCGGGGCAAGTAAGAATGATTGTCCAAGGATACCATTCCAAGTCGCACCGTCTTCCCACCAGGCCAGAATTCTGAGGTACGTTTGAATGTTGCCAACATTTTATATGTGCCTCTTTGGCTGATAGCTTTTTAAGAGTGAAAGCAGCCATGTATAAAGGGATGACTGATTTCCAGGTAGTTCAACAGTTAGCAAACTTGGTAATATACTCACATGAGTCTCATTTCGAATGAAATTTCGCAGATCTCCATGCTTCATGTATGGTAGGACCACCAGGGGAGACCCTTCACTCCGAAGGCAGATTCCCAAGAGTGAGAGAACATTGGGATGACTAAAGTCTTTCATGATGATTCCCTCAGTCAGAAACTGGGAAACTTCTTCTATGTCAGTGATTCCTGAGAAATCCAGAGATGGAGACTTGACTTCATTTTGGAACAATGCATACTTTGTCAAGTTAGATAGGAAGAGCAAGGAGATGTAAAACCCCAAGGTGATGCCTTGTCCTGAGGCCTAACCCCACTGTTTTTGTACAATATATCTGAGTGAATGGTGTCACAGTGGTGGAGAGCTGTGATTGTTTTCCTCACTCATCATAAGGGTCACAGCTGAGACTCCTATAAATAAAGACAGATTACAACAGCAAAGCAAACAGATTTATTTAATTGAAGTTTTGTAAGGCATGGGAACCTTTAAAAAACCAAGCCCTAAGTACCCAGGGAAAGCTGTCCTTTTTAATTTTTTTAAATTTTATTTTAATGCTTGGACTGATGAAGAGTGGACGGATGGGTGGAAATGTGACTGGACAAAAAGTGTATGACCTAATGGTAACAGGCTGAGAGGGAAATCAAGCAAGGCTTGTCTTCTGGGATTCTCTGTGGCCTCTTTCTGGGGTATCCCTTCTAGAATGAGGGCCTTATGAACTACTTGCCGACAGGGCAGGCTAGAGAATTTCTTTATGGTTAACTCCAAGACAGAATGGCAGAAGAAGGTTAGAGTAATCTTTCTGTGTTATCAATGGCTTTTGGTGGGGGACGGGGGGGAAATGTTCTAGGTTCTATGACCTGACTTGGTGGGGACGGGGATTGGGGGTGTGAAGAGGAGAGCAGGAGAAAGAAAGGCAGGAGAAGGTCAGGAAGAAACTTCATTTCTGAAGCCCCTCCAATGTCCTTCAGTTCAACATACTCAGCATCCATACTTTGGAGCATTGTTATCTGAGCCCCACAATGACTCTTTACACTGTGACTTCAAGTTACCACCTAAAACCCACTTTTGTAAAATCAAGTTCAGCAATCAGTTTGTCTCCTACAGAACCATAGATTGTCTCTTACAGAAAAAAGATAGGGGATCAGGGAGATCAGACCAGTTCATTTCTATAGTGATTATCTACAGGGCACAGGCTGGCAAATTTCTATAATAGATCAGATAGTTTAAAAACACACACACACACATAGTGGGCCAGATGGTCGCTGTTGCTCAGATCTGCTATTGATCATCATGAAAGACACCACAGACAATAACTCTCTGTGTGTCAATAGACTCTATTAGTGAAAACAGGGGGTGGGCCATTGTTTACTCATTTGTGGACTAAGAGAGTCTGAAGTCCAATGACCATATGGTATCTACATAGGTCCCTTTGAGTCTAGTAGTTTCTACGCATTTCCAGAGAGAGAGATACTGAGGGATTGATACACGTTCTCATTAAGGAAGTCAACAACATTAATATATTAATTTGATATGTATCTTTTTGGTGTTCGTGGCATGTTGTCATTTTCTTACAAATGAAGTGCATTCTGAGACCTGGAAAAGACACTGGAAATCAGGATGGTCTGAATAGGGATCGACATGTACCAATGACAAGGAAAGATGTCTTGATGTTAGGATTGCTGAATATAGTTGGCAGTACCGCTCTCTAGAGAGATGAATTTATTAACAACTGTACTTAATCCATCAAAATTTACTATTAGATTTCTTTAATTACTTTGTGGTCAGACTTCCAACAAAATTAACCACACAAGGGTGCTCAGCATGGAGACTGATATTTAAAAAAGGCTGAAAGAGTTGTAGCAATGGTGTATCTTGCAGGCAAACCTTCTATTTGTACATTTAAAACTTATTAATGCTAATATAACTCTGTAATAGAGATGGCTAACATTTTTTTCAGGCTCCTTCAAGTTATAGGCAGAACATTAGAAACGGGAGTAGAAAATGCAAGTATGAGAGGGGTTTCAACAAAGGTGGAGTCAGGAACACTCTAGTATGTGGCATGCACGAGCTTGTACCAAATGGTAATTTATGGCCATAATTACGTCTCTCAGTCATCAGTAAAGACTTAGTTTATGTTTGGAAACATTCCTTGTTTCTTAAACAGATATATATTTCATCTTAAGAAGACTTTCTCAATAACAGCTAAAATTTTAATAAATGTTCTAGCAGTAAAAGGGGGTAGGTTTCACTTCTTTAGGAAGTTCATTTATATAGAACAACTCAATCCCCAAACAGGCAGAGAGATGAAGTATCACCACAGTTCTAATTTTCTGCCAGCATATTTCTCTCTTTCTTTTTTTAAAAAATCTTTTCAATTGGAAGTTGTGGTTAAAAAATAATTACAGTAATGCCTCTGGGTAAAATGAGTCATTACTACTGTATGTGCCAACCTGCTTTCAGTAGTTTCCACAAATGTCATTTGCAAAACAAATATTATATGGCCAACACAGTTAAATGATACTCAGCTCATCTACGAATCTCATTTTTCCTATACCCTTTCTTATGAAGGCTCTGAAGGATAACTTCAGAGGAAATGCTTCACTGAGTTTAGACTAAACACATTTTCAGAATTAGACCCATAATTTTTTTTCCAGAAAAAGTGTAAATCAGCATTTTATTAGTTGATCTATTTTTTAGTTTGTAAGCCATGAAAGTATCCTCTACTGTTAAGTAAAATGTAACTTACTATTCAAGGATTTCACAGCACAGTGAATTTTCTTGCCATCCGTGTCCAACAAAGTTCCATGATACACACAGCCAAAATGCCCTGTGTGAAAGAAGGGACTTGGTTAGAGTTGCATAATGTTTAATTATGCAATAATTATTTACTAAGCCTTCCATGGCCATCATCTCTTCCTTTTTTCTATATGGCAAAAAAGTACATTGCTTTTGATACTTTCATTAACAATACCATTATACATGCGTGTGTGTGTGTGTATGTGTGTGTGTTTGTGTACATATGTAGATGAAGTACTTTTTTTCTCCAGGATATTAGCAATATGATTATTAGTATATGTAAAAACTGTAGGTGAAATGAATGTTAATATGAAAATAAAGTTTTACTTGCATGAAGAAATATAACAAAATAAGCTCCCTGTATTCCAGTAAAACAAAATAAAATAATAATGCTGCTATTAGAAATAAGATTAGTATTATAGAAGAAGGATTTCCCCCATTAGTCACCGGTTAATATGTAAGCCAGGTTGGCAGAAATTGAAAGGCAGTTGCCCAAATGAAGCAAATTCACTCTGACTCATTTCATGCACTTCCCTTTAGCTTTAACCACATCATTTTCCCAGTGGTAGCCTTTCATTCAGTGGCAATGATTTTTCCCAGAGGTGCCAAATATCTGATAGCTGTGTAAGTCACTCATCAATTAATTCATCCAGCCAGCCAAGATGCCCTGAGTGCCTAGTATGGGAATGTCAGGCATTAGGTAACACAAAGTTGAAGAAAATAAGCCTACACTCATGAGTGAGTGCTTACATTCTCCTGGAGAAAAACATATAAACAAATAGTAGTTAACACTTATAGATTGTTAATTACTATGATTTCAAAAGAGCAATAATTGCCACTTTATTGCTTTAGCACTTTTCATGATAATTTTACAGTGGGTAGAATTGGAACCGTAACTAGTGAGGCTCCACACTCCAAAACCAGTGAAATCACTGGTATTTACAGGCTGATAACAGAGATATACAATACTCTGATGTGAGACATGGAAACATACTTGTGAATAGTGAAGGCCCTTTTAGGGAAAGAGCAGTGTGCTCAGAATTAAGTTCTGGAGTGTGTGACAGAGGAATATCTGGATGCCACCATACGAGAGTGAGAAGGTCTCATGTTCATAGAAGGCAATGGATCCTATCAGTTCTCCTGCACCACACTGGCAGATGCCTGTGCTACTTCATGCAGCACATACAGAATCAAAGGGATCAGAGGCCATTCAGTATTAGGATAAAAGTATTTTAGGAAAAAAAAAGAGTGGAGTTCATTTCTTGGCTTCTGGTTGCTTTTTTTTCCTGCTAAATATTTCCTCAAATACTGTTTATGCTAGCTGTTATTGCTGCTCTGGCTAGCTTATTACAAATATTCATTCTTCTTTGTATAAAGAAATTGGAGTGCATTGTGGAGATGATATATGTTGCTTCAGATCAGGGGAATGCTATAAATTCCCTGTCTTCTGATGCTGTCCAGCAGTATACAAACTGCTATAAACCAGGACTTTAGAGTTTGTCACTGTTCTCACGGCAAAGAAAGACTGGAAGGAGATATGAGTGAAAATAACAGAATTTACAAGAACAATCTTTAAAAAAGAAGTGTATGGCACTATTCAAGAAACTACAGTTGCCAGTGTAAGGAAGATGAGGAAGGAATGCAATTTATTTCTAACATGTTTGGGAAGTTATCCAATTGCCTGGATACACAGGGACAAGTCCCCCTAGATATGATTTGCAAGGCTGCATTTCTACAGAACAGAAATCAAACACACTCATTATCAGTGCTCTGTCAGTTGCTTTCGCCATTGTCTAAGTTCCTAATCTGCAAAGGCAGAAGATAAAATGCTTACTGGAAAATCGTATTTAACGAAAAGCTGAGTGGAAATACTTACCTCTTCCTATGACTTCATTGAAATGCACAATCAGGCTACTGGGCCCAATCACTACGTGCTGGACTGCCTGGACCAGCTCTGGATTTAGAGCACTGAGGTCAATGTGGACATTATTTTGCAGTAATGGACTGGATATATCAGAGTCTCCACTGGTTAGGATGGGGGACAGGTCTGTCAGAGGATACTGCCCTTGTCTGCATGATCCATTCTGAGATGAGTTAGGAAACTGGTCTGCAAGATAAAACAAAATGACTAGAAAACAGGCGTAAAACCTCACTTAGGGAGGCTGCAACAGTGGTAGTAAATTAATTTAAATTGATAGTGAAGCCTGAATTTTAAGATTAAAGAAATGGTGGTTATAGAATCAAATGAGGCTGGGAATAGCCTTTACAAAGGAATTGGTTGATAAAAATAGTAATAAATTGGGGAAAGATACTGGCTTATACATATAAAACACTTGCAAATTTTCTTTTAAGTAGACAATACATTAATTAGTTTTCTTAGTCTCCTCATTTGCTTAGATGTTTCTCTTTTTATTAATAGCAAAAAGCCAGGTTTGAAATTTATTTTTGAATATTTCCTTAAAAATGGGAAGCAGAAAAGACAGTTAAAAACAATTGCTTAATCTCATAAAAATCCAGCTTACATGTAAGAAAATGAAAATAATGTCTTTTGAGAGTCTGGTGTTTATGAATGGAAATAATTAATATTGTGCAAATTCCTAGCCAAGGAAAAATGTGCAGAATAAAATATACATAATTACATATAGACTGAGTATGGCTTTCTTAAAATGCCTGGGACAGAAGTGCTTCATATGTTAGCTTCTCTCAGATTTTGGAATATCTGCATAGACTTTACTCACTGAGCAGCCTTGATTTGAAAATCTATCTGAAATGCTCCAAAATCCAAAATATTTTAAGTGCTGATATGATGCTCAAAATATTTTAGATTTTGGAACATGTTGAATTTCAGATTGGGGGCAGTTAGGTATGCTCAATCCATATACACATATAATTACATATATAATGGCCACAGTTTCAAAGCTAAAAAAAAAAGCTTTTCACAGTAGTGGTACATTCTCCACTTTGTAGTGATAGCAATAGATTTAGTGTAATTGCTATTTAGAGGCAGCTTGGACCCTGGTCAGTGTGCCATCCCCACTGCTTAGGGGAGGGGACTTGGACAGGAGTCTGCATTCCTTATAAGTCTTTGTTTACAACCAAAGCTATATAAGAGCTTCAGACAAGGTTTCCTTTTGCAAGAAGTTTTGGTTTTGATTTTCATTTAGGGGTGAAGAAATTGTTGTGTTGCATGTATATTTCTCACTGCCAAACAGGGCAGAGAAGCACCAATTGCTCTGCTCTTGATGCTGGAATCTGTATATATCAAAGAGGGGGCATCAAAACCACAGCAACTGATTTGAAGATACCCTAGGTGGGTACGGAGGCAATCATTGGAGGAGACGGTCATTCATGTGTGTTGGGGGAGGTCAGTTTGGGCACCAACTGATAATATTGTTTGTTTGCGAATCAACAAGAGAATCAGAATTTGAGCGAAAAAGGTTGATGGTACCCTGATATTTCTAATCCCACTTCAGCATTTTTAGTATTTTCCACAGTGGATATAGCTGGTTAATAATAAAAATTGGCCCGAACAGTAAATCTGAAAAGTAGTTCTAGAAAAGTTTTGGGTGCTGCCTACAGTCATGGTAATCAGTAGCTGGAAATATGACAGTTGTGACCTTCAAATGTGGATGTGGAATGAATAAGAAGTACCTGAAATGTTGATGAATGAAGGAAGGAGAAAGTCTAGTTCAATGCCTGCTCCTTTAATCCCAAGGTCAGGTTCTCCAAACCTTCCTCAAGGGGCTAGAAGTGCAACTGAGCCTCTCTAAACTCAGTCCTTTCATCTTCACTCCCAAACCTTTGTACCTAGAGATCAGAGCTGTAAATTCTCAGAGGTGCAGAGATTGAGGGAACTCTATAGTGGACACAAGACAAAGGTCCTTTGGCAGGGAAGTTCTACTGAACCTTTAGCTGAATTCAGATATGTACAAAACAAATTTAGACCACCAATATGTGACACTGGTGTAACACCACAGATAATTCTGGGTCTCTCTGAAAGAAGACTGTCAGGCTAGACCAGCAGTAACAGAGAGAAGGTCTGTGGTTGCCTCTTTGTCTTGTTTTGATGTGCATTCCCTCCCTTCCTGTTCTCTGCAGGTGGCCCTTTTCTGCCTGTGTTACCTATCCGTGTCTCCAAGGTGCAGGCTGAAAGTAGACAGGAGGAAGCAGCTCATTGTTCTTAGCAATGATGATAGAGGTTTGGTGAGTAAGGCATTGGAAAGATTAGGAAAGCCTTTTTAAAAAGATAACTTTTGAATTTTATCCCAGGTTAGAGTTACTAAGTATGAATATGAAATCCTAACTAGATCTAAATTTCAAATCTACAAATTAGGTTTTGTTTTGTCCATATTGTTAAAGAAATTGATTTCTAAAGGTGAAAGGAGTCAGGTAGGCAAAAACAGTGTTTACAGAAATAACAAGTGAGCTTCAAAAAATAAGAGGCAGCAAGTGCTGAAAAAGTCGAATGCTTCATTAGTCTTGTGCTCATTGGATGAGCAACTTCTAACTTTCCAGGATCCAAAACTGCCCGTGACTCATTTTATTTGTCCAATGGTAAATATTCAACGAGGGAAATGCTTGTGCTTGACTCATGTCCTGTAACTTCTAAAGATAATGGAGCTGATACAATACAGACATTTTGCTTTGAGCAGGAGATTTTTAAATAAAACAATGTGAAAAGCTCTGGTTAACTCTGACCATTATTAGGCCTAGTGTTTTGCAAAGCAGATGATGTTGGTCTCTCCTTGCTTAAGAGCATAAATGAAGGTTTTCTTGGATAAGACTCAAAATATATTTAAGTCCTGGAATGTTGTAGGTAAAGGGCTGTGTTCCTTGAGAATGCTTCAAAAGATCTCTAATGGTATAATTCAAAAATGTGGGGATCAACAAGGTAAAAATGTAGCAGCTCTGACTTTTATTTAAATAAAAATATGTTTTGTAACTTAGCTCTTCCCGAGTTGTTAAAGAGAGTGTCACAATTTCTTAGCTTTGTACTCAGCCAATAAGTTACCTTTCTTGAATGATTCTATTTATTTATTTATTTACACTGCTGGGGGATTGAACTCAGGGCCTCAAACATGCTAGGCAAGTGCTCGCCATGGAACTACATCCCCAGCACTGCTCAAATGATTTTAAAATCCACCTTTTTTGGGAGACTAGAGTTCACAGACACTGAAATTAATATAATATATGCATGAGTTAATCTTAAAGGAAGAGCCATGTGATTCTTTCTGCATCAAATTATTCTTTGGCAGAGGGAAATGCTTCTTTCTCAGGCTTATTAAAACTATAAAGGCCAAAGCAAAAAGAAACAACAATGCCACAATCCACAGAAGTATATATATTTAGGTACCTCTCAGGACAATAAACTGAAACATACCTTCTGGAAAAGTAGCTCGATAGTCAACGGATTCATTTGAAACCATTTCTGCAGTTGGGCTCACACTCCTGGCACTTACAAGCCTATCCAAATGGGGAGTGTGGACTCTTGCATCATAGCGAACTAAATCACTGTTGAGATCTTAAAACAGAGAGAGACAGGGCTTGTTAGACTTTGCTGTCACTGGTTTTGAACACTTGACCCAATGCCCAGTGCTCACAGGTGTCATGGACTGCATGTGACAGCACATGTAGATCTGTGACAAGGTTAAACTGGAATAACTGTATTTCTAAGAGAATTTCTTAAAATAAACAATAACAACAACAAAAAAATGCACCTTTTGTTTGCTTTCTCTTTTTCAGCCACAGGAAAAGCCCGATTAATAATAAGAGTATTGCTGATATGGAGACAACACCAAAAATCAATCCTGTGAAATTCTGATCTGGTTGAACTATTACTTTCCCAAGGACAGTTGAAGTGACTGCTTGCTTCCACTAAAAATGACAAAGAAAAAAAGTCAGAATTTGGTCATGACAGATAAAAAATATACCATCCAGGAAGGGTTGTGATTTTTCTGGGCCCCGAATACCATCTGGTTACTACCATTCTAGAAGTGGCATAATTGCCCTCGGAGTAATGAGATTCCTAAATTCTGTCTCAGTGTTTGAAGAATTAGGAATACTGATCCTCAAAGTACTCATATAATGCATGTAGCTGTCTGTAGTTATAACTGGGTAATAGGAATAAAAAGATAAAACAGTTTTTCATCTTGAGGAATGAAGTATATTAGAGGAGACAACACACAAATAAATTATTAGACTATAATGTGAACTATATCATGGGAGTAAGAAGAAAAAGTAAGAAATTAATTTTTCCTTACTAGGGAGAGTGGGGTGGATGGCAGAAAGAACATCCAAAAGAGGCAAATAATCAATTTTTATAGGACAATAAAATCTTAGAATTTTTTTTTTTTTTAAAGAACTAACCTTTATTTTTTTGTTTGCCTTTTAATGTGGTGCTGAAGATCGAATGTAGTACCTTACTGGTGCTAGGCAAGCACTCTACACTGAGCTACAACCCCAGCCCCCTCAGAATATTTTTATATCAGTTTTTAAAAATTTTAGTACTGGGGATTGAATTTAGGAGCACTTTACCACTGAGCTTTACCTTTTCATTTTTTTTTTTTTTTTTTTTTTAAATTCGGAGACAAAGTCTTGCTAAGTTGCTGAGGCTAGTCTCAAACTTGTTGTGATCCTCCTGCCTCAGCCTCTGGAATCACTGGGATTATGGGCATGGGCATTACACCTAGTTTTTATATCAGTTTTGATACAGGGAGGAAACTTTGAGTTCCCTTCCAGTTCTAACATTTTATGATTTTTGATTTATGGTTATTTTGAAATTCCAACTCTGATCTCATGATTCAGTATTCGATTTTCTAATTCTTTTGTAAGTCTTTACTTCATAACTTTACAGAAGACTCCAGGAATCCTTTAAAAACCACTTATTCTTGTATAAACAAAATGTGATATATATACAATCAAATATTATTCAGTCATAACAAGTAATAAAGTATTGATACATGTTTATGTATTGAAACTTAAAAACATGCTAAGGAAAGTGAAAGCTAGATACAAATGGACAAATATTGTATAATTCCACTTACATGAAACATCTAGAATAGGCAAATTCATAGAGGCAGTAGATTAGAGGTTACCAGGGGATCAGGGAGAGAAGGGAATTTGGAGTTAGTGTTTAATGGTTTCATAGCTTCTGTTTGGGGTGATGAAAAAATTTTGAAATTAGACAATGGTAATGGTTACACATTATGGGTGCAATTTATGCCACTGAATTTCACATTTAAAATGATTAAAATGGCAAATTTTATATTATATATGTTTTACCACAATTTAAAGAAATTAATGATGTAATATAACAAATATAACAAAAAAGTGACCTGTACCCTTTTAATGAATGAATTGTATAGTATGCGAGCTATATTACAATAAAGCTGTTAAAAATAATGAAAAAAATTATTTGGGTTCTAAGTTATCTGATTTAGCTATCTGCATGACAGAAGTTACATAAAATAGTTTATCTTTGGTCCAGTGCATAGGACTTCTTATATTTATGGGGGTCCATATATTTGTGATCACTATGGTGGGCAGTGATACATTGGCTCTGGCCTCCTGGGGTGGTGAGAGATTGGGGGAAGGACATTTAGGTGTGCCCTTATCCCCACTGAGAATTTCAGTATGTTTTAAAGGAGAGGCATTGTGGATAGAAAGAACTTTTGATATCCAGCCTCATAAGCCTGGGGAAGGAGACACTGTGACAAAAAACCCCACTATTTCTAAAATAACAACTAGGAATTGAGGCTGAGTTGATGAGCCAAAGCCAACACACAAATGAGCTTTAATGATTTATTTTAAGCCTCCGAGTGACATAATTACACTGGCATCCTTATTTACATCATGAGATGAATGCAGGAACCCCACCTCTATATTTAGCTCGCTGTTCAATTTCAGCAGGTCATTGGGGACCGTACATAAAATGGCTTCAGAATGTGAACGTATATTCTCACAGCTCTTATTTCCAACTTTTAACACTTCACCTTTAACTGCTTCAGGGTCAATATCATTTCCCTGGAAGAAAAAAAAAAAAAAGAAAGAAAGAAAAGAGGATGTTAACCATTCACAGGTTTGCAGGAATGCTGACAATTATAGAGAAATATAGATGTATTGCAAATGCAGGCTAATTTGTTTGCAAAGGCATGTGATTTTATGATGTTCATTTTTGTGAGAATTGGGATGGAGAAGGGGAGTGTAACCATTTCAAGGCACTAATTAGGAATTACAGGACACAGCTTTTCCAACAAATCAGATTTTAGAGAAAAGGGGGAACCTTATTTTACGTTCTTATGTTGAATGGCATCTTATTCACAATAATCTTATTATTATCGTCAGGGGGTATCAATATTTGACAAAAAAGAAGCCACATAGAGATTCAGTTGCTGCTCTGCCTCACACTACCTAATGCAATGATTCTCAACCTTGGCTTCACTTTTAGAAGCACATTTAGAGCTTTAAAAAATATTGATACCCAGGTCCCATCTCCAGAGAACTGATGTAATTGCCCTGCCCCGAAAATTCCTTTTCTGAGTTGGGCAGTTTCTTATTTTTCTTACACACTTGAATCCAATGCATAAATGAATTCATTTTCAAAGAAATTTCTCTAAGATGCCACATGACCTTCATTATGATTTGAGAGCACAATTACATTAGTTTGAACAATTATATTGTTACATGAGGATTTTTCAAAATTACTCAATTTGACATATTTAGTTTACTAAAGTTACCATCAGGAATTTTTAAAGCATCAACATTTTGTTGAAGACATCAATCATTAGCCTTGGGAAAGAAATGTAAACATGAATACGATTTCTCATATCAAGACTTAATGAGTACAGTTATTTATTAAACAAGTCATTACTTTAAAGGAGAGATGTATCAAAACCTATTATAATTTTTCTCATAGACAAAAACCAGCAAGTAGTAACTATAGCCCTGCTACTTTGTTTATATAGTCTATAATAGTTGGTGAACTGCTTTTACATACAATGTCTCACTAGATCTCAACATATTAATAAGTCCGATATTATTCTAGGAAAAGGATCTGGAAGGTATTTCCAGAAGCTGAAATAGGATAAAAAAAAATGAACATAGAAAAACACTATCCTTATGATATTCCTAGAGGCAGTATGAGCAATCCATTGATCCAGGTCAGCCACACAGGGCAATTCAACATAGAAACACATAAATCTAATAGGTCACTTTGGGGCTTCAAATGACAACTTGTTGGTTAGGTCTGAGGAGGGCCAAGGCCCTTACTCACATATTGGAGAGAATTCAGAGAATGACAGAGAAAAAGATTAAAGAGCTGGAAGGCTTGATTTATGAGAGAAGGACTAAAATGCTTGGTTAGATAATAAGTAAGGTTGGGGGAAGGGATGAACTCACTGTACTTCCATCTCCAAGGCTCATTCTTTTAGGCTAGGAGCTCCTTGGATGTTAAAGGCAAAATGAGAGCAGAGCATACAGCTGAACAATGAATCCCTTTTCACACACCAAGGAATAAATGGTGAGCAATGAGTTACATGAAAAATTACTATCAGCTTTGAGTATGTGATTGTCATAAAAGCTGAAAAGTCCAGATGTCACAGCAGTGATACTGACACTCCATGCCTATAAGGGAGGAGCTGATTTCCAACAAGGAAAAGTTAAAAAAAAAAATAGGTACAGGCTACTTTTTGTCAATTAAAGTAAACATAGCATTATTGAGCTATTAAAAAATGTGTATGTTTAGGACTCTTATTATTTGCTTTTTACTATTTATCATTGACTATCAACTATTATTAAAAAGATAACACATTTACAAAATCAGCTCAGTTCTTTAGTCACTGAAATGATAAAATATGGGCTTTTAAATAAAGCAACAGAAGAGGAAATTTCTGATCTTTAATCCCGTATGCATATAGAACAATGAAGAGTTATAATTATCTCATTCTGTCCTGCAAAGACATCCCCATCTAGGTATTACTGTAATTCCTGCATTACATACAGACAACTGAGTTTCAAGAAAGGACTAGATCACAAAGGACATCAAATTCTATTGGATAAAAATCTGCTTACCATCTACCATGTGTTAGACCCAGGTCTCCCCAATGAGAATATAAAGATGAATAGAGTTTCATTGTAATGGTAAATGGGTGCATTTCTAAAACGAATACCAATGGTTCCCAATGTATTACATTAGGATACACTTTGCCTTTTCCCTCTCCTACTCTGGCCAGGTGAGATTCTTTTTCTTTTTGGTACTGGGGATTGAACCTAGGGGTACTTTGCCACTGAGCTAATGACCAGCCCTTGCTACCTTTTTTTTTTTTTTTTTTAATTTTGAGACATGGTCTTCCTAAGTTGCTCAGGGCCTTGCTAAATTGCTGAATCTGGTCTTGAACTTGCCATCTTCCTGCCTCAGCCTCCAGAGTGCTGAGATTACAGGTGTGCATCACCCCATCTGGCGGAGACACAATGTTTCTACTCTATTCAGGCCTGGGGATGCTACAAGTCTGAGATGGCAACAGAATGGAGCAAATAGGAGTGGAAATGAGTAAGAGTTGAAAAATTGCAATATAATAGAAGGGATCCTGCATGTTTTCACATCCAGGTGGTAGTGATGAGTTTGAGTCAGTGAAAGCAGTAAGGTGCACGTTGGTAGCAGCACACAGACAGGAACAGTTAAGTTCAGGGAGGTCGTCAGCCGGAAATCAGTGACTGGGTGGTGGGGTGAATGAGATAAACACTTTACTTGGGGGTGTAAGTACCTCGCTTAGAATCCAGGCACAGAACCTTCACAGAAAGTTTTCAAACTGAGTTCAGCAAGATTTCAACAGGTAACTGAAGGAAAAAGTTTCCTGTAGCTTTGAGACTAACCAAAACTAAGCTGGTTTCTTCACTGGTTACTGGGGACCTTTACTACTTCTGTACTTAGGGAACCACTGCGGAACCACAGGTGCTTGTCTGTGTGTACTGGGATACATGTTTTCACAGAATACCTACTGTATGCAGCCCAGGAGAACACTATTGGAGAGTAAGATATCAGTGCCATCAAATAAATGTTGATGCTGAATCCAGTGGCCTGAGAAAGAAAACCATTCCCTTCCACCTAGTCTGGAGTGAGAACTGGCCTCAGGGTAGTTGTGAGTGGGGTTGGCCTACAGTTGTAGGTAAATTAGTGGTGGAAGGAAGAATACAACCTCTGGTTGGAGTTGGCTGGTTCAGAATGATGGTCTCATCTAGGCCTTTTTCATGCTTAGTAATTGATGACTGGCCTCCACCTGAGCTCTCAACATTTGTCCTTGTGTTCACTGTGTCATAATTGAGTCCCTATTCCCTGCCTCTGCTCATCTTCCTGCCCCCCTTTTCTGTTTGAGCTGAGTTTTCCAGATTGGTCTTTTGAAGCATGTCTATTACCATATATCTCTATATGCACTAGAATAGGATTAAACTCCTGGGCAGTGTCAGGCCATCCTCATTCCATGTACTTCTCTAGTGACTACTTTCCAGGAAATATGTCCATGCACAAAAAGTCACATAATAAGACAAATAGGGAAAATATAAGGTTTCTTTAAACATAATCATATTTAGATGTTTGTAAAAAGTTTAGAGCTATTTCACTTAAAGAACTGTAGAGATATCTACATAGCATATGATAGAAACATTTTTCTTTTATGAAGGGTATTTTATTTATTTTGGCATACATTTAATGAAGATTAATATGAGAAGCTTTGCAATTTAGTTAATTTGCTGGAATTTGGATTCAAGAATCTGGAATGTGAGCCCTAGTGCTGTTACTAATCTCTCTAAACCTGTTTTTCTAACTAAAAATGGGGATAACCATTACTGACCTCCAAACCTCATAGGTCCATGTAAAGTTCAAATGAAATAATATATGTCAAAGTACTGGATTCACTGTAAATTTCCTCCTAAGTGTGAGCTGCTGTTGATAGGGGCACTGTGTTCTACCATGTGTTCGGTCCACAACTGGCTTCAAGGAATTGAAGACTTGTTCATGAACTCCCTCCTACATCCATGGGGCTTCTCTTTTATTTTTTTTAATTTTTTATTGTTGGTTGTTCAAAACATTACATATTTCTTGACATATCATATTTCACACTTTGATTCAAGTGGGGCTTCTAATTCATTCTGAGCAGTGACTGATCTTTGGCACCTATTGTGTTCTCTTGCTTCAAACTTGGCTGCCCTTTAGCACACTGTTTTGTCACTGGGTTAACTGTTCACTGAGGCAACTCTTAAAACTAGGACTGGAAACTTCCATAATCCCTTCTTTAGCCAAGGGATTCCTTCAGGAATGTTTGGTTAAGGACCATGAGCTCTACCCGGAAGTAAAGAATAAATCTCACTTCAAATACATTGTTGTCTCCACAGCACTTTCACTGGTGAAAGACAAACACGCTTTTCACTCATGGTTTGAATGGTAATTGAACAAGCCCAATATGAAATAAAATGGTCACCTTTCTTTTTTAAAAAAATATTTATTTATTTATTTTAGTTGTAGATGGACACAATACTTTTACTTTATTTATTTTTATGTGGTGCTGAGGATTGAACCCAGGGCCTTACATGTGCTAGGTGAACGCTCTACAGCTGAGCCACAACCCCAGCCCAAGGTTGCCTTTCTTTTGATAAAAACACACTGTTGCTTTTCCAGAAAAAAGCCTTCTCTTTTTATGCTTCATTTCCTTTTGTTTCTGCCTCAAGAAAGGGTTAAATCACTGTCATAATAAATGCATAAACATTCCTGTACACCTTACATTCCTTCTTATACTTAAGGAAAATGGAATAAGGAATTGAATCATGATACCAAAACCATTGCTACTGGCCCCACTATTTACTGCTCTGTGACATGGCAGGGGGCTATACACTTGTTAGAGAAAAAGAGTAAATCTTTATATAGCCAAGAAAAGGAAGTGCTTTGTGCTTGTCTCCAGAAACCCCTTGGGCTATGTTAGAAATACCACTAATAGGATGAGGATGATGTCAAATCACGTTTTTCTTGGTCCAACAATTTTGAAGGATGTTGAATAATGGGTATTTACTTTATCGAAAAAGAAGTTTTCTCTTCTGCACAACACTGTGCTTGGAAGTGTAGATAAAGAATGATTTATCTCTCATCTGTCCATCATAGATACAGAAACAGAAAATAGAGTTTCTTTGGGCGTAAAACTCTTTGCACATAAACCTTTGTTTTCATCAAGAAAACCAAATGGAATCTTTCAAACAGCAAACACAGTAATTGTTGAAAGCAAAAGGTCACACTAGATTAGTTTTATTGAAAAAAAAAGTGATAAAAGCTCTTTCTTCTTTTCTAAAACTAATTAAAGAAGCAGATGAAAGAACTCTGCTGTGGTAAACGCGCTGTTCATTGAAGCAGGCTTCCATTTAATTTCATGCTGGGACTGCTTAATTATTGTGCAAAACACAATTGTGGGGTTAGTAAACTTGTATGAGTGTAGTGTGTGCACGAGTTAGTCGACAGATAACTCTGATAGAAAAATCTGGTGGAAAAATCAGGAAAATTTCAGTAGAGACATTGGTTAGATGGAGATGACCTATGACAAGCTATTTTATTGTTAAATAAGGATGCTCCTGTTGCTCTGTGTTCATTCATATTTGCATGCAGATAATCTTTCACAAAAATTTTCTGAATGTGTACAACAATACATTGCAGGATGAACATATTGCTGTTTTTAATGACTAGGGCTATGGATAATTAAAGTCCTAATCATTTTGTCTATTTCATTATTATTTGAAGTAAAAATGACTGAAGTGACCTGACAGAGTTATATTCTAGTCTTTGTTCTACTATTTCATCACTTGTCAAACCACTTAACCCCTCTGGACTTCAGTGTTCTTTATTTGCAATAGCCTGGCTTAGAAAGATGATCTGTTATTTATCTCTATTAAATTATATTTAGAAGCTAACATATTCCTAAGATGGGAGAAATCCAGTTCCATTTATAAATCAGCTTAGAGGTGACAACGCCCAGATAGAAAGTTCCACGTATTATAAGAAAATACAGAATTGCAATTTTGCACTTACTTTCATGGTCCTTACTTTGTATCTTACAATGAGCACATTCAGTTGAAATAAGAAAAGCATAGCACCATCAGGACAATGAATTACAGGAAGCCTATTTAAATAGATTTGCGTTCTGCATTTGCTACTTTTAAACATACACCAAGGAAGGGTTTTAAAATACTTCATTAAAAAGCTATCCACAATTAAACTTATCTTTTAGTCTTATGTCAAAAAATTGGTTATTCAGAGCTTAGGCATTTGCTGATGTATCATAATATACAATGACCAAGTATAATTATTCTATTCACATAAAGTCAATAAAGTTCAAGTTGATGACTTCAGAGAGCATTTAAAGCAATTCTTACCTTAATTTCTAGTACATTTTCATTACCCATTGAGATCACCACTGGCTTTTCAAAAGGCTTAAACACAGGATTATGTACATAAGTGAGATCAAAGTATTTGGAAAGGATCCCGTCTAACACGAACAAGGCTTTGGTCTTCAGTGGGAGTTGCAGATTCAGCTGTTGCAGTGAGGGAGTTGTGCAGCAAATTATCTCTGAATTTGAGCGATGCTGACATGCCTATAGGAAGACAAAATACCCACTGTCAACAGGACAGAGTATGACAAAATACATAGTAACTTTCACATTTCACAACTTCAACTGAAAATACACAATTGTCAAAAAAAATCTGCATTTAATTTCCTAATGTTCAAGAACACAATTCTAGAAACTTGGAAGATGCAAAATTTTTCAAACAATCCAGTCTTCGGAGGAACACAGCTGCACTGGCCGAGAAAAAGCTATGTTGATCTATCTGCAACTAGCCCTCACTCCATCATTTTATTTTCCTTAAGACAGGACAGTGACCTGGATAGACTGCCTTCTGGTCTTGTGAAGCAGCTATGTATGAGTGGAAGCTGGACTTTGGGGTTAGAAGTCCTTGGTCTAGATCCTAGCTTTAACTCAAGCTGTGAGAACAGAGGCAAAGCCCTTCCTTAGAAACTCAGTTTCCTTATTTAGGAATAAAGATTAAAAAGTGATTCACAATGCAGGACATTGTATGGCAAAGTGCTTCACAAATTACCAAGTATCGTATGGTTAAGATGTGAGTAAATATGTAGTTAGATAATGTTGATAGTGTTTTAAGCTATTAACCATTGAGTTCTAGGTTCTGTGTAGAATGTTTTATAAGGTTGATCTCATTTAATTCTCTGATAATCCTGAAGATACGTGCTATGAGCATCCAGTTTACAGAGGAAGAAACTGAGCTTGGCAGAGTTCATTAGATCAGGTCACAGCTCTAAGAGACAGAGTGGAGTGCATATATCTCAGGCCATTACAGATGACACTCACTGTTGTAGTGCCCATGTTTTGCTTTGTGTTTATTATATATTCTACATTGGTACATCTCTTCCTATGCTCTCTATTTTAAAAAGGCTCAGCTATTATTATTTCATGGGCTTTCATCTCTCATTTCAAATCTTCCCCTTTGAAATTCTGATTTATGGAATTTTGGAAAATGTAGTTTCCTCTTGATTGTACTTAGACTGAAGCCAGCAATACAAAGTGGTACATTTAAGGTTAAACAGTTGTGGTTTTTTCTCCCCCCAAGGAAAGGACAAACAAGCAACAACATCCCTTAGATTTCCTTTTCTTTGACAAGTATAGTTGGAGATAAAACAATTACTTATGCCACAATAGAAAAAGGCCTCAGGATATTCATAAAAAGCACAAACAGAATTTGGTGCTTGATATGTTGTTTTAAAAATAATTTAAACATTTAGTCTACATTTAAAAATATGTGTTGTAAGCAGATAAAACAGTGATATGATATGAACTAAAACCGATATAATTTAGTTTTATCTCAAATTAATGCTGTAATGCTAAAAAATATTCCTACCATCTTGAAAAGTGAAAATGAACAATTTTATTGTCATCACAATGATTTTCCATATAACAACAATAATTCGGAGCTACACAATAACCAGCAGGCTTCTGGGATATAATGTGCATTAACAAATTAATATATCTTTTGTTAAGAAGATCATTATTATTATAATGATTTGTGTGTGGTGCTGGAGATTGAATCCAAGCCACCTGCATGCTAGACAAGTGCTCTACCACTAAGTTACACCCCTAGCTTTGAGAAGGCAATTATTTTCATTTTAAAAGATTTGAGTTTATTGGATTAAAGTTATTGTAGCTGGAGATATATATAAATCAGACTTGACCATGAGTTTTTATTTGTTAAATAATAAATGTTCTATTGTAACAACCTGTTTGTGGCTTAAGCAATGAAAGTTTACATTTCCAGACATGTTAACAGATAAGATTTTTATCTTCTATCATTGCCTAGCTCTTCCCTGGGATATGCATCTCTGATACCTAGAAAGTTTTCAGTAATTATTTGATTACATATAAATGAATGAAGCTAAGAGCTGTTCTATCTGTCATTTTAATGCTGGTGAGGGAAATCAAAGCTAATTTAGTTATTATTTTAATAATGTAGGTTTGTTATCAATTAGATAAATTAATAATTTCTTGGATTTCTACTTTAAAAAGTCACATGCCAATACCAAAGAGGGTTACTGCTGTTCTTATTTGGTTGATGAAATATTGTTATCTTAGTCGTGGAGAACTGATGCCTTCCAAATTAATAGCAGTGGTATTCTAACATTGTTTGTGGCCATGTGTGGGGATTGTCTTCAAAGCCTTTTACTTCATGCGGTGACTCTCTGGAGTACAATCTCTCAGGAATATGATAAAAATCTAATAATACCCTTTAGAGGTGATGCAATGTGGCTGATTGAGAAGGTCAAGAAAAATCTCATTTGAGATGACCCTATGGTTTGGTGATTTAGCTTGACATTTTTAGCCCCAAATTGGTTTTTGTAATTAAAGAACATGGTGGGTTTAGGCTTCAAGAAATATTGGATGAGAAATCTCAAAGAAAGTGCTGTAATTCAATCTATCACTTGCCCTGTCCAGACCCTGTTGAACGGGAGCACTTAGAACTTTCATTCTAAGTTGAGTGCACAAGTCCAACTAGATTAGAAAAACACATCAACACAAAGTATGGGGCCACTGGAAATAACTCCAACCTTCCTAAATTCTAAATAAAAATGACCATTTTAAGGTGACCCACTGAAATTAATGGGCCAGTCACTTTTAAGGAGGTATTCAGTTAAATTCTGATTGATCTTGCAAATAAATAAGAAAAGATGGAAAAAAGATAAATAATATCCACACTCTAGGAGATAACTAGTTTAATGCTCTCTCATTACTTGATAATGTATTAACAAAGGGGCAGGAAGAATGATAAGAAGAATGGAAGGTTAAGAAAACATTGTAGTCTGCTGCTTCAGAAAGATGCTGTAGCAAGGTCAAAGGCTTTATCCAAGGGTTTTATCAGGACAAAAGGGTCAATAGTCTATGATGCCCTAGGGGGCTGGAGGAATGCTGAGATTTCTATATTCACTGTCTTTAAAAACACTGCAACACTGTCTCCAGTTGGTAATCTTCATTTGCTTCTAAACAGTGTGTGTGTGTGTGTGTGTGTGTGTGTGTACACGTTTACAATGTCAGCCCAATTAATTTAGAAGACATCAGTTCTCTACGACTAAGATAACAATATTTTATTAACCAAATAATTTTAATTGTTGAATAAAAAAACACAATTTCATCTATGCTGTAAGAAGGTAACTAGCAAACCCTAAAGGCAAAACTGAAACGTCCCACGTGTCCTGAAAGCCAGGTGGTAGAGTCGAGATGCAGAATTCTGAGTGGAACCATCATTCCAAGGACTTACCACTGTATAGTTCCTTCCTGCTTCATGCACATTTATTACCAGTCTTGGGACGCTAACTGAATTCAGATTTTTTCCAACTCCTATTATTGTGCTCCCACCACTGGCAAAATAAAATAGAAAAATGGTAATATTGAGAGGTTCTTTCCACCAAGCATTTTAAGAGAGAGGTTCAATTTTTGTCAAAAGCTGTGATTACATGTCAGAGGAACCGCCAAAATCAAATGGAAGTTTGGGGGGTTGTAACTCTTTTTTGGAAATAACTTATTTAACTTGAAAATATGAGTTCAAGTTCATATTTCATAAGCCAAAAAATGCTGAAAATTGGATTTTTATTTACAAAATACACAATAGAAATTTTTTTTCTTTGAAAAAATACAAAGAAAAACATATGTAACTATCATTGCTAGACTGATAGAAATAGCGGAAATAGGGCAAATTGAACAGAGTCCAACGAGATACTGATTCAAAGGGAGCCTGGTATGGGGAAAAGCTGTGCAAAGCAGGACTGACAAAAAATACAATGAAGAGTGGAAAAAAGGATTTTTTTTTCTTGCACTGTGATTAGTATAGAATTGATGCATGTGTAATATATGTGCTTACATACTATGATGTCACCTTAAACTATTTTATGGTAATTTGTTTAAAATGTAATAAAATAGGATGAAATCTTCCAGGCATAAACTAGCATTGATATAATCAAAAATACTCAAAACTTAAATGCAGTTTTTTTCTACCGAATCGGAAAGTCAGTCCTGAAAGAAAAATGCCAGCGATAAAACTGCAACTTTTCTTGACTCTTCTATACAGCCAAATAATCCCTATGTCCATTAGTTTCTTACACTGTCAGAAGTTTTTACTTACCTAATAAAGGATTTGGTTGGTTGAATTTCAGAGACAACGGGGTCTTCCCGGTAACTGAAGCTGCTGGTCTCTCGGTTGGCTAAGTCAATTTTCAATTTCACCGGAAACTCAGCTGAAATGGTTTGGGCTGGGGTATAACATTCGAGAATACTATTTGACACACTGAATGACAACAAAAAATAATAAAATAAAATAAGACAATGAACCTTAGCTATTAGAGATACACATAATTTAGAATTATAAAGGATCCATAAATCAAAGGGTATAACTCAATAGCTCCTAAATGGGAATTTCCTGCAGTGATCTAGATAAAAGCCTTTTCTAGTGTAGGCTGTTTACATTTGACTAGAGCCCAAACTTAACCTTGTTGTTGAAAGGCCATCCTTGTCTTCAAAACATTTGGCATTTTCAGCAACCTTTAAAGTATTTTCGTCACTTGAAGGAACTCATCTCTTTCAACTCCAAAAAGCAGAAATGTAACCTCCTTCCAAATCCAATTTCCCCCATTTCTCTCCAAACTGACTTATTCTAATTTTAAATCTCACTTGAACAGTTTAATCTGTTGTCAATTACCAGAACCTCAAGCTCATAATAAAGCTTCAATATTGAGATACAACAAAAAAGAGGATGAATGGGAAGACAAAATTCAAAAGTGGGATTAATAAATAAAAAGGGAAAGGTAGAAAATTCAGCAAAAGAGTAGATGGATTTGGGAAGGAGAGAGTCTTGTTAGCAAGAGAGTAAATAATAAACATCTTGATTTTTCTTCACACAAAAAGGCACAAACTTGGCTTGATTTGTTAAGATAGTAATCTAACTTGGCAGATGCAACAAAAAAGAAATTCACAACACCTTTTTAAAGTACATGTTTTTCCACCAATTGAAATGTGTCTAGAATTCCCACTGTTTAGATACTTTCCAGTTAAAGTAAGTAAAGTGCCTCCAGCCTTGGGACCATAGCTTGGAGAAATACTGGTTATTATAGGATCCTGAATAGAAGACAAAAACAAAACAAAGTAACTTTTTAGTTTTATAATTATAAATAAACTAAGTAAAAATCATTCATCCCTAGTTCATGAGAAAAGAATGCTTAGACTTACTACATAAGAAAATGTACTATATTGTGCTGTGCCCCGACTGTTTGAAATAGTTATGGACAGATTGAAATTTTCATTCATAGCAGGACCAACTGTGCATTTTAGCCTGAAAAAAAGCAAAGTTTAATATGTTAGAAATCCACAGACATTTTCTGGTTAGGTTGTCTTTTATGATGGGATATGAACTCCATAATGAGCTAACTCACTCTGCATAGCAAGCAGTTTCATTAAGCATTAGGACTGAAAACTGTATAATCTGATTTCTGTACTATTATGCTAAACTTTATATTGACTATAGTATAGTATTTACACATTTAAAACAGGAAATGTTAGACCTGATCAATGCAGACCTCCCCAACTTAAAAGTAAATCATAATCTAAACCTATAAAATTGTAGGGATAATGTCTGACACACTTAGGATAAAGCAATGGTATTCAGTATCATATGAAACAATGTGCAAGCTACAAATAAGCCAAATCCTCCATCAAAGTTTTTCATCAGGTACATTTCTGTAACTATACTTGTGACATGTTTATTTAAATTACTTAAAGAATAGTGAAATTGTGATAGCTTTCCATAAAATTATTTCTGAATAAATAATCTTATAGTTCTGAAAAAAAATTGTATATTATTTGTTTTCTTAAGTAACTATAAAAGAAGATAATGATTATGTTTCAGTTTTACAAATCCTAATTTATGATGCAGTAATTAAAAGAGTTTTGGAAAACTTACACAGGAGATTTCTAGAATAAATTTATTTTGTCATTGAGCTAGCACATATGACATTAATTGATGTTTCAGTTTCAATAAAATGAAGGAATTTAGATCTTTTATAACCTTGGAGTAAATTCTGTTTTTAGATAAAATAATCACTTGATAGAATAGGTTCGGCATAAAGATTCAACAAATAAAACTTTGGTTGTTGTTGCTACATAACTGATAATTTCCAGATTGTCTGTTCATTATGGAATGCAGCAGTTATAGAAAGAAACTGATGAAATTACGTTATGTGCATATGTGAATATATAACAACAAGGCCCATTATTATGTATAATTATAATGCACCAATAAAAAAATCTTTTAAACAAAAGTACATGTAGCATTTAGTAGAATAAGCACAGATCTTGGATCTGAACAGCTGTGTTTGAAAGCCCATTTCTGACTCTCTGGAATATCTCTGCTAAGTTTCACTCTACCTCTCTGAATTCTGAGGACTTCTTTTGTAAAATAAGTTACCATTCCCAGGACTTTGGGGATGGCTCAATGAGACACACCCCAAAAATGGTGCTGATAAATAGTGGCTTAATAAATTTTAGTTCATCCAAAAAGAGACTTAAATATGTGACTGAGTGACTTTAATACACTACCAAGGTTTAGCAGATGAATTAAAAAGATAGGATATATACTTTGAGCACTTTACCTTTTTTTTTTTTTTTTTTAAATAAAAAAATGTCTTGGAGACTGTATCTGAAGACTCTAAGGATGGAGTGTCATGCTTTCAAATCTACCCAGACAATTTCTGAAGAGGTGTTACATAAATGGTTGAAAAACTTCATGTAGACTATATCATTTTGTCTTTCCCTAATCCCCATAAGTAAATAGGGAAAGAACAAAACAAACCTACAAAGGACGTGCATCCAAGGCCCTCATTAATTTAAGAAACGAGCTTTCTGTACAATTTTTTTTTTTTTTCTTTTTACAAACACTTTCAAAAACAAAACCCAACCCAGCAAAACACTTTAAGATCCTTACGTATTTTTTGTGCTCTCACTTAAGGTCAAGGTGCAGCTCTCATTTCCAAGGAGAACTTTGGTTTTTTTTAAATCAAATTTATTGTTCTTCTTGAATCCAAAGTCCCAGCCACATATGGTCAGCATTGTCCCTCCTTCAAGGGGTGCACTAGTTGGAAAAACCTATAAGGACAATGTAGAACTTTAGAAAAAAAAATCCAATGTATTATTATTTTTCATGTGTGGAAAACAATGTATCCTTCAAGAGCATGAAATTTTTCCATTCTCCCACAATTCAGTAAAGGTTGAATTTTTTACTGAAGGAAAGGGTTTCAAATTCCAGAGCATCTGGAACAAACATTAAAACTACCTAATCATGCTATGAAATAAGCTATTTTCAGGAGAATCAGAAATGGGACAAAGAGCAGAGAGTCCGGGTGGGAATGGGGAGGTCTTTTGGGCCACTCTGAAATTAATTAATTTCTTGGGCTTTTTTGGGTAGCAGTAGTCACTGCTTGTAACTGATTATAATTTCTTCATGGTCTCCAGATCAAAATGATCCAACCTCTTTGACAGGCCCTGTAAGCCAAGATCCAATGTATGCCTTTCTCTGTGTCCAATGAGGCTCCCCAGACAAGGAGAAATTCATACTGTAAAAACACTTCTCTTGGTACCCAGCATTTTTTTACAGTATGAATTTCTCCTTGGCTAGGGAGGACTTTGGGGATGGCTCAATGAGACACACCCCCAAAATAGTGCTGATAAATAGGCAGTTACCCTAATATCCAACATATTGATGGTATTCATATCTGCCACCCATTCATTCATTATTTCTCCTATGTTCCAGGCACCAACAAATAAATAAGTGAATCTACTTCTTAAAGCCTAATAATTCACACTTTATATCATAGACTCAAGATTTTTCATTATTTTCCAAAGATGGTCACTATTTGATGTACAGAAAATACATAATGTACTATTAAAAATTATGTGATATTCAGTACATACAATATATTATTTCTATTGGAAGTAGAAAAAAAATGCTCAGAACTGGAGAGCACCTCAAATCCACATGGTAAAATTTTTTCTAATTCTCTCCATTGATATTATTTTACATCTTATTTTGAAGAATTTTTTTTTTTTTTTGCCTCATGACATGTTCAATGGTCAGTAAATAACAGGTTCACTGTATCAATACAGGCTCATTTTTGGTGTGTTAAAAGTGAAATTTTAATTTGTAACTAAAATGTTGGCAACTATGATATAAGACAGCATTCAGTGCTTTTGAAGTTTGTAAGACAACTGTTCTTAGGTTAAAACTAGTTAAACAAAACACATTTGCAAGTTAAAAATAAGCTTTTCTTGGGCAGCTTTGTGACAATTGAGAAAGGAAATGCTCTTTTGGGGGGACATATTGTAAATTGTGCTGTGAAGTACAATGGTGGGAAACCGTAGCACCAAGATAGAGGCAACTCAAAACCCAGCAAAGGTGTTTGCTAAAGCCCACTTTGTGTAAATCTGACAACTGAGAGGACTTTTCAGCAAAATTCAAATTTGCAAACATTCCCATCCTTCCTAAGTAAATAATTGCAAGCCAAAGTCTTAACTTAACCCTTGTTACCAAACCCTTTTAAAGTCTCAGCTTAATGCTTTTATGACGGCCATTCTACCCATACAAATCCATTACACAGTTGTTCCTTTCATAAAAATTTACCTCATCCACGTCCAGCAAATCAGCATTGTTAGGAAAAAAAATCTGTTTATTATTATGTTAGAAATCCAGTAGGAGAGAATAGGACATCCAAACCTCCCAGGACTCTCTTCAGCCTACAGCCATCACACAGCTGCTATTCCCATTTCTGAGGAGGAGACTTCCCCATCCAAAGCAGCTGCCCAAGGCTGATGTCGGCCCCATCCCACTGCCTACACCCCCCATCTCTAAGTAAAAACTGAAGACTGTCACTTAATACACACATTCTCTCTGCCCCCTGCCCCCTCTCTTTTGTACAGGGGCATTCTACCACTGAGATGCATCTTATATCCCCAGACCTTTTTATATATGATTTTGAAAAAGGGTCTTCCTAAGTTGCCAAGGCTGGCAAATGAACTTGAGCTTGCACTCCTGCAGTCTCAGCCTCCAAAGTTGCTGGGATTACAGGCATATGCTACACATCATCTCTTGTATGAAAGGTAAAGGCACTGGGTGATGATTTGAGAAGACACTGATTTGGTGTCCTGGCAGTAGAAATGGATATTATCAACCCGCTCCTAGATCCTCAGAATTTGAAAAGCCAGCTAGGTTTGTCTTTATTCTGGGCTGAGCATTTTTCCCTTAGCTTTTGGGGGTAACCTTCATTCTTCCAGAGGAAGAGGAAGGAAGCAGCCGTGGACCACACACCCTTGGATAGACCCAACAATGGGCTGGCAAACTCAGCTATCCTGAAGTGCAGAGAAACTCCCTGTGCAGGAAATGAGTGTCCGGCATAAAGCCGCAGAGGCTGGGTGGCCTATCTGTCTGAACAAGGGAGATGGAGCCACAAAAGTAGCTCTCTTCCTCTTATAGGTGAGAGACTGTGCCACTGGTGGATCCATTCCAAAAGTATTTTAAATGATCATGCTTTTTAAATGCATTAAGATAAAATCTAAGAAAGCTTATAAAAGCCTTGAATATTAAAATTCACAAAGGAAACCTCCTTTCTGCTTTAGCAGAAAAATAGTCAAAAATATGATGGTAGCAGTTTAGTGCCTGCACATCCTCTACCCCCAGAAGATATTGCTGTTGCTTCTTATCTGAATCTTCTGATCAATTAATAAACAGTTTTATTGCCTCACTGGGATTGACTTCAGTTCTATAAGATGTGACAGTTTTATACTGACAAATTCAGAAAACACTGGGAAAGTGCTCTTCCTTTTCTGAAGCATTTCTCATTGCTCTTTAAGTACAGATCAGATGACATGTTTGAAACAAATAAAGGGCTTACAATCCTGAAATCTCTCATATCTGGAACTGCAAAGATTTTCAGCCATTGAACATCATGTACCTTGAAAAACAGGTTAACATTCATGTATTGGAAAGTGAAACTCTATACAGTATCTGGATCTTGAGCGGGTAGAGTTTAAGACAGATAAGAAAAAGACGAATAATCTGTCTTATTTTTTTGCAGTGAGAATGCTAAATGTCACGGTCTAGCACAGCATGAAATCTTCCTAACAACTATGAACTGAAAGGGATTTATGGACTCAGCTGCACAGCTTTGCTTCTAACTGCACAGCCCACGCCTCATCGACTTGTGCATGATACAATGCAACCTTTCAAAATCAACAACTGCTGAGTGCTGCAGTGAGGGAAGGTAAGAGAGGAGGGAGATTCTAACATTTGAGACAATCTCTGTTTCCAGAAAATTCTAAAAAAAATGTTTACTTTGTTTTCAACCATTTTCTATGGCTTTCATGATTAGTAAAAGGTGGTCAAAATTAAATGTTTTATTTGGGCTAGTTATCAACTTGATTTCTTAAAACCCCAACTTGGCTATTTTTGAAATGAAATTGTTGCAATTTAATTGTGCATATGAGTGTGTGTGCACGCACAACACACACACATGCACAAACACATACACTATATCTTTTTCATGGAATAAGAAGAGCTCAAATTTCTAGTGTCTCAAATTGCCAAGGCTGTGTGTTTATAAAAGTATAAAATTGCATGTGGGTTTTATAAGTATACTGGACAACAACAACAAAAATGTACATAAATACTATAGACTAAAATTCTTTTCTTATTCTCTTTTAGTTTATTCTCCAGATGATCAAGCTAAGGCCTGAGAGTTGTGTCACATCTAACAGAAAATGATTTGGTTTAAAACCCAGTCACCACTGCAAATCTTGCCCCAAACCGTAACTAAATGAAAACAGCCATGTGCTTGGGGGCCATTCTTGTTCTGACTTGCACACTTTGTTTACTTGAGCCTGAACCAGGTGACTGGAGACCTTTAACTTGAATATTTCACAAGAACCATTTACTAAAGTCCAACTGTTCAACATGCAGGCAGAGAAAACACATACTGAGTCCTCACTGGTTAAGTATTTCCAAGCAAAATGTATTTGGACGAAGAAACTTTTAGAAATTTTCATAGTGCCAAATATATGCTTAAGCAAATAAGGTAACCAGAGAGTGTGTCTGCCATGTTATTGACTGACGTCCACTTCCAGAAGCTAAGTTCTCTAGCAGCAGGAGTATCCTTTGTATTTATTTTGGACTGTATGTCCCCAGAGTCTAGAAGAGAGCTGTCCATGTAGTGTGTATTCAGTACAAGTTTCTGGAGTGATTAAAGATGAAGTGGCTTATAGAAGTATAGATAACAATATAGTCATCAGTGGAAACTTTACTTCTCATTCAGGCATATTGAGACAAGACACCCAGTCACCATGAGTGTTGACCCCCTCCTTTCTTCCCATATCAACCTAAGAAACCACCTCTAGCCTCATCTGTGATTGACACAAGGCCACCCTCTATCATCTATGCCTCGGACAGGAAGAAGTGTATTCTGTCTGCCCCAATATGTCTGGGATTGTCAGGTTGTATGGTTCCTTCAGCTTGGAGTTCTGGGGTATGAACAGATCTGTCTTTTTGGTGGAGGGTCATGTCTGGGCACCTGGCATAAAGTAGGTAATGAGGAATCAGAATGGGCCACTCAGGAGGAAACAGGTCCCAGCATGAAGAAATGGGGAAAAACGTTGCTCATTAGCCACTGCTCTGCTGTGCACATAGCATAAGGGACAGCAGCTGTCCAAAGAGAAAACCTAGTGCATGGCAAGCAAGCACTTCAACTGCAGGACTCAGGGGGTGCTCCAATGCTGCCTATGGGGACAAAGCCAGGAGGGAGATGGTGCTTTGGCTGATGTGTCACAGCTAAATTAGGAAATTAAGTTTTGGATTTTTTTTCATTAGTGGGATTTGGAATTACCAAAACAAAAAACAAAAACAAACAAACAAAAAAACCCCTGCATGACAGCTGATAGATATTCCTACCTTATAGACTGTAGGCAGACAGATCTCCTGAGTCCCACTGGGACATTCGTCTGATCGCACACATTGATCATGGCACCAACCACACTGCACAAAAGGAGGGGCAGAGAGACACTGACTGCAGGACTGGAAGTGTCCACAGCCCAAGCCATTCAACGGGATCTTGGTGATCTGTAAAGAAAAGAAATAAAAAGGGCTTCCAGAGGTGTTTTTGTTGTTTAAGAACAATTAGAATACACAGAAGCTACATATGAACATAATTTTATGGAGTCTGCTAGAATAGCAAGCACTGATGTGCAAATCAACTAATAATGGTTAAGTGATTAGAATTTTTTAAAAATCAAATTCCTTCCCTCTACTGTTGGCATCTCTGTAATAAAATGTAATATTGAGGAACACAAGCATTGTGACGCAATGTTAGAGGTTTGATATAGTAAGGACATTTGGCCCTGTCTGAGATGATTTTAAAATATACAAGGGAGTATTATAATTTAAGCTTCAGGAAGACACACTTGAACCCTTGGAACTTCTAAGTAAGGTTACATATCATTCTGGTATCAGGATGCACATCCTTCTCTCAGAGAACAGAGATTACTGGCTGGAGTCAGATTCCAATGTACATTTCCAGGATTTATCTGCCTGCACTGGAGCTCTACCTTTAGGACTGTATTTCTTATTCTGTATTCATTTTTCTCATTGAGAAACTAAAGGAGAAGTACTTATTATGAAGAAGACCTCCCTTAGGCCTAATCTTCTTTGGATAAGAAATTAACTTTATTTCAGAAGTTCTCTGGAATACCCCCAAAAATATAACTTAATGGAGGAGATAAGAATCTGAGATGAAGAGAGAAATTATAAAAATTGAATGCTGTTGGCAAGAAGTATCCATTCAGGAAGAACCATATCCATGGAAACTCCCCGTGGGAATAGGGCTTACCTTTTTCCCAGTGATAACCAGGGTGTAGCCATTTTGGTTTAATGGGTGCTCCACAATCACTTCTGGGGACACAGGGTGGGAATCCAGGCGAAAATTCACATGAGGGGTGGATGATACTGTTCGAGAAACAACAACCTGAGGAATGAAAGAGGAAACACCCTATTCCAGCAAGCTATTTAAAATGTAAGTGGAAAACGTAGATGATGATTGTAATAACAGATTAGGAGAGCACAAGGGTATCTGAACTAAAGACCCAACAGTTCATCTTGCTGTAAATCAATATGACATGTTCTAATCTCCTGCCTTGATGCCAATTTATCTGAACCCCCAGGACAGACGTTTGCCTATGATCTTTTAATGGTTTCCAGGGAAGAAGATCTTCCAATCAATCAGCCAGCACCTGCAGGCAAGTCCTTACAATTGTACTGGGAACTGGAGAAGCCAAAACTCTTCCCAGAAAGAAGACACCACACATACTATAAGGATCCTGGATATTTTTTAATCTATACTCTTGATCCTTCCCATGGGGCAGTTTCCCTTGACGTAATGGTAAGAGTAGTGGACAGGAGTCTGGAAACCTGGAGCTAGTTCCAGCTTTGCTACTTTTAAGTCATATTTATAGATCTTTTGAGGTTAAAATAGGTCCCCATGCTACTTTGAAATGTATTTTTTATATACCATAGTCCCGATATGTTATTACGTGCATTATAAATAAAGTTCTTACTTCTTGTCCCAGCTTTATAATAAGGCCTGATTGTTTTAACAATGCCTGGGAGATGAGGTTTGTTGATTGGTGTCATTCTTGCTTTCAGGTATTCATGTCTTCCAGCTACATAATTTCCACCTGCTCTGAAGCTAAGACCCAGCAATAATGAAGTCCAGACTGTGATCAACAACTACAATAACATCAGAATGATCATCTTGAATGAACAGAGATTTTTAGGAGGGTTTAGGAGTTCTGAGAGAGACCGTCACTCTTAAGTAGGCCATCCGTTTGCATATACGTGAGAGTGTAGGAGGCCGAGCACAGCTTTGGGCTTGAAATCTGCTCTGTGAAATTGCCTGACATCTCTAATAATCTTTTACATTGCATCAAAAGTGCATTTGCTTGCCATGTGTATGAAATCATAGGACAAACATGGGCATCTGTGAGATTAGATTAAAGAAACTCTCTTTCTACCACAGCTTTCTCATTCAGAAAATAGGAATGAAAATTAGAGAAGAAATTAATTGTTTTGTATTCTAACAAACACGTAAATGTTCTGGGGAACAGTAGTAAGTTTTTTTTTTTTTTTTTTTTTTTAATTTAGCACAATAAAGGAGCCAAGTAGCCTGAAACAATTAGGAAGATTTACTAAGTACCTAATTTTGTTCCCACAGAGTGGACTGTTGAGAGAAACTCCCCAAGCTCACACAGAGCTCCAGAGTTGAACGTGACATTTTTGCTCTAACATTGTTTTACCTCAAACACTCAACACTTTCAAAACATCTCCATTAAAGCAGGGTGGCTATGTTTGCACAGAAGTTAAATGATGGCTCAAAGGTCACTTGGTCAGGTTGGAAAAGGATGGAAACTACTGTTATTTCCTACTGTTAGGGCCCAATAGGTATTTGTGACCTTTTCAGGCAGAGTGAAACAAAGTTCAATTACCAGTTCTCCCTCCCTCTAGGGATGGCTACAAGCAGACTCCCCAGGCCTCTATCCTCAACTATCTAGATTTCAGTTATCCATTTTGCAATCTCAACTCCCTTTTGGTGCTCACCATTTCTCATTTTTTTTTTCTACTCTCTTTCATCTCCTGCCCCATATTTCCTTGGTTGTTGCCAATCACTTCAAACCATAAAGGGGGAAAAATATCTCCTTTTCTCATGCATAAGAGAAAAGCAACACAAAACATCAATCTGTCTTAATTCTCAGACTCTATTCCCCATTGTTATTCCATGCTTTCCACTACACTAAAGAGTGTTCATAAGCAGAAAACTCACCATGGAGATCTGCATTCTGTGTCTGCTCCTGGTTCCTTCCATGCTATTCAGACCTGCTACATACCCATCCCCTACCAGAGCCCTTGGAAATGATGTGTTGTCACAGTCCCATGATGTGTTAGGAGTGGGATTGTAAGGCCTTGTGTTAACTCCATATTTAACCTTCTTATTCTCTTTAAAATCATTTTCTGTATCTATATTAAGAAATCCCTTCTTAATGACTAGGTCATCATCTTTGATTTTATCAAATCTGAAGGCCATCCATATATTCATTTCCCAGAAAGGATTAACCTTCTCTCTTTCTGTTCATAAAAAAGCTCTTTGCACCTCTGGACTTTGATTGATTTGTTTTCCTCCTGTCAAGAATTTTTGTCTGGAGAGCACCATATATATGTCACTGTCATAACAGGTAATCCAGCCAGGCCCTATGCTAAGTGCTTTAAATAGAGATCTCAGTGGCTCCTCACAATTATTCTGCAAAGTAGGTATTACTATTTGCCTTATGGAAAATACAAAAGAATTTCAGCTAGAAAGGACAAGAATCAAATTTCCAAGGAGCTTTATCTAATGCCTGAATCTGTGTGCTTGACCTGTTCTTAACTAAACTGCGAGGCTCTTGGCGCACCAGAGTAAATACCAATAAAAATCTTCAACTCTGAGCTCCCAAGAGCTCTGGTGAGTTGAAGCACTAAAACAGCTTTCACAATATATTTGCCTTGCCAGTTATTCCTTGTTTTAGTAATCTAGGCTGCAGAAGTTTCATGCGCTGAAGGATAAAGCCTCTGCATCTGCATAGTTTTTGATAGTACAGAGGAAATATTACTAGCTCAGCTATCAAAGCTCTGCTTTTAATCATGACTTAGTATAGACAAATGGGACAAACAAGAGAAGGCAGGAAGTCACGTGGAAAAGTGGGATGACCCTCTGGAATGTAGCACAGAGGTAGTTCCACATATGTGAATAGCTTCTAGTTGATCATTAGCTCTCTCTCCATGGGCACATCTACTGCCATGAAATGCCAAGAATGCTTTTTCTATCATTAATTCCCCACTTTCTGTTATTGCCAGAATTCTAAATAATTGAGTAACCACTTCAACTCTCAAAAGATCCCTGAAGCAATGCTTGCAAGATTCAGGAGTTACTTTTTGTTGTCATGGAGATATTTCTAGGGACAGAACAGAATTTGGCATATCAATTTAATTATTATGATAAATCACTTGGCAATCTCAAAACAATTACTATGAAATACAAGACTGGCAATTATTCTACTGTGTCCATGACTAATCTTTAGTATTTATTTATCTTTTTCCTTAATGTTCTTGAACATACAGGACTAATATATTTGGGGGGAGGGCAGGGCGAGGAAAGAATCTGAATTTACTCCATTGTTGTGGTTTTGATCCCACATAACCTCTCCCAATAAGTTATTTGTGAGAGGACATGGGGAAGAAATAAAAATACAGATAAATGAAACTGCTGGGCCTAGCCCTCCACATTTGTAAACCTGCACCAAATGATTTTGTGTGATATTCTACAAATACATGAAGTCCAGACAGATCTTCTTACCATATACAGAGAGTTCTATTTTTAATTAAACAGCTTAAATTCTGTTTAATTTTCTTTAAGAATGAAGAACACAATTTACCATATTTGTATGTGGTTGTCTACTCCCTCAAAAGTCTGTCTTTCTTTCTTTTAGACAGTTCAATGGTTTTTAGTGTATTCACAGATTTGTTCAAACATCACTTCAACCAACTCTAGATCACTTTTAGTACCCCCAAAAGAAATCCTAGACCCCTTAGCTATCATTTCCCAATCCCCAGACCCTCTGGACCCTGACATCACTTATCTACTTTCTATTATCATATGTAATTTTCTTATTCTAGATATTTCACATAAGTGAAATCCTACAATATGTGGTCCTTTTTGTTTGTTATCTTCCACTTAGCATAATGTTTTCAAGGTTCATTCATTCTGCTTTTTATTGTCAAATAACATTTCATCCTATGGATGGACCACATTATATTAATTTATTCATTATGTAATAGACATTTGGGTTGTTTCCACTTTCTGGCTGTTGTGACTAGTGCTGCTATGAACATTCATGTATAACTTTTTGTGTGAACATGTATTTTCATCTCTCTTGGGTATATGCATCTAGGAGTAGAGTTATTGAGCCTTAAGGTAAAGGCTTGCTTGACCCTTTAAGGTACTGCACCGACTACATCCCCACAAGCAATTTCTCATTTCTTCACACCCTCAACAACACTTGTTATTTTCCATTTTCTTGATTAGAGCTGTGCTAGAGAGTGTGAAGTGGTACTTTATTGTGGTTTTGGTTTGTGTACCTCTGCCAAGTGTTTCCTTAAGTTAAGCAAGAGAAAGGTTTACCTCTGGAGGTTCACAATCTCCTTTCTAGAACGAGTACTTTGGCTTTCCCTGTTATGGAGAGCAGAGGGAGGACAGGTGGCAAGGTAGATGGGATGGGACAGAGTGGATGAGCGTGGACCTCCTGAAGGAGAGGGAGGAGCCCCTGAAAACTTCCAGAGAACAATCAGACAGAGGGTTTATAGAGTTGCTGTGGTCTAAGCATGTTTTGTATCTTTTAGTATTCTTGGAGAGACTTAAGTAACTATTGGAATTTTCATCTGCATGATACTTCTTGAAGGAGACACGGGTCTGGGATAATATAACTTTATAGTTATGTTTTAACTTTATAGTTATGTTGGTCTGACATACTCAGTGGTCCTTGATACATCTGAACTGGATGGCAGACTTTTAGAAAAAACATAATGCAGTTCTTCTTCACATAGTCATCGTGGGATCAAGAAAACATGGTAGACCTCATGGTACGTGGTTCAGTCATATGGAAATGTAGATTTAAAATGTGACCAAGAAACTTCAAGAAATCTTCTGATGAATTAAGTAAATCTTTCTTATATAAGAAATAAAAACAGACAGTTCCATTTCAAGGTAAATAAAACTGAAAAGGAGCTTTTATACCATCTAGATTGATTTCTGAATGAAAAGTTAAAAAGAAGAGAGGATATGTGTTAAGGAATAAGCAAAACTTCATTCTTCATGAAAGGTGATGAAAATGATCAGAATTTGAGTTTCAAAGAGAATAAAATGTGAGTGAAGATGCAGACACCATGGGGTCACATGACCCAGTAGATTCAGGAAGTGTCTGCTTCCCTCTAGCTGCCAATATAGACAAGACTCTGGCACAGAGTAGGTCCTTAAGGTGTATCTATTGCCTTCAGACACAACAGATTGAAATCAGAAGCCCATAGAGGCCTTAATGAAGGCATGGGTTTAGAAATGTTTCAGAGTTTAGAAAACCTTCAGGAGTTGAAGGTTTTTTTCTAGGTATGGCTTGCAATGCCTCATGCTTCTTGTCTGTTTAAAGTTTACTATTTTCTTTGGTATATGATAAGGATTGGTTTTTATTTAGAAAGAAATCAGAACATGAGGCTTAGAGCAATTTGTTTCAATCAAGGCTCGTATCTAGTTTTGTGAAACAGGCAAAAAAAAAATGAAAAATAAGAAGTAGAAATTGCAAACTGGTATTGAAAATAGAGAACTAAAAATGGTAAGAGAAAGTACCACCAGGTGGTAAAAATTGAATTAAATGAACTTTTACCCCATTCTTTGCTCCTTTTGGTAAATAGACTAGTATATCCAATGGGCAAAGCAATTTTCCTCACTATTACAATACTGATGTGTATCTGCTTCAATTTTTTGAAATGAGTCAAAAGTGAGTCAAAATGAGTCAGTATTGGATTGACTTTGTTAAAAAACCAAATAAGTTAGGGAGTTTGTAAAAATTCAAAAATAATGAATAATTTCAAGTCAACATCCCATATGTGTTGATTGTAGGATTAGCTATTATCCAGAGTATATCTGCCTCTGAATTTTGAACTGACTAAAGTTCAAAAACAACTGATAAACATATTTCATGTCTTACAATGTCTCTGTTCTATCCGAAAGATAACTATGCAAGAAATTCCAGTTACTCCTTGCCACCTCAAACCAAAACAAACAAAAGCCTTGCATTTTCCTAAGGTTGCAAATATTTGTGATGTTTTAAACTTCTATGTGTGTGATAGAGTATAACATACATGTCCTTCAAGAGCATACATTAATTCATTTGAGGAGACTATACATGAACTGGACTTAATTTTTATTTATGGACATAATCCTGAAATTATTATGTATGAGCTCTTTTTTTGCACAAAAGAAATTTTAGAATTCATGAGCATAATGAGAAATAGCCCAATACTAATAATGTTCCTTAGGGATATAATTAAGTCAATGATGTACAAATTTAAAAAAAGGCAGATGATATTTTTATCTGAGCATTTTGTAAAAGAGATGGGTAAATTAACAATCCTTATAGAGAAATGGTGTTTGAGTGTAAGCTTCATTCAGCTGTGTCTCTGCCTGATGTTCATAACATTGCTGAATTGATGATCTGTGTCTACAAATTCTGAAATAGCAGTCATTTCAAATGTAATAACTGGCACAGGCTTCCAATGCAAAGAACTGACACAGTATGATGGTGGCCCAGAAGCTAAAGGAATGTAAAGAGGCCAATAGATTAATTGATTCTGCTTCCTGGAAGTGAGTAATTATTTGCAAGTTCACTGATTACTAGCATAATTATTTAAGTAATGGAATAATAGATGATCAGGACCAAAGGGTGTCTTTTTGAGCCATCCTTACCTCTTGAAGTTTCTTGCTTGAAACCCAAGTAGCCCAGTTAAGAGCAGAAGAAAAAGAGGATGATGAGTAGTAACAGCAATAACAGTAACAGAATTTGGGAGAGGGGAAAAGGAGGATGGTACCAAAGAGCCTAATGGCAGACGTAATGGTGCCAGGCAGCGGGCACAGTTAGCAGCCTGCAGTGCCCCATGAATGTTTGTAGAGCTGAATTTGAAACAAGCCTTGGAAGGGCCTTTCTACTCCCATTCCCTCTGATCCACTCACTCTCCCTGGTCTGACAGTCACACACAAATATTTTAATAGCAATGCTCTGCATTTAGAGATTAAAGGCCTTATACAAGTGCTGCTAAAAAAAAATCAAGCAAGCATTGTTTTGGATGTAGATTAGACGAGGAGCTCAGAAGGGGAGACGTGGGCAATCCCTATGATTAGTCCTGTGATCTTCATGAGAATCCTGCTTCCCTCTCCCACGTAGCCATGTATATTTGCTAAAGTTGCTCAGTCTTATTCTTTTCTGTACTCCCTCCTCCCAATTTGTAAGGCCTATTCTCACTGTTTACTTAGACCATCTCAAACATTGCTTATCATATTATTTTACGTCAAGGCATCCCAAGAGAGTGATCATATAAATAAAAACTGTTTTTGAAATTTATACTGACATGGCTCAACAGATATAGAGACTCCACATGTAGACAACAGTATATTTAGACGTAACTGTACCTATTTAAGTTACACATGATGAAATGTCAGGAACATGTTAGAAACATCTTCTCTGCCATGCATATACTATTGTTAGCTAAACAATATAATTCTTTCTAATCAAATAACCACTGTGAAATACCTGATTCACTTTGCACCCAACAGCTGGGGCTGTAGCTTGTGTTCCCAGCCTGAGCTGAACACAAGCACAATAGGAAGGGCAGAAACAGCTGCAAACTCTTGGGAGAAAAAAAAATTGCAAAGCAACTTTGCCATTAGGTTTCAGGGTAGGAAGGAAGTAAAATCATTTTTCTGTTCCTTTTCATGTGTGGCAGCTGTCTTCAGAGAGGGAGAGAAAATGTTCATTCTATTTTGTAACAGAAACTCCATAGTATTTATTAAAAGTTGACTTGTAGAACTTAGGCGGGCCACAGGTTTAGCCCTTAGCCCAGTCAAAACATTTACAGAACTTGGTGGGCAGTCACTGCTCTGAAAGATCAGGCTGGAAAGAAGGTCACTGATCTTCCTCCTTAACCCAACTCCCACCCTTAACCCATCCCCCCACTATTATTTGCTGTAAACAAACTGCATTTCAGTAATGTTGAATGATTCTTCAAGTGCTTTCAGTTTATTTATATAAAATTTCAAGTGTCAGAAAAATAAATCTTCTGTGGGTACCAACAGCCCTTTGTCTGTGAATACTATTGTTACCAGAAAATATTTTTATCTCTTTTACTAAAACTTGAGTTTTTTTAAGGGCAGGTTCTGTGTCACTGTTTCCTTTTCATCCCTCATTTGCCTAGTAAAGAAAAGTAGGTGAGGTCTCCACACACAGTTGATGATTAAAAGTCACCTGTTTACAAAAAAATCAGTGACTTCAGTACTTTTCATAAAATAAAAATCTATTATTTCCACCTTCTGTATGGGATGCAGTTAATGGCATAAGAAGTTTCTTTTATATAAGAAGAAATCATTTGTCATAGCATTTCTGTTATAATGAGATGGACACAAGACACATTCCTTGGATTGTGTGGACTCTGTCATTAAAGCAACCTATTTAAAATGGGATTTTATTAGAAGTTTAGCATCTGGAAACAGATCATGATGCTTTTGATGTTAAAAAAAAGACCTAAAATGGTTACAGAAAACTTATTAATATGAACCTGGATTGGTGAGATAATGAACAATTTAGAAAAAAGAAAAGAAAAACAGAAATTAAGATAAAGGGAGACAAAGGAAAATTATGAACACATAAGGAATTCAACAGATGCTAGGTTTTATCCTGCATCTTCAAATTCTTTGGAATTTTTAAAACTACCATCAATATAAACTAAAAACACATATAAATACAAAATAATAATACCCATGTTACAAGGATAATAGATACAACCATATTTAAATGTGTTAGAGGCCATGTCTGTCCATGTGGAAGGCCTGGGCTTCCCTCCTTCAGATTTTGAGAAGTTAAGGATAGAATTAAATGGCCAAGATGGGTGAGGTGGTTAAATAAACACAATGGAATGGGATAGAGGGAGGAGAGGGAGGAATGTGAAGCTCAGGAGGGGAGATGGTGTGGAAACATTTAGAGCACAGGTTCTATACAGTTAGTTTTGAGCTAGGAAAGTTTTATTTACATGCTGTATGACTTTGAAAGCATTCCATTATGCCATTAGTACTAGAAAAACATGATTTATAGTCCTTAAAATGTGGCAATGACCAATATCTACATTGTTATAAAGACTGTAGTAATTTTTAAAAGTAAATTTTACAAAGGAGCACAGACACTGGATGTACAGATAATCAAGTCTTAGGAAGAACTCATCGTCCTCAATTGACTTACTAGAAGTCATTTGTTTGATCAGGATGTTAACTATATCAGACAATTGTGAAGTGAGCATCTTCCGTCACAAGAAATTTCTAGTGTTTGTAGAGCTTCAACATTTCCATAGATGTCATTGTCATTCTGCATTCATGAATTCATATTGAAAGTGCCATAATTATTAAAGTGGTAAAATAAATCCAACACTAGAGCATTTTAATGTCTGGAGAGTGCTGTGATTCTTGTAGCTAGGAAACACAGTGACTTCAATCAAGCCTGAAATGTAGACTTTTATTGTATGGAAATACTGTTGCTCGTCATTAAAAGCATTTAATAAAATGCATTTAAAAAAAAAAGTATTTTAACTTCTTTGTGTCTGATCCCATCATTTTTCAGAATCAGGAGAGCCTCAATTACAATGGGATTTTGATGATAGTGTGTCTTCCCAACTCCTGCCAACACTTCTCAATGATGTGAATGTTTCTTCTCATGGAGACACACGGTTCACACAATAGCTCTCCTTTGATCCGCTGCTTCCCTTGGAATAGGAAAACATCTCCTGGAAGTGCTTTAATTGTTTCATTTTTACTTTCCAATCATGTGATAGAAGTTATGAATGGAAAAAAAAAAAAACCACCAAACCATTCCAGACATGAAAATTAAAGCAACCACGTTCAAAGTGAAAGCTTCAAAAACTTAACAAAACTAGGCCATACACTTCATAAAAAGTGGACCAGACTTCTTTGTTTGGCTTTTAGCCTGTGTCCTGAGCTTCTGCTGTGAATTGCATTTCACAGTATTTGCAAATACCTTACTGAAAAAACCAAAACAAACTAATTACATAGTATCAAATAAAAGAGACCCTCTGAAAGCCCTTACCTGCATGAAGCGACCCTCTGATGTCCCAAGATTAGCAATGGTGAGGTTTCCTTTAATGAAGGTAGATATAGATGTTAAGAGCACTTGGTTGAATTGGCCCATGAATAAGTCAATGCGCGGCAAAGGTGTGGTAAACTCAGTTCGATATTCATCACTGCGCACTTCACAGCCCGATGAATTTCTCAGAAGCATCTGGAATAAAATATGGTTATTGAATTAATGACAGTGCAGATGAGAACAAGCTGGTAAGAAACTTCTGTGTGTCTTTTCATAGCTTGGAACAGAATGGCAGAGATAACAGTTCAAGTAGAAAAATGGCCCCACACTGGCATAAATATTTCTACTGACCAATATAGCTCCAATTTTACTAGGCTTGGTTTGTGTATATACAGACTTGAAAACTGGAGGCAAACCTTACCTTCACAGTTTGCACAGTGGTTGGATATGTGCATATGTAAAGAAGGAACTTAGCAGACGCTATTAAAAGAAAAACAAAACTTTAAATGTCTCAGCCCTTGCCATAAAGGTAATGCTTCTAGCAGGCAAGTCCTATGAGATGAATTGCAAATGGAATAACAATTGATCGTAGAATCATACTGTGATATTACATTTTAAAATGTGTGCCTCTATGCATTTTGTGCAGAGGTGGTGGGCAGTGGCGGTTAGTAGATAATTCATGGGTAGGTAGCAGTACACAGACCCAAGTGCTTGCAACAAATTCTGATCTCAAATGCTTATATGCTTTATGTAATACCTACAATCTCTCTGTGTTCAGAAATTCACATCATCTGTTTCTTTCTCCACGTGTAAAACATACAGTATTACAGAAATAGTACCTAGCTTACAGAACTGTTGCAAAGACTAAGTGAACTAATTTATATAAATCTCTTACAACAGAACTCAGCATATAGGATCTTGGGTGAGTCATCACTGGGCAAAAGTTGAAAAAACAAAAGAGCTGTTCATTAAATGTATCAGTAACTAGCTTACCAAGAAAACTACGGTCTGGTAACTATCTTTTAGGTTCAACCTCAAGGGGAAGGATTTTTTAAAAATGTTGTTTAGTAGTATGTGACAATTATATACTGAGAAGATCCTTCCTTCTGCTTCAGTCTTTTTTTTTTTTTTTTTTTTTTTAATTTAATGGTGCTGGAGATTGAACCCAGGGCCTTGTGCATACTAAGCACGTGAGTTACCACTGAATCACCACCAAGTCCCAGCCCCAGGCACTCAGATTGTAGTAATTCTCCTTTGTTGGACCATCTGCACCTGGCTATCAATGTCAGTGTTTCTCAAGGCTCCAAAGGGCTATTTCTCCACTTTTCATAGTAAGTCCTGGCAATTTCTGTGATATCTATTATGCAGACACATGTCTATTATTCATGGACACATGCTTTTGTGTCTCCACTCTCAAGTCTCAAGAGATTTCAGTCTCAAAATAACTAATACTCCACTCCTGATTATATATTACACACCCCAGTGATATATTACATATATCCTTCAAGGCACACGAGTTGGAAACCCAAGTGCCATCCCTGATTCCTACTGCTTTTTTTTTTTTTTAGCCCCCCATATACATTCCATCTTCAATTCCCATCACTTCTAAATATCTCCTGGACCTCCCTGGGTTTTTCTCTCTCCATAACCACCATCTTCATCCTGGTCACCCACCCTTTTCTGGGACCACAACTAGTGGGTTGCTAACTAGACCCACCAAATCCACCATCACTCTCATCAGGTGATCTCTTTTCAACACTTTAACAGAACTCTTATAAGAATGTGAATCTAACCATGTGCCTCTCTATCTAAAACACTTAATGCTTTCCCATTGCTTTTAGAATAGAAGAAAACATTTTTGACATGTTGGATGTGGGTGTCATCATCTGGCCACTACCCAGCTTCTCTAGGTCTGTGTTCTCTGTGCACCAGGGAGGGATCCTTCCTTCCTTTCTCCAGGTGTCCTCCCATTAAATGCTTAGGCTGTTTCCTCTGCCTGGATTTCTGCCTCCACCTCCATTCACCTTGTGAACTCCTATACCCCCTTCAGACCTTAGCTTATCACCATTCCCTCAGAATGCCTGCCCTGATGCCAATATCAAGGTCCAATGTTCCTATTATTAGACTTTCACAATACCTTTTGCCTAAGCATCATAGACAGCACAGCATAGCTATAAGATAGCTATAGCTGCAATTTCAATTTGCTTATGCAATTGTAAGATAATGTGAGCCTTCTCCTGTGATAGTTCTCTGCAGTTAGAGACTGTATTTTCACCACTGTACTGTTGGCAATAACTAAACACCACATATAATAGGCAGCTAGTAAATATCAATTGAATGAATCAACAAATAAGTGAATCAATTATAGGTAGACGGGGATGGGTGTGGAGACATGAACCAGTATTATTTAAGTCATTTTTTTTTCTGGGATAGGGGTAGTTAAAAGTTTATGAAGGACAAATAAAGAGTACAAGGCTCCTGACTATCTTGATGAGATGGCTAGGAATTAGTAAACCTGGGGCAGATGATGATGAGAGGAATATGTATTAAGGAAAAGGAGGACCTTAGAACAAATAGAAAGTTCATTTTTACACATCACTGTATGTAGCTACCAATCCAGGAAAATGAATGTTGTTTGATAACAACCAGAAAATATCATAGCATATTTCAATCAATGAGTTTAAGAACAAAAAAAAAAATTTATTCTTCTATATGATGACCTTACTCCTTAAGGTCAACCATCTGTCACATGAAATGGAAAGTTCCTACATCTATTGATTTTTATGGTTAAAAGCTACCTAAAAAGCTCTATTTCATGTACCAACAATTATTTCTTCATTTTAAATGGTAATAAATTATCAAATAGAGTCTTAGAGATGTTAAACCTACTGTCTCTCGGAAATAGTACAATGTTTTAGTTTTAGATATTTATTTTGCTCTATTAATGAGTGCTATTTCACTATTTAATTAGAAGCTTTTCTTCACTAGAATACTATAGATTACTCTGAGGAGTAGCAGATAACTGGGATGAAATCCTGGCAACTCAATAGCAATCGATTAATTGATAATTAAGTTTCTATTGGTGACCAATTGTCCATGTTGAAAGAGCCAAGGGAAGATGCTTAAAGAAACAGAGACCAATTTCAAAGATAAGGAAGTGCTCCACTGCAGAGGCCACTGCTCTTCACGGTCAGCTTCTGTGGCTCTTTCGTTCCTTCTTTTGTTAATGATCATTGTCTTTCTTTATTCTTATGTGGCATCCTGGGAACTTTAAAGTCTCAAACTTGACCGGAGGTAAGGTGCTACTTGAGCTGTTGAATTCACTGGGATATAAAAACAATTTGCTGTGGATGGACTCTTCTTTGATCATAAATGATTCCTGTCCTCCTTTCTATCAATGGGAGGACAGGAACTGTCTTATCCTCTGTATCCCTGTACCCTGTACCATGCCTAATATAAGTAAGTTTTCAATGACACTTGCTAAGAAATAAATGCATCTACAAAGCCAGCAGAGATCCTCCTCCTACCCAGTTTACTTTGCAGTTGCCTTGCTGATGGGTAGCAGGGGAATGGAGGTGAGAAGACCTCTAAGAACCCCTCAGTGTCTGCAAACCCGCAGGAACTTGCTGACCATTTTTAGATGAAGAGAGAGCAATATAACCAGGGCTTTGGCCTCTACACACCTGTTTCCACACATGAAAGGCATAAATGTAGAACTCTGCATTAGAGTTAATGCAATATTTATATTGTGCACTTCAAGGTTTTCCTTCAGGAAATAGAGAGGTCCCTAAATAGTACCACTTCAAGAACTGATAGAATTGAGTTGTGCTCTATTGCCCACTAACAAAATTCCTTAGTATGGAGACATTGCACAATGTTGGAATAGCATCTACAGAACTTATTAATCTTGAAAAATTGTGCAACTGAAGCTAAAAAACAAACATGATGTCAAGTACAAATGGCATTCAAATTTCATAAGCCAGAGGATCCTGACCTTTTTCTTTTTCATTTCCTCATAACAGAGATCTACAGGGGACCTGTGGGAACACTGGTATCTAGGAAAAAAGTAACATTCTAGCATTAGCTATAGAAGAGGGGGCTGTCCTTGTCTCTTCCTGCTGAGAATCCCAATCAACTCAATGACTGGGGTCATGGTGGCAGGAACTGACTTAGAGAGCTGCATGCTGTCCTTGCACTTTAACAAGGAGCCTTGGTTGAAGTTCTCACATTGTAAACATATAGCAGTGTGCAATTGTGATTCTCAACCTCACTCACTGTCCCTTAAAGACAACAAGAAGATTCGATGGCTGCTTACTTGTGCAAGGAGGATGCGATTGTTTAATGTCAGCACTTTAAACACAGTTCCTGGGGCCCAGTTGAAAGAGGAACTACTCACCTGCTGTCAGGGATCTCCTACCTATGTGTACTTTCTTGAAAGCCAGTTTGTGTTGTACTTTGGGATATGAGTGAGCATAGCTGGCAGGAAGCAGCTCTCTGAGATAGTAGCTACTTTGGGAACTGCAGCAGTCTACAGAGAAGGTTTCACACCAGCTGCAGGAGGTAGCCAGAATGACTCTCCCCATACTAACAAACGGAGGAAGACTGAAGGAAGGAAGGAAGAAAGGAAGGGAGGGAGAAAATCAGTCTTTACCTTGCACACACAATGTGCCAGGCACTGAACTGGGCATTTTCATACCTCACAGCAGCCCTGTGAGGTTTTACACACCCAGGGTAGCTGAGGGTTCTGCCACAATGCACAGTTCACATTGGAACAGGTGCCTGAATACAGTTCTCTCTGATTCTCAAGTTCATGAACTTCTTTTGTTATTATTGTTTTCTGGGCAATGTTCTGAGATTTACATAACTTGAAAATGGAAAAGACCCTCAAGATCATCTTATACTGGGGCTATAGCTCAGTACTAGAGTGGCTGGCCTAGCATGTGCGAGGACCTGGGTTCAATCTCCAGGATAATAAAACAAAAATCCCCTCCAAAACATGAAAATATCATTTTATAGCAGTCCTTTAACTTAAGAATGAAATTAATCATTCTTTTCTGTATAATAGCAGAGAGATAATCACTTACCTTTTGGGATGTATCAATCACTGTGGCTTTCAATTCTAGCTCTCTTTGTTATTTATTCTGATTAATGAACATGACCATGTGTGCATTCAGATAACTTTGGAATTTCATTCATCACCATTTTTTTTTCCTCTAGTATTTCCTACTCCAACCACTTGTGAAGTCCTGCTGAACTCTGTCCAGTGTTGCTCCTGGGCAGGTCCTAGCCATGCCTATGCCCCTACCCAGAATAGGTGTTTCCTCACTGGCCCTTTTGTCTCTTATCTTTTCTGCCTTGCAGCTGTCCTGAACTATCACTCCCTTTTTCAAAATCTTAATTGCTTCCCAGAGGCCTGTAGAGAAATCCAAACTTCTTAGAATAGCATTCAACTTATCTCCTTTTGTTATTTTGAGGCTCAAGGTCAAGGTGCCACCTGGGATCCAGATGAATCTCAGAGTGGTTATCCTGACCAAGAACCTCAGAGTCCTGGATTCCTGCATACTTTCCACTAGCACTGGCACCCATTCCTTACTCTTGTAAAAATGAAGTCTGTGCTCTCCTAAAAATCTCTCTTGATGGAGTCTTTTGAATGACAGAGGTGATGTATTTTATTGCACAGGGAAAGGATATAGTAACAAAGAATAAGGCGTAATTATGTAAGAGTACAGGAAGATACTAAGAGTAATTATGTAAGAGTACAGGAAGATACTAAGTACTACTTAAGTCAAGAGGGGAAAAAAATATACGGAAAAACCTACATTAAACCAATACATTTTTTAGGCACACACATACATGTGTAATGTAACAACAGGCAAGGAAAGATGAACACACAATTCACAATCATTTACCCACTCTTCTGGGAGGGAGAGGGATATTACTGGGACACAGAGGGAGCTTCAAAGGCATTGGTAATGTTTTCTTTCTTAAGTCTGGTGGTAAATACATGAGTACTGGTTTTATTTTTCACACAACACACACATACATATATGTATGCAAATATAGTCCATAATTCTTTTATATATATAAAGCATGTAATAATAAGATAAAATTTAAAAGAAAACAATGAATAGGAAATGAGGAAGTGGAGCAAGCCTACCAAGAACTTTCTCCTTCCCAACTTCTTGATGTCCTAAGCAGTTTTGAAACATTGTCCTGGCTGAGCTCCCAATAATAATATTAAATAACATTGGTACACTGGATTATGGTTTTCAAAGTACCTGATCTCATTTGATCCTGTCAGCACATGTATGATTTGGGTTTGTTAGGATCATCATAATTCTACAGATAAAGAAACTGAGATTCGGAGCGTTGAACCAGTATATATTAGAGCTTGAATTCTAGTTGTTGATTTCAAGTCCTATATTCCTTTCACTGAGTCATACTTATTATTCATAAGCTCCTACAGGATATCTGAGGCAAAATCACATTCTACAGATGGCTTAAGGATCTGATAAAAAAGAAGAATGGTCACTTCTATGGATAGGACTGGAGCTATCCCAGCAATACTTTGCTGAGCTGCATGGCCTTCGGCAAACCACAGCACCTTGGTTTTATTTTACTGATTTTAATAAACATTCATTTCTAGTATTTACAGGCAGATACTGTTCGAAGCACTTTACAAATATTAATCACCCAGTCTCATAATAACACACTTAGTGGGGAACCAAGGCATTGAGTTGTTCACATGGCCTGCAGACATCAGGACCCAGGGTCTTCCAGCAGCCTAGCTGAATGTTTTTTATCCACAAAGGGAGAGGCTGAGCCAATTGATTTCAAATTTCTAAGGATGGCTTCCCAAAGCTTCCCCTTCAGAGTTACCAAACTGCCATCAGCCAGCTGTCAGACTAAATCTGACAATCATTGTCCTCTCACCAACTTGGGCTGCCCCCAAATCCAAGTACATTCTGGATTCTATAAGAAGCTCTTTAAAAAGAATTAAATTCTTCAAAGCCTAGCCTCTTCTAAAATAATTACATGACTCTGAGAGCCAATGGTAAACATGGTTTTACTTTTTAAAAAACTTATTACAGTCTTGCTTCCTTTCCCAAAGCCTTACATAATGTCATAATTATAGGAATTACTCTATAATTTGTAAGCCTCGATACATTAATTAATTTAGTCTTTACAGTCTTTCTTTACCATTTCATGAGTAGTTGCCATATATTTTTTACCTGACTCAGCCCATACAGCTTTTTTATTATAAAAAGAAATTGAAGTACTATATACCTCAGTATATTTGATTCAAAATGTTTCCCCTAATTAACACTATGATGTATGCAGTGAATATGTAATTACATTTAATTCAGTATAATTAAGGATGTGATATATTTAAAATAGTGATTCTTGTAATTGATCTATAGGACAGATTTAGCTCATCTATAGATCATTTAAATCAGCCTTGCAGATAAATTTTTTAAAATGTACTACCTTGTAAAATCATTGCCAGTTCACTCACAGCAGCTCTTTTCCCTCTTGACCATGACTAAATTAAAATAAGTACTGTAATATAAACCTTATCCATAATCCAACTTTGTACAAATTCCAGATACACAGTGTAATGATTTTTTGGGAGAAGCACATTTCAGAATAGAAAGTCCCCTTTTTCTTAGAGCTTTTCATATAGTTAGCTAAAATCTGAACTGCTTTTATTTCGGGAATTTCACTTAGTTTATTTCCCTAGATGTCATTCACGTGTTCTCTACTGTTTATAAGTAGGAGTCTACAGCTGTATCACCCTGAATGAGCCTGATCTCTTCTGTTTATTAAGCAGGTGTTATGGTTTAGATGAGGTATCCCCCAAAGCTCATGCGTGAAACAATGCTAGACAGCTTAGAGGTGAAATGATTGGGTTATGAAAGCTTTAACCTATTCAGTGCATTAATCCACTGATAGGGGTTAACTGGGTGGCAGCTGCAGGCAGATAAATTGTAGCTGGAGGAGGTGGATCCCTGGGGTTGTACCTTTGGGGTATATGGTTTGTTCCTGAAGAGTGGAGCTCTCTTTGTCTCTCTCTGCCTCCTGGTGCCATGTCCTGAGCTGCTTTTCTTACCACACCTTTTTACCATGATGTTCTCCCTCACCTCAGGCCCAGAGCAACAGAGTCAGCCATCTATGGGCCAAGACTTCTGAAACTGTGAGTCCCAAAATAAACTTTTCCTCCTCTGAAATTGTTCTTGTCAGGTCTTTTGGTCATAGCAGCGAAAAAGCTGACTTAAACAGTAGGACTGGGAGGGGGTCAGTGTGGAGCTGACTATAAGCAGGGCATAGAGGTTTGAACTTCACTGACTGCTTATATTAGGTATAGACATATTTTAACTCCTGTCATCTACTTGAATGTCTAAGCTGTTGACATTGAAGCCCATATTCTCTGGTCAATGTAAAAGAGTCACCTTTCAAGAAGAAAGGGTCATTAATGCAAGGCTCTTTCGGTCATTAATGCAAGGTTGGCCTATTAAAGGATGTTATGGTCCAACCCAAAGAATTGGACCATGGACTTGCTTGGGTGAAGTTATCCTTCCTTGTGACTTCAACAGAGCCCTGGTACATGCCTACCTGAGACCTCCATTAGAATTCCAGCAAGAGAGCAAAGCTGGGGAGCAGAGTTAAAGGGAAGGTTGGTTGTGTCTTGGCAGGAAGAAAGGACATCCTCTTTTGTATGTAGAACCTCAGACGGCCACAAATATAGCCAGGCTCCCGGCCAGGCAGCTGCTGCTCAACACTGGTGATTCACGAGGTGATGAGTGCCACAGACACTCTGCCCTCTCAGTCTCCTGGTGATGACCTAACCACACACTCACTGGCATTCTCTTTCCTGAGGACCAGCCCTGTCTCCAAAACTGCCTGCAGGCATCTTTGAATATGTCACTGCTGACATTAAAGCCATCCTATTTCTTTCAGAACTCCCATTTTTATATGGCACCTCTAGGTTTGAGGTCTCAGCCATCTTCGATTCTTCCTTTCTCTTTGTTGTTCCTCTCTGTGCATTGATGCTTATATATTTTTCTATTGACTGAAAAGAAGTCTCTTTCTTGGTCTCCTACAATCTGATTTACTTGACTCTAGAATCTTCTTCCACAAGTTCACCATTATAACTTTTTAGTGTAATGCTCTCTAAACACCTCAGCACATCCCATAGCAATCAGGAGTCTAGTGGAGAAGCGCCAGGATTCAGGAGTGGCTGTGCCATTATTAGCTGTGCACACGGGAATACTCAGTTCTCTAAGCCACAGTTCTTCACTTGTGAAGGGGAAAACACATACCTATGTACCTTTTTAACAGAATTGCTTTGAATTTTAAATTAAATATATCCAATACCGGGAACATGTTAAATAGTTACTGCTTTCATTTAGTCGTTCAGAAATGTTTATAGAGACCCATAGTATGTTGAATAGTATTCCCTCAAAATTCACGTCTCCTGGAACTTCAGAATGTAACCTTATTTGGAAATGTGCTTTCTTTGATATATAATTAGTTGTGGATCTTAAAATGAAATCATCCTAGATATTATGTGGGTCCTGAGTCAAATAACTGTTGTCCTCATACAAAGAAGAGAGGACACACAGAAAAACGCACAGGAGATGGTCATATGAGGATGGAGAAGGGAGTGAGGCTGCTGTGCCTGAACAACCCTGGCGCATCTCAACTGCAACAACCAAGGAAAGATGCCTCCCTTGAGCCTCACTTTGAGTTTGACTTCTAACCTCCAGAACTGTGAGAATAAATTTCTGGTTTTTAAATTCTTTTTTAAGTCACTAAGTTTGTGGTAATTTGTTATGGCAGCTCTAGGAAACCAACACAGAATCATCAGACACTATTCTAGGTGCTATGGCCTTAAAGAAAAAAAAAAGACTAAGTTTCTAAACTTATGCAACTTAAACAGTTGTTATTATTGTTGCTAATATTACTGTTCTTGGTCTAGTGACTCTTCATAATGCTTATTAAGGACAAAGTTCAAAATTCTAATTATGTAGGTCAACAGGCCTTAGTTTCTTTATCTGGAAGAAACACTCATACCTATCATACAGAATTATGGTTTGCAAATAGGTCATCCATAGTTCTTCAAAACTTGTGGCCCTGTTATCTGTCTACTAATTTCTTGTTTTTAATTTCTTCCTCTTTTTAAAATATTTTTACAGTGGTGGGGATTGAACTTAGGGTCTTGTACATGCTAAGCATATGCTTTACCACTGAGTTATACCCTCAGCCCAGTTTTTCATTATCTAAAGCACACTTTTAAAAAAGACCACAAATATGTTAGTCTTTGAGGGGCTATGACATATTTTAGTTTGTCTGTGTATGTTTAACCCTTTCAAAGGGTAAAAATCATTCTTAACTTGCTGAATATACAAAAAATGGCACAGTTTGCCAGTCCGAGCAAATACTTGTATTATGCTTCAGCCTAAAGGTACTATGCACATAGGAAGCATGAGAACAACACAGAAAACAGCAAATAACATGAAGTACAAACTACCCAGTTGATGAGTAAGTTCTTAAAACCCCATACAGGAAGTTAAGTGCTATAGATGAGGAAGAGTAAAATCATGAGGCTCCAGCAGCTCATGGTGGAGGTAGAAGTTGAGCCACGTCTTAACAGAGTTGTATTAACAAGGAGAGAAGTGAAAATAATCTTAGAGCAGAATACATTTTATGTACACATGCGTATGCATACATATATGCATGTGTACAAATGTATGCGTATGTAGATAAATGTATATTCTCTCTTTTTAAGGTATCACTAGGATCCAAGGACTCAGAATTCTACAATGACATGGGCTTTGGAATTTGAAGTGTTAAAATTTTTGCTTCTTTATCATCATCTGCTAAGGTGAATCAGATGCAAAACAGACCAAACCCATGTGGTTTTGGTTAGCAGTCTTCATCTTGCCCTTCCATCATAGCCCAGAGTGACAGTGATTCACAAAAAGTTGTTCAAGTGAGGCAGATTTTTAATGCTGAGTTCAAAGAGGTTTTCTGCTTTTCTCTATTTAGTTAACGGAAATCAAATTTTAATGCACTTACTCATTGAAGTATAAGAGCTATTCAGAAGACACAACACCAGTGACCCTGTACTAACCAAAGGGAAGCAGTTCTTGCTGAAGGTTTAAGAGCCATGATCTGTTTATGTGCCTAATGGTGTTGTGCTCAATAGGAACGGGCTGATAAATGACTAGTGGAGGCCCAGGACAGGTGAAAGATGGATGAAACCAGAGTCCTTCAATCGTGTCCCAGTATATTGTTTAAGGCCATGGCTATATTCTAGCCTGCCATTAATCCATCTGTCATTAGTTCTTATCCCTCCTTTCCATCTTACATTGTAGAGTGAGATTCTTATCTTCTTCCCTTGTTTCTAACCAGAACTGTTTATTGGAAACCTCCTTCTGTGGGCAGGGTGGTCAAGGTCTCTGAGATCTTGACCCGGTTCTCTTTTCATCTCACGGCATCAGGGCAAGCTCGGGAAATTTTCTCTGTACAAAGCATGTGCTTGGTGCCTATGAACTTGTGCCACTGCGGGAGACAATCCAGTGGCCATGGGAATGGTGGTATGGATAAAGACATTTGCTCTTAACTTCTTTTCCTTAACCTGCATATTATTTTCAACCTGAGACGACAGATTTGCAGCCAGTGGTAAAAATCTGTAGATTCCAAATGCAAACCTCAAGGTAGGTCACCTTGATTGGTACCACCGCTTGAGCAACATCCATCAGAAGGTGTTGCCTAAAGTTCCTCTTTCAGGCAGTATTACCCAAAGTTGAGCTCTGTGTGTGAAAAAGCTCAAGAAAGCATTAAAGAGCAGAGAAGAAATTCCCTCTAAAATATTTTAATGGCTTTAATTCAGTTTTCCTAATTTCCGCAAAGTACAGAGTTCTGGAATTCTTATCTGTTCACCTTCCTTATCCTTATCTATTCTTTTATTTTTTTTTCCTTCTTTGTTCTTTGATCCATCTGTGTTCCAAACTGGTGGATGGTGTGTGTGTGTGTGTGTGTGTGTGTGTGTGTGTGTGTGTGAGGAAGGGACACAGATCACAGTGACTAGAACTTTCCAGGTGTTCCTTAGTGTGATTCAGATCTTGGAATTCCCCAATTCTGTACATTAGTTTTTTAGAAGTTTTGGGGAAAAGAATGAAAATTTGTTTTACCTGAAATATTACTTTTACTAATCAACATTTTATTATATTATTTGGAACACGGGCTTTGTCATAATTATTTCCTCATTTAATAAATATATATTTTGTTCAAGCCATTATGTTAGGTAGCAAAGATATGAAGCTAAAATCCATAGCCCACATCTGCAGGGGCTAACAGTGGAAGTGGTGAATATATGCCACTGAGTGTGTAGGAGGTATGGGGATGAGTAAAGAATGCACTGGAGGACTGAACAACATCCACAGAACTGGGGGGCATGGTAGGGGATGAGCCAGAGGATGTTTCCTGGGCAAGGAAATGTATAAGTAGACTCTTAAAGAATAGGGAGAAGGTGTGAACTAGACAAAATGAGGAAGCCAAGGTAAATCAGTAGGTGTTAGAAGGCAGTGCTGAGAGATAGACTGATGGTCTCTGGAACTACAAAGTGATACGAGGAGGGTATGGCAGGGTGGCAGTGGTGTGCTTAAGCTACCTCCCAACACTGTTTGTGCATAGCTCTTCCTAGTTCTTGTTCAGTGACAACACCTGTTTCAGTGATAAGTTGACATTTTGGTTTGGTGTGGGTATTTATACTCCAGAAACTGGCAAATACTACAAATTAGGGGCTCTCTCCCCAGAGTTCAACACCCACCAACATACCCCTGGTCCAGGAAACAGCCAGCACCAACGTAAGAAATTCCTCAGTTGTGATAGTAAAGAGTGTGGATTTTACTCTGAAACCACTGGGGAGTCCTCACAATATTTCAAGGAATGCACTTGTCCAAACGGATTTGCTTTCGAGAAAGATTACTCAGTCTACGTGGAGACAAGTAGATTGGGTGGGGATGAGAATGGAGCCAGATAGATAGATCTAGTTTCATCTTATTGGCATCATTTTAAAATACACCAAAAATAAAAATAAAAATTCTGGAATAATATAAAATTTTCTGTTTCTGCTTTGTTTACATGTAAAAGGAGAGAAGACGTGAAGCTTTTTAAAGTTTGTATTTACTAGGAAAGAAACCAGGTTTTGTTTAGAAGAAGGAAAAGAAGGAGACGGAATGAGATTGGGCTAGTGAAGAAGGCTAAGAGAGGCCAAATGATTCTTTGGAAATATTAACTTTCTTGATTAAATAGATAGTGTTGGTGGCACCTACACCAGCAGCTAGATACGGTGCTTAGGAAAGTCTTAAATAAGGCTGGGGCACAGAATGAGAATGTCAACACGGGTTAATGAATGAGAGACACTGTGTAAACTATTACTTAATTCCCGCTGAGGGTTGCCGAGCCACTGGGGAACTGGGTTGAGGCTGATAGACAAGAACAGGGTTAGAAGAAAACAGAGCATTAAGCAAACAATAGTTCCATTTGGGATTTACCCGCCATTCAGGGGGTAAAATGAAAGCCTTGCTAATGGCAGGAAAGGTAAATGAAGCTGTGCTGTCACCATTATTAAAGCAATTGTCTACCTACTCACTAGAGCAGGGATTTCATTATGAATAGGCAGAGAAAATAAAAAATGTTACTGTTTCTTAGTTCTTGAAATCCCAGCATACAGGGCCTTGGATAAGGCTCTGGGAGTTATAACAGCTGGTACAAAAGACCATGAGAACAAAGGAGGGCTGTAATGCAAAATTCATATTTATTTATGAAAAGATAGGTATTTGGTTTCCAAACAGTTCATAATCTTTCTCTTTTCATGATTTCATCTGCGTTCAGCTGGATTGTTATCTTATCATTAGGGTCATAGGATATCCAACTGAATGTGGTTTACACCATGGTTACCCTAGGTCCCATGACAACTGAAGTTTTTTTTTTTTTTTTTAAACAAGGAATTTTGTTTTATTAGATATAGTGAAGAATTCCTGGTGTACATTTGTATGCGTGTGTGATCTGCAACTATACATCCAAGGTTGAACTTTACATTTTCAGTACCAAGGTATAGCATCTACAAAAAAAATAAGTGGAGTTAGGAGAGGAAACAAGAAGGCTATTATTGCACCACCATGTCACATGTCCACCTAAAAATACATAATTGATGTTCATGCTTTCAAAAAGCACTTGATTCTAAAAGGTATGACAAAAAATATAAAAATCACTGGTTGCAGTTTACCAAACATGGTATCATGTTTTAAAGCAGGTATGTATTTTAGTGCCCTTTGTGCAAGTCAAAAACCTGTACTTTGACCTTCAACATTAATTACAAGTCTACCAACTATTTTAGACTACCACTTACATATTGTTCATCATTTTACAAACACTGACTAAAATCCTTTTAATATTGGGACAGTGCCAGAATTGGTCTTGCATGCTATATGCCCAACTCTACTTGGAATCAGTACTTTTCTAATTACTATTGTGAAAATAAGAGTGAGTTTAGTTGAAAATAGGAAACATTGCTCAATTTCTTTTTGCACATTGGCTTTAGATAAACTCAATGTGATTTTTTTTTGACTAGAAATAACTCTCAATTACTCTCACTAATACACTTACTGATTCTTGATTACCATGATGTTGGAGCCACAAATAAGTTTATATTTAATGGATCATCAGATATCTTATATCCTATTATAAATTCCTCTTTATTTAATTCTGTTGCTTAAGTCCTAGGATCACCTAATTTGACCCCATATTCACCTTTATTATTGCACTTTAGAGCATTTCTAGAGTCTTATAGCTGCTCATGGTATTGAAAATATAAAGAAAAAGTGTCTCACTTTCCTATTACCTTTCCCGAGGTTTTGTATACTTCCTACACACACGCTACTCTCATAAACAATCAGCTATGCCCAAGATTCTGGTCACTCTACTGGAAAATAAATAGTCTTCTCCCTGTAATTATAGCTTTCAGGAAGGGGCCAGCCAGTGACCTCCTTGACTTGTAGGTACAGGAATAAGTCCTGAAGATTGAGTGTCTCCCATTCCCTTGGCAAACACAACTTTTCTTGGGCCAAACAAGTGAACGAAATGAACCCAGAAAAAGGTGAACATTGCTTTTCATTCCTCGTATATATTTTATGCCCACATTTCACATCCTCATAGTTTGTAGAGATGACAAAAACATGGCCATTAATAATCCATTCCTAAAAATATATTCTCAAATGTTATGAAGAAGAACTTTTATCTAAACCTTTTAGCCACTGAGATGGTCTCTGTTTACTCTGTAAATACAGAGATTTCTTTATCAACACAATTTGTTGTCTATGATCTGCAAAGCATATAAAGAGGGACAAAGAGGCTGACAAAATGCCTGTCCCCTGAGACCTCAAACTTACTTAGATACCTACATGACTAAATATATACAAATTGACATGAAAGAGAGGGCAACGTGTGTATGCAGCTGACGATGAAGGAACTTGCCTATGAATCACAATGACACAAGATGGTACAGCTGGGGAGCACATGTGTTCATTCAGTAGGTGCTCATGAGATCCTCGTGAGTCCTGGGAGCTGCCGACTCTCCTTTGGCCTCTAAGCCACATGATTCTCATGAGAAGGGAATGGACTAAAAATGGATGCGATTGTGCAGAGCATACTATGCAGATGCAGAAAGATGTGACTTGGGGCCACCTCAGCATCACATCCCTTGTTTTCTACTAACGTTTATAATTTTGATAGATTTGAAAGGGCTTATTCTGCATGTTCTTGACTTCCTGATCTTCGTCACAGGACCTACTGGCAACTGGCAATGGGACAATCCCTTCCACATCCAAGACAATCATGTTCCTCTGACAAATAGGGTCCTGAGAGTTGGCACAGAAGAAAGGAAAAGGAGAAGAGGAAGAAAGAACTTGTCCCAACAGTAGAAATAACTCTTTTCAAAGCAGCTGGTAAGGTGATGGGCTGTGAGCAAGTGAGAGTGAGCATGGTTTAAATTATGTCCTTAGCTTCTAGAAACCTACAATTTGTCATCCTTCACTTCACAAAAAAGTAACAATTCACTTAGAAATCAATGATAAGCAATGTTTAAACACATCAACAATTTTTTTAAAAAAACAGAAAATGTTAAAACAGTTATGTTCTCCAGCATACTACTACTTCTTGTGAGATTTTTGTGAACACAAAATATTTAGCTCTACTGTCCATTCCCACTTGAAAAAGCTAAAGGTAAATGCTTTTACTTAAGGTGGAAAGCTCATGAGATAGATAGGAAATGACTGTTAGCATATTAAATACCTGCTATCTATTTGCTAATATACTAAAGACATACTGCTTTTTCTTAAGATTTTAAGCTTCATCTAAAAGTTAACTTTCACTTTCTCAGAGCAGTGTCTTGTGCCTGAACTACCAAATTCAGATATCCTTCTCATGTGTACTCACGGATGTTTCTTTCCCTCACAATACATTTCACGAATTACCATGATGTATTTGTTTATTGGTGTTACTGATGGTTTACCTGACCTTTCCTATGGTCTACCTCCTTCACACACACAAGTACCACATCCAGCTGGCTCATCACTGCTAACGCCAGCAGGGTTAGGTACCCAACAAATAGCTGACTTCTTGTTGAATCTTGGTTTTGTGAATAAATCCTTCCTTCTGTCTCTTGCTGAAAACGATGATCACAGTATTTGGTCATTTTATGCACTAAATAACATGGTTAGGCTTCTAGCACTTAGCTTAAACTAATAAGATGAAAGAACAAGGACATAATGCAATTAGCTTAAAATAAATGGAAAATACTGCACATTTTATTGTCAAGATCATTTTTAGAGATATTCATTTTTGCTATTGACTGCCACTGCATTAGTGCTTGTAATCTGCTTAGTGCATTAGCACTAAATACTATTGATTCACTTGGAGCTAACAGACCAATTTCATCTTTGCATTTTCCTTGTTTCCTGAACATCATTTTACCTATAGTTTGGTTAGTAGGTTGGTTGCTAGATGCCAAGTGTTAATCAGATATTTTAAATTTAAAATGCCATTTGAAAATTTAATATACAGATTTACACTTTTCTGGTACCCATGACACAAATTCTAGCTAATCATGACTAATCTATATATTCTCAGATGACAACTTGGCAAACTTAATTTTTATAAAATCAGCTCTAGAAAAGAAAGCTTTACACTTTAAAACTGACCTTAATTCACCCCATTTACCTACGGCACAATGTGAAGTATCATCTACCATTTTAGTGTTCTCTAATTGAAAAACATTTTTTGGTGATTTACCTAAATAAGACAACTAAAGTCAAATGTTAGTCTGAATTTGCAACCCATCCTTTTGTTTTATAGTTATAATATTAAAAAACCATTTCCCCCATATGTGAACATTAAGAACAGTTAAAGCAACTTTTATCCTAGATTAGCACACACTTTTGGACATTTTTCTTTCCTCTCATTGAAGGAATGGAGAATATTTTTGGATTGTCTGTGGATCTACACACTTGATGCGCTCCAATGTTAGCCTAGGTCTAGGGTGAAGCATTCCCCAAGGCAGAACTGGTTTTTAGAATAGGAAGTCAACATTTCTCAGCCAGTAATTCATATGCAAATGAACCTGCCTAGAACATTTTAGTTAGAAAAATATATAATTAGCAGACTGGAATGTATCCAGGATCCTAGAATCACTTATCACATTCACTATTTAAAAAAAAAAAAAAAAAAATCAAGGGAGTTTTAATGACTTCAAGAGTAGCTGAGCTTTTGGTTTCATCTCCCTGATAAATGAGCACTTTACAGCCCTTCCTGGACCCTGGAGATGTGACTTACTGCACATTTCTGGGCACTTAGTCATTCTGGACTCTGCAAGCCATGGAATCAGTATCTGTGTCAATCCGTGAATAAGCAATGGCAGAAATTCCTGGTTGGGTCTTCTATCCAAATTCTGACAGATACTCATTTTTCTTATTAGAGTGAGGAGATAAGAATACGGGGTGGAATGGACACTGATAAGATAGAAGTCTCCAGTTAAGGGTGTGACACCCAAAATTTGAAATATTATGCTGAGTAAAAAATCCACTATTACTCAAGCAGGTTAATATCCTTATCAAAATGCATGTCCAGAAATCTCTAATCATGGAGTACAGCAATGAAAATATCATGTATCAGTGTTACGGCTTCAAAGTTTTATCAACATTTGGGCTTTTCAAAAGTCAGGATTCCTTCTTCTTGCATGAACTCCTAATTGTTTGCTGCATCAGTTTTACCACATGAATCTCCATGTAGAAATCAAGGTTTAAATCAAACACAGGGCATTCCACTTGCTTTAAAAAACATTAAGAGAATGAAGACAATTTAAAATCCAAGTGGCATAGTTAAATCTTAATCACCCACACCAAAGAGAGAAACTATGAATCACATTATGAATCAACATAATCCACAGGTAAACCTCACCTACATTTTTTTTTTTTTTTGGTGAGAATTTCAGCTTTAACTGTCCTGTTGCTTTTATTTATAAAAATATCATGGCTTTGTCTTTTCATCGAAAGATGAAATTTCTGCCTTCTGGGGGAGACCTGTGAAATGGTTTAAAGAGGGGGTTACCAGGAGGAAAGGAAAAGGCTAACAGCTCATTCTGTAACTGTTTTCTAACACTCCCAGGATGTTCCTGGTGTTAACACAATTCTGGAAAGAAACTAATTTTAAATGTCTTTTAATAAAATAATAAATGTGTTATTTTTAACACAGAGAATTCAAATAAACTAGGAAGCAGCAACTCCCTCATACTGGTGGAGAATAGAGTCTAGAGGACAAAATCAAGTGAAAAAACTGATAAATTTCTACTGAGTTTTTTAAAAACATATACAATCCTTATACTGTGAGGGTGTTCTTTCTTGCAAATTTTGCTTTGGTAGCAATTATATTTGGCATATAGCCAAGATATTTAATATTTAGGTTTGGAGGACTATCTAATATCAAGAATGAAGAATCCTCAATAATAGTTTTTTTCATATAGGATCACTTTTATTTCAGAGCACAGGAAGTTAAAAACAAACAACTTTGTAATTTGACTTCACATTTTTCATTCCTAATACAAATTTTTTTCTCTTGAGAGTTCTAGCTTGTTTAAATAAGGCATGCCAACCCAGTATAATTACCTGGACATTATTTGTAACATTGACTTCCACACTCCCAGTTCAAATGGTGTGAGAGATTATAGATATATGGCCTATAAAGAGTTATAAATCTTTGTTTATTTTATTAAATATTACGAGACATGCCCTGAGGATGACAGATCAATAATGGTCCTTGTGGTTTCCTGATGGAAGGCTGCAATTATTTTCTTCCATTACAACTTAAATGTAACTCAATTTAACTCATCTATCATCTTTATAATAGTAATAAAGAAACATCACTGTATGTTTAGCTTTCTGCCTATTCCTAATATTCCTTGTTTGCATCTTGTTTTGATTTTTGTTCTCATTCGAAATTGTCCTAATCATTCTGCTTTCTTCCTTTGATGGCTCTGAGCAGTGACCCTTTAACTCTGGCACTCAAACGGAGATGGAAAATTACTACCTTAAGTTTCCTCTATTTTGGGAAGCAGTTGGCTAGTCTTTGGATTTGAGTATAAATGATATTTAAAAACAAGGAAGCTTAACACAAACAACCTATGAGGCTGATTTTTTTTCTAAAGCTGCAAAATATTATTATGCAAAATATGATTTTAATCATGCACAGTATAACTTATAGTATGTAGCATAATATAGTAGTTGGAATTTTAAGTCAGGTTAAGAAGCAGAATTTACGCCTTTATCCTGACTACAGTATCATTTTGATTCAACTGTCTTTCTCTCTACCCTCTGTTGACTTTAAACCACCACTAACCCTCACCCCATCCTTTTGTTTTGTCTTAAAATATTTAATCTTAAGAGGCATTAACAAATTAAGCATTATGGAGGTGGGTCACTCAATGACGCTCAGGAACAATGGAACCAGAAGGTGAAGCTTCCAGAAAACAGTACAAGCATTTGAATTTGCTTTACTTTACACAAGTATTCCTTACAAAGATAGCTGCTATTTTATTATGTGTCAAGGACTAAGGACTTTTTACAGACATTGGGCACTTGTCCACACAAAGGAAGTCCCACACAAAGGAACATGGGTTCTGAGAATGAAAATAATGCTCCCATGGCCATCCAGGTAGAAAATGATGGAGTATAGACTTGAACCCATACCTCTGATATTAGTTGCCTGCCATTGGGTCATGCTGACTCCCAAAGGCCTAAATTTATGGTCATTTTATTGTGCCAGGTACTTAATATGCAGTATCCCAAATTTGCTTAAGACTCTGTGAAGCAGGTATTATTATCTGCACATTACAAATCATAGCTGGGCTCTAAAAATTAAGTAATGTGGCAATAGTCACAGAGTGGGTATGCGATAAGTCAGAACTTACACCAGGTGTGTGTGGCACCAGATGTTACATTTTCCCTTTTCAGTTGCTCCATCATTTGGTCATTAAGATGACCTAGATGTTGGTGCCCTAAATGTTGTTACATGTTTACTTTAGTTCTTTCAAATGCTTACACATAGAGCAAAACTTTGATAATGGGACTGCAAGAAAAACAGTGTAATGTGTTAACTATTTTATTTCAAGAACCCCTTCTTATTTTAAGTTTGATTAAAAATATTTTCAAAATGTATCATTCCACCTCTCTTAGTATATATAAGTTATATACTATATACTTAGTAAGTTATATACTAGTTATATACTATCACAGTAAGTTATATACTATAACTTACAGAAGTGAATCATTACTGATTTGGGGATTTAAAACAAATTCTATTCAATGTTGATTCTCATTTGCAGGAGATGAGCTGTTGTGCTCATCTTATTTTCTGGGCTTATCATGCAAATAAATCCCTTATATGTGGCTGTTGGAGATTATAGTTAATATCAAGCAAAGTAACAGAGTTTGTTTTGTTTTGTTGTGTTTTCCTAGCTGGTGGTGGGGATCAAACCCAGGGGTTTACACATACAGGGCAAGTGGTCGACCACTGAACTACACCTCCAGCCCTTAAGTGAATTTTTAATACTGTTGATCCCCAAACAGAAGATATGGGGTTTTTACTCTCCAAATTTGTGTCTTTACAAAGTCTTCATATTATGAGGGCATTTTCTTAATCATATTTTGAATAGTAATGTGCTGTTTAGTAACTATGCGACTTCAATAAATGCTAAACTAGGACATTTATAGAGATTCACCGATGGATGAATAAAAAAAAAGGCAGTATAGATATTTAGTGCTGATTTAGTAGTTTTTGTGGTATGTAATCTTATACTTCTCGGTTTGGGAAACACTGTAAACAAACCCTTTAAGAATCACTTTCAAAAGCAACATAGAAAATGTTTACATTGTGGGAATTAAAAATATACTCTTAGAAAACAACTGGCATAATTGACAGGACTGGTATTCCATCAATGGTCACCTGCAGCTTGAGATAACTCCCCAGGGACAGCATCATGTTTGAAGACAAAGAGTTTTGAAGTCCAAATAATTTATAGGTGAAATGATGTGCTCTGGGAATTATAAGATAACTTAAAAGAGGGCTTCTGTCATAGATATAAGATATATGTAAAAAGTTTGCATAGACACATTCATGAAAAAAGAAGGCTCTGCTGTGGCAGTCTTCTATGATCCTGGGATAGAAACACATTTTGCACATGGCAGGAGGCTCAAGAAGGGCCAGAAAAGCCCTTTAAGACTGTGCTTTCATCAGAGACACAGTTTCCTTAAGGTGGTCCACAGAACCCACACATAGTTATAATAGAGATACATGTATGTATCTTCATATAGGTGTGTTAATAACAAACTACAATACAGTTGTTTATCCACCAAACTTCATACCAAAATAATAATCCATTCCAAGAAATTACTAGAAGGGTTACCTGATACCTAATCAAGTTAATATGCCAAGACTGAATAGAGTGATCTTAATTCTTAGACACTCTCTAAACAGGTTCCATCTTGTAAATCATTTTGTTTTTGGGTGATGCTTGGTTCTTCTTGCTTTCATTATGAGATAAATCTGGGAACTGATTATATGCTGATTATTGCAACACTCTGAGGTGTTTCTGTGAACCAGTTATATGAAAACAAGGGATGCATAGTCTCAGTCTCAAAAGAATTTTGATCTTTAGTAATCAGAGAAGGTAAACAGGCAAATAAAATAGAGAAGGTTTGAAATATTTTTCTTTATGGAATTGGGCCAGTGCAAAAGTTGGCTTCCCTTGTAAGAAGACTATGTTGGAACATTCCACCTTGTTTGCCACAAGAATTTTTGTGATGGGAGTGATAATGGTTTCAGGTGTGGCTAGTGCATCTTGGGCATTTTTCCTGGGCAACAAAACTGACCTGAATTTAGATAATAGATAATCCCACCTTGTTGTTCCTGTTGGGACACGAAAAAATGTCAAAGGGGTAGAATAAAGTTCAAATGAGTTTTAAGAATTTTTAGAATTAATAGGTACTTTCACATCTGGAGACTGAAATGTACAAAATAAAACAATATGATAACATATCACTATACCCTTGTAAAGTCAAGTCCCTTTTTAATTTTTAACAGATTAATGTTTAAATAGCAACATCATGTGCTGTAGAAGCCTTATAAGAACTTTTTAAACTTGTGTTTGTGAAGTAGCTTAATGGATGTGTTTTCTCAGCATTGCTTTTAATTTTACACTTCTTTTTCCTAATCCCATGTTTCCAATAGTCCTTTTGCTTCCTTTTCTGTATTTTCTAGTGAAGAAAAGGGGCAGCTTCTGAGGAATCCCATTGCTTCTTAAAGTTTGCAAAATATATTAAACAGGTGCTGGGGAAAAAAGTTTTAATTGGGATATATGTGTATACTATGAATATTGGTAAACTTTGGAAGGGAGAGGAGGGAATTTTGTCTTTACTTCATCAAAAGATAAATTGACTATCTCAGAAGTATTTCCCTAAGCTTCATAAAAAGCCATCTAGAGTTTTCATCTAGGGAAGTATCCCAGACATTTCAGCAAAAGTCAATAAATGTTTCTGAATTCATACGCTCTTGATATGCCTCAGCAAAATTATGTACTGTCTCTTATCAAGGACATAGTTATTGTTCTTCCTGATAACAATTATAACCTTTATGTCTCATGATAAGTGAGACACATGTTTTCAAAGTCAAACTTTGGATAAGCTATATTATTTGTTCAATTATGATCATAGTGGTCATTTTGCTCAAAGGCACAGCCAGGCCCATATAAGCAAATCTGGGTTCAGTACAAGGAATGTCCAAGGCCACAAAGGACTTCCAAGTTGATGTTCTTCCTCCAGCACCAAGTGATAAAATGACTAGCAAGAAAAATCCTGAGGTATAGATGTTAGGTTTTACTGTATGTAAATCAAAGCACCAAGACTTTCCCTAACACTTCATGTGAAAATACCATTTCATCTTAATACAAATGATCATCAGTGTAAAAGAATGTGTTGCAGACATGCAAATTCCAAGTTTAAAAAATATTTTCTTTTCATCATCACACTAATTTCTTAAGATATGATTTTAACTGTAAATCAAGATTTAACTTCCTGATTTTCTTGGAAAAAAAAATATTTTCGCCATTTACCAAGCACAGAAAAGCCCTTGAGAACCTTTCCTAGAATGATGCTTATTCTGCTTTATATGTCAGGATTTGTAAATGAGGAATCTATGTGACTTACCCTATTAAAACAGTGCTCATGATTGGGTCCATAAAAATGCTGGAGGCATCTCACATTGTTTTTGTTGACGATCTTGTTGAAGAATTCATTGACATATTTGATAGGGAATGCGCAGACAGCTGATCGATTCATTGGTTCGGCAGAATCTGGCTTGCTCTGTGCGAACACCCCATAGAGAATGTCGTCATTTAGGTTGGCTCCTATTTGCTTGGCAAGATGGGCCCCGGGCTTACTGACATATGCAGCTTGAAGGATATTAAATACCTCTTCCCTTGTGGATCTCTTCCTTCTCTTTTCTGTGAGAATACACTCCAGAGGCATTTCCATGTAGGAATGCAATCCAGAGTCCACGGAACAGAACCTGATTATTCTGGTGTGAAAAGTCTGGGCATTCAGAGTTTCCCTTTGGACTGTCAGAAAGTAAATAAAATGGTTACTTTCGAAGGCATGGACATACTTAATGGGGTAAGAATCTCGGAACTCAGGTAAAACATCTATATAGGACTGGTCTGTTAAGAACTTAAAGCCATCTTGAGTCTCCTTCAGCCGTCTCACCGATATTGAATGCAATGAATGATCTGGAAGGTAAGAAGAATTGATGGTATTGCCCACGAAGAAGTTGATGAACCTGTTCTTTACAGAGAGGAGAACTTTGGCTCCCAGGGGGCTCACCACACAGTCGGGACACTGTCCTGGCTCTTTGTCTGCCTGTGAGGAGAACATGCAGTGGACTTCTCGCTGTATGTCAGCAGTATTATTGCGTGGAAGGACATGTCGCTGGCAGGTCCCTCTGTTGACACTGCCGCAGCTAATGAGCTGGTCATCATAGTATGTGTCCACAAGCAGGGCCATGTTGACGTTATCTTTCCAAACTCCCCCTGACACATTCACTTTGCTGCTGCAGTCCTGGCATGGAAGACAATCCGGGTGTTCCAGCACGGGCCCAGTCTTGTACTCCGCCACCTTCTGAAGGTCCTTGTCATTTAAGACATAGATGTAGTTAGTGGCACCGAGGTAAATATGATGCTCATGTAGAACGACATTCTGGATGGGCGTTTCTGCGGTGAAGTTGGGAAGCTGATAGTTCATGTTCACATTCATCTCGGACTTCGCTAGTGCCTCTTTACATTCCCCATCGCTCCTCAGCACCCAGGTAAACAGCAGCACAAGGATGCCAGGTGCAAGCACAGCGGGGACCTTCATTGTGTGAAGCTGATCTGCCAAAACACGTTCAAGGAGAGAAGGGGTTTAGTTGTCATTAGGAACAGAGAAGAGAAAACTGAAAAAGAGAACTATCCCAGTTAAACTCTCTGAAATAACACTTCCTAACTGGAGATCGTACATAGAATGAAAACAAAAACTCGAGCTGGTTGCACATAAAGATGCATTGTGTGGTTGGACATGACTCCACATAGTTTAATTTTGGAAGTCAAGCCATGAACGAGTAATTTTAGAGAGCCATTATGAGATGCAAACAATGTTCTGTATTAAAGTCCACACAGCGGCTAAGTGAGACTCATTCAGCAGTGAAATAAGAAACACAGCATATTTCTTTCTTAACCCCTTGCTGGTTGTTTAATGTGGTTTCCTATCTGTGGCTAATGACTAGGTTGATATTTAAACTTTCTTGTGTAGTCAAGTAAAGGAACTGTGGTTCAGATTCATTTATTCTAGAAATCACAGCAGGCATTGTTTCCTTGGGAGCATGTAGAATTACTAGGCTAAATTTAGCTTCCTTTTGGAAGAAAACAATCATAAATTCTAGAAGCAATATGATCACATGCTGTTTATAGGATTTTGTGTGCAGAGGAAAGGTATGGTTAAAATTTGGCTATAGTTAACCTATTGTTTCAGACGGACAAATGCTTAACGTACGATTACTGGGAACATAAAAGCAGCGGGATGAAATTGTATAAAATATAATCTTCAGAACTAAAGTCTTAGAATTATTTCTCAGAGAAAAACAGCACATTGTTCATTACCAAGTCAAAAATCTATTTAGTAAAAAGAACATTATTTTAACATTCCATTGTATGCACACGGACAATATTTCTATCAGGAAGCATGAATGGATTAGTTTCTCAATTTTTAAAGACTTAGGTGCACAAGTTCTAGGCGTGTGAGTTCTACTTGTAATAGCTATAAACAGGGTAGTACGTTGGAAAGGAGAGCTCTTAGAACAGAAGAAACTAAACAGCTGATACTTTTCTTTAAAAACATCATTCTGACAGGACAAAAGGAACCTCTAAATAAGTACCAGGCACTATATCCATGTCAAAGACTAATCTTGGGTCAATAAAAGCACAACAGTATGTGTGTAGCTCTGTGCTTGTACTATAGGAAATGGACCATGGTCCCTGACCTTTAGTAAACCTAAAAAATTAGTTAAGCAGTAACATACACATGCTGATAACTATACTACATGGTATTATAATACCCCACATAGCACAAACAAAAAGCTACAAGCACATAGGATTAGGATTATGAGAAATAAGGACAAGTTCATTATGTCATGAGGTCCAGCAGAGCAAAGATAACGTCTACTTGGCTTATTACTATATCCCTAATACCTGGTACAGAGTCTTGGACACTACTAATGTTAAATATATGTTGAATAAGTGAGCAAACAAAAATTAAGCAATATGTTCAAAGTCATATAACAGGTAAGGGTAGTAGCCAGAACCTGAATTCACATCTTTTTGACTCCAAAATTAAAGTTACTTTTATTCTACTAAATTTCTAAGAATCAGGGGCTATCATTAAAAGGTAATGAAAAGCTACCAAAGGGATCTGAGTTGGGGAGTCCTAACAAGGTTTGACTCTAGGAAGATTTATCTGGAGGCAAAGGGTTTAGAGTAGGGGAAAATTTGCAAGGAGAAGACCAGTTGACTGGCAATTATTAGGCATAATAAAATAATAAGGGTTGGACCAAGATGGTGGCCCAAAGAATAGAAGGAAGAGATGAATGAGAGACATATCTGAATAAATAAAGACTGGACACCTAACTGGGTAGAGTACAAAAGAAAAGGCAAAGATGATTGACAGTCATCTGGGCAAAAGTGAAACAAGTTACAGAACTAGGGTAGTCATAAATAGGATGTTAGGTTAAGATATGGATTTTAAACACATTGAATTTGATATGCTAGTGGGAAATGAGTCAATGTTCTACTACAGGAATGACTAGTACGTTTTATATTATTCATCAAGAGGCAGCTGCTTGGAATAAATAAATAGTAAAAAATTTAACCAGACAGAGCACGTGTGCCAAGGACCAGAGGTGGGAAATGAAAAGGATTCTGTCCTTACTGGGAAAGGGGCATGACTGGGAGGACAATCTCTGTTCTGGGTGAGACGGTGGCAAGTGGGCATGAAAGCCAGGTATTTACCTCTGCTGCACCATAAGGAACGAACAATCCTAAATCAATCTTGGTGGACTAATTGGGACTCTCATTAGAATAGAAAGAAACTTTGCACGTGTCTGCATACAGGTGATGGTTAAAACCAAGAGTGGGTATATTCATGGAGGAACTAGGTGAAAGAAGAGTCATTAAATCAAGAAAGGTTAAGGTCTTGGAGACATGGAAGGCCGAAATTGTACACTGTCACAGAAGCTGTGTGAAGGTCTCAGGAAGGAGAATGTGGTCCACGTGGAAGCTCTTTGTTGATTTTAAAAGAGTATTTTTAATGGATTTAATAGTGGTGTGCAAGGGAATGTGTGATGAGGAAGTAGAATGTTTATCAAAGGAAGAACAAGCAGAAACCATTAACAGGGTCAAGCGGAGTTTATTCTTAAATTGTAGGAAAGACATATGCTTATTTGTAGGACTTCCCTTTCTTCTACTAATGTTGTTTTGGTGTCTGTGAAGACATGGTGTCCTTCCCCATGAAGCTCACAGTCACTTGGTGGAGCAATGGCTTAACAGTTATGGGAATGCAAAGGGAGAGTGACAATCCAGATAGGAGATGATACTAGTGTTCAAGGAGGAAATTTTCACAGAGAAAATTTCTAGTTGGCACAGCAGTTTGTGCAAAGACACGGAGGCAGTGGAGAGCATATGGCATGGGCAGGAAAGTGGCAGGTAGTTGAGCCTGGAGAACTTGGGACCCCAGACAAACGAGAGAGAAAATTGTTGGAGTAATATTCTAAAGGAGAAAAGGAGGGCCCTCCCAAGGTCACTAGAACATAAAAGAGGTTACTGTTTCTGAGACAGAAGGAGAAGATGAGTAGTCAGGTGTAAATACAGAGACATTGAGGGACAAGAGTATGACCTCAATATTGAAAAAATAAATCAGTGCATGATCATTTCCTGAAAGCAATGAACACAAAGGAGGAACTAGTGACTTTGGGGTTCAGGAAGAGTTTTAGGGTAACTATAGCAGGGTATGCAAACTGTGGTCAGTAAAAAATAAATAAAAGACTAGTTCTATGGGCTTCTTTAAGATAAGACATGATGCGTTGTGACTTCCTCTTCACATTCATGAAAGATGCACAATCAAGGATACAATGTCCTTCAGCTTCCAAGCAAAGGATTCCTATTGAGGATATAGGTTCTGAAGAACAAGCAAAGCTAGAAAACTGCAGTTGGACCAGAGAGTAAGGCGAAATTTCAGTAAGGTAAAGAACTTGAATGTAATAAAAAATAACAATAACATGCACAGAGCGCTTATCACGTGCCAGGCATTCTGCTAAACTCTCTGATTTACTCTTCAAAAAACCCGGGGAAGAAAGAAGTATTCTCATCCTCCTGAGTGAGCACACTTGTCAGAAGTCAATTAGATCCAGGATTGGATTCCATCTAACAGACAGGAATCCATCCACCCTCTTAAATACTTCAATACTGAAGCAGCTTCCTTAGCTTTCAGGGAAGCACACTGGAGCAGAAGTCAGAAGTCCTTGGCCTCTGATTTGGCCCTTCTCCCTCCAGCTCTATGGCTTCAGGCCATTCACCCTCACCTAGCCTCAGGGTCCAATATTCTCATAAGATTGCTTTTAAATATCAAAAAGGGATTTCAGGACTTCTGTAGTAGCTCATGGAGGAGCACTTGCCTAGCATGTGGGAAGCACTGGGTTCCATCCTCAGCACCACATAAAAAATAAAGGTATGTGTCCATCTACAACTAAAAAAAGGGGGGGGGATTTCATCTCTGAAAGTATTTAGACCATTATAAAACATTTAAAAATGTAGGGAGTTGTACATGCTATTTTTTATATGTAATTGTTTTGAAAGGTACTAGAAAATTTTTGGTGCTAATGAGGAACATCATAAAGAAGAAAAGAAAAGAAGGATTAGGAACAAGTTGTTCTCTTAGTCAAGTGTCTAGTGTATATTATGTGAAAAATGAAAGGTTCTTCTCAATATGGTATATATCAGTATATCTCTCAAAATTGGGAACATTAACCTAATAAATAATTTCTTACTATATTTTCTCTAGAAAATACTAATAAAAGAAAACAAATGAACCATTACGGCCAAAAGGAAGAAAAACAACATTATGACCAATTTGCGTGTTAGTTGTTGGCCATTAACACAGTATAGAATGTGAACAACTTTTTTTCTTTCTCCTCTAGGCTTTTTGAAGGATTTCAAAATTAACTTTAAAAAAATCTAAGGTATTATGTTAAATTATGTTTTAAAAATAAGATTCATAGCTTAAGTTCGGTACGTAAGTCATTCTCTGCTCTAAACCTCAACTAGCTAGAATGCAGGTGAAAGTACTAGTGGGTTTTTGTTATCTCACTTGGTGAAAAGACAAAGCCATAGAAAACCAGTAGGAAAGTATTCCTTTGAGGAAAAAACCTTTCAGAAAACACACTGGAGTTACTGCCCTGTTCTCCTACACCTTCTTTCTGTTCTCTCATAACAAATAGTGATGCCATTTTTCATACTGAGAAAGGAAAGAAAGGTTAAAATTACTTATCTTAGTTAAAGAAAAAAAGTAGGACTAGGGCCCATCATCAACAACAGGACTTTTATTTAAAATATGGGTTTCTGTTTAAACTACAGATACGAGAAAACTTAGGCACCTAAAATACTCTGTTTCTTTTAACCATCCTGTTAATTAAGGCCAATTCTTATTAACAAAGGTATGTGTTGCTCAGACCGGATCTCTAGGAAATGTATGTGTCCTTCCTAAGGGATGGAGGGAAACTTTATCTGTTGTTGAGCTGGATACTCTGATGATTCTGACAGTTCACTGAGTGATAGCTGAGGGATGAAGTGCAGACTCTAGAGCCAGGATGCAGGGTTTGAATCCATCCACTCATTGTATGGCCTTGGGTAAGTAACTCTGAGCCTCTATTTTCTCTTCTGAGGTACGGGTGTGACTATGGTACCTTCCTCCCCTGTTGCGAGGGTTATTCTGTGGATTCAATGAGTTCATACATGGAAACCACGAAGAATAATGCCCAACACACAGTAGGCCAACAAGTGTTCTCTAAGTATTACTGTTTGTTCATTCCCCCAATAAACACTGCTGAGCATCTACAATATGCCCAACACTAGGCAGAATGCTGAAGAAACAAAGATGAATAAATTCCTTTCCAGTTGTCAGTGAGGCCTCAGACAAACACACCACAGTTTAAATTCTGTGTGGGAAGGCCTCTGCAGGAAACTTAACCAAGCTAGAGGAGTTAGATGGGTTTTCCAATTAATCAATCACAGTCCTTTCCTCATAATGAATTCACAACCTTGAGGTGAGCACTGGAGAACACATATGTATGACAGTGAAGCTAATTAGTTGTATGACCCAAAGCACAATTTCTCTGGCATCACCTGATTTTCAGAATTATGGCGCTGAACTAGTCATCTGCTTAAGCCTCTTGAAGTGGATCGTAACAACTATTTTGTGCATTGCTTTCCAATTCACATGTTATGGTTTGGATCTGGACTGCCCCACAAAGTCTCATGTATTGAAGGCTTAGTCCCCATTGCAGCAAGGTTCTGATGTGGGGCTCTGAACTCAGCAGTGGATTAATCCATTGACAGCTGAATGGACTACTGAGAGGTGGTGGGAACTATAGGTGGTGGGACACAGATGGAGGATGGAGGTCACTGGGGCACTCCCTGGAAGGGTATTTCTTGTACTAGATTCCTTCCTCTCTCTTTCTTTCTGCTTCCTGTTTGTCTTGAGCTGAACAGTTGCCTCTGCCATGACCTTCTACCATTATGTTCTGCCCAAAGTAATGGAACTGGCTGACTATGGACTGAAACCTCTGAAACCACAGACCTCATGAGCCAAAATAAATCTTTTCTCCTTTAAGTTGATTTTCTCAGGTATTTGTCACAGCAAGGAAAGCCTGAGTAACCCATCATATTTTAGTGACATCATCTTGGTAGCTTGAAATCAGCCATGGTGGGAACATCTACACCATGGAAACTGACAAACACCACAAATCAGGGCTCTTTTCCTCCCCTCAAAGGATGAGTTTGAAATATGTATTAGCATTCCTGCATTCAACTAATGAACTCCAAAGTATCTCCCAACTCTAATAATTTTCATCTTTGAGATTGTTTTTCTACAATTACATGTTATTCCAGTGCCATCCACTTGGCGTATATCACCTTCTCTTCCCCATTTATGTGCCAGATCTGGCTGTGCAAGCAATTTTAATATTTATATTGGCAATGACTCCAGAAATACATTCACTTCATATATTTTTGTCTTGATGCACTTATTTCTGTGATGTGCCGGAACCAGGCTTTCAATATAGAATGTCTTTTTGCTGCTTCTGTTTGTCTTTTTTTTTTTTCCTTCTGAAATAGTACTAGCCATTTAAGCAACTTTGAATTCTTTACTAAACGGAACATGTAAAGATGATTCAAACAGACTGACTAATTCATTCTCTTAAAATGTTGTGCACATATCAGGTGAAACTGAATCACTCATAAAACATTCCTTTATTTCTTTTCAGTTGATAGTTAAAATAATCTCACTGACAAAACATTTCCTGGGAGTGATCATCTCCATGGCACCCTGGCCATTAAACTTTTGGCATTTAGGAGTATTTCCTTCTACAAAGACTGTTCCTTAAGCTATGAATTTCAGCATAGCCTAACCTTCAAACCAGCCATTCAACCATCTGCCATCTGTCTACTTGCAGTTTTCTCATTAAACTAGCTTACGTTGGTCTGTTCATTCTCCAGAAATCTTGAACTGTATTTAAGACACTAAGTACTTTACTGAGAGCTACTTGTGCCTATCGATACTTTCATCATCATGTTCACCATCCATGAAAACATGTGTAAAATAGATGTCATATTTTCATACTGATACCTCAGAAGAAAACACAGCATGATAAAATAAATTTTTTAAGAGGGAGACTTTCTAAATTTTCATGTAAGTCAGTCTACTTTCTTTAGAAATTGATTTTTTTTTTTAGAAAACATAAAACTATGTGGAAAGCACTTTATAGTTTACAAGACACTATCAGTTCCATAATCTCTTCTAATCATTTTAACGTGAGCATTAGTCCTATGTTTTCAGATGACAAAACTGAGGTTGAAAGAGGATAAAATATTAGCTAAAATGTACTAAACATGCAATCCAGGTCTTCTCAGTATTTCTAATTTTTAAAAAATATGTGATGTTTATTCAAACTATTTTAATTATTTACATTTCCTGGAAAGTTTTACTCAAAAGGCACAATATTTTTGTGAGTATCTATTCTTACCTGCCCAGCACTCTCTCTTTTGAAAACCCTCCATTCCCTGTCTATGGTACTGTCATCACATGGCCTACTTCCAACCACAGGGTAAGCCTGTAAACAAGGCTTGCCTTTCAATGAGCTGTATTCTCTTGATGCTTCTTGGAGGGGTGAACACATGACCAAAACAAGGCCAATTGTTTTAATTTTAGGGATTTAGTATGGATGCTGGGAAAGGATCTCTCTCCATCAGAGATCACAAACAGAAAAGATGATGTGACCTTGGAGAGTCTGGAAAGTCTTTGCCACTCAGGGGAAAGTCTGCCTGAGTGTGAAACTGATGCAAGCAGCAGGAGGGCCAGACATGGAGAGAGACAGGCTCCTGATGCTATTGTTTGAGCATCTATATCCAACCATGTCTCAAGCTAATGGCAGCCAGTAAAATCTCTTCTTCTTTCTTTCTTTTTTTTTTATCAACAGTTTCACAATGATTCTTTTATTCCTTGCCTCTGAAAAAGTTCTGAGCAAACAATATTAGGAGAAAATACCACAAGCTTGAGAGTTTAAACACAAGGTTGAGTGTGTAAAAGCAATTTAATGTAAAATATTCAAGTAACTGGGACAAAGGTGGTTTCTTTACTTACTTGAATAATTAAATATTTCACTTTGCTCTTGGGAATCTATCAGCTAAAATCTCTGAGGGGGTATACTGATCTTTTCCTACTATATAATTTCAAAGTCTTCTACAATATTTATATAACATAATCTCAAGATGAAAATAATGTATCTAAGCGAAGAGTCGAGATATAAAAAGAAGAAAATATTTCAATACTGCTTTTAAGTGTATAAAACAGATTTATGATGATGGAAAAGAAAAATGGCTGAGGCTCCATAATAAGGAAATTGCAGCCATAAAAACAGTCATGGTTAAATCTCCAGAAAGATTTGCCAGAGTGAAATTCTAAGGAAAATTTCTAGCTCTCTCTCTACACTTATATTATTTCCATTAGCTTTAAAAGTGGGACCATAAAAACAAAGTTATAGAAAAAAAGATTCCAATAGGAGATTTCTGATGACATTTAAAGTACTGTATTTATAAACACTCATTACTTCTGAAGTCATATTACATTATATCACACAATATTAATCAGATATTTGTAAGCACCCATTACATGCCATGCACTAGTTTATACTGAGAATTTCTGCCTACAAAGGGTGCATAGTCCATTGATTTAGAGACAGTAGGATAAACTCTATAATCTAAATCTGTAACCTAAATAGAAAAGTGAATGTAACAACAGGGTTGCTCAGAAAGCAAATCTTAAAATGTGTTTTGCTCAATGTTTGATTCTTTCACCTAAAGATTTAACACTGTTAGCCTAAGTTGACTTTAGAAAGATAGAACAATACACTGTTTCAAAATTTCTTTCTAATGCAACCAGATAGTATTTTGGCAATGATTTTTAACAGTGAGTCAAGGGCACAAAGGAATCTTCAGGACTTTTGACATGTCCACATTTAAATGATCCATATATTTTTTAAAAATATATGATGCTTATTTGAGCTTAATAACATGTTTTTATAACATTCTTCCCAAGAGCTCACGAGATAGTGGGGCTTCAGGGTGAGATGTGTCTGGGCCTTGCCATTTTCTTACCCTCTGAGTCTGAGAGTCAGTTTTTTCTTCCACACTTTGTGGGCTGGCCAAGAGGTTAGAGATAGATTTTGAGAGACATTCGTTTCTGCAGCACATCCTGGCGTTGATAAACACAGCTTCTATGTATCCTGAGTTGTGTTTTAGCCAGTTTTTACCTGCCCTCAACAAAAATGAGGAAGTGGACCAGTGCCCAGGGTGAGACCACTCCATACACCTGTTGACTGCTTCTTCACCTTCCTGTTCCTATAGACAGTTGAAATAGAGTCACTCTGTATTTCCCACCCTTTGGCCATCTTGTGGTTTTCCTGTTTCAAGCTCTTGAAATCCTTAAGTTGTCCTTCAAGATGAGACAGGCCATGGCAAGGGCCTCCCATATTGAGGAAGGAAAGCAAATAGGAACCATTACTTTACCTCTTTAAATGAGTAAGCCCTTATCTCCACTGAGATTCAGGAAGTAAAGATGCAAGAAGCCCAGGGAAATCTGAAATCTGAATTTCAGAGAAACACTGAATATATATATTTTTTAGTTTAAGTAAGTACCCTAAAGGTATTTTACAGGATAGTTCTATCTGTACACAATCAGAGAATAATAAGGGCATAATCATTTTTTTTCCCAACAGTACTCAGATTAAAAAGGTTCCAATGAAACCTAGTTATCTTTGAGGTAGAACAGATTTTTAAGATTTCTGTAGCACATATATATTGCAAACAACATATAATTTTTTTTGTTTGTTTTTGCTGCTATATATCTAAAACATGCTGTTATAAAAGTGATTACCAGGGTAATCTGTTCCTGACAGGTGGTTTCAAATATCATGTAAAGGTCTAGCAAAGTCTTTAACTCAAAAGTTCTACTGTAGAAACCAGCCTATACATGGCATGAAATTTCTGAAACATAAAAAGTGCTCCTAGATTTGGACATTTTATTTATTATAAGATTCGAATATAAACAGCTATAGAAGAAAACAAGTTAAGTGTGGCATTAGAATAATTTCCATGTGTTAAGATTAAGATTTTCTAGAATCTGCCTAAAACACTATTTCTTGATTATTATACAAATGTGTCTTTGGAAGAGAGAGAGTACTTTTATTCAGATTCTTATCCAGTATTGCATTCTTTTTTCTAATAATCATTTTAAAAGTTGAAAACGACTGAATCTTCACATAAGAAAATGCCAGTTGTGCATTTTCCAGTTATGATACATGATTGAGATCATTGTTCAACCCTGATACAAGAGTCAAGATAAAAAGAACAGGATGCCATTATGTTCTCAAGATCATCACTCATAAATTCATAATCTATTAACAAACATCTTTGTCCTTTCAAGAATGGTGGAAAGTACCCAACTCTGGGAAAGAAGAATAAATGCACATTTGTTTTACCATTGTGCATATTATAAAAAATACTGTTCAGAAAATTCATTGACCTGTCAGAGCCTTGATTGACAGGACAAGCATTTGTCCCATTAATAAATTGTAGGTCAGAAATGAATGTTTTGTTGCCCTTGTAAATGTGAAGGTTGAACCTCCCCACTCTTAAGGAAGTGCTAAAATGCTTGTAATTGAAAGTATTATTTCATGTTTTTCAGTCTAATGGATGAATGTAATTTTATAATTTGGACTGGGTAGAAATGCTACCAGAGTGTTCAATTACTACAGGAGCAACAAATAGTGTAAACCCACAAATCTCACTTGAGATGCATCTATATATGCCAGTTAAAATAATCGTGTAACCTTTTCTCATGGCATTCAAATGCAGGGCTTTAAGAAGATAAACCTGACTGAATAGTCAGAATGTGAAATACTAAAGGAGACAAGTTGGGGAGGAAACTGGCACATTACTCACTAATGAATCAGATATTCCCTGCTCAGGGGCTGCATTGTGCTCCGCAGAAGGCAAGCTACAGTTCCAAATGGGAGAGGTGCGCTCAGTAAGGGGTTGATCAATTTCTCTGGCTTTACCAAAAGCAGAAATCAAATGGCCATGGGGGAATGCCAGCAGTCAGTGGGTCCCATTCTTAGGGTGGCAGTCATATAAAGAAAGTGAAACCAACCTCTGGGGAAGAAAGTAAGGGGAGAGGCATAAGGGTGGCCAGAGGCCAGACTCCAGAGGCCTTGAAACGTGGAGTGGTCCAATGGGTGGGCGGGGTGTCTCCTTGCACCAGCATTTTTGCTTAATTCTGATTTTTATTTTGCTCACGCCTAAGGACCTAAGGACATTTTTTTTTTTGAAAGTCAATGCTATCAAGTCAAAGTGGAATGAACTAGGCTCTCTTTTTGAAGGCAAATTTTGTCAACAAGACATTTTCATTTTCAAGCAAAGTAGAAGAGAACTGTTAAGAGGTCAGAAAAATATGAATGGAAGGAACTCACAAATCTGACCATGTTTGTTGAGGCGAGGACTTCTTGAATGAACATAATGCAATTATGTTGGAAGAAAATTTAAAAGCATATCAACAGCATTGTGTTGAGATCAATGTGTCATCAGAAAATAAGAAGCAGTCAATACCTAGATTGTTGGGAAAAAATTTTCTACAAAATTTTAAATACTTTTAAATAAACAGAGAATGCCAAGAAAACCGATTCTCATGAAAATATGACAGTACAGAAAAATAAGTACAGAATCCAGTTTCTAAAACTCAGTGAACACTCTGGATTCTTAAAAAAAATCAATAAACTAAAAGGTTAGCACAACTTAAAAACAACTGTGCTCAGCACTGCATTTATAATAACTGATCAATTTTTTATTTGGAATAACTGATCATTTTTTTTTTTTAATTTGGTACCAGGGATTGAACCCAGGGGCACTTAACCACTGAACCATATCCCCAGCTGCCCCACTCCTCTGCCCCCTTTTGAGACAGGATTCCATTAAATTGCTTAGGGTTTTTGTTAAGTTGCTGAGGTTGGCTTTGAATTTGTGATCCTTCTGTCTCAGTCTGCCAAGCCACTGATATTATATTTGTATGCCACTGTGACCGGCACAACTGATGAATTTAAGGAAAAATTAATCAGGACAGGACAGTTTGTGTGTATGTGTGCTTGGGAACAGAGGTTCAAAGAGAAACAGGAAGGGCAAAGAAAGGGCAAGTCATTAAAAAAAGAAAAAAATAACTTTTCCAATGAATCTAGGTATTGACTGTGAATCTCTACCCCCGGCTCACCACCCTCCCAGGGTGTCCTGAGGATGTCAGTGTAGGAGCACACAGGGAAGAAGAGCTAAGTGTGCAGATAGAGAAGGGGTAGGAGGAGAATTTCAGAAAGGAGATATGGCTTGAGCTCAGCCCTGCAGGGGCATTGGAGTGGCTCAGCATGGGTCCTTTGGGCAGAGCAGAACTTTACACAGGCACATGGAGGGGGTGCGCAATGTGCAAGGGTGCCTATGAGCTAAAACTCACATAGAGGCTGTGTGAGATGGGTTGGCAGTGGATGAAGCTGGAATGGAAGGTTAGGCTGGGGCCACATCAAAGATGTATCCTGTTTGCGGCGGGAGGGGGGGGGTGTCTCTCTGTATTTTATCTATGGAGGGAGTTACTGGAAGGTTTTAAGCAGGAGACAGAAATCAGCATATATATCCCTTTGGGTAACAATGTACATGGATTGAGGTGGGAAGGAACTACAGGCCAGAAGACACTCCAGAGATCATTGCATCTGTCCAGGCATGAGGATGGAGACAGACAGCAAAATGAATATGTCTGGATCTGTGTGTTCATATTACATCTGCGTCCAGAAATCCATCTTGTTATGGTTTAGATATTAGGTGTTCCCCAAAAGCTCATATATGAGACAATGCAACAATCCCCTGATGGGGATTAACTGAGTGGTAACTGAAGGCAGGTAGGGTGTGGCTGGAGGAGGTGGGCACCAGGGGTATGTCCTTGGGACATATATTTTGTATCTGGTGAGTGGAATTTCTCTTTTGTGAGCTGCTTTCCTCTGTCATATTCTTCCTCCATGATTTTCTGCCTCACCTCAAGCCCTGAGGGATGGAGCCAGCTGTCTATGGACTGAGACCTCTGAAACAGTAAGCCCCAAATAAACTTTTTCTCCTCTAAAATTGTTCTTTCAGGTCTTTTAGTCACAGCAGCAAAAAAAGCCTGAGTAAAACAAATCTCTTCAGCAGCACTTCTATCACCAGTCTAGTTTCCAATATATTCTTTCTTGTCCCTTGTTCAAAGCACACAAATTTCTGTGTCTCTATAATTCCCTGACTGTCCAGTAGTGAGTTCCTTGTCGCCAACCTCACTGAGAAGCAGTATACTAGCAGCCTGACTCATGAGCTACAGAGCACCCGGAAAGTGCATCCTTCCTCTAATCTGCCATTTTTGATCCCCTCTCTAAAAGCTACTTAAGATTACATTCAGTAAGTATTTATTGAGGCCTTACTATGTGCCAGGTGTTTGGGAAACATCACTAAACAAAACGAACACATCTGTTCCTTGTGGAACATACTTGCTAACAGGGGGATCCAGACAACAAGTAATTAAAAATAAGTCAATTGCATAGTAGTGGATTAGAAGTTGATAAGCTTTATGGGGGAACGAAAGTAGAGTTGGGGGAATCAGGAGTGCCTGAAGGGAGAGGGGAACCAGTCTATAATGTTTAAAACTGGGAAGGTGGCTTCTGAGAAAAGTGTTGTGGGAGGGAAGGATTCAGCCATCGGAGATATGAGAAGATATTTCTGGGAAGAGGCAAGAAAATGGGAGCAAGCCTGGTTTGTCTGAGGCTTGGAGAACAGTCAACCTGGAACTTGGTGACTGTTTGAGTCAGCTTTTTAACTGCTGTGACCAAAACACCTGACAAAAATAATTAGAGGATGAAAAGTTTACTTTGGGCTCACAGTTTCAGAGGCCTCAGTCCACAGATGACTGACTCCATTACTCTGGGCCCACGGTATAGCAGAACATCATGGCAGGAGAGTGTAGCAAAGGAAAGCAACCCAGGACATGGAACCAGAAAGGAGATCGAGGAGTGTGGGAGGGAGATGGGAGGGAGAGAGGAAGAGAGAGGGAGAGAGAAATAGCTCCCTTGACCACAGACAAAATATAAACCCAAAGGGTGCGCCCCTATTGATCCACCTCCTCCAGCCACACCCTACCTGCCTACAGTTACCACCCAGTTAATCACTACCAGGGGATTAATGAACTGATTAGGTTAAGGCTCTCATAACCCAATCAGTTCGCCTCTAAACTTTCTTGCATCTCACACATGAGCTTTTGGGGGACACCTAATATCTAAACCCTAATAGTGACTGACAGGTGACATCAGAGAGGACAAAGAATCACAGTATATAGGGCCCTATAAGCCACTATGAGATTCAGGCTTTTACTGTAGAAAATGGGGAGTCCATGCAGAGCACTAAGGAAGGGAAAGACTATTTGAATGGAATCACCTTGGCCATGTGTGAGATAGACTGCTGGTGGCAGTGTGGAAATAATGAGGCCAGCTGGCAGACTTCTAAGGCAGCCCAGGTGAGCAGTGGTCATGGCCTGAGACAAGGGAGCGGTGATTGATGAGTACTGGCTGACTTCTGATTATATTTTGAAGACAGAGCTAATAGGATTTTCTGATGACTTGGATACAAGGAGTGGCGGCGGGGGAGTGGGAAGGAAACAAGAATACTCCAAAGATTTTGGATTTCATAACAGGAAGAATGACTTTGCCAGTTATTGGCATGGAGAAGCTGGTGGATGAAGCAATGAGTAGGCATTGAGAAAACCAAGGGTATGATGGGCTGAGACCAGTTTGATTTTCTTTACTGTTGAGATGCTGTTTTAGTAGCCAGGTGGAGATGCTGGCAGGGAGTGGGAACCTTTCTGGTTCCGTGTCTTGAAGAATACCTGGTCTAGTGATTTAAATTAAAAAAACTGTCAACATATAGATGATGAAAAGTCCTGTGACTGGATGAGGCCACCAGAGAAAAGAGTGTGGAGAATGAAAGATGAGAACTCAGTTCTGGGGCCACCAAAGCTATCAGACTGAGAAGAAGAGGATGAGACAAAGAAGGAGCCACTGGATATCCTTGTGACAGCTCTGTCTACAATTGTGAAACCTGCTCTTCTACTCGTATCCTACCTCAGTGCCTGTTGCGGTTTGAATCTGGAATGTCCTCCAAAGTTTCATGTGTTCAGAGCTGGGATTTTGGCGAAGTGATTGCATCATGAGAACTCTGACCTCCCAGGTAGATTAATCCACTGATGGCTGAATGAACTACTGGAAGGCAGAACTAGTTGGAGGAAAGCCACTGGGGTCACGCCTAAAAAGGGTTTATCTTCTCTCCAGGCCCTTTCTCTCTCTATTTCTCTCTGCTTACCAGTGGCTGTTATGAACTAATCAGCTTTCCTCTGCCACCTCCTTCTGCCATGATATTCTGCCTCACCTCAGTCCCAGAGTAATGGTGATAATCAACCATGGACCGAATCTTCGACAACCATAAGCCAAAGTAAATCTTTTCCTTTAAGTTCTTCATGTTAGGTATTTTGGCTACAGTGACAAAAAGCCAACTCCTGCAATGCTTAACATTTCTCAAATTCCCAGGATATCTTCCATGACTCCCATTCCAGGTGTTTGAGATCTGTCCATTTTCTTCCCTTTTCAACATTCAAGGCAGTGTCACTTCTGTCAACAACTTAACTGGTCTTCCTTCTCTACTCTTGCCTTGATAATCTGTTCCCCAATGTACAAGAGATATTTTTCTAAATTGACAATATATGTCTTTCTCTACAAAACAAAAGGTCAATTCCTGAGCAGAGCTGAAAAGTCACGCATGACTCAGCTTCTGTCTGACTCTCCAATCTTACCTCTTACCATTGCCCTACTAGTCACCCTGCCCTCTTCCAGTTCTTGAAGAAAGACACATGCTCTCATACTCTAGATGTCAACACATGGGGATCAATTGTTATGGAACACTTTTGTCTTCAATTTTACCTGGATAACCCTCCGTCTCTTTCAAGTTTCACCTTAGGTAGCACTTCTTCTCGGAAGCCTTCTCTGATCTATTCTCATCTTCTAGTATGGGAATGAGAACACTCTCATGTGCTTATATATCACATCTGCCTTCCCCTGATCTAGCCTGTCTTGCTGTAATTTATTTATCTGTCTCCTACTAGACCACGAGCTCCAGTTTTAGCCCCCATGTTACTGCCATTACATGGCACTTGGTAAGCATTTGTCAAATGAAGAGGTAACAGAATGAATTCACATGTGAAAGAATGATCTTGAACAAAAATTTTGGCAATATAAATTGAAAAAGAAGACTAGATTAGAAAGACATTAGAGAGGAAAAAAAATGTATGTGTCAATGATTCAACATGGATTTGGACCATAGGAGAGACTGAGATGTTGAGGAAGGCTCAAAAATGTCTGTATAGGGTATCATAAACAAAGGTAAGGAAAATAGGAAGTGGAGAGCTTGGAGACAAAAAGTAATTAGTTTAGTTAATAACTCTGAGGTATCTGTTTTAGTTATTTAAGTAGCAGTGTCTATAAAGTAAATAACAACCTACCGATGGTGGTCTATGAAAAAGAGGAAGCAAAAACAGCAATGTGGGATCCACAGGTCCATTAGTGTATTTGAAGTCATTGAAGTAAGAGAGACAAACCAGGGTATGTTCAATGAGTGGAAAGGAAGAATTCAGATGGAATCTCAAGAAGATTAGAATCTGAATTAATACAAGTTGAGCATCCCTCAAATGAGAATCCAAAATCCAAAATCCTCCAAAATTTGAAATCTTTTGAATGCTGAAATGCTCAAAAGTTCTGAATTTCAGAGCATTTTGGATCTGGGGATTGGGGATGTTCAATCGGTAAAGTCTATGCAAATATTTCAAAAATCTGGAAAAAACCCAGAAATATGAAACATTTCTGGTCCCAAGTATTTCAGATAAGGGAGAGTCAAACTTTATTCTAAAAGACAGAAATAAACATTTAAATATAGAGCAGTAAGAGGAAAAGTTTGAATTTTTCCCCCCCCAAAACTAAAGAACTTTAAGGAAGGGAGGACTAAGATATATAGTGTGTAAATACAGTGTATTCCACAGAAGAGTCAAGTGAGACAAAAACCAATGTCCATTAGATTTAGCAATGTGGAGGATACTGGGGATTAGTGAGGAGGCTTTCTTGGATGCATGAAAGAGTCTGCTTGAGTTAAACGAGTTAAGGAATGAATGGGAATAATGAAAGTAGAGAAAATAGGTTAGAAATTTATTTTCAAGATTTTTTTTAAAAGGATAAAGAGAAATGCGAGTGACTGCTTGCCTTACATTTGTGTTTTATTTGTTTCTTGAAGCAGCAGCAAATTGAGTAAAAGAGCTAATGAATAATGAAAGGTGAAGGAATCTTGAAAGCTGGGAAGGGTACACAGAGAGGGCTGGATAGATGGAGCAAAGTGACCAAAGATGTGGGGGAAAACGGAACCAGGGCAACAGGTTGAAAAGCCCATTTCAATCTTTAAGATGGAAGCAAGGAGGTAATAATGGGTGACACGGAAACCATGTGAGCTTCTGTTACTCTCTAAATACGAGAGGAGATCTTACTGCAAATAAAGGGAGCCAAAGACATCCATGAGCTTTGGAAAATGGTGAGTGTCTGCCATCACTACAGTGAGTCTGGGGGAAAATGGGACTAGACACAAGAAACCCGATTTGCTAGTAAGAGAAGTGAATGCAGTGGATTGGTTCAAGTAACTAAAACAGGAACAAAAATTGGCTTAAACAATCCTTATCTGAATGCACAGTGCCATTCCCATTATGTGTGTACACAGTCAGCTAAGTCTTAGGTACTAAATGGTTATACGGTTATGATCTAGGTAGTAAATTCCTTGTAATGTTTACATAATTCATCAGATCTATGGGCCTTTATTAACAGGAAATGCCAGCATTTGATTATTTTTATTTCAAAACCAGCTTTATTGAAATCTGAAAGGAACAACTTCAAGGAAAAGAAAATATATTGAAACAGATACTCTTCTCTCAATAATGCCAACAGTCTAAAGATGTTTAAGAAATGAATTAGATATAATGATCATTTATCTCTGAAAATTAAAACCCCATTTAGGAATTGTGGGAGAGCCTTTGTCCTGAATACCAGTCTAGTTATTCATTTAGAATCTTTAATAACATTTGGAAAGTAATTAATCAACTTATGACATAGATTCCAGGGCTGTCACCTTTCATTGTCATTAATGAAACTGTCTGGAGTTTTATCTGCACTTTTCTGGTGATTTAAAGAACTTTTTTTTTTTTTGTAAGCTCTTTGAAGACCAGAAGAAGATCTAAAATCATTGGGCCTTGACGTACAGATTTCAATGAACAATCCAAGTAATGTGTTAATGAGACTAAAATAAAATTTAGAAGTCTCTTAATTTTGACAAGATGGAAAGAGAATTTTTGAAAAGTCCAAAATGCATATTCATTTCTGTTAGGAAGAAACTTTTTTTTTTTTTTCTGTCAACAATCTCTGCTTTGGCTGCTTCTTTATGTCATTCAAGAAAACTTTAAAGTTGTACTATTTGATGCTCATTTAAAGACAACAATAATAGCTCAGGTAATATTTTAAGCTCAAAGGTTCACCCAGGTCCAAAATGGATTTTATTTGTTTGTGGTCCTAACTAGATAGTGGTTAGCCCGTGGGCTCTCTCTGGACAGTAGTCTCTGGCTGCAATGGGAGGAATTCTTCCTGAATGTGAAGCCACAGTTAGCTGACAGCTGCTCACCTAAGGGGGCTTTAAAAAGTCAGTGAGAGAAGGCAGACCCTGATATGAGCTTTCCTTCAGACTTTAGATAACCATCTGCATCTGCGTTTAGAATATGTAATTCCTATATACGCTTTGGCTTGAACTTTGTATAGTCAAAGCCCAAAGAAATGGCTTCAAGATAATATCTTCAAGGAACGTTAATTCACATCCCCAGCAGGTGATATTACAATGGAAACTGATTATAGATATGATGTTTATGGGTCATAAGTTTTGATCCCTGCAGTAATTAATACATCATAATGAGGAAATATACCAAAAAGATTTCAGTCATGAAAATGATGTAAAACATTTATAAACTTGTTGATTTTTCTTTTAATATTATGACTTCCTTATATTAAAGATGTAATTTTATATGGAGTCTGTGAAAGTAGATAATAGAGTACTTGGGATACGCCACTGACAGTCAGCTGTTTATGCTTCTGTTTGTACTCATGCTATTCTTACTAGTAGCTAAGGGGTAGGACACACTACAAGGTCTGATTTAGGACTGAAAAGACCAAATTAATCAGCTTTGTGCTACTATAATGAAATACCAGAAGCGGCTAACTTCATAGAGAAAGGTTGACTTAGCTCACAGTTTTGGGTTCAAGGGCAGGGTGCCTGCACTGTCTCACTTCTGGCAAGACCTCATGGTGAATTGTGTCACAGTAAGTGCTCACACAAGAAGCCAGGAGCCTGAGACCCTGGAGTCCCACAATCCCTTCTGAGGGCATGATTCCGTATCATATGGACCTCCTACTACAACCCACCTCTTAATGGTGCACCACTGTTTCCCAATACCACCACCCTGGGACCAAGTACACTACTCATGAATTTGGGGGAAAACAAACCACAGAATAGATGACAGTGTATCTTCTCCCAGAATCCAGCCACATAAGACAGAAGTAGAGAGCAAGCTTAGACTTTGCTTACCATGTGCCCTATCATTTTTCTGTGAGTTTCTCCTTATTTCCCATTTTAACCTGTCTCTTTCCCATTTAGAAGACAGGCCGTCTGGTTCACTTGCAACACTACTCATGACTTAGAATGTACCCATGCCCTTGACCCTTCATGTCTTCACCCACTATTAACCCTTTATGTCATCAACCCAATACCTCATCAAAACCTCCAGGTCCTCTCCTTTATCATCTATTTTTAATATCTGTGGTATGAGAGTAATTATGAAAAATGTTCTGAAAATTGAAATACCTCTTCCCAAATGTACAAATAAAGAGGTATTTGTTCATTTATTGAGGCATGAGATCTTTTAATTGGATTTTAAAAAATCTTCTAAATGTGAATGTGTACACATTGATACATGATTATTACTGGTAGTTTCAGCCAACCATAGAAATAAAAATTAAGATGTCTACACTGCACAAATAAGTTACTCCCTTATATAGTTCCATGTGTAATGAAATGTCAGAACAAGCTTTAATGATGATGTATGTATTGCATAAACCTTCAGGGTCAACGAAGGAAGTCTGCTTAAAGACCATAACGATGTAATCTACCCTTCCCCCCACCTCATACAAACCATAAGAAACTGCCAAATTCTGTCAACTCACATGTCACACAAAAACAACACACTTTTGATCAGGAAAGGTTTTCTGAAGATATATGATGAGCAAGAAAGATCTCAATACCCATGTTTCAGTCCCAAGCAGCCCTGCACTCTGATCATCTGCATTTCAACTGCTCTCAAAGCTACCTGTTTTTGCTCAGTCCACCAGGGAAGCCCAGTTACCAGAAAATACACACTTACTAACAGGAAATCTGACAACCGTAAGAAGGTGTTTTCCTCTGTACAATAGAGTTCAAAGATGTGTCATCCATGCAATTTGGAGCAAAACGCAACACCTTTATTATGGTTGAATACCCCTCTCTCCTCCCTGCTGTATTATGGCAACTTATGATTACAGCATTACGTTTTCTGAGCCTGCTTGAACATGCATGCAAGTGACCTTCCCTTTTCTGTGCATAGCTTTCAATCAGTAAGCATGTCAAGGTGGGAGGAAGGATGACAGGAATAGCAAAAGAGGAAAAATCAATTTTCAGAAAGCATATGGTAACAGCTGAATATTTAATCAAATTAGCCTAGAAATTCCTTCCTATTTTCAGCACTCTTTGCAAGGCAGTTGCTTCATGGTACAAAATGAATTTCAATAAATGTCATATATTTAGTTAGATGGCTTATTTTTAAAATTTGTTGAAACAGGTCACCGACTCACAATGTCTCGTTCCAAGACATGACAGATGGGTATTGATATCGAATAGAGAGATTGACATTAGCTGGAAGGTTCTAGGCAGAAGAAAAAGTCATTCATTTAACACCCAACAAAATATTTACTGCGTACCTACTACGTGCCAAGAAAAAAATATATAAATATTTGGGCTTTATATTGCAATAGAAAGAGGAGGTGTGTCCAAATCATTTCCTTGGGGTTAGTAAGGATTCTGACTGAATACCAGAGTACACAGTCTTTAAGGGTACTTATATTTTTTCACATCACATCAAAAATGCATTAGTATTCATTCAAACATCCATGCTGTCATGGTTGCAGGATTTTATACCTAACATGGATTTTTAAAGATGCTGTTTACTGACCCTTAGCAAAACCAACTTCCTATTTTTTTTCTGAAACAAAAAAAAAGGGGGCCTTACATGGTTTCAAAGATTTCTGAGACATCAAAGAGCTCAGAGGGACACACAGTTTATGGATAATGGCTTAAGATTTAGTGAATCAAAAACACATGGATTAAATTTCCCTTAAAAGACCCCTAGGTTTAAAACTTCAAGAAGGAAAATGCACTGGTCCCAAGCAAAGCCAACACTCATTTTTTTGTTTCTAATTTTTAAAGTGAGTTTGAGTTGCTTTTGGACCCAAAACTTGGTTGGCTTTTTCTCTCCCACATGAATTGGCCCCAAAGGACTTGACCTACCTCTGTTAAACAAATTTACTCCACCTCTCTCTCAGATTTGTAAAGACTACTATCATATGTTAAAATTTTCCAGCTTTAAATGTTCTTCTGGATATTTTCAATAAGATATTAAAGTAACTGATGTGATTCTGCAATCTGTATATGGGGTAAAAATGGGAGCTCATAACCCAATTGAATCAAAGTGTGAAATATGATATATCAAGAACTATGTAATGTTTTGAACAGCCAACAATAAAAAATTAAAAAAAAAATCGTCCTTGGTCTTATCCAACAATTTGGATAATCCCTTCCCCCCACCTCCGATAAGCCATAAGAAATTGCCAAATTCTGTCAACTCACATGTCACATGAAAACAACACACTTTTGATCAGGAGAGGTTTTCTGAGGATATGTGATGAGCAAGAAAGATCTCAATACCAATGTTTCTTTTCTTTCTTTCTTTTACATTCAACTTCAAAATTGGACCTGAGATTCTAGGTACCGTCTCAGATTTCCAACTACTGGGGAACATAAGATCATTTCAAAACAGGAAAAGGGCACTGATCTTAGTTTGTGCACCATTTCATGACATTATTATATTTGCATTTAAAATAGTAGGAAGAAATACGGTACATAATCTTCCTTTCTAACACAATGGCCTTCCAAAGGCAGCTAGCCCAGGCATTTCACCGAGTTTTTTAGGACTAAAGAAACAAGTTAGTGCATAACCTGTGAGCTTTTATTCCTTTGGAAAAATAGATTGCAACACTGATCTGATTGCTTTTAAAGGGCACACAAAATCAGCAAGGCGGTGCAAGTTTTGAATTTCAATGGCAGAGAAATAACAACAGGCGAAGTTCTGTCAGATTAAAAAAAAAAAAAAGCCAATATTCCAATGCGAGGTTTTATCCTGAATGAGAGAACTTGGGAATTAAGTTCATATATAAAGTTAGGATGGATTCAGATTTCAGAGAATGACTATTTCAGTTTAAGAATAAAACAACTAGACTATTCTTTACTTTAGAAATACACCTACTTGATGAACAATATGTGGGTTGATAAGTTGAGAAAATAAGTATGTAACAATAGGTGATCAATTATAAAATATTTTTTTCTTTTTTGAATTGCTTGATTTACAAGGTAAAATTTTGAGAATTATAAAAAATAAAATATTTTTCAGAAGTGGTTATGGGGCTCTGGCTGTGCCCCATGCGGAATCCTACAGGACCCAAAGGTTCCACAGGGGACAACTTGGCAGACATAGTGAGGAACCAGAGTGTGTGCCTGGAACCCCCAGGAGCCAAATATGGCCTGCAGACTTTTTGTCTCTTTAGGCCTTACAGTGTTTTAAAGACACTGAATCAACATTTTAAAACTGGGAGATGTTTAGCTTCTTTTGAAAATTTGAAAGATGCCAAGTACCGCTTGGGCCTGGGCCTCTCATCCTGAGCCTTAAGGTGACTCTCATGATGCCAAATGGTGACTGTCCCCTCAGGTAAGGCGTTTTCCAAGCAATAACTAGCTCCTAGTGAAATGGTTAGTTTTGCTCGTTTAAGTTACCTATTTCCAAATCTTCATTCAGGACATAGGTCAGAACAGAGGGAGGAGGAAAGGAGGAAGAAAATCAAACGTGGTTCCTTAACACTGGAAAGGCAAGAGAAGAGAAGGAAAAGAGAAGCACACAGCACAGAGGCTGCACAACATCAGCAATCGCCTCCTTTCCTGTCTCTAGGTTCATACTTTGGAAGGGATCAGCAACCAAGGCCGTGGACTGGGCTCACAGTATAGAAAATAAGGAGGTCCAAATGGACCAATATCTCTGATGGAACATGGCTCAGGGGAATGTAGAGAAATGCTGTACATTTCTTTCCATACCTCATAAACCAAGAGGTATGGGTCGCCCCTCTATTTTCATCTTTGAAACTGTAACTGTGGTGGACATTGTCCAGATTCCCCGGCTCCTAAAACCAGAGACTCTGTGAACAGCTGTGCAAGCTGTTCACTGCATGATTCCAGGAAAAAAAAAAAAAAACAAGATGAGAAGGGAACTCTTGAGGAGTGCTCCCAATATTTACATGACTCACCTCCATCTCCATAGGTTCTAGCTCAAACCTTTGATGTGAGGCCTTCCCTGACCTCGATACTGAATTTTTCTATCACCACCCTACCCCCTCTTAAGCTTTGATGGTGTCTATTCTCCTTCACCACTTTATTCTGCCATGCAGCTCTTATCACTACCTAACATGTAACACATTTGACTTGCATGTTTATTGCTCGCTTGCCTCAACAGAAGAGAGCATCATGAGGTCAGAAGTTGTTTTTCTGCTTTATTCTCTACTAAAACACCGATATCTAGAACTAAGCCTAGTAGGTGCTCAACAAATCATTCTGCATGACTTAAATCCTCAATCACATTTTCAGAGTATAAGAACCTGACTCTCATTAGAACTGGTAATTCTCTAACCACATTTCCTTCATTATATTACAAGGAACATTTTAAAGTTCTATCACCCATTATATAATGTATATGGCCCAGAGTCTTTAGATGATTTCTGGGAGGCCTATAGCTACATAATTTATCACAGATTTTAAAATCAACAAGAGTAACCTGCATAAACACACTTGCACATGCTTACACAATCACAGGAAGAAATGCATATGCCTTTGTGTGTGATTGCAAAGTTAACTGTTCCCCATTTCACAGTGCTCACACCTCCTGCTATAATGCCACATGTGTGATTTTTCTCTCAATTATATTTTACAGCTTATAAAAACACTTTCTTCATTTTTTCCCTTGAAAAGCAAAAGTAGTCAGATTTTACTGGATGTTTTTATTGAAACAAAACCCAAGGGGAATATTTTAAACTGTTTAACACAGCTGAAGAGATATCTGAGAATGAGCTCTCTGATGAAAGTGCAGATTACAAAATTACTCACAGCTTTTAATCTGATAACAGGAGAACACCCCACACATATGAATGAGGCCTTTACTTGGTATGTCCGACTACAAAAAGAGAAAAGGAGAAATAGAGATAGAGAGGGAGGAGATGAGAAAAACTTCAGGAAATGTTAGATTCATCATCTATCACTAACTTACAGATTCCATCCGATAAGCTCGTTGGAAAAATTTCTCCAAGAGTGAGCCTGGCTTGATGACTTGGGTATGTGGTGCTATTGAGAGGATGGGGTTGGGCTCAAGTTCAGTTTCCTTGACTATTATATGGGACTATTAAGCTATTAATATCAGTCATACCCAGCTCCCAGTATCAGAAAGATGATACATGAAGAAGCTGCTTGAAAAATTTAAAGTCTTTAAACTCGAATCTTTTTAAAAAAAAATTTATTTTTTAGTTGTAGTTGGACACAACATCCTTGTTTTATTTATTTATTTTTATGTGATGCTGAGGATTGAACCCAAGGCCTCGCACATGCTAGGCAAGCATTCTACTGCTGAGCCACAATCCCAAGCCTAGACTCAAATCTTTTGATTTTTAAAAAATTCTGTTACTTAGTAGCAAATGGGAATATTCTTACTGTCTTTCTCATATAATGTCCCCTTAAAGATTATATGGATTTGCACTCCATTTTATGTATGTGATGCCTGTCTGCATAACTAGATTGTAAACCCTTCAAGGGCAGATGGGCAGATCATTCATTATTTCCTTTAAAAAAAAAATACTCCTAGTACCCAGCACATATGATACTCAAAGTAAAGTTCAGTTATTTTTGGTGAGGCAAATGTAGGCCTGGCAGCAACTCGGTGTCTGTTAAGAACAGAGAATCAAAGTAATCCTGAATTGACATTAGTCAGCGTACCTATCATTTATTACTAAGAGCTGACTATTTATTTTGCACTGAGAAAAGCCTATGCAGAAAACTCTGCCCTGAGGGCTTGGTGTCAAATACATGAGTTCCAACATACATCAGCCAAGAAAAAGAAACAAATTCCCTGGCATTTAAGTTTCTGCATGTATTTTCTCCCCCTAAGCAAGCACAATAAGAAAACTAGGCGTCCCATGAACAAACATAGTAAACCAAGGGAAATCTCAGGGACGGGGAAAAGAAAGCATAGATGGCTCTGATGAGAATCACTAAATGTAATGACAGTAAAGAAGAAACCAGGAAACTGGAATGGAGAAATGTGGACACAGAGGGTTTGGAAAGGGTTGTGACCAAGAAAAGAGAAGAGGACGAGAAGGAAGGAGCAGAGAGATGGGAGGCGATCTGAATGTGTGTGCTACCTTAAAATTGCTTTGATGCAGCCACTAGACAAAGTGGGTGTCCTGAGAGGAAAGTGTCCTTCAGAGTTATTCACTTTAAAATAACCATATTTGAGAAGAAAAGTTCACTTGGGGCTATTATACAGATTGGCAAAAGAAAAACTAGACCAATTCTATTTTGAACTATTTGTTTCTGACAACAGCTACAACAGTTGATTCTTAAAATGTATCAAGAAATCAAGCCCTCATTAAGAAGAAAATTCAAGATTACTGTAGGGTATATGCTTATAAGGTCTTAAAATGAATTAATAAATTATAGGAATTTCCTCTACTTAGAAAAATGTTATTTTTCTCTGATTGTAGGTTTAAAAGTAGTGAAAATATTAGTTTTGAGCTTTCACAGTGATTGGTCATGGTTCATCTGGTACATTTTTATCATTCAGATAAACCTCATCCTCTAATTCTGAAAGCATCAAATATAAATCCGTATTGCAAATGATCAAGAACAAAGCATCTTTGAAAAAGGAGTAGGCAACAGACGGTCTTCTATCTGTCATAAATCCCATCTTACTCAAAACAAGATATGTTTAAGTTAATAGCTATTGGCTTATGCTCTGTTAAGTTTGAAAACTGAACACAAATTTTAAACTACCAGTATATTTTATAGGCCATCAGACACGTTTTTTAGTACTACAAAAATTTCTTACAAATGATGTAAATATTACCTGTGTCATTCATCAGTTCAAAAAGTAAAAGACTTGCCACAAGAGACTAAAGCACCTCATCATTGTTCCTTTATGGATTTTGACGGGTTGCAAACAAAGCCCAAGAAGCTTCTAGCTGGAAAGGAAAGCTATATACCTGCAAATAATCCCAGCATCACTTACACTGTTCACATAAAAGCACAATTTATGTCCCAGTAGCAAAGAGAATCATGATGTACATCATTTTCAGATCATCTTCATGCAGCAAAAATTCATTAGTCAGCTATAATAGTTTAGCTGTAAAGGAAAATAATGTTTTTCTGAATTCATTTGCATGGCAATGTGCATGTGTCTGGCTGATGGAAACCACAGAATAAATCTCCACCCAATGCTACAAAATGTGAACAGTCTTCTTAAAATTCAGTCTATATTCCCTCCTGCATCCGCTTTTCCAATCCTCTCATATTCACGGGCCATCTTAACTTGGCAATTAAAGTATCCTGATTATTTTGCCTAAGAGAGTTGACAATATTTCATTCTGCTCAAGAGCTCCTTTGAACATAAAACTGTGATAAGGGAAAATCCACTAGGCAACTATTCATGCGTGAGCCCCAGGAACCCTTTCCAACTGCCAAATAGCAAATGGCTCTTTTTAAAACATAAGAGATATGAAACGGGAAACCACCATACTTTGGAGTAAATTCTGCATTGTACTTTTTATGGGTGCTTTCTGTATTGGGTCAACACCAGCACCAGTCGAAACAGGGACCTCTGGTTCTAATCTATTTCACTTAAGAGGTAAGGTATGATTGAAAACGATGGATCACAAGCCCTGTGTGTTTGCCAGAAATGAAGAATTCTCACCGTCCCCGAAACACCTGCCCCTTGGAAAGACCCTCACATAATACAGATAAATCAGAGCTGGGAACAAGGAAATGGCTTGGCTCAAACCTTGCCAGCTGCATCACCCTGGACAGGGTGACCGGATCCCTTCTGTGAGGGCTGAGTCAGATCACAGCCTTGAAACTTGCTGGGCCATAACAGTCATTCAGCGCCTATGGCCCCAGCGGCCTCTCTCCCGCCCAAGTCACACAGGTGACCAGAAACAACCCCTGAAAGCGACAAGTCCAATTCTAGTTCCCACCTCCCTCTGTCTACATCCCTTCTGTTTCCGAAGCCCCTAAAGTCTCTCCTACATCCTCTGGAACAGCAGTCAGGTCTCTTAGGGGAACAAAAGAAAGCAGAAAAGAGGTGGGGTGCGGGATCTGAGGGGGGCTGTAGTTTTTTACCTTGAAGTGCCCAGGAACCGGCAGAGGAGAAGTCAGCGGCGTAGGGACCACCCGCGCGCTCCGCGCCTCCCCGCCTCCTCGCAGCGGGTCAGCTGTCGCCCCGCATCTGGCTCGCGCCCTCCACCCGGCTCCGCATCTGGTCACAAAGCTCTCGGAGCGTTGCGGGCGGCGAGGGCCTCTGGGTCACCTGCGGCCGGGCCGAGCCCTAGCGCCCCGCCCGCCCGTCGGCCGCGCTGCCTCCGCCCCTAGGCAGCCGCGCGCTGCCCGGCGGTGACTCAGCCGGGCATCGGCGCGCGCGGCCCGCAGCGGCCCGGGCGCGTCCAGGCGGGAGGCACCGCGAGGTGACGGGACCCAGGAGCTCTCCCGTCCGCCCGCCCGCGCGTGCGACCTAGCACGTGTCTGTCTGTTTGTCTCGCTTGCAATTCGTCCGCCTCGTCGGCGGGTCGGAGGACCGCCGAGGTGGGGACTGGCACCACCCAGAGGGGGAAACCGGCCCCCGCCCTTCCTGCCGCCCACTCGCCGCGCCTGGCCCCGCGGGGGTCGCGTTTCCTCCCGCCCCTCCCCCGCCCACGGCAAGGTGAAACTTTGTAGGTGGAGAAGTTTTCTTGCCCTGGCTGTGCGCTCTCTCCGCCCTCAGCTAAGGCAGTCTGAAGTTAGCACAGCGGGGGATAAGCGGGACCAAGTCTCCCCCTCCTGGTGCTCGGGCGCCCGGTGTCAACTCGCGGAGCGCAGAGCGCACGGCCCGCACCTTCCGCGCACCCCAGCGCGTTGCCAGTGGGAAGATCCCTAGGCGCTGACCTCGGCTTCTCCCACTCCTCCACTAGCCGCCGGGCACACGCCTGTATGCAGACAGGTTTGGGCACCACCGAAACAAGGAATTCTTTGTCGGAGACAGTGGTAGGAGTGGATGGACGGTTGTCCCAAAGATTGCGTTATGCAACCGTTATCCTCTAATAGAATAACTCGGATTTCTGGAAGGAAGAACAACAGAGGAGTTTAACCTCCGAAAGGGTTCAGTTTAACTTTTTGCCCCCTGTAGCCAAAAACAGGCCGACTGAATAATTAAGGAAATAGCAGTAAGCAAACAAAACCGAACAAAAGTTTAATTCTTAAACGTTGAAGTCTCAGGTCTTTCTTTCTCTCTTTCTCAGTTTTTGGCAGTCTGCATGTTTTTTTTTTTCCCACCTTTAAAAAAATGGTGCACTATAATTGTACATATTGATGGGATCTGTCGTTCCATATTCGTAGGTGCACACAATATAGTAATATAATTTGGCCAATATCACTCCCCAGCACTTTCCCCCTCCCTCCCCTCTTCTCACTTCTTGGTACAGCTTTCTCTTTTTAAAGGGTTTTGGAACCTTAGTGAATTGAATTAGGATTCGTTTGTTAAGATACATTTTTGTATTTTACATGTAAAAATTGGCATTGATCTACAAGAATAAACAAACACTTAAAGGTAGTAGGATCTAAGGAACTCCATTACCTGTTAGAACTTAAAAGTTCTTTCCAAGTTTCATAAGGGCTTTTTCAGTAATGGCAGGGTATGAGAGGTGGATCTGTTTTTCATTGGCAGTTATGGGACAAAATAACAGTTACTATGCAGGTTCAGGTATTATTTTCTATAGAATGGAGAATAGGAAAATACAGTAAGACTAGTTATCATTTTCCAAGAACTTAGTGTGTGCCAGGTACATTACCAGAGACTACAGAATGATTTGAATACACAAAAGTGGTTATCTTATTATTCCAATTCTGTAGAAAAGGAAAGTCCCCATTACATTAATGGAGTCCTCATAGAATCATTTATAGATGAAGAAATAGTTTCTAAAATTCCTAGGAGGGTAACACAGCTGGAGGTAAGAAAGGTAAGGTTAGCCCGCAGCTCTCAAATACCAATGCAGGTATCCTCACACCATGCCAAAGGCCTCAGTTGGGCAAGACTAGATAAACAACATACCCCTACTGAAGATTTTGTGGGGTTGGGGTTTTGACTCAGTGGTAGAGCATTTGCCTAGAATGTTTGAGGCACTGAGTTTGATTCTCAGTACCACATATAAGTAAATAAATGAAATAAAGGCCTACTAACAACTTTTTTAAAAAGTAAAAAAAAAGATTTTGTAATACTGCATGGCATAACTTAAAACAATTATAGTTTACACTAAAATGCTGATTTACTGGATATAGGACACTGGGCCTGCTTTTGGACAGATCAGTTAATTTTGATTTCAATAATAGCTTTTAATAAAAGGTGAATAAATGAATTTACACACACACTTAGCCACAGTAATCCAAATGAATGATTAGAGTGCTGTTTCTATTTCCTGGTTTCCATAGCAATATGTTAACTGGATTTTTACATTGCATTATGTAGTCGCCTTAACAGGTTTTTTGAGTTTGAGTGCCATGACAAAAATATAAAAGAAAAAAGTACAATTAAAGTTGTAGAAAGACTCAGAAAAGCCAGTGAAAACTAGAAAATAGATTATAAATTCAAACAATGTAGTTCGTATTTGTTACACTGAAGTTTCCTAGTTTCTAGTTACTGACAAATTTCAATCCTGTTCTGAAATGGGATTGAAAAGCATTTTGATTAACCACAAGGAGGTAACAGTTTATAAAAATAACCAAGATTATCATAACAAAAAGAATCTGTGTGAAAGTCAAATAATCTTTACACATTATCTAGATAGATTTAATGGGGGAAAGTGTTGGAAATAATTTCACATTTTAGGCAATGCAGACATTCTAAAACATAATAGGAGTTCTAAAACTTAGTTCTGGTTTTGCAGCAAACTTTAATTGTTGCTCTTTCACTCTCTTGGGGTCCACAGCATGGGTGATACACTGTATGATGAAATTCTATTGGTATTTTCCTAACCAATCCAAATCACTTGTGGCTGGCACTCTTGGCTGGCTAACCCAGCACCTGTTCCCAACTAGTTTTTCCCTTCTCTCCCTCCACTCTTCATGTTGGGAAAGATAAATATTTGTTTTCCCAGACTCCTTTGCAGCTGAACATGGCCATGTGATGTCATACTGGCAATGAAGTACAGAGTGAAAGCTTATGAGGCCTTTTAGAAAGGGTTTAATTTCATGACTATAGGGACCTGAGAAGTTGATGCTAACCCTTCTCCTTCTTTTTTTTTTTTTTGGAGGGGGATACCAGGGATTGAACTCAGGGTCACTCAACCAGTGAGCCATATCCCTAGCTCTATTTTGTATTTTATTAGATACAGGGTCTCACTGAGTTGCTTAGCATCTTGATAAATCGCTGAGGCTTGCTTTGAACTCTTGATCCTTGCCTCAACTTCCTGAGCTGACAAATTTCAATAAGGAAGCCAGGGGTGCACCACTGCACCTGGCTTCCTTATTTTCTTGATTTCATATATGATGCCCAATAGGAAACTAGCCATTTTGCCACCACGAAAGAAAATAGTGGCACCAATATTGCTGAGCAATAACACCGATGCCAGTGAGTGCTTGCTTCCAGATTCTTTGGTGGAAAAATACTTGTTCCAGATACTGTTAGCCAGGGTTTCTGTCATCTGAAGAAAAAGCATTAAAGATGGATATACCCCTTGAATGAGGAGCAAGACATCTGCAAGAGTGAGTTCACATAGTAGTTAAGAGTCTGGGTTTAAAAACCAAACAACTTGCATTTCAATTCCTTCTGTGCTTCTTGCTATGAGCCAGTAAGCTCCCTGTACTGTGGCTGCAAAATGGTGATAATAATAGGGTCAAAATGAAGATTAAATGAGGAGCAACAAGTAAATCACATGGAATAGCATCTGGCAAAATATAAGTGGTTAGAAATCATGAGCTGTCCACATCCACATGTTTGTGGATAACACATAATACTAAATTATTGAGAACTCATCTCCCGACCTTGAGATGGGGCCAATGGTAGCTCTGATCTAGAAAAAGATAAAGGTATCTCCTGCTCGAAATATGCCACATCCTTTTCACTCTTGCTTCAAACATTAAATTTGTATCTTCAAAGATACCCTTTAAATTCCTTTACTTAGTGCTTTTGTTGAAATAAAAACAAAAGAAACCTCCTTAGAATAGGGGTTTCATGTTTGCAACCTGTGGTGAATATGGCCTGCAGACAGTCATAGGCCATATTGTTAAAAATACTGAATATTTTTAACAAGTCTGAATCATGTAGACAGAACACGTGTTCTTCAGTTTGCTGTTGACCTGTCATCTTCTCTTGTATTGTATCCTTCTCCCTCTGCTCTCTCCTGTAGGCATTAGGATTGTGACTCCTGCCTTAGAGTATTCATTTTTGGATTCTTTCCTTCTCTCTGCTGTGTTCCCTGCCCTGTTATCCATGTTATTGTGCCTAAGACAATGTCAATTTTCTATTGTCAAAATGCAATTCATATTGCTTCTATGTGCAAACAAATTTGGAAATATAGTACTCCTGTAAATTTTTTAGACATTCATCATACAAATTAGAATATTGAAGGTTTTGAAAATTCATGTGGAAAATCAGAGTAGAATAAAGCAAAGCCAAAACAACACCCTTCTTAACCTCACTCACCCAATCATTTCCCAAACTTAATTGACCACGGAGTGCTCACCACCCCCCCTTAACATCTTGGGTGCCAATTTTATTTGAAACTAGTTTTATAGATAACACATTTTAGGAAATCTCACTTTAAAGAATGGCAGTGCCAGCTACAGAGAGTTAGAAATGGGCTCTTTTAATATGAACTGCTTTTATGTTGATTTGTATGGGTCAGGTACTTGTGGCTAGGCTCTAAAAATAAATGCATAATGTTAAATTATCTAAAAATATGACTCAGCATATTCAATACTGAGGATAAGTACAAAACTGCTTGGCTACAAGCTGCAAGTATCACAGTTTTAATCAGAAGACTTAGCAAACTCTAGGTAGAAAAACTAAAAATAAATTACTCTTCCAATAGGATGCTGCCCTTTTGTTAGTGATTTGATTCGCTCATTTTTTGTATTTAGTTTATTGTCTCTGTTCTAAAATAAGGCAAAGATATAATGTGTTTAGCTCTCACTTATGAAATGTCTGTAGTGTATCTGTCATGTGTTTAGAGTTCGCATGTCCTCATAACAAAACTCCATACTAGGTAGCGTCCTTCTTGGTTTACGTGAGGGAAAGGAAGCTCAGAGAGATCATGTAACTTACTCAAGGTTACACAACTGGCCTGAGTCTGTCTCTTTCTAGAACAACTGCACTTCCCTTTGCAATGATTATAAACTATCTCTGACCCTGTGGTGAGTGATGAAGTCATTTGACTAGGAGCAGCTGAATTTAGGCTGCCTTCCCCTGCCCCCCCCCCCCCCCCCCCCCGTTTTACTCTGTCAACAAAGTCAGCCATAACTTAAGACATGGCCACTCCTCTGCTTGCCTGATGCCTGGGGACCAATATTGAAGTGAAGAATAAAGGTATTGTTATCTCCTATATTTCCCATGTGTAAAACACTGTGCAGGTTGAAAAAAGGGTCTTCGGTAGACTAGGGAGTTGGGGATGCATAGGACTGAGACCTCTGGTATACAAAAAAGGATGCTCTTTCTTCTATGCCTGTTTTATAACCCCTAATTTCTCCTTTGGGAACTGTGTTAGTCTTTTTTCTGTTGTTATACCAAAACTCCAAAGGCTAAAGACTTTATGAAGATGAAAGTTTTATTTGAATCATAGTTTAGGGGACTGAAATTTCAAGATTGGGAGGCTTCATCTGTTCAGCCTTTGGCAAGGGGCCTCTTGGCTCATCACAACATGGCAGAGAAATGGAAAGGTACAGAACTCATGCAGAAGGGGCCAGGAGCATGGGGCTGCCTTGCTTTATAATGATCTACTGTAGCAAGAACTAACTCATTCCGTGAGATCTGCATTACACCCCTGTGAAGGTAGTGCCATCAATGACCTACTTACCTACCTCACACTAACCTACTTCTTAAAGGTTCCACCAGTTCAAGACCAACACACTGAGGACCAAGTCTCTATCTTTGTGGGATGAACTACATCTAAACCATAGCAGGAACCTAGGGAATGTGAGAGAGAAAAGGAAGCCCTGGATGACAGAGAGTCTGGAGTCTGAAAAGAGGATCTTTTGGAGAGTTTCTGTCCTCTTAGAAGATGAGGAACAAAGGTCAAGTCTTCCAAAAGTCCCTGTAAGGCTGCTCTCATAATTCTTTCTCCTTTCATTACCTCCTTCCCTAAGGTTATATTCCTTATTTTTCTTTCTTTTACTTTTTCTGTCTTTTACCTTGTAAATTGGTGAGAGCATTTGGTGAAAGAAAATTTCCATTTTTATACAGCATAGCATTATAGACCATTGTCTCCCAATTAGCTTATTCATTCTATCAGTTAATTTAAATCTTGGCACTATTACAAATGGATTTAGCCAATCTTGGGAAATAATGCCCCAACAAAAATAAATGTGTTTCCTTTGTTGATCAGCATTTCTTTATGGATAGTTTCTCAAAATGTGTCTATGAGTTTGTATAATTACTGCAGTTCTAGACTTTACTGCTAACTTGATGAGTACTTTCCAGGATCAGTTTCTTCAGCTATAAAAACAGTCCTAAAGTCTGACGAAAATAGTTTTTAAAATATTAAGTATCAACCAAAGTTTTAAAGGAACCAGTTCACTTAGAGAAATATACCAAACAATTCACTAATTGTATTGTATGAAGGGGGACATTATATTAGAAAGAAAGTACTTCAGCGTGTGGTTCTTATTAACTACCGCCTTGTCCAAACATGATAAAATTCTTTTTTCTATTCCAAATCAAATAATTTAATAATCAACTTAAGAATGGTATATTTGGTGAGTCCAAAAGTAAATTAAGTGATTTAAAATGGATACAAAATTTAACAGTAATGATAAAATGTTTGAAGGGTTTGATTAGGGTCATTGTAACTATTACACATGACTAATATATTTTGAAATGTAATGAAGATGGTTACAGCAAAATTCTTTCCAACACTTTTGCATTGGCTAGAGTTTGGCCTTTTGTTTAACAACCTTAGAGTCTAAACACAATTACTATTAATATATGTTCAAACACATCGGAGAAATGGCAGTAACTCTGGCCTAAGCTTGACTTGCGAATGATGAATTAAAAAAATAAAAGCACAGACAAATTGTGACTAGTCAAGGGTCATGCTCAGAAAGCTGGCAGTGATGCAAACTGCTTAGGGTTTCCCGTTCATTGGCCCATTATAAACATTCCTTCCTTTACTTACAAAATCCAACGAAATCCAACCAAACTGCTCCCAAGAGGCAATTGTAAACTAACCTCTAGACAAAACTGTCAGATCCAATAAAATCATCTGCAAACTTTCATGCTTATGTTGAAGGAACTTTCAAGTAGTTTATAACCTGAATTAGAAAAGATATCTTTTTTAAAAACTTTCCATGAAGTGTCTGATCCATCTGCTTTGGTCTGAGCTCCTCATGCTAGAGCTGATATCGAGGACCATTGGCTCTCCCAGTGCTACTGTTAACAAAATGGATTTGCCACCACAAAGTTAAGAAGAACCACATTTCCTTTGTTGTTCCACATTCCAATGACAGATCAAAAGGATGTTTAAACAGTACCAGAGAAATTGAGATGAGGATGATTATTATTATTGGTACAGAGGATGGATCCCAGCGGTGCTTTCCCACTAAGCTACATCTCCTGGCCTTTTTATACTTTTTATTTCGAGATAGGACCTTGCTAAGTTGCTGAGGATGACCTTGAACTTGCAATCCTCCTGCCTCAGCCTCTCAAATCACTGGTATTACAGGTGTGCACCAATGCATCCAGCCTGAAATTGAGTTGTTGAAATAATCTTATTAATCTGTCAATGAGATTATATGATTGGAGACCATTTCAAGATTCAGACTAAATTTCATTATTTGGCCATCTACACATACTGGATTACCTTTACTTTTTGTAAACATTAGCCTATATTTTATGGGAATCATAATTTTTATGGAAGTAGCTGTAAATATGGAGTAAAATTTTTAAATATGTCAGACCTTATTATCCATCAATTTTTTAAAACAATTGCTTATGGGGCCCTTTCAGTGTGCCAGGGCAGTGTTAGAGCCTGGGGATACCAAAATGAATGAGTGTAATCCTTAGCATTGAGGTCTCAGTCCAGCTCTGAAGACCAGCATAAAATCAGCACACCTGCAATAACATGACAAGAGTTCGCCACTGTGCAGAGAATGTATGGACTAATTTGGTTAGTTGGGAGGAATCGAGGGGATGTGGAAGGCCCTGCAAGGAAGACCACATAAGAACTTCATCTTCTTGTGAGCAGGAGTTTGCCAGGTGATCATATTTGCAAGCAGATGGAGATGATCAAATGAAATCTTAGAAGAGGGAGCCCATGCACAGGTCTGAAATAATGTTATACCTAATGCTGTGCAAGGAATTTAGAATGATAGGGATATAGTGTGTTTGGGGTTATGGCAGAAAAGGAGGCTAAAAAATTTAGGTGAGGGTCAGAATATGTATGAGGATTCTTGTGTGCTACACAGATCGATAAAGAAGATCTGTATGGTAGGTAATAAGAAGTCATTAAAATAAGTAAAACACAGTCAGCCCTTGGTACCTATGGTTCTGCATCCTCAGATTCAACCAACCACAGGTTGAAAAAAGTTTTAAAAATTGCATTTGTACTATGTATGTATAGACTTTGTTTTTCTTGTCATTATTCTCAAAATAATAAAGCCTAACAACTATTGACATAGTTTTTATATTGTATTGAGTATTATAGGTAGACTAGAGATGATGTACAGGAGAATGTGGTTATATTATCTGCAAATATTATTTCACCTTATATATGGGACTTAAGCATTTGTAGATCTTGGAATAGGGGAGCAGGTTCTGGAACCAATCCCCCATGGATACCAAAGGACAATGGTAATTAGAATTTTATATTTTAGTGAAACCTTCTCTAGGAAGGTTTGGAGCAGGGTGAGATTGAGGCAGGTGGCAAGAGAGAAGGAAATTTTTAATCCTGGGGAACAAAGATGAAAGTGTGCTTTAAGGTGGTGACTGCTGGGATACAGCACTGGGAGGAATGTTGCATAGATATTAGGGTGTATAATACAAAGGACCACTTAGAGGTGACAGAAACTGAGCAAGACTTATTAAGGTCGACTTTTCTTACATATATCCAAACAGCATGTTGTTTACCATAAGTAGATACAATTTTTTTTTGTGTCAATGAAATCTTAATAAAACTGGGGAGGGGGTTTAAAAGATTGTTTATTGCTTTAATTTTTGTTGTTAAATGGAGTCTGGCACACAATGGTGCATTCATTCGAGGTGGAGTATGTACGAGTAGCTGTACAATGAATCGCTGAAGGTCTGGGAGTTTAGTCAAAATGCAAAGGTACCAAATTGTTCTATTGTCCACTTGGTTATTTTCAGAACTAGGTTTTCCGTATCTCCAGATTGGAGTTGGCCAAATGGGAAGCAGAGTGAGTTCTCAGAAGCAGGAGAGAAGCAGCCATCATATGTTCTGAAGGTTATCATCACATGTCGCTGGTAAGAGATATGTGCAAAGATGTTGGCAGTCTCCAGTTCATTCTTGCTCTTACCTTCTTCCTGATGCTGGCCTTGCCCATCAAAAGTGCCCCTGTGCATGGCTGAGAACTTCCAGAGGTGGTGGATGTTAAGGACCAACAACCCTCCATAGGCTTTGAGGTCCCACACAGCAGCAGGGTGGCAGCAAGTTCTGAATATTTTATGACTTTTCTTTGTTCTCTCAATTTCATTTTTTAGAAACTTACCTTCTCAGCTCTTCCCACAATTGTTCCAACTCCTGTAACAAATTCCTTCTTTCATACTGCTCATGGTGGTTTTGCTTCCATGATTCTTTTAAAAGCCACAACTGAAGTGTCTTTTCCAACAGAACGCTTTAATTACATTTTTCTAAAAACAATTTTTAGCTGGTAGTTGGACACAATACTTTTATTTTATTTATTTACTTTTTTGTGGTGCTGAGGATCAAACCCAATGCCTTGCATATGCTGGGCAAGTGCTCTACTGCTGAGCCACAATCCCAGCCCTTTAATTACATTTTATATCACAACATGTATCACTTGAAATTATTTGAATTTTGAGAGATTGTTTTGCCCCCTGACTTTCTGATAGACAGGGTTGCGTGGGGTGGAGGGAGGACCAGGCACATTTGGAGCAAAAAAGGTTTTCCTCCTGTGGGAAGATGAAGCCATTCTTGGGGAGGAGAGCGTGGGATGCAGGCTTTTGTTGAGAGAGCAGCTATAGAACAGAAGTCCTAATGTTATTGGCTTAACAAGGATCCCTCGTGAACAAGCCAAACAGAAGTGAGTAGGAGGTCCTGTCCAGATTCTAGAATCAGCAAATGGGTTGATCACTGCTATGATTCAGATAAGCATCCCCCGAAGGCCTGTGTGGTAAAGACCTATTCCCCAGCCTCTTGTACTATTAGGAGGCGATGGACACTTTTAAAGAGATGTGGCCTTGTGGGAAGACTTAGGCCATTGGCTGTTCCTTGAAAATAATAGTGAGGTCTCAATATCTTCCTCTTCTCTCTCTTTTGCCTCTCAGTCACAAGATAAGCAGCTGTGCTCTTCTATCTGCTCCCTACCATGTGGTTCTGCTTTGTGAAAGACTCAAAAACAGTGGGGCCAACTGATTCTGGACCTAAATTTCTGAAACTATGAGCCAGAATAACCTGTTATCTTCATAAGTTGATTTTTATCATGTATTTGCTTCAGTGATGGAAAGCTGACTAACACACTCACCTTGGTCTGCTCTCCTACCCAGAGAGAAGATACAGTTTAAGTCCAAGGTGAATAACAGCAAAGGTATCAACCTCCTTGTCAGTGTTGGAAAGTAAGATTTGACCTAGAATGTTCTGCTGTTTTCTTTGTTTTTACTTTTTTGTCATTCTTCCACAGCCAGCAAAGGAAAGCATAGGTGTCTCCTGACCCAAGAAGAGAAGCAGTGGAGTGGATTCTCTATAGAGGCATTGGATTTGTTTATTCCCTTACATGACAATGACCTTCCTTGTATTTGCCTGGCAATCTCTGACTCACCCTTAGAGGTCCAAACCTAGTGTTGGAAGGCTTCCATGACTGGTCCTCTCCCTGGGCGGGCTGACAGGTGGCTTCATCTCTTTTCCAGTGACACTTCATACTCTTAATTTAGCATATCTTACACTGTATTACAATAAGCCATTTTTGTGAAAGCATAACAATGATATATTAATGTGTGTGATATTCTATGATTTCTGCTATGTGGTTCAGAAAGTGTCAGGCAAAGAAAATGAGCAAAGCTGTCACCAGGGGGCAAGGGGAAGTAGAAGGTCCACATTTCTTCTAGAAAGCTGTATAATTCAGAGGAGCTGCCTCCCTGCAAATACCAGCTGACCCATGTTTATATTGGCTTGGTTAGCAAGTCACCAGAAATAACATCCTTTCAATCAGTTTTCCTAAAAACCTTTATATCTATGCATATATAAAGTTTAAAAAAATTCATTTAGCAAGTCTAGAAATTGGGCTGTGTCCTCTACAGATGCATTGAAGGCATATTAGGAGTTAGAGATTATACCCTGGGAACAGAACCTTCATGTGCAGGGTCCATAGTCCGCCCAACTTCCAACTGGTTTGTGTCATAAGGCAGCCTTGGGTAAATCCCTTTTACAGGCTGATAACCCCTTGACCTGCACTGGGTAATTAATAATCTTCCCTTTCTCCTGGGAGACAAATGAGACCAACAAACTGACAATGCCTATTATTCTTAAGGAAGTCACATTGAAATTAGTGACTCTTTTCCAAAGGATATATTATGCATATTATACAAAGGAAGGTCATGCAATGTGTGCAAAATTCTTGTGAAAAATTTCTTTGTTCAGAAAACATGATTACTTACTATTTTCTATTAAATAATTGCAAAGAAGCCACACTTACTGTCTCAAATGACACAAGAAAGTTGGGATTGGATGTGTCTGTTAAATCTGTCACAAATGAGGTAAAGTGTGTGACTGGAGAATCCCAGGAAACTATCTACAGGTCCAAGGGAGGAGAGTTGCACATGATGCCACCCAGGACTCACCTAAGACCTCTCCCCCTGGAAGTTCTTGCTGATTATACCCATGGCCCTTAGCCGTAAGGTGAGAAGAATCCCTCTTGCCACCCCAAGATCAAGTTGGTCTCACTGGTTAGTGCTCTTGGATTGCTCAGGCAGACAACTTCACATAAACCTGTTTGTCTCTTAGAGTTTTGTGATTATTTTCCCATTATAATAAAAAAAATGAAATAAAACCTGACCTAGAAAGGATGCCTAATTTTTCCAATATTCTAAAACAATGATTGATTATTGAAGGAAATCTTAGCCCTTGTAGAAGGATACTCAGACATAATTGTACAAAGTCAGAGGAGTCAAATCCCATGGGCCTGGTTAAGCCCAAGTATACCTTACAGAGGCCCACCCTAGGGCTTGGGTACTAATTGTGGATTTCCTAAGGCAGTAAATGTGAAGGCAGCTTAAATGGAAAATTCACTATTTAGCCATAATGGCCACAGCTACATAGAGTATTTGAATTAAAGATTCCTGAGGAAGGATAACAAAGTATTACCAAGGAAAGCTCTAAATAAACTCTGTAGCTTTACTTGCTCTTAGTTTACTTAAAAATCAGTGATTTTGGAGGTCACACAGCTGGGCAACTTGCTATTAGTCTCTTGCTAGCTTTGCTGTAGATAACACCACTGACATGTGGGTTAAGATGATAACGGTTGCCTAGGTTACTTTTCAGGGACTTTAAGGCCACTTTTGCTGAGAACAGACTCTGCATTTGGGCCAGCAGCTGTCCCATGGACTGGAATGGAGGAATAGGCTTGGCCTTTATGCATGTGGTGTGTCTCCTTTGCTGCCTTAAATTTGCTCAGCTCTGCATGTAGACATGTTGATCAAAACTGTCATACAGGGTTAACATGACCTGGACTTGCCAAGCTTTCTTCCTCCCCATTCAGAGCTAACAACACACCCATCAGGTACCATGATGGGAGACACTACACTATGAAAGCAATGAAAACAGGTGGCACCTAAATTTGTGGAAGATCTCTGCCTATTCCCAGAAAAGACATGAGAACCCCTCTCCTTCATTGCCTATTTCTCATCCTTTTTTACTTCTCACCAAACCATGACTCCTTATCTTCCTGGGGTTGAGAAGTTGATTTGCGAGCAGGGTTCCCACTTCTCTGTTCTTAGGTCACTGAATAAAACATTGCTTCTCCTTACCGCTCATCTCTTTGGAAATTGGCTCTGTTATGGGATAAGTTTCTGAACCTGAGTCTGGTTAAAAAAAAAAAAATCACGATTAGGAAGTAGAACGCTGGGGGCTGGGGTTGTGGCTCAGTGGTAGAGCGCTTGCTTAGCACATGCGAGGCCCTGGGTTTGATCCTCAGCACCACATAAAAATAAATAAATAAAATAAAAGTATTGTGTCCAACTACAACTAAAAAATAAATATAATAAAAAAAAGAAGTAGAACTCTGTGTCAGAAATGGAGGATAAGGCAAGGCTTCCTTCATGGCCTAAACCAAGAGGTCAGAACTGGAATGATTGGCATTTTCATGTTCCCAAGTCCTTGAGCGTCTTTCTTGGTCTACTCCTTTATTTTTGATGAGACATTTCCTGTAGCCTTCCCGCCCCCCCTCTTTTCAGAGTACATGGGCTGGGAAGTTTTTGAGACCTTATAAGTTTAAAAGGCCCTTATTTTTTGATTCAGAGTTTGAGTGATTTCACATTCTAGGTTGAAAAACTAAGGTCAATTATCTTCCAGCCTCATTCTTGTTCTTGAAAAGCGTGATACTATTTGAAAACCTGATTTTTGTTTGTTTGTTTACTTCTCTTGTGTTCTCTTTTCTTAAACTCTAGAATGGGATTGTTAAACTTGCAGAAATCATCTTCTATTTTTTCATATGTATATATAAATACAAATATTCTCCCTTCCTCCCTCATTTTCTTCCTTTCTTCTTTTTCTTGGTTTCTATCTTTCAGGTAAGAAAATTCCCTCAAATATCTGCTGGGCATTGGCTATCCATTCACAAAATGGTATGGAAAAGAGTGAAACAAATGAGTCAGGGTATTAATTATGGATCTGAGAGCTTCTTGTTCTAAAGCCAATTCAGACATTTTGATCACTGAGACATGATGACATATGAACACATGCTATTAGAGAATATACCCAAATCTGTGGTAGACAGTAATTGTGCCAGAGAGTTTTCATTTGTTCCTCAGTGTGTTCTCCCCTGACTTCCACCTGGGTCTGTGTCTGGGGGAGCTGACCTTTATGGATGACATGTACATGTTTCCTTGCCCTCTGGCTTCTGGTTGAGTTCAGCCAATGGAGGTACCAACAGGAAATTGGAAGATTTGAGATATCCAAATAAGGTTCTTGCTTCAAGCCATTGCTATCAATGGCTTTGGTACTCCATAGAAGATAAAGCTCCTGTCAGGTCATCCTCTCTTTCACCTGCAGCCACAATTACAGCTCTCCATGTCCTGGTCACTGCTCCTTCTCCTTGTCTTTTCAGGCCTGTTGATAGGAACATCCAGTTGTTGTTACGTCAGGGAGGATTTGCCATTCCTTATTGATACCTTAATCTTACCATGCCTTAGTAAACATTCTATATAGTAGGCAGAATTTTCAGATGATCCCCCAGGATTTGTGACTTCTGATATAGTGTAAATATTTTCCCAGTACCTCAATCAAACACTAATGTAGGTGCTGCTGTGAAGGGATTTTGCAGATGCAATCAAGTTCCCCAGCCAGTTAATTTTATGATAGGGAGATCATTTTGTTTGGCTCTGCCTAATCACATGAGTCCTTTTAATCTAGGTCTATAGGCCACAGATAAAGTAAGTCAAAGTTGAGAAGCAGGAGAAATATTTTACAGATTACTGATGGCTTAAAGATAGAAGGGTCCATGTGGAAAGGAATGTGGGTGGTCTCTGGGAACTGAGAAAGACTCCAGGGACTTCAGTCTTACAACCAGCCAAATTGAATTCTGCCACAACTTGAGTGAACATTAGATGAGAATTTAGTGTGGCAAATACCTTGATTTCAGCCTGTGATGCCCTGAACAGAGAACCTGGTCACACCATACCATGCTTTACCCTATAGAACTGTAAACTAACAAATGAGTGTTGCTTTAAAACACCAAGTTGGCTATAATCTGTTTTATAGCAATTAGTTAATAACAGTCTGTCCCTTCATTGAATTTTCCTTCAAGTATACTATTTGTTTCATACCAGTTCACTGACTAATGAAACAACTTCAGAAATACTATTCTCTTTACTCTTGTGTTTCATGTTCTCTTGCCTAAATAAGAGGTTATTCCTTGGTTTTTCATGAAACCAAGGAACATGTCTTTTCATTTTATGAACCCATTTGAATCTTCCAAGTCTTTTGTATCATTCATTCATTTAACATTTCTAGGTTTTAGGGACATTGCAATGAACACAAATCTGTCTTCATGAAATTTACAATCTACAATCTACTTGAAGAAGATAGTATATAAACAAACAGATAAGTAAATATATGCCTGACACTTTTAATGCTTATATTATGTTATGGTTTGTCATGAAATAGCTTTACCCAGGGAGGTAACCCTTTTTAAGAAGGACACACATATATGCTTTCATAGGTACATTAGACAGGTCTTATTTTTTAATAGGACTATGGATTTTTGCCCAAACATACATTATGTAAAATTCATTTTAATAATATTTATTGATAGTTATCTAATGAGTATAGTAGGAAGTATACAGATGAGCAAGTTGTGAGTTGTCCCCCCAAAGCTCACATGTGAGACAATGAGAGAGGGTTAGAGGGGAAATGATTGGGTTATAAGAGCCTTAAACTAATCAGTGAATTAGTCACCTGACTGGATTAATTGAGTGGTAACTGAAGGCAGGTGGGGTGTGGCTGGAGGAGGTGGGCCATTGGGGGCGTGGCTTTGGGGTATATATTTTGTATCTCATGAGTGGAATCTCTTTCTCTGCTTCCTTATATCATGTGAGCTGCTTCCCTTTGCAACATTCTTCCACCATGTTGTTCTGCCTATCCTGGAGACCAGAGGAATAGAGCCAGCTGTCTATGGATTGAGACCTCTGAAATCATGAGCCTGAAAACAAACTTTTCCTTTTCTACAGTTGTTCTGGTTGCGTCCTTTTAGTCACAGCAGTGAAAAAGCTGACTAACACATATTACAATCTGAAACAAAGAATAGTATTTATTCTGACCACTCTTCCCAATCTAGTCTTCTGTTACATGGCACCCTCTACTTAAACTATACTCTCTTTTGGTGCTAATTCCTGGAGATCTTCCACTACTACTGCTCACTCCCTTCCATGCCACTGAACACCAATAACCCAAATCCCACCCATCTATCAAATCCCATATCAAGTATTTCCTTGCTCAAAGAAGACTTTGCTGATCTTCACAAGAAACTCTTTTTCTCCTTTAAAACTCATAAAACATTATTTGAACCTTTCTAACTGTAACTATCTTATTCTCTTTGGAAATATTTTCTTCTATATTTCTTTGACTTTGTAAGATTTCTGAAGGCAGGAACTCTGCCTTGTTCATCTGCATACTTCCTACTATACTCAGTAGATAACTCTCAATAACTATTGTTAAAATGAATTTTAAATAATGTATGTATAGGCAAAAATCCACAGTCTTATTAAAAAACAAAACCTGTTTAATGTACCTATGAAAGCATATATGTGAGTCCTTCTTAAAAAGGATTACCTCCCTGGGTAAAGCTATTTCATATGGCATCATAAATGACTATCATTTTTTTTTCTATTCTAACGTTATAATTAAGCAGACTTTCCATGTTTATTAGGTTTTGGTGAAAGGAACTTTGGGAGGATATGTTATCAAGTAGTGAAAGTTAAAATTGATATTCTTTAGAATAGTACCCTCCACATCTCCAACAACCAAACAAAACAACCCTGAAGTTTAGACTGTTAGCTTTGAAATGCCCTTGAAAAGTTAGCTGGCTTAAAACACTGACATTTAGAACGTGTCAATCCACAAGAGAAGGTGGGTCCGGTAGAATGGATGTGCAGTTTTCCCCTTGTTAGCCCAGCCAGTATAACTGTCTTAGGAGAAATTTTCCAAAACTTAATTTATTAAGTTTCTTGTGATTTGAAAAACATCAGCTTCAAAAAGAGCTTTTAGGATACTGCCCTACATCTATAATACCCTTATTTGAGGGGGTTTTAAAAAGTCTATGTAAGTAGCTTTGAGAAAGATTTCTGATGAAAATCTGAGCTAAAAGTCATTGGTTTATATTTTATTAGTCCTCATGTTGGTTTTCACCAGTAAATCTTACTTTGAACAGTTGTCCATTCCTATGAAAATAACTCTCTTGACCTTATTTCTATTTTTTTTTAGCTTCCATTAAACTGAGGCTTAGACCTTAGTCTTTTTCAGACATAGATCAGATTACCAGAAATAAATACAATGTTAATACTCTCACTTAGCAACTGAAATAAGTTTATCTGCCTCTATAAGGTGCCGTGGTTATATCTCTTGTGGATTTGGAAAGTTCCAAATTTTCCAGTTATTCACGAATTTCTCCAATGAATAACAGTAATATAAAAGCCTTGGAATTTTACACATTGTTAATATGTGTTTCAGGGGGCTGGGGTTGTGGCTCAGCAGTAGAGTGCTCGCCTAGCATGTGCGAGGCCCTGGGTTCGATCCTTAGCACCACATAAAAATTAATAAATGAAATAAAGGTTTAAAAAAAAGATGTGTTTCAGGCCATACCAAAGAAGTTATCTCTTTAGATAGCCCAGTCACAAATAATCATGCATTGTACCATCATTTTTTTATTATTTATTCATCACAAAACTCTATTTGGTTTGGAAATACATATAATATACATTCACATATGATTTATTATTTCATTCAAAGAAATCTGATATGTGCTATTCTTTTCTGACACGTGGATTGAATAAGTCTTATTTAGAAGCTGCTTTTTCAAATTTAATCTAGAAACAAAATGAATCAAGCTTGGTGCTCAAAGTCTATCTGATGAAAATCTTTCCAATTTTATTATTATCTTTATATTTGCAGATAGATCACATATCAGTTACTTTAAAGTTGAAGTACATTTCAAAATAAAGCCTTTCCTTTTCTTTTTGCTTTAGTAACATGATTATATTTATATTGAACATAGTGTAATAATCATCTAGCAGCCCAGGAATAGCTAAATAACCAATTTTTAGATTAACATTAAATTCCCAACACTGCCTGTTTGATGTCCTTACATATTTAAAATCAAGTAAGCGCCATATTGTTTGATTGTAATATTCATCTGGCTTTCTGCCATGTAAATGGATGTATTAATACACACTTCTGGAGAGTGTTGTGAAGTTTAGTTAATTAATGTTTATAAAAGCTTTTTGAGATGGCATCCTGAAAGATATTGCATGAGTTAAAATTCTTAAAAAAGCAAACATGTAGAGTACTCTAGAAATTGTTGCTTGGAAAAGATAAAAATATCCTGTATTTATTAGCCACGTCTGAACCAATGATTTCTGGTTCCTTTAATTTATCATGATATTTTATGACCAGCGCATAAAGATGACTTAAAGGTGCATCATCTCTTTTCATAATGCACAAGTCTTTATGAAATTGTGTTCAGAGAGGTTTATGGAAAGCATTTATCTGGTGCTCATTCAGGCAGAGCATTCAAACCAAGGATCTCATAAAAAAATAAAATATTAGTTGGAAGATTAATTCTTGTCCCCAAGTAAGTATACCTTGTGGCAGGTACTCTAGTTACCTGATTCCCCTATATCAAATCTCCATTTCTTTCTTATAATAATAGAATGCCTTTTAAAACTATTTTTTTATGGTGGCCAGGAACATGAATAAGGTCTACATTGTCCACTTTTCTTAAAGATGGGTATGGCCTGTGGCAAATAAATCCTGACCAAGGGCATGAGAGCAGAACTAATTTGTGAAACTTCTAGTTGCATCCTTTATGGGAGAGAGTGTCATTTTTTTCATCCTACTGCTTGTAAGGTAGTTGTGGTGATAAGCCGTGCTGGATACCTGAGTAAAGGAAATCTAAAGATGGAGGAACAAGACAAAAAGATCCTAGGTGCCTAAGCAACTCACAGAATAGAACTACCTCACCAACCTTATACTGCTTCCCTATGAATGTGCTTAGGATACTACTCAGACTTTGTTATATACAATTAACTACATTGTAACTATGCCTGTCTCTACAGAAAGCAAGGGGGACAAAGGGATCCAATTTTTAGATCTTAAACCAAATTGTGCACTTATGAATCAGGTCTCATTGACAATTGACTGTAAGTCTTATGTGCTGGGTGTATTAAAATGTTCTAGTTTGGGTATGAAAAAGAAAGAAAATATTTTAACTAAAATTATGAAATTCCAGTTCTTTAGATAGATCATGCATTCTGACTGGCCATTTGTTTTCTGCCTAGCCTAACTCGTTTTTATACTAGTCAGCTGAGTGGCTTGGTGGCAGTCATGGATTTCTCTAAATGGCAAAACCCAATGAAGATAACTGTACAATTTTGGCTTTGTTTTTGTAAATTATTTCTATTCTAAATTCCTTAAACATTCATAATTTATTGAGAGCTCAGAAAAATGATGCTACTGTATTAGATGTTTTTCAGGTATGTCTTTATTTGCCTCTAAATATTCTTTGCCTTCATGTAAATTGGGAATGTGCTCTCTGTAATATCTCTGGTCAGATATTTGAGTCAAAGACTGTATACATAGAGCTAGAAAACATAAAAATTCCAGTCTGTGCAATAAATATATATCTGAATTATTGCACTAAATGAGAATAATTGGTATATTCATAACATTTACATTCTTCACAATTTTTGACCAGTAGAAATTATATTTAATTAATTAAGATTTATATTTCATTAAGGCATTATTAATTTCTTCCACTGAAAGTAATTGTTTTAGTTATCTATTGCTGTGAAATGAACTACCTCAAAACTTAATGGCTTAAAACCATAATAATTATTTATTTTGTTCGCAGAGCTGAAATTGGTCAGTATTTAGAGGAGGCAGTTAATTTCTGCTCTGTAAGGCATCAGCTAGGATAGCTCAACCTAGGCTGGACGATCAGCTTTTAAAACGGCTCACTACAGTGGGTGGCCATTTGGTGATAGATTATAGCCAGGGCTATAATCTAGGGGCTTTGGTTCATTTCTTTTTGTCTTTTCCAAAATGCTACTTGAACTTCCTACCAACATGGTGGCTAGTTTCTAAGAGTATATATTTGAAAAGACAGAAGGAGAATTGCCTGTCTTTTAAGGCCTGAGTCTGAAAACTGGAACATTCTATTGACCAAGCAGTCACAGAGCCCATCAAGATACAAGAAAGGACAACATAAAATTCATCTCTTGGTTGGAACAATGTCAAAAAAATTGTGGCCATCTTTAATCTACTTCAATATTAAACACTTTCCAACTAATATTGAACACACAATAATGGAAGGAACAGTGGTTAAGAAAATGAGTAGCAGCAGTCACTTTACCTATGAAAAAGTGATAGAACACCCTCAAAAGAAGTAATAGAATTGGTTGAGTGCTTTAGAAATGTTTGGAATCTTATGTTCCAGATATTAGTTCAGTACCAGAAACTTTTTTGATACTATATGGCTGACACTTATGTTGTCTACCCAGTATTCACTCTATTCTCTCCTCTTTCCTTATTAAGAGATCTTTGAGTTTATTTATGTCAACTGTGTGACCAGGTAAAAATTCTCATGTCCTTTGACTTCTTTGCATATAAGGATTGCCATGGAACTGTTCTAGCCAATTCAATGTAAACAGAAGCCATTAGGTTTCTAATTCTAGGAAAATGCTTTAAGACAACAAGCAACTTTTTATTTTATTTTCCATTCTTCTCTCATCTTCCTACATGGGTTATAAATATGGTATCTATAGTCTAACAGCCTTATGGTTAATAGCTGAACACAAGGAGGAAGAAAGCATTTCAAGGATCAATAAGAAGAAAAGAGGAAGGCTACTCCTTGTTGAATCACCATAGCAGTCTTATATACCATCCACTCTGGATTTATTGAAAAGTGATAGAAATAATCCTACATATGTTTAAACCATACCAATTGGGTATCTATCACATAAAGTCTTTTCCACTTCCTAATTGAATTAGTGACTAAGAAAGACAACAGTAGTCATAACACCGTCATTAGAAGAGATTGACGATGTATCCTAGCAACTATAAAAACATGAGCAGCTTCATCTCTGTTCACTGTGTTTCTTAGAATGAAGCCGGAGGGGCTGGGGATATAGCTCAGAGTCCTTACCTTACATACACCAAGCCCTGGGTTCAACCTCCAGCACTGCCACGCCCCCCCCCCCAAAATAAATAAATAATGAAGCTGGTATTGCTCTGACTACCCTCTTTCCTATATTCACGGGGCAAAGTTTTGGCATGTTCAATAAGCATGGGCTCCTTACATTATAACATACTCCTTTCCTCTTATTTGTGGCATGTTGAACTCTGCTATAAAATGGACGACATGGTTCATTCAGCTTAACATTTCATCTAATAAACAATACTATACTAGGTTGTAGGAAAAACAAATAAAATGGGTCAGTTTACCAATAAAGTGCTTGTAGTAAATCTGTGATAAGACCATTGCTGTTATCCATAAAGTATAATTTTTGCTAAGTTTGAAAGACATTTTGTACTACATAATTTTAAGGACTATACCCAAAGAGTAGATTTGACTTCGCCAAAATCCTACTTGAACTTCCTCGATAGATGGGTTTATATTCTACATAAAGGGTATGGATCTGTCCCCTTTAATAGAAATTACATAAAAGAGGCTTAAACATGATAGAATTTATTTTTCTCTCAGGTAAACATCTGAATTGGAAGTATTTGGTCTTGGGATGAAGTGGGGTGGGTGAATGGATAGGCAGTTCACTAGGAAAACCAATTTCTTTACATATCATTACTAGGCTTTTGCCTGGATTAGAATGTTGTCCTCATTCACATGGCTGGCTCACTACCTCCAGCTCTCCCTTCTAGACTTGAGGAAATAATCAAAAGGCAACATAGGCTCCTATAAGAATGTGACCCAGAAATTGTCTACACCTTTTCCTCCTCCATCTCCTCGGATGTGTGTTGAGAAGCCGCAAACAGATGAATGATTTGTTAGGAGATGGCTCTAGTTGGAACCTCATGTGCCCAGCTGAAGATAGGGAGGTTATACTACTGGAAAGAAGAGAGGAATAGATTGTAGATGAAAATTGGCTGCCTCTTTCATAGAGTATCCCATCTACCTTCAGAAGAATCGTCTCTCACGCTAGACAATGGGCTTCTTGGTTTTTAAAAGGTGTGAACATTTGTTCGACCTGCCCTCAATGGGTCCTCATGTTCTGCCATCATCTTGCCTCACTGCCATCTTGGGGCTAATATCATGAACCCAAAAAGGTTAGAACCTCTGGGATATAAGTTCTTGGGTTCCATATACATATTGGAATGCCCAGAGCAAACTTGGAGGAAAACTAAGGTAGGGTAGGTGAAGAGGGATCACTACAAGAGCCTTTTGCTTTTTCTGTGGCTTCTACTCTCCTTCATCTCCCTCTCTATTTCAACTCTTAAAAAAACTCACTCGTATCCAAATTGCCCTATGTGCTTCCAGATTCCTTTTCTTTCACTATTCAGATGAGTCTTCCTCTTTCTCTCAAGCCTTGATAGCCCCACATAAATAACTCCTTCATTGGTTCTGCTTCTACCCCAAGTGTTATTCCCAGCAAAAGTTGTTTGCTCCCAAAAGGAGTTCCAGTGCCAGCTATTGAAATAATAAACGTCCCTCCCTCTCATTATAAAATGAAGTCAACTCCTGCATTTGTTGTAAAAATGTTGTTGAGGACGTTGCCCATTACATCACTCCATTTCCTTTCCATAAAGCTCCCCATCAGAAAGTTCTTTTAGATTTCAGTGCCAGAAAAAACTTTCCTTCTCCGAAAGCATGCTTCCTCCCTTCTGATAATGAGAGCTATATAACTTATCATGCTTTCTGAACCATATGGCTCAGAGCCAAATTTGAAGTTCTATCATTGCAATTATGTTAAATACACCATTAGCATATTAGTATTTCCCCCCATTTGCTTGAGCCATTTTATATGTCTATCATATTGCTCTGCATTTTGTTATAAGCCATTTTAAATCCTTTTTGAAAAGAGTTCAGGTATCAGGGTGTAATGGTGGATGCCTGTAGTTCCAGCTGCTCAGGAATCTGAGGTAGGACCCGAGCAACACAGTGAGACCCTGTTTCAACAAACAAACAAATAAATACATAAATAATAAAAATTTTAAAAATATTAAAAGTAAAAGTAATACTAAGTAAATAAGCAAGTTAGAGATTATCTAAGGCAATACTATGCAGTGGTTGTTACACTGTCCCCCAGCTGCCTAGATAAAGCAAAAGACCAAGTGGACCATCTACTCTAGCCATTCCTACTTTTCAAGGGAAAAATTACTCAGCGAACATGGTACTTTCAGATCATGAATGAAAAATTTAAAAAAATTAACTCTGACCAACTGCCTTTCTGGGAGTACAATTTTGTACCAATTTGGATTTTTTTGCACTTGTCTCCAAGAGTCTTTGGTCACTTACATCACTCCAGCTATCACTATAGTGACCAAACTGCTGAGGGCTTCAACTGATTTCAAGAGAGCACAACTTGATGGCACCCTTCCTTGTTCTGCACTACTTACTACTCACTTTCTACACTAGAACTTGCTGATGGTAAGGACCTGCTTGGCACCTAATTTTCAACCTAGCACTAAGGAGGAGCTAGCAACCTGTGAGTAAACCTTTGACCAATGGGAGAGGGAAAGCAGCATCCCACCGAACCCTGATGGTCTTAGTTACTCTTCTGAGATACAATCACTTACGTAGATTCTTGGAAGACGTACTTACACTAAGAAGTAAATCAGTTGCACCTGTTGCCAAGTGATGGCCAGCTCAATAAGATGCCTTCATATTTCTTTTCCCACCTCTCCTGCCTCTTTTATCCATCTTCATTCTCATTTACCTGTGATTTACTCTGTTCAGGTTCTACTTGACAACCCAGACTGATGACATGATTGGTGACTTGAGTGGCCTAGAAGATAGAACTTCAGAATAGGATTTGGAACTGGATAATTTCTGTCCAAAAGCAATACAGATACACTTCTGAAACTGAGTGGGATTGTGATTTATTTAGTATGTAAGGCATCACAACTACTATGATAGCCACTTATAGTTAATTGGGTTATGTTGCAGATTGAAGGTGAGGTATTTGGGATATGAGAAGTCTGTGGTTTGACCAGTGTAGGAGCAATGACAATGATAAGCATTTTTAGCTTTTGTAAGAGCATTGGAGCTTATCAAATTATGTATAGCCTCAGCATAGCCAACCTTGGTAAAAGTCTTCTCTGTAGCTTTTAAGTGTTGTCACTATTTCTAATTACAATACAGATAGTATTAAAAATTCTGGAAGGCCGGGATCTGATATGGAGTACCAGATCTCTTAACATGGGTATTGTTATAGGTTTAATTGTGTCTCTCTAAAAATTAGTTCAATTCTTAGTCCCTGGCACTTTATATTTTACCTTATTTGGAAAGAAGTTCATTGAAGATGTAATTAGTTCAGACACGTCATATAAGAATAGGCTGGTCCCTAATCCAATATGACAGGTGTCCTTACAGAAAGGGAAATGAGACAGAAAGACACTCAGAGGGAGAGTGCCATGTAATGACAAAGGCAGAGATTATAGTGATGGAGCTGCAAGCAAGAATGCCAAGGATTGCTGGGAAACACCAGCAACTAGGCAGGGGCAAGGAAGGATTCTCTTATGGGATTTTGAGGGGTCATGGCTCTACCAGAATCTAGAGTTCAGACTTCTGGTCTTCACAACTTTGAGACTATACATTACTATTGTTTTAAGCCACCTGGTTTATGATATTTTTTCAGGACCACCATAGACAACTCACACAGAATCTCATTTCATTACCCACACAAATGTTTACACTTTATGGCAAAAGAGTTGCAATAATGGCCACATGACAATGGGATCCACCAGTCTTACACATTCCCCACCACCTAGAAACAACTGGCCTATAGAATAGCAGATTAACCTATTAGAAGCTCAGCTAAGGGGACAGCATCCTGTGGGTTACAGCACTGTCCTTCAAACTATGTGCATGCGTAAAACCAATAGTTGATATCTCATGCATGGCCTCAAAAGATAGAGCACACAGAATCAGGGTATCAGGAGCAGAAGTAGAGTTTTACCCCTTTAACTATCAATTCCAACTATCAATTTATGCTTCTTGAACACAAAATTTAGGTTCTGCCATGTTAGAAGTCTAGGTTCCCAGGTGAAATTCTTGCCATCCGACAATACAGTAAAGGTTTAGATGAACTTGAAGCTGAAACTATCACCTGTTTACTTTGAGCAGGAGGAATGAATATATTGTATTGAGTAAGTAGTCATCCTTGATTACTGTGAGGTTCTCAGAGTGCTGCCCCTCAACAGGAGCAGAGAGGAATATGTCTGGAAACAATGGATTTGCTAGGACATTTCTTGAACGCTTTTAACCAGTAAAAGTGGTGAATGGGCCATTATGGTATCACCAGGAGCAAACAATGTAAGAATTTAGAACCCACAGAGAGAAAGTTCTGAGTCATCCACCAGGGGAGAAAACCAGATCCATGTGGTATCCAAGCATGAAGGATCTAGAATGGATGGTGGAGGGAGATGAGATGATGACTATCTAGTATGGTCTTGATTATTTTCAACAATATTTTAGCTATCAGTCTGTTGCTTTGTGGGATATTACTCTGTAATTCTGCAATAAAATAATAAATTACAATTTTTTTTTGTTTCTGTCTCTGCTTTCTAAAGAATTTGGCTAAGGCAATGGGATTTAGAAATTGGCCTTTAGTTATCAATCTGTGGATTTTTATTTGTAAGGGAGGATTTTTTTTTTCTTTCTTGATCCATCAGGAGAATCATTACCCAACAAACATCTTTGTCTGTCTTATAGAACTTGGAAGGCTCTACAACTGGAGTTATTTGGATAATTTATGTAATTTATTCTCCTCCACCCAGTGCTGGGATCAAACCCAGAGCCGTACACATGCCAGGCAAATGCTTCAACAGTGAGCTACATACACTCTTAGCTCATAACTTACTCTAACAACATTAGTTGATGATGGGTGTTTAAGAAGTGTACTGCTGAAATACCTAAAATTCTCAGGAATCTTGTGAAGGCAGGCAGCTTCAGGGTAGCATTTTTATTACTGTTGACAGTAGGGGCAAGTTATCACTTTGCAGCTGGGAATGACAGTAGGTTGGAAGAGCAGGGACGAAGAGCTAGAATTAGGTTAGTTGAGGTAAAGCTAAGAATGAAGTTTAAAAGAACTATCAGAATAAAGAAATCACAGATATTGGGGTGAGAACATAGCAGTAGCTCTGAAGCAAGACCAGCAGTCATGGGCCAGAAAGCTTATAGAAGGCTGGCAGGGATTGCACGTCGGGAGCAAGGCACTAGTTTAGCTACAGTATGTGGTCAAAATCAGGGTATAAGTAAAGGTATAGGCTGGGATACTTGGAAACTGGAAGAAGGTCACTACTATGATTTGGATATTGGGTGTGCCATCAAAACTCACATGTGAGACAATGCAAGAAGGTTTAGAGGTAAAATGATTTGGTTATGAAAGCCTTAACCCAATCAGTGAATTAATTCCCTGATAGGGATTAACTAGATGGTAACTGTAGGCAGGTAGGGTGTGTGGGGTGTGTGGCTGGAGGAATTGGGTTTCTGGGAGTGTGCCTTTCAGGTATATATTTGTCTTTGTTGAGCAGAGCTCTTTCTCTTTTTCTCCTTCCTGGTGTGATGTCTTGAGCTGCTTCCCCCTGCCACATTCTTCCTGCATGTTTGGCCTCACTTTAGGCCTAGAAGAATGGAGCCAACCTTCTATGGACTGAGACCTCTGAAACTGTGAGCCCCCAAATAAACTTTTCTCCTAATATTGTTCTTGTCAGGTCTTTTAGTCCCACCCATGAAAAAAAGCTGACTAAAACAGTCACATAAGGTAAGTCAATCCCTTAAATGTGCTTTCTGGGACTCCCTAGACTTCCAGGGAACTAGTGGCCCAGGGTCCAAGGCTTAAATACTGAAAAATGGCTGCAGTTCCTTATACTAGTAAGACTGAAAATGTTAAGGAAAAAGAACTTCCTTATCTTCTGGAAAAATCTCAGTGACTTAGAGTAGATTATTGCCAAAGAGATAAAAATGTAGTCAATGCAGATCAGGATTCTTCTGAACCTTCCTTTTTTTGGAACCTTTAGGGTTTTTTTTGTTTTTTGTTTTTTGTTTTTGAGGTACAGATATCTCTTTGGGGACACCACATGAATCTGAGCAATTACTTATTGCTTTGTTAACTGGCATGAACTAATTTAAGGTAAGACTGATGAAGATCTGCTTTTTTTCTTGGTTCATATTGCAAACTGTCTCCATCTGTTCCTGACAACTCCTGTTGCTAGGGAGTAACTCGAATGAATAAACGGCAAGCAAGCTACTATTTTAGACAATAGACTGGTCATATATAGGGGGTTAATTTTTATTTCTTGTCAAAACCTCAAATTATGAACATATTCTTATTTTAATAGAGAAAAGGACTAAGGTCAGTCCCAAATTTACCTTGTTTTCTTTAATTGTAAGAGCTCAATTATTGTCCCCGTTTGATAGATAAGAAAAATGAGTCTCAGAGAGGTAAGCACCTCAACATCTATAAGTATGGAATTGAGTCCAGGCCTATCTGTCTCCAAAGCCTGAACCCTGTCACTTTATCAAATGCTCTGGCTATTTTACAGGCTGTCCATTCACAAGTGACAAAAGAATTTCATGGAATTTCCTTTTTGAGAAACTTAGCACTCTCAAACTAATGTACACTTGATTTGGAGATTCAGAAAAAACTAAAAAATTAAATTGACAATATCAGTGAAATTTTAAAAAATAATCTAGTAACATCTATTCAAATATTGAATGCATTCAGAGGAAAAACAAAAGACAAAGTCTCTTAAAAAGAATTGGGTTTTAATAGAAAGTCACATTATAAAATACAAAGTTTAGCTAAAGAAATATCTTTTTTATGAGTGGGAACATTGATTAAAATAGGAAAAAGAATGAGGGAGATAAATGTCCAATTTAAGGGAGAAATCATGAAGTCCTGAAAAAATACAGCCTGAAGAGTCTGAGAGACTCCACCATTGCTGCAGGCAACTCACACTCTTGGAAATGTAATCATACACAGGCACTATAATTAATAGGAGCTACCATAATAAACTGTCTTCAAAGAGAAGACCAAATCAACCTCTCTGGCTACCTAAGCAAATCTGATCCTATTTGAGGATTAGAAATGTCCTAGTTAAAAGTAAAGCCTATCTAGATGCTTTTTGCATTATTCTTCCTTGTTCTTTAATGTCAATAGTCTACTAATATAGTTAATTGATTATATCATAAGAACAAATTACATTAATGCTTTCCATTCCAGGAATATTTGGAATTAAAATAGGTAACTGAATTAATTAATTTAATTAGTTAATTAATTTATTTTTTCATACCAGGGACGGAACTCAAGGGTCTCAATGACTGAGCCAAATCCCCACCCAACCCCCTTTTTAGGGTGGTATTAGGGATTGAACTCAGGGGCACTCAACCACTGAGCTATATCTTCTATTCTCTTTGTTTTATTTTGAGACAGGGTCTGATTAAGTTGCTTACAGCCTCGCTAAGTTGCTGAGGCTGGGATTGAATCTGAGATCCTCCTGCCTCAGCCTCCTGAGCCACTGGGATTATAGGTATATGCAACCGAGCCTGGCCCCAGCCCTTTTTAGATTTTATTTTGAGACAAGATCTCACTAAGTTGCTTAGAGCCTCGTAAATTGCTGAGGGTGGCTTCGAACGAGTGATCCTCCTGCCTCTGCCTTCCGAGCTGCTGGGATTATAGGTTTGTGCCATCACACCCATCAGTAGCTGAATTTTAATAAAGTTAGGCATATTATTTGCAGATACTTTATTGATTAACTATATTAAGAGAATATTCTAATTTCTATGTTTTAAGAACAAATATAAACCCCTATTTTTTGTATGTAGTGCTAGGAATTGAATCCAGGGCCTTCTGCCTGCCAGGAAAGCACTCTACCAATTGAGCTATAATTGTATATAGAAATATTAATATTACTATAATTGCATATAGAAATATTAATATATTAATTAATATGTTGTTGAATTAATATTACTATAATTACATATAGAAATATTACTATAATTGCATATAGGAATATTAACATTACTATAAGAAATATACAGGACTTTGTATTTGATACTGGAAATATTTTAGTTCTAATTGTGGAATTTCTTCCTACAAAATTCTACTAAAATTTTTGTGGAATAACCTATAAAATTATCAAGTAGAAAACATGGTATAGCATATACAAAAGGCTTCTTTATTAGGAAGTTATTTAGGAAGATTTCTTAAAAAATATTTCCAGAAGGGAGACAGCTGAAATGTCTAGCAGAACACATACGTAAATATAAGGTAAGAAATTCTAGGAAAAAAAGTTGAGGGGGGAGGGAGTAGGTTATTCATGTTTGTTAACTATGTGTATGAATTTTCTTTTTCAAAAATGATAATATCTAAGAATATTAAGATTTACTTCTATTCTTTCTTTTTTATAACTGAAAATAAAACCTTTAGTTTTCAGTAGTATTGATCCTAATGTAGGTCACAATATTTTTAAAAACTCAAATTTCATCATTGATTTTTTTTGACCATATTTACTGCGAATTTTCACAAGATGAGTTAAGTTTATAATCTAGTTTTAAAACACCTATGGGAAAAAATTTCAGGAAATTGAAAAATTTCTTTAAATGATACTATACTTTAGTAGATATATTATATAGAAATACTTTTTGATAGAAAACTTGGTTAATATGCTGTTTTGCTTAATTGCTGTTTTCTTTTTAACTTAAGATTAAATGTTTCATTTTCAATTCTTATTGAAAAATCTTTTAAAATGTATTCAGAGTCTTTACTGTCATAATGAATAAAAAAGTAAATTAATCTTTCTTTGACCAATGAAAATTTCTAGAGTCTGAGAGATGGATCTTTCTGAATGTCAATAATCATTGTACAGCCTGAGATTGGGATGAATGTGTATGTCTTCAGCACATAACTAGGGAATTGATTATTTGAATAAATCCTTGATATAAACTTCCTTTCTCAAGATGTGCTTCTTTTGTCCTTGCCCTCAAAATAGAGTTGTAGCAAGTGGGTTCAGAAATGTTTATTCAGGGGCTCTTGTTTGTTAGGTTTGTTAAAAAAAATTATTCTGTGTTCTTGGTGGGATTTTAATGAGTGTGGGGTGGGGGCGGTGGGGGAGAGGGGGGACTACTGAGCCTGGTCCATCTGCCAGCAGAGACTCACTCCATACAGCATAGCTCACATTGGGGAATGGATAGGAGGAAGTATTCTGCATAAAGAAATGGACTTGAACGAGGCGAGTATGCTCAGCATCCCAACAATGTCATGGTCTGGCTTGATTTCAGAAGTAGGAATTCAAATATAGTGGGGTTGCTAGAACCAAGGAATTAGCCAGGGAGGCAGTGGTTGATCGATTTTGGAAAACTTTTTCATACTTGTGATTGTGACTGAAAGATTCAACCAGGGGAAGGAAAGTTAGAGAGAAAAATTGGGGTTCATTGGATTTACAGTAGGGTCCCAGTCCTAAGGATGCATATGCAAATTAAATGGGACCCCGAACAAGATATAAACTATACAGTAGAAGTCAAGGCAGAGACATAATATGTGTCGATTTTTAAAAGCAGGTAGCTAAACTATGTGGTACCAAAAATGAAAGGGGTACATGAAACTAGATCTACAAGTAGAAAGTGAAGCCATAGGGGTTCACTGGGGTTTCCCAACCAGATGGAGGCTTGAGGGTCAGGATTAGAGCCCAGATCAGAAGAAGGGGAAGAAGCTCCAGTCCTTTGTGAAGCAGACCCTGGGACAGAGTCTGCCACATAAAACAGGGTCTCCTATGAAATGGGGCAACAGAAACTCTACCCTCTGAGGCAGGCCCTGGGGTAGTTGGATAAAGAAATCTGCAGGGAACTGGAAACTTAAGTTGGCATAGAGCAGATGTGAGTCCTACATTAACACCTCTCCTGGGGTGCAGGAATCTCACATTGAGAAATTAACACCGATACCACACTGGAACTCATGAACCTCCCCGGCTTCTAGAAGAAATAAGAGTGGAACAGCTCTGAAAGGGTTGTTCTACAACACAGAGCACAATGGAATTTTTTTTTTTTTTTTAATTAGAAAACAAAACTCTGTGAGGAAGAGAGAGCAGCTGCAGGAACTTATACCTTAAAACCTGGAGATTATAGAACAATCTGAAAAGTAATAGGCACATTAAAAAGCTTAGGGAGATAAAAATAAAAAATAAATAGTAGTATGGAAAGAAGAAAAGCATACTTATAAAGCACATATAATAAGTAAAATGAAAACTCAACAAACATGTTAAATAATAGATAGGCCCAATCCAAAAGAAGAGAAGTGAAGTGGGAACTGTTCTGAAAAATATCAAAATACAGATGAAGAGATGTAGGGGACAGGGTTGTGGCTCAGAGGTAGAGTGCTCGCCTAGCATGCGTGAGGCACTGGGTTCGATCATCAGCACCACATTAAAAAAATAAAATAAAGGTATTGTGTCCACCTATAACTAAAAAATAATAAAAAAAGAGATGTAAAAACATGATGAAGGTGGATGAAAGCGAGAACAAGAAGGTAAAGCACAGCAGTGAGTTCCAGAGTCTAAAGTTGAGATAGCAAGAAAGGGATTGTGTGGTTACAGACTTTCTACCTGAAGCAATGCATCCTTAGTTTGACAGGATATGTTGAGGTCTGAGTGAGATAAATGAAAACAAATCCAAATCTAAGTTCTTCAAAAACAAATAGAAAATCTTAAGCTATCAGAGAGAAATGGAAGATAATCAAAACGAAGTAACTATTAGATTGAGAGCAATTTTCTCACAGAAAAACTAGGTATCAGGAAACACTGGCATGCATCTTTAAATGCTAAAGTTAAGTAACCATCAGTTTAGATTTCTATAACAGGTTAAAGTATCATTCAGTCCATACAAGTTGCTGAGAAAGTAGATTTTTAATGTTTTCATGAAAAATGAATGGTAGGTATTTGAGGGAGTGGGTTTATTAATCAGCCTGATTTAATCATTCCACATTATAAATATATATTGAAGCATCACATTGTACCCCACAAATATATACAATTAGTAATTATCAATTAAAAATGAAGTTTAAAAATTAAAAAAAACAGATAGTTAAAAAAAAGAAAGAAAGAAGTTGCATTATTAACCCCAAATTCTCTACCGCTTTTGAGGGAGAACTTAGCTCCTACTAAAGAGACAGAGTGTATTTCTCCACCTCATTATTCTCGATTCAGCTATATGCCTTTCTGTAACCAAGAAGGAAGTAGAAATGATAATGTGCTGGTTCCAAACCTAGGCCTCCATTGTGGGTTTCTCTGTGTAGATGCCATTGACAAGGGAAGAACATGCCTGGGCATTCCCTGGTCCCAGTAGGTTTGTGAGGGACGTGAAGGGCAGGCCACTCCACACTGAACATGGATGGAGGAGATCAGCTGACCTCCGAATCCATGACACTAAGTCACTGTTTTTCAAATCCCTGAGTCTTGAGCACATTATTGCATTAGTTTCTGATTGCTAGTGTAATAAATTTTCATAAATTTAGTAGGCTAAACAACACAAACTTATTCTCTTAATTTCTGGATATCAGAGGTCAGAAATCAGTTATTCAGGGCTAAAGAAAGCTATTGGCAGGGATGTTTTTGATAATTCTTCTTATTTTTTATTTCTGGAGACTCTGGTAGAGAACTTGCTCCCTTGATCTTTCTAGTTGGGGATTGCTTCCACTCCTCCACAAATGGATCTTTCCTATTATCCCTCTGTTTTTTTGCTTCCATTGTTACCACTCATACTTCTGTAGTCAGATCTCTACCTTCCCCTTAGAAGGACAATTGTGATTACATTTGGGACCCACATGCACAATCCAGGATAATCTTCCCACCCTTATCGTAATTACATAGTTCCTTTTGCCATATAAATTAAATATTCAAGGTTCTGGGGATTGGGATATGCACACCTTGGGAAGGGAGCATTATTCAGCTGACCACAATTGTTATGTACGGTTATTTAATACAAATTGTTGTTTTATGAGAATCTTGGTCTAAGAGATACTAGGTACAGATCAATACTGAAAAAGCTACCAAAAGATGGACTTTTTCTACTGGGGATGGAATCCATGGCCTTATGCATGTTAGGCAGCCACTCTGACAGTGAGCCACATCCTCAAACCCAAGCTCTGTTCTGTGCACATCACCTTTTGAAATTGCTTACCTCTGTGTGACCCAACTTTCTTACCTATATAATAAGTATAATCATAAATAGCACCACCTGGTCTACTTCTTATGAGAATTAAACAAAGTACTGTTAAAAAAGTGCTTACAGGGGGCTTGGGTAATGGCTCCGAAGTAGAGTGCTTGCCTAGTATGTATGAGGCCTTGGGTTTGATCCTCAGCACCATATAAAAATAAATAAACAAAATAAAGGTATTGTGTACAATTAAAAATACATATTAAAAAAAGAAAAGTGCTTATAGCCTTTACAAGGCACTAATTAAGTGCTATGTTACAAATAACAAAATATATTTTATGTTTACTTAAATATTTAATTTCCATATTTTAGTCAATTTATTTTTATACTTTATTTTTATTTTAATATGTTTTGTTATTTTAAATCAGAAAATGAAAAAAAAGGATAAATCATTTTGCTTTCAATTTTTCAGCAAAATTTAAAATGCCTGACAAGTACTAGAGATATTATTGGGAGATAGTTGTGCAAGTTGATACAACTTTTTAAAGCAGTTTGGCAACATGGTTGAAGATAATCAAACTGGGTTGACGATAATCTTGTTCTACCAGGTAGAAATTTTGACATATACTCAAGAAACTCTTGGTAAATCAGCATATTATAAAACTGCTTATCATAATGACCCTCTTTCAGGTCAATATTTGGCGTGAGATTCAGAGCCTAAGAAAGTGATTATGGTGTATGCCATTATTTAAAGGCATTTTGGATAAACCTGTAAGGATCATGCTGGGGAAAGTGGATTAAGATGGAGAAATGTCAAGAGAGGATGTGGTCCCAAGTGGAGAAGTCTAGTATTGGACAGATCCATGAGGGCCTTTGGGATATAAATCACATAGGGAAGGGGAAGAGGGTTTTTTTTTTTTTGTATCTCATACCAGTCAGTTGTTCACTGCCAGTCACAAGTGGCCAGGGTTGTGTTGGCATGAGGAGGTGTCCACTCTAGCATAAGGCAGTTTCTGTCAGCTCAGCAGGATGTAGGGATAAAAGGGTAGCTGTGAGATGCAAGAAGCCAAATTCAACATGATTCCTAGTGGATATGCTACTTGGGTTCAAGAGATCTCAGTGGGGCACTCCAATTCCACTAAAAATACAACACGGCAAAACATCAATAGGTGACTGGGTTAAAAATGGAAGCATATTCATACAATGAAATTCTATACAAACATTAATGTTAATGAACTAGATCTACATGTAATACATGGGAAAATCTTGAAAACAATGCTGAATGAAAAAAGTAAGTTGAAGAAAGGCATGAATAGGTGCTATAATTTAGGCATATTAATAAATAACAAGAGAATATTCATATGCTGTGTATAATTGCATAGTATGCATAATGCACACTAAATATAATGTGGATTCACTGACTTCATTGGGATAACAGTTACTTGTTTAGAACAGGAATAGGAGTGGAATTGGGGGGATATAAAAGGGCTTCAGGTATAATGTTTTGTTCAGTATGACACAATGTTATCATGAATTGAGAACATTAAAAAATCATCCTGTTAGATTATCTAAAATATTTTTAATACTTTATGTCAAATAAAGAATAAAAATTCAAGGAAGAAGAGCAGATCTCTAGGCTGTGCCAATCCAGAAGAGTACTGAGTGGGTATAACTGAAGTCCTCATAGATACCTACCTAATTCTGGCTCTTGGCAATCAGGTCTGGTTGTCTGTCAAGAACTTTGTGAGTATCAGTAGTCATTTTTGGGTCTTCAATCATCATTTGGTTCTGAGAACATTGAACCAGAAACTAGATAGTTCTTAAATCGTCAATCAGTGAATCTAGCTTCAGGGAGCGGAACAGGAAGAAAAAGGGAAAGGTAAAATGAGACAGGCACTTAATAGCAAAGTTTCAAGTAGAGAAGTTTTGCAAATATTTCTTGAGTCCTTCATATGTATTAAGCAATATGCTAGGCTGGGGAGTCAAACAAGAATGATGCTGTTCCCATCTTTAAGGAGCTGAGCATCGTGTGGAAATCTATGGGAGAGGAGAGCCTTGAGAACTTGGAAGCATATTTGTATAAATGCCAATAAATATATTTGTAGCAAGACTCTTTTGTTTCTGATTCAAAAATCCCCAAATGATTTCTGTGGAATTCAAGTCTTCCAAGATGTTCTGTGAACGAAGGGTTTATAGTTAAATGTGTTAGGAAACGCTTATGTCATATTCCATTTTTGGAGATTCATAGACAATTAACATATGAAGATTACCAAGATGATTTATGGAAAAGAAAGCTATATGAAAACTTTGTATCTCCCCCAATTATTTGATACCAAAAAGAAAATGTTGAGACAGGAGGAGTAATGCCTATAAACTGATTTGAAATGTTTTGTGGAATTCATTCTATTATTCCTTTGTATTGCATTTACACTATTATTTTCCTAACTCATTTGAAATACTCTATTTCTAAATGTACTCTTTTAATTAAATCTTCATCCTAGTGTTTCTGTTCCAATATTGTGTTTAAAATGTTGATCAGAGATTTAGTAAACTTATATTATTTGGCTTCTTAGGGAGAATTAATACTAGTTTTTATGCAAGTTTCTTTAGCTCTTCAAAATAAAAGCGAGGCTGAATATTCGTGATGGGCATATAGACCATTGTACTTTTTGAGATCCAATTTTATGGCACCCCCCACCTTTTTAATGTCTAGCATAATGCTAAGTCTTCAGGCTTTTGAACAAACATGTCAATGGCTTTAAATCAAACTACCATGCTAAAATATATTACTGTGTGACAACCGTTTGCAGCTATCCATTTAATTGCATCCTATAAAATGAACCAGGAGGTATAAGTTTACAAACATAACATCTGAGGTGGTGGTAAGATTAGAGCTAAATAACACATGTAGTTTAAACTCTCAATGTAAAGACTCTAAGGGCTGTAATTTTAATATACTGCTGCCAAGGGGCATGTGAACATTAATATGCATTCCCATTAAATGCTTTCAGTATTAAAGAATATAACATAGCTTCAGTTTTATATACAAAACTCACTCTAGCACTTCTATTTTTGCATCTTTTCCTGGAACACTGGAATATTCGATATTTTACTTTGTTGGATAATTCTTGACACAAAATGGTTACTCCATAATTGCATATTGACTATGTGGCTGAAGTTACTTTTTTTTAGTTATGCCAACTCCCTCCTCTTACAAATTCTGAAGGAATTAATGAATATGGGATGATTGATTAAATACCAAACCAATTTACATTTAGTGAAATGTGTTATTACTTATTTTTTGGTTGCACTATCTATTTTCAGAGGTCCTTCGAGATAGTGAAATTTTCTCTTAGATGTATGTGACCATGGGTCTGCCATTTATGGCCTGGGTAACCTTGTATCAATTATTTAACCTTTTAGTATCTCTGTTTACAGAGATGTTAATACTGCTCTATGGCTATTAATGTAATACATTTGAAATGTTCAGAATGTATGAAAGTGCATCGCACATAGAAGTATACTGTAGTGTTACCTATTATTATTCACTGAAAAGACATAATTATAAGCAATACACAATTTCTTCCATTAATATCTATAATCACACTCAAGAATGACCAGGTCTACTAGTCTAACATAAAACAAATAGTCCAAATTAGAGCTTATTAATATTTGATGATTTGCTTCTTTTTATGGGAAAATTAGTATAGAAGAAATTATGTAAGTGTTTAAGTTTGGAGGAATAGGAGAAGCTATTTTTGTATAGAAAATACAGGTGGTGAAAAATGATCCTATTCTTTGTTCTGCTTTAAAGTTTACATGTTACTTTTCAATTAGTATTTAGAGCACAAAATCCCATTTGCTTAAATTTCCCTCACTTTTCTTCCTTTATGCCCTAGCCCTATCTTCATCTGTTCTAACAACTGTTCCCTGATTCTCCTTTATGCTCTACTAGCAGGTAGACCAGTAGGCAGAATAAATAAACTTTGGCAAGTAAATGAGGGTGGTGATATAGACAAGGACTCATGAGTGGTATGTTAGACTGGGAGTGTGGCTGGTAGAAATGAGATTTCCTGCTTTCTACCTTTACATTTAAGTCTCTGAACTTACCAAAATGTTCATATTTTAATTGTATATAATTCTTTTAGTATTTTTAAGACACCATTCTTAGGAAAAATAGATGGAGATGTTACACAAAAGAACTTGGCTTGCTAGATTTTAAAAGAAATTAATCAAGGGGACTGTTATTTAAAAAGGTAGAGAAATGAGTAGAAACAGTAATGTATATTTTTTAAAAAGTTTAAAAAACTTCCTGGATTAGGAAATGAGTTGCAATACATAAAAATATGAAAAGAATTAAAAAACCCAAATTTTATATATATTAAAACACATGTTCTTTAAGTTAGGAAAGATAAGATAAACTGCAAGTAGATTATGACAATAATATGTAGTTGGATATACTGTACATCAAATTGTGTTTTTATAGTTGAACACACACACACACACAAACATACACACACGACTGGTATGTTAGATTTAGGCCACTGTTCAGGAATATAGGAAAGAACTTGGGATAAAAGTTGAAAAGGGTGAAAAGATGAACTGCTTAATTCTTGTATTTCTTTCCAACTTCCATTTAATTAGAACATACAGAGGGAAACAGAATCATCTCTCTGTTTCCAAGGAAGACTGGTTCCAGAACTCCTGAGGATACCAATCCATGTATGCTCAAACTCTTATATAAAATAGCATAGTATTTGCGTATAACCTATGTACATATACTGATGATTATTTCTAGATTATTGTTATATCTAATACAATATAAACACTATATAAATGGTTGTTAATTTGTATTATTTATGAAATAATAAGAAAAAGTTTGTATATGTATAGTAAAGACAAAACTATTTTTTGAATGTTTTTAATCTGTGGTTGATTCAATGTGGATCCTATGGATGTGTAGGGTCAACTGTAAACATATTAGAAGGTACAAAATCAAGCTGGATTTGGAGAACTTGGTCTCAAACTGTTGTTAGATAAAATATATTAAAATAGTAAAGTTCTTTAGCATTTGAAGCAATTAAGTGATTAAAGTAATATATGTTGCCAGTTTGGAGGACAGAGGATGGGGAAGTTATTGAATATGTATATGTGTGTGTGTGTGTGTGTGAGAGTGTGTGTGTGTGTGTGTGTGTGTGTGTGTACACAATATTAGGGACATACTTTTCATATAAAGGTAAAGTACACACCAGCAAAAATATCAATCATGGAGAATTACAAATGACAACTTTATGTCATGCAATGACAACCAGAGCTTGTGTTGTCCACACAAACAAATGTTTACCTAAATTCTTATTTTATTTCTTCTAGCCAAACAACTGACAAGATCACAAAGTCCCATTCAAGGTCATTGGAAACTTTGAACTTGGATCAGCTTCAAGAGGATTTTAGAAAATCCAGTAACTGTCCCTTTGAGTTCCAGAAGTTTAGTAAAATTCAAATCTGGTATTTTTTTTTTCTTATAGAAACTCAACTTACTACATCTGACCATTGGGCTACTCCAAAATTCACTCTTTATAATTTGAAACTATCAAAAAAATCATGGTACAAAGAGGCCACGTGTACAAATTTGCTGTCTAAAACCATGAGAAGCTAATTTCCGTGCCCAAGATAATGTTTCAAAGAGATTTCTTTTCAATGTGTTTTCTTAGGAGGGCAAGATTTCAAAGAGGAACACGAGCAAAGCAAGGTAACCGATGCTGCCATCTGGAGTTTTCAATTAGCATATCTGACTAACACTTTGGCAAGATCACTTGCAAATATTTCCAGAATTGAGAAATAATCTTGTGGCACTTTCTGCTCTTATTTTAAGGCCACCAGGCCCCATAAAGGAAGATAGAGAGTTCTTCAAATTCCAGCTGAAGGGAGTTGGAACGTTCTGTTTTTATTCTCATGCTTATTTGTTCATACTGCTTATACGTAAAAAAAATGTATTTGGAAATGAGAAGGGAAACAATTGCCCCCAACTCTTGTAATTCAACACTGAAGCCCAAGTATCATATACAATTGTGTAAAAATAGAGACATTGGCCAAGATTATGATTTATAACACATTGTTATTACTGGGTATTAATTTTAAAAATTCAACTATAAACATGAACAAAACCAAAAAACTTTCAAGGCAGAGATTCTGAAAGTGAAGGTCCTTAGAGATTGTAATTCCAATCACCTCACTTGACAAAAGGGAAATTTGAGGACCAGGGAAACAAAGTGACTTTCCTGGGGTCACATGGAAAGTCACCAGCTGAGCTGTGAGGGTGCTCAGGTCCTAACCTCCTGGCCATGCTCATTTGCCAGGGGTGCAACAAAGAGTATTCACAACACTTAGTCACAGTTTAGCTTTTGGTTAATTCCACATTTACTCCAATTTTTGTGGGTTCAACAATATAGCTCCAATTGATATGATTTGTTCCAGATCAAACAGATATTAAGTGGCAAAGTTTTATTTCTCCTACTGCACACTTATGTGTACTTGTTTTTGTTGTGTGTATATACATGTACACAATCCCTTTGTCCCTTTATTTTCTCAAATGTGAAAAGCTCTGAAAGCTTTTGTTTTTTTCTATAAATTTTTGACAAACTCCGTTGGTGTAAAATTTTGTATGATCTAATGTGGGGATATTTAGAGACTTCATATATTCCAGGGAATGTGACCTCTTCATGCATTTTATTTCAGAAATAGTAATATGTTCGATTAGAAGATGCTGCCCCAAACTCTGTGGAGATGATATATAACAGATGTTGGGGCTCAGACAATGATACCCCAAAGGGAAGCCCTAAGAAGCAGCCTCAGAAGCCAAGTTTCTCTGACTTTCTCCAGCTCTTGGGTCTCACTCCAGATCCTCCCTTGAGACAAGCCATAGAAATCAGCATTCCACTTCCCCCAAACAGGCCACAGAAACCAGAACACATTTCCTCCAAGGCCAGCCATAAATACTAAAAACATTACTTTGACGTTCCCCATCTTTCTGTATAAAAACTAGCCATTAAAAAATTATCTGACCTATTTGATTGTAAGTCAGAAAACCCCCACTCTAGGAAAAAAAAAAAGAAAAGGTACAACTGAGAGGCCCAGAGGAATCTGAATAGACAGGCTGGATCCCCCCAACTCAACCAGAGCTGGGGTGTAGCTTATCAGTAGAGTGTTACATCCAGTGTGAGAGAGGCACTGGGTTCCATCCCCAGCACTGCAAAAACAAAGCCAAAACACAGACAAAAAAGCCTTGTCTTGTTTCATTTCCATTATCTCATATCCTTTGTATCCAATCATAATTTTATACAGCTGTCCATGCTTCATTGAACTGAAGCATGAAAAAAAATAGTTCACCCTGAGTCTTTGGGTTTTATATCTGTAGGCTCTCATGCCATGTAATTCATGATCAAATACACTTGTAATGCTTTCCTTTTGTTCACCTGTCGTTTGCTATATGGGTGTCAGTAATGATCCTGTATGTTGTAGAGAAAGGGGCACCCCCATTCTGCCCTTACACAGATGATGCATAACATAGGTTCTATATAATTGATTACATTTTTAAACCCTGAGAAATTCTCAATTCTTTTCCTAGTGGTTTTGGATAAGTGAATGTAGGTCTTTAATTTATGCATAATGTAATTTCATTACATTGGTTTCGACAGTTCTGGCTTACAACCATGCAGCTCAGGAAACCCTTTACATACGCAATTTTCTTTGGTTCAAAATATATGGACCAAAGGGAATTAAATGAGATAAGCAAAGTACTATTTATGCAGTAGCAAATACATAAAACAAGGAGCTGAGTTTCCTTTGCATCATCTGAAGTCAGCAAGTCCAGGGTACATTCAGTGTTCAGTGGTGGTAATTACCTCAATTGCGAGTTTTGGATAGAATCATCTGACTCCTTTTCTTCTTTCTCTCCTTTTTTTGTAACTTTTACTTTATAGCCTTCTTTTTTATGTTTATTCCAAGATGGATCAAATGTTAGTGTATATGTGGGAAATGAATTAAGTTTGTCCACCCCAACTCTCACAGTAACACTTTCAGTAGTTGGATTGAGGACTAATCAGTCAACTAAGGTTCATAGTTTGCAGCTTAGAATAAGTATACTGAGGAGCATAGAGGGTGCATAGACTTGACATTCTTCCTTTTCATGATAACCCTCATATTTAGCCAAATAAATAAGCAAAATGCTCTATCATTAATCTGTGCTCAGATTTAACAACATGGACTGCAAAGCCCCAGGACTGGGCTGTATCCCAGGTAGATTTCCAGCTTGACCAATGGCAGATGGAGAGGAAGGGGCAGTCATTAAGGCAATCTCTGAACAGGACCAGCCCTTTCCTTATTTGCAGGAAACTTCACCAACTGAAAATTGTGATCTGTCATATACTGACAAGATAAACACAGACACATATGCACATGTGTGTGTACACACACACACCCTAGATGGGCGAGAACTGAACATCTTGAGGTTTACCTTGTCCTTATTTGAAATCTTAGAAGTAAATTTTATAGATAAAGAGTAATCGTTTTGGGTATATATTAATTCCCATCCTAGTTTTAAATGTGTTCCTAATTATGTAAATTCAATTTGTACACAACCAATTTAAATAGAAGACATTTGCCTATTGCAATATGTGCAGTTCTCAATGAGGAGGTGTTTCCTCCTTTTGTCAACAGTCCCTATAATATGACATTTGTTTGAACTGTATTATATAAAGGGACAAGCATGACAGAACCCAATACTCTCTTCATCCCTGAATCAAACAAAGAAGAAAGAGACTGGGATCCAATGGAAAGTTTCAGGTCTAGGAATAAGGTCCCAGCTGCAAAAGCCCTGGAGTGTGACCTCAGACAAATGACCAATCTCTCTGGACCCCAGTTTCCTCTTCTATGAAATGAAGGGACTGTACTGGACCACTTCTAAACCTGCACAGTTAAAAAAATGTTATGATTCTAAGAGGTGACCATTGACAATTTCATAGTCTGTTTTGGATCTTCACTAGGATGATATTTCAAATGTTGCAAATTTCTAATAATTATGGGAGCTTTTCTTTGCCTGGGGAGAAATTTTTAGGCACAAGATTGAAATGGCTGGCAAGTCAGAAGAGGTTTGTTGATAAACCCTGTTCAATACAGCCTGTCTTTTTCCTAACTGCACATATTGTAGTCTTGTGACTGCTAAATGGCCCAGGGGAAAGGGCCACATGACAGCTGTGCCTGGACTCTGGCTTGGCCAACTGATTTGCTGGATGCTTTGGAATCTGAACCTTGGAAGAACCAGTAAAAGCAGCAACACACAAAGGAGGGTGCAGAGGAGTGGGCTCCACCTCCTTCAGGGCAGAGCAAGCTCAGGCCTGGGAGAGGTGGGGATGGGGAGCCAGAAGGAACCAGGTGAAAGAGAACCTCATGAAGGAAGAGGACTGTCAGCTTTTCCTAAGTGACCGGTGGAATAATGAACTCCAAAGAATTATAAAAGAGAGTACATTTCTTTCAGGAAAAAATCCATTTTATAGATTACATCAGCTATAATGGATATTCTTCAGTTAGTAAGTAGAGATGAATAGCTTGATGTATTTATTTACCATAATATTACTATTTAAAGTTTACTGAGTACTACAGGTTGAGCATCTGTAACCCCAAATTCAAATTGCTCCAAAATCTAAAACTTTCTGAGCACCAACCAATGGGAAATTGCCACAAATGGAAAATTCCACACCACGAAACATTGTTTCATGTACAAAATATTGAAAAGTTGTATGAAATTAAGCTATGCATATAAGGTGTTTATGAAATATAAATGAAGTTTGTGTTTGGACTTGGGTTTCATCCCCAGATATCTCATTATGTATATGCGAGTATTCCCACATACTTCTGGTTCTAAGCATTTCAGATAATGGATACTCAATCTGTATTGCCATGTAGTCTGAAAAGTGCTTTATATTTACTAGGTTTTTAAAATCATCATTATAAGAAGTAGGAACCATTATTCCCATTTTATAGATAAAGAGACCAAGGTGTAGGGGACTCAAATAATGGCCAATATCACATACTAATAAATGAGAGGATCTGAGGCTTGAACCTAGACAGTAGGCTTCTGGGGTATTTCTGTCTCTTGTCTTGAGAGCATTTGATTCAGGCTGTGGAGTCTACTTCTGTTCCTTCCCCAGTTATGTCCTCCCTTTCTTCCTCTTCCTACTCCTGTCTCAATTCTCTTTCTCTCCGTCCCTCTTCTTTCTTCCCCTCCCATCTCCTCTCCTCTCTTTCTATGTTATTCCCCACCCCTGTCTCTTTCTCCTGATCTTTAATAGCACATCATAGAGAGGATTTGATTGTTTTGCAGAGTAGCAAATTCTCACATTAATTGGAGAAGATAATCATAGGGAGTCTCTTTCCTGGACATTCTTAATGTACATTTCTGGTTATTCTTCTGGACAATGTAAAATTGAGAGGTAAAAATATTGCTGAAGTCAATTAATAGAAAGTTTATCCTCTATAAAGTATCATCCACTACACACTATTAAAGACACTCTTTGTTGAGAGCCACAGCCGAAGGGGCCCCAGCAAACTTCCAGCTGCCAGCAAACTTCCAGCTGCCAGCTGATGATTGGCTCACAGCGGCCCCAGCAACATCTAGCTGATTGGCTCCTCGGCCCCAGCAACATCTAGCTGATTGGCTCCTCTGCGGTGATGCTCATTGGGCTGTTTCCCTGCCCTTTCAGACCACGGAGCTGCTCATTGGGGGACATTTTTGGCTCCGCCCACGTGACCCAGCCAATCGGCCTCAAGAGCAGGAGGATTGTGGGAGGTGGAGAGAAGCTTGTGTGGGAGAGAGAGGCTTGTGGAAAGCCGGTGGTGGCAGTTGAGGCTCTGAGGGTTTTTCCTGAGAGGCTGTTTTGTTTGGCGTGTGTGGTTCTAAAAATAAAGTTAGTTTCTTTTGACAAGTGGCTCCTGATTGTGCCCAGCCAGACTACGGCATTTGGTGGCTCGCACGGGGAGCGACTGAGGGTAAGTGAACTGCTCGCCCCTGAGGGCAGGGCGAGAGGATGGGTAGCCATTTTAAGATTCTTCTTTTGTTATTTTGTTTCACTTTTGTTTTAAGTTGCCTGTCCCTGGAGATGTGTAAGATGGAAGAAAAACCGCTCACATCTGAGGAACAGATAGGGAGAAAGGACGGATGGACATTTCAGGAGGCTATTATAATGATTTTGTGTTGTTCCAATTTTGTTTCACTCAGTTTCAGTTTTGTTAGGCGTTATCTTGTTGGGTTGTATTATAGTAGAAATACGGGATCAGAAATTAGTAAAAAACAAACTGAAAGAGTGTTAAGTAAATTGTTAGAGGAAGGAGGCATCTCAGTAAAATCAAGAACAATCAGGGCATACGTTGATACAATACAAAAATGTAGCCCATGGCTTTTTAAGGAGGAGTTGTTAAATATATCACAATGGAACCATCATGGTGAAGATTTAAAAAGAATAGAAAAGAAAAGCCCAGGGACTCTGCCAGTTGGCACATTGCCATTGTGGACGTTCATATCTTGTTTGCTTAGTCCAAAACCTTCAGTTCAGACAATGGTAGAGGAAGAAGAAGACATAATGATTCAAGTAAAAGAGAAGGTCTCTCAAGTTAGTCAGACAGAGGAAAAGATTCAAGTAAAAGAGAAGACCTCTCAAGCTAGTCAGACAGAGAAAGAAAGTGTAAAACAGAAAAAGCCATCAGGGGGAAAGTTACAACAGGAGACTGCTACTAACACCTTTCTATCACCAGAGGGTGTAAGTGTCCAACCAACAGCACCACCTCTACAGGAGACTGCTACTAACACCTTTCTATCACCAGAGGACGTAAGTGTCCAACTAACAAGGCCACCTCCATATGCTGGGAGGTCCCCAACCCCCGCAGTTGATAGTTGGGATCCTGAGACAAGATCTCAAATATTAACATGCCCTGTATTTGAGGCAGGAGGGCAGCGATTTTACCAAGTTTTAAATTTCAAAACAGTGAAGCAGCTAAAAGAGGCTGTAACAACCTATGGTCCTCAAGCACCCTTCACTGTAAGCATGGTCGAATCCATTAACAACTTGAACATGACGCCAGCAGATTGGGCTAATATGTGTAAAGCTGTGCTAAATGGAGGACAATACCTGTTATGGAAGGTTGCCAATGAGGAATTTTACAAGGAGACTGCTAGGTGAAATGCAGCAGCTGGTTATCCTCAGATAAATCTAGATATGTTGTTAGGAAAGGGACCTTATGAGGATCAGCAGCAACAAATTGCATATGATCCTGGTGTATATGCACAAATTGCTGTAGATGCAATTAAGGCATGGAAGACTTTACAAGGACATGGAGGTTTACAAGGTCAATTATCTAAGGTAATACAAGGAGCTAATGAACCTTATGCTGAATTTGTAGATAGGCTTATTCAAACAGCTACCAGAGTTTTTGGAAATACAGAACAAGCAATGTCATTACTAAAACACCTGGCTTATGAGCAAGCGAATTGTTGGTGCAGAGATATCATTAGACCATGGAAACATGAAGATTTAAACACATATATTAAATTATGTAGAGACATTAATGAACAAGAGCAAGTCGTGGCAGCTGCAGTAAAACAGGCTTTAGATGCCAGAGACATTAATGAACAAGGGCAAATTGTGGCAGCTGCAGTAAAACAGGCTTTAGATGCCAGGCCAAGAACATGCTACAATTGTGAACAAACAGGACATTTTAAAAGGAATTGCCCCATTGGAGGAGGGTTTAACAAAACTAGGTATCAAAGGAGTAGAATACCAGGTATTTGCCCACGATGCCATAGAGGGAGACATTGGGCTAATGAATGCCGTTCTCAAACCACCATAGAGGGTACTCCATTATCAAAAAATGAACAAGGACCAGGTGTTTATCCACGATATCGTGGAGAAAGGCATCAGGCTCCATTGCCAAAAAATGGACAGGGGGGCCCAATGCTCCGGGGCCCAAAACCACAAATATACGGAGCACTGGAGGAACCCAGCAACCCCATCAGGGTAGTGCCCAGGACACATTGTCCATCAGATCCCTCATCAGACAAACCAGAGGGAGCGCAGGGTTGGACATCTGCGCCTCCGCCAGAGCAGTACTAACTCCAGAGATGGGAGTTCAAATCATTCCCACAGGGGTGAAAGGACCTCTTCCCAAAGGAACAGTAGGCTTATTATTGGGACGCAGCTCTTCTACTCTAAAAGGACTTATGATAAGTCCTGGGGTAATTGATCCCGATTATGAAGGTGAAATAAAAATTATAGCCAGTTCTCCAAAGGGTATATCAGTAATTTCACCAGGAGATAGAATAGCATAGTTACTAATAATACCCAGCCTACATGATAAATTTTCCAGTCGTACTGTAGAAAGAGGCTCCAAGGGATTAGGCTCCACAGGTGTAGATTGGGCTGTGCTTTCTTTAAATTTAGATTCTCGCCCCATGCTAAAACTAAATATTCAAGGACATGAATTTAATGGGCTACTGGATACAGGTGCAGACCTTAGCATCATCTCTCGTCAAGAATGGCCAAAACATTGGCCATTACAACAAGCCACTCAAACGCTTCGAGGCCTAGGAGTGGCGACTAATCCCCATAGAAGTGCAATGGTATTAGATTGGAAGGATCCTGAAGGATGTGAAGGAACTATACAGCCATATGTATTGGATCATCTTCCGTAAATTTATGGGGACAAGATGTCCTAGATCAATTAGGTTTGACATTAACAAATAACATCAACCAAAATGCACCCACTATTATGACTAGACAAGGTTTTAGGAAAGGAAAAAGATTAGAAAAACAAGAACAAGGTATAGCAGCACCAATACAAATAGATCAAGGAACAGACAGACATGGGTTGGATTTTCAGAAAGGGCCACTGAGACAATAAAAATTACTTGGAAATCAGAAAGACCAGTATGGGTTCCTCAGTGGCCCCTGACTAAAGAAAAGATACAAGCAGCCCATGACCTGGTCAAACAACAATTAGCAGAAGGACATATACAACCTTCTGTATCTCCCCATAATACTCCCATTTTTGTCATCAAAAAGAAATCTGGTAAATGGAGATTATTGCAAGATTTAAGAGCCATTAATAATGAGATGGTTATTATGGGACCTGCTCAATCAGGGATTCCTCAGTTGTCTGCTTTGCCAAAAACCTGGTATGTTTTAGTTATAGATATTAAAGATTGTTTTTTTTTCAATTCCAATTCATCCTGAGGATAGTCCACGTTTTGCATTTACTATCCCTGCACTGAATCATGAATGTCCTGATCAGAGATATGAATGGAAAGTACTCCCTGAAGGGATGGCTAACAGCCCAACTATGTGTCAAATTTATGTTAACAAAGTAATCCAGCCACTTAGAAATCAAAATCCTGAACTACAAATATTTCACTATATGGATGATGTATTATTAGCACACAAAGATAAAAACACATTGCTAGAATGTTATGCCACACTTACAAACTTATTAAAAAATTATAATCTAGAGATAGCAATAGATAAAGTACAATTAAATTTTCCAATTAATTATTTAGGAGTTCTATTATCCTCAACCATGGTCCGTCCACCAAAAATTCAAATACGAGTAGATCAACTCAAATCACTTAATGACTTTCAAAAGTTATTAGGAGACATAAATTGGATAAGGCCTTATTTAGGTATACCAACAGGAGAGTTGGGACCTTTATTTGATATCCTAAAAGGTCCATCAGATCCAAATTCACCCCGAATGTTAACGCCTGAAGCAAGAAAGGCATTAAAAATCATTGAAACATATATGGAAAATATGCATTTGGATAGAATTGATATAAGTTTGCCTTTATTATTTATTGTACTACCAACAAAAAATATTCCTACAGGAGTATTTGGGCAAGAAGGTCCATTATTATGGATACATTTATCTTATTCTCCTAACACTATTCTTACTAGGTATCCTGAGGCTGTAGGACAATTAATACTCAAAGGAATAAAAGCAGCAAAGGGAGTGTTTGGAATTTCTCCCAATAAAATTATTACTCCATATACTATGAATCAAATTGATGAGTTAGCTAATGAGTTAAATACTTGGGCAATAATCATGTGCAAATCTAATGTTTCATTTGATAACCACTTACCATCTAATCCTTTATTATCTTTTTGGTCATTGCATCCTGTAATTTTTCCAAAATGACAAGAAAAACACCTATCATGAATGCTCCAAATATATTCACTGATGGGTCAAATAATGGTACAGCAGCAGTAGTTACCCCTGATCAAACTTTTACATTTTTAGTACCCAAACAATCAGCTCAAAAGGTAGAGCTTAATGCAGTTTTACAAGCTTTTGTGATGTTTAAAGATTCTGTATTCAATTTATTTTCTGATAGTCAGTATGTAGTTAATGCTATAGTATCTCTTGAAGATGCTGGTAGGATTTCCCCTTCTTCTACTGTTTTCTCTTTGCTTTCCACAATACAAAGTCTAATCTGGGACAGAAAAGATCCATTCTTTATAGGACATATCAGGGCACATACAGGATTGCCTGGAGCCCTTATGATTTAGCAGATAAAACTACACATGACATACATATTTTCTCTACACTAGAAGAAGCTATAAATTTTCATAAAAAGTTCCATGTCAATGCTAATACTTTACAAAAGCATTTTAAAATAACTAAGGAACAAGCTAGACAAATAATAAAACAATGTCAAAATTGTGTGACCTTTTTACCACAAGTTAATCTTGGAGTCAATCCTAGAGGATTGATACCTAACCATATTTGGCAGATGGACGTCACACACTTGCCAGAATTTGGAAAATTAAAATATTTGCATGTTACAGTTGATACTTCTTCTGGATTTTTGATGGGCTCCCTTCATGCCGGAGAAAAAACTAAAGATGTTATAGCTCATTGCTTACAAAATTTTGCCACTGTGGGTGTTCCAAAACAGTTAAAGCAGATAATGCCCCTGGTTATACTTCTACCTCTTTTAAACAATTTTGCTCAACATTTGGCATTACTCATATAACAGGAATCCCATACAATCCACAGGGACAAGGCATAGTTGAAAGAGCTCATCAAACTATTAAAATGTACTCATTAAAGCAAAAAGAAGGAATTGGGAAGGGGTATATATTCCCCAAAGATAAACTTAAAATAACCCTTTTTACTCTAAACTTTTTAAATTTGGATTCATCAGGACTTAGTGCTGCGGAAAGGCATATGTGTCCAAAAAATGTGCATAAGCCCAAGGTACTTTGGAAGGATATTCTAACAGGACAATGGAAAGGTCCTGACCCAGTAATTGTCTGGAGTCGGGGGTCTGTTTGTGTGTTTCCACAGGGAGAACAGCAGCCGATTTGGATTCCAGAGAGATTAACCAAGGTCCTGACCCAGTGATTGTCTGGAGTCGGGGGTCTGTTTATGTGTTTCCACAGGGAGAACAGCAGCCGATTTGGATTCCAGAAAGATTAACTAAAGCGATTTCTACAGACCAAAAAGAAGATGATTTGGCTCAAATCCATAACAACTGATATCCAAAACTCCAGTTTGGCTATTCTTACATCTGCAACAGAACCAGGATGCTTTTTTCAATATCTATTTTATTATTGCCCTTTGCCATATCATGAAGTTCTATTTTGTTTTTTGAGCTCATACAGACCTAGGTTAATGTTTTGCTGATCAGTTCTATTTTTTGACTATAGAGTTTTTAAACATTGCAATGGAGATTTCACCTGTAAAAAGTTATAAGGCCTTTACTATAATGTTATGTGTTGTATGTATTATATTATGTGTGCACACTTGTGTTTTGTGTTACATGTTTGAATGTACGTATGTCCATATATCATATATGATGAGCGCTCATGATAAAATGGATCCAAATATTTTTTTTTCACGTGATTTATATGGTTTAATTTAAATTGGGTAAACAACTGTTGAGGATTGTTTTAATATGTAAACAAAAAGGAAGGTTAACAGATCTGTTTGTTTACTTTCACCTTTCCTTTTCATTATATTTAGTAATTCTCTTAAAGATAATGTAAATTGTTAAGAAAATTGTTTTCTTTTAGTGCCTTCTGTAATGTTACATAATTTTTTCTTTAGCCATTATTGCCAGAATTCCTATCTTCATACCAGTGCTGGTGAAGTCAAAGATAAAACCAATCTACAGCTTCTACAATAGCCATCATTGAACTGCTTGCAGAACTTGCCTGGACACATTGTGAGCTCACCTGTATGCATTGTGAACTATCTGTTGGTGCAGCGACTTGTGGTAGTGTTGGGGTATTTTTGCTGATGATGTCATTGGTGGTACAATTTTTCCAAAAGGAGCCGTCAATTGGCTTGGTGTATCTTCCTCCCTTCTGCTTGTCATGATCGTCCAGCTAAAATTTGGGGGCCAACAGAGGTGAGGCAAAGAACCTCACCCCCCCGCTGGTACAAAGACCTCTCCACAGGTGTGGCTGTATACTGGACCGGTAGTCAGTGACGGGTAAGATCCAATTGCAATGGTACCAACCTAAGGACCATATGTACTATTGGACAACCTAAGGCAGGCACGGTCCCTAAGCCACATGCTTGTTGTTTAAACAGAGAGGGGGAGATGTTGAGAGCCACAGCCGAAGGGGCCCCAGCAAACTTCCAGCTGCCAGCAAACTTCCAGCTGCCGGCTGATGATTGGCTCACAGCGGCCCCAGCAACATCTAGCTGATTGGCTCCTCTGCGGTGATGCTCATTGGGCTGTTTCCCTGCCCTTTCAGACCACGGAGCTGCTCATTGGGGGACTTTTTTGGCTCCGCCCACGTGACCCAGCCAATCGGCCTCAAGAGCAAGAGGATTGTGGGAGGTGGAGAGAAGCTTGTGTGGGAGAGAGAGGCTTGTGGAAAGCCGGTGGTGGCAGTTGAGGCTCTGAGGGTTTTTCCTGAGAGGCTGTTTTGTTTGGCGTGTGTGGTTCTAAAAATAAAGTTAGTTTCTTTTGACAAGTGGCTCCTGATTGTGCCCAGCCAGACTGCGGCAACTCTTCATTATTATTATTCAAAAGATGTAAGAACTACAGACCAAAGTTGACTATAATCACAATAATCACAATTTTGTTAACTCATGCTCTTCAGAAACAAAATTGAGATTTTTGCTATCATGTAAATCAGTAAGAAAGTACAATGAATTATTTTATTCTCTTCTTCAAAGAACAAAAACAACAAAACCCTAAGGGCTTTCTCTTATTGCAGAGGCCCTAAACTCCTTGATGATTTTCAGTTAAAGTAGTTCTACCTTGAGTTCCTATCTTGTGTAGAGGGAAAAGATCCCCAGAGATGATCCTTGGAAGCTCCCTGGCTTTGCAATTGTGTCGGGGTGAATTCTCGTCATTTTCACTAATGATGAAGGATGCTGTACTACAGCTCCACCGTTTTTGTTTGTTTGTTTGTTTTTTACATACATGACAATAGTGGAATGTATTACACTCATTATTACCTATTTACAGCACAATTTTTCGTAACTGTATATAAAGTATGTTCAGGCAAAATTATGCCATTATTGCCTCATTGCCATGGCTATATGATGCTATGGTGCTTCAGTATCCTGAGGGAAAATCTCCCCCATCCCTGCTCCCTTTGCTCCACATTCCTAGCCCCTTGGAATTCTTTACAGGGCTTTTGCCTTGGAGCACAAGTTTGAACCCAAGAGGGCAAGACTGGGCAGTCCACCTTTAGTCCCATAAAAAAATCCAGAACCATCATTCTCCTTTGACCCTTGGACTCAGCACCAGGACATCTCAGTGAGCCTGGGCTTTCCCCGTATCTGTAAAGTAACTTTATTTCAGAGATCTCTGAGACCAGGTGAAAGCCACATTGTTGTTCATGGCCTATTTCAATAATTTAGAGTCTCAGAAAATGGAATTGAACATTGAATGTTTCATTCCAGGTGTTGTGCTCTCAACTTTTTCTATCTTTAGTCGTTTTCTCAGTACCCAAACTTCTTTCACAAGGATGGAAGACGCTTCTGGGTCCCAGAGCACATGCAAGCAGAAACAGGACCCATATCTCATGCAAATGTCTCTGTGCACATTCCTTCTCCAATATTTCTAGTCCAGGTTGGATGAGGCTCTGGGTCAGAGTGGAGCCTCTTCTCTTGGCCTGTAACCTCCCCAGGCTGCTCTGAGGTAAATGCCCAATTACTGCACTGTTCTCATATCTTTCCACTCCTATCTGGGAATTTTTACAGCAAACTCCTTCTTACCAAGATTTTAAGATAGAGAAGTCAAGGCATACATTATGGGTTGGCTCACTCAGTTTCCCATCCCAATCCCAACCTTCTCCTGTCTTGCCTTCTGCCCTGTGCTATGAACACTGGAAAACCAAATCCTAAACCTTCCTAGTCATTTGGCTAGGGTGGCTGTGGGACTCTGTTCTGGCCAAAAAAGATGTAGCAGAAACGAGAAAGAATTGCCTTTCTTGAAACAAACCAAAACAACAAAAATTAAGGACACAAGAATACAAGAATTTTGATTTTTTTCTTTAATCTTGTCTGGAATATAGATGTATTGGAGTTTTTAAAATTATTTTGTAAATTAATTAATTAATTAAAAAAAATATACAAGCTAAAAATGGGAGAGCCATCTGGGCATGGTAGAACTTACCTGTAATCCCCGAAACTCAGGAGGCTGAGGCAGGAGGATCATAAACTTGAGGACAGCCTCTGCAACTTAAGAATACCCTTGTTTCAAATTAAAAAATAAAAAGGGCTGTGGATGTGGCTCAGTGGTAGAGTGCTCCTGGGTTTAATCCCTAGTACCATGAGAGAATGAAAGAAAGAAAGAAAGAGAGGAAGTAAAGAAGGAAAGAAGGAAGAAAAGAATGAAGGGAAGAAGGAAGAAAGGCAGAAAGAAAAAAAGGACAAGCAGAAAATAAAAGGATAAGAGGATTCTGAATCATTGATATAGTCAGGAACATTAGCCTTCAACTTCCTATTTTAAGACTTGCTATATTGTGTGAGAAAAAACAAACTCTTTAAACCACTGTAATAGAATTTTCTATTACATGCAGCCAAATGCATTTCTAACTGATACAATGGGAAGGTCAAGATACAAGTGTCTGCTTGATAATTTCCACTTTTCTCTTCCACTTCCCTTTCTGTAGATCATAGGGGCTCTCGAGAGTTTTTTTTTTTTTCTCCTGTGGGGATGTTTTAAATTATTATGCAACAAATTTCACTTCTCCTACCATTTTGGAGGCAGAGTGCATTTCCCTGTGACTTGATTTGGCCATGGAATATGATTAAATGTGACATGGACAGACATCTTAAATATGCTCAAGTAATGTGACTAGCCTCTTGTGTTCTGGTGATCCACCATGAGAAGAACATTGCATGGCTATCTGCTGCCCCATTAGCCTGGGCCCCAGAATAAGCAGACATGAGCTAACTTGAATGAATTTGCAACCTGGAGCCCAGGCCAACTGAACCTCATTCTGAAGCAGAGATACCCAGCTAGGATAGGATAAATAAACCAAAACACAGTCAAGTTATAAACTCTGAGAAGATAAGAGGAAGTTCTCTTTGCTATAGGCTGAGATTTAGGATGATCTGCTCTTCAGCCTTAATGTGGCAATAGATGACTAACACAACACATAACTCATGCAGAAGGGATTTTCCTTAAGAGGTATCCTCAGGGGCAGAGCAAAATGGTGGCAGAGTAATCTCCTCTGGCAGTCCTCTCCCTGCAGACACACCAAGTTAAACAGCGATTCATGCACCAATTACCAGTACAAGAGCCAAGTAAATCAGATGAGAGACCATACTGGCAAACTTTAGAATAACATTGAAGAAGGCAGGAAAGAAACTCACCCTTTTCCTAACTGGATCCAAGCAGTCCAGTGTGGAGAGAGGTGGTCCCTGATGGAGGAAAGGAGAGAGAATTAAGTCCAAAATTAAGTCTTAGACTTGAAATCGTACCAGACCTTCCATGGTGAAACCCAGTGCTGGGCAAAGACTCATGATCCCTACTGCCAGGACAATACCTGTGGACTGAACTCCTGGAAAGATCTTTCGCCAAGCAACAAAAGGACTGCTTCTACCAGCCTTTACCCAACCTGGGGTGGTACAGCAGGCCTTTACCCACTGGGGAACAGTGCTTTAAAGCTAGCAAAGAGCTTTGTCTCTGAGTCTAATGCCCGGCCTACTGCAGTGAGACCAAGCACCCAACAGAAACGTAAGGCCTGTACACAGGTGAGAATTCACAGACAGAGCTTTAGACCAGCTTTGACATCAGGTGGGACTTGTGTATCTGTGGGACAGACCTGAGTTTCAGCCATTTCAACTGCAGCCTTGCAGTAGACCTAGGGATTACCTACCCATCTCCTAAGACTGTGCAGGCCTCTGAGGCTATGTGGCCCAGCTTAGCACCAACGTTGGTAGTCAAGGAACTGTTTCTACCACCCATCTTCCAAATGAGCAGCACAACTATCATCAGATGAGTGCTCACAGATGGGGCTCTAGGACAGACCTGGCACTGGGCCCATACCTGCCTTCCAGTGAGACAAACACATACTTTGGCTTACTTAGTGGCCTGCTGTAGCATGGGTCTTGGTGCATCCCTGAGCTTGAGCAAGTCCTTGTGGTTGTGCGACTATGGCACAACATAGCTTAGCCTTAGCTTAAGTGGTCAACAGTCTGCCTTTGCCAACACCACTCCAACTTTAGGCAGCATAACAGGGTGCAAGACCCTTTTCAGTGGTGGAGGACAGGGTAGTAAGCCTGAGACTTTTTCCTGGAACTTAATGCTAGACTGGTGAAACCTAGCACTGGGTAGATCTTAATAGTCCCCACTCCCACACCTGCCTATTGAGGTAGCCTCTGGAATAGCTCCAGTGTCAGGGCAAGGGACACAACCCCAGGCTAGCAGACCCATATTCCAGCTAGCCTCACCTGTGGTTGGTTGCAGTGGGCTTGGATAATAAGTCCATCTCATTAATAGGCAGCCTTAGAAGTATGGGTCTTGGTCCTAACCTGGTGTTTTGCTAGTCTTGATGGGCTGTGGGCTCAGGGTATGACACACCTTGATGGCTTTGGTGGCCACAGATGTGACATAGGAGCTTGGGGGCTGGTCCATCTATCATGACTCTGCCCAGAGCCAGATGGAATTCTGTAGTGTCTGACTAGAGGCCAGGGACTTGATGAGTCACCTGGACTTACATAGTCCTATGGTGGGGTTTGCAAGGACAGACTACTCTTTCTAGGAACTCTGCTTTTCTCTCTGAATAAAACACTAATAGGGTATTCAGGACCAATCTGGGCTTGGATGGCCCTCTATTACCAAAACAGAGACAACATACCACCATCAGACTCCTGACAAATCTGGATCTGGGTGCTATCTAATGTTGAAACAATCAAAACAACTAAGTAAAATACTGGAAGGAAATAAACAGTCTGCTTAGAATTTCTGAAACAACAGGCACAGGAAAATGTCACAATAAGAAGGTCAGAATAATATAGGCACTCCAAGCAAACATACAAAGAAAGTATTAATAAATCAAAAAGGAAAAGACAGACTTCATAGTTGTGGATTTTTAACACTTCACTTTGAAATCATCCAGACTGAAAAATCAGCAAAGAAACTGCAGAGTAAAATTTCACCCTAAACCAAATGGACCTAACAGAACATCTTATCCAATGGCTGATGAAAACACATTTTTCTCATCAGCACTTGGAACATTTTTCAGGGTGGATCAAAACAAGTCTCAACAAATTTCAAAAAATTGAAATCATATTGAGTATCTTTTTTGTCGATAATACAATAAAGCTAGGAATCAATACCAAGAAAGACGTTAAGAACTCTAAAAATATATGGAAATTAAACAACCAAAGAATCAAGGAGAAATCAAGATGGAAGTTTCTTGAAACAAATGAAAATGGAGATACAATATACCAAAATCTATGGAATATAGCAAAGCAGTACTAAGAGGGAAGGATACAGTAATTAATGTATCAAAAAAGTATTTCTCAGCAAAAGATACAATAAGAGAGGTAAATAGAGAGCCTACATCCTGGGAACAAATCTTTACTCCTCACACTTCAGATAGAGCCCTAATATCCAGAGTATACAAAGAACTCAAAAAATTAGACAATAAGATAACAAACAACCCAATCAACAAATGGGCCAAGGACCTGAACAGACACTTCTCAGAGGAGGACATACAATCAATCAACAAGTACATGAAAAAATGCTCACCATCTCTAGCAGTCAGAGAAATGCAAATCAAAACCACCCTAAGATACCATCTCACTCCAGTTAGATTGGCAGCCATTATGAAGTCAAACAACAACAAGTGCTGGCGAGGATGTGGGGAAAAGGGTACACTTGTACATTGCTGGTGGGACTGCAAATTGGTGCAGCCAATTTGGAAAGCAGTATGGAGATTTCTTGGAAAGCTGGGAATGGAGCCACCATTTGAACCAGCTATTCCCCTTCTCGGTCTATTCCCTAAAGACCTAAAAAGAGCATGCTACAGGGACACTGCTACATCGATGTTCATAGCAGCACAATTCACAATAGCAAGACTGTGGAACCAACCTAGACGCCCTTCAATAGACGAATGGATAAAAAAAAATGTGGTATTTATACACAATGGAGTATTACTCTGCATTAAAAAATGACAAAATCATAGAATTTACAGGGAAATGGATGGCATTAGAGTAGATTATGCTAAGTGAAGCTAGCCAATCCCTAAAAAACAAATGCCAAATGTCTTCTTTGATATAAGGAGAGTAACTAAGAACAGAGTAGGGTCGAAGAGCATGAGAAAAAGATTAACATTAAACAGGGATGAGAGGTGGGAGGGAAAGGGAGAGAGAAGGGAAAATGCATGGAAATGGAAGGAGACCCTCAGAGTTATACAAAAGTACATACCAGAGGAATTGAGGGGAAGGGGAAAATAATATAAGGGGGACAAACGAATGTCAGTAGAGGGGGCAGAGAGAGAAGAGGGGAGGGGAGGGGAGGGGAGGGGAGGGGAGGGGAGGGGGGATAGAAGAGGATAGGAAAGGCAGCAGAATACAACAGACACTAGTATGGCAATATGTAAATCAATGGATGTGTAACTGATGTGATTCTGCAATCTGTATATGGGGTAAAAATGGGAGCTCATAACCCACTTAAATCAAATTGTGAAATATGATATATCAAGAACTATGTAATGTTTTGAACAGCCAACAATAAAAAAGTAAAAAAAAAAAAAGTAGAAAGATCTCAGATAAACAACCTATCACTCTATCTCCATGAGCTAGAAACAAGTTGAAGTCAAAACTAGTAGAAGGAGAAAAATAATAAAGATCTGAGAAGAAATATATAAAATGGAGACTAAAAAAACATACAAGAGATCAAGGAGATAAAGAGCTATATTTTAAAAAATTAAAAATAGAAAAACTCTTAGATAGATGAAAAAAAAAGGACAGAGAAGACTCAAATAAATACAATCACATACACAAAAGGAAACATTACAATCGACACCACAGAAATACAAAAGCTCATTAGAGATTATTATGAAGAACTATATGCCAACAAATGAGATGATCTAGAAGAAACAGACAAATCCCTAGACACATGTACCTTTCCAAGACTGAATCATAAGAAATAGAAAACATGAACAGACTAAATAAAAGGACTGAATTAGTAATAAAAACTTCCCATCAAAGGAAAGCCCAGAATCAGATGGCTTCAGTGCTGAATTCTACCAAACATTTCAAGAACTAATACCAATTCTCCTTAAGTTACTCCAAATAGTAGAGGAGGAAGGAATTCTTTCAAACCCTTTCTATGAGGTCAGCAATATGATTCCAATACCAAAAGCCAGATAAAGATACAACAACAATAAAACACAAAACTACAGGCCAATATCTTGGATGAACACGGTTGCAAAGTCCTTGCCATGAGCAAACCAAATTCAGCAGCACATTAAAATAATTATTTGCCAGAACCAAGTGGGATTCATCCCAGGGATGCAAGAATGGTTCAACCAGTGCAAATCAATAAACACAATAAACCATATCAACAGAATGAAGGACAAAAACCATATGGTTAGCTCAGTTGATCCAGAAAAGGCATTTGATAAAATTCAACATCCCTTCATGGTAAAAATTAGGCATACATGGATTGTATTTCAACATAATAAAGACCATTTATAATAAGCAACTGCTAATATATTGAATGGGGGAAAACTGAACGCTGTCTAAGATCTGGCACAAGACAAGGATGCCCACTTTCACTATTTTTATCCAACATAGTGCTGGAAGTCCTAGCCAGAGCAATCAGGCAAGAGAAAGAAATAAAGTAAATGTACATTAAAAAAGAAGTCAAATTGTTCTTGTTTGTAGAAGACATGATCTTAAATATAAAAAAAATCCAAAAGTTCTACCAAAAGTACTGTTAGAATTGGTAAATGAATTCAACAGAGTTGCAGGATACAAAATCGACATAACAAAAATCAGTAACATTGCTATATGGTAATAGTGAGTTACGGAACTAGAAATCAAGAGGCCAATTCCATTTATAATAGTCTCTCTCTCTCTCTCTCTCTCTCTCTCTCTCTCTCTCTCTCTCTCACACACACACACACACATATACAAAAAAAAACTGTAATAAATTTAACAGTAATAAATTTAAAGATCTCTACAATAAAATTATAAAACATGAGTGAAAGGTATTGGGAAGGACATCATATGTTCATAGATTGGAAGACTCAACATTGTTAAAATGTCCATGCTACCCAAAGGGACTTCTAGATTCAATGCTATCCCTATCAGGACACTCTTTTCAGTAAGCAGCGTTGAGAAAATTGGACGTCCACATGCAGAAGAATGAAACTAGATCTTTATCTCTCACCACTCACAAAGATCAGTTCAAAATGGATTAAAGATGTAAATTTAATACCCCAAATTATAAAAATCACTAGAAGAAAACAGAAGAGAGAGGCTTCAAGATATTAGACTAGGCAAGGGCTTTTTTAATTTAATTTTTTATTTTAATTTTTATTTTTTGGATAAAACCCCAAAGCACAGAAATGAAAGCAAAGATAGACAAATGGGACTACATAAAGCTAAAAAACTTCTGCACAGCAAAGGAAATACTCAACAGAGTGCAGAACAATCTACAGAAAGGGAGAAAATATTGACAATGCATGTATCTGATATCTCTAGAATATATAAAAAACTCAAAACCTCAATATTAAAAAATTAAACATGGGCAATAGATCTAAATAGACATTTCTCAAAAGAAGTCATACGAATAGCTAGTTGGCACAAGAAAAAATGCTCAACATCATGAGTCACCAGGGAAATGCAAATCAAAACCACAATGTGATGTCTGTCACCTCACCCTAGTAAGAATATATATATATATATATATATATATATATATATATATATATATATATGAACAGAATCTAAAATAACAAATGCCAGTGAAGATGTGTAGAAAAGGGAATACTTACACATTGTTGGTGGGAATGTAAATTGGTATAATCATTATGGAAAATGGTATGGAGGATCCTCAAAAAATTAAAAATAGAACTACCATGTGACCCAGAGGTCCCATTTTTGGGTATTTATCCAAAGGAAATGAAATCAGTGTGATGAAGGGACATGTGCACTCTTATGTTCATTGCAGCATTAATTCACAGTAGCCAAGAAATGAAAGCAACCTGAGTGTCCATCACCTGATGACATATACACTGTGGAATAATATTCAGCCATTAAAATAATATAGTCCTGCCATTTTTGACAACATGGATGTAACTGGAGATCATTATGTTAAGTAAAATGTCAGGCACAGACAGACAAGTACCACATGATCTCACTCAAAGGTGGAATCTAACAGTTGATCTCACAGAAACTGAGAATGGAATGGTGGGTACCAGAGGCTGGAGACAGTAGAGGTTGGGGAGGAGTGCAGAAAGGTTGATCAATGGGTGCTAAGTTACAGGCATATAGGAACCGAGAGCTCTGGGGTTCAATTGCACAGTATGGAGAAAATGGATAACAATTGTGTACTGTAGAGTTCAGAAACATAAAAGAAAAAAATTTGAAAAATTTCACTACCAAGAAATAAAAAATGTTTGCGGAGATAACTATGTTTAGACTAACTTAAATATTGTGAAATGCATATACATCTTGAACATTACATGGCATTCTATTTACACTACAACTCTTATGTTTTAGTGTATCAGTTAAAAAAAGTAAGCAAAGTATAGTATTTCAAAGCAGCGGCACCAGCAACAATAACAACAAAGACATACCTTGAACTCTTTTCCTTTGGCTTAGTGAAACCAAAGATACACGTAAGTCAAACCTGGCTCTGGATATGTAAATGGGAATTTCAAAAATTTAAAATTTTAACTTTCTTAGTTATGCTTAATTTTGATATTTTGGTCTTACTCACAGCTAAAAAATGTGTTTTGGAAGTGAATAATTAAATATAGATTCTTTTTTCCTCTCTTCATAAATTAAAATTAAATAACTCTAATCCATCTTCCAGGCAAATGGATGCTTTTGGCCAATCAAGGAGAAGCTCAAGTAAAACAACACGTGAAATAAAGAAGCACAAAAATGTATTTGAGAAGAAAAAGTAAATTACAACATCTCTTGTTGCTAGACTTTGTTTCTTCTGCTTTTTAATTCTTCCTTGGCACCAATAAAGTCTCTCCAACTATGGTCTGCAGGCCAAATCTGGCCTCATGGCTAAGAATTGTTTTTGCAGATAAATTAATCTGTAATTAATTTGAAGATAGGAAACCCTAATTTTGAACCCCCAGTTAAATGAATTGTTATCCTCCTGAAAAAGAATTCCATTCTTCTCATTACTATATCTGTATTTTGAAAATTATACTCCATTATTATTGTCACTATATTTTGAATTCTGCCAATATATTTTTTTTTGCAGGAATATGTTTTCTCTCTTGTATTATCCTTGATTTTGTATTATTTTTGTATCTATGTATTATTCTTATTTTGCTTGTTGGCCCATAAAACCTAAAATACTATGTGGCCTTTTAAAGAAAAAAGCCTGGCCCTTACCTTACTAAGTGTTGATTAATAAACTAACAGATATCTCTGTGCTGTGTGCCCTGAAGAGGTGAACTATAAGGTGAGCAGATGATACTCGCTGCCTCTTTCTGTCATTGACAGGGGACAGTCTTTGTTCCTAGAGCAATTGTAGAGAAACACCAATGCCAATCTTTTCAATCAGTTTTCCTAACTCTTTGTGAGCTTTTAACTATTTTTGCAGCAGGGTTTTTTCTAACTTAACCCAAACAGGACTGAATAGACATTCACAGGGCTGGTGCTCACATTATTGTTCAGAGCAAATTAACGGGTGCTCTGGTTCAGAGTGGTGGAAACAAATGCAGACAGCCACGTCCATCATACCCCTGACGTACAAATAGTTTAAACAGCACCCAAACTATCCTGCATTAATCAAACTCTTGTACTTCTATTTCTCATCATCGTAATACATAACCCTAGGCAACATCTTTCATGGCTGTGATATTTTTTCTAATCATTATTAATATTTTTTTCATTTCAGTTAGCAATGATAATTAATAGATGTGCTTATTTTAATTTTTCTTCATGACTCATATTTCCTTTTAGTACTTCAAACAATGAAATGTGTTTTGTTTCTACTTTTCATATCTTTTATCAATTTATTTAATGTCTCATTAGTCTTTAATTGTGACAATAATTGGTTTTTATTGGGATGAAAATAATTTCTTTTTGCTCTTTTCTTTTAAATATCATTATGATTATTTCATGGTTAATATTGTATGAGTGGTTTGTATGCATTTAGTGCAAGAATAACCATGGGATTACTTTGTGTTCAAGATTTTAAGATTTTTGCTTCATAAATATTTTTAAAATTTGTATTTATTTTTGTCTGCTAGGATCTTTAAAAATCTCTAGTGATTTCTATTTTATTTTTGGTTTTTCATTGTTTTAACTTTCTGAACATCTCTTTGTTAATATTAATCATTATTGCTATAATAACATTTCAATCACCTCCCTAGGTTTCCCAAGACCTCTAAACCAGGTTGGGGACACCACCAATGACACAGCAATCTGTTACAGGAGAGTCAGTGGATAAAATTGTTAAGTTGGCCTGATATTTCCCAAGAGCTCCTTAAAGGTTCTGTGCTCTCAACCTACAGAGACTGCAGTTTTGATCCAAGGGGAGAAATTAATTTAAATCCTTCATTTACATTTTTATGATTGTGTCCTTAAAGCTTATTACCCCAATAATATCTCCCTTATTCCCACTGTTTTTCAGAGCCAGTGCAATGTCTGTATCTTGTAATCAAATTTTCTCTCTTAGATGCCTGTCATTTTTCATGGACTTTTGAAATGTTCTATATTCGGGAAAGATTATGCATGTGAAGAGCTGAGCATGGAGCCTGACACATAGTAAGTACTCAATAAATGGTAGCTGTTATTATTACTTTACTTTATTTTGCTTTAAATCCCTTTGTACTTTCAGAGATATTCATTGGGGCTATTTTTACAACAAAATTTAGATGTCTGGTTATAAGGCTGAAGGTCTATGGTTGGTAAAATGCTGTATTGTACAAAACACTTAACTGGGGAATCCATTAATATCACTCTAAGCATGAGAGAGATTGTTCTAGTAATTTTATTATAGGTCCTTTGTGGAGCTATTCTTGCCTGCACCTGTTCTATAATAAGAATAGGTTGTTTCCTGAAGGCTACTTGATTAGAATACCTATTTGTTGGTCCCAGTTGTTAGCTAAAGTGTTATTGTGTATTTATTTTAGTGGATAAATACCAATTCTAGGAGATCTCTGTGGCATTCCTGAAGGTTACATAGAAAGCTTTAGCAGTCAGCTCATGCATTTCTAAATGATAGAAATATTCCCCAATATTTGCTAACTGTTGTGAAATCAGGCTTGGAATCTTGGGAACCTCTGTTTGCTTCTATGAACATGATTCACATTATTTTTTATCAGTGCCTTATACTATACTCACAATTTTTAAAAAAATGATCAAATTAAATCATAATTTTAAAAAGTACATCTTAATTCATAAAAGTACTGCACTAATGAACTACAAGTGTGAATAATAACTTACATCCAAGGATTATAATTATTGTAATGAGTTTGGTGATCTCATTATTATCTTTATGGTATCAAAATTCCTCAGCAGAAGAAACTCAAAGAGTATTTTTTGAATTAATCTTTCTTGATGAATAATTACCTCTCCTACTTTTCTTATAGATAATGAGGCTGATGTTGTGCCCAGGGAATATCTGGCATGTAATAGGGAAGACTTCAGCAGGGACACTTAGTAGGATCAATTTTGTCTAAGTCCTCAAGAAAGCAATTTCTTTACAAACCAGGACAACTGACATATAGATACAAAGGAACAAATGACTATAAACACCATCAGGATAGCTTCACTGGAAATTCCTTTCCTTAGTCCAGCAGTGATCCTGTTCAGCCAGCAAGTGGTCCTTGGGCCCCTTTTGGCCACTAGTTAGCTGTCGCAATGACAGCTAATATGAAGGTGGTGCAGCACCCACCTCTGCTACATTCTGGAACACAGATTTGCTCAAGACCTGTAGATTTAATGAATTTCTCATTTTTTTTTGTTGCCATTTTGTTCCTTGAAGCTAATATTGAACATTGTTTATTCATTTAACAAATATCTATTTAAGTTTTCATTCTGTGTCAGGCCCTGTGATGAGGTTAGGAATATAGCAGTCAGAAAAGGAGCTCAGAACTCCGTGCACTCTTGGAGCTTACAGACTCATGGTAGAGGGCCAACCATGTGATAAGGTCATCTCATGACCACATTTGTAATTTTTAAAAACTGCTCTTCTCTAATTGATGACTGGATCCAAGTATTGGGTGGTTGCAGATCTGGCCAGCTCCTCTTATGGGCATTGAAGTTTATAGGGTTATAATTCTAACCATGGGATGAAGATAGTGGGCCAGTGGCTTTGGTGAAAAGGAAGAGTCACTGGTAAAAGCAAGGAGAGAGCTATGGGCTTCCAGCTCCATGGGGAGCAGGGGAGTTCCCAAGGGCATTGACTGCACCTCACAACTCAGCTTGGGAGGGTGTGGCCAAGTGGTGGAAGGAACATCTAGTGAGGAGGCAAATGAAGTTTGCTAACCCTGGAAAGAAGTTTCAGGGGGCATCCACAGGAGGTTGAGGAGAAGAAGAGTGGAAATTTGGGCCTGTGGAGAGGGAGGTGAGTATTTGAAGGATAAGAGTCCTTCTGGGGGACAGATGAGGTTAGGGGCTAATATCTTGTAGTACAACTAAGGTTTTCAGGATTGTGAGGCAGAGGGACACTCAGACTCCTTTGAATTCCCTGGGAATTCAATTGAATTGCAATTTTGAGGGATACTGAGCCTCATTTGGGAGACTCCCATATACTTAAAGGGTGGGTCAAAGTCTGGGTGAATTGAATTGGCACAGTGACCTCATCCATCTGGCTTTGTGTACCAAGGGGCTTAGAGGCAGTAAGACTCCTTCATGCTAGGGTACATGGTGGGAATAAAAGCTCACCGTAAATGTTTTAGTCTTGCTGATACAGTAAAATCCAACCTGAAAAGACCATGCGGCTTAATGCTTTGCTTATCTGTGCCTTTCCTCTAAAGGATTTTGAATTATCCTATGATATCATTTTAATAAGATTCTCTGAAATTATGATTTATTAAGAAACAGTTAAGGAGCTGGGTATGGGGTGCACACCTCTAATCCCAGCAACTCAAGAGGCTGAGGCAAGTTCCAGGATTGCAAGTTCTAGGCCAGTCTCAGCAATTTAGAGACCAGCCTTAGGGCTTTGGATGTAGCTCAATTATAAAGGGCCCTTAGGTTGAGCCCCTAATACTAGCGGGGGGTGGGGGGTGGGGAGAGCAATTAAGGCCTTCTCAGTGTAAGTTGGAAGCACAGCATTGGGAAGAGGCAGAGACTTGAAAACTGTGAAGGAAAGACAAGATGTTGGCAGAAGCAGCACAAAGCAAAGAGAACAGCATGCAAACTGCAGACTGCTGGCGACAGTCATCTTCTGTGAACAACAACTTCCTGTGATGCTCTAATGGCTACCAGCCCCGGGAGGAAATGTAGAATCTGAACAAATCTGTGTCCAGATCTTGGAGTTCCAAGACCTCCACCCCTCCCAACACCACCTTTTAGGTTCATGTACCATGCGTTGCCCCCTCTTAAGATCATCCCTGCAGGTGCTAATGGCAGAAGTAGCATCTCTCAGGATTGGTTCTGTTTCTGTACTCTGGGCTGAGGTTTTTGTTTCCATCCTTTCTTCCTTAGGGTTTTGGGAAGTGGGAAAGGACATCCCATGATACTCAACTGCTAGTGTGAATTCTAAGCATTCTGAGGCACAGAAAACCTCCCCTTCTCCTCGCCTCTCTCCAACCCAGGACTTGGCGTGGCCTTCCAATGGTCTGCAGACCTTACATCCAGGAGCCTTAGTTGGCAGGCTATGGGAAAGTGACTTGAATTTCTGGACAATTGCTTAAGGACTGTGTGTACTTACCAGTCCGCATGTAATTTCTATCCTAGTATTAACAATGGTAATAATAACAATGATAATAACTCACTGCATGCTTCATGCACAAGACACTATTATAAGCATTTTAGCAACAATCTAAGCCCTGTGAGGACAGAGCTTTCTGTCTATTTTATTCACCGCTGTACCCCAAGTACCTGGCACATAGAAGGCAATCAGTAAGTATTTTAAAAGTTAAATTGGTTATTAAAATATCAACATCGCATTCTGATTTGCCTTCATTTTATAGATAAGAAAACTGAGGCACAGAGTGGTTAAGTAATTTACTAAGATTGTGCAGCTCAAAAGTGGCAGAGCCAAGTTTTGAACCTGGCAGGACTGTTCCTTTGCAAAAATGTGAAAGTAGTTTACATAATAGTAACAACAGAAAACCCAACTATATGCAAAATAGAGTGTACTTGGATAACCTCACTTTTGGAGACTCAAGCACTGGGTCCTTTACTGTATTCTTGCCACATGCAAAGCTGATTTATAGCCTCGTTTTTTTTTTCTTCCTTTCAAGTAACTTACATTTTCCACACTAACATTTTATGAATTGTGAGCTGTTTTTTGGCCCTTAAGAGTACTCCTCATTTTGTTAATCCAGATGGCGTTTCTTGAGACTGCCAAAATACACAAAAAACATAATAATATTAACATCTCATTTTAAAGGGAAAGATATCTCTCTCTCTTGAAAACTCAATAACTCAAATTTTGGAAACCTAAAAATATAAGTCATCGGCAACGTTGACTATTGGTCATTAGATAGACACGCCCCTTTTAGAGTATTACAATCCAAAACATGCACCTGATTTCCAAAAATGGGCAGAACATTCCAGAAGTTCCATGCTTTTCTATATTTAGAAGTTTTAGACTACATCACAGCAGGTGTTAAGTAGCATTTACATGATGAAGTGATTAAATGGCCCTTCTTCAGTGCTGAAATTAAAGATGAGTTTAGCATGTTTTTAAAAGATGAACGATACCTGACAACTCAGTTTTGGCATCTGAGGCAACAGGACATCTTTATTTGTAGCAACTTAAAGGAATTGGTAAAATACTTTGGACAACCATGGAAACATTCAAGAACAATCTGTGAATATTTGAGACATAGAGAAGAGAGGTAGTGTCTCTATATCCTAAAGTAATTTGTAATCTAGAGGAGGAAACAGAAAAGTGAAAAGAAATGTAAAATCCAAATCATATTGAAAGGTAGTGCAGGTGCTATGGCTGAGATGTGCATCCAAGGGTTGCAGCACAGCAGAGAGCCTGGCTTAGAGCCACATGTGCCCAAGGGTTTTTTGGTTGAGTTGTCACTTGAATGAAGCTTTGAATGCAAGTCTAGGTGTTTCCAAGATGGAACACCGAGTTAAAAACACAGGGTTCTAGAGAGGAAAGTTACAGGTATGGTGAGGACCTAGGTTTGCCTGGAGCAAAGTCAGCATGTTGGGCTGGGGATATAGCTCAGTTGGTAGAGTGCTTGCCTCACAAGCTCCAGGTCCTGGGTTTAATCCCCAGCACCTGGGGCGGGGGGAAGTCAGTGTATTATTTTCTCCTTGCATTTCCTCTTTCTCAGCTGCCTGCCTGCCTGAACCTGCTGAACACAGACTGCCAGACCTGTGCCTGTCACCTTGGAGTGGTAGGAAAGTTTTATAAAGTACCCAAAGAGAAATTGTGCCTCTGAAGCCTAAACACATGATTGAGAGTTCTAGAAGACTGATGGAAAATAAAAATAATAATAAAAGGAGTGTAAGAAGATACAACAAAATGCTGTGGCCAGAAGAGTAAAGGGTTGAAGGTGTTTTCTAGACTGAAAATATTCTGATCCTGTGTGAGATAGCCAAGTTGACTTTGTTTTCCATGTACTTTTCTGTTTTCTGATTTCTAGAAGGTGGACAGGATTTTGCATTTCTTTGCCTGAGAGTGTTTGGGGATTTAGTGGCTAAAGCACTCTTGCCAAAAGTAACAAAACTTACTCCAAGGGTAAATCACTTTGTTAAGGGGAAGGAGAAAGGGGGGGTAGGCTAGGGATCCTCCAACCTGAGAAGAGAGAGGGGGTCTTTAGGTGGAGTTCAGACATGTGCCCCATTCCCTTATGGTGTACCAGGAAGCTGGCATGGTTGAAGAGGCTAAACTCATGTTTCTGGGTCTACCAACTCTGCAAAAATTCCTATGCTTAGGGAGAACCAGCTGTGCCACCTGTTCCCAAAGGATCATATTATAATCATCATAAGACTTTTGAGACACTCAGAATCCTGGAAGCAGAGAGTTGGGGAGATTAGAGGAAAGTCAATCAAGTTGCTACTGAGAATAAAATTTTCTGCTCAGAGTTATATTTAATTAGGTTTCAGAAAAAAATAATTTGACATTTCCTCCACACTCAAGTTGGTGGATCCAAATTCACACCCACTGTACATTATGGTATGATTTTGCTGGCATGTCAAGGAAGAACTACTAGAAAACATCTAAACTAGAAGTAGGCAATTGGTAAGGATAACAAAAACCAATGAAGAATGACAATTTTCAAAACTCAGGCAGGGACTCTGGGATTGCAGGGAAGTTAGGGAATCTATGAGAAGCTCAGGAGATGGAGCAGAAATGGGGAGAAATATCACTCAGGGTCTAGTCAGGAGATAAGAATCATACCATGACTTGAAGAGGGAAATGTAATATAAAGCATTATTAGCTAGTAATAGAGGATTGCTACTAAGGGGTAAAGAGAACTCTAAAGAATATGGGAATGGAAGACAAAAGAAGCAGCCACTGTCCCTGAGGATGAGGCAGAGCACCCAAGGAAGGAACAAATTTGGGAAAGTCCTCAGTGTCCAAGCCTGGGATTCAGAGCTCCATAGCCACTGGGTAATTAGGTGACTAAGTCATGAGGATGAGCTCTCATCAGTGGGATCACTGGCTTATAAGACAGATCCCAGAGAACCTTGTTACCCCTTTCCACCATGTGAAGACACAGCAAGAAGGCTAAGTCTGTGCCCCAGGTAACGGGCCCTTGCCAGACCCTGAATCTGCCAGTGCCTTGACTGTGGATTTTCCAATCTCTAAAACTGTGAAAAAATAGATTTCTGTTTTTTATAAGCTACTTATTTTATGATATTTTGTGGTAAGAAGCAGACTAAGAAAACTTCTTACAGGTTTTTTTGCTTGAGTGACTGGGTTTATGTGGATGCCTTTCAACAAAAAGGAAGTATCAGATTGGGGGAAGAATTTGATGAATTTGTCTCAAATCTTGGGACTCAATAAGCTTGCATGTGGAATGAAAAAGGGACCTGCCTAAATTGAAACATGAGAATACTGACATTTTAGGGTAGGTAAGAGACACCTGAGAACGTAACTGAGAGGAGAAGTTTATAGGAGGTAAAATTAGAAGTGTTGTAGATGCCAACAGAAGAGAGAATTAGGGAAAGAAAACGGTGGTGAGTAGTGCCTGATGGGGCAGAGAGGTCAAGCAGAAATAAGAGCTGAGATGTGTCAGTAGGATTCAGGAGCTGGGAGATCTCCTGTAGAATCTTGTCACACACTGTGTGAGTGTTAAAATGGATAAAGGGCCAAGGGGATTGGACCATATGGGATAAGCACATTATTGACTTGGAGTTTTGAAAGATGAAGAGATTTATAAAAAGCTCATGTTCTACTTTGAAACTGGGGGCAAGGCCTTCTGAATAAACTCACTAGAGTTTACTTGCTGCAGTGAATGTTTCATGAACTTATGAAGGAAGTGTTATTGGAAAACAAAGGAGGGCGAGCCTGTCTCAGGATAAGAGTATTCTGGGAGACTTGATGTGGGTTTGGTATGGAGGGCAGAGTCTCAGGAGGTGGAGAGTGGAACATGTGAAGACAGGCACAGGCAGGTGGGAAGACTATAAGGTCAGACCTCTGTGTGAAATGCCTACTGGCAAATATTGAGTTTCTAATATAGTAACTACAAGTCCTGGGTACTTAATATATGCAAACCATTTTGTGGCAGGCTTTAAAATGGGCTCTCATCTAGATTCAGGACCACCTCTGTAACCAGTCTTTCTGTTCTACTTATAGGGAAATAGAGGTTCAGAGAAGCTGTGGTATGGCAGATATCCTACGGCCAGTTAAGTAGCAGAGCCAGGCTGCAAGGCCAGGTTTCCCTAACTCCAGGCCCAGGCTCTTAAATAAGACTATTAAATAAGACTATCCATGTGTATGTGTTATCTCATCTTAATTGAATGTCTTGTAATTTCTGGTGACCAATCATGGCATCTCGCACTGCTCCATAGCTCTCAGACACTAAGGGACAAGACTTGCTCAATTTGAGTATTCAGTTAGAATTTGTTGAATGAATTGATGCTGAGGTCTACTTAATGGTCCCTAAGGGGCTTAAGGAAGTTGAAACTCCTATATTTACCAAATAAATATGTGTTCATACTTAAGAAAATACAGCTGGTTGACTCGGTTGATTTGAGCATGATACTAATGAGGTCAAGGTCATAGGTGTAACTCCCTTGTGGGTCAGTTCACTTTGCACTATTTTCATGTTCTCAATCTTAAACAGACTTTCTGGCAAATGCAAATATATATACTTGGTCTCCAGAGAACCAAAGAAAGGAGAGGAAAAATTCACTGCAAATCCATCACCACTGTTAGAAAATAACCTCGAGTAATATAGGGTAGATGTCGTCCACTTTTTTTTTTGGGGGGGGGGTGAAGAATTGCCCATAGTTGTGGTGTATCCTGCTTGAATTTGTTGGACTGAAGTTCAAATTCAGATATGTACCTTAAGTAAAAGAGGATTTAAAGGAAAATCTTGACATTATTTGCCTAAACATTAAAATAATTTGCCTAAGAATTTACAGAGTTTAAAGGAAAACAATTCATTTAAAAATTAATTCAATTTATGCATTAGAACACTTTTCCTAAACTAAGTGATATACTCCAAACTATTTCCTCAGACATTATAATATAAGAAATTTGTTTTTTGGGAAAAAAAGAAAAAAGGAAGAAATAGAAACTCAGAGTACCAGGTATGGTGGTGGAAAAGTGACAATGGCTTTTCAGGAAGACATTCCTAGCTTTGAATCCTGAATGTATAGCTGAATGTATACTTTACTTTCTATGAAATGGGACAATTTTTTTTTACCTGTTAGATAATACTATAGACCTATTGAGGATATATGTGAAGCATCTCACATCCAGGTAGTCATTTAAAAAACGTGTTCCCTCTATATTTCTCAAAGCACCTATAAGTTTTTCCTTTGAATTATAAGTGGTATAAATAATTAGATAAATTGTTGTGAAACAAATAGTAGCCTTGAAAAACAAACTGTGTTTTTATATTAGCACCAAATATATCTTTGAAGAAATAAGGAAGTACAATTTCCTGTATTGATTTTCACCTTTCCTTTTGGCAAAGGTGAATTTCCTTTTTTTTTTCTGATGTAATGTAAATTATAATTCGGATGAGAGACCCTTTTAGAAAGAACAGCTCTTTCTCAAAATTCAAAGGTTTCATGGCACTAGCCATGAGAAGAATCATCTTTTGAAGCATCCTACAGTGAAGGGTTTAGTTTGTTCCATGTTTATAAAGAATAGACATCAGGATCCAGCATTTGTGTCTGCTGGGATCAACCACTCTCTTAGAGAAACAATATCATTCTCTTCAAACAACAGGCAAATTGGTGTCTTTAAAATATTAGATTGGTCACAAACTCCAAAGAGAAACATATTGACTAATGTAAGACAGGGAGCTTGCTAAATAAAGTATTTGGATATTCCATAGAAAAGAAGGGATCTGCCACATTTAACCTTTGGGTGCCCAGTTCTCAGCATGTTCAATATGCTTTGATTCTTCACAGAACACACATGTATTGAGCTCTGAGGCTCTAAGTGGTATCTATTAATCTCTGTTACTCATATTCTCATTTTTATGACTGATGCTGCTCTGTCTAAGAACATTTAGCAGAAGAAAGAATAAAAATGCAGTCTGTTGGGGGAGGGATGGGGACACATGTATAAAATAGATGAAAGAATCAGAAAAAAAATCAAAGGGGAAGCATTAAGATGAAGAATTTATGTGGCACAATTTGTCATGAGTTGTATTGACCAATAAAGAAAATGAAAAGTTTGTGGATTAATATTTTAAACTCATACCCTGAATTAGAAGCCAGCAAATCAATGCCAGGAACCAGAAAATGTACTTAGCAATTAGCAGGAAGGAAAAAATAAAAAGTGAGCTAGTTAATCAGCTTTAGAACCTACCTTGGTTCAATTTTGCTTTCTGACCCAACATTTTCAAACTAGTTGTCATTTATTTTTAAATTGCTGGTACAAGGAGTTTGCTGTAAATAGAAGTACTAATTGCACAGACTTGAGCCAAGCACACATACTGCATGCCGTGTATATTTGTCTTTCACTGCACAGCTCTGCCAACCAACCTGTTCCTGCTGTTCCTACCCTTTCCTTTCTTGGACACAGCACACCCATTTACTAAGCTCTTGGTGTGATTGTAGGTATGGATGCGTGTGCGCGCGTCTGTGCATTCCTGTGTGGTTTGTGGGTATAGATTCTTATTAATGAATAATAACATGAGCCTTTTCATTTGCTCCTGCAGCTTAAATCCATTTCCCTAGATGGGGAAGCCTACTGGGCTTGCCTCATCGGCCACCTATATTCGTTTACCATTTTTATTCTTTCGCAGAAACCCTTTATTTCTCTGCAGTTTGGTTACCAATAAAAAGTATAACCGATTAGCCATTGCACTGCTCTGTGTTCTGTCTCAAGCTGCTGCTTGTCACTGAATCACTGAGCTATATACTAAGAGAACCCTTTTTGTCCACTTGATGGAATTGCTGATAATAGGAGCTGGAATGTCAGGTCTCAGGTTGGGACAAGCCTGAAAGCTGTGCTGCAACTGAAAAGGGTATGATCCCCTCCCTCTAACTGTATCCATACATCTAGGAAATTCTTGGAATGTGATTTGGTAAATTGAGGAAAGAATTGTAAAGAAATGGTTGAAACACACCACGTATCAATTGGCAAGGGTGGAGTGGCACTTTTTTCTTCTTTTGTCTTTACATCCAGCTTACTGACAGTATCTTTATAATGTGAAATAATTGTAGCCTAAAAAGGATGAGCAAGTTCATGGATGAATTAACAGCAAACCTTGTTTCCATAATGGCAGGGAAGGCACCCCTGTCCATGTTCCTCCATCAAGGGAAAGGTTAAACCTACAAAGCTGGTGCATTAATTACTGTTTATTTCAAAAGTACTTTATTTTTTTATGATATACAGCATTAATCACCCAGACAACCCACACCTTGGAAAGGCTGTGCAATTAAAGAAAGTCAAGATAAGGCTCAGAAGTCAAGATTGAGAGCATTCAACTCAAAGTAATGCCTCCAAGATGACCAACTGTTTGGCTTGTCTGTTGTGTAGTTTTCAGATACCAAGGAACATGACATCACTGAGATTTTCCTCGTGCGCACGCGCACACGCGCACACACACACACACACACATTCACTCACACACGTGTCCCCTTTAAATGAACTGGGCTCAGAATTAAACTCTCTCTGAGTTGTCAATAAGCTCAAATCTTTGACAGAAGCTTCATTATTCTTAATCAAATCTAGGATTATAGAGGAGACTTCTAACAGATGAATCCTGTGTGGGCACAAATGAAAAAGATGCTGTCTTGCTACTCTATTCTCTGGTTGCTGTTAGTGAGCATCCCAAGCACCTGGAATCTCTAGATGTAGAATAAGAAGCATAGCCTTTCCCATTAGTCTTAACCATGAAGGATCTGCTAACACTTCTTGGCCATCAAAGCCTAAGCAAAGTGATCTTCTGAGCCACATATTTAGGCAAATGCAATATGGCCTTTTCTCGTTTAATTGGGACTTTTCTAGGTAATCCTTTTTCATGTTCCTGTCTCCACTCTATAAGTAGAGATTATCTGAGAAAATCAAGTACAGTGGGAAAGGAAATTAAGGCTGAAGATTTAACTCATCCAAAGTTTATATATAATTTGGGTATGACCTCAGTCATTGGACATGGAAGAGATGTACTGCATCCGTCCCAATGGACAAACCACCAATTGCTAATGATCTTCTGGCTCATGTTTTTAGTTGCACTATATATCTCAGCATTCAAAAACACTGAGACTGCAAAGGAGAAAGACATTTAAAAGAACAGATATGTAGGGGTACACTATGCTTTATGACTCTGAAATTAGAAGTTAATTTGAAAATAAAAAAATATTGTCCCCTAGCAATTCACATCTGTGATCAATGTGTATAATTTCATCAGGAGTATGAAGTCTTAAAACGAAGGGCATGCATGTCAAAAGATATATTCAGGAAAGTGTCTTGGTACCCCTTAATTTTGTATAGGTGGTTTCACATTGATGATTTTAAATGTGCAAACTCAGACTGTGAATGATTGAATTAATTAATAAACCATACTTTATAAAAACTAAAAGCACTTAATTTTTACAACTTTTTACTCTTTCTTTCAAAGATTATAAATAATATTTTAATTACCTACTAGTTTAAATAATCCACATTTAACATCCTCATTTGCAAGCAGTTCTTTCATTGCTACCCATTAGCTTTTTATACATAATATATCTTTTGGTCATCGTGATGTACTTATATAGAGAAAATAGGAAATAGTCTTCTCCTTGCTTAGTGCTACCATCTCGATAGCATTTGACACAGAAGGATAGCATCCTCTACCATTTAACATTCATATTCTCTCTGCATTGGTCATGTATATTTTTGGCTCTTTTCTTCCTTTGTAAAATTATTTTGCCCATCTCTGTGCTTCCTTACTTAATACAGAAATACAGAGCACAGGTGGGTAGTAGAGTCAAAGGCACAAAGTTGCCAGAGAGCCTTACTAAGGTCCTTATCATGCTGGAGTGACCATTGCCCAGAGTCTTGTAGAATTAGATATCTGATAGTATTCATCTTCTAAAACTGATGTGGAGCCTCATGGAAAAGTGCACCAGAAGCTGGTGATAACAAACTGCATTAAGTTTAAATTGCTGTGAGACAGGGAGAAACTAAAGGGACTGGATATTTCCATCTTCTGGGAAATGCCTTCTCTCTTTGAGGCAGGTGGGGAAGCCAAGTTACCATCAGCAGGTTGCACAGTGAGCACAGGGCAGGAAAACAAGAAACGGGTTTTGCAAATTATCTGCACAATAAGAATGCATGTTCTTGATATGGATTTGGAAAGGGTGAGTTCTTAGGCCAAGGTTCCTTCTCCTCTGGGGAAGCACTTGGAGCTACTAGTTGCTTCTTTGAATCTCTTTTATCTCTGCTCCATTAGCTGGTTTCCATCATACCATGTCCTACTTTATGTGCCCCCCCACCTTGCTCATATCCTCTTATCCTCAATGATTCTTATGAATGGTGTTATAACAGATATGAGAATGCTTCTATCCTCTGAATTTTGAGAAGCAGATTGTATAAAGGATAATTAATTCCATTATGTAACTCTCATTTGCAATCCTAAATCCATAATTTCCAAAAGAAATTATGCTTGCTGTAGGTACTCCCTTCTCTTCTTTCTTTGTGATACCCTTCCTTCATATGATGCTCTCATATAGTCACAAGAGGTTGCAGTCACAAAGTTTCAGAAGCAAATATTTTTTCTGCCTCTGGCTTGCTATGAAATTTTGGGTGAATTATTTACACCAATTGTCTTTGTTTTTCATCAATAAGATGCATTATAACAATATTCATCTTTAAATGACTTTGACAATGTTGCTAATTTCTAAGGTCTTGTTTGCAGTCCCAATATTCTCTTGAGGTCCCAAACTCTGTTAACAATTGCTTACTCAGAAACCACACCTGATGTCTCACTAGAAATTTAAATTCAAAATGTTCTGAAAGTAAATCTTTTCTTTCTTTAGCTGGATGCTTCTTCTCTATAATGGGATGATACTAGGTATTGTGTGGGATTATTTCAAAATTTCGATAAAGATGTGAAGCTGTAAACAAGAGATGGTAATTAATCCACATTCTAAGAGCAGACACTTCTTGGAGTGGGACACTTTCCCTTGGGACTTAATGAAGACTTTCAGCTGCATCTGCTCTCTTGCAAAGCATATTCCACATCCCCAATTTTTCACCTGCCTTCATCTCTCTCTGTATTAGTCCTTTATCTGTTACTACAAAATACCCCAGGCTTGGTAACTACAACATAGATTTGTTTAGCTCACCATTCTGAACATTAAAGGGCATGGTGCTGACATTGACTCAGCTCTGATGAGGACCTCATGGCAGATGTCATCACAAAAACAGGAATGCATGCAGGAGAGAGAGACACATCACATGGCCAGACAGGAAGCCAGAGAGCAACTGAGTTCCCATGAGAACTCTTGTAATCCCTTCTGAGGGCAGCACCCTGATGATCTAAGGACCTCCCACTAAGTTCAACCTCTTTAAGGCCCTACCACCTCTTATCATTACCACGCTAAGGACCAAGCTTCCAACACAGGAACACTTGCCAGACAAACCACCTCCAAATCACAACACTCCCTATCCTCTTTTTCCTAACAGTATACAATAGGAAATCATAGCTTCGGTTTGGAGCCATTTTGTAAGGATACTTCTGCCTCCTCTCTCCTTCCTGCCCACCTAAGACCAGAAGGAAAGCATGCTCAGTGAAGGTGGGGGACTTGGCCTCCATCTTCCATGCCAAGCTGCTAGACCTGTAGGTCTCAAGTGGGATGGTGGAAAAGTGGTGTTCACAAGAGACCTCTAAATCCATAATATTGAGATTTCCAAACACCAGGACTGAATTTAAAAACAACAACAACAACAAACAGAATTGGACTGTTCTGATAGTAAAAAAAAAAAAAAAGCATTAGAAAAAAAATCAATACCACTTTGGAATTATCTTGCAATGTTGAAGATATTCAGACCCTATGACCCAGCAATTCTATTCCCAGGTATATATTCAGAATAAATTGGTGAATATGTATATTAGGGCACAGGGACAAAAGCACTTGTAACAGTTCTATTTGTAGTACTTAAACCAAACAAAAACCTGGAAATAAGCAAAATGTTCATGGCAAAAAAAAAAAAAAAAGAAGTAAATAAATGGCACACTGTGGTGTTATGCAACAGAGGAAAATGAATGAACTATATTCAAAGACTGGGATGATAGTAATGATATAATTGTTATGGCTTCGATCTGGAATGTTCCCCAAAGGCTCATGTATTGAAGGTTTCATCCCCAAAATAGCAGTGTCCAGAAATAGGGCCTTTGGAAAAGTGATTGGACCATGAAGGCATGACATCATAAATGCAATAAGTTCATAGCTGATGACATTATAGGGAGGTATAAAAACTACAGGTAGCAGAGCCTCATTGTAGGAAGTAGGTAACTGGGGGTGCACCTTGGAAGGGTATTTCTTGTCTCTAGCCCACTCTTCTCTCTCCCTCTCTGTTACCTGACTGTCATAAGCTGAGCAGATTTCCTGAATCACACACTACCCCCATGATGTTCTGCCTCACCTCAGGCCCAGAGCAATGGAACTCTGAGCCCAAATAAATCTTTCCTCCTTTAAGATATTCTTCTCAGGTATTTGTCAGAGTGGTGAAAAGCTGATTAACACAATAATGTTGAGGGGGAAAAAAAGCCAGTCCTATTAGCTTATAAATAAATTTATCACTGTTTTAAATTAACATTTGTAATAAATTATTTTTTTAAAAAATAAGAGGATGAGACACACAATTTGGAAAATTATCAAGTCAGGTAAGAGATGAAAGAGATAGAATGGAGAGGGGAACATAAATAGATGTGATTTTGGCCACCATCCTAATTATTTGAGTGGGTTGTTAATTTATGAGTTGATTATATTGTTAATAGGTAGAAAGAGAGCCGTGAATGATGGCAGTATATAGTAAGTAAACATTAATGCTTTGTTCTATGTTGTTCTCTTAAAGTCTATTAAAAATAAATAAAAATAAGTTATGTAGCTGGGTGGGGATGAGGTGACAGATGGAACGTAGCTGAAGGCAGTTAGTAGGAAAAAATAAGTCTTTATGTGTTTATTCCTCAACAATATTATGAAATATTAATGAAATGTTTTCAAATGCACAAAACTACCATTCTTCCAATTGCGGAGCTTTGGAGTCATCTTATTTATTACCACTATTCAGTTCAGTGTTTTTAAACCACAGGTCATGACCCAATAGATTATGAAATCAATTTAGTGGTTTAGCCTCAGTTTTTACATAAAGCAAAAAGAAATAAAAAATAGAAAATACTAGTGTATTTGTAGGAAGTAGGTTACTGGGGGTGTATCAGTAAGAAAAGTGTTTTCTGAAACTTTTTTTGAAGTCATTTTTGCATATGTGAATATGAGAATTATAAGGTAAGAGGAGGTTATATTGTTTTAAAAAGTAGTTGGTAGCCAAGTTCAGTAGGTTTGTTTGTAATGAATCTATTCCCTCCTCTCAGTCTCAGTGTTCCACCTGTGAGCAGGTGCTCATTACTCTACCCTTAGGCATAATGACCTCCTGACTGGCATCTCAATTCCAGGTTGTCCTCTGCTCAATCTGCCACAACCTCTAGAACAATCTAGCTGAAACACTGTTCTGATTGTCCTTTCCCTGCTCAAAATCTGACAATTGATTTGCCTTTTGTTATTTGTTGAAGTCAAGAGAGAATCACCATAGCCCTCCTGTTAAAAATCTGCAATTTATAGTCCAAACTCATTTTTATAGGTTTGTCTACTGACTCTTTCTGAAGCCTTTCCAGATACACTCAGTTGCACACCATTCTTGTAGCGTTTCTACTTTTTACAATAGTAATTTGCACACATCTTGTTCTACTATTTGAATTCAAGTTCCTTGACATGAGTGCCTAGAACAATCCTTTGCATATAGTAGCTATCCAACAAATATTTATTCACATGAAGAATGGAAAGTTGAGAAATTTATTTTTCTAAAATAGGGACACATTACTGCCGGAGTACGGCTGGCTGCAAAATAACCGGGGGGTGACGAACAACTTGTGTACGTTGATACAGCAGGAGTGGGAGCCCTTTATTCCAGGACAGGAGCAGTATTTATACATTCCACACAGCTTATCTAATTAGCATAAACTAGATACATCAGTCAACCAATAAGGAATCTCCACACTTAACGGCTTGCTTTTGTTACTTCTCAAACCACTCCCTGTGGCATTTTGCCAGGCACCATCCAGACTTGTTTAGGAACTCTAACATTCCCCTGGCAAAATGCCAGGTGTATTTTGACTTGTTTATAGACTCTAACACATTACAGAAGTTTTTTTTAGATCCCCCAAAACCCAGATATCCACCAATAGAAGAATGTATAAACATCCCGTGGTAAATTCATACAATGGAATACTTCTCAACAGCAAACAGAATGATAGATACATCTGATGATGTGAATGAATCATTAGGTGGAAAGATATTAAAGAGTATATGATCTATGATTCCATGTTTATGAATTTCTTGAATTAATAAACCAATCTATAGAGAAAAATAAATAATATCAGTGGAATGAGACCAGGATTGCCTGGGAAGGGACACAGAGGCCTAAGGGTAATGTCACATCCTATTGATAGACTTCACAGAGAGGTGGATGCATCTATCAATTCACTGAATGTTATACTTAATATTTGCATATTAAATTGTATGAAAATTTTCCCCCAAAGTGTAAGAAACAAATACAAATTTTTAATTAATTAGTATACATTCTGTATACACACTTAGGTATAATGTCTGTGATTTATTTTGTTTTTTTTCTTTAATATCTTTATTTTATTTGTTTATTTATTTATTTTTATGCAGTGCTGAAGATCGAACCACGGCCTTGTGCATGCTGGGTGAGTCCTCAGCGGTAGCTGAGCCCCAGCCCCAGCCCTTATATTGAAATTAATAAAAAAGATGGACTAATGAATGAGTAGAGAGATACATGGGTTGCTAGATGACAGATGAAATAATAACATGTTACCAGTAGAATCTAAGTTGAATATGTGTTTACTATGTTACTTTTAAATTTAGAAAATTTTTATAATGATATGTTGGGTGGAAAGAAGACAGGACCATTTTAAAAAGCCTCTAGTTTTGAGGTTTTTATTAGTGATTGATTTTCCCCTTTATGCTCTGTCTGTTCTAGAGAATACTGGAGGATGGGAGGGAAGGAAAGTCCTTCCAGGAAGAAAGAAGTAAATGTCTAAACAAAAAACAATGGGGTGGGGAGAAGGCTGGACATCAGATAGTAAGGGGCTGAGAAGGGACCCCCATGACAGCAGTGCTGGTTTTATAAGACCCCAAACAAGCATGCCTGCTTGCTTTCAACATGTGTTGCTCTTGTCACATTAGGATGCAGCAAGAAGACCTTCACAGATGCTGAGCAGGTGCCAGCTCTATGTGTTAGGGCTTTCCAGCCTCCCAAAGCATAAATGAAGTAAAACTCTATTCTTTACAAATCACCTGGGTCTCAGGTATTTGGTTATAGCAATAGAAAATGGACTAAGGCAGCAAGTCTTATGAAAAAGGCAGGAAAATTCTCATGCAGGAGCTGATAGTACAATCCACCAGTGGATTTTTCTCCTTCAGACTCAGAATTCTTAATGATCCAAATTGGAGTTATTTAATTATAGGGAGCTGTGGCAGGCCTTCAGATGAATTTAGCCAGTTATGAATTCTGAAATTTGATCTTTACACAATTATATTAGGTGTTTTGAATGCAAATGTCATCTACATTTCTTAGTTATTGATAATTTATAGTACATATTGCAGAAGTTCTTAAAAATGAGAAAAAATATTGTAAACATTTTTACAATAAAGGTTTTATTAACATAGGTAAAATATAGAACTAAGACAAATATCATTTTTATCAATGAATTTGATTCTTTTAAACTTATCCTGATTGACAATCTGATGAAGATATTTGAAAATCATCTTCCTTCATTTTGACTGAGTAAGAAAATAGCTGTAATTTTCCATTTTAAGATTACTTAGCCACCTAGTTTTCACTGTGTCTTTTGAAGAAGAATAAGCATTATTGAATCCATTGGCAGGTATTTTATACAGACATTAAATTTTCTTTTCTAGTTCTATTTTATAGGCCAGCTATAAGTCAAACTATTTTAGCTAATGAAATTTGCTTTGATCAGGGGAGGCCCATCATCCTTCAAAGCATTGTTGTGTTTTGAAATGCAAGCAAGTACCTAATAAATTGAGGCTACCGCAGCAGCAACAGATCAAAACAGAAGTTGATGTTTCATTAGATCACATTAATACCTGACAAAAGAATGGCTACAAATCAATGAGGACGTGCTGTTACCTTGTGGGTCAGCACAATGGGAAGGCAGTCTTTCTCCTCCCCACCCCATTCCTCTGTTCCATTCTTCTTTTCTCATCTCATTCTCCCATTTTACAAAAGCATTTACATTATAGAAATCATGTTTTAAAGCCTAATATTCTTTATCTCTCATTAGGGGTTCATAGTGTTAACTATTGTAAGGGGTTATAAGATAATGATAAAGAATATTTAAAAAGAAACATTATGATTTTTATTTTAATACAAAACTTTATAAGCTAATTAGTGCAAGGGGTTATAAGACAATGATAAATAATGTTTAAAAAGAAATATTGTGATTTTTATTTTTATGTAAAATCTTTATAAGCTCCCAACAAATATATAAATATTTTCTCTCAAGGAAAGGCTCTCTCTCTCTCTCTCTCTCTCTCTCTCTCTCTCTCTTTCTCTCTCTCTCTCTCTCTCTCTCTTTTTTTTTTTTGGCACAGGGTATTGAAGCCAGAGGCACTCAACAACTGAGCCACATCCCCAGCCCTTTATTAAAAGTATTTTATTTAGAGATAGGGTCTCACTGAGTTGCTTAGGTTCTCACTAAGTTGCTGAGGCTGGCTTTGAACTTGAGATCTTCCTGCCTCAGCCTTGGGAGCTGCTAGTATTACAGGCATGTACCACTGCACCTGACCCTATACTACATTTTAAGTAAGAATTTTTTTTTTCTTTTTTCTAATGATAAGAAGCAAGTTACCTCACAAGTGGCAGGGAACATTATGCCATTCCTATCTAAAATTATCCATCTTGCTTCTGAACTTGATTTAGTCAATTAATTAGTCATTGGGAACGTGTTTCATTTTTTCCTCAACAATCAATTCTCCAATTCTCTGACACCAATGGGTGCTCTACAATTCCTTTCAATTCTGACCCTATGTGGGGGTCACCACAGACTCTGAAGCCAGAACTAGACAGGCAGATTAAAATGTTAATTCCTGAAGAGCCCTTCCTCCACCCTTATCAAGATAACCTGTCCCTGCTCCAACCTGTTGCTAAGGTAACCAGTCCCAGGAATTGTTCCTCCCCACAGGGAGTTGTAAAAGTTGTTAATTAATGGACCTTGGGCCTTCTTCCTGCCTGGTTCCTTCCACCTTGGCCCCTCTAGCCCTTCTGCTTCTCACCTTTGGGCCATCCACTGGGCATCTCCTAGGCCTACTCACACATGCAGGAAGGAGAGAGATAAGGGAGAAGAGAGCAGGAGAACAAAGGAAGTCTAGGGCAAAAAGAAGGCAGAACACCTTCACTTCCTGGGATACCAGGATACCAGCTATGGTTCCCTCTCCCTCCTGGGAGAAGTCTGTTACCCCTTTTTAAGTAAACCCTGCTTTATATGCTTGCCTCCGCATGCTTCTCTAATGTTATACCTCAACATGTGAGGAAGCAGGACTCATCACCTATAACCAGACGTTATCAACCCCAAAAGATAGCCCTCGCTCCTGATAGTGGCAGTAAGTGGCTACCCACACTTCTGCCCAGCCAATTACAAATTTGAGCATTCCCATGACCTCCAACACCCAATTTCAATAATTCACTAGAATGATTCACAGAAGTCAGGAAGTGATGGTACTCATGATGACAGTTTGATTGTAAAGAATACAACTCAGGAACAACCAAGTGGAAGAGATGCACACATAAGTGGTGATGGTGCTGCTGGTGGTAGAGACTTCCATTCCTGTTTCAGCTGCACTCCCCACCTACCATATTGGTATGTTCACCAACCGGGAACTGAGTCTAGTAGAGAGTGTTGTTGCTATTATCATCACCACCATTATCTTCATTTTTCCCAAGATGGAAGCTCAGAGAGCTGAAGTGACTAATGTGAGGCCTCTGAGTCTGTTAGAGTTTTATTGTACAGGTGTAGTTGTTAAATTATTGGCCATTGGTGATTGAACTCAGTCTCCAACTCCGCCACTCTAAGGTCAAGGATGGTGCTAAAAGTTCCAACCTCTAATCACATGCTTGGTATTTCTGGTGACTATCCTCTCTCCTAAAGCTGTCTAGGGACCCTGTTCTGAGTCACCTCATTAACATAAACTCAGGCAGGGTAGAAAGTGACTTATTATAAGTAACAAAAGACATTCCTATAACTTAGGAAATTCCAAAGACCCCCACCACCACCACCGCCACACACACACACACATGTATTTATTCATTATATTGCAAGCATATGCCGTGATTGTAGAGTTCTCCTGTCTTTGTCTATCCTAGACTCTAAAGCCTTAGCTGGCACCATTGGAAATCAAACTAATTTATTTACATGAGGTGAGGTTAAGATATTTCTTTGTGCACACCTGAGGTCCCTGGGTGGATGAGAATCAGCCCAGTGTAACCTTACTGGGTCATACTGCATATTAAGAGTGATACATGTGAATTGCTCAGAACTGAGTCTAGTAGAGAGTGACTGTTACTATTTTTGTTGCTATTATCATCACCACCATTATCTTCATTTTGCCCAAGAATGAAGCTCAGAGACCTGAAGTGACTAATGTGAGGCCTCATTGGCCCTTATGTACTTAAAACGAGGGTCTAAATTCTACTTTCCAGTTTGGAGTTGGATATGGCACTTTGAAGGGCTGAATTGATTTCGGGGCCTCAATTTGGTCATGTTTTAAGCATCCACAGAAACCCACATTGCACAGTGCTTTTTAGGTACCACATGCAGAGAACTATTTAATAAATACCTCTTGATGATGATCATGATTGAGTTTTATGGCTACTCTCAGCCTGTACAATGCATTGAAGTAGCATAATCACCCTGTTTGGAGCTTTGTAACGGAACAAGAATTTTCCTGCATTGCCTCTTAGAGTCTCACAGAAACAGCCAGTAACTTGGACTGTGATGAAAATGAGTCTGTGATGATAGTAATTTAATGAGAAAGTTACGCTGGAAGCCAAGTTGCCTTTAAGCTGCCTTAAATTTTACCTTTATTGTCTCATTGCTTTTTGCATCTGAGCTTAGCAGTTAATGGTCTCTGTAATAAATTCAAAGCAGAATTGAAAACAGTAGGGGCTGAATTTTCCTCTTTTGTGTCTACCTGAGACCATCATACCATCATTACTTGGATCCTGCCCTAATGTTCACCAGTGGACCCTTCTACCTTTCTGTTTGTATAAATACTAATTTATTAATTGAAATTTGGATTGGTGTAATAGCAGATAGCAATTTATACCGAAGAACTTGAATTCCTCAGCTCAGGTTTCCGGGTGTGTTGATACATCTTACAACCTTGTAAGACTTTGAAAAACACAAATTCAAGAAAGTGAGAGACTCATATCTGCGACTTCTTATTTTGTTATTATTAAACCTAACTTCAAGTTTATGTCAAGTATTGAAAATGGGAGCTGCCTTGAAGACTATTTTGCTTAATTAGGATTGCTTTAAAACTACCAGTCTGCTCCAGAGGAATTGAGGAAAAGGTCTTCAGTAGTAATGTGCTAAATATCACATCATAGCTGTGTTCAGCCTGTAAGCTTTTAACACTCTTGTCAGTTCTTTGCCTGATTTCTTTCATGTACAGCAATAAATGAAACAGGAAAGAAAAGGAAGATGCACACATCTCCTTCAGATTGCTTTTATCCTGTGGCCCTTGACCTTCTAAGAGATATAAAGGCTTCACATGCCCCTTCCACTTTCCTCAACTCAAATATGAACAAAATGATAGTCTTCATTCAAAAAGCATTACCTAATTTACTTCCAACTGACTCTGTGAAAAAAAAAATCGATTGCTACAATTTCTTATCTTTCTTATCTTTACTAGACTTCTATTTGCAAATAATAGCCAAAAAATTAGCTTTCATGCCAGAAAAAAATGTTTAAAATATTTAGAGTTCATTGCAAGAAGGATGCTTCCATAAACCAAGCTAGTCACTACTACTTCAGGTAACATAATTCCCAGTCTGAAAGTTAGTTCAACCACTGGAGGTGACACCAAACCTCCACTACCTCAAGAGACTGTTAGTGAACAGTCATCATCTGCAGGGACCTGGAAGGGTTGTCATGGGTGGCATAAGGGAGTGTAAAATATAATCTCAACTCTGTGGGACCTTGCTGGAGAGACATAGGCAAGCTTCAATCATAACACATAAATCAAACAGGAAATAACATGAGAATGCAAAATATGTTTTGAGAAGGTACATGATTTACCAGAGGCAGGCAGAGACTGGAAACTAGCTTAAGCAAAAGACATTAGATGGAACACCGGTTTCAAAAATTACAATTTTCCTCTATTAGCCAAGGTACATGGTGGCAAGCACCTCTGTTCACATGAACAGAAACAAGTTCACTGACCTGATGTTTCAGTAGAAAGAGGTGGATGTTGTGAAATATGATTGTGTTTTTATGGTGCTAGTCTGTGTGGTTGGCCTATAGCTTTTTATCTTTAGGGCTATCATTTTGTCAATATTTAAGGGGTGGGGATGTATAATAACACAGGACTAATAGAGCAGGCTTAGAAGAAGAAACATGGGAATTTGGAGTTCCAGATTGAAAAAAAACATGGTTTATTTGGGTTCACCAGAGAACTAGAACCAATATGATATCTACCTATCCATAATTCGTCTGTCTGTCTGTCTGCCTACCTATCTACCTATCTTCTATCTTAAGAAATTATTATATGATTATGGAGGTTGGCAATTCTGCAGAGTAGGTAGGCTGAAAGGCAGGAAACTGAGAGAGAGTCAAAGTTGCAACTTGAGTCTGAAGGTTGCCTGCTGGGAGAATCCCTCTTTCTTGGGAAGGTCAATCTTTTCTAAGGCCTTCAACTAATTGGATGAAGCCCATCCACATTATGGGGGGGAATTAGCATTATCCAAAGTCTATAGCTTAAATGTTAAGCTCATCTAAAAAGAGAGAGAGAGAGAGAGAGAGAGAGAGAGAGACAGAGAGAGAGAGAGAGAGACAGAGAGAGAGAGATACCTTCACAGAAACATGTAGAATAATGTTTGCTCTGACCTAGCCCAATTAACACTCAGAATTAATCATCACCTACAGCATGATATTTTCAGGCATGGTCTGGATTACCCACCAGACCATGTGAGTAATCTGTCTGATTAATCAAAGTCCTAGACAGGGCCCGGTAGGGCACACCTGTAATCCTCACAGCTTGGGAGGCTGAGGCAGGAGGATCACAAGTTCAAAGCCAGCCTCAGCAAAAGCAAAGTGCTAAGCAACTTAAAGATCCTGTCTTTAAATTAAAAAAAAAATACAAAATAGGGGTAGGGATTGGTTCAGTGGTTGAATGCCCCCAACTTCATTCCCCAGTACGCCCCTGCTCCCCCCCAAGAAAGAATCAAAGTCCTGATTCGCTGCATCTTAGTCATTATGTCCAGTTTTCCTCTACAGCAGAGTGAAGATAGGGGAGAAAAAAAAAGTACAAATATCTTCTCTATTTTCTATGTGACCTCATGTTTCAGAAGTTGCTTGTGTCTAAACTATTTCTTCACTGAATCCTCAGAGGCCATAGATTTTGTTATTTACTTGTTTAGCATTTCATTATCTCCACTACAATGTAAGCTTAATGAAGACAGGGACTTGTTTCTTTTGTCCATCACTGTTTTCTTCCGTAATCAAGCCTAATACATAGTAGGTATTCAACATGTATTTATTTAGCAAATAAGTACACATAAATGTTTTGACTGTGGCAGTACAGTCGGTGACTAAATATGTACGTTATATGTTCTGCCTAATTTTAACTGTTTGCTTCTATGATAGAAAAAATAATAAAAATAAAGCTATCAGAAATTTCATTCTTATATTTTAGTCCCTTAAAACTAAGAGATTTAATAGAGTTCGTCTATAAACTCTCTCTCTCTCTCTCTCTCTCTCTCTCTCTCTCTCTCTCTCTCTCTCCATACCTATGATACATGACATGTAGACATAGATGCTAAACAGATAAAAAAAATTCTGGTTTTGTTTTTAAAACATGTCTATACAGAATGAAAATTGATCCCATATTTATGGGCCTTTGTCTTACACTTTATAGACTTTCTTAATTCTTTTCCTCTATTCAGACAGTATCTCATTTCTTGGGCACTATTATCTGTGCAATGGGGACTACTTATTAAGTGTTCTGAGTGTAATCCAGACCTGGGAGAAATTGTTTTTGTCTCACAAGAAAATAAAAAAAAAACCAGTAAGGTACTGATAAAGCTTTTTCCAGATGATCAGTGTTTTTCACTAAAGAATTTAAAAACTATTTTCCATGGCAGAGAATTCCATATCTAAATTTTCCACTGTTGCCAGTAAAAGAATTTCCCAGTCCCAGCATAAAAAATACTCAGCTAACAATAACCTTGTAATATATGTTGAGTTCTCTAAGCTGAAAACTATGAGAGACACTTGCACATGGATGACTTATGTGACAGAATGTACTTTCCAGCATTGCAATGCTGTTTGTTTGGGATGACCAAAACCCTTGATTTTGGAGTCTTTAATCTCCTGGAATTCCTGATGAACTGCCTCAGGATATCTGGTACTGCATTACAAGTCACACCAGACTTACTGGGGGTGGGACAGTGGCGATCTTATTGTGTGCACTGATTCTTTGAGGTAGGAATTCAGATAGGGCATGATTAAGGATGGCTCCTCTGCCATTTGTTACCTGGGACCTCACCTGGGAAGACAACCAGCTGAGGGTGGCTGGAATGGCTCAGGGCTGGGATCACCGACAGGGTCCTTGTCTGTGGGCTGGAATTATCTGGAGGGTTTATGTTTCGTACCTGGGCTTAGCTGAGAGGATGATTGAGAGGATGGGTTTAATTGAGCTTTTAGACAGGGCCTCTCCATGGTTTGGGCTTGCACAGCACAGCTGGGTTCCCAGGGGGAGGACCCTGAGAAGAATCATTTTTTTGAGGTACTTGGCATAGTGGAATCAGACATGGGTTTGGGTTTCTGTTGTCCTGCTAGCTATCTTAAAGAGCTGAGATAGTGTTTTCCTTTCTTTCCTCTCTTCTTCTGCCTTCTTTGTTAATAACTTCTCTGAACTTCAGGTTTTTTTTTTTTTTTTTAATCTGTTTAGGAAGATTCTGGCAAAAGAGAAGTTATGCTTTTATTTCTTACTATAAGATGATCTACAATCATGTTTAGTTCTGGGCAAGGAGTTGTTTCCAGACTTCCAAGGATACTAAAATCTGTGGATGCTCAAGTTCCTTATTTAAAATGGTATAGTATTTGCATATAATTTATGCCCATCCTTCTGTATACTGTGTACATCCTTACTTATAATACCATATGTACTATAAATACTGTGCTAATAATTGTCATATTGTATTATTTAGGGAATAATGACAAGAAAAACAAAAGTCTATATATATTAAGTACAGATCATTTTTGCTTTTGTTGAATATTTTCCATTTGTGATTGAACCAGTGGCTGTGTGTCCCAAATAGTGTATTAACTATTGGGGAATGAGGTAGATGTGTTAGTGAGATTTTAGTCACCGTGACCAAAACACCTCACAAGAACAACTCAGAAGTAGAAAAGTTTTGGGGGGGCTTATGGTTTCAGAGGTTTCAGTCCATGGTTAGCCAAATCCGTGCCTCTGGGCCCAAGATGAATCAGAGCACTATGGTGAAAAGATGTGGCAGAGGAAAGCAGCTCATAACATGGTAGTCAGGAAGTAGAGAGAGAGAAGGAAGATCCAGGGCATCAAGCTATAGTCCCCAAGGGCACACCCCCAGAGACCTACTTTCTCCATCCATGCTCCACTTGCCTATAGTTACCACCCAGTTAGTCCATTCAAATTATTAATTCATCAAATAAAAAAATAGATTAATCTACTCATGAAGTTACAACTTTCTTAATCTAATAATTTCATCTGAGCATTCTTGCATTAACATGGGAGTTTATGGGGAATGCTGGAACACATGACTAAATCAGTCAGGATCAGTCCAGGTGAATTGGGCTGGCACAAACAAATCACACAGACACATAAAGTACCTTTTTCTTGGGGTTCGATGATGGCTCCTGTGCTCCAGCTCCCACAAGGGAGGCAAGAGAGACAGGCAAAAGAGAGAGAGAGAGCACTCCTGAAAACCTATTTATGGGGGGAAGACACTAGAGAAGGTTGCACACAAATGAGGCAAGGGATTGGGTTTCAGGGGAGTGAAGCCCAGTTCCATTGATTGACACCCACTCCCAGAGCTGTAATTCCTTGCCAAGTGAAGGTGAGGTCTACTTGCTTTCGCGCTGACTGCCTGTGGAAGCCAGTTCCACACCTCCATCGCTCAAGGCTAAGGGTATGTGCTCAGCTTCTACTTCCTCAGCCCCTTCATGGCAACCCCCAACAGGGGGACCCTTGCAATTCTAATCTTCCTGTGGTTCTTTAAGCAAACTTATCAAAGTAAAGCTTGGGCAGGGCCAGAGACTGGCATAGGTCTATGATTCCTAAAATAAAATAATGGAGTATGTACAGAGAGGGGACCAGGCGGTTGGTTGCAACCACTGGATGGGGGAAGTGAAGGGGACATGTTTTTGTCTTGAAGGAATGTTTGTGTGAGTCACTTGAAGAGGCCGCAAGGTAAGCCTGGGAGGGTAGGCACCTTCTGCTTTTGACAAAACTTGGGGATGAAGGGGCAGTTTCTGATGGCAGAAATACAGGCATGGGTTAAACAGTGTCCGTGTTTTCTATCTGTGGAGGAGAAGCTCTTCCAGCTGTCCACTCTGGTTGAGAAGTGGCCTTCATTTTTGAGGCAGCACCGGGAACACTGGTAACCTCTGGGTGTATACTTCGTGTGTCAGTTATGAGATTCCTCAGGATTAAGAAGGCATTTCTGAGTTGTAACTCCAGAGAAATCAATAGGTCTGGACCTCTACACATTTTATATACCAGCAGAAAACCTTGAGCATATCAAAGGAAGGGTGGAGGAAGTGTAGGTGACAGGTGGAGATTAGAGTCATATGCTCTAGAGCCCTTAGATTTCCACAAGAAACTGTTGTTATAGATATAAAGCTGAACAAATATGCCAACTTTATCTGTTGTTGAAAGAACTAAATAATGGCATACAAGTGTAATCCCAGTGGCGCAGGCACCAGAGGCAGGAAGATCACAAGTTCAAGGCCAGTCTGGGCAACTTAGTGAGACTCTCATTTTATTGGGGAGATCCTGAAAAAAAATCTAAATAATTGGAAAACCATCTCTTGTTCAAAAGAAATAAGACATATTGAATATATGAATATATTGAATATATAAAAGAATGAAAAAAAAACATATAATAAGTGCCTAGCCTAGAACTTGGCCTTTATTAGGAACTAGGTTAACAATTGAGTTTCCTTCCTGCTCTTCTCTATTTCTCTCCTCTCTATTCTTCCTTACAGGGAAAAGCATAGATTTGGGGGTCTAATACACTTGATGTTTAAACTCTTGCACCTTTACCTGCTGTGACCCTGATTTAGTCTCCTAGCCTTTCTGAGACTTAGTATTTTCATTAGTGAAATTGTTTTTAAAAAATCATTTCACTACTTTAGAAAATTAAAAGAAAATCAAGAAAATTGAATAAAATGGCATCTCCATCTCTTTTCTGAATCTTTTCCTTATCTTCCCTTTGCTACTCAAAAGAAATTCATGTCCACTTTATAGTTTCAACTTCCAGGGAAATTTCGAATTATTCCCCTTGATCTTTCCTGATTGGCTCTGGGATTTAACAAGTACTTCTTTGGGACTATCCATATTTCCTAGACCGAAATCCCCCAAATCTCCTTGACTAAACATCCAAATGGTCAAAATCACTTCTTTCCTTCATCCAGGGACAAGATGATCTCCTGTCAATTTTGGAATGTGTCCATTTGAGGCCCATTCCACATCTTTCATCGTTCAACTTTTACCTAAGGCTATAGGAAATGTTAAGCTTATGTTTTTCCATCTTGATGGCAAATGCATTGTCTTCCAGGGCACTAAAACAATTAGTGCCCACAAGGGGCACCCAAGTGCTCATCATTTTTCACAGTCAGTATTAACTAGGTGACCAGAAGCCGAAGGGCTCCTTATTATCAAAGTAATTAAGCTCAAGGGCTCAGACTAGTCTCAGAGTTTCCCTTACCCCAATCCCTACACTCAAAGCATTTTCCTAACTGAGAGTGATTTCACTTAAGAATCAGTGTCCCATAATACCAAGAATTATTCAACACTCCAAGTGTTGAATTCTTGATCTGAAACCCTTGGTAGTTTTGGGGTTTTTCATACTACCTGCCATTGGACCAGATTCATTGTCTAACATCAGTTGATACTGATTGATGGGAAGTCAACCTCCCTTCTTTGTTCTAGCTCCTGTCCAAGTGCAACTCCCCCTACTTTTGCAAGCAGTCACTGTCTTTTTATTTAATTTATTTAATTATTTGTTTGAAGGGGGGATAGATTTGAAGAATTTTCTAAGTGTTTAAATGAAAAGTTGTGCTTGCAAGGTGTAAGAGGGACACTGGTGTGACAGGTACTTCCCTGCATTGTGAATAGAAAATTTCATTATTTGGGACTATTATCTAGATTCCTGTTATAACTAGAGAGCTCAAGTATTAGAAGGACCAACTTATGCACATACACACACACATGCAAGTTCTCATATGCCACAGTTAGTATTAACTGGGTGACCAGAAGCCAAATGGCTCCTTATTATCAAAGTAATTCAGCTCAAGGGCTCAGACAAAGACCATTAATTGGAGACCAGGCAAGAGGAAACCTATCAACTTTGCTCTTTTATTTTGAGACAGGGCCTCACTAAGTTGCTCCAGCTGGTTTGAAACTTGACAATCCTACTGCCTCAGCCTCCTGCCTACCTTCGTAGGCATATGTAATAGTTAACAGATGTGCACCATGATGCCTGACTCTCAATCTTATCTTATTCTGACATTAAAGAAGGGGATTCTGTTGATACAAGGGCATATTCTTTAAGGGCAATTCCCTGTATAGGTTGGTCTGGAACTCTCTTGTGTTAGTAATAATAATCTGATGAAGGTTACTTAGGAAATGACCAACAGAAAGGACTAAATAGATCTTTAATTTTTCACTCTTCAAAGGGGAATTGGGGCAATGAGACCCAAGTGCTATTGATTAATAGATTACTTCCCCTGGAAAGAAAAGTTTCCGGTTGTCCTAGGAGATTTGGTTCTTTGCCTGGATCTCAGGATAGGGATCATTGGATGAGAGAACCAAGAACCAGATAGGCAGGAGGAATGAGCTAACTTTCACCAGATAAAAGAGATGACAATAAATGTAAATGTTTGTACTTGGGCTCCAGAACCCAATATAGAGGGATTGGATGGGGTAGACATGCCTTAGCAGTGGTGTGGGTGAAAATGTCTTTTGTGTCAAGAGATGACCACGTGGCAGTCACACAGAAAGTAATAAAGAGAAGAGTGGGTTCCAGTCTACTCTGAATTGGTCACATGATAATCTGTGATCCACTACTCATCACGAACCTGGGGAAGCAAATGACAAGCATGGTGAAGCATGTGCAGAACAGGGTGACTACGATGGTGGCAGTACTTGATATCATGTCACCAAAACAGTGAGAATCAAGGTTGCTTGGGTGGGAAAGAGAAGACTCATGAGCACATTAGGGTCCCAGTTAACATGGAAGTTAAATTGGACTTGTTCTTCTTCGCTCTATGGGGTGATGACAAACAATAGATAGAGTTTTCAGATATTGGGTTTACTTTTTTTTTTTTTAAAGGTCTAATAAAGACATAATGGATAGTTTAAAAGGCAGTAAATTTTCTGTGACTGGGAGTTTTTGCTCACAAGCTGAAAGACCAATTAGAGAGGGATTAAAGCATAGGAAATATGGTTGGACTAATAATTTTTATGATCCATTGAAGCTGGAAATCCTGAATGTATTATTCACACATCTGACTGAACATTTGTTTGTTAGCTGTGAAAACTTTGAATCATAATGAGGAATCCCAAACCCCAGTTTTTTGCAAACAAAAGTTCGGATAATTTAGTCAAAGTGTGTTGGTAGTTTGGAATGTGTAAGGGGAATTGTATTTTACTGTGTTTGTTCTGAGTTCTACTTTCATCCCACTGCTATGAGCTGTCAGTAGTGTGCTGGAACTGGCTCACAGCATCTGGTGGGAGTTGACTGTGAGCCTCTGTCCCCAACTTTGCATTCAAAGACTTTGTACTGGCAGCTTGAAATGGGCCATAGTGGGAGTATTTGCACCATGGGAAGTGGCAACCACTACAAAATGGCAAATACATGTAGAGAGCTGGAGAGCTGGTTGTTAAACATTTACCAGCAGAACTAGTTTTTAAAAACATATGCTTATGTAGAAACTCCAGTATAAAAATAGATAAAAGAAGAATAAAGCTAGAGAAAGATGGACCTACACAAGACACATTTAGATCCCTGTCCTTGCTACCACATGACCTTCCCTCATAAAAGGCTCTGTGGCACCCTCCAATGTCATGGGATTTAAAAACCTCTGGAAAAAAATAATCCTTTCGGCTCACAGTCTGACTGTATTCTTTTAACTTTTAACTATTATTTCCTTTTTCCCAGATCTAGGAATACAGACGTAAAACAGCAGGGTTTCCCTCAGTTTTATGAGATTGTTTTCAAATGGAATGCCAGAGGGATCACTCTGAGAACACTGGAAATCTGATTCCTATAAATACAAGAAGAAATGTATGTTAAAACAGTGAGTATCCTCACTTTGTAAATGTTCTAAATGGAATTGTGGGGTTTCTCTGGTCCAGACACAGGGCCAGTTCAACGTGTAATTGTGAGTTGTAAGGCCTCCTCAAACCTTTGCATACAAAGTATTACTCCTTTTTCTTCATCACACTGAAAACCTGATGCCCTGAGAGATTAAGATGTAGTGAAATGTTGCAATATGTGAAGGGGAGGAGCTATGGATGGAAGCTTTAAATTACCAACAGATCTTTGGCTAGGGTTTTTGAAAACCGCGAGGGGCAGCAAAATTCTCCCCAGTGGGACACTTTGTCCACTGGCTTTTTTTTTTTTTTTTTTTTGCTGCATAGTCTGTCTGCAGAAGTTCCTGAAATGTCTCCATGAGGATCCTGTAGATAGGCTGGAAGAGAAGCCCAGGCACCATCCATGAAATGCTTGGTGGCCCCTGATGTTTCCAGGGTGTGCAGGTGTCTGTGAGTGGGAGAACAAGGAGCACGAATAACATGATCACTGTAAACTGACTGAGTCCAATTGAGGTTTGTCATTGTGGAATTTCTTCTCCAAAACCGAAGTGATTTCGCATGCACTTCCTTTAGTTTTTGACTATTTTCATCATGATTTTTCTTGTGTGCTGAACTTTTTTTTTTTTTTTTAATTGCACCTTTCCCATTTTACCCAGAATTACACCGGGTTCTTTTTTACTTTCAAAGTCTCCTATCTGCTATCACTTCTTTTCTGGACTTTGTCCCCTGATTTCCCTTCTGTAAAGTTCTCATCTTCAAGGGAGGAGCAGCATTGAGGCTGGCCAGCTTGCTGCCCTTATCTCTACCCACACGCTTTCCTGTTCTCTTCTCTTGCCAAGCTTCCCTCTTCACTCTGCCCTTCAGCCCCCGAGCTGGCTGTGGACCCAGGCTTCTCTGCCCTACGCAGCCCGGGTTGGAGCCCCTCTCCTAATCAGTACTGCCAGGAATGCCCTCTTTCCTCTACTAAATCCTCTCCCTTACCTCCCCAGACTTCAACCTGCTACACGGTCTTAAATCTCCATTTCTTGCCTTACTTACATTTGTGTATTTTCTAAAGCAAATTATCTAAATTATCGAAAGCAAAGACTTTTTGTATTCACACGGGAGCTATGACACCTTACAGATATTAAGCACACTTCACGAGATGAAATGTAGTGCCACTCTCAATCTCTTTATAGTTGAGAAGCAATGAATATTTGTCTTCTTTTCAAATGTAATGAAGAACAATTAAAAATGTCCCCAAATGATTACCAAAAAATCAATTAAGTTTTATGAAAAGCAAATAGCCTTTCTTAGAAGAGAATCAGAAGCAATCAGAACTAGGGACCTGACTGATAGTATTGCTCCAATCTACAGGGACAGCCAAGTCAAGCACAACCACCATGTCAGGTCATTTTGCAATGTATTTGGGGAAGAGAGATCAAATGCACATGTGGAAACTCTTGAGTTCACCAGGTTTAACTTTTCCAATCTGATGATCTGACACCTAGTGTTAATTTTGAGTACTGCTAAATAGTTTACATATGAAGCATATATATTGAGAGTATCCATTCTTTTAAAAATTGAGTTTCTTTATATAACTTGTGAGATTTATTCAGGCTACAATATGGTCTTAGGACAGATTTAGCGTACCTACTGGTGTTCAAAATGCACAATTGGACTTGAAGTCTGGATGCGAGGTTCTACTCTTTATCCAACTAGCTCCTGTGACCTTATGCAGATTTTTTCCTCTTTGAGTCTGATCACTCTCACTGGTAAAAGGGGAGTGATGGACAATATGGAGCATAGGGTCTCTCTCTAGAACTTTTCAACTCTGACACCCAACATATTATCTTTTTAAAGAAATATCTGTGTATGCCAATTCCATTTTAAAGCTTGGGATATGTTCCACCCAATAAACCAGAAAATAAAACAGTTGTTAATTTGGGGCATATGGTTATTGTTTCATGAAGAAAAACTTATGTTAAAAGTTTTAATGAAGAGCCCCAAATAGGATTTTGATGAGTTATAGTAACGATATCAAATAGAGCTTCTGTTAATATGAAAATATTTCAGAACTGTGCTGTCTAGCACTGAGGCCCCAGTCACATGTGGCTGCCAAGTTCTTGAAATATGGCAAGTGATAGTGAGAATTAAAATTCAATTTTATTTAACGTAAGATTAATTTAAATTTAAGTAGCCACATGTGGCAACTGGCTTCAATCTTGGACCATATGGATTCATAGAGTATGGAGACATGCGGGTTTCTTGATGAATTTGGGGATGTATTATACTTAATTTACCTTCCATACTGATTGTCTTTGTATTAATCATGTTATTTCAGGTTCACTATTTCCATTTTTGCCTGAATTTATGATATAAATGCTTTAGCATTTATTCTATAATTGTGTTCTTTCTCATGGATTCAGCTATATAGGTCTGATTTATTTGGTTTTTGGTAAATATGTTTTTTTCCTTCTGTTTCACAAATAAGGATTAAAACATGAAAAAAATGAAGAACACATCTTGCATACTAAGGGTACATTTCAAAGATTAACTGCTACAGCTATTTTTATAAGCTAATACTGTGAATTTGAGAAGTCTTGTTCTAAAAGAAACAGGTTTCTCTTGAGATATAGAAATATATCATCTTCTATTTATTATGGTGTCTGTAAAAATAAAATTTTCAGATGATTTTGTTAAATTTAATTTAAAATTTAGCTTTCTTAAAATCTGTCTAGAAAATACCCAGTAACTTTGAATAGAAGCCTCATCCTATTTTATTCATTCAAAATTGTTTGTCACTAGTGTACTTTATTTGCTGCTCTTGAAATTGAAATTAAATCACCCATTTAACTCTTGTATTGGCACATAAACTGTTGTGGTTTCTTCTACTGGCTTCATCCAAGAGACTTTACTACCAGATGAACAACTAACACATCTTCTAACACATGCACACACATAGACAAACATACATGTACCGCACATACACACACATTCTTGCACACAAATATTCACCCCTCTAAGAGTTAAGGTGATGGGCTATAACTAAGCCCACTCTCCCCCAAACTTCTTATTATAAAACTAGTGTGTAGCCTTCAAAATAATGTCACATACCAAATTTGTATGTTAATTTTACTAACTAGTTACTTTGTATGTGTTCATGCAAAATCCATATGACTTTTTGCAATTCAAAGGATAATGCTTATATACCTATAGGAACATTAGGGAGAGCTTAACTAACTATATTTTTAAAATTTTATACAAAAGTATTTTTAATAATGACACTTGGTACTATAAAACCCTGACTTCTGAAACCAAGATTGAGATTTTTATGAGAATTTCAGTATTGTGAGTGTTATTGAGTTCAATTTCTTTAAAAATTGGTTAATTTCTCGTACTGTAATTGTACAAAAACTTATAACATATGTCCAGAGAATGTGATTAGACCAAACGTCCTATTCTGCTATTGTTTTGGGGAAAAGTGAAGTTCCACATACCAACTTTTATCCCATCCCATGAAGTTCTGAATTATCTGTTTTGCTGCCTAATCAAGAAACCACAATTGGAAAATCATTTTATTAGCATTAATGCAGTGATACTGCATTCACCATAGTGACCAATATTGTGGTGTCTGTGGAAATACAAACTCCTTACGAACAAGAATTTGTAGACTAGTTGGGTGTGGTGGCTCACATCTGTAATCCCAGCAGCTTAGGAGATTGAGACAGGAGGATCATGAGTTCAAAGTCAGCCTCAGAAATTTAGTGATGCCCTAAGCAACTCAGTGAGACTCTGTCTCTAAATAAAATTCTAAAAAGGGCTGGGGATATCATTCCGTGGTTAAGTGCTCCTGAGTTCAATTCCTGGTACCAAAAAAAAAAAAAAAAAAAAGAATTTGCAGGTACCAAAAAAAATGAGTTTCCAGTCTAGAACATTGTTTTGCCTATTTATCCCATTTAGCTATCCTAATAGTTATCTTTCTTATAAAAATTAGTGTTATTTGTAATTAGCTTTTCTTCTACAGGTTCTGCTTCAGTCACTCAATGCGCTTGGTCCTAGAGAAGGTTACTGAAATATTGTAAATGTCCAGTAGATGGCAGTCTATGCACTAGAATTCACAGAACATCCTCTTACCCGCTAATTGCATTTGCCTGAGGTTGAGAGTCAAATTTGAGCTACTGCTTCACCTTCAATCTTCAGACATAAATGAAACTTACATTTGCTTTTTTTTGTCTCATTGCTTTTGACAGAGATTTTGGCACAGTAAGAGTAGATCATTTATTTAAAACATCCATAAAAATTGGAATAATAAAGGCAATAATTCACGTTTCTTTAAGTTTTCTTGATTTATCAGAGAAACTAACTGGAAGGTGTGATTCACAGCCAAGATGCTGTCCTGTAAATGTGATCAGCGACATAGTAGAGTATGCTGTGTCATTTAAGTACATGTGATATGGGAAAAGTTATTTGCTATAGTTTGGATCTAAAATGTCCCCAAAGTCTCACATGTTAAAGGCTTGGGCCCCACCTTTGCACTAGTGAGGGGTGTGGGATATTTAAGAAGTGGGGCCTAGTGGGAAGCTTCAAGTCACTGGGGCATGTTCCTGAAGGGTAGTTGGGACCCCAATCTCTCCTCTTCCTCTTTCTGTCCATGAGACAAGTGGATTTTCTCTACTGTGTGCTTCCTTTGTGTTGTGCTCAAGCCCAAGGCAACAGGACCAATCAATCATGGAATGAAACCTTCAAGACTGTGGGCCAAGATAGTTATTATCATTAAATACTAACAAGTGGCTCATGTACAGTCTTCCAGTATGGTTTGTCAAAGAGAAAATTTTGGAAGAGAAGAGAGAGAAGAGAAGGGTGAGAAAGAGAAGGAGAGAGAGAAAGAGAGAGAGAGAGATATCCCAAGGGGACTTTTGCCTTTAGGGTTGTTCTTGTATACCTCAAAAAATTTGGAACAAGTAAAGTACCTTTCCCACCCCACTGGAGAACAGATAGAGGAAGAATCATTGTTTCTAAGAGTCAATGCATTCAGAGCATCCAGGGAGGAGTTAATCAGACCATAAATAAATAATTCTGTGAGTGTGTCAGAAGTGGAGAGGCTAATACGTTAGTGAAAGCTCAAGGAGAGACCTTTCCTGATCAGAAGACTAGGAAGGTACCAGGGGATGTCAGTGCCTGTTTAAAGCTAAGATAGATTTGGCATAATGAAGAAAAACAGGTCATACAGAACAAGGAAGGCGAGAGGAGATTAACTAAGCATATCTTCACACATGGCTTTTGCTCAGCTCGAGATGCTCTTCTCCCCTCTGCTGTTCACCAGGTCATCATCTTTTTAGTCTTCAGGTCTCAGACTCATAATAAGTGTTTTTTTTTTTTCAATAAATGATGAAGAGCTCATCATGCCGAGAAAATTAATATTCCAAGCCCAAGGATTTGATGATGCAAAAGAGGCAGCAACTACAGTCACAATAGGAGCAGAAGAGGGAGAACTCTTCCCTGGGAAAGTTAGCAAACTCTTGCCACAGAAATCCCAAATAGTCTCTGTGGCCTACTCCAAAGAGGCATGTAAGTCAGGATGAGAACCTAAGGAGAGGTCAAGACAATCTTACTTCTGGGTGTACACAGAAAAGAATTGAATCAGAGTCTCCAAGAGAAGATATTGGTTCTTTCATGTTCAAAGCAGCATTATTCACAATGGCCACGGCAACACAAATGTCCATGGAGATGTATAGATTGATAGACAGATGGTGGCTAAACAACATGCAGTTTACACAAACAACCAAATGCTGTTCAGCCTTAAAAAGGAAGGGCATTCTGACACATGCTACAATGTGGAAGAAACTTGAGGACACTGTGTCAAGTGAAATAAGCCACTGACAAAAAGACAAATATTGAATGGTTCCACTTATATGGAGGAACCTGGGACAAACACACCTATAGAAGCATAAAGTAGAATAGTGGTTGTTCGTGGCTGGGGGAGGGAGAAATACACAGTTCTTTAATGGGTATAGAGTTTCAGTTTTGCAAGGTAAAGAAGGTTCTGGAGATTGGTTGTTTAACAATAGGAATATACACAACACTACTAAATGTACACTTAAAATATATTTCTTAAAATTATTAAGAAGGTAAATTTCAGGTTATATATATTGTGCCACAATTAGAAGAAATACTTAAAAAGGAGAAAGAAAGAGCTCAAGAGGAGATAAGGCAGGACAGAGTGCTTTGGTGGACATCTGCATCATTCTTTGCTTTGGAGTGAAGAGCTCCACCTGTGGTTCAGCTTTGTTTAAGTCTTAGGCATTAAGCATTTTTAGTTTGAACCTCATGCTACCTAGACTAGTTGGGCCTTGACCTTACATTGTTGTCATCTTGCATTCCAGCTTTGTTAAACGGGGCTCTCTCATCTTTGAAGAGGCTCTGGACAGATGCCTCTAGGGCTGGGGTCCTGCCTAACCTGCACAGACCCTTCTTTTGCACCTCATTCTTTAGGTCCCATCTGAGTGGGACCTAAACTTGAGACCTTATCTTCTTACTAATTGACATCCCTGCAGATACCTCCTGCCTGCATTGCCTGCTTGGACTCTCTGCTCCAATTAGGGTGATGTAATATCTAGATTCCCCAGGACAGTCCCAGTTTTAGCATGCCAAGTCCTACATCCTGAGAAATGCCTCAGCATGTCTCAGGGCAACCTGGGACAGTTGGTCACCCTATCTGTTCCTGCCTTCCTTCAGCATGTTCCTTGTGTCCCATGCTCTAACACTTATTCCCTGACCCTTAGTGGAAGCAGGGGTTAAGCCTAGACAGAGTGCCAAACCTACAACCTGGAGTATGAGGCAGTAGCTACAGCCAAGCAATACAGGGCACAGAGGATGAAGAAAAATAAGTATTTGGAAGGCACTGAAGTTCAAAGATAGGAAGGCACAAAGAAAGGCAATGTGGTGCTATGAGATAACATTAGGAATTATACTGAGATTTGTAAAAGAACAAGTTCCTTTAATCCTTATAATCTTATAAATTAGACATGATTATCATCATTTTATAGATGAGGAAACTGAGACTTAGAACAGTAATTGGTTGAATTAGACTTTGAACTCAGGTCTTTGTATAGTATCTCAGTGGCCCTGGGAGCTTTCAAAACATTCCTGATAAGCCTGATTTAACTGTTTCGGGCATGGCCTGGGCTTTAGGAGTTTCACATACTCCCCAGGTGATTTTAATGTACACTTAGGGTTTAAACCACTGTGCTCAAGCTTGACTTTCTATAGTTATCTAATTTTATCTTCCATGAAGGCAAAGGTTCAGAATACAGGCATGGCTGGGGAAGTCAAGCCCTAAAAACAAAGATGGAAATAATGAGAATAGGTTCTAGGTTGATGGCATCAGTGCATCCCTAGTCACATGAGCTACTTCCTTTCATTAGCTTCTCACCATAGGTGAATCAAACTGCTTTAGATGTGCACAGTGAGGACCGGTGCCTTTGATCTGCCTATTCCTTCTTGACATCTTACCCAGATGTCATGTTCTATGTGCACAAGAGGCTGGGTGTACCCACCTCCATACCTGCTTTTAGCCACTGGGATAAATCAAAATCAAGCCTTAGCTTCTTCTAGAATTCCTGTCTTTTAAATTATCCTAAAAAAAAAAAAAAAAAAGAACTTCCTGCTATCCAACTCCATGCTTTTTGTCCTGTGAAAAGAGGCAGAATGAGGACTTAGATTTTGAGATTTTACTTGGGATGGTAAGAGTTACCATCTCCTTGGGGTGTATTCCTTTTGTTATTTTCCTGAAGAAACTCAACCAGGTAGAAAGTAGAGACATCCATACTCTGGGGGGACCACTCAATCAACCCTTAACTTTGGCACTCAGGCAAGAACCAGTTGACTACCAGGACCTCATCCCAGGAACACTGCCTACAGAGCTCTTAGTTTGAATACTTCCTGAAGGCCAAATCTTATATAATGGCCCTAAGTATATTCAAGAAAACCAGGTCTTAACGAAGGGCACACTTTAGGTAAGTTGACTAAGATTCCAATTCCTGTCAGTAGATGCAGGAGTTTCAAGAAATTTCATTTTCCTTCATACTCAAACTTAAAAGATCCTGTAATCATTTCCACATTTCCAGTAACCTTCTGTTTCCTCCAAACTTGGAGCTTGAGTTAATAATCCTGTGGTGCTGATAGAAACACTGAGATAGGTTCAATTTCTCTTGCTCAGTCTTCATTGGCCAGGAGAGGGTTTTAAGATAGCCTGTGGGGTGAAACCCAGGATGGTATGTGTAAGCCAGGTGTCACTGACCGACATTGGCTCTGATCACTAAATCAAGGATCAGCAAATTATGGGCACAAGGTAAATTTGGACTACTGCATCACCTATTTTTTTTATCCTAGTAAACTATAATTTTATTGCATGATAGCTATGCACATTCATTTACCTATTGTCTCTGGTTGCTTTATTGGGAACATGGCAAAGTTTACTAGTAGTGACAAAAATTCTGTTCTGTAAAGCTCTGAAATATTTGCTATCTGGCTCTGGATAAGTTGTAGTGGATTATTTACAGAATTAGCAGAGTTGGTTAAAGATATTCAATAGTGTCTAATCTTTTTTACTCAAATAGGCCACCACTTGACTTGAATGAGGTACTTGGGCAATTTAAGTTTGGTTTCTCAAAGGCTATTAGCAGTGAGACAATGCTTGTGTCCTGTTGGCACTTAAGAAGTTTTTATTTTTCAATACTCATTATGAAAATAGGTTTATTTTTTTTTTAAACTCCAGTGGAAGTCACAAACTAGTTTGGGGTATAATTTGGGTTAGTGCTCTAGTCAAAAGAAAAAAAATTGTATTGGAGGCCTCTTGGAAAACTTTTCCAGGACAGTTCTTTATATTCAGCCTGCAGGAATGAATGACTAGCTTTTTTTTTTTCTTTTTCTTTTTCTTTTATTTTTTTCACTCTTGTCCCCTTGGGTCTTATTGTTCTCATTTTTTTTTTTTTAAACTAGTGAGTCAGAGTCTTGCTACAATGAGAAAAACGTTCGGTCTCACAGGCCCTTGCTATCGTGAGAGATGGTGCTGCGGCACAAAATGTCACTGCAGAACTAAATATAGGCCCAGCAGTGCACTCGCTCCCAGGCCCAGCTATGTCTCTGCAGACAGCCTTGGCATTCCTCAGGAGCCTCCTCCTTTTTCTCTACCCTGAGCTTTTTTACACTACTCTGAGGAATCTTTCTCCTTAGGGTAGGGCTGATGAGGTGTCCCTAATTCCCCAGGGCACATGAGGAGAGCTGAGCCTTCTATGGAGGAGACAAACTGCTCTTGGACCAAGTGCAGAGTTAGGAGCCCTAAGACACCTTGCTAGAACTTGTTTTCGTTCTCAGGTCTTCAGCTATTTGCTCTGCATTTGGGTGATAGCACTTAGCTGTGAAGTGTGATGAGGACACAAAGGGTGGAACTTTTCAATTTGCTCCTTTGTAGAAATGAGTCGGGCAATGCATTCTATGGATTCAGTAATGAGAAGGTGCATTTCTAATGATACAAAGAAACTGATGCAATAACATCACTGGGAAGAGGAAGGGAGACGGTATTATATTTAAATCCAAAGGGAGGGAGACTGTATTATATTTAAGTCCAGCTGATTTTAAGTTTCCTTGCTTGTCTGAAGCTGGAATGCTTGTCTTCTCAACATTCTCTTCAGAAGGTAGGATCCTGAGCTCATGACTCTTCTTGTTATCGACCAACCCCCCATAACCTTAGGAATAGTACTTGGACCTCATCCTGCAAGAGGAGAGATGCCCCAGTAGAGGGAGGACAAAAAAATGTTGGCTTTGCTCTGACTCACTGTGTTACCATGAGAAATTCTGATTACAGACCAAATGGAAAAGTCAATGCTTTTCCCTAGAGAAACATCTCTGACAGTGCCTCCCACCCACTCACCCTATATTTCTGAAACTGCCTCTGTAGGCAGTAAGGAAGGCTGGGACCTCCACAACTATGAGAGGGGGCAAGCTCCAGACAGCTGGGATAACTCACTTGGCTGGGAGCCTTGCTTTTGGCATGGATGACTGTGTTCCATAATGTAAGTCCAGCTGCTGTAACAGATAAACCCTGAAATCTTCATAGCTCAGCTCAGTGGCAGTTTCTTACTCAGATAAAAGTCATTAGTGCTGGAGAGTCAGGTAAGGTAGGGGATGGTGCTGTCCTCTGTGCAGTCTTTTGAACACCTAAAGTAAGAAGATTTCCCGTCTCAACATATGACTTTTGTAGATGTCCTTGATCTAGATATGAAGCCAACAGTTAGAGGAAGGGTAAAAGATCACATATGAAGTTTTTTTGGTTTTTTTTTATGAATTAAAATCTTTAATGAATTATTTGTAAATGAATTAGTTAATATACAGTATGTACTCACTGATATTGTAAGGTATTTCTACAATACAAATACATAATTAATTTCTTTTTTTTTAAATTTTTTTTATTGGTTGTTCAAAACATTATAAAGCTCTTGACATATCATATTTCATACATTAGATTCAAGTTGGTTATGAACTCCCAATTTTACCCCAAATACAGATTGCAGAATCACATCGGTTACACATCCACATTTTTACATAATGCCCTATTAGTAACTGTTGTATTCTGCTACCTTTCCTATCCTCTACCATTCCCCCTCCCTCCCCTCCCATCTTCTCTCTCTACCCCATCCACTGTAATTCATATCTCTCCTTGTTTATTTTCCCATTCCCCTCACAACCTCTTATATGTAATTTTGTATAACAATGAGGGTCTCCCTCCATTACCATGCAATTTCCCTTTTCTCTCCCTTTCCATCCCACCTCATGTATCTGTTTAATGTTAATCTTTTCTTCCTGCTCTTCCTCCCTGCTCTGTTCTTAGTTGCTCTCATTATATCAAAGAAGACATTTGGTATTTGTTTTTTAGGGATTGGCTAGCTTCACTAAGCATAATCTGCTCTAGTGCCATCCATTTCCCTGCAAATTCTATGATTTTGTCATTTTTTAGTGCTGCGTAATACTCCATGGTGTATAAATGCCACATTTTTTTTATCCATTCATCTATTGAAGGGCATCTGGGTTGGTTCCACAGTCTAGCAATTGTGAATTGTGCTGCTATGAACATCGATGTAGCAGTATCCCTGTATGATTCAGATCTGGAAATAGAACTTATGATCTCTTCTCAAATTCCAATACCAGATCTTGCAGCACATGACCAGTTCAGTATAGGATGGAACAGGTATTCTAGTGTGTTCTGGAAAGAAAAAATTTTAAAAACATGCATATACAACTTGCCACTTTCTGTTTCAGTGGCCAAGGCCCACTTCCCAGATTAGCTACTATTAATGGTTGGTCCATCACAGGTTCTGGTCTTCAAGCAATGGAGAGCCTTGGAGTCTTGAAGATCGTGATTGTATACCTGCTTCTGAAGAGTCTGTTTAGTTTGAAGAGGTCAGTGACAGAAGGATGGAGAATAGGGTTCAGTGCCCTGGAAATCACTAGGAAGAACCAGGTAGGATTGTAAGGAAGGAAGATCATGGTCAAGTTATCTGGGCCCAAACAAGTTCCAGTCATGGGATAAGGAAGAGTGATCTCAGGATCCAAGGTGGAAACACAGTTGAAATTATATCTCTTGACCAATTCAATCAGTTAGGAGAAGCTGTAGCCTGGGTGCTCAGGAATTGGGACAAATGTTTTGTATATAATATTTTAAGTGAAATCTGAACAATACCTCCTGATAGAGAAGGATCTCTGCTCTATCAGACTTGGTAAAATTAACCCTGAAGCTAAGTAAGTTAAAGGACCCCAGAATCTCCAACTGGAGTAGGAGAAAGCAATTATATATACCATTTTCCCCTTTCCTTGAATCTGTTAGGCAGAGTGGTAGACTCCTTAATTCTATTCCACTACACATCCCAAACTGTCTTGGTAACTCTATACCATTTTCTTGGCCAGTCAGCTTGGCAACCTGTAAGCCAAATCCCCCATGTGAATCTGCAATTGTATGATTAATGAGAAAGTGTACTCCACAATTATAAGTAATGTCTCCCGAAGGTGAGCATTTTCCAGCAAAGGATGTAGAGATGCATTTGATTGGACCATCTCAGTTTAGTCACAATGAGAGGGAGGTGGTGAAAGTAGGAGGTGATGATGGGGTCTCAGATAGTTGGCTGTCCCCTTCCTTCTAGTAGGCAGCGGAAGCCAAGGCCAGAAGAATGGGCAAATTCAGAAACTATGCAGGAGCTCATAGCCCTGAATTTCAAGCTCACTGCTAAATCTAGAATGGACCAGAGGCCAGCACAGTGAGAGTATGTGGTTGATGATTCAGGATCGGAGAAACTAGAATGAGTGGCTTAACATCTGCCAAAATTAGGGGTTTCCTCTTAGATCTATGCAGACTGTTCCCATCACAAAACATGGAAATTTTAGAACAACCAAAAAAGGTTCCCACTCTTCATTTTCTACAAACACTAGCCCCAAAACAATGCTTGACATTACTCATGTTGCTTTCTGTCCTCAGTGTTATGTGGGTCCTCAACCAAGGAAAGAATTGACTCCAAGGTAAGTGTGTGGAAACAAGCATGCAGAGAAGGCCTGACCTTTCAGATGTGTCTCTGTAAGATCTGGTCACCTGAGCAGATGCTGTGAGTGCTCTGTGCATAACTCCTGGATCTTTCAGTGTCTGCATCTCAGGGCCCAAGGCCTCCCCACCCCCACCAGTGGAAACTTCTCTGCCTTACTCTGCCTAAGAGCAGGAAGGCCAGAAGTGTCAAAGGATTAACACCTGCCACTCCCCACTCCCGGCCCCAGCAGCACCCTTCCACCAACTTGAGAGCTGGCTATGTATACTTGTTCTCTGTCCCTTGGGTGGGATAATTCTGCCACATGTGGTCTTCCCCTCAGTTTTCCCATGTATATGAGCTAGCTGCTCCCCTTCATGTATCACTTTCCTAGTTCCCACCTAATATTCCCTTCTCTTCTCAAATGGACCACTTGCCTGTGGATCTTTGCTTCAGGGTCGGTTTCTGGAAGGATACAAACTAAGACTACACTTTTCCAGAAAATGTCCTGGGCTGCATGAGGGGATTATTCTTACACTTTAATATTTCCACAGGCAGATGTTTTGGGATCCTGATAAAATTTACTCCAAATATTTCTCCCTAGTTAAATCTTGATAGGTATGTAGGATTTTCCATTAGAATTTTATTACACTTTACTTGGGATCCAAAGAAAATTTATTTTCAAATAAATTATGGCAGTAGTCTAAATTTTTTTGATATTGTCTTTCGTACTAAATATGCTTTATGTTGCAATATTACACACATTGTCACTTGTTAGTCTTATTAAACTCATCCTATTACCCTTGCAATCTGGGATCTACTCAGATATTTCTCTCTTCTTTCTTCTTCCCTCCCCTTCTCCCCTTTCTTTTTAAATCTCTTCTCCTCATTTTCAGGTAGTCATTACTCAGTAAATCAATTTCACAATTCTATAACAGGTGCTGTGATCTAAATGTGTCCCCTCCAAATTTGTATGTTAAAATTTCAACCCTTAAGACAATGATATTAGGAAGCAGAGACTTATGGAGGTGATTAGGTCATAAAAACCCTCAAAATGGATTGGTGCCCTTATAAAAATGTCCTGGAAAAAAAAAAAAAAAACTAGCTCCCTTGCAACCTCCTCTGCCATGTGAGGACACAGTGTCCTCACAGTGACATTGCCAGAAAAACTCCTGGTACCTTAATCTTGGACTTCTCAGCTTCTTACAAATTTTTGTTATTCATAAGACACCCAATTTATGATATTTTTGTTATAGCACCTGAATAGACTAAATAAAAAGTCAACACTCAGAATTTGATAAACATTAGATAAAGAAGACAAAAAACAGGGCAGCCAAATTGGATTCTCAAAGAAAGAACATTTTCAAAAAGGGAGTTGTAAAAGTATTTTTTGTTTTCGGTCATAGATATTACTGCATAGCACTGAGAGCTATGCTGTGATCTTTATTACTATTCTCGCTTCTAGAAGAAAAAAAAAGTCAATACATTGAAGTACCAGGATGTTCAGCTCCCATCTGGGTATTTTTCCAACTGTCCCCATTCTGGGGAAAAGAAACTGGCAGATTGGAGGACCCTGAATGTTTGGAACAGCACTCCTGGGTCTATAGTTGTTCTTAAGGTTGGCACATGTGTGTTCTGGCTGTCTGGAAAATCCAGGAGCTGGGTGTGTGTAAGCTGTGTACCCACAATGATTTTGCACGTGTGGTATCTAAAGTCGGCTTGATGGCTTGTTTGTTTGGGAGACCTAGAGGAAAGACAATGACGGGAAACACTGAACTCCAAGGTCAACCTCTGTATCCTGTAAGAAGCAAGAGTTCAAACCTTTCAGCCGTTCACAGGAAGAACTCTTCTGAAGGGAAAGCAGCCCTATTATATTCTCTGTGAACTATTTTATGATCCTTTCACACTAACAGAAGGCTGTGTGTGTATTTTAGAGCATACCCCTTTCATAATGGCTGGCGAAGAAGTTCAAGCTCCAGGGATCCTCAGCCAGTGTCTGCAGGAACTTAACCAGGCTTCTGATTATAACCCATTTTCGATGGACACAGAAAGTTTGCTGGGTAACAACCACAGATTCTAGAAGTAAATATTCATTGGTGAAATGAGTAGTGATAAACATATGTAGATTAGCAGGAAATATTATGTAGGCACTTCTGCCCTTGTATAAACACAGGGAGTATGAATCTAGGGAGAGCTTCCCCGACTCCTCCCTTCACTTGGATATTTTTGGACCTTGGCTTCATTCAAAAGTGCAACAGGGGAGCCTATGATTTGACTTCTGATCAGAATTCATCAGGATATTTATGCACTGCCTTGAGGAACCTTTTCATGCATGATATTGCCTGGGACTCCATTGTGCTTACTGTTTTGGGTGTATAGTTGTTTTGGAGCCTACTTTGAATATTTGAACACATGACATCCTTGGTCTCAAATATGCCTTTTGGATAGTATGTCAACCAGTAATGAGATTGTGGAGGAGAAGAATTCTAATTCTCATCTGTTCCTAGCTGCTAGAGATGATCAACATTTGCCAGAGGAACCTAAAATTCATGAACAGAAAAATTTGCTTTAGTTGGTTCCCTAGGTACACTCCCTTGATCTAAGAAAAATTGCTTGTGAGTTAGAGAGAAACGCTGGTCTTTTGAACACAACCTAGCGAGTGTAACCAGACTTAATCCTCCCAGTTCTACAGGGTTGGGGGTTGTGACAAAGGGTGAGTCAAAAGTCCACCTCATGATAGTTCCTGTAAAAAAATGTAGAGTGGAAGGCAGCCTGCTTTGAATCACAGTCATCAAGAGGCAGGCAATATGATTTTTCTTTTAAAACACAGGATATGAGTAATATTACATTTCTTTCCTTTCTCTAAATAAAATGAATATGCTGCAAGCCTTCATTTGGCCTGACTAGTGGAAAGGTCAAGATTTATCATGGTGCTGTCTTTCATGGTGCCATGAGGATGCCAATATCTGATCCCCAAAGACCACTGTTGAAGTGCTCAGACTTCAAAGCTGAACTCTTCTTTAAAGATGGAGGCTCAGTTGGGGCTTCCATCCTGGAACACTGAGGTTATTGCCAAGGCTCCATGGGAACTCTAGGTGGCTGTTTCCTACTGGGGTCTCCTTGTTTCTTGGGTTACTAAAAGGGATCAGGGCACAGGCTGCTAGTGCTTATGGAGTTCAGGTGGCTTTGTTGTCTTCCCAGTTTTGAAGGATGCTACCCAGATTGCTCTTTGGTCTTGCTTTTCCATTTCTTCCATTTATTTGAGAGGTCTTTAGAAACACAATGGGAACTGTTCCTCTCAGAAGGGTGACTGGGAAAAACACTAGGTCAACACTAGCTACGAAGAGGGTCTCTATGGTGTAATTCACTTGTGCTGACAGAACCACATAATTGAGTGCCCAGTGCTTTGTAGCTGAGAGCTATTTGGCAGGATGCAGGTTTATGGAGGGATTGGGCATTTGTAACCATTCAATTCAAACTATAATATGTTGAGCATCATTTTAGACTCTATTGCTCTGTGTCCAACATAGTAGCCATGAGACACAAGGAGTGACTTAAATTTAAATTAATTGAAACAAAATTTGTTTCTCAGTCACAGCCACATTTTAAATGCTTAGCAACCACATGTAACTGGTGGTTGTTATTGAAATGTGTATTTATAATCTAAAGAAAAAAACGTTTCAAAAAACTTTCTGTTTCTTATAATAGCAATAGAGTATCTCCATTATCATAAAAAGTTTTACTGGACACCACTACTCCAGAGTTAAAATGATATCAAAGAACCAGGCTTGGTCCTTCCATTTGAAAAACTTGTAATTATTGTGTGCCTATGACAGAATTTAGTGTTATAATAGGGTGCCTTCTATATAGTGGTAAACTCTACAATAGGGTATCAGTTTAATTTAGCAAATATTTCTTCTGCCAGTCATTATACTAAGTTCTATGAATATAATTATGCCCAAATTCCGGTCTCTACCCCCTGGGAGTTTATAGTTCAATAGAGATAAGAATAGAATGTCTCAAGGCCTGGGGGACCAAAGCAACTTTCTTTGCCTGGGAAAGTTACAAGAGGCAAACACAATTATGCCCATTTCTTCCTTCTTCTCTGTCATCAACATACATGCCTTGTTTCTTGAACAACACAGAAAATACTTTAATAACTGTATTATGTAATAAGCAATTATTATAATTTTACATGGACATTCTCAAAGCACTGGGCTCCATTTGCTCTATTTTCCAAATGAGCGTGGACCACAGGGTGGGAACCGTGACAACTCCCAAATTTGCTTAGCAACATTAATCATAGGGCAGGCAATTAGACCTCATGCCAATGATGTTTCTCACTGCACTCTGTTGCTTAAAGCTGAGAGAACCTCCCTTCCGGCCCCTGCCCTCACCACAGGTCAGGTGGAGGAAACATTTATGCCTCATAATGGTCCCACAGTTCTCAGGGTGCCCAACAGCAATCTTTTATTGAAACTCTGGTAGCAGCTATTTTCTGTCTCTTCTTCCTTTAGCATGTTTCATTTGAATTGCACAGATAATGAAATAGTTACGTCATTTACAGTAGGATATCTCATTTTTTTTTTCTGAGTAGTGACTATTGGCTGTGTTTTCTTGTATGAAAGAGACATCTATTTATTGACTGAATTATGGGGCCAAGGGGGAGCTCCCCATTGCCACGGGGGCTGGGGCCAAGGATTTAACCCTCAGGTTCCTTCCTCAATGACATTAATGTTCCTCTACTGGGTGGAGGTTGCTCAGGAGTGAAAGCAAAACTCTGTGGAGACAGAAGGCTATTTTAAGCTGGTATCTTTCCTCACTGTAGTGATCTTGGATAGTTCCTTCTTTTCTTCATGTTTGTGCCTTTGCCTTCGCAATGGATACAGATGCAGCATTTATGCTACTTGCTATATAATTTAAAGTTTTTGCAGTCTTGGTTGTTACAGAGAGACAAGACAGCTTAATCCCTCAACTTGAAGTTATTGCCCGTTCCACTACCGTCTCAATGAATTACCCTGGGTATGTCATTTATCCTTGTTGACTTACTATTCCCATCTGTAAAGGGGGTTAGGAGTTGTCCCTGTTATGATTTAGTTATGAGAGTCCCCCAAAATCTCACATGTGAGACTATGCAAGAAAGTTCAGAGGTGAAATGATTGTGTTAGGAAAGCCTTAACCTAATCAGTGCATTGATCCTCTGATAATGATTATCTGGGTAGTAATTTGTAGGGCAGGCCCCAAATGGTCATAGTTATGCTCCTTCACTAAGGCTTCCAGCAGGCTGTTTTTAGTGGGTAGTCAAGGTCATAAACACTCTGATTCAGCATATGCAGTCAACATCATAATCATTTGCTCCTGAGCATGTACACACAGATGTAAGCTGTTGGCAGTGTTCCTCCTTTGTCTGGCGTGTATATCAAAGAGGCCTATAGAAATGGCTCAAGTGGGGCTGGATTTGTGACTCAGTGATAGAGCATTCACCTAGCACATGCGAGGCCCTGGGTTCGATCCTTAGCACTACACAGAAGTAAATAAAATAAAGGTATTGTGTCCAACTACAATATATATATATATATATATATATATATATATATATATATATATATATATATATATCATATATACACAACTAAAATAAATAAATAAATAATATATAAAGAAATGGCTCAAGGGACTAGATGGAGCCAGATGGGGCTAAGGGGAACTGACTGGGGGCTGAAGCTAGAGCTCGGGGTTGGCTAGGGGTTATTATTGCCTCAGAATAAACCATGTTTATTATTCTAATGAGCAAACAAAAAAAATTCTAGTCTGCAAAGAGAAGCATGAGAAAGGATTGGACATGTTACGAAAAACAGAAAAGTGACCCTGTTACTTTAGCCAGTGAGATAGGGTCAAGGAATGAAGGGCTGCCTACAATGTTCTTTTTTATTTATTTTAAAAATTTATTTATTCTAATCTGTTATATATGATATCAGAATGTAAATTTAATTCATATTACACAAATAGAGCACAATTTTTCATGTCTCTGGTTGTACACAAAATAGAGTCACACCATTTGTGTTTTCATACATGTATTTAGGATAATGATGTCCTTCTCATTCCACCATCTTTTCTACCCCCATGACCCCCTTCTTCTCCCTCTCCCCTTTGCCCTATCTAGAGTTTCTCCATTTCTCCCATGCTCCACCCCCATCCCCATTATGAATCAGCATCCTTATATCAGAGAAAACATTTGGCATTTGTTTTTTGGGGATTGGCTTACTTCATTTAGCATTATATTCTCCAAGTCCATCCATTTACCTGCAGATGCCATGATTTTATTCTCTTTTAATGCTGAATAATATTTCATTGTGTATATATATATACCACGTTTTCTTTATCCATTCATCTACTGCAGGGCAACTAGGTTGGTTCCACAATTTAGCTATTGTGAATTGTGGCTATAAACATTGATGTGGCTGCATCACTTTAGTATGCTGTTTTTAAGTCCTTTGGGTATAGACTGAGGAGTGGAATAGCTGGGTCAAATGGTAGTTCCATTCTCATTTTTTAGAAGAATCTTCATACTGCTTTCCATATTGGCTGCACCAGTTTGCAGTCCCGCCTGCAATGTATGTGTGTGCCTTTCTCCCCACATCCTCACCAACACTTATTGTTGTTTGTATTCTTGATAACTGCTATTCTGACTGGCATGAGATGAAATCTTAGAGTAGTTTTAATTTGCATTCTCTAATTGCTAGAGATGTTGAACATTTTTGCATATATTTGTTGATTGATTGTATATCACCTTCTGAAAAGTTCAGTTCTTTGGCCCATTTATTGATTGGGTTATTTGTTTTTTGGTGTTAAGATTTTTGAGTTCTTTATGTATTCTAGAGATTAGTGCTCTCTCTGATGTGTGTGTGGTAAAATAGAGAGCCATTTTGTAGGCTCTCATTCACTTCACTGATTGTTTCTTTGCCTGCAATGTTCTAAGTCCCATATTTATTTTAGACATTTTCATTGGCACCCGTCTAATGAGGTGGAAGCATTATGGCCACTGAGTTGGAGCACATAGTCAGTTCTAGGTCTTACGTAGGAGCACACAGCTGGTTCTTAAGTTGGTTGGGCATTTGATGATAGGTTCCTGCTTACAAGTTCAAAGTCTTTTCTGCTACACAATGGCTGATTGTTTGCTTTTTATTATTGTTTAAGGTTAAAGTTTGAAAATGAAATAAGACCTGAAGAAAATGTTCTAGTCCAATGTAAAGATGGAAGGCCGATACTTTATTTGTAATTTGCCTGAGCAATATTTAACAGCATCCCAGATATCTGTCTGAATGCCAAAGGGCTTGCTGTTAAATTTATTTTCTCCTCAGGAATGTAAATGACACTACCACGTTTTCCCTACTCATCCCACTCAAGTCATTACTCATTTCTGTTAGAACAAGAGTGTGAGAACTTGCAAGACTATCCTGTATTTTAATTGGTATTTACTCATGGTTTTAATAGATATTTTTTGTGTTTGGTCATCTACTCTGTTAAGCCTGTATCTTCAAAAAATATTAAAGTGTATTTGAGTGCTAATGATGAAAGCAAGCAGCAATGTTTTGTTTAAGATCTAAGCTGATATAAAATATGCATTTTTTATTTCCCTGGGTCAATCAGTGGTTTTCAAATTTGTTTGGCAATGGAACTATTTAGTCAAATAAAATGCAATGCTGAAAATTAATAAGAAAATAATTTAAACAAGAACTTGTCTACTTAAGGGAAAATAGTAGACACGATTTCTTTGATCTTTACCCCTCATCACCTCTGCCTTCTCAGGGGATTTTAAAGTTACTATCTTAAACTATAAAATTTACTGTCAAAAATAGCAGAATATGAAGTCCATCCTGAAGCATCTTCATAGTGCTTCACTGAACTCCACCAAGGCAGAGGCCTTTGTATTGTTCATCTTTATCTTATTTTTCTATTCCCTATAGTAATTGCTCATATAAGTTCCTGTTGGAGGAATAGCATGAACAACTTTGTTAACAGCACCATACACTGGAGAATACATTATTTACTTGGCTTTTAACCACTTACTCCTCTTTTTTCCCCCACTGATGACATACAATGATGACTGTCAAATGGTGCAGTCCTGAGCACTTAGTGAGTGTCCCTATAGAGAGGAGCTTTTTTTTCCCCATGTTTTTTTAGTTGTAGATAGACCTTTATTTTATTTATTTACATGTGGTGTTGAGAATCCAACCTAGTGCCTCACTCATGCCAGGCAAATGAGCTACCACTGAGCCCCAGCCCCAGCCTCAAAGAGGAACTTTGAGTGTTAAGTGCATTAGGTAATCAAGAGTATGTTTTTTAACCTCTCTGAACTTTTGTTTCCTAATCTCTAGAACAGAGCAATAGTATCCACTTGATCTAGAAAATAATATATAGGACATAGGGTTGTTGGTAGTAATATTTGTCAACTGTTTAACACACTGCCTGGTATATGGTCTGAGTTCAATAAATGAAAGGTTTTTTAATACATATTTTTAGAGCAATATGAAAGGCAATGAAGAAAAAAATCACTGTGAAAATGCTAAGTCTGTGTCAAGCCAAATTATATCCATCAATATACATACTGTATTATGTAGTCAGAGTGCTTGGTTGTGCTATACAGTCAACACAGCTTTCTGTTTTAGAGTTTTCAGGTAATTAAAATCTTACCTTTTCCAAGAGGTTGTGCAATGTGATAGGGAATTTAAGAAATTTCCTCTAGAAAGAATGTTGGTTGATGCCTGGGATAGTTATTATCTCATTAATAGTTGGCATCACATAATAACTGCAGGAAGAGGTAGGCTTCTTTGTTGGCCACTCAGAGAGCAGCTCACACTGCCAGCTGTTGCTTTCTTTTTTTTTCTTAATAACTGCCTTCTTCCTGTTGCAAATACCTTCCCCTTATTGCCAATTTTCACTTGTTTCACTGAAATTCTAGGTAGGTGTCCAGTTTTTTCCCTTTGGCATATATATTATTCAACTTTCTATAGAATCGAATCTCTTCTCTGAGTAGATTTAATTTTCAACTTACTCCATGTCTAACTGTTCTCATTCCTCTCTCATCACAATAAAAAAAAATTCCTACTTCCTTAGTTGTAACTTTCTAGCTCTGTGGAAGTCAGAGTGACTCATTGCATAGTGGAATTGATGAAGTCAACAGCTGCTGGAAAAACATCTTTTTCCCTAATAGCTGTATCAACATGTGTTTGCTATTATTCAAGTAAGAAAAATACGTATATCAAACATCCATGTTAGTTCTTGCTAGAATCTTTGTTAGGGAAACTTATGTTTTGATTATAACGAAATATTCAGATGGGTACAATTGAGACACTCTGTTGGATAACAAAATTATGGAGAAATATTGTGATGTAGAAGAAGAAAAACAAGTGATAGATGTGTTGCTGACAATACTGCAGCTTATTTCAGAACTGGTTAGATGACTTTCTTCATGACATTATTAGAGGTTAAAGCCAAAATTCGACAGTTTGTGCCTGCATAGACCCTGGCTGGTCTGACTATCCATCCATACTTCTGTTCAACAAACATTAGTTTTTTGTTATGGTAAAATCTCTGCCTCATGGAGCTTAAATCCTAAAGGGGGAATAGACTAAAAGAATACAAACAGTCAAGTAAAATAATTGATATATTCTGTGATGGAAAAAAAAAGAGGCTAAGATACAGATTAAGAAAGAATGACTTGCTTCAGGTAAGGAAGACCTGAAAGAGCTCTGAGAGGTGACATTGAGGTTGGGCCTAAAGGATGAAAGGGAGATAAGAAAGAGAGAAAGGTGAAGGAGCTTCTCAGTCACAGGGAGCCGCTGTGCAAAGTTCTGTGACCAGAAAAGGCGTAGCATGCTCTTGGGACTGAAAAAGGATCAGTGGGTCTGGTGTACAGATGGTGAGGATGTGCAAGAGAGAGCGAAGGGCAGAGACTGGACCACAGTAAGACTTTATAGGTCTTGGTACAGGTATTCAATTTTATACTGAGTGCAATAATATGTCATCAGAGAATTTTCTGCTATAGTATATGTCTGTGTGTGTGTGTGTGTGTGTGTGTGTGTGTGTGTACATGCATGGGGCAATTTATGTTTCTGTGTAATAAATGACTAAATGAGTTGGGTACAGAGCAAAAGTGGAAATAGATTAGCTAGGACAGACCAGGATTTGAATGACAAATGTTCACACTGAGGTAGTAGCTGTAGAAATGAGGCAAGAATGCCAAAGCAAGATGTGTCATGGAGATGGAACTAATGGAATTTGCTGGATTGGCAATAGGGATCATGGCAAGAATATTTCAGGGAAACTCCTAGATTTGGGGCTTGAGTAACTGCCTAGATTACCAAACAATTTAAAATTATGTAGAATATTTTGCAGGATGGAGGAAGCATCAACAAAATAGTTTTGAATAGGATATAGGAGAAATATCTGTGAAACATCCAAAGGAGAGAGAGAGTCCAGAGGTCACATGGATAAAGGGACAGGAAAAGGTTTAGAATGAAGCCTGGGGAATTTTCAACATATATGGTAATGTAGAGGACCTTTGAGGAACAAATTATCTCAAAAAGAGAACAGCAAACTGGATTACAAATACCATCAGAAGCAGACATATTTAGAACAGAAGGACCAAAAATTTGTATTGTCTAAAATGAACACTTTGAGAAATGGAAATATAATAGAGTAACAGTATGAAATAATAAAAGAAATCACAAAAGAATTATGTATAACATTAGAATAAAAAATATAAGAGTTGAAGAAACCTAATAGATCGGATAAAAGTGACATAAAATCAGGTTAAGAGTGAATTAGTTCACTGTAAGACCAGATTGAGAGTCCTAGGAAATGTGAATGTTCAGAGGCAGAGATAATATAAGTACTAACTTGTTTGTTTTTGATTTGCGTTTTTCTTCTCTTTATTTCATTTTTTGGTCCCAGGAATTGACCCCAGGGCACTTAGCCATTGAGCCACATCCACATTCCCAGACCTTTTTATTTTTAATTTTGAAATAGGGTCTCACCGGGGCTGGGGGTGTGGCTCAAGCGGTAGCGCGCTCGCCTGGCATGCGTACGGCCCGGGTTCGATCCTCAGCACCACATACAAACAAAGATGTTGTGTCCGCCGAGAATTAAAATAAATAAATAAATATTAAAAAAAAAAAAGAAATAGGGTCTCACCAAGTTGGTTAGAGCCTCATTAAGTTTCTGAGGCTGGCTTTGAACTTCTGATCTTCCTGCCTCAGCCTCCCAAGAAGTACCAGATACTTTGGGAACCACTGAAGGAGAAAATATAAAAATGGAGAGAAGAAAACATTTGAAGAAGAAATATGGAGAAATATTTCTAAAAGAACAACTATAGACTGAAATAGTCTACAGAGGACTAAATGGGAAATACAGATCTCTTTTTTAAAAAAAATCACACATAGATACACTTTTTAAATCATACACTAAGATATAAAAATATCATAGACAAAGAGAAAATGATAAATGACACAAATGACCTAAGTCTTTTAAATAGTGATGCCAAATGCCAGATGCAGTGCAATAATCTTTTTAAAATACTGAAAGAATTTGAAGATAGAGTTTTACAAGTAACTAATTTGTCATTCAATGTGTGACCACAATAAAATATTCTGAGACATACAAAGCTTTCCAATCAAGAGACTCCCATTGAAAATACCTTTAGAGTAAGTGGCAAAAAAGAACAAACAGAGAGAGAGAGAGAGAGAGAGAGGAAGGAAGGGAAGAAAAAGAAAATACATCAATTAACTCAGGAAACCTTGGTAGACTTGCCATTTTCTGAAGGAAAAAAAAAAGCTAATATTAAGCTTCTGGATAGTGTCAGCATGATTGGCATTGCTAGTGTAGGAAGGCCAATGTCATAAATGTGTGCTAAAATTCTCATATAATTAGAGTAATATATATAATCAGAAAGTATCAAAAAGAAAAAAACTAGAACACTGGCAATAAAAATAAGAAAATAGAAAAAAATATCAATAATCTTAAATTTATTTATAATAGACTGAATTTACTACTTAAAGAACAGACTATCAGGATAAAATACACACTCTAACTTTGTACTGTTTATAAAAGATGCATAAAGCATAAGGAAGTAGGGAAGGTTGTGCAGGACCCAGATGCCATTCACCCAGCAGTGTCTCTGATTGGCATGCTGAGTGATTCGGTGTGTAGTGGTAGAGTACACTGTCAGTACTGCTGTGGATGGCAGCCTTAGGGATAAAATACTGGGAAAAAACATATTAGAACAGTGCTGATGTAACTAGAAGTAAGCTGATATAGTCACATAAATATCTAGGGAAATAAATTTAGGAAAAAGCAATTAATTAAAGATAGAAAGACTCACTAATCAATTCATAAGTAAGATACAATATTTCTGAGGAGGTACCAAGTGAAGTAGTTTATATATTCTCTGTATACATAGATATACACACACATGTTCATGTGTGCATATATGACATACTCACCATTGTAGTTCTTTGATTTGGGGATGAATTCTTAGGTGTTAATGATAATGATAATTAAATAACAAAATAAAGAAATCAAATCAAATACAGCCTCCTGAGGAACAATAATGGTATTGATTTCTGATATACATTATGTCTAGGAACCTGGAGTAAAATGTTATTTTAAAAACCTAGGTGGCTTAAAAATATGATGCTAGCTAGGGTAATTTAATAATGTCTAGATAATGTCTACAGATAATTTTTCTAAGAAGTTTGCCTGTAAAAGAACATAAATAAAATAGTTGATGATCAGAGAAGGGTCTGAGGACAAGAAAAGTATTTTTTTTAAGAGAAATATAGACACATGATGTTTGTAGGCGAAATCAAACAATCCAGAACACAGGGAGGGGTTGGTTGTAAAGAAGTTAAAGGAGATAACCAAGGGAGCAAAGATCTTGGGGAAATGAAGAATAGGACTTGGGTACCTATGGAAGAATTGGCTTTTGGTATGAGAGGGAATCATCCATTTTAGCAGAAGGGAAATAGATGATGGGAGCAAATCTAAGTAGATTGTTGTGCATTCTGGGAGGAGAGAGTTTGCACTGATGCTTGTATTGTGGACTCAAGCAAGTTGGGTAAAAAATAACACCTACAGAAATTCATTATGGTTCAAGGAATTGGCAAATTTAAGGTATGAAAGTCAAGTAAAGAACGGAGATTTCTAGAGAAAAAAAATAGCAGTTCTGAGTGTTAATGGTAAAATGGTTCTATCAGTTATCTGGTTTTTTTTTTTTTTTTTTGGTCTAAATAAATATAAACATTATGGTTCAGTTCAAAATGGATGTTTCTTCTGTCAGTGAAATATCTGCCCTGGAGTTTGTACATCAACTAATGTTAATCATTTTATATTCTTAGAAGTCATTAAGCTATGTGACAAAATATACACTCTTATGAAACATTTTTGTGTTGTAAAATCTTTTCTTTAAATCTATAAATCAATGATTTTGATAAGTTTGTGAGCAGTTTTAGTTTTATATTTTAAATGTAAAATGTTTTGATTTGCATTTTAATTACCACCTATGTTTTTAACTATTACTTATTCTCAGTAGAGATACTCCTTGCTCTCTGCTTTTTGGCATCACCGCTAACTGTATGGTTTGGTATCCTGGTTCAGCTCCCAGACCCTGGACTTAGACTCCATGGATTCAAAACCCAGACTTTACTGGCTGTGTGACTTTGGGCAAAGTACTCGATTCCTCTGAGCCTCAGTTTCCTAATATGTAAAGTTGGAATGATAATGATAATACATATCATTTGAGGTTATTGGGAGGATTATGTGAATTAATACATTTAAAATGCATAAACTTGGCACTTAGAAAATATTACAAGTTTTAGTTGCTATTACTTCACTGTTGAGAAAGTTTACTCCAACTTTGCTCATACTACTTGCTTATTATACATTCAAAGTGGATGAAATGATTCTACAAGTTTGTGGGAACAGGAATCTTCATGAAGAGGAAGAAGGCTGAGGGCTCAGAAGCCACATAAAGTTAGGTGGAGGAGTGGGAGGAGCAGAGCATTGATACTGAACACACAAGTCCAAGACCTCTTATTTATGAGAGCTGGTGACACAATACAACACTCTAAATCTTATTTGTAAAGTGAGAATATCAATACCTATTTTGAAATCTTACACACATACAATAATGCCTATAAAGTAGACAGAAACTTAGAAATAATTCAACAATTTAAAGCCCTACCCCATCCCCATTTTTAAGAAACAACAACAACAAATTAGTAGCATATTTCACATATAATTTTTATCTTTCCTTTTTTGGTTAAGATTATCAAGACTATATTTTCATGTGGTTATTCTATTACATAAGATACCAAAAAGCTAAAAGTAGTCTGTTAAGTTCATGCACCAAAATTTATTTAACTGACTCCCTGTGTTTGTATATTTATGTTGTTTCCAACTTATTATACTATTGACAACCAAATAACAAACATCTATAATGATGAATCTTGGTATGCCTTTGTTACTTTTATTTAGTAAATAAAATTGTAATTTTATAAAGATTTAATTTTATAAATTTTATAGAACTTAACTGTCCACCAGTGACCTTCAAAAAAGTCATGGATGAAGGCATTGCCTTTCTCATCCTCACCAGTATGAGCATTACCTTTATTTCAATCACTGCATATGTAGGTGAGAATAGTATCCCATTGCTCTGATGTTATTACCTCCTAATAAGGTTTTCATGTGATTGTCATGCATGTCCTTTTGTAGATTATCTTTTTATATCTTTGCCTATTTTTCTATTGACAACATCTTTTTCTTAATTTATGAAAACTCTTTATATTTTAAGTATATTATAATGCATTGCATGATATAAGTTTCTCAAATGCTTTCTTTTACCACCTTCTGTAATTTCTTTTGTATTTGTTTCTACAGTTTTTGGTATAGAAGTACAACATTTTTATGTATTCATAAAATGAATTTTTTATGGCTTAACATTTTGTATTATGTTAAGAATGTCTTTCTTTACTCTCCCTTCTCTAATTTTAGCATGCGGATAACTTAAAAACCAGAACATTTGAATATCAGCACTCATATGCAGGCAAGTGAAAATCAGCTATTCAAATACAGCCCCATTCTGCTGAACTGATGTGTATTATTACGTTAACTGACATTTATTAAATGTGTGACGAATGCAGCTGTGATCACCAATACAGAGATAAGTCCTCCAAAATCACCTAATTATTTTTTTGTGCATCCAGAGTTGGAACTGTTTCCTGTGTATGGCTGAATCACAATATAAATAAGTCCTAATTTTGTTAATATATATTCATTTAGAGACTCATGTAATAAAACCAAAAGAGAATCCTTGTTTATATTCACTTCACTTATTCTGCTTGAACTAGAGATGTAACTTCAGCCTGGATCTCAAATGCTGCCATGAGCAGAGACTCAGAGGCATGTCTTCATGTGCATCTGGAAAAGGAATTGTTGGGTAAAAACAAATCCCAGAGTGAGTTACCAACACAGCAGTCTCAGTATTTCCTTGGTAGTCCAGAGAAAGGATGAACTCTGTAAACTGTGTGAAATAAATTTCAGAGTGAGAGAAATTAGAAGATCTCCTTTGCAAAATTTGGTTTGGAAAACATTATTCTGGATATTTCTTGAGTGTGTTTTTGAGTGAAAATTACATTTAAATTGGTAGACTGAGTAAAGCAAATGCCCTGCCTAATGTGAGCACACTTCACCCAAGTTGAAGGTCAGAGAAGAACAAAGACCAGCCCTCTCCCACGTCAGAACTTATGCTTCATTGCCCTCAAACTGGGACATCAGTTTTTTCCTGCCATTAGATTCAAGTGAAAAATAGAGTTTTCCTGGGTCTTGAGCCTGCCAGACTTTGACCTGGACCTTCAGTGTCAGCTGTCCTGAATCTTCAGCTTGCTGGCTTACACTGTAGATTTTACAGTTTGTTGGCTTCCATAATCCTAGAGCCTAGACTTAATACTAAATCTCTTGCTCCCTATTTTTATCTCGGTTGTTTCTAAGTCCTATGGGTTTTGTTTTTCTGGAGAACTTTGACTAATAACAGAAGTCCTGAATATAAACTTAGCCAAGGATCAAAATAAATGATTACCTTTTGATAAATCCCAGTTAAGCCCTGGCAAAATTCAAGGCATTGCCTCCTAAATGCAAATTGTGTCCTTAACCAAATGACTGTGTTAATATCCAACACACAAGGTTGTTGAGGGCTCATATTAGATAATAGATAATAAAACATTAAGCCAACTGCTAAAAAAGTCTTTGCTATTAATTACAATTTTATCTGAAGTAACTCATGAATGGCAATGACCTTAGCAAAAAGATCCCAACTAAATGATTGGTAATAATTGAAAAGTAGAAGACCATTACTTGCCCCCCTCCAATACAGTACAAGCATGTGCACATGCACAACACACATGCTCACTACATACAAACATACAGACACAAACACACTGACACACAAAACCCTGTTTTGAGGAAAAAATAAAGTTGATGGTTTAACTGTTAAATGTTTTTATTTGTGCAGATTTGTAACTTTTATAGGACATGCAGGATAAAAAAGTGTAAAATATATCAGTAAGCATATAAAATTTCAGCAATTTTTCAGACCAGCAATTAATTTGCATGAGGGACTAAGCCTCTATACAGAACAGACATGTCTTGGGATATACAGTATACAAACTGAATCATAAAGCCGTTTCCCAAATGATTTTCCTCAAATAAAGATAAAAATATCTTTATACTTAAAAAGTATGCAGTATAGTATATTTTTTCAGTTATGTACACTGCTTAAAAGAAAAAAAAAAAAAAAACTATGTCCACGCCAGTGTCTGTTTTAAATGCAAACAATCATAGTAGGTAACAGATTGGTAATAAAACTGTCAAGAAAATTGGAAGAGGCAAAAAAAAAAAAAAATCAAGCAGAGTTCCAATAAGTGTATGAAAATAAAAAATAAAAGCGTAACTGGAGGTTAAAAAAAAATTTCCAGCAGCAGAAATGCAATATGAGCAGGAGGAATAAAAAGCTTTTGGAGATACCAGGCAACTTTCTGTATGAGTCAGGTTTACAGGTGAAATTCCTCAGTTTGAGTTCAGAAGAACTTGAACTTATTCCAGCAAAATTACCTCAATCTTTTATTACTGCCTCCTCCCCCATCTTCTCTCTGAGCAAAATGATGCTTGGATTAGGTCCAAGGCTCCTGGCAGGGGGAGGGGCCGAGTGTCACAGCGTAGCAGATGGTTGCAAGGCTTTACTCAGAAGGGGTCATGTTTGCAGCCGCACTGACAGTCTCACACAATGGCCTCCATTTTGACAGCCCTTCCCCAGAGGCCCACTGATCAGCTGAAAAGGGAACACAATGTTGAGCCACTAAACCACCCTGGTGATGGATTAGTTTGGATTCAGGAAAGCGTGATTATTCTTGAAAATAAATGAAGCTGAATAGACATGCTGACCTCATTCAGCTGATGAGAGGCAGGGAAAGCTGGCGTCTACTCCTGCCAGCCCAGAGAGGGCTCAGCCCCATTCGTCCACTTTCATTCATTTTATAGGGCTAATGTTGACCATACTTGACATGGATAAAGATGCTACACAATCGAGTGCAGACAGGAGCTTCCCCAGGTTCTGCATCTCAGAGTCAGAAACAAGTATAGGGAGCTAGGCAATGGGTTTTCTTTCTAATTTTGGTCTTCAGGGAGGCTGCTGATCTAATGACAGTTGATGAGTTAGATCCTACTTGAAAAGGACCATGTGACAAACAGGAAGGCACTTAGGTTTTGTTATCTCTACAACAAATACTGAGGCACAGAAAATTTCAAGAAGAAGGAATGAGTGGGGTCATGTCAATGCAGAAGATTATGCTTTCTAACTTGATAGGGATCACTAGATCCAATTGGATTACTAAGATGAATGGCAGCAATTCATTAACTCCTCATGATGGGGAGAAAGTGTGCTTAAAAGCAGCCCACATACTTGTACACTCATGGCCACAGCCTGGAATTCTTTCCTCCTTATAAAATGATCAATATTTTAAGAATAGGCACTTGAGGTTATTGGTTCTCTTTTATCCCCTCCTGAGTTCTTCATATTTCTGTCAAATTATCTTTCAACAATATGTTCATATGTTAGCCAATAAACCAATGATCCACTTGCAAATCAAAAGGTCAGAAAAAAACTGGAATGGTTTTAAAAAAATTCAGATCACCAAAAATAGATGAAATAGCTCAGAAGAGACAAATAACAGTTATGAAAACTGAGAAAGTGATTTCTTTGTTCTGAACCATGATAAATCATTCATAAATTGTTGCACTAGCAACTTGAAACTTGGGATTGGCACCAGGAAAATCACAAGGAAAAAAAAAGGAATAATGAATACTTTTATCCTTGAAATGTCATTTATATTTCTTTCTGCGTGTTGATGCGGATATTGCTGAATATTTTGCCAATGGCTTCAAAGAGTGGATCACAGAAGGTGTGGATGTAGATGGAATAAACACGGCTGATGCACTGAATCTCAATCAGGAAACTCTTAATGCACGGTACAACTGCCCAGATGTGCAGGAAAGAGAGAATGGCAAAGTAAATGCCCCAGATGAGTGCCATCGGGATGCCAAAAATGGTGGACAGTAAGCGGTAAAACCAGTATTTTGTCACAGTGAAGGTAGTGAAGCTGGCTTTCCAGATGCCATCGAAACTGTGTGTCCCTTCTGGTTCTGCAATCACATCTTCAAAGTCGATCTAAAAGAAAGAAGTTAAAGAATATGAGCATGCGACAGAAGAAAAGAGGGGGAAAACACTACTCAGAATTTATACACATTTATTAGTTCTGTTCTAGTCCTTTGTGAGACGCTTGAAAGCAAGCAGCAGCAACAGCATCACTTAGAACTCATAGGGAAAACATATTTGGGGTCTACTTTGACCTTATTGTAGCTATAGTGGAGCTTAACAGCATTTTAACATGTTCCCCAGGTATTATTTTACCATACCAAAGGTTGAAAACTACTACTGCTCTCGGAACAACCAAGTGGATGTGATTAAATATCTTGCTTAAAATTCAAACCCAGTGACATGGATAAGGTCACTGGGAACTCAGTAAAATACAAAGAACATGATTAATTAGTTTGGAATTAATTTATGACTCTTCAAACACCATTAGCAGAGTTCCTTCAGGAAATGAGATCATTGTGAGCTTCGAGGCACAGAAAAGTCCTCATGGGATGGTGAGACTTGAACAGGGCTTGGGAAGTGGGGTATGATTTGGAGAGGAAGGAAGAAGGGCCTTGGAAATGTTGTGAGCGAGATCCCAGGAAATAGCTAGGGTGAGGACAGTGAGCACCACAGTCAGAGTAGAATGGTGTGATCAAGCATGGAAAGACAGGTTGAGGCAGGACTTCATACTGTGAGGTCTACTGGGGATGTCGGACAGAGCAGGGAAGCACAGCCTCAGTCAGTGCAAGGCAGAGAGACTGAAGCAACAGCCAGAGTTGGGGACAGTAGGGTCGAGCTGGAAAATGGCCATAAAAACAAACAAATAAATAAAGGAAAGAAAAGAAGGGATTCCAGGGATATTGAGGGAAGAATTCATATGACTTAGTTACTTCAAAGAGGTGGTGGGACTCACATGAGCTTTGAGCTTCTGATCTGAGGACAGAGGCGACGTTAAGTAGTACATTAGAAAAAGAAGGTAGTCAAAAAAAGGGCGGGGGAAATATAACCAGAGGTTCACTTTTGAATTAAATAAATTAAGAGTGAAGTTTTGGATAATGAAAGATATGATTATCAGTGATCCACCCCTAATGAATCCTATAGATGTCCTTTCGGGTGGGCTTTAGGAAGTAAGGAAATGAGTTTGCAGTTGCAGGAAACTTAGAGCCAGTAAATTCTTCTCTAATGCATCATCTGCATGTATGTCTTCTGGGGTTTCAAACCCATCAGAGATGGTAGCTTATTGGAATTTTGTAAAAGAAGAAGGGCAAAGGCCACTTAAGCACACAGCAAAGGAGGAACTCAGAATAAAAACTTTCTCAATAGTATCCTCTTGTGGGACCTAATCACCTATGCAATTAGTTTTTAGAATTTGTATTAACTAAACTAGAATTAACTAACGCAGAATTAAAAACAAAATTATCAACAGAAATGTAGGGCAGCACCAGCTCAAGTACTTGTGGGTGGCAGCTATCTGAAGGGATCTAATGTAATCTGGAATCCAAACAAGTCAATGAGATCCAGCCAAGCTCAGGATTAGGGAATGAGGACTTGGATGACTCTAAGGAGCTGCTCAGTGCCAAAGAGTCACCTTTGATTCAACACAATAAAATGTCTTTTGGAAAAAGTACATGATGCTTACCAATTTTGAAGCTTTATTTTCTAGAACATTCTGTTTCTTGATCTATTGCCCAATTTCCTAATAGTGTAATATGCAAAAATGGTATGGTTATAATTCTGTACATGAAGTTAAATAGATTTATTATCATTCTAATATTTCTTTGTCCATTTTGATCAGATTTTTTATTTATTTTTACTTTTTTTTTACTTGTGTTTTTTAAAAGGTTGTAGGAAACGTGGCAAATTGGATCAACATTTTAATGATATTTCTATGTGACTTTGATAATTGTCTGTAATGAGGTTTTGTTCTGACACTGCATTCTTCCCAAAGTTTTAAACAATAAACTTGTGATTTTCCTTTAAACCCTCACATTTTCATTTTTTATGAAATTATTTTGTAAGAGAATTTAATGAAGTCAAAATTAATGTATTAGAAGATCTTTCTTGACATGGGGTCACAGGATGAGCAATGGTTATTCACAAATACCCTGAGATGGGTATAGAAATTTTGAGTGTACAAAGTGAAAAGGAGCATTACTTTTATTACAGAATAAAGCAAACTACCAAAGAAAGCTAAGAAGTGGTTTACTGGAGAGAGGCAATTCCTTTCTTCTACAAAGCAGACTCTCAGCAGGTCTGCATTGAGAGTCTCTTGCAAGGAAAGGAATCATTCCTAACATTTGCTGACAGGTTATTAGAATCAACTGTTCTTGATATAACTCATAGGAAGTCTACAATAAATTATTTCCATTTCATAAAAAATGTGAGGTTTCAAATGTTAATGAATTTCACAGGCAAATAAGAAGCTTAAATCTGGTCTAAAATAAACCACTGCTTTGGTTAATACCACACTTTACAAAAACATTTTTTCATGTTTTCTCTAAGGTGAGCATGGTATTTCATAGTAATTAAAAGGCACACAGATTTAAAAAAAAAAGACTTTGCTGGATTTAACCCTTTTGGAACTAATAGTCCTTCTAGCATGACCTCTGAGGACAGTATTACACCTTGTACACAAATAATCCGTGTCATATAAACATATTCAGTTTTTGAAGACATCTATGAACATATGAGGATACAAAGTATTTCTTGACAATAATTTTTCCAAACATAAATATAAATACTTCTTTCAATGATCATATTGGAAATTCAAATGCTTTTTTTTAAGTTACTTAGTAAACTTTGGGGTGTCTGTATTTTCAGTACTTTCCAGAAAGAGTTAGTGAGCATCATTTGTCTCAAAAATCCAAGTGAATTTAGAGCAGGTCTCCAGGGCTAGACAGCAATAAGACCAAAATAACATGTTATATAAATATATTCAGTTAGTTGCTGCTTTTGCCTTGAAAATTTGAGGTAGTTTAAAACAATATTAAAAGTACAGCTGGAAAAATAAAGCAAAGCAGCCTGAAGAGACACAATGAAGATAGAGGGAAAACTTGGTTTCACTCTACCTCCTTTTCCACACCAAAAGGTTTCTGTGAAGAGTGCAGGAGGGAATGCACATGAACTACTCAATATGGGCACAGTGCATTGCAGTATACACAATGCCCAGTAAGTAGCAATGTTAACAATTACTTGCCCTGGATGCCTAGGTTTTTTAATGGACAATTATAATAAGAGAGATTCTCAGTTGCAAAGCACACAGTGGCTTAGAATTCAACCCCATAACTGACTAAAGACCACTAACTTGCATCTGCAATCATCTTCATCTCAGTCCTCTGAGACACTTGTCATTATTCCCCTTTTTACAGATGAAGGTACTGAGGGAGGTTAAGAAATTGCTCAATATCACCCAGATGCTAGGCAGCAAAGCTTAGACTTGGCATATTTCAAGTCTCCACCTTTTGCTTCTGTATCCCTAGGGCCCTTACAATGATCCTCATGGTTTAAATTTCACCCTGCTAGATGGGTTTCCTAAAAACATCACATTTTTGATTATTAAAAGAATGACTCTTGCTAATATTTCCACTTTAAGTCAGGACATCTAGTAACTAGGATGTTTTGCAGTTGTGGTGCTGATCCTATTTCTATGGCTCTGCACAGTATATTCTCACAATCCTGGGCACTGAGCCAGGGACTCTCACTCTAATTGGCAGATATGGAAACTGAGGCACAGGATGATTAAAATGCGCCAGACATTCTCAAGGTCCCAAGTGAGTCAGTGGAAAAGCTGAAATTAGAACTCAGAATTCCCAGGACCACGTCCAGCCTTCTGCACCACATTGTTTCCTTAGGAACTCATTCCACCCCCTCCCTGTACCTTCTCTGCCTATCCCATTCATTTCTCTACTTTCTCATACATGTATTGTCTTTAAGGCATGGACTTGAAAGTTATCTCTGCACGAGCTTAGGAGTACTATTCTTTTCACAATGTAAACACAGGCATATTTGTACATCACCTAGAATGAAGAAAACTGGGAAGAATATTTTTAGAAATATTTTCATTGTACATTTTGATTTGCATTCAAAATGCACTGAACCCAATAAAGTTCTGCTAACTGAACACTTATGTCATCAAAGGCAGTTCCAAATCCCACCTCAATCAAAGCACAGTTATTTCAGCAGGTTCATAGATATTTAAAGCTAAAAGGATCCTTAAAGAAGTGGAGTCCTGTTTGAGATAGAGAAACTGTTGACCACAGCTGTCACTTGCCTGAGTTAAGGATACCTTCCCATTTAAAGGCAGACCCAAGATTGGAACTGAGGCTCAGGAACTCTCCTGTGCTTTCCTATTACTGCTGCTGTCCCACATATGCCCCAACAGTCTTGCTGCTATGTTCTGTGGACCACGTGAAAGGAAACTAGGTTTGCATCTGAACTTCAACATCATCTTGCTCTCAAGAGACCCCACAGGTCTATCTGTTGAGTGATTGATAGTGCCTCTTTTTGCCAGTCCCCAGTGTGTTCATTGCCTTACGTGCAGCATCAGCTTGATTAATCTCTCATCAAAACAATCATGATAAGTTCTGTTTCCTAGGGCACTCATTCCAGTTGCCTACAAGTTGCCCCCTGGAGAAGTACTTTCTGTTTACTGAGATCTGGAGTACAATAAGAATTAGAAATGTGCTTAAAAACAAAACAAAACCAAAGCCCAATAGGTGTAGATTCCTGTAATTTCTCAGAATGGGAATGGGATGCCTCCAATGAAGCTGAGCTGCTCTTCCCAAGAACTGATTTTCTGTTCCACAGTCTATGGAACAAGTGCTCTTCTGGCAAGAATCATTATGCAGACCTAAAGACCAAAAGCATGAACGTGCTTCAGTGATATTTTTGTCTCAATAGATGCTTTATAAGGAGTCAACAGTTTATATTACTAGATTTTTATAAATGATGTCAAATACCTTTGTACAGCACTGGCTTATGATGCTTCAATTTCAGAAACATAAGTTAACAAAAAAATCTAGCAGCAGATGTCAAGAAAAGCAATCTGTCTTGTTGTGTTTTGATAATACTTGGCTTGTGCAGTAAATCTCAGAAGATTTCATCCTGTTAAATGTTATCTGAAGGCAATATTTTAAAACAGTTTATATGTACACAGGATTAAAAGAAGCACAGTCATTTTTTATCTCAAAATATGGACATTTTATTTCTGAATAAGGAATTTTCAAGAAGGAAACTTTAAATAAATCTAAGATTTCAGACACAGTGATGCTTACACATTCTGTTTCTATAGGTAAATATCTTTTCAGTCTCAGTGGAAACTGTGATTGTGTTGGAACATATGAAATGTATTATATTAGAACATAATTAAACACTTTTGGGCTTCACTGAATATATAGAACATATTTTTAAAATACTGAAGATATTTATTGAAGACTATCTGCCAGCATTCACAGTCCCATTTCTGTGCTACAGATTCCTAATTGACTCAGGTAATTGGAATAATCCTTTGATCTCATAGGAAATCATGGCTGATTTATACTTAACATTGTCACTTAGTCCTTTTTGGTGAATCATTGGTTCAGTGTAGACATGTGACTTTATTTTGACCGATGATATTTCAGAGGAAGACTGGTGGGTGGGTCTTGCTTCCTTATGAAAAGAGGCTTTTTGCCCCTTTCTTTTTGCTTAGAATTGGGTGTGCTGCCTGGGTGAAGAAAGTCATCTTGTGACCATGGGGTGACTTTTTTGTATGATTAAAAGGATAAGAGATTAGAAGAATTGCAGCTTTTGTGATTATCAAGATACCAAAATAATGCAGCAATGTGGGTCCCCTGACTTCTTAAGTGACACATACACACTTATTTTTAGTTACCTGTGGCTGGAACTATTCCTAGAACACCCTTTCCAGTTGGTTAACATAGTGTACACCTCTCCTTGTTTAGAAATATGGGTCCCATTTCTGACCTCATCATTTCCTTCCAACACTACTAGACTCTTTCCTCACAATAAGCTGCCTAATCTGTATCAGGACATGTTTGCTTTCCATAGTTTTAGGAAAGCATGAGTAGGCTAACAAACTATGTGTGAAACTGTTTAATATATATATTTTTTTCATCTAGAAAAGTACATTTAGATGTGTTAGGCAGCAACTAAGGAGTGTCTCAATGATTCCCTTTCCTGGAATTCATGCCCTGTGTAAAGCCCTCCCCTTGAGTGTGGGCTAGAATTAGTGATTTACTTATCAATAATAAAACATGGCGATTGCAATGGGGTGTCACCTCCAAGATGACATTACAAATGTCTGGGTATCTGTCTTGCTTGCCTATCTTGCTGTCCAGTTTATTCTGCTGGAAGCCAGCTGCCATGATGATGCCCTGTGGAGAGGTCCATGTGGAGAGGAAGTAAAGGAAGCCAACAGCCATGGAGTCACCAAGGCCCTCAGTGCTACCGCCTAACAGGAACTGAATCCACTATGTGAGGGAGCCCTGGCATAGTAAATCCTCTCTCAACTCTCCTTTGAGAGGACCCCAGCCTTGACACTTGGATTGTAGCCCTATGAGAGACACTGAGCAACTACTCAGCCAAGTCATGCTGATTCCTGATACACAGAATATATAAGATGATGAATGCTTGTCATTCTATGTCACAAAATTTCGGGGATAAATTTGTTATGCAGCTAGAGACAAAGAATAGAATTACAAAACAAATCACTTTGATTATCATTTCTTATTTTCTATTTTATGTGCTTACAGAAAAGATCTGAGGCAAAGTCCGGAAATAAAAGGACACATAGCATTTTCAACTTTCTATAATTCACACCAAACATAATATTAGAAAAAATTTAGGCTATTTTCTAGTGTTTGTGTAGCACTGTTCACCCATATACCTCAAATAACTTGGTTTTATAACCAGATATGCTGCAAAAATTAAGAGCCACCTCCATTTAGAAAATCTATCACCAAATTTAGGCTCTTAAATATATTGCTCCTGAAGGCATAATATAAGGTTCTTACTTCTCAGGAATTCTTGACAAGAGAATTGTGTGACAAAAGAACCAGACAAGGAAGGATGTACATTAAAAATGCAGATTCTCAGGCTTCACTTGAGACTCAACTCAGACTCTCTGTGGTGGGGCCTGCGGATCTGTATTTTTAACAAGATTTCTCTCCTTTCTCATGCAGTAGACTATGCTAGTGTATGCCATGGCTTTTCAGATTTAATATCAGTTCCTTTTTGTCTATGCCACTCTCTCTACTCCATGCCTCACAGCCCTGGGTTTCATCCTGCTTCTTCCTAGGACATCATTGTGTGCTGGATGGCATCTGGATTCTAATGGATAAAGGAATGGAAATGCTCTTGGAAAAGCTTTTCCTCATTTCAACCTACAAATGTTTGTTTTTGGACAAGGATAAATGACCATTATTTATTATGAAAAACACTCAGACAATAGAATTCCTAAAATAAATAATGATTTATTTTCATTATTCTACACTCAGTATAAACAAATGCATGTTTTTAAAAATCAAATATGTATTTCTAAAATCCTAATGTATGTACTAAACCCAGTCAAATGGAGAGAGGGTCTAAATCAATTTCCAATTCCTTTCTCTGTTCCCACACATATTTCCAACATGTTGAGCTGCCTTTGAAGCTGATGGAATAAATGTTGTGCAGGAGTGTGTGGGTGCAGGGAGCGTTGAGAAACAGCACAATTAAATGTTACCAGAACACAAGAACTTGGCTCTAAAACCCATGTGTTCTCAGGGATGAACTTTACTGGGCCAAACTGGCACTGTTGAGGAGAGGCTGCTGTGTTCTTACAGCTTGTACTGAAAGCAGGAGTCCTAGAATGAATTGTTCGTCCCTGTGAGTACAGAGATCTCAGTGTGATCCACCCGAAGTTTTAGGAAGGATAGAAGTCTGAGGTAGGAACATTGATATGTGTTCTTGGACTTGAAGGCTGGCTACCTTGAAGTGGTAGATACTAGGCCACTTCATCCTACAGAAGATTGCTTCTTAGGGAGGAAGTGAGAAGGATCCTTTGCTAACCAGGGCTTCAAATGGAAGACGGCAGAAATGTGGGTATTTATCTACCTCTGTAAGCGAGTGAAAAGTTTTGGGGTGGGAGATGTAGGATGCGGAGGAAGCTGCAGTCTCAGGCCTGGGCCTCCCACTTGGGCCCAGTATGTCTCCCTTTGGACTGAGTTGTTTCTTGTTGCTTCTCAGTCATCATGGAGGCTTGGAATAATATTTTACATTTATAATGCCCAATTTCCCTTGTCTGCTTCTCTTTACAAACTTAATAAGTTCTAGGTTATCTTCACAATCCGAATGGTGTACAGGATCTTATTTCCCATTAAGACTATGGAAAGGTCAGAAGTAATAAGTGACTAGACCAAGACCAGGACTTAGAGCAGAGCCTGTGTCTATTGAAACCATCTGCTGTCTTCCATAATGCTTAGCAGTGCCACGTACATGGGAATTAGCAAATAAACATTTCTTGGTTGCATCATATTTTTTTTTAAAAGATGAAGGGATACATGGCATTTCACTAGTCATATTATCTCTTAAGAATTCTTTGCCAGGTATCACAAATGTAATTTTATTTATCTTTTTATTTTTTGGATCCTTTTTTATTCCAAATGACTTTCTTGTTCACCATAGTTTTATACCATCACCATTCTCAACAGGAAATAGAGGTTGGAGACTTGGTCAGCCTGGGAAGCCTACACACAGAGAAGCACGTGATTTAAGCTCCAAGTGTCACCTTTAAGGAAAAATGATTTTGAAAATACAGATTAAAGTATGTTTTTAACTTGATTAGGTTTTGTCCCAGTGATCTGAATAATTATGATTGTGTAGCCCTGGCCTGAAAGCACTGGATTGTGAGAAGGATGGAGCCCCAGGGAGGAGGTAGAAGAAGCAGCCAGGCCCAGTCCTGTTGGGGAAGGGCTAAGGAAAGACAGTGAACTTGTCCTTTGGTGCCTTTAGCCTCCACTTTTCTTCACATCTTCTGTGTGTGTATGTGTGTGTGTGTCTGTGTGCGCGTGCATGCACAAAAAGGCATGTCTGTATGAATGCATGTGACCTACTGTGGGCAAAAAGGTCCATAGGAAATTTGTACTTTAGAATGAATTTAGGTGCCTCTCTTCAGTCTTGTGCAGGGAAAGCAGAGGATCCTCTCTAGTTATCTTTTTGTGTCATTAATGGGCTGCAGGCAACAGTGTGGTGTATATACTATGGGGCAAGAGAATTTTTCAGAGGTCTTGGAATTGCAATAATTTACATTATTAAGTACTATATGTCTCTAAGATGTGAATACCTAGAAGATAGGTCCTATTTTGTCCATTTTACAAAATGGACAAAACCCCCCAAATGTTGTTCTATTACTTGCACCCAGACTTCCCAACCAAACTAACAGAAAATGCATCTGCTGAATTATCAGTTGACTATTTCCACAGGAAAGGGCGTGTGATCATGCAGGAGGAAGGAGGAAGGGGCTGCTCTCAACCCTCCACTTTTAGCTTTACTTCCCTATGACCTCACTCTTCTCTGGCCAGGACTGTTGGATCATTTGACTTTGACCTTATTCTTAGGACAATGGTTCTCAAATATTATTAGCATATTGAAGAATTTTCTGAAGATACCTGTTAAAATACAGATTCCTGGACCTTGAGTTTGAATCAGTTGTCTGCGGATAGGATCCAAGTAGCTGTCCCTCCTTCCCTCTATGATCTGGATCTTAAATGATCCCAAAGGCTCACAGGCTAAAGGCTTGGGGGCCAACTTGAAGTGCTATTTGGAGTGGTGAAACCTTTAGGAGCTAGAGGCTACTGTGAGGAAGTTAGGCCCTTGAAGAGTGGGGAATCCCACTCCTTTCCTCTTTTCTTTGCCTCCTGGCCACCATGAGGTGAACAACCTCCTCTACCACATGCTTCCCACCATGATATACTGTGCTGCCACAGCCCCCAAGCCACAAGTCCAAGCGACCATGGAGTAAAATCACTGAAATCTGAGCCCCAAATAAACCTTTTCACCTTTAAGTTATTTATTCCAGTTATTTTGTCACAGTGATGGAAAGCTAACTAACACATTTCCCCATAAGGACACTTTGAGAAATGAAGTTTAGCTTAGGCTTCATTCTCTGCTAGGCAAAAGCATCTACAAAACCTGACACCCAGATCTGAGTGAGTATGATACGTGACTGTCTTGCTTTAGAAAGGACTTAGAAATGCCATGTGAGCTCTTGGTTAACAGCGTAGAGCTGAGTTTGAATTCCTGCTCTGCAGTGCTCTCTCAGATAAATGACTAACCAATTTTGTGCCTTGGTTTCTTATTTGTAAAAATGTGAATAAAATGGTACCAGCCTCCTAGGGCTGGACTGAATTTTATATGTGTTAGCTTATGTAAACTGTTTAGAACAATGTCTGTGACACCAGGAATTCTGACCCAAGAGCCCTGGCCAGGAGTAGTAGGGAAATGTCAGGCACTTCAATAACAGTACTGGGAAGATGGAGAAGATATTGTGGAAAAAGAACCTTTTGGCATTCTTAAAATTCTTCCACATAGGTGGCTTCTTATTTTGTGTTCTGCTTTTAAATGAGCAAGAAGAATTAGTTTACCACCAGCAAGTCAATTACCCCTCTAGAGTTTGATACCATGAAGTACACAGTAGCCAAGTATGCCTCAAGGCAGAAGATGCTCTGGCGAATGATTGCACAGATGTGTCAGAGAAACTGATGGCAATACCAAATACATGGGCTCTCTTTGTTTTGGATTATTTCTCTCTCTCTCTCTCTCTCTCTCTCTCTCTCTCTCTCTCTCTCTCTCCTTTTTATCTTACTTCTTTTTTCTTTTTTCCTCTGCAGGCAGACATCAGATTTCTCCATCTTTTTCTTTTCTTAGGAGGGAGTATGAATTATTCTGGGGTTCAGAACACACTTTGAAAATTGAAGAGGGTTCAGAACACACTTTGAAAATTGAAGCTGAATCTCTCTGTTCTGATAACATGGATACACCTTCCTAGTTTTATATCCTATTTTGCATTGAATTGTGTTGCTGCCACAGCTCTATTGAAGTCCTAATCCCCACTGATCATGTGACTTTATTTGTTCACAGGGTCATTATGGATGTCATTTGTTAAGAAGACATTATACTGAGTAAGGTGGGCCTTCACTTACTATGACTGGAATTCTTATGAGAAGATGGCCATATGAAAACACAGAGGAGAAGACCATGTGACAACTGAGGCAGAGACTGGAGTAGTGATCCCAGGCATGCCAAAGGTCCCTAGCAAACACCAGAAGCTAAGAGACGAGGAAGAGTCCTCCATAAGTTTCAGAGGGAGTGTGGCCCTTATGACCTCAAGATTCTGGAGTTCTGGGCATCCAAATGATGAGACCAAAAGTTTCTGTGGCTCTTAGATACCCAGTGTGTGACATTTTGGAGGGAAGCCCCAGGTGATATATACAGATCCCCTTTGAAGTTGCTTGAACCTATCTTCATTGAAAGAGTTTTGGGGTTCCAGAGTATTTTTATGCCTCTTCCTGCAGGCTGCCCACCCTTTCTTAGGACAATCCTGGGTGGGAACCTAAAGCTATACTTGGTGTACTGTATACCAGCTGAGCAGGAGCCTTCTTTGGGAACTTGGTCCCTCCTGTCCACACAACTTCGGTTTTCATTATCACGAAAAATGTCCCATTGTAGATGAATCTGTATGAAGCAGGCTGCACATCTCTGGATTCCTTCTTCTTTTCTTTCTTTCTTTTTTTTCCCTCCACAGCCTTCTGGTATCTATTTGGTGGCACTTGTTGATGTTGAGTGTCACCAAACAAGTGACATAGAACAGAACAGTGTAAAAATAGGCTGAGCGAGGGCCAGCAATAGGAACATGGAGTTTCAGTGATGAGTCAGTGAACTTGGAGAGAGAGAAGTGATACCTTGGTGGCACTTGTCTTTGCCATCCTTGAAGAGGAATAACTATGGCCCTTCAGAGTATTGAAGGTTCTGTCCCAGGGAGAAAATACTGCCTCATGTAATGCATGGAAAGCTTTTTTTTTGTTTTGTTTTCTAAATATGCAATTAAGGGATTCATCCAGAAGTCTGGTTTGCTCACTGAATTCTGTGTTTACACTTAGGAGTTTGTTATTCTTTAACCCTCTGGGCATGTCATGGACAGATATGAATGATTACCACACTGAAGAAAATATAAGCTGTATTTTATCAGAAACACAAGAAAATATCTTCACTATTTTCAAGCTACACATTGGTCTGCAATCACGTTTCTTTGAACCAGAGCTTTTTAAACACCATTAACATCTTTCGGTTTCTACATTACACTTCCTGGTGGCAGAGGTTGCTTCCTACCATTCAGTTAAGTGAAACTAGGGTTGCTAACAGCATTCGTCTTACCTCATTGCTGGGATATTTTTCCCTGCAGTGCTTCGAGTCTGTTTATTAAACAAATAGAAAATAAATAAAATAAATCTCTGAACACTGCTTGGAAAGAGGGGATAAGATATACACCAGGGCTCTTGCCATGTCTAAGCAAGGATAAGCTTCGCCCATTGTACAAGACTATCTGATACTCCACGTAAGGTGACTATTAGGACACAGTCCACAACTTCTACAGTACAGTTTCTTAACCTGGGCACTCCTGGCATTTGGGGCCAGACAATCCTTTTGTTGGAGAATGAGCAAAGGGTCACTGTGCTGTGTGGATTCTACAATGATTATCAGCCTCTCTGGCCTCTACTCACTGGATGTCAGTCGCATCTTCCAAATTATGACACTAAAAATGTCTCAGCACTGTCACATGTCCTCTTGGAGGGGAGGCAAAATTGCACCTGGCTGAGAACCCTGCTCTAGAAAATCATAATATGATGTAATGAGACAGGACCCTATGTTTAGAAATATCTAGATCCTAGAATGATTGCTTATGTTTCACAGGGACTTTGGGTTTACACTATAGTGACCCTATTCATTCATTCATTCAATATTTGGAATGTACCTACTCTTTGGGGATGTAATAAGTTAGATAAGAAGGCAGGACCAGCTCAGGGTTGAAGGGCTGGCTATGGCTATGTTTTCACAAGGCAGTGCAAATAAAACAAAGATGGCTTTCGGCTTTTCAAGCTCACCCAGGAATCATTACCATGGAGGGCAGGGTCCTCGGTCTGGGATGCATTCCCTTATTTTTTAAAAAATATTTTTAGTTGTGGGCAGTCACAATGCCTTTATTTTATTCATTTATTTTTAAGTGGTGCTGAGGATGGAACCCAGGGCCTCACATGTGCTAGGCTAGTGCTCTACCACTAAGCCACAACCTCAGCAACATTCCCTTATTTTTAATGTAAGAGATGGAGTCATTTCCTTTTTAATTAGTTATACATGCCTGGCTTCACAAATCACTGCCTTCTAGAATTCTGACTGGAATCTTGAATATTCTCTCAGGACAATGCCGCAAGCCCTTTCCTGCCTCAGAGTTACCCACTTGTTCTAGGTTTGGCTTGGAACACTCCTGCAATGTTTCAAGCCATTTCTCCTCACCTGGCTAACTCTGAGTTATTTGTAATGTCTTAACCTAAATGTTCTTTCTTCACAATCTTTTTTCTAACTCCCACCCTCTTTTCTCACCTGGACCTTTCCTTTGTCCAGCCTATCACATATGTGATATATTTTTGATTGTGTGTGGTTATTATTTCTGTTAACAAATACACTTCTGAAATGTAGTAGTACTAAGTGAATATTGCTGAATACATGAATGGCTTAGTGAACGCAGCCATTTGTTAAGTTATCTCTACCTCTTTCTTCTATTTACAAGAGCACCATCCCGATAATATCTCCTTTAGGGAAGAGAGCTCTGAATGTGTTCTTCTCTGGCTCAAGGATTAATAATTCATTCCTTGATTGTATCTATTTTGTCTAACCCAGGCATGATTTTCATAAAAGAACGAATAAAGGGTGACTAATCACAAGGAAGATAGTCTACAGTTTTTGCTTATCATAAAATTTGTATTCAAACCTACAGATTTTTGACACAGCTTTGCTCGAAGAGATGATAGGTTCCAAAGAGTGTGCAGGAGGCCTGGAATTCAGACATCATGTTTACCTTCAGAATCATACAGCTGGGATGCTAAGTGATGTGATTAAAATCATACAGAGCCCTAAAGGCCAAACTTTATATGGGTCAGAGAGAAACAAACTTTACAGCTGGGCAATGGGAAAATGTGACTCAAAGTAATAGTGCTTCTGCCTGGTCGCTCTTAGTCATCTGATCCTATTGCTCACAGATGGGCTGTTAAAAGAACTTCGTGAACATGGCCACATGATCTAGGTGAATTTGACAACTGTCGTCATCTGAGCATTTTCTATTAGTTAGGCTTTTTTCAAACTATTGCTCTAATTGAAGTTGCAAGTAATTACACATTTCTCTGTTATATGAATTAAGGTGAATTGGCAGGTTGCAAAAACAATAAAAATACTGTAAGTCTGTAGCCAGCTTTGGAACTGACTTTCTGGTCCTCTTGGAACTTAAACCTTCAATTTGAAGGCAAGGACAATAAAAGGAAAGACTACACAGTACTGACCTCAGATCAGAGGAGGAAATGGACTCCAGTGCTTGATCTTCTTTAGTGTCAAATGCTCACTTGTGGTACATTTGCATGCAGAGGTCCATCTGTAAGCTCAGTATTTCAAAGATGACTTAATTAAATCCCACAGTCTGAATATTAAAAGTGAGGAATGCCAACCAGTAAAATGTAGGAAAAGAGTAATAAAAAATGCCATTGAGGAGAAGTCCTGTCATTCTCCCTGTGTGGGTCCAATGCACTTTTATGCTTCCATCTTTTATGAACACTGGTCCAGTGGAATCCATTTTAGAAATGAAAGCAACTTGGAGATTGTATACCTCTGCATTTTGATTGTTGTGAGTGAAGACACTGCTGTCTAGGGAGTACACATGACTTTTCAAGGTCCAAGGTAATCCTGGAGATCTGGCCCAAGAGGGGACTAAAATTCAGATTTACTCTGAGGCTCGGTTTCCCTATCTGTTCTGAGGAGTGATCCACATCAGTAAAGTACTTCCCAATGACATGGTGTCGCTTCTCTGCCAGGTACTAGACAGATGAGTGACAACCTTCCTGTTCCTGAGTTCCCCAGAACTGCTGGCACTGCAGGGATTTTGCAGCACCTTTAGGAGAAAAACCAGTGCCTATTGCCAGCTTCATTTCCAGTATCCCTGATGCACGAACACAGGTATGCCAAGTGGGTGGGTTGAACCAGCAGAACTTTTTCTTATGGAGAATAAAAAGAACAGGGAAAGATAAGGGAGAAACAACAGAGCTGGATCACAAAGGTAATATGAGCTTTATTCTATATACAAAGTATCTTTCATGCAGTTGCTACAGGAGAGTTCCAGAAATTATTTTTCAATAGGAATCTGTGTGACAAATATCAAATTCCAATGAAAATGCTAAGACCACCCCCTGCCCCGTGAGGACCTAATAAAGTAATAATTACACCCCACTGTGGTTCTTATGGTCCTGAAGGTCTTATCATGATACAGTTTTATTATTTATTTATCATTAAATTATTATTATTTTATCAAATTATTATTATTTATTTTATTATTAATTTATTATTAAGAAATTCTGACTGAGAGTCTACACCAAATTGAATTCTGGCTTTATATTTGCAGTACCTGGGAGCTAAAAAAATTAAAATAAGTGAATCTGGGTCCCACCATAGACAATTACATCAGAGCTTCTAGGGATAAGTATGCACAGCAGTATTTGAAAATGTTTCCCAGATGATGTGCAGGCAGGATGAGGAGCCACTAGTCTAAATTTGCAGAATGGCCACCCTTTGCAGAAACTACAATCTCTCACGGGTTTATATCACAATGGGGTTTATACAAGCTGCAGAGTCCTGTGAATATGTAGTGTGTAGGAGGAGTGGATGGGCAGGCTTGCCATAAAGATAACGTTTCATGCTGACCTTTCAGTACATACAATGCATGTATTTTTCAGCATTTTTGTTTCCAATGTTTACCACTAGCATTCTGAACTGCTGATTAAAACAGTGCTACATCAACTCTCCTTTGCCCCCTACAAACCAGTTATCCTGCTGGATTAGAGAAAAGTGTTCATATGCATGTCTGTGTTTCATGAGGGTGTGTGTAAGGGTTGCTATAGACTGAATAATAACTGGTAGAAGTGTTGGGGAGTTGTACATGTAAGGAAGTTAACACTCAACAATTACCAAACAACCTCTTTTGACTTTTTCTGGATTAACTACTCTTGTTACTTGAAAGAATTTTCCCCACATAACAGTACTTTTTTTTTTTTTAAGTTGAGTACACTAGCCCTCCCCTTAGTTCTTATCCTGAATGGTGACTGTGTCAGAGCAATGTTTTCTTGTAAATCTTGTGATAACCTGGCAATAACCAAAGGCAGTTGTTGGTCTGGTCCACATTCCTTTGCAACCCTTGCAACAAGTCATCTAGACAAGCAGTGTTACCCTAGCACCACGTGGGGATTTCTCTATCACCTGCACTTTGCTCTCCCCAGGGCTTCTCCAGAATCTCTGCCTTCTCATAAGATCAAAACAGAAGCCCATTTATAATGAGTCTGAAGATAGCAAGTTGGAGAACCTTGTGTGTTACATTATTTTTTAGATTCTTCATTGTTTTCTTTAAAATATCAGTAGCCAGGCTCTGGAGTATATGCTTGTAGTCTCAGCTAAACAGAAGGCTGAGGATCACAAATTTGAGGCCAGCAACTTAGTGAGATACTGTCTCAAAATAAAATCTAAAAAAGGATGAGGGTGTATCTCAGTGGTAGAGCACCTCTGGATTCAATCCCCAGTATTGTAAAAATAAATGAATGAATTAATTAAATAAATAAAGTATCATTCTATTATAGAGATTAATGTTTAAGAACAATGACAAACTTAGTTTGGGTTTCCCATTGTCTAAGGGCTGTGCAGTGGGGATTCATCTAAGGATTTATTTACAATAGTACTTTTCAACCCAGAGATCTTGGTTGTTTGGAATTATTATAAAGAGTTTCCTTTTCTATTATGTTCATCAGGTATCTTGGTTTTCCACATTATAGGCTTTCTCCAAAATGACATTCATCTCTTGATATTTTCTTATTTTTTATGTTTACCTATTTATTTCCTACTTAGCATCTATATATTTTATTTCTAATTCTTTAATATTACTGCAATTTGTATGGGTCTTTATCTTATTTTTAATGGGCTATTTATAATTCATAAGTCACTTTGATATTATTTTTATCGTAGATGTTAACAAGGTCATGTTAATTGGTGTCATTTGTAAGTTGAGAGTCCTCTTAACTTGTTCACTCTGGTCTCTGATAAAATAGTAAATGTGCTAGGACTGTGGTCCTGGCTGTATGTTAAAAACCAAGTCACACCTAAAACTGACCTTACACATCGTCACTCTTTTCTGATGACGGCTTCCTAGTCCTACCTATTCTTGACTGAATAACAACCCAGATATTTATACTTAGCCTGTTGATAGGGAAACTATTTGAGGTCAAATCTTTGAGTCTTACTTGTATACACATTATAGTGAATCCATTCCTATCATAGGAGAATAGAGAAGGAAGCCTTCTGGAAAAAGAGCTAACATTCATTTCAGTTGGCACAGACATCAGTAATAAATGAAAGTTATCTGATCCCTTCTAGAGACACTTAAATGTTTTGCCTGCCTTGTTTTTCTTGTCTTTTTTCCCTAAAAAGAGATCTGAGATCTGTAAGAGACCACCTTGGAGGTGGAAAGAAGCCTCCCAGCAAGTAAAATCTCAGATGTCTGTGTACTTAACATTTAGAAGTAGTAAAGCCAAAGAGAAAGAAGAAGCTTGCATTTTCCAAAACGGTTTTCTCCCCCAGGTATGGAAGAGTTTGGAATTTTCTTTAGGGCTGTCGCCTAATCTAGTCATTTCTCTGAATCTTGCCATTTTGGAGGGACAGATAGTGGATTCCATTAGGGAGTCCTTCCATCCCTTTATGGCAAGTGAGTTCTCAGGTGGCCTGAGATCCAACTCCAGCCTGCACACATCTCATTCTAGTCTCATTAGATGGACAATGCTAAGCCAGAGTGGATGGCATCCTGGGAATTTACCACAATACTCAAGAGATTAGCTTTATCTTCCAGGGCCCCAGGAGCTTATTACCAGAAGGCTGAAAAGAGATGTACTTGGGTCTTCTTAAGACTGGGGATTTAAAAACAATTTAAAAAATGAATATTCTAAATATATAACACACACGAACATGCTTTTTCCCTTATGTAAGTAGAGTGAATATTCTTTATATTTTTATTTATGTTTTGGATTTTTAAAAAGTCTTTAAATATGGCCAATAGAGAGAAAAAAAGCAAAGGAAATGATTCAATCATGTAGTCTATTGAGCCCTTTTGTTCACTTACAAAGCAATTTCAGAGTGTTGATTCAATTCAGTCTCCATTTTCTGATGGCTACCTCCATGGGATCCTGGGTTCTCCTGTGGGCACTGGGCAGCTACAGAGTAAAGAAAAATTGTCCCACTAGGAAGGACATGTGCAGAAGTAGGGAGGGAAGGGGGAAAGAGGAAAGTGGATAATGAAGGACAATAAAGCAGAATAGCTGGATAAATGCTACAGCCAAGATAAAATCCAAATGTAGTGGGAAAAAAATAGAAGAGATGGCTGATTCTGAGGAGGCCCAGATAGCAGAGACCAGCCTGGCAGATGGCTGTGGCTTCGAAGGTAGGACTCATGACCTGCTCTGTGACTAATAAGGAATCCATGTTTCCTAAATACCGGTTGAGTCCATGGCCCTACCAACCTGAATGCCCCCAATCTCATCTAAATACTGGTCAAGTGTATTCTCTGAACAGTGCATGGGAATGACCCACATTCTCAGACCTTCTTAACTAGACGAATAAAAGCTAATCCAGGGATGGGGTTGTGGCTCAGTGGTAGAGCACTTGCCTCATATGTGTGAGACACTGGGTTCAATTCTCAGCACCTATAAATAAATGAATAAAGTAAATGTCCATCAACAACTAAAAAACATATTTAAAAAAAAAAAGCGAACCCAAAGTGGTTCGGTGCATCAGCGGCACGTCACAATTTCTCTTCCTATTTAAAAGCCTGATTCTCAGGATCAAGTGAAGAAGAAAGTGTTGTTGAGATAACAAATATTGTTAGTGATGAAATCTGGTGAATACAATTCCCATTCCTTGACATATTTTGGTAGGCTCATTTCTACCCCTGCATCACTGCTAATAATGTAGAAAAGGCAGGCAGTAAGTTATGATTGATGGAACTTTTCAAGTATTCTTCTGAGAGATTAATGATGCATTATGAAATGCACTGTTCAGTCTGTCTTTGCTTCTGGTGTTTGTTTTTTAGAACAAATATGTAATTTCTAGGGAGGAAGTCTTGGAGAAACTGCTTGAGGGATTCAATAGGCCTTTCTCTCACCAGCAGAAAACTAAGGTTTCCCCCAATTGCTTCCTGTTTTTACAATGGAAGGTTTGGTGGCAAGAATGTCTGTAGAAACTTAACTGACAAACTGAGTACATTCAAAGAAGCTGATTAGTTCCTGTTGGGACCTGCTGTGTTCCCTCACACTTACCCTCCCTGCAACCCTGCAAGATCAGCCCCACCCCAGATGCCCGGACCAAGCAGGGTGATCTGGGCCCTTTAAAGAGTCAGGTAATTCATGTGTCACTTAGTAACTTATCTGGTTCCTCTTCTCATCCCTGAGACACACCCCATTCTGGTCTGTGGAACTTATCTTCCCAGCCTCTATTTTCCTTGACATCTGGGGTTTTACGTTGGTCTTTCTCCTCCTTCCCCACCTACCTGCTAGGATGTGGAGTCTGATTCTAGGCTCACAAACCTGTTTCTCCCAACACAAACCATGGCGGGAATCCCTGCTGCCATTTGCTGTCTGATGAATGTGAGAGCAGTGGTACATCTTTTAGCAATCTGGACTGTGCCTCATTACAGGGAGTTATGGTCAAGAAGCCGGGCTTTCAAATTTCACTGTCTGAGTTCAAACCCTGCTTCCCCCACTTTCTACCTGTGTAATTGAGCAACTGGCTAATCCTAAGTTTCCAAACCTGCAAAATGAATAGGATGGTGATGCTAATAATAGTACCCAGCACATGGGCCCACTGAAGGAGTCATTAAACAACCTGTGTTACCAACCCAGCCTGCAGGAAGTGTTGCAGGAAGCATCCCACGTCCTGTCTCACTCCACTTGCACTTCTAACATCATACACTGAAGCTGGCCATTGAAAGGCTGTATCCCTTCTGGACACTCCCTGTCCCAGAAACCCCTCAGGGTGTCACTGCTGCCTACAAAGAGACAAATGCCTTGGCTGGGCAAAGGAGGTCTTTGCTGATCTGGTTCCCACTTGTGTCCCTGACATAGTCACTCTGACTTGCTGCTAATATTCAGCACGTGCCAGGCTCCCTTATCTTTCTGGTTGCTCCTGCTGCTCTTTCCACTGGGATCACTTTCTTTGTGAATATATGTTTGGCTTTGAAGCTGAAAACTCTCTGCCTTGTGCCCAATTGGGGCCCATCTTTTAGTTGCACGATCTCATTCAGATTTATTTACATGTATGTTTCCCCACTAAATTCTAAACCCTATGGGGAGTAGGAGCTGTAATTTAACTACTCAGTCTATACCTGAGTCTGATCAGGTCCTTGGTCATGGCAGAAGTGTGCAAAGAAATGGAAGAGGTTGAATCCTGGAGTTGGGATGTGTGTAGCCCAGTCCAGCACAAAGCAGATAGCAGGCCAGGGACAAGGGCCTCATGAAACTTTCTTCATCTTTGCTTCTTTGCTTCCCAATCTCCTACTTTTTCACTGTTTGGGCTCAGAATCTTTTCATTACTCATTGTAAATGAGAAAATGTGATTGTGTTTGATAGCTGTGACATATATGACCCAGTGCAATCTCTAGACACCATTTATCATTTTACATAAAATCCATCAATGTCCATCTGTATTGCAAAGGCCTTACTTGGATCAGAAAAGGTTTATATACTGAATGAAATTCAGCTTTTAAAAGTTTAACTTTTAAATTGCTATGAAATAGAATATTAAGCATATTTAGTTGCCATCAAAATTCACTTAAACCACCTCAAAATTAAAAATGCCTGGCTCTTAATTGCCAAAACAGCTAACAATGGTTAAGGGAAAACTTGGTTGGTTGTGTATTTTGGAATATTTACTTCCCTGTCATGAAATAATGACCAAACAAGAGACAACATCTCAAGATTCAATAAAGAAAACAAGATGTATTTTATATCTGAACCATCAACACGTTTCCTGTGAGAGGCAGGAAATATGTATTCTGTGCAGGTGTAAATCTGTTCTACCAACTAATTCCCTTGGTAGTTGCATAGTACATGGATCATGCAGATTTCCTTTAAGACAGAACACTTCCCCCACCGTGAACAATGGTTCATGTGAAAGCATGCCATTTTATGTTTCCTGGACTCACTGAAAAAAAAATAGTTAAAACTATTTTAAACATTTTAATCTTTGATGGAGTAGCTGACAAACATGAGATGGAAGGATGTCAGTCTTATTAACCCTGTGTTTCAGGGAAAGAAACTAAGGGTGGAGGGTAGAGTAGACAGCCTGATTGCTGTGATGAAACATCCGAGAGGGTAGCACTAGAGAATGAGGTGGGGAAGAAAGAGGCATGTGGTGCCTGGTACGTGGAAATTCTGTAGCTTCTTTCTAAAAATGAGTGTGAGTAGAGATTTCTGGTGTGCTCCAAGTGCAACAATCAGTAACAGGTCATTCATTTCCAATCCACTTGTGACCATTATTTTTTCTTCCAAACTGTGACATTTCTGAATGTGAAAGGGGCACTATGGGAGTTACTTGGTGCCTATATGGAACAACCTAGAACATATGGCCACCCTACTCCTCAGTCACCCTGAGGCTTCAAGCCTGCAGTTGGCTTTAAGCCCAAATGGCCTAAGAGATGGAGGACCATTGAGCAAGATTGATTTGGGAACCCTTCATGGTGTTTCAAAACTCTCTGGAGGATTTAAAATAGTCCAACCCTCAAACCGTGTTCTGGCAGGGAATACAGCTATATCTCTACCATATGACTCATCTGTTCTCTTAGAGTGGAATCCACAGGGTGTGTATCTTTAAACCAACCTTGGTACAATCATTTCTAAATCTACATGACTACACTTAAGTGTCATCATTTAATGAATGATCATTTGAAGCTCTGAAAAATAAAGGTAATCAGAGTCCACTCTAGATCTTCCAAACTAATAGATTTTGGGTAGGCCCCTGCATCCATATTTTTTAAAACTCCTTTGGCCATTCTGATTCCTAGAAAAATTTAAGAATCCTCTTGGGTTTGTAAAGAGGTTATGGGGTTTAAAAAGGCTGCAAATTTCAAATTGTCAACGGGAAGATAAAAGGTTGATTAGAAGAAAAAGTATTTTTTTCTTTTAATTTTTTTCATGGATGCATGTCATTATTGGCTAAATTTGAATACGGAAGAGAAAATATTAAAGGAACTGAAATGTTTCCCACAATTTAATTACAATTTTTATAGAACTAAAATAGGAGCAAATTGTTTAAAATAATAGAGGTTCCTTATTTTGCTTTGTTTACTGGCATAAACCATCCTCTAAGTTCTGCTCTTTCTCCACTGCAAACCCTGGCCAGAGGATCACAGGTCAGTGCATGGAGTCCCATCTCTCAGGGACCAGCTGTCTCTGGCATTTCATTATAGAAAACTTATTTTTAAAGTAGGGCAAACTAAAAAGCAGTCTCATTTGGAGTATGAAAGTGTTGGCTATTCTGTGGAATTGAGTGGGCAGGATGCATAAGCAGGTGGCTTTTTGAAATTACTGGACTTTCCAGGTGCTGCTCACTATTGCAGCTGTTCATATTTTAACTCTCTTAAAATGTAGCCAACAGCCTGTTAACTGAAAGAATATCTTGCATCATGAACCTTTTCATAATTGAAAGATATTTGGTGTACCTTGTCTTAAATTCTAATAAATAGTATGAAATTATACTTAGTTAAAAATCAAAATTGAGCTAGTTCCTCACTGTTTTCCAGAGCTAAGAGATAGAGAAATTTTTTTTTTCTTTTAATAAGCATGGATGCATGTCCTTATTGATTAAAGTTGAAAGCATGTCTGATGCTTAAGAATGAATGATGTGTCCCCCATTGCAATGTCATTCTTAGCTCAGTAATGTGAAAATAATCTTCTACCAAAGATGACCATGCTATTTTATAGGCAAGGGATTCTGAATTCCATGCATGATTTCTTGTGTGACAGAATATCAATTTCCATCTTGAGAAGTTATCTCTTAAACAAACAAACAAGCAAGCAAAACCAATGCCAATTCCAATAAAAGAGAATATTAACATGGTACCAAGGACTTTGATACAATCTGATATTTTAAATCATATGCTTTGGGGATAAGTATATAAGATAAACATAATTTTATAAGTGATGATAATGCTGACATTAATCACCAAATTCTGTAGAACATGTTTCAGTTGAAAGGAAACATAGAGGCATTAGGTTATTATGTTAAAACCAAAACTGATCTGATTGCCTTGTAGCATAGCATGCACCCTTCCTCCATGGCTAAGGAATATTTTGGGGGACCTGATATGGTGCCTTATGCCTGTAATCCCAGCAACTCAGGAGGCTAAGACAGGAGGATCACAAGTTCAAGGTCAGCCTCAGTAATTTAGTGAAACTCTAAGCAATTTAGTGAGATCTTGTCTCAAAAAAGGAAACTAAAAGGACTGTAGATGTAGCTAAGTGGTAAAGAATCTCTGGGTTTAATCCCCCGTACAAAAAGAAAAACGAATATTTTTTTGTCTGTATACTTAAGAATCATTACATTCAAGCTTTATAAAATAAAGTTACATATTTTTATTTTTCAACAAAGACCTCCTCCCAGATGTTCTGATTTGTCTCAGTGCTAATCTCAGACTCATCAAAACTAATTTCTCCCTATGACAATAATCCATGATGAATCAATCACATTGTCTTGTCTATTCTTCCTTCATGATATACTTCGAAATAACTGTTTTGAGCAGTAACTATTTGAAAAAAATGGCTAAAATTTTAAGCTGCGTTAGCTCTTAACTTCTATTAAGGTCAAAAAGGAGAAATTGGAGGCCAGACTGATAACCACTATGTTCCCTAAAATTCTTAAAATGCTTATAGGGTTCAATCCTCAATGCATGCCCTAATCTTTTCATCTCACATCTGGACCCTGGTACAATTGTAGATGGTCCTCCAATTACCATGGGGTTCCATAAATCCATTTTAAGTCCAAAGTGTCATAAGTTTAAAATGCATTTAACACATCTAACCTACCAAGTATCATTTTTTTTTTTAAGCCACATAGTACACTGTAGAATATCTGTCATTTCCCCTTGTGGTCTTATGGCTGACTGGGAGCTGTGGCTCACTGCCACCGCCCAATATCACAAGAGAGCATTGTACTACATTTTGCCAGCCTGGGAAAAGGTCAAAATTCGAAGTACACTTTCTACTGAATGTGTGTTGCTTTCACACCATTAGAAAGCCAAATAATCATGTTGAATTATTGTAAGTCAGGGACCATCTGTACATCTTGACTCTTTTACTTATCCAGAATGGTTATCTTTCATCATATCCTTTGCCTTCATAAGCATCATCTTCCAAAAAGCCCACCTTCACCATGCCAAACCTGGGCGTAATGTATTCTAGAGATTCTCACATCTGATGTGAGAAAGTTCAAACACCATAAATACTGGCTTCAGTACTCTGGCATTTGTCCGGGATCAATCCTTTTATTTTTATCACCTACCCCTCTGTCACATAAATTCCCAAATTCCAATCAAAATGGGTTACCAAAACTTCCCTGTGTGTGACATTCCTATCGCCATGCCTTGATCACTTAGAATGGCGTCTTCTGATTGGCTCAGCTATTTGCATTCCATCTATTCCCCACAACCCAACTCAGATTGCACCTCTTTTGTGCCCCCTCCATTAAACCATCTACAGTGCATTCTCTGCACCCATTACCCTGTTCACAGCAGGGTCTAACATTTACTATCAATACCATTCACTGAATATCAATACTGAATATTGCATAATATTCAGTATTATTTACTTTTGATTTATTGTAGTATGTCTCTGGTCTGTTTCTAAAATGATAATGAGAAGGTTTACAGTCGAGATCTAATAAAACAATATGCCAGTTATAAAAGAAAGTGAAAATACAAAATGTGGAAGAGGGTAACATGGGTTAATCAAATTTTAAATCTAGCTATGTCAAGGCAAAACTAAAGGACCCATTGTTATTTGGCAGAGACTTATCATTGTGATTGGGAGTATCATTTCACTAACTGTGATAACTGCGATTGTTGGGCTTTATTTTAGGAATCATGTAGCAAAGCATATACTCTAGATTCCATAAGATAGCCTAACAGTTTGATGAATAAATTTATTGATGATTAATGTGACATCAGAATCATCAACTTGAAGCCATTTTCTTTCTTAGAAATTCCAAATAAGTACATAATGAATACAGAAAAGAAAATGTGAACATAAAACAAAAACAAAAACAAAACCCAGAAATCTCAGGAAGAGAATGAAATCTCTGAGATTGTTCCCACTTCAATCAGTGGAAATTTAAGAAAATATTCACAATCACAATATTTTTGGATAAATGTTTGTATATCATACTGTGGAGCAGCAAACTTAGAAGATAAAATAATTTTATTGGAAATAAATTGTACTCTTTAATTTCTAGCAGATAAATAAATAAATTGTTCATTTAATTTCTAGCACCTTCTTGAAATACAAACTTACAGCATTCACAAGTTTTTTTTTTCCTTCCTAAATAGTTGTTTTACGGGACTGAACGAATATGTACAGAACACAATGTTGTTCTTTATATTTTATATCGGGTTTCATTTCTTCTATATCTAGAGTTGTTACTTCGTAGTATGGGGACATTTTAAAAATGTATGTTACACTCTAGTAGGACACACTATCCAATAGAGTTTTCTGCGGTGAATGACATGTTATACATCTTGTGACCAACTGATAGAGAAATGTAATACATCCATGCTTCTATACTCACAAACTGAGCCCTTGAAATATACCTAGTATGACTGAGGAACTGAATTTTACATTTCACTTAATATTAATATGTGAAATTCAAATTGAAATAGCCATAGTGACTGGTAACTACCTTATTGGATAGACCAGTTTTTATAGGCTGTTTGCTACTAGAACAGAACTTTCCTTACTTGGTTGGTACTTTTAATAGTAGATTCCACCAATACTGTCTCTTTATCATTGTGTGAGGCTATGAACTACCATTTATTCATGGTAAAGTTTTAGATGTCTTTATAATTAAGAATAATTATTTATTATTTAAGAAATTGATGTCAAAAGTAAAATTTAGGGAAATGTATTATTTACCATCATGGTAACAGGGAGAGGATCTTCCCTATTTTATCATTACATTTGAGCTTGGACTCAAAGATAAAACTTTTAACATAAGTCTTCATAAGTATAGGTAGGTCCCCTTCCACCACCCACTGTTTGGGCCTAGTTTGCATCTGTGGCCTCTGTATCTCTGCAGGGCATTCTCTGAAGTCAATCCTTCTAGGTGGGGCATCTGAGTTAGTGATCCTGCCAAATTCTTCTCAAGGTAGATTTTTCTTGTCTGACTTTCTTGTTTTGCTCTTAGCTCTATGAGCAAGTGGGCAGGGTTTGGTTTCTTTAGGCCAGCAGGAGCTTGCTTTAGCTCTTCTTTTAATTTCTTTAATTTGAAGATCTCCACACTTACTTTTTGAAATGCTGTTTTGTAAACCGCTATTTCCTCCAAGCCTGTTATGCCTTTTTTCCATCTGTGTTGAAGCCTCTTTTCCCAGTGGGGCCTTTCTTTCTCAACTTAGTCATGCTATGTGTGGAGACCCACATCCACACTGCTGGCCTCTCTGACTCATCCCGCGAGGCTGCTTTGCTCCAGGGAATCCCGTTCACAGTGCAGTGGAACAACAGGGAGGATCCAGTGAAGTGAGCCCTTTCTCAAATCTGCCTCTTTTCCTGGCAACTCTCCCTCTTGTCCAAAGCTACAGGAGAAGGAAAAATGCCCTCTCCCCTTTAAGGTAATGTGATTAGCAAAAAGTTTTTAGCAATTCTAACTCCCAGTTTATAAGGTACTTTTGTTGTTGCTGGGGCTCTCAAAAACTCCATAATCTGGCTAATAGAAAAATCTGTGAATGCTCCAATTTTCCTTTTTCCTCTACCAGCAAGCCAAGCAAGTCAATTCTGACAGCTATACTTTCCTTCCAGTTACAGATGAAACTGTTCCCCCTATTGAAATGCATTATTCATAACTGTGAACAGACTCTGCGGCTCCTCCCATCCATAGATGGAAAGCAGGTGGGTGGGTGGAAATTGCTCATCCACCTCATTGGCTGCTCTGAGGTTGTTCAGAACTTTGACTTCATATTCTCCCTAGAGGCCAGGATTTTCCTTGGCCTTCCCTGGCCCCTCAAAGAAATCCTTTGCCAGGGATGGCTCAAATCCATGATTTCCCAATCCAAATGGGTTCAGACAATAAATTCCTCCCACTGAATTTGTTAAAAAGGTCAAAGTTGAATAACATCATGATAATAAAAAACTGACCACTGTGTCAGATTCAAGTTTGGCCAATAATCCAGACAATCTATCTTCAATGCCACCAAGCACATCCTGAAAGTATAACAAGGAACCATAATTCAAACGTCCTGCTAGCTCAGGGCAGGCTGACCCAGGTCATCACTGAAGAGGCAACTTTTCACACCTAACTAGAAGTATCCAGAGGCAAAATCAAGAGGTGGGCATTATTTTTGGTTTTATAAATTGGATTACTTCTGCACAAGTGCCACTTTCTTCTATTTAGAATATCTTTCTAGTTAAAATTCCTAGTTACCATATCTTTCATATGTACATACAATATCACATAAAATTTATAAATATATAACTTTTGTCAGTCCTCAGCATTTCTATCATTTTTTATTTTTATTTTTAAGAGAATCAGTTCAGGTTATTTTAGCTGGAGGAACATGCCCATTCTGACTCTTGCCTTTGGCACAATTATTTTATTGCTTTAATTCAATGTGCAAAGGGGACTCATCATTAGAATTTCAACCTGAGAATGCAGTCCAATCATCCTCCCCTACCAAGAAGTGTGGGCCCCTCTGTGATTGAGGTCAGGAGGTTTATTTGTCAGGAGAAATGTGTAGTTACGTGAACTCCTACAAAACTCCTTTTAGCTAAATTCCAACTGAACTAACCAGCAGGAGGAAGGAGGGAGATGTGACATTTCTGAGGACCACAGGAGTTCCCACAAACCAAGCCCAGAAAACGGTGTGTGTGTGTGTGTGTGTAAGTTAGAGAAGGATGCACAGCTGCTTGCCAGAGAAGGGCAGTGGGCCCTTGACAGCGGCCTCCCGCGGGCACATCGCATAGTCTCTGGCCAACTGGACTTACCTTGACCACATCGTCGTTGAGATGCTTGGGGTCGCGGTTGACCAGGTCGATCTCCTTGGTGTGCGCGTCGTACACTTGCTTCTCGTTCATCTCGTCTGCCATGGCCTTGTTGTTGGGCTTGTAGATGTTGCCCTGCTCCCGGATGGGAACAGTGTAGAGATGTCCCTGCGGAGGGCCAGAAGGGGGAGGGTGGCAACCGCGATGGGAAGAAAAAAAATCAAAAGGAAAAACAAACGTCAGAAGTCAGCCTGGCGGCGGAGCAAAACTCGAGCTCAAAATCGAACTAACCGCTTGAACAGCTACTGCTTCGCTCACAGAAAACTCCTGCGCACTGCAAGCTTTTTAAGAGGATCGAGGAGAGGACACCACACCCCTCGGTACCAGGCAGGGAGCGCCTGCCTCCCCCGCCCGCCACCAGGGGTCAGGGCGAGCCCCGGCCTGCGCCCGCCCTGCCTGCGGAACCCGTGGGGACCACCGGAGAGGACGTCTACCTTTTCTTCTGACCCTTTTTCAGCCACTCCACCCTCGCCCCTAGTACTTCACCTGTTCCATTTTCCTGTCCCGGGCCCATTACCCCTGCCCCCATAACCCCTTCCAGCTTTATCCCTAAGATCCAACTGAATCTCCTGACCCATAAAGTGTCCCACATTCGATGCTTCTTGGCTGCGTCCCCCTCGCACCTGCCGCCGTTCCTCACCCCTCTCTCTACTTTGTATCTCCATGGCTACCCCACCCCACTTCCGCGATGGTAAAAATCCCGCATACACCTACCTCTGGGAAGAACCATATGCCAAACCCCCTAAACTCCCTACAACTCTATCTCACCTGCACGACTGACCCGACCCACCCTCAGGTCCCTTCCAGGCTGCCGGTGGGTAGCTGAACAGAGGCTGCGTTTGGGAAAACGTGGTCTTCACACCCAGGCTGAGCCGGAGCGCGGAGAGACGACTGCGGGTGGGGGTAGCTGGGGGAAGGGAGATTCCTCCCACCCGCAACGTGCACCTCTGCACACCTCTGCAGCCTTGGAGATAGGGAAAGAGTTCTTGAGATGGCCCAAGAACTTAGGAAATCGCAAACACTCGTGCGCCCGCGCGTCTCCTCCCCTGCCAGCCGGTCCAGACGCCTGGCAGGGACTGTCCTAAGAACTAAGGGTAAATGACCCCCAACCCTGCGCTCCAGTTCCCCGCCTTCCACACCGTAGCGGATAGATTTCTGGGGCCCCGTGTCAAGGGAGCACCCTGGACCCATCCGGGAACCTGCCTTCGGCAGGCAGATCCAACTTCAGGACCTCGACCCCCCTTTCCGTGGTCTCCTTACTCAGGGGCTCCCTTGATGCCCTCCCCAATAGGAAAATATAAAACATTCCTGGCTTCTTTTCACCTCCCCGCCCAGGCCCATTCCTTGGCGGTGCCAACCCGAGAGGAGTGCTCCGAAGTGGAGAGGGCTAGGGCGAGAAAAGCAGCCGGAATATTTGGAGTGGGAGATAGTAGAAGCAGGCACTCCACTTGCACCCAGGGCTGGCGCGCCCACACCCAAGCCTACCTCGGAGTCTACGTATTTGCCCCCCGACATGCTGCCGCGTGGCTGGATTGCAGGCTGTGAGGAGGTTTCCCTGAGCTGTAATTTAAGGGAACTAAGGAAGGAAGATCTTGTATTGTATGGGGGGGAAAAAGGCGCTGGCGGGGGGCGGTGGCTGGGAGGGAGCCTCCTGGCTGCCCGCCAGGGGTTTGTTCTGTTCGCAGTTGGCCGGGACGTGCGCTGCGCTGGGTCTAGGCACATCCCCAAGGTTCTGGCAGCAGAGGGCGGGGAGCGCCCACAGCTAGCCCAGAGCAAGTGAGAAAGCCTTTCACCCGCGCCAGGCTGTTTGGGCAGATATTTTAGACCTGGGGCAACATTTTCCCAGCTATGAACCGCGGAGAGGCATCCTGGGGAGGGCGAATATTTTCGCCGTGCATCATCTCAGCAGGGGTGGAGGAGCCCAGTAATCTAGAGATGCCCTGTATGAGCAACCGGGCGGCAGATTGTGTTTTGCCCTGTGCTAAAATTTTTTCCCCTCACCCATGTTTCATTGCCTTCTAAGACACTTCTGTTATCCTTTTTCACAGAAGAAGAGATGAAAAAAGGCTCAGAGCCTTTAGGTACATTTCACATCTAAACACGAGGAAGGAATCTGTGTGGGTGCCTGTGTGAGGTATGCTTTTGGTGACATACAGTCTGTGTGGATGGAAACCTGGAGACAGATGCAGGCACGCAAAATTGAACGTTTCTCATTCGCTTCTTCCGAACTCTTCGAAAATAGTGGAAATGTTTAACTTTGCTATAATTTTATTACTGATCTTTTCTGGAACAAAAGATATTCATACTAACAGGTTATGCCATATTTATTAAACATATTGAATAGTTACATTTGTAGAAAAACTTAATTAGAGCCTCAAGTTTAATACTAAGGAGGGTTTACTTTTAAAAATGTGCTTGGATGTAAGCAGAGATTTGATTTTTCTACAAAGTGACTAGATTTTTTTTTTAAGTATTAGCAATTAAAATGTCGGTTTTTGAATTTGGGATCCCTCTTTTTTACTTTATTAAAAAGCAGCACAAGAAAAATTAAATAGTGATCAGTGATTTTACTTTTTTTACTATAAGCATTCAGAAAATTCACTAATAAAAGGAAAGGGTGTTTTACCTAAGGATCCATATGCAAAAACTTGAAATAAAAAACTGAGGTACCCATGAAGTCTCACAGGTTAAATTTAAAATACTGGCTGTCCAGAAAGGGGAATATGAAATTGGAAAGAGGAGATGAGAAGGAATAGAAAATGGAACACTAAAAATATTAATTATCTAGTTGGAAAGAAGACATAAAGATGAGGGAACTATAAAGGAACTATAAACTATTGTTGATAGCAAAAAGGCAATCCATTTTTTGAATTAATTATTTTTGTTAAACATATAACAATTATACACATTAATGGGGCACAGTGTGACAATTCAACACATACATACGCCATGCCATGCACTGATCAAGTCAGGGTAATTAGCATTAAGTTTTGTTAAAAAAGAAAAAAAAAAGGATCAGTTTCAACTTGGAATGGCAAAGAAAATGTCAATGTCACAACTGTTGGAAGACTTTGTGCTGGCTATCCACTTTTAGAAGACAAAAGCTGTTCTAAAAATTGAGTTTTCTTAGTTATATTTCTTCCAAATTGCCTTTCTTAATTCTTTGAACGAATGGTGTGTTCCCAAAGGATTGCAGCTAGTTCAATGTGTTACGAAGTACCTAGCTCACCTCTGAAGATTGTTCAAAGATTGCTGTTTGTGTGTAAATATTCTTTTATAAATGAGTGCTGCAAAGAGTTGGGTTCTGTTCTATGGAAAAATGTGGACACCATTTCCCATCTATTGTTATTCAGTTTTCAGCTATGATGAGTAATCTTAAATGAAAAAGTCAACAGGAATGCAGAGAGAGCTCGTCCTGCATTCCAGCAAGGAAAGGACTTTCTGGGGAGGCCCTTGAGTGAATGCTTAACCAGTACTGGGCAGAGGGAAAGCAGCTTTGCTAGGGAAGCCCAAGTCAATAGAATCAACAGCAGCACATGTAATCATAAGGATCAGTGAAGCGTTGTCAATGCCAAAATGAATTCCTAATGAATGGAAAAACCACACACTGTTTAAGTAACCTGCCTCAACAAGAAGCTGGCACCCAAAAGAAACACATCCTGTTCTGGATATAATAGCTGACTTGGAGAGAGTTCCAACTTCATGAAAAATAAAGATGAAGAACTTTGTTAGCATAGGTACAAGATTTGAAATGAATAGAGGATGTAAACAATTTTTTTCTTTGATACCCACACAGACAACTAGGCTTGGAGGCAAGTCAATAACTTTCTCCGAATCATTTACTAAAATGGGTAGATGACAACTCATTTCCCCCCTTTTTTTCTTTTTTCTTTTCAGAAGCAGAATTAAAAGTCAGCTCACGGATTATATGTGGTTAGAAATAAAGAAAAAGAAATAGGACCCAGATTATCTAAGCCAACCATCTTAGAGATGAAAAAGCTAAGGTTTACATACAACTGAAAGTATTTGTTCCTAAGAAGTTTTGTTCAATAATGGAACATTTTGAAGTGGATAAATAACTGATACAACCTGTTAACTTCTGGGACACGGGACTCTTTAAGTAGGCTAGTCAGAGCTGGCTTGTGGCAAAATGGTGAATTTAGTTACTTCTGTTTTTCCTCTCATTTCCTGCTCCTTGTTCCCTTCTATTGGCCTTGTTTCCTCTTCCCATTCCTACTATCATGGTTCTTTTCATATCTCAGCTAGCTTCGTCTCATTCTCACTTTAGGATTGAAGCCTAAGGTCTGACCACTTACACTGCTATCAATGGTTTTAGGAAGCAGGCATCTTTTCAGCACTTCCCAACACTCAGAATCCTGTGACCCCCCCTTACCCCCAAACATGTCTTTGTCAGTGAGAGCCTCCTACCTCAGCCTCCGAGTTGCTGGGATTATAGGAGTGCACCACTGTGTCCAGCCAGAAAGGGATTGTAGTGTGGATTATAATACAGGTTATGTCTAGGTGTGATGTAAATCTTATTTTTTAACAACCAGTATGGCAAAGCTGGTCACCAATCTAAGGTAGCACTGGGGCTTGCCTTAGAATACTCTGGTTAGTTGCTGAATCATCACGAAGTTAGGTTCCCTCAGGATAAGGGCAGGGAGTACATGTCAGAAAATTGACTGTTTACACACAAGTGCATAAATGGGTCGATATTTTTATAATTTCTGTGTTCAGCTGAATATTCATTCTATTTATCACCATCACCCCCTCATACAGCTGTTCCTCTTTTACCCCCATCCACCAATTCCACAGAGGCCTTCTTCCCATATCTCACCATTGTATATACGGAGAGTAATGGCTTTTTCACAGAAGAGTTCCCACATCACCTGAGCTCTTCCTACCCCTGTCTGGTTTGAAGGCACAAATAAATTCTTCCTTTGGTTGGGCCCTCCAATTTTGAGTATTTTAAATATTTTTCAATTTATTTTCTTCAAAAAACATGCAAACAACTATTACTATATATTTTTTAAAAGTCTTCTGATCAAGATGCCTAGAGTATACTATTTCCATACAATTTCTTTAAGCTAGCTTAATTTTTCTTATTTAAAATGGAAAATGTCATTGATTTCTACTCATTGGGGCACTATGAGCATTTTTTAATGAGATGATACAGTTAAAGCACTGAGATTACTACCCTAATTATGATAAATGCTAGGGATAAGGGAACACATTTAAGTCCACAAATTTAGGACATGACTAAACATGTATTTCACAGTATTTTAAATCATAAAATAGTTTAACCATCCAAAATATAGCAAATAGTAGGAGGAACACCTACCATTAAGCCTGATCAGACACAATCATTTTGCCTTCTTTCTTTTCTTTAGGGGAGTATCAGGGATTGAACTCAGAGGCACTCGACCACTGAGCCACATACCCAGCCCTATTTTGTATTTTATTTAGAGACAGGGTCTCACTGAGTTGCTAAGTGCCTCGCTTTTGCTGAGGCTGGCTTTGAACTTGTGACCCTCCTGCTTCAGCTTCCTGAGCTGCTGGGATTACAGGCGTGTGCCACCTTGCTTGGCTTGCCTTATTGCTGACTTGCTTTAGAGTTTTCTTAATAGAAAACATCATAGATGTTCTCAAAGTTCTTTATGACTGCAACTCTCTGTTTCTATAACAGAATCTGCTTTCTTTTCCATATCCTCATTCTTTCAGAATCTTCATCTCAGTCAATTCCCAGTTTCTTCCATTTTGTCAGCATCACATCTAAATTCCAGGGACTTATGAAATGCCCAGGGATCTCAGGATGGGTCTGTGGAGGAGAGTTTCCTATTTCACTCTGCATCTTGGCATCTACTAATAAGCACTTCAACTTGTCTATTCTGAGACATTAGTTCATTTGGAGACCACAATATTGTCCTTCATGCTTCTTTGATATGTCCTTTGGACTCTGCTATAGTTTGGAACTAGTGTCCTACAAAGGCCCATGTGAAAAAGGCATAGTCCCCAGGGTGGTGCTCCTGGGAGGTGGTAGAAACTTTAAGAGGTGGGGACTAGTGGGAGGCCTTTAGGTCTTTGGGGTATGCCCTTGAAAAGAATCGTGCTATCCCAGTCTCTCTCTCTCTCTCTCTCCCCCCCCCCACCCTTGGTCATCAGTTAACTAGTTTGGCTCTGCTAAGTCTCTCACCATGATGTGCTGCTTGCCACAGGCTCAAAAGCAATGGGGCCAAATAATCAGGGATGGAAATCTCCAAATTAGCGAGCCAAACTAAACCTTTTCTCTTTATAGGTTGATTATCCCAGGTGTTTGTTACAGTGATGAAACGCAGACCAACACAGGACCAGAGATGCTTTCTTGGTCCCCCTGCCTCTTGTTTGGGGCTCTGTGGAAATCTGATGAACCTGGGTGGGCAGATCTGATGCAGTATCATGGAGACTCCCATGGCAAGTGTGTTACAGAGAGCAGCCAATCCCTAAGAACTGCTGTGGTACAGAGAAACTTTAGAGTGTTGCTACTTGAGTGGAACTTATCCAGAAATTAGATATGAGGTATCCCCCCAAAAGCTTATGTGTGAGACAATGCAAGAAAGCTTAGAGATGAAATGATTGGGTTATGAGATTCTTAACCTAATCTGTGCATTAATCCACTGATAGGGATTAACTGGATGGTTAACTGTAGGCAGGCAGGGTGGGGCTGGAGGAGGTGGATCACTGGGTGCGTGCGTTTCCGATACATATTTTGTCCTTGGTGAGGGGAGTCTCTCCCTCTGCTTCCTGGCTCCATGTCCTGAGTCGCTTTCCTTCGTCAGACTTTTTCATTATGATTTCTGCCTCTCCTCAGGTCCCAAAGAATGGAGCTTGGCAGTCTATGGACTAAGACCTCTGAAACTGTGAGCCCCAAACTTCTTCTCTAATTGTTCTTGTCAGGTCTTTTGGTCACAGCATCACGAAAGCTGACTACAACTGAGTCATTAGTATCTTCATTCTCTGAGCCTTCTAAATTATTTGGAACCTTGCTTACAGGCACACACTTGTTAAAATTGCTTTGCTTTCTTCCCATGTTTATTTTCCTTTAGTAGGTAGCCTGTTCTTCCATCTCCCAACAATATGTGCCCTCAATCTCCAGGATCAAGACTTTGGGATTGGAGAGGAGCCTTTTTCGGCTATAATAATTCTTCTCTCATGTGCAAGTGTGGGTGGGGAAGGGGAAAGCTCCAGGGACAATCAGAAAAGGACATCAGTAAATTATTCAAAAGTAGGACCCTTCCTTAGTTTCCTTCTAACCAAATCCTGCCCAAATTCTGCCAGTAACATCTCTAGGATCTATGTAGTGTTTCTGAATTATAGCCAATCTTGAACTCAAATTCCAAATATATAATTTTAGAACTTTTGTCAATATTTACTTCACTGATAGCATTGCATTAAGACATTTTATCCTTCCAATTAACTCAAAATACTGGTAATGGAATAAGATGTTCATCCTCTAGCTTTCCTTGTCTTAGTTTATAATTTTCTTATCAAATCTTTTGTTTTTTAATTCCAAGTCAATCTGACTGGTTGAAATTCTTGTGTTTGTAATAAAATAAATTCTTTGGAAGACTTCAAGTAGCAAATCCTATGTAGAAAGTGAAATCCTTTTTAGTGTCCTCATGAAAATTGGTGAAGTATGTCACAAGATCATGAGGCCAATAATCCAGATGTGGCCTCATAGCCCTGGCTACATGATATATCACAACAGCTAGTTGAAAATGAAAGTTGAAATGAACCAATGTGTTTTTTTGTCATTGTATGTTTATCGAATATAGAAAACTAAATTTTAGGCTACATCAATCAATTATTGTTATAGTAATACTTAATAAACAAACGACTACCAAACTCAGTAGCTTTAAACAACCATCATTTCTTCTCTCTTCTCTATGGGTTGAGTGGATGGAAGTTTGACTGACTTTGGCTGGAGGAGCTCCACTGCTCACTGTTCTCTATGTCCTTCATCCTTCTTGGCCAAGCAAGCATAGGTAATGTTCCGCTCATGCTCCAAGACTAGCCAAGGCACAAGGGACAAGAAAAAATATTCAAGGTGTCTAAAAGCCTAGAATTGGAATGCTACACTGTCACTTTGCTATGTTCCCTTGGCCAGCACTAGCCACGTGGCCCAGCCTAAGTCAAAGGGTAGGGAAAAAAATTGCCACCAGTGTTGAAAGATGGCAAGGGTGTGAATGAGGCAAAGTGTGAAGAGCTCAAACCTATATCAAAGGTTAGTGATCATTAGAGATTGGTTTTGGCTTTGATTTTCAATTTTAATCTAATTTTTGATATACCTTAAATACTTTCCTTTAAACTAAATAATCCTGATCTAAAATTTAAACTTGTATTTGAAGATTCCCTAATATGATGCTTGACAGAGGGCATCAAGGAGGGCTCATAAAGGTCACCCATCCATTGTCTGGCCTTAAAGCGCAAGGTGATTTTTCAAGACAGGTGACAATTTATCCTACATTTTAAAAACTAGCCATTCCTTTACAAGTCTTGCTTGGTGAAGCCTAAACTAGTGTATGGTTTAGGTTAGCTGAGAGCGAAACTTTTGAGTGTTAACTTCTGTAGTTCAGTATTTTCTGACTAAAATTATTGTTTCAAATGTATTATTTCCCCTCCCTGCCTTTTAAAGATGAATTGGCAGAGCACAGGTGAATGTCCCAGGACAAAATTGAATACTGCCACAGAAAGTGCTGCAGTCTTTCTCTGGCTTCTTCAGTTTGAAATTAAATCTCATCCTAATGACATAAAAGAAATCAAACGAGCTGCTATGAGATAGGGACACTGACTGACACCAGGACTGAGAAACAAATGCCCAGTGGCAGAATCTTCCTGCACCATTCGTATTGGCACAGGTGCTATGAAGTGTCATCGTTGCTATTGTTCTGCAATCATTCTGGATTTAGAACTAAGGTTGATGAAACTCATTACTATCTTTGAAAATCTATCAAATTTTGTTTTTCTAAAAGTAGGATCTCAAGATTTACAGCCTCGCTTTTTTAGTCTGCAAATTTTTATTCTTTGAGATAACTGGTTTCTTTCACAAATTCCATTTAATATAAAATAGTAGAAGCGATTTTACTTATCAACATAAAAGAAAATCCAAATACAGGGAAAATGCTAAATGGAAGGCAACCTAAATTTCATTGAGTTCTTATATTTGTGCTTGAAGTCCATACAAAATCCAAGATTCAATTCATGATCTCATCCTGATGACATAAAATAAATCAAACGAGCTGCCATGAGATTGGGTTCTCTACTTAATCTATTTTAATAACTGGAGTATAATAGCCCTTCCCAAAGATTTCTACCACTCTTTAAGATGGGAAGTCTTAGACCAAACTTAAAGCCAAATACTAATGTCATAGAAGGGCAATGTATTTAGAAAGCATGAAAGGAGAGAAAAATAAATATTTGACTCATTCTTTCATCTGAGTAGATTTATATCAATAATAAAAATAAAAATTATAGTTTTATGCAAGAGAAGATTGAAGATACTATAAGTAAGCCTTGGGCATGGCAATTTTTAGAAAAAATGGTAATAAGAGATGTAGCAAATTAATATATTACATCTGGTTGAGAGATGTAGAATATTTATATATGCAATAGCAACTGCATTTATTCCTATTTCAGCAAAATATATATGATACCCTTTAAAAATATGGATACCCCATAAATGCTATCCAATCTATGACTCTCAAATCTAACAGGAGAACAAAACATAATGTAATATATGATATAATGTATTGTAATATAATACAGTATAATTAAATTAGTATCTGAGATATACTCTATTTTATAATATACTAGCAGAACTTTTAATAGCATGTTAAAAAAAACACACTTTTTAAACAAATAATTCAATTTAAAAATTCCACTTTGACCATAATGAAATGATAAAGAATAAAAACTACATGAGTTCCTGAATATTACCACAAAATTGTAAGGAGATATTACATATACTTCTATATTGTTCTTAAGCTAATGTAAATATTTGGGAGGAGTCCTCTACAAAAGCCTTTTGTTTTGTAACCCATCTGGCTTGAAGTCAGAGCTCCATTATTTAACAAAGGAAATTCTCTTTCCTTTTGGTCCTTTCCCTAGTAAATAAACGATTTACCAGGAGTTGATCTGACCTAAGGGAAATTTATCTCTATACTACTTTATTCAGCAATGATGCTTAATCATGAGGCATTTCACTCTTTAAAAAGTATATAGAAGTGGATTTTTTCACTAATTCCAGAGAAAATATGCTTTTGCAAGGTCAGCTTTTGTTCATCCTAGAGGCTAGGGTGCAATTCTGCACTACTGGTTTTTACCTGCAATGGATTCTGCTTACTTCAGAGGGAATGTGAATGTGTTCTAAAGCAGGTGTAAGGAACTGGAGGGTTTTTTTTTTGTTTTTTTTTTTAATATATAGAGTTTTAGTTGTAGATGAACACAATTCCTTTATTTTACTTATTTATGTGATGCTGAGGATTGAACCCAGCGCCTCACGTGGGCTAGGCAAGTACTTTACAAATGAGCCCCAGCCCCACTCCCAGGAACTGGAGTTTTTGAACAGCCTGCTCAGTCTTTTTATAAGTCCAACCAAACAAATGAATACTGTCAGGATCTGCTCTTCTCTCTCATCTTCTCTCTTTCCATGTCTGACTCAAGCTAATTACTAGGGCCCTGTTACAGCCTCAAAGGGCAGCTCAGGGACTTGCAGCCTTGGCATCACTTGAGAACTTGTTAGAAATACAGACTCTCAGGGACAATCCCAGATTTACTGATTTCAGCTTGATCTTTTAGCAAGATCCCCAGGGTTATTCATATGCATGTTATTGTTGAGAAGCAGTGATGTACAGGAAACTTGAAAACTTTAAACTGAAAGGAGTTTAAAAAGGCAGAAGTTATGGCAGCAAACGCCACTCTTCTACATAAGAACCATGGATGAAGGGGAGAAAACTCACTAAAACACACATAAAAGGGTCTTCATATTATGGACAAAAAATAACTGCAGCCTGGATGACTTAGAGGGAATTCCACTCAACAACAGGAAATAACCTACCATTAAAGTATTTGTAAGCAAATTGAAGGAAGCATCATTTACAGGGGGAAACCCTACAGGTTAAGTTGGCCAAGTTGCTTGCAGGGAACTGGAAGTTCTTTCCATTTCTATAAAGTGAAGTCTTCTTGGAATGTGAAATCAGGAATTACAGACTGGGCAGCAGCCAAGCTGTTTTTTTTTTTTTTAATATACAAAAGGGCCTGAACTATATTGAATATTCCCATTAGCCATACTTAAAAAGTATTTGTCATCCAAAGAATTTAGGCAGCATCAACTAATTTTTTAAGACCACAAAGTAATTTCTTGCAGACTGCTTCAAAGTAGCCCAAACCCATCCTGCACCTTGAAGAGTCTCATGCTTTGTGAACTTCATTGCAAACTTCAGGGCTGAGAGATTTTCCTTTTCAATTCTGAACTTTTCTTCATGGAAATCTTTGAATCAATCCTTAGTTCATTGTGTAGCATAGAGCATGGGCTGCACTGTATCTGTCCCAGGTAGGTTAATGCTGGCCATTGCCAAAGTTCTTCCAGGAAAATTATTTCACAGTATTCTTTTTACTTTTCCCTCTTATTTGAATATACTTATGTTACAATGTTTGTGTGTGCATGCGTGTGTGTGTGTATGTGTGTGTGTGTGTGTATGCACATGTATGCCTACACTAATGGGCTTTCTCTCCCCTTAGGGAGGAAAAGAATAGTTTTAATAAAATCCATTCTTGGACTGGGGATGTGGCTCAAGTGGTGGCGTGCTCGCCTGGCATGCAGGCGGCCCAGGTTCGATCCTCAGCACCACATACAAAGATATTGTGTCTGCCGAAAACTAAAAAATAAATATTAAAAAAATTCTCTCTCTCTCTTCCCTCTCTCTCTCTCTCTCTCTCTAAAAAATTCCATTCTTTGCACTTTTTCGTGTTTCATGTTATCCTTCAGCAACATCTGCAACAAATAACGCCAACAACTCTGTTGCTTTTTCAGGGGTTTCATTTTCAAATATTTAGTAATCATAGGATCTTTCTCTTGTCTAAATAAAATGTGTATGAGTGATTCAGTTGATTGCTCATGTGTTTCTCTGGATGATAACATAATTTTCTGGTTTTATATTCAGTGCTTTGCTTCTGTCCTCTTTCAATACCCCATCTCATTCTCTCTCCTGTAGGACCCCTGCATGTGCAGCATGTGACATTTAACTCGAATATGTGCTATACCTGAGGCCGCCTCAAAAACCTGGTAACAACCTGGAGAGAAAGGGTTGGATGCATCTTATGCATCTTTTCATGTATTTCAGTGTTGTCATTTCCTACGTTAAATATTCTTCTCCTTTTTGATATTGGTTGGTTTACAGCTATCACTTTGTGAGAGAATGTGTGTAAAACCTATTTACTATTGTAGAAATATACATTTGGTGATTTTTAAAAAATTTTTGTATGTGGTAGCTTATAAACTTGAATTAGAAAAAAATATTAACCTTTGTTAGATACTTTAAGACAAAGTTCTAAAGAAATCACATTATGGGGTTCAATTAGTTTACTTTATCTGATAGCAAAGTATTGTAAAAGCTCTTTCAAAGCCATCTAACATATTAAATTTGTAGGAATGGGTGAGAATGGGGATGAGGAGAAAGAGAAAAAGAGAAGGGTGCATGGATCTGGGCTAGTCATTGACAATGTTGAAAAGTATAATCTTGCCTGATGATAGTGAAACTGGAGTTTTGAGATGAGGTTGGATTCACCGCTTCTATTGGTGGTTAGAGTTTGCGCTAGCTGCAGATTTTTGCAGCTGAAATAGCCGCTTTAGTGTTTACAGCTACACACACCAGGCGATATCCACGGACATCAGCCTCAAGTGTCGCAGCCTATAACACTGGACTTTTCTTGCTACTATCATCAATGTGTTGCAGTTCTTGATGTCACAGCACACCCCAGGAACCCAGCCAATTTCCTTCTGGGTTCTTGTCTTACAAATTTGAAAAATAAAATCCATGGCAATCACAGAAGGGAAGAACAAACTGAGTAGAATTTATTTAAGTGAGAAGAGATAGAATTTCTGCCATGCAGAAGGGGGTCAGATAGTAGGAAAACCCATTTTGGTGTGTTAGCTTAGGAGCTTATATATGGTTTGGGGTAGATCACGGAGCAAAATCTATGTTAATTGAAAAAGGCATTGGAAAAGTATCTTCCTCCATATCCTTTAGTCTGAGTTTTAATCCTTCCTCTAAATCCATCTGGGATCACTCCCACCTTCCGTTTTCCTGCTTATGGGACAAAGGAGCTGGCGTTGTAGTGTTCACACAGGCAAGCCTCATGGTCTTTTGCATTTGAAAGAGGCCTTGATAGTATCCATCAATATTTCTACAGGTTAGCCTCTTGGTGTGGTTTCTGCATTTGAACAAGCCTTCAGTTGGGACCCATCACTTCTGATTGCTGACTATTGACTCTTCAACAGGAGTCCATCATAATCACTACTGCAAAGCACAGCATTACTGTATTACATGTAATTGAAAAATTAGAGTAAAAGATAAGTATAGGAATCACAATATTCATTATCACTATAGAAAAATGCTCATTAAACTTTTATATATGTAAAATGGGATACTATAGCATTGTTCTATAATACCACCTAATAACTTAGTAAAATTACATATATATTAAATCTTACTGATATATACATAGCAATACTGATTTCATGTAGCGAAACTATCTCTCACACACACTGCTGTTGCAATTCTAAATTATACACACCTGTGGAAAAGCAGTGTGGTAGTACACAACTAAGCCATTAATATGATTGTATATGGCAATCCAGCCCTGTTTTTAAAGTTTTATCATGATTGAATTATTCTACAGTGAAAAAAAAATTCATAAATGGATTTTCTTGGAATTTCCAAGATAACATAACTGACAATAATGGATTAAACATTAAAAGATAGATAGATTGAAAATACATTTCTAACCAGAGGAAGAAAGGCATAAAATATAGATTCTATCTTGAAAGAGATATGTTAAATCTAAACAGAAAGTATTAGTACAATTATTAATATTTTCTGTACCAAAGTGTCAGTCATGAGGAGAAATATTATTGTCCTTGTGATACATATTAGTGAAGACTGTGATGGTAGTGAAATTTTTATGAAATTTATTTTAAAAATGGGAGTATTAGCATTTGTAAAATACTTTTCTGACATTAGCTGCAATATATAAGGTCTAGAACTGAGATGGTAAAGGGAAAGAAAGAGAGGATGTGCCCGGAAATTTAGGGGAGGGACTCAGGGACTAGAAATGCAGAGTGAGGAGGAGCAGGGAGCCCAGATGCCAGCATGGGAGAAGTCTTACTTCTGAGTCAAGGAATTGGCCTCATTGATGGGAGAATAAAAACAAGATACTTTTCAGATACAGGGAAGGAGGTATGACTGAATGATTACAAAAAAGATTTGGGCTGGAAGGGAGAACAAGTCTCGGGCACAAATCCTAGGGAAAGTTAGAAAATGAGCGCCACAGTGATTAAGCATGTAGACTCTGGTGACAGATTGTCTTTGCTTAAATCCCAGCTCCTAGTGTGATCTTGGGTAACATCCTCCACTTCAGAGCATCAGTTTTATCATCTGAGATGTGGGGATGTAAACCACCCCCCACCCCCCCAGCCCCGTCGTAGGGTTGCCGTGCAGATTAAATAAGTGTCCAGCAGGTCATCAGTGCTCCACAAATGCACCTGCTCTTTTTGTCGTTGGTACTGAGATCTGAAGTTTCCCAGTTAGATGATCCACACAGGATCAATCACTTTCCTCCCCAGTAGTGTAAGTGTGCTAATCTTTGCCATTTGCCTCCCTGAGAAATGGCATGCTCATCCCTTCAACTTTCCAATTGACTCCTTGTTCACTGTCCCAGTTAGCTGAGACAGCAGTTGGCTGGAACTGATGTTCCATTTAGTCAGAGAAGCAGGACCTGCTTTCTGTCCTTCTCTCCCCTTTTGTTACTGGTCGGTGCTCAGTGACAAGTGACTGGGAGGCAGGCAAAGAAAAGAATGCTCCAAAGATGACCTGTTGCTCTCTTCTCTTCCTGATCCATTTATGTCTGAGAGAAGTATTTGCCCTTGGCTACGTGCTGTTTCTCACTCTGAGTCACGTCTCTTCCTTTCTCTCATCATTCCCCACCCCTACCTTTTCCTATAATGGCAAAATGACTTCTCCAGCCGTGCAGCCAAGCTGAGTGACCTAACACGTCCAAATGCAGGCAGATAGGTGTCCCTGTCCTATTTTTGGATAATTGTTGAAGTGGTGTCCTCTGATTTTTCTGACTGCTCTGTGGCATCCTTTCTTTGCACGGACACAGCAGCAGTCAATAGCAGAGAGGGGCAAGGTGAAAGAGACACAGGTGGTCACAGTTATAGTTCAGTTTTCAGCTTCAGTTTTGCTCTCTGAGCTGTCTTTAGGGTACATGGTTCCAGCAGAGCCCTCAATGCCCCCCTCCCGGGGTCCTTTTCGTTCAATAAGACAAAAGCCACTCTCCTCTGTGGAGATAAAGAAGTCTTTGCTGACTTCAACTCCCTCCATGCCTGTTCAGTTTGTGTTGACCCCTGCTCTAGGGATTCGAGGCAGGGGGGTCCAAAAGCAAAGCTGTGAGAGGTGAAGGTCATGTCATTGGAGCCTCCTGTTTTCCATTCTCTGTCCCAGCTTTCCCCTGGGTAGCATCTCTTTTAATCTGTGTGTGGTACCCTCACACTGCACTCAGGGCCCCAAAACGCAGGTACCCATACAGGTTCAATATCCCCTTCAGGCCATCCATTCAGACTAAAGTAAAAGATGACTGCTGATCAATTGAAATGTTACCCCACTCAAGGGTACTTTGCACTTAAAAATCATTAAGGGATAAGGTTTCTGTGATAGCATTTTGGATATTAATCCAAAGAAAAACGCTGAAAAGTGAGTAAAAAATGATTTGAAATATGATGGAGATTTTTCTCACTTTGGTATTTGGGGGTGAAGAGAGAGAAGACATTGGGATAATTAGATTATAGTAGTGCAGATTATTTTTATTTCTAAAGTACATAGCCTGAATATCTACTATACCTGTGTATCTGAATATCTAGTAGACCATGTCCTCTGCCTCCTCCTTTGTCAGCCTGCCCTCCATACATGCACACACCTTAAGGGGAAGAATATATTGAATCCTGACTGTGATGAAGCTCTAGGTCCCTTTTTTTTTCCTTCTTAGCTTTTTAAGGCAGTGTGTAACCCTGTAAAAATCCTGTAAGCTCTTGTTATCTTAAACATTTTACAATGATAAAGTTGTAAACTAAAGAAGTGACCCATCATTTGTATTTTTTTCTCTATCGAGATTTAATTTGTCCTGGAATTCAAATGAGACAAACATGAGCCCTTGTTTTCTGAAATGTAAAACTCTGTAGAAACAACATTTCAATAGCATACACTTCAAAGTGAGAGACAGGCTAGTGAAAGAAATGGCAACATTCTAAGAAGCATACAAGTTATGTTACCATATGATTTTTCTAAGTGCTAGGATTTCCTAACCCAGGAACTCTGAAAATAAATTTCAGATAAAAGATTGGAAACAAAAGTCAGGCATTGATCCAGAGGATGAAATACACCTATATACTTTACATAAGTTTCAATTTTCCTGCCTTCATGGTTTATGAGTCAGAAAATGGTGAGAAGGAAAATCGTATTCAAATCACTATATTTCAGACCCGTTTTATAAATGAAAAAAAAAATTGAGTGTCATTTGTACCTGTACTTCTATAATCATTCCAAGTTTTCTTCAGCTGTTTATTTTATTGTTCATTCAGAAATTATTAATTACACTTATTAAGTACTGAGTACCAATATATACCTGGGGAGATGAGGTCATTTTTGGATTTCAAAGACTATAATCTATAGGAGTGGTCTTCATATACAATTTTATATATTAAGACACAGAAAAGGTATTTAATGTGGAGAAATTTTGGAAACATGCCAGGATTTAGGTAGGCCTTGGGGAAGAGTTGCTGGCAGGTGGCAGGAGAGAGTGGGATTACATAAAAGAAGCACAATTTTCAAAAAGGCTATAGAAGAATCACTAACAGTGACAGCAGACTGATAGTGAAGGCCTTGTATATGTTGCTCAAGAGTTTGGATGACCATTTTAAGGGAAATGACATGGAAGTTTTGATAGAATCACTTCATTTTTTTTAAGAGAAAGAGGGATTATAGATCATATTGAAGGTAGCAAGTGTGGCTGGTTAGGAGGCTCTGGCAAGTAGACAAGCCAAAGATAAAGACTGTGATGAGCATGGCAGTTGCATTAGTCAGCTTTCTTTTGTTGTAACAAAATACCTGAGATAAATCAGCTTAAAGAAGGAAAGATTTGTTTTGGCTCACAGTTTTAGAGGTTCAAGTCCATGGTCACTTAGCCTTATTGTCTTTGGGACTGGGTCAAGGCAGAACATCATGGTGGAAGCATGTTGTGGAGGAAACTACTCACCTCACAATGGTAGGTTAGCATCATCTTAGCATCATCTCTCGTCAAGAATGGCCAAAACATTGGCCATTACAACAAGCCACTCAAACACTTCGAGGCCTAGGAATGGTGACTAATCCTCATAGAAGTGCAATGGTATTAGATTGGAAGGATCCTGAAGGATGTGAAGGAACTATACAGCCTTATATTGGATCATTTTCCTATAAATTTATGGGGATGAGATGTCCTAGATCAATTAGGTTTGACATTAACAAATAACATCAATTCAAGTGTGCCCACTATTATGGCTAGACAAGGTTTTAGGAAAGGAAAAGGATTAGGAAAAAAAGGACAAAGTATAGTGGCACCAATACAAATAGATCAAGAAATAGATAGACATGGATTGGGTTTTCAGGAGGGGTCACTGAGACAATAAAAATTACTTGGAAATCAGAAAGACCAGTATGGGTTCCTCAGTGGCTCCTGACTAAAGAAAAGATACAAGCAGCCCATGACCTGGTCAAACAACAATTAGCGGAGGGACATATACAACCTTATCTCCCCATATGGGCCACCAAATGCCGCAGTCTGGCTGGGCACAAATAACCGAGCCGCCACAAAGCACTTGCATGTTCAAACAGGAAACGTTATTGCCAGCACTCCATGCACACTTCCCGGGAACCCTCTCACCCTCCACGGGGCTCTGTGCGCACCCTCTGGGAACCCCGGGAGAACTCAACCGGGATCCAAAGTAGCAGGCACCCGAGGCAGCAAGAGCCGCCCTATTGCCGAACAGCAAAGGTCTATATACAACTGAATACACAGCTTAACTTAACCATCATCATCTCAATGGCTCACTGGCATCACCTCTCAACCACTCCCTTCTGGCAAAATGCCCTGCGTCATCCCGACTGGCTGTGGCCCTCAACAGTAAAAAGAAACAAAAAGAGAGACAGAAAGGGGCCATGGTCCCAATATCTCCTTCAAGGGTATACCCCAATGACCCAATTTCCTTCCCCTAGGCCCTACTTCCTGAAAAGTTCCATCACCTCCCCAAAGTTCCCCAGACTGGCAACCAAGCCTTTAGTATATGAGTCATTAGGGGACATTTAAGGTTCAAACCAAAACAGTGCTATAGCAACAAGTTTGGTAGAAAAATCGTTGAATTTATCCAAAGTAATTTAAAATATAGATTTGTATGTTATTTTTAGGAAAAAAAATATAGAACTGACAAAAACCTAAGAATTACTGTCACGAAGAGTCAAAGTCATATATACCCTCTAACAATCACTGGAAGAGAGAAAAATAAATGTATTATATTTAATGAATTCATAACATGCCAACATCTTAATTGACAGGAAATTCATTGCCTTTTTTTTTGTTTTGTTTTTTTGAAGTTCCTGAATTGAGCAGCTAGATTGGTTAAAAAAGACATGGTAAAATCTGTACCCTACTTAAGTCATAGAAAAACCATGAGATGGAAAGTTCTTGAGGTATCATTTTGCTAAAGATAAGAAAACTGAGACCCAAAGATTAAAACCATTTTCAGGAGTGACACACCTTGGATTGGAATCCAGAGGTCTGACTTTGTGCTTGGCGTTCTTCATTACAATACAAAAATTTCCTAAGATAAGATATTGAAATAAGTTAGTGGGATGCAAATGACCATTGAAAAGAGCAAGTTTCAAAGTTCTTTGAAGCTATAAAGAACATGTTAAGAAGCCAAACACCTGCTTTATTATTAAAGGTTGGTCATTTTCCCAGATTAACTGACCACAAGAAAATCTATGCCAATACCAGCAACTACTTGTCACACACTTGCTTTCCAAAAATAATTTTGGACTTTGGTCTGGCTTCATGATACAGGTATGTAAATCCATGTGATTTATATTGTTATTACTTTCATACCTAAAAAATTAGAAACAGAAATATTATTTTATTTAGGATTAGCAAGAAGAGACTTTATAAGATGAAATATGGTGGGTTTATGAGTAAGTGATTTCATATTACTTATCAAGTGTTAGAAAAATTTATGTGGAATCTCTTTAAGGGCTAGGAAAACAAAGAATAAATTCCTATCTTGTAGTTTTTAAAAATATATTTCTGAATAAGCAATAACTCATGTATTTATTAATTTTGAGTTTTTAATAAGTTAAAATTAGCTTGATGTGTTTCTTACTGACCAATTCCATGTTTAATGCAATAAATGCAATAAAAGCAATGCACATATTTATGAGTTTTTAGAAAGTTTATTATGGACAATGAGGAAGTCTCCCTGTCTTCTTCCTGCCCCAAATAAAAGAATCAACATGTTTGCATTTGAAACTTTGATTCACTTTATCCAAAACTTGTTTTTTTTTTTTTTTTTTTTTGGTACTGGGGATTGAACCCAGAGATGCTTTACTACTGAGCTACATCTCCAGCCATTTTTATTTTTTATGTTGAGACAGGGCCTTGCTAAGTTGCTTAGGGCCTCACTAAGTTTGGAGGCTGGTCTCAAACTTGCCATCCTCCTGTCTTAGCCTCCTGAGTCACTGGGATTATAGGTGTGTGCCATCTTGCCCAGTTTTATCCAAAATTTGAATTTTTGAATTTCATGAAGTGAAATACTTCGTGAAAACTCTCAATAAAAATTCATTTTGAAAGTAAGCAATACTGTTCAGAAATGAAGAAATCATATCACTTATACATTATTATAATTATATAATTTATATATATTTTGGCTTTAAAACTTGCCAATAAGTATTTGAAAGGATTGAAGCTTGTGACTTACTAAAATAGATATTTTATTAATCAATTATTTTGAAGCAATCAAAGTATCTAAATGTTTAAAAAAATTTAAATACAAAGCATATAAAGTCATGAGACTGATTGACCTTTTAAACTAACACAGTAAAATCTTTATAGTCAAATGAGTGACAGTGCTTTAAAGTCATGATCATGAGTTTTTTCTAAGGATGCTACAAAGTCCTCACATGGTTTTGAAATGTCTTTTATATAACTACCTTCAAAAGGATAGGAACGTCCTAATTTAATCATTCTCTTGATTTGGTTCCCAATAGTATTCCAGTTCAATCATCCTTTGTATTTATCAGAACTGGCAATATGGGAAAGATTTGTCATTTAAAAGGATATTCAAAAGAATGTTATTTTAATTTCGATGGTGGTTCTGAAATTTGAGTATTTACACACTTTTAAGATATGTAAATTATAGTAGCTACTCACCCTGTAGACAGTTTTTGTACATTTATCATTTTAGAATGAAACTTTTAAAGTAACAGTAACTTATAACACTAAAATAGGACTCTATGGCTCAAAAACAATAATTGAATATGGTATTACAAAATCTACATTAGAGAATATCTTAAAAGTTTGTAGCTGTTAATTTTTAACTAATTCATGTAGCTTAGTATCAAGGACCCCCAAATTGAACAACTCTCCCATAAATCTTTCTATATGAATCATTTAGTAGAAATTTATTGTAGGATCAGAATAGCCTGTATCATAAAATGTTACTAAATAGCACCAACATTATTTGAAAGTAAAATGAAACATTCATAGAAAAGCAGAATTAAATTTGCAATTATAAGATTAAATTTGCAACTATAAAAGAGAAAGCATCTTCTAGATAAGATAGCAATTAGATAGGAATTACCTTAAAATCATAACCAGATCAATATCAGTCATAAAACATTTCAGGATTTTGCTTGAAAAAGTTAGAAAGGAAAACCTTAAATTCCTTCCCAAAGAGACATATAAATGCTTACATAATCAAGACAGTGCAATCTTACCAATGAAGTTACTTTGTAGGAGATACATTTACTTTTTCTATATATTAGTTCAACAAGATAATATAATAAAAATGCTTTAAAGCAATTTGATTAGAGCAACATTTACATTAAGTACAAAATATACAGTAAAATGAAATATCTTGTTAAATAGGTCTATAATGTAACAATATCTGAAAGGAGCACATTTTCATGAATCTATTTTCACATTTATTTATTATATTTGATAATTACTATCATCATTATATTCTTTTGCTATTTCAGTTTCTAGGATCTTATTATAGGTTATCTCTAGGTATCCTTATATCTGTAAAAGTAATAGAAAAAGTATTACTCTCATAGTAAAAAAACATATGTGTATAAGAAATCCCACATTTTACAAGCCGTTGTATACAAAGCTATTGTAGTGTTTTGAGAGAAGTGTTCCTTGATCACAAGTTAGTCAGTATAAAATGTGTACCTTTTTACAAAGTAAAAACTGTCTCCCTTTAAAATTAAATGTTGTCAGCCTAGTGTATAATTCTGGTTATAAAATTAGACATGAAATTCTTGGCTCTTAATTAGAAAAGCATAACTTGCCAATAGCTGTTTCCAAATGTGGGTGCCCATCTTAATAGTTTTCTTAATTAGAACAGTTGAGCAACGAAGAGAACAGTAGTGCTTTTATGTTACAACAACAAAGAAGTATTACAGTATTCAAATCTCCAGACAGCAGTTTAAATGCTCAGTCCTTGCTCAGTTGCAAATTGACAGAAGAGAAGCAGCGTCCAATGCTTGCATACAATGGGGCAATGATAACATCTGTCACACTCTTCCATATTGTCTGCACTGAAGGTAGAACCATCAGGCAGGTCTTTACAAAAGGCATTATAATCCTGGAATGGAGGAAGAGGAATATGTAAGGATTATTCGTGTTATCAAATAAGACCAATGACTCTTTTACATGTGTGAAAAGATACAATAAAGATGAGACTCACTTAAATTTGTCAAATAATTCAAAATAAATGGACAATGACCATAGTGATGAGAAGCACAAAAAAAATAAAATAAAATAAAAGAGGCTACTCATACTCTTGCTAAATGCTATCCAAAACAGGGCAACACAAATAAACAAATAGTTTATCTTTCTGATCTCTGCCCCTAAACATTAACCTGCCCAACTTGCCTTGTTTCTCTGAGGTTCTACATAATGACTGCCTCTCCTGGTGCCTAATCCTCCTTCCCTTCCCCCTGGACCAGGTAAAGTTGCATACTCTCTCTCTGTGCATCTATAGTACTGAAACACACTTGCTAATCCTGATATTTATCAAAAGGTATCATAAATAGATGCTTATATTTCTGGCTTTTCTTCTGGAATATAAGTTCTTTAAGTGACTTGACCTTTCATAAATATTTGAACAGAAATAAAATTTTGCATTCTATTATGCTCCATATCGTTAATTATGCTTCATATTATTAATTTTCATAGCAATTATACACATTAAGGCTGTGTGGTATAGTTAAATTAGCCCTGAAATTGACATTAGTATCTTAGACAAGAAAAAAAATGAGCCTTTCCTCAAATTACTTTTGCACATCTTTAAAAAAATAGCTTAATATTCTTAAATTCCTCAGGATAGTGAATTTTCTATGTAATATTTGAATGATTTTTTTTTTTTTGTAGTGCTCTTTGAGTACAAAAGTATGTGAATTCTTAGGCATTGTTGGTAGCTTTAATGGAAACTCTATTATTTACCTGGGTGGGTACAAAGAAGTGAGGTTGATTTTCTTGGTTTGCTGTTAAAATGTGATTTAAAGGTCTGCTGCACTTAGTTCAGAAGAGTCAATCAGCAATTTTCTGATTGGTATATATTGAGAGTACTAAATTATTCAGATTGCCTAACTACACGGACTATATTTATCTTGTGTTTTATTGGAAGTGCTAAATATTTGAAGCAATCTCATAAGAAAATTATTTATGAATTATTTCAAAGCTAATCAGTTGAGTAAAAACTTGAATAATGACAAACTTTGACCTTTTATCTCATTTTGTTTCTCACTTGATATGTGGGGCCTTGGGCACACTGCCACAAATAAGAGAGAAGAGGAAATCCTACAGAACTGGTTATCATAGTAGGCTCTTAATGTGTCCTTGAGATGTCCATATGATGTGATCTAGAATGAATAATAAATAGGCCTGTTTTGAAGACAGAATATATAAGGAAAACAACTAGAATAAAATAATCTTGAATTGATAAATTCTAAGACTGAAGTTTAGATCAGAAAGTTTCCTAACCAAATCCATTTCATTTAAAATAAAATATACTTTCCACTTTTTTTCAGGCTAAAAAAATTCCCACGCCCCCATAACTCTTTAGAGCTCCATGTCCTCAAAAGGAATTAAGCACTAACAACAATGGATTTTTCAGTTTAAGGATGTGATGTACTCATTTTAACTTTATTTTCTTCAAATTATCATTCTTTCCTTTTGGATAAGAGAGTCCAATAATCCTTGAATATGAAACATCAATTATGTTTTCAATATTGTAAATAGTTTTTCTTTAAAACTATACACAATTTGTAATGACCCCAAATTTGTAGAGGCTCAGTGTAGTCAACCAGACCTTTCTGATAAAAAATTTACAATGTATAAGAATATTTTTTTCTTCCAATGGGTAATCTGGCCCTAAGTCAGGATCTTTATTCAGCTTTTATTAACTATAGTGTTATTCAGACTGTACTGTCACAGAAATTTTCTGTAATTTAAAATATCACCTAGAAATGAGATCACTACCATTGCATTTTTGTCAGTAAACATCCATTTGCATTTTACCCCAGCAAAAATTAGAGTATAGATGCTCCAATCACATTTCTTTGTTAATGATCCACTTATGTCCAAAGACCTTATTTGCCAAATGATAGTTATATATGTCCAACCGTGGTACCAAATCAAATCAATTCACTGGTCATTTATGATCTGTACTTCTGGTAAAGGGTCTTATATCACTAGACTTCTGGTTCTTTATTTTTGTTGTTGTTATTTGTTTACAAAATTTGAAATCAAAGTGTGCACAGTGGCATGCACCTACAGTCCCAGTTACTCAGGAAGCTGAGGCAGGAGGATCACTTGAGACGTGAGGTTCAAGGCTAGCCTAGGCAACATAGTGAGACTCCATCTCAAAAAAGGAAAAAAAAAAAATCTAAATCTACATGTGTGGTGACATTGTGGTTTGGTTTAAAGTGCCACTAATGCATATTGTCTTAGCTTTGGACACCATCAATCTCTTAGTAAAACTGTGTACAATCCCTTGCTTTAAAAGATGGAGAAAGAGAAGAAGAAAGCTTACCTAAATGGGTTTGCTCTCCTATATAGCCTCTCATCTATCTGGTCTTGTGTGTCATGGGGATGTAATCCAATAATGATAAATCTATTTGATCAAGGCATAAACTAACAATTAAGCATTTTTGCTTGAAACTACTCCTCTACTTACAATCATGGCTTCCTGATGACAAATGTATGACAGTTAAATATTAATATCCCACATGAATGTAATTTGAAAAACAAGTGAAGTTAAATAATATGGTTTTTTTTTTTTGTGTGTGTGTGTGTGTGTGTGTGGTTAAAATGTATGTGAGTTGATGATTCACCAATGGAAGCACTACACAAAAAACACCTACCATTCTTAGGAGAGCCAGGTGGAGAGAGGCATCATTTAGTTAATTATATAGTATTATAGTATTACTTGTCTCTTTCCACCATTTAGTAAATGAAAACCTTTCCTTTTTTCCAATTCTTCCACAAAAGCTCTGGGAAAGCCTAGTTTTGCCAACTATAAATATGGTACTCTGTATTTCCAAATAGTGTCATAATGTGCATTTCACACTATTCTCTGTGTCACTCAGTTTTCCATATTTTTGAAATGAAAAATTGACATCGAAGTTAAGATGTCTAGTTTTAGTTAATTAAGAATCCCAAATTTTATTTGCTGATTTAGGCACCTACAAAAAAAATCCACGTGTATGTGAATATCAAATACGAGATAACTATACATCTGGCCTTTGTGGATCTGCACATGTATAAAGGCCAAGATCTTCATTTCTGTGTCAATCTTTCAACACTTTCCAAGTAATGGCTTACAACCTTCCATGGTTAAATCTGGACTTTATTTATTTATCTGGTGAATTTTTACTTCTTTTAAAGGCCTTCTTAGACTTCTTTCCCTCACAAAGCTTTTCCTGTTTCCTCCTGTTTCCCATTAGAGTTAACTACATTCTCTCAGCAGTCACATCTTTACCTAGCCAGCTGCCTTGATACTCTGTGGGTGGCTGGAGGAAGATCCTATGATCAGTGTCCAGCACAAACTAAGCACTCAATAAATTTAGTCTGTGGAACAAACCAATTACCTAACTGAGCAAAGAAACTGAGATAGAGATGGTAGGGAGGAATGAAAAAATAATTTGGTAAATTCTAGCAATGAACAGTGTGGCAACATCATGTAAGTGGTAACCCCATGAAGGCCTCTGGGGTTGCAAATGTTTCATTAGGGCTGCCTGAGGCACCAGTTTGACTGCTGCTGTGATGTTGGGGATGATCTTCCTCTCAGAATAAAGTGGATATGCTTTAACTCAATAATAAAACTTGGTGAACTATGATGCCTTTAAAAAATTTAAACCTTTAAAAATGGTCCAAAGTTCTATTGTGCATTTTGAGTGTAAGTTACTCAAAACATCCTATGGATGTCCAGTGGGTTTCCCTATTTCTTTTCTTTCTAACTATCTGATGTTGATTATGTTTATTCCTCACAAGTTAAAACAGTAATTTGATGGCTTTCTCATTTAATTATCTCGCACCTTGAGTTCTCTTCTGGTCCTGTTCTTGCCATTTGTCAAGTAGGATTGGAGCAGCTCTTCCAGAGCTGCTTAACTAGGCCTGATTTCCCTGGGCAATTATATTGTCACTGACATTCTGCTCAGAGATCACTTTTGTTTACCCCAAGAACAGGTGGTGACTGAATAAAAGGCAAGGAAAGAAAGAAGAGCCCTGCCCAGAACCACAGGTACAAGTCAGAACAGGACCCCAGAGCAGCCTGTGGCCGGAAGCATGCTTGCAGGTCCCCACCTCTGGTACTCAATTCAGCCTCATTCATATATGTGAAGGAAAATCACATCCGGGAAAGGGGTGCATTCTTCCTTCTGATTAAAATACCAGTCTGAACTGTTATTCTAAAGCAAGTAAGCTGCCTTTCAGGGCTTTTCAGTTTTGCTACTGCTTTGGAAACAGATGCTTGTTCTTTCCTCTACAAACCAGCCTGGGAGAAAGGAAGGGGTTTGGCGCGGGGCGGAGGGCTGTCAGGTGGCACAAAACATCACTACTTTGCAGAAATCCGGTCCACCCAGTGTGCCCCTTCTCACCAGATGTGCAGACAGCTGAGTGTGGCAAAGAGAATTCCCGCAGCAAAGGCCAAGGGGATGGCCAGGAACACGGTCAGGAATTTGTAGATCACGTATTTGCTGATTTCAAAGAGGGCATGGCTGCAGATCCACACCTTGTCGAAGGAGTGCGTAGTCACAGGCTCTGCGATCACATCCTCAAAGCCTAGCTGCGGGGCAAGACGTAGGGACCCGAAATGTCACCCAACCTGTCGCCCCTGGAACGGCAAGCGCTAAGGGGCGGGAGAGGCAAGGAGGACCGACGTGGCTAGACTCAACCCAACTTCTCTTAGGGTCACATAAGAATCTGTCTGAGGATTCTTGGCTATGCAGGGAGCCGGGTGGCGGAGAGGCAGAGCCAGGATACCGGTCCTGAACTATGCGTGGTGGACCCGGGCGAGGGTGGGGTGGGGCGGGGCGGGGCAGAGGCGTCCGCACTCGTGGCGGTGGGGAGGGGGACAAGCCTCCCGTCCAGGTTAAGACCCTCCCGGAGCTTCACCTTGAGATGGGAATTAAGCCGGTGGGGATCCCGGTCCTGGCCCGAGTCTACGAACTTCTCGGGGTCTGCGTAGTCGACGCTGCTGTGGTGGCTGTAGGCGTCGTCGTCCATGAAGAGCTGCACGTCCGCCTTCTCGGTCTCCAGCCCCATTGTGGCTCGGTGCGCGGCGGCTGCGGCGGGGCTGGCTCGGTGCAGCTCCGGGCCGCGCAGCCACCCCTTCCCGTCGCGCTCGGCCCCGCCCCGCCTCGCCTCGGCTCGCCTGGCCCTGCGCGGCCAGGGCGGCGGCTGCTTCCCGCTGCGGGTTCTCACTCCCGGCTCCTGCCGACCCGAGCCCCGCCCTGCTGCCCGGCTTGGGGGATGGGGATCCGCCGCTCCCGCTGGGTCCGTCCTGAGCGCCGGGAATCCTCGCAGCAAGTCGTGTTCCTGTCCTGTCCTGCCCAGTGGGGCGAAGTGTGTCAGCGGGGCGAGGCAAGGAGCGCCTCCTGGGCTAGGTTTTTGGAGGCCAAACTGTGATGCTTAAGAGCTGGCAGGTTGTCTCAGCGACTATGAACTTACTGATTGTAGACGGCGACCGGGTTAACAGTGGGGAAGAGTCGGGTGTGGAATCAGAGGGTCTAACTTCACCCCAACCTCTCTTTACTCCGTGTGTTTTGGCCCAGTTGTGTCACCTACTTCAGAGTTTGGGTGTGTGAAAATTAAACGTTAATTTATGCAAAACTCTTATATGGTCCCTATCTCACAGTACGCTTCCAATCAATGTTGCTGCGCTGTATTGAGCGGTAAATATCCATAATCCACCTGATTGCCAGAGGACCCCACAGGTGCATCAGCCATCCCAGCGCCCACAGAGTGTGTGAGCCTGCTGGAGAGGCAGGGAGTGGTTGTGTTGCCTACTTGAGACTTCTAGACTCCAGGAGTTTGCAACTTCATATACCAAGGGGAGGTCTGTTCTCACCCCCAAACTACAATTCTTAATTTTTCTTTGAAAACGCTGCTGAAGATTTCGGGAACCCTTAAGATTCAGACAGATCGGTAATTGCTTGTAAAAAACAAAACAAAACAAACAAACAAACAAAAAACACAAAAACACGTAAAAACAGAACCCTAAGCATAAAGTCACATTGCTGTAGATGAACCGGCTTACTGACCATTCAAATGCTTTCAGAAGGAAGGAGTTGGTAGCTGGACTGAGGAAAGGTGTTCTGCATGTGATTACCTGGGGTTCTTGACCCAGAGGCTGTACCACCATGAAAGCCACTGGTGGGCTCTCCTCATGGAGCTTCCATGCTGTCCAGGTGACATTCTACCTGAACTGGGGCTCCCCTCTGTGAAATCGTTACTGGCACAGAATATGCCCATCAGCAGTCCCCAGTTGCTGGGTATATCAGCAACCATAAGTATCTGGTTGGTTTGGCAGCGCCTTTATAATCTAGTGAACTTAAAAGTGTGTTTGGGGAGGAAGAAGACAGTGAACATTTGCCAAAAGCAAAATAATGTCTCTAGACTTAGGGGGCTGCCTACAGCTTGCCCAGAGCACAAGACATAGTGGGCAAGCATTAAGTGTTGCCATTTCAGCGTGTTTGGAGCCTGCTGCACATATCAAACCCCCTTAAGGGAACTGGAGTTGATGAATTACTTCTAAAAGGAAAAGACTATTTTTGGAATAATAAAAATTACCAAAAGAGAAAAGGAACTGAGTGGATAAAAATATCTTGGAGCCCACATTCTGAATTTCTAATAATTAAATAAAAAAGTTTACTCACTACCACTGTTAGGTATGGATGGCAGTGTTGCAGCTGGGCAAGAGTATTAAGTGCAGTAGTGTTGAATTCTGGGCCACTGTGCCCCTCCTCTGTCTGCCCATTACCATTCCCTTCCTTCTTACTTTTCTGATTTTATTTGTGTTGGGTTAGAACTAAAGTGATGACTTACACATTCTACTTACTGTTTTTTTTTTTCTCAGTACTTCACTTACCTCCTCCATTCACCCAGGCTGATTGACAACCTGAGATTTAGATATCTTCTAGAATTGCTACCCAAGAATTGTTTCCCAAAGTGAATGGAGGACAGGAATCCTTGAGGGAGTTTGTAATGTTGATTACCAGGAAATAGAAGAGAGAGTTTGTAGCCAAATAATATTTTGTAAAAACAAACAAACAAACAAAAAAAAAACCAGTTTTCTTCAAAACTATAATCCCAGATTTTGAAATATTTTACTAAAGAAGAAAGTCACACCTGCAAGGCTAGAGTGGGCCTAAGCAGTGGCTGGAAATCTGGCACCAGGGCTTCTTCCCTTGTAATTCCTGGTCTTCTGATCACATTTGCATTTCTAGTGCAGTTACTAGGAAGTTTGGGAGAGTTATCACAAATAATTGACTCATTTTTTAGGCAGTGGAGCCAGGAGGCCAATGAGGAGGTGAAATTAGCATGATCTTAACAGGACAGTTTAAATTTATTTATAAGATAAAGTTATCATGAAAAGGCATCTTTAAAACATAAGCCATATGAAATCCATCTAGATTTGTTGTATATAGCATAGAAGTTAAAAGGAGAATTCATCTTTAATTTATTACAAATTCTTTTTTTTTTCGAGAGAATTTTTTTTAATATTTATTTATTTTTTGGTGGACACAGCATCTTTATTTTATGTTTATGTGGTGCTGAGGATCGAACCCAGTGCCCCGCGCATGCCAGGTGAGCACGCTACCACTTGAGCCACATTCCCAGCCCAGATTTATTACAAATTCTTAATAAACACCTCCTTCTCCCATGGACTGGGGTCTATGTAAGTCTTTTATTTTGATGAGTATTTTCCCATTTCCTCTAATACATAAGTTTTTTTTGAGTGGAGCCTTAAAATTTATTTTCCTTTCCTATTAGTAATGCTCAGATAATGGCAGCTGCTGCTGTTCTGGGCTTAAACCAGAGAGATTTCCAAATGATAACCAACCTTACTAACCTGGTAGTCAGCAAATGGCATTCCATCCCTACTAGCTTGATGGGAGATTTTCTAAAGGAAAAACAGAGGAAGTTGAGTACACCCAGTATCTCCCAGACTGCTCTCTAATAGAAAGAACTCAAAAAAATTCATAATAAATTTATGCAGGTATATTAATCTTCTTGCTATTATCACATATCTTAGTTTCTGACAAGAGGTTTTTAGATGGTGTATTTTTAGATTTTTAGATGGTGTAGTTTTAGATGGTATATTAATATGTTTGAGGAATAGCAATTGATAATAAATTAATATTTGTGAGTAGAATAATTTATAACCATTTCATTTCTTGATTTTCTTATTTAAGACAGGTCATTTTTCTGCCTCATTGAAAATTGTGTGTGAATCTTCTTATGAGTAAAAATACCTAATTTCCCCCTTTGGTTTGTTCTCAAATCACACATCTTGTTCTCTGAAGAGTTTATATTCAATTTTAGTCAGGGTTTGTTTTTTAAGCTGCCTTTGGGCATATTGGTTATTAATGGAAATAATAGCTTCTTGATCTTACCATATAGTTAAATAATATTTAAAGTATTTAAATTAAACCAGGGTTTTTCAACCTTGATTCCATTGACATTTTGGTCTAAATCATTCTTTGTTGTAAGCGGTTGTCCATTGCACTGCAGGATATTTAGCAATATTCCTGGCTTCTATCCACTAAATGTCAAGCATACTCCCGAGTCACGACAACCAAAAATGTTTCCAGACATTGCCAAACGTCCCGTGGGACCCCAAATCACCTTTCTCCTCCTTCTTTGGGCTGAGAACAACTGAAACAACACCATTGAAACACTGTTACGTGAATGGAAAAAATTAAGCTCTAGCTGTACATTTATAATCCCACACTTAAAATGACGCTCAAAACTGTGATACCATTTTATCGGAAATTCCAGGGTTTTTTGAAGTTTAGCTTAAGGATATTTATCTGTGCTGTAAAATTTTCAATAGAACCAGTTGTCATTGATGAACTGTAAAATTTTAATATGCTGATATAAATTATGGGGTATTTATTTATGTTCCATCAAGAGAGAGATAAAAAATGAGAGAGAGAGAGAGAGAGAGAGGAAAAAAAAAAAGCACTTGCCAAGCCCTTTCTTCTAGGACTGTTTAAATGATTTTATCTGGAAAATCATGGATTTGGGACTTCTTGATGCACAAGATTCCATCTTAGGAATATATAAAAATCAAGGCTTTTCAACAAACCTCAGCACTGAGTCGCTTTTCCCAACCTGATAGGTGACCATAAGGGAGAAATCCATAGACTTAGTAGAGGAAGACCCAGACAGGTGCTTACTAGGTCCTTTAAGCTTCTCTCTCAGGCTTGCTATGGACAGCAAGGACAAAACCATGTACCTTGTCAGAGGATGGGGGATGGTTGGAGGGTGAGGGTTAAGCAGGGAAGAGATGAAAAGATGCAATAATAAAGAAGAAGCAGGGCTCAGGGAATTATACAAGGAACATGCAGATCTCACTGTGCCACAGAGTGTCTCATACATGAAACAACAGATGTCTCTGAATTTCTCAAGTTTTGTGCCCTGCCCCAAAGTTTAAAGGAACAGATTAAAAAATGTCTACTAATAGTTATTCAATAATCAAGTTTGTGAAGTGGTGCCAGGTAGTCATATGTTGTTTAATGAAAGTTTCTTCATTTTTCTCTCCTGCATGCCTCTTTTCCTTTTATCCACATTCTGTGTAAAGTAAGCCTTGCACCAGTGAACCAGGAATTTCTAGGTTAATATTAAGACACAGTAGCTTGTTTGTAATTGGTGCCAGCTTAATTTTCTGGCTGTTTCAAATAGCACCTCCTCTGGCCAAAACTGTTTTCATACACAAGAATTTGCAGAATTACCTGGGTTTGGGAATGCTTGGCTATATATGTGTATTAAAAATTTTAATGCAAAAAAAAAAGAGTGCATGTATATTGGCATAATTTGGCGTGAACATACTTTATATACAGTGTTAAGAAAAATTGTGCTGTATATGGGTAATAATGAGTGTAATGAATTCATTATTGTCATGTATCTAAAATATAAATGAAAAAAAAATTAAAAAATAGCCAAGAGGCGAAGAAGGTATACTCTTGAAAAGTCTGTGTTCATGATTAGAGCTGATGGAATAGTCATTCTAATCTCATTCAAAACATTGTATGACAATTAATTTTAGATTTATTTTATCCTGTTTTCTGTAAGTAAAGGATGTTCCTGTTTAAATCTTTTGAGTATCCCATTCATTTCTGGAATACTGTATATATAAATCAGACATCTCTGTAGGACTTAACATTTTATTTTATTTTATTTTTTTTTAATTTTTTATTGTTGGCTGTTCAAAACATTACATAGTTCTTGATATATCATATTTCACAATTTGATTCAAGTGGGTTATGAGCTCCCATTTTTACCCCATATACAGATTGCAGAATCACATCAGTTACACATCCATTGATTTACATATTGCCATACTAGTGTCTGTTGTATTCTGCTGCCTTTCCTATCCTCTACTATCCCCCCTCCCCTCCCCTCCCCTCCCCTCTTCTCTCTCTGCTCCCTCTACTGACATTCGTTTGTCCCCCTTATATTATTTTTCCCCTTCCCCTCACTTCCTCTTGTATGTACTTTTGTATAACTCTGAGGGTCTCCTTCCATTTCCATGCATTTTCCCTTCTCTCTCCCTTTCCCTCCCACCTCTCATCCCTGTTTAATGTTAATCTTCTTCTCATGCTCTTCGACCCTACTCTGTTCTTAGTTACTCTCCTTATATCAAAGAAGACATTTGGCATTTGTTTTTTAGGGATTGGCTAGCTTCACTTAGCATAATCTGCTCTAATGCCATCCATTTCCCTGTAAATTCTATGATTTTGTCATTTTTTAATGCAGAGTAATACTCCATTGTGTATAAATGCCACTTTTTTTTTATCCATTCATCCATTGAAGGGCATCTAGGTTGGTTCCACAGTCTAGCTATTGTGAATTGTGCTGCTATGAACATCGATGTAGCAGTGTCCCTGTAGCATTCTCTTTTTAGGTCTTTAGGGAATAGACCGAGAAGGGGAATAGCTGGGTCAAATGGTGGCTCCATTCCCAGCTTTCCAAGAAATCTCCATACTGCTTTCCAAATTGGCCGCACCAATTTGCAGTCCCACCAGCAATGTACAAGTGTACCCTTTTCCCCACATCCTCGCCAGCACTTGTTGTTGTTTGACTTCATAATGGCTGCCAATCTAACTGGAGTGAGATGGTATCTTAGGGTGGTTTTGATTTGCATTTCTCTGACTGCTAGAGATGGTGAGCATTTTTTCATGTACTTGTTGATTGATTGTATGTCCTCCTCTGAGAAGTGTCTGTTCAGGTCCTTGGCCCATTTGTTGATTGGGTTGTTTGTTCTCTTATTGTCTAATTTTTTGAGTTCTTTGTATACTCTGGATATTAGGGCTCTATCTGAAGTGTGAGGAGTAAAGATTTGTTCCCAGGATGTAGGCTCTCTATTTACCTCTCTTATTGTTTCTTTTGCTGAGAAAAAACTTTTTAGTTTGAGTAAGTCCCATTTGTTGATTCTAGTTATTAACTTTTGTGCTATGGGTGTCCTATTGAGGAATTTGGAGCCCGACCCCACAGTATGTAGATCCTAGCCAACTTTTTCTTCTATCAGACGGCATGTCTCTGATTTGATATCAAGCTCCTTGATCCATTTTGAATTCACTTTTGTGCATGGCGAGAGAAAGGGATTCAGTTTCATTTTGTTGCATATGGATTTCCAGTTTTCCCAGCACCATTTGTTGAAGATGCTATCCTTCCTCCATTGCATGCTTTTAGCCCCTTTATCAAATATAAGGTAGTTGTAGTTTTGTGGATTGGTTTCTGTGTCCTCTATTCTGTACCATTGGTCCACCCGCCTGTTTTGGTACCAGTACCATGCTGTTTTTGTTACTATTGCTCTGTAGTATAGTTTGAAGTCTGGTATCGCTATACCGCCTGATTCACACTTCCTGCTTAGCATTGTTTTTGCTATTCTGGGTCTTTTGTTTTTCCATATGAATTTCATGATTGCTTTCTCTATTTCTACAAGAAATGCCGTTGGGATTTTGATTGGCATTGCATTAAACCTATAGAGAACTTTTGGTAATATCGCCATTTTGATGATGTTAGATCTGCCTATCCATGAACAGGGTATATTTTTCCATCTTCTAAGATCTTCTTCTATTTCTCTCTTTAGGGTTCTGTAGTTTTCATTGTATAAGTCTTTCACCTCTTTTGTTAGGTTGATTCCCAAGTATTTTATTTTTTTTGAAGATATTGTGAATGGAGTGGTTGTCCTCATTTCCATTTCAGAGGATTTGTCGCTGATATACAGGAATGCCTTTGATTTATGCGTGTTGATTTTATATCCTGCCACTTTGCTGAATTCATTTATTAGCTCTAATAGTTTCTTTGTAGACCCTTTTGGGTCTGCTAGGTATAGAATCATGTCATCTGCAAATAGTGATAATTTAAGTTCTTCTTTTCCTATTTTGATGCCTTTAATTTCTTTCGTCTGTCTAATTGCTCTGGCCAGTGTTTCGAGAACTATGTTGAACAGAAGTGGTGAGAGAGGGCATCCCTGTCTTGTTCCAGATTTTAGAGGGAATGCCTTCAATTTTTCTCCATTCAGAATGATGCTAGCCTGAGGCTTAGCATAGATTGCTTTTACAATATTGAGGTATGTTCCTGTTATCCCTAGTTTTTCTAGAGTTTTGAACATAAAGGGATGCTGTACTTTGTCGAATGCTTTTTCCGCATCTATCGAGATCATCATATGATTCTTATTTTTAAGTCTATTGATGTGGTGAATAACATTTATTGATTTCCGTATATTGAACCAGCCTTGCATCCCAGGGATGAATCCTACTTGATCATGGTGCACAATTTTTTTGATAAGTTTTTGTATCCGAGTGGCCAGAATTTTATTGAGGATTTTTGCATCTAGGTTCATTAGAGATATTGGTCTGTAGTTTTCTTTCTTTGAAGTGTCTTTGTCTGGTTTAGGTATCAGGGTGATGTTGGACTCGTAGAATGAATTTGGAAGTTCTCCCTCTTTTTCTATTTCCCGAAGTAGCTTGAAAAGTATTGGTATTAGTTCCTCTTTAAAGGTTTTGTAAAACTCTGCTGTATACCCATCCGGTCCTGGGCTTTTCTTAGTTGGTAGTCTTTTGATGGTTTCTTCTATTTCCTCAATTGATATTGGTCTTTTTAGGTTGTCTATATCCTCCTGACTCAATCTGGGCAGATCATATGACTTAAGAAATTTATCTATGCCTTCACTATCTTCTAATTTATTGGAGTATAAGGATTCAAAATAATTTTTGATTATCTTCTGTATTTCTGAAGTGTCTGTTGTGATATTGCCTCTTTCATCCCGTATGTTAGTAATTTGAGTTCTCTCTCTTCTTCTCTTCGCTAGCATGGCTAAGGGTCTGTCGATTTTGTTTATTTTTTCAAAGAACCAACTTTTAGTTTTGTCAATTTTTTCAATTGTTTCTTTTGTTTCGATTTCATTAATTTCAGCTCTGATTTTAATTATTTCTTGCCTTCTACTTCTTTTGCTGTTGTTTTCCTCTTCTTTTTCTAGGATTTTGAGATGAAGTATGAGATCATTTATTTGTTGTTTTTTTCTTTTTTTAAGGAATGAACTCCAAGCAATGAATTTTCCTCTTAGAACTGCTTTCAATGTGTCCCATAGATTCCAATATGTTGTGTCTGTGTTTTCATTAATCTCTAAGAATTTTTTAATTTCTTCCTTGATGTCTTCTATAACCCATTGATCATTCAGTAACCTATTGTTCATTCTCCAAGTGATGTATGCTTTTTCCTTCCTTCTTTTATCGTTGATTTTCAGTTTCATTCCATTATGATCAGATAAGATGCATGGTATTATCTCTACTCCTTTATATTGTCTAAGAGTTGCCCTGTGACATAATATATGATCTATTTTTGAGAAGGATCCATGTGCTGCTGAGAAAAAAGTGTAACTGCTTGATGTTGGGTGGTATATTCTATATATGTCAATTAAGTCTAGGTTATTAATTGTGTTATTGAGTTCTATAGTTTCCTTATTCAACTTTTGTTTGGAAGATCTGTCCAGTGGTGATAGAGGTGTGTTGAAGTCTCCCATGATTATTGTATGGTGGTCTATTAGACTCTTGAACTTGAGAAGAGTTTGTTTGATGAACATAGCTGCACCATTGTTTGGGGCATATATATTTATGATTGTTATGTCTTGTTGGTGTATGGTTCCCTTGAGCAGTATGTAGTGTCCCTCTTTATCCCTTTTGATTAACTTTGGCTTGAAATCTATTTTATTTGATATGAGTATGGATACTCCTGCTTGTTTCCGAAGTCCATATGAGTGATATGATTTTTCCCAACCTTTCACCTTCAGCCTATGTATGTCTTTTCCTATCAAATGTGTCTCCTGTAGGCAGCATATTGTTGGCTCTTGTTTTGTGATCCATTCTACTAGCCTGTGTCTCTTGATTGGTGAGTTTAAGCCATTAACATTTAGGGTTATTATTGAGATATGGGTTGTTCTTCCAGCCATATTTGTTTATTTCTGTTACTAAACATGGTTTGTTTTCCTCTTTGATTATTTTCCCCCCTTTAGTGTCCTACCTCCCACTGTTGGTTTTCATTGTTATTTTCCATTTCCTCTTCCTGTAATGTTTTGCCAAGGATGTTTTGAAGAGATGGTTTTCTAGCTGCAAATTCTTTTAACTTTTGTTTATCGTGGAAGGTTTTAATTTCATCTTCCATCCTGAAGCTTAATTTCGCTGGAAACACAATTCTTGGTTGGAACCCATTTTCTTTCAGTGTTTGAAATATGTTATTCCAGGATCTTCTAGCTTTCAGAGTCTGTGTTGAAAGATTAGCTGTTATCCTGATTGGCTTACCCCTAAATGTGATCTGCTTCCTTTCTCTTGTAGCTTTTAAAATTCTCTCCTTATTCTGTATGTTGGGCATCTTCATTATAATGTGTCTAGGTGTGGGTCTCTTATGATTTTGCACATTCGGCGTCCTGTAGGCTTCTAGGATTTGGGGTTCTGTCTCATTCTTCAAGTCTGGGAAGTTTTCTTGTATTATTTCATTGAATAGATTGCTCATTCCTTTGGTTTGAAACTCTGTCCCTTCCTGTATCCCAATGACTCTTAAATTTGGTCTCTTGATGTTATCCCATATTTCTTGGATGTTCTGCTCATGGTTTCTTAACAGTCTTGCTGAGCTGTCTATGTTCTTTTCAAGTTGAAATACTTTATCTTCATTGTCTGATGTTCTGTCTTCTAAGTGTTCTACTCTGCTGGTAGTATTCTCAATTGAGTTTTTAAGTTGGCTTATTGCTTCCTGCATTTCTAGGATTTCTGTTTGTTTGTTTTTTATAACCTCTATTTCCCTGTATAGTTGATCTTTTGCTTCTTGGATTTGTTTATGTAATTCATTGTTGAAGTGATCTTTCATTGTCTGATTTTGCTGTCTGATGTCTTCCTTGAGACTCCAGATCATCTGAAGCATGTATATCCTGAATTCTTTATCTGACATTCCATCTGCTGCAGCTATTACCTCTTCTAACGTTGAGTTGACCTGCAATGCTTGTGGTCCTTTCTTTCCTTGTCTCTTCATACTGTTCGCGTTCCTTTCTACTTGGTGAAACTGTTGTGCTATTGAATTTTCCCCCTATATATTTATATTGGTCTTGTATAGTTGCAAAGTCTCCCTCACAGGCGCGGGCGGCGGCTCTGTCCCTCTGCGGGCCGCTAGGCTTGTTCTGTCGGTGGTCACAGTTCTGTCTACTTTGCAGGCGCAGGCAGCGGCACTGCCCCTCTGCAGGCCTCTGGGGCTGTACTGCCAGTGGGTCGCAGGTCCGCCTACCTTGCAGGCGCGGGGGGGGCAGCTCTACCCTTCCTCAGGCCACTGGGCCTGTTCTGTCTCTCTGTTGCAGGTCTGGCCTGTTCTGATGGTGGTCACAGTTCCGTCTACCTTGCAGGCGCGGGGGGGAGGGGGCGGCTCTGCCTCTCAGCAGGCCGCTGCTCCTCTTCTGCCGGTGGGTCGAAGGCCCGCCTACCTTGCAGGAGTGATTGGAAGCTCTGTCCCGCCGCGGGCCACTGGGCCTTTTCTGTCGGTGGTCACCGTTCCACCTACCTGGGAGGCGCGGGGGGTGGGGGGCGGCTCTGCCCCTCAGCAGGCCGCTGGGCCTGCTCTGTGCGTGGTCACAGTTCCCTCTACTTTGCCGGCGCAGGGGGAGGGGGCGGCTCAGCCTCTCAGCAGGCCGCTGCTCCTCTTCTGCCGGTGGGTCGCAGGCCCGCCTACCTTGCAGGAGTGATTGGAAGCTCTGTCCCACCGCGGGCCACTGGGCCTTTTCTGTCGGTGGTCACCTGGCAGGCGCGGGGGGTGGGGGGCGGCTCTGCCCCTCAGCAGGCCGCTGGGCCTGCTCTGTGCGTGGTCACAGTTCCCTCTACCTTCGGACTTAACATTTTATCTTCCTGGAACATGAGATAGGCATTCATTAACTTTTGGTGAGCACTAATTTCCAAGTTCAACTCTTTAATAACTACAACTTCCTCTATGTTCATATGGGAACATAATTTCAGAGTTAAATGCTTTTCAAACACCAACTAAAATGTGCACAAGACTACTCGTTGCTAAAACAACTGATCTAGTGGTTGCCTTCTTGATTTGGGATTTCATTTTGGACAAAAAATTGTTCTAGCTCAGTTTGAAGCTGTTGTGTTCTGTAGTAATTTTTCTTTTTGCAAATGTTATTCTACTTTCATTTAAAGTTATTGCCAACTTCTAAAAATAACATAAGTGATCAACATTAGCCAAGAAAGAAAAAGGCTGAGAAGATTTTCTTTTAAAAACAAGTTTTAGCCTCCTTCATATTTCTAGTAGAAAAATAAGGGCAGAGTATAGAATGCCTTCCACCTGGGTCAGTGAATGACTTGTGTTAGTGTCTATCGTGTCTATCAGTTGACCTTTAATACTTGAGAGAATCATTTGTGAGGAGAGCTAAAGGAAACTTCACAGAGCGGATGGAAGACTGGAAAGCTGCCAAGGGTTTGGGCAGAAGAATTTTTAGATTATATTTTTCTATCAATAACTATCTGGGAAGAATTTTGTTTCCAGAGAGTTTACTAAAAAAAAAAAAATCTATTTCTGTTCCATGGTGACACAAAACTGTAAGGCAGATTTCTATAGTATATAAAGGCATAAAATAAATTAGGCAATTTAGGTGTCTGTATTCATTCTTTGGGGGCCACTAGAGCCCAGTGAGGGCTTTGCGATTTGCTAACTGCTTATGAAATTCCTAATTTCTTGATTAGAACAATTGTAGGGCTAGATCTAAAGGTAGATAATAAAGAAGTTACTCTATCAAATACATTATAATTACACATATGGACATCCTTAGTGTCTGAATGAGGCAATGCTTCTCCAGTTATATAATTAGTGAATGGATAAACATCTTATTTCAAAAGCAATTTTAGTAGATATCTGCATTTTCATATAAAAGGAGGTGAATTCTTCAATGTCTTTAGAACATTTTCATCACACAAATAGCCTCAAAAGAAACCACAAACTTTTCATTAGAATATCCAGTGTTTTTCTACAACATCTGTATTTATGTTACTATCTTTCTTTTGGGAAGTCATAACAATTATTTTTCAAATACAGTGACATCCCCCTCCCTTAATAATAGTGAATGACTATAAAATTCTGATTGCCGCTTATTATCAGTCTATATTCATTCATACAATTACACATTTAACTAAAAATTAAGTCTTTTTGCTTAATAAAATTATTGTGGTTCTTGGAAACTCTTGGATAAACAAGTTGCTGGAAATAAACTTAAGATAGTAAAACACTGTGGTCCTGAAAAACTGCACACTACTTTATTTGGAAATAGTAGAATTTGCAGAATGTAGCTGTAAAGGGCAGGCTGCTCAAATTACTTAGTTCTGAAGACTTTTATTATGAAAGCAAAGTATTTTCTGAAGGAGTAGAGCACAAATAGCTAAATGTTTTGGACAAAAAATAGAGTTATTATTTTATCATGTTTGAAAAGCCTTTCCAATCTCACCGTTTTCGTATTGCAAGTCTTTTTCATTAAAAACATAGCATAATAGATGAAATGAGTGGTGACAAAAGAAAGACTGATTGGTTTTAATTATTTATAATTATAGAATGCTGGGAGAATAAGGCCAGTAGGCTCCAATAAGGTGCAGGGTGATAATTTAAGGTATTACTGATATTAGGAGGCTGATTTATAGTGGGGTAGGAAGAGGGAGAATGGGAGGAATAGAGGAACTCTAGATAGGACAGAGGGGTGGGAGGGAAAGGGAGAGGGTATGGGGTTAGAAATGATGGTGGAAAGTGATGGACAAAGTACAGGTATAAAGACATGAATTGATGTGAATATACTTTGTATACAACCAGAAATATGAAAAATTGTGCTCTTTATGTGTAATAAGAATTGTAATGCATTCCACTATCATATATTTTAAAAATTAATACCCCCCCATGCTTTAGAAATCAACACTTCTGCCATGGATCTATTTTCCCCTGTATTTTTTCAGTGTTTTTTTGTTCCTTCCAGGAAAAGAGTTTGCATGATGGAAATGTTTCATTTTTCTTCTTCTTTCCTCCCTGACCTCCTCTTTCTTGTTTTTTTTCCTTTTTCCAAAGTATTACTTGTCCCCATCACAGTCTTGCTAACTCATAGTATCTGAGATCTGAAAAGAATTTGGAGTTTCTAGACCAATGATCCACCCATCCATGAATCTTTTTGTTATAGGCTCTGCTAGAACATTGTAGCAATGAGAAATTGGTTTATAAACAACCCAAGTATCATTTTTTAAGAAAGTTCTTCATTATTTTGTACCAGGACCTATCTCTCTAAAATTCTTCCAATCTATCTATCTAGTTATACATTCATCATCTATCCATCTATCTTAATTCTGCCTCTTTGTTTTTTAAAGAAAAAAGTGTTCAAGCTTGGTTCTTGAGTTGTCTCAACATAGTTTTTTTAATTTTTTTTTTTTTTTTTTGGTACCAAGGATTGAACCTAGCAGCACTCAACCACTAAGCCATATCTCCAGACATTTCTATTTTTTTATTTTGCAAAAGGGTCTTGCTAAGTTGCTTAGGGCTTTGCTAAACTGCTGAGGCTGGCTTTGAACTTGTGATCCTCCTGCCTCAGCCTCCTGAGTCACTGTGATTCCAAGTGAGTGTCACTGCCTCCAGGTCCAAAGGCAGTTTTTAAACACCAAGACCTCAATTAAAATCTCTAAGTCTTCTGTAATTTAATTAGGTCACACTGGTAGTATAACATGAACCTAGGACACTGACTGCTTATTTCTATTAAATTTTATCATTCTTCAATTTCTTATTTTTGACACTATTTTCATTGTAATTTTACTGTTAATTTGAGTTTGTTTACACATTTATCCATAGTCATTGATCAAATGTAGACTAAAGGTAAGGTTGAGAACAGAGTTATAAAGCATTTGATTCAGTGGTTATAAATACAAAGTATATGCTCATGATTTCTAAATTTATGCTTCTATATGTGCTTTCTCCAAACTTCAAATAAATTTATCCTGCTGACAACTTTGACATCTTAAATTTCATATGTTCAAACCCAGCTCTTGACTTCTATCCCCAAATCAAATTCTCTTGTCATTCTCATCAGATAGGTGATCAAACTCAGAACTCAGAAGTCAGAACTAATTTCTATTCCTCTCACTGCTTCCTTCCCTTTCAGGTCTGTTAGTCCCACATCTCTAAGCAATGCTTTTCCCTTCTTCCATTTTTTTTTTCTTCCCCTCCTGGTCTAGGTTCAGCTCTCACTGGCACCAATTCCACAAACTGCATGTTTAACTCTACTTCCACTCTGCTCCCAGACATCACTTTCTCCATCCAATAGCTGAAGGATCTTGTAAGAATGCAAAATTTCATCAATATTTTTGTTAAAGTATAGTCTATATAGTCATAGAAAAGAGACCAGTAAAGTCATCACAAGGAAAGTATATGCTCTAGTTTCCACTCAGATCAAGCAACAGAACACGATCAGGCCTCAGAAGGCTGTCTCATGCCCATCTGCAACTACCCAGAACTTCCTCCTCAAAATTAACTACAATCCTAATATTTAACATGATACATTAAATTTGCATATTTTAAATATAACTTGTGGGGGATTGCATGCACTCCTCTAGATGGGGTCTAGCTCATTGTAGTAAACGTGTTTGTGAAATTCATCTGGGTTGTATATTGGAGTAGTTCTTTCATTTTCATTTCATCTCATTTCATTACTATTTGGTGTTTCATTTTATGAACAAACCACAATTTATTTATCCATTCTAATGTGGAGGGAACATGGGTTGCTTCCTGTTTGAGGCTGCTATGAATTATAGCAATACTAGAAATATTTCTGACTATGTCCTTTGCTGCAGATGTATATCCATTTCTTTTGGGTTTCTAACAAAGAATAGAGAAGGTTCTTTACGTTAAAGGGTAGCTATGTTTTCAATTATAGCAGATCCCTTCAGTTTTACATGGTGATTATACAATTAACACTCTCAGTAGGAGTGAAGGAGGGTTCCAGTCATTCCATCTCTTCACTCTGTGCAGATATCTTTGATTTCAAATAGCACAACCAATTTTAAAAGGTTAAGTAATTCACCAAATAGAGGAAAATATTAAGGTTGTCAATATCCAAAGTAAAAGTATACACATATCGGCTGTCATTTAAAAATCATAAGGTACGTGAAAAGCAGAATTAGGTACTGTTTGAGACAGATATTCTTTCCAACGACTCGGTTACTTGCTGGGGAACATACACTCAGGAAAACATAGAGTCAAAATCATCAATCTTGCTAAAATGATTGGTGACTGAAAAATGTATTTTACTCACTTTCCTTGCCTGCCTTCTTGGAAGAGACAATATCAAATCTTACAGGGGATTTCTTGTATTCAAACAACGTCCTTCTCATGAATCAGTAGATTATTTTTTGAGTATGTTAACACATCCTGTCTCACAATTCTTCATTTACAATTCTATTTTTCTTGTCTTTCCTGTCTCTTTTATCTTACTTCTCACCTGTCTTAGATCATCTCCAAACATATATGTTCCCTTTTAGGTTAACTACATACAATTAAAAAAAAAACCTTTAGCATGTTTACAAATCTATGATTTTGATGTATAGTGGTGACAGATGAGGAGTATATATCTAATTCTTTAGTGGTTCTGATTAACCTTCATGGTGCAAATCCAGTTTTAGCATCTCAAGTCCAAAGTAAAACACGTTTGAAAGTGAAGGAGGGGGCCCTGTTAATGGTTACATCAGGTAAGCCAGCCTACGCAGGGATGGTCCTGGGCAAGCTGGACCCCTTGCCATCCTAGCTTGATACATACAGACCATTCTCCTTCCTGTCCAGGGGCTAGGGATGGTAGACCATCTCATCTGTCTTAAAGGGATATAAGTTGTTCAGGAGACCAAGAAAAGGAGAAATCTGCCTCCCACTCCAGCCAAAGTATGATGTAGCAAGAAAAAAGGGGAAAAAAAAAATCAAGTTTGTAGTTAACTTTTAAATTATGTTCTAAAACTCAGTAGCTGTATAATTTTGTTAGTCTATCTCTTTTATCCTAGGGTTCTTCATTGTAAAATGGCAATGATGTAAGAAGGAAGCAAAAGTGCTCTAGAATGCGCTTAACTGTGATTCCAGAAAAGATTCATTTTAGTCTCCATAGAGGGTCAATACCTGCAGATAAAAAGGCAACCAAAGGGAAAGTTGGCAGCCTCATACTAAATACAGTGCAGTTCTCTCATCTAACTCATAATTCTTAATACTACATACATTTTTAAGGTTTTCCTCCAAATGCATAAACGTTTGCTCCTAAGGATTCTCCTGTGAGTCAGGTGATTGTTATTATTCCCATATCAGAAACAAACAAACAAACAAAAAAACCCCGAGGCTCCGAGAAGTTCATAGATGTGACAAAGTTTGCATGGTTGTTGAATGCAAATCCCAGGATGTAAACCCAAGTCTTTTAACACTGGTGGGGGACCAGCCAGTGAGATAGCTCACATAATTAGAAATCATTTAATAAAATATTCAAGGTATGTTTTCCTGATGATATGCTCAGCTTTATTTTTTGATTCAAGTGAGGTGTTGATTAAAGTTCTGGAAGCGGCTCAAGAATAAAATCACTAACTTCATTATCTGCATGTGGATTTCATATTTTATGGCTATTCTCACACAAATGTTCATTTCTGTAGTTGCTTTCTCCTGACTACTAGAAATACCCCAGATATTTTTATTTCAGTCCTCTTCAGTGAGAATATTATGCTGTGGGAGTGCTGATATTCTATCCAAGAAGGAACTAATTACAATTTGTGATTAAAAGCACATAAGTTATTTCAAGGGCAAATAAAAAAGTAAATTATGGGCCAATTATTGCTTAGGATTACTCTCTACTTTTTTGGTTGATAGCCCAAGAACGCTAGAATTAATGTTCTAAATAGTCAGGATTTTGCTACTTCAACAAACAAAAAGAAGTGAGGGAAAATGGTGGGCAATGTTCAAGTCAATAGGAGTGGCACATGGCTCTCTAAGGGTAGTGGACTGACTACCCTTATGAATGTGGAAGCTACCCACATGCTACTGCAGGTTCTACCCAAATAGCTGACATGCCTCAGAAAATACCAAACTGAAAGAGTGAACTAATATGTATATAATTTGCAAGATTTAGAAGCATGGGCTAAACAAAAATTGGAATCCATGTGGAAAAATTTTGGACATATTTGTAAGTTTCTTTTTTATATTTTCTTTCTTCAGGATGCTGAGGATGGAAACCAGGGCCTGTTGGATAGTAAGCAACTGCTCTAACATTGAGCTACATATTCAACACATCCCTTTTTTGTAATAATAGCTTAATTGTGCTAAAATTCACATACCATGCAATTTACAAATCTGAAGTATATGATTCAATAGTTTTTAGCATATTAACAGAGTTGTGCAATCTTTACCACAATTAATGTTACAATATTTTCATTACCCTCAAACCTTGGATCCATTAGCTATCCACCTCCAACTCCTCAGCTCCCCCTGGCCTAGGCAAATAGTGGGCTACTCTCTGTCTCCATAGATTTGCTTATTCTGGGCACTTAATATAAATGAGTTCACACAATGTGTGGTCATTAGTTTCTGGTGTCTTTAGCCATTCATCTGTTGAAGGACACCTAGGTTGGTTCCATAGTTTAGCTATTGTGAATTGTGCTGCTGTAAACATTGATGTGGCTGCAACACTGTAGTATATATATTTTAAATCATTTAGATAGATACTGAGGAGTGAGATAACTGGGTCAAATGTTGGTTCCATTCCTAGTTTTTGAGGAATCTCCATACTGCTTTCCAGAATGGTTTGGTGCAATTTTTTTTTTTTTGTGTGTGTAGACATATGGTTTTATTTCTCTTGGCTATGTCTGTAGGTGTGGAATTGCTGGGTCATATGGCACTATGTTTCATGTTTTGAGGAGCTGCTAGACTGTTTTGCAAAGTGACTATTTCATTTTTACATTGCCACCAACAGTGTATAAGGATTCCAGTTTCTTCACATCTTCATTAAGTCTTATTCCTGTCTTTTTGACTACAATTATTCTAGTGCATATGAAATGATATTTCACTAATTTACATTTTCCTGATGGTTAATTTCAGTTTTCATATTTTGTCCACAATGTTATCCCATATATGTGTCATTTGGAATTCCAAATTCAAAGTTGAATAATTTTCTTCTAAAGTGTTTTCTCCACTGTGAAAATTCTTAGTTCATTTCAAATAATTTACATTTCATGGTTGTCTTTCCCCTGGATTTGTCATATGGCAATTAAATTATAGTACATTGCCTTGGTAGTCATAAGTTTTTTTATGAGCAATGTATCATTTTTCTCCCCAAAGACAGTAACTCATAAGGGATAACATCTATGTGTCTTGTTTACTCTGAGACACTATCAAGATCAAATAAAAGTGGATCACGTGATTTGGGCTCAATAAAAATTTGTTTATTGACTGGTTCAGTTAATTTCTGATTTTTACTGGTCTGACTGAAATTCAGAATTAAAAACAAGATAACTGTACAAATATCTACAAAAAATAAAATTAAAATATATGAGTAACTGGATTTTACCAAATTAATTTTGATTCCTAGGTTAACAGACTAAGTAAAACAGCATCCCTAAACCAAGAGGTTGGCAATCCCTTAGGGTGTTGGGGTGTTGAACAGGGCCCTGAACTGTGGAGTTACATGGAGAATTCTTCTCATCTCTTTAAATGAATAAATAGATTAACAGCCACAGATGCTGCTGGGGACATTTGGAGGCTTTCTAAGGATTATGTGAGAAAAAGTAGTTTTGAGGAAATCAGCTTTCATTTATTTCACTCCCATTTGTACTCTTTAAATTAACTTGCCTGTGATCTGTGATTTTCCTTTCCCACCTTTCCTTTTAGAATTGTACCTTTCCCAATTTATGCCAAAGAAATGCAGACTCATCCTGACCCGCCACTCTTGCTATAAAAAGCCTCCCTAGAAGGGAGTAAAAAAAAAGGGAGAGTCAAAATCCTGAAGGCAGCAAGTTTTCTTCAGCCAAGGCACCATAAGACTGTTCCTCTCCATCTCTTTAAGATGATCATGTCCAATACACTTTTCTTTTATGTTTACTAATTATTCACCAAAATTTGTGAAATATTCATATTTTTCTTGATCAATTATATACCATTATTTTTTAGATTTATTTTTTAATTGACAAATAAAATGTACTATGAATGCTTTTAATAGTAATCTCTATTATTTATCATTATACACTCCTAATATTGCAATAATACCTCACCTCAGAAGAAAACCTATAATTCTTCGATGTTTAAGACCACAGGCAATAAAAATTATTTTATAGGCAGGTGTTGTGTTGCACACCTGGCATCCCAGAAGCTCGGGAGTCTGAAGCAGGAGGATCACAAGTTCAAAACCAGTGTCAGGTCCTAAGCAACTCAGCAAGACCCTGCCTCTAAAATAAAAAATGGTTGGGGATGTAGATGTGGCCCTGGGTTCAACTCCTGATACACAAAAAGAAAAAAAGAAAGAAAGGAAGAAAGAAAAAGAAACCACAATAATAACAACCAAAACCACAATTTTTTTTTCTGAATTCTTTCAAGATATATTGAGGAAAAAAAAAAGGAGAAGGAAGACAATGAGGAGGAGAGGGAGAAAGAGTAGAAGAAGATTGCTCTAGGGTTCTTTCTAGTCCCTCAGGCTTCACTGTCCTCTTCTTCTTTTGAAACTTGGTTTCCTCTGTTATGCTATCCATGAAATTAAATGTGGATCTGATTTTACATTAAAATCTTGCTGGGGAATATTAGGGAGCAGATAGAGCTTGCAGCTGCTCTTGGACTCTGAGCACATTATCTTTTGGAAGTCATCTGGGGAGATGCTTCTTAAAGATTCCAGTGAAACATGAACCAAGCCTGCTTTTCAGGACCTTCTTTGAAAGCTCTTTATCTCTTCCAGTATGATTTTCCTCATTTCTAAATAATGTTTTTGGTCAATAAATTAAAAACATTTTAATAACTTATTTTCAAGTTAAAAGAAAAAAATTATGTCTAAGTTGGAGCAAGTAAAATTTCAGAAATGTGGCTGACATTTAAATATTTGTGTGTGTTGCAAGTCGGTAAGTATATTGTAATGTTTGTTTTGGCAGCTGAGAAGCAAAGCTTACACTGTGGGTAAGATTTTCGTCTTTTCAAGCCAAATATGGTCAGTTTTTAACTCTTAACAATATCCATCCATATATAGGTTTCTACTTATAGCGTAACTTGGATTTATCACTTGTATTAGTTGCTCCACCATGGAACAGAGTTGGATCTTCTTGCCCTTGACCCTTTCTTGGGTTCAGCACTTGTCCCTCTCTCTCTCTGGGACCCAGGCTCATAACAAATTAGGCTAATAGATAGGGATCTTTGGTAAGATGGAGAAAGGAGACAGGAAATCTGTATGCTCCCAGGGTCCTGGGGGTGTTAAGGAAAGTATACCAAGTTACTATTTTCCAGGGTGTGAGATGGGTAAGGGGAAACACCAACAATAGAGGGGTCATCACCATCCACAGGCTTGAAGTGCAAGGGAAGGGCTAGTGTACAGAACCCAGGGGCTACATGACTGTGTACAGCTACTGTAGAGCCCTGGGAGAATAAAGCCAAGATTCATTTTGATCTTGGGCTGATCTTCTGCAGGTGCCTCCAACTGGTCAAATCCAGCTAGAAGATGCAGGACAGGGATACCCTAGATGCAGTGTATAAGGCTAGCTCTCTGAGGCAAAGAACAGGGTGGGGAAAGATACAGAATATATTTGAAAAACAACTAGAGAATGCTCAGTAGGATAACTGTTTTGGTCAGGTCCCTCTGCCCTCCCACCCCCCGCCCCCCGCCCCGCCACACTGTCACAAAAAGACCTGTCAAGAATAATTTTAGAGGAGGAAAAGTTTATTTGGCACTCACAGTTTCAGAGGTTTCAGTCCACAGACCGACTCCATTGTTCTGGGACCCAGATGAATCAGAACATCAAGGCAGAAGAGTGTGACAGAGGAAAACAGCTCAGGACAAGAAAATCAGAAAGCAGAGGAAACATTCACTCATCAGGGACAAAAAAATACCCTGAAAGCATGACCCCAGAGACCCACATTCTCCTACCCACTTATATCTCCTTTTCAATTAATCCATTTGAATGGATTAATGCACTAATTAAGTCAAGGCTCTCAAAACCTGATTGGGTCACCTCTGTAACTTTCTTGCATTATCTCACACATGAGCTTTGGGGGCACCTCATATCTAAACCATAACATTGATGATAACAATACTTATAAGCCATTCAGTGTCAAATAAAGTTGTACCTTGTTGATGAATTGTTCCTAAGTTTCTCAAGGGATTGGGGAGTATTCGGGAGTGAATGTTTTTAACTCCTCCAAATCAGTATATTGAGTCTTCAACCTCCCATATAAAGGCATTAGGAGATGGGGATTTGGGGAGGTGATTAGGTTTAGATGAGATCCTCAGGGTAGAGATCCATGATGGACTAGGGCTCTTCTAAGAAGAGGAAGGGGCACTAAGAGTGTCCTCTCTCATTGAATGTGTTGATGCAGGAAGAAGGTGAATACAGGAGGACCAGGAAGAGGGCCTTCACCAAGAGACTATGCTGATGCCCTGATCTCGACCTGCAGCCTATAGAACTGTGAGAAAATCAACATTTGTTGCTTAAGCCCCCCAGTCTATGGCATTTTGTTATGGCAGACAGAACAGAGGGGGACAAGGGGTTTGGAAGTCTTAGAGCTGTCCTCTTCTGCACAACTTACAGTATTCCTTGTCTGAGAGCCAGTGCCCTGGGGAAGTTACAGGGGCAAAAGAACTTTTAGACAGACAGTGTGGTCTGATGAGGGAATTGACAAAGAACTGAGCTCTTCATTTTCTCAAGATTCTGCTTCATCACCCAACTGCCAAGTTTTCTTTCTCATAAGGGAATCTTCTTTTCCCTCTTTACAAACACTACAGGCATTGCTATGAGATTTCTCTCTCTCTCTCTCTCTCTCTCACACACACACACACACACACACACATTTTCTGAATATTGGTTATTAACTTTACTGAATTTTCACCTAAAACACAGGCTTTATTTCAAAGCATTTATAAACATTTTTTTCTATCCATATCTCTTCGAAGTCTTATGCCATGGTATCCAAACTATGTAATTCAAGACTATATTTAACTATATTTAACTTCAGATCAAAACTTAATACTATTAATAGTAGTATATGTGTTTATAAATAGATAATTTTAGAAAAAGTAACAAGCAAGGAAATATGATTTCTTGAATAAATAAATACTTGGCCCTTTATAATGTTTTTATAAAGAAAAATGGGTTTAATAGAAATGGAAGAAATGCTGTTAAGAAGGCTGCCCAGTTATGAATTTTTGAATATTCTCTATCCAGAGAAAGTGGGAGAAAGGTTTATTTGTGAGGATATACAAACTGGACCTCTTATGCAGTGGAAGGATGTGATCGTGGGGGCTGTGAGGCAAGAGACAGTGAAGAATCAGAAGATTGGACTATTAGGATGTTAATGGAAGAGGTTATTTTGTTAAAAGCAGAGTATCTGCAGCAATTTTCATTCATGAGAATAAAAGTGTATATAGTTGGAGAACAACTATGCAGCCATTGTTTGCTTGGAAAGCATATTACAAGACAGAGAAGCTACCTATGACAAACTGACAAGAAACCGTAAGATGCAATAAAATCTCACACTGAAGTAGAAGAGGGAAAAAAACCTAAGTAAAGAATGTGTACCACACAATGAACTGTGATATTAAGCCTCCATGGCTGCAGCAAAGGAAATAAAAAGAGCATAACCAAAGAAAATGAAACCAGAGCTAAAAAGACGAGAGATAAAAACAAAACAAAACTTGAGAAAATAGGGACAGAATTTTAAAAACAGCAAAAAACAAGAGCGGTTTAAAGCTGGATTTGGTGCAAAATGATCAATAAAAATGAAATCATCTACCATTTTGGTGGGGGAATGGTGGTAAGTTAGCCAATGCTAAGAAGATGCTGACCTGCCAGATCATATATGTCAAGGAAGAAAAAAAAAAGAGCCTGTTTAAGCCCTTGACAAATAAAGAGAAAGTATGGGGATGAAAGCAGGTGTTTAAGAAATGATTTATTTTTTGAGCTATAACCCACATAGTAAAGTGCACAGACCTCAAGTGTAGAGTTTGGTGGATCCCAACTGGGTCTAATCAAGATACAGAACATTGCCATCATTCTGGGTTTCCTGTGCCCCTTTCTCATCTCCATGCATTCTCCACTGCTAAGGAAATGGTGGTTTGTATGGCAACTCTTATCACATACATTAGTTTGTCTGATTCTTGAACCTGTACAAATGGAATTCTATGGCACAAGCTCTTTTTGTCTGGCTTCTTTTGCTTAAGGCATTTTTGAAGATGTGCCTGTGTTGTTTTAAGAAGAGCTGGGTTTGGGTCCCAGCTCAAATACTTTGGTTGTGTGATTGCCACAAAGAATTCAAGTCCTACAGAGGAAAGGGATTTTTATCTGTTTTGTTCAGTGTCCCTAATTGCCATTCCTAATTGCCTAGACTAGAGCCTGATAGATGCTAATTTCTAAAGTATAAAATGAAAATAAAAGGAATAGTTTATGTACATGCTTCATGGAATCTGTGAGGCATAAATAAGGGGAACTATTAGGAATGGGGTGTGGATTCAGAGAACAGTAGCCAGGTCCGTCTTTCCACTCTAGGAAATCTGAATGGTGTGTTTTCATATTGTCCAGCTTTAGATGTGGATGGGTTAGAAGAGGTACTCCAAACTGCATGGTCAATGGGATGAGCAAAACTTAGTTTAACCCAGCAGCTGGTCCTGAGGAGAAAGGTAGAGGAACAGTGAAAGGTAAGGAAGAATGGCAATCTGGATGTGTGGGTTGAGGAGGAGGAACCAGTCTTCTCAGGGTTGAAATAGGAAATAGGAAATAGCTGAAAGAGACTTCACATATGCTTTATGCTTAATGAAGCTAATTGAACAACCAGGTTGAATATACTTAATTATATTGAATTTGAGTCTTTTTTAATGTGGCAAAATAACTGTACACTTAAAAATGCTTGAATGAGCTGGGCACTCTGGTGCATACCTGTAATCCCAGCAGCTCTGGAGGCTGAGGCAGGAGGAGAGTGAGTTCAAAGCCAACCTCAGCAAAAGTGAGGCACAAAGCAACTCAGTGAGACCCTGTCTCTAAATAAAATACAAAATAGGGCTAGGAATGTGGCTCAGGGTTCAAGTGCCTCTGAGTTCAATCCCTGTTAACACCCCCTACCTCAAAAACAAACAAACAAAAAAAACAAACAAAAACAAAATGCTTGAATGTGATGTACTAGAATCTGGAGAAAAGGTATCAAAGAGAATTAAAAGGAGAAAGATCACAAATCCATTCTAGTGGTGTGAAAAAAGTGTTCCATAAAAGCTTGGTGAATAAGAATCTTGAAAAATGTAAGGGAACTATTTATCATTTTCTTCTTTTTTCTTTTTTTAAACTTCTACAGGCATTCACTTATATACACCCAGCTAGCTGCATTTTCCTGAAGATTGGTTTATATTTTATGTGTTTTGTTGGTTGATATGTTTGTTAATCCCCCCAAAGAGTACTTTAAACTATCTGAAAATGTAAATTTGATCATGTACTTTTGGTGGTTACATTTATATACTTTGTGATTGTGACAAATGATGCAGGTTCATCTGATCATGCCCAGGAACAGAGGGTTCCCAACTGTGTTCTTGACCTCTCATTCCTGGGTGAACTTAGAGTGCTTGTGTTGGTGATCATGTTTTTCTTATCAATTATTTTGGCTTTTAGTATGATTGTACTATGCTTACTTACATTCGAGGTGCGAGTTAGGATGCACATGATCAAAGCATGATATATTCAACTATGGAAATGTCCAGTGAAATTCATTAATATATTAATCTATATAATTACAATGTATTAATAATTATAATAAAAATAAATATGAAGAAATATAACATGAAGAACATCATAAATATTCATTTTCTTAAATCCTAATGATTTTGATTAAGTCATTTACTTGAAAAAAAAGACTATTTTTTTTAGGGGGCAGTTTTTATTTACCAAATCATGAGCTGGGCATAGTTGGTATATCCCTATAATCCTAACTATTTATGAAGCTGAAGCAAGTGGATCACAAATTTGATGCCAACCTGGATAACATAGCAAGATCCCCATTTTTAAAACAAAACCAAAGCAAAAAATAAAAACAAATCATTGCTGACACTAATAGGAGAAGTGTTATTTTAAAAAGATTCTTATGAATTATAATTATTCTGAAAGCTGTGTAAATGCTTTGTACAACTGATGTTAAATATTCTCCATATTTTACATACCATGGTAGAAAACAAGTTTTAGCTACTTTAACTCCTGACATTGTAGAATTTACTATATGGTTCTCCAGAAGTTATTTTCCCTGGTATGTTTTCTTTGAAATGTTTTCCAACATTTCTTTTTTTGCCCTCTAACTTTTACATGCTGTATATAATCCATTATAATCACTTATTTAAAAATGACATCTTACTAAGTATCCAAACTGCTTATATTAAACGTTTTAAAATGGCAATTATTTTAGGATATTTTAGATTCCTGGAGATTTTGAAAATATAAAAGAGACTTAAAAGAGAAAAGTATATTTATTATGAAAATATGTAAATAGACTATGTCAATATTATTTTGATGGCCTCTGAAATTTCAATGAGTATTTAATGCTGTATTAAATTTTTTCACTGTCTGGATTGGATATTTCTGGAATATGCAACATCCATAATCCTCATTTCACTCCACACCAAAATGTAGTAGTACATGAACACACACACACACACACACACACCAGTGTGTGTATAGTCCTGATGTGCATGAAGCTTCTGTTTGCTGTTAAACTCTGAGTTTGATTGAGGGTAATGTCACAAGAAATTGGCTAAGAAGGAGAGTGAAATGGGTAACATGGTACACATTTCCAATCCAGATTTTTGGATTGGAATTGAGCCTTTAGAGTTAGGAAGGAAAAACTAGAAGCTGCAAGAACTGTTTGTATGAAAGTCTTTGCAAAATTGTGGGCATGTTGGAGCTTCTTTGTGTTTCATTCTCCAAGCTTTTTCATGGAGTCCAGACCTACTTCAACATTCCAAACTTTAATGGCTTTAAGTGCTTCAGAATTCAATATACATGGGACAGATTTTGGGTTTGTTGGCATTATCATGGTTGGCAATTGCCAGATTAATTCAGTAAGCCTCCATGAAATGGAGACAGTGGATATTGGATGCTACTAGGTGACTACAGCTATGGATCTTGGCCAAATGGAAACATTGGTGGAGTCCATTTGGGAGTATTAGAATTAATCAAAGAATGCTTTGAATTGGTTAGCATTCTCAATAGAATCAACACAATTTGGATATGTGTCTATGTGAATATATACTGATGAAAAAGCAATGATTTGGTTTTACTATACTATATGCATGTGTCAGTATGTGATATAAAAATTATTAATTTCTTTGGATTAAGAAAAATATTATAAAATTACTTTCAAATTAATTAATTTCAAATTGTTATATTTGTTGATATATGGAATTACTGAACTTGATGTAGTCAGAGATGGCTATCTGCAACCAGTTATAAGATGACAGTAAATGCCTTTGTTGAAACATTCCAGTTGTAGTTACAGCACATTGTTCCAGGTAGCAATTTCGGAAAAAAGCTTCCATATAAGTCCCATCGTGTCTAAGTCTACGCTTAGCTTATCATCCCACCTAGGAGTAAATCCTGTCCCAGAGCTATGTCAAAAAACAAGGTGTCAGGGCTGGGGTTGTGGCTCAGTAGTACAGTGCTCACCTGGCATGTGTGAAGCACTAGATTCAATCCTCAGTACCACATTAAAAAAAATTAATTAAATAAAGGTATTGTGTCCGTGTGTGTGTGTGTGTGTGTATATATATATATATATATATATATATATTTTAATAAAACAAAATGTCAAAGACATGTTCTCATCTTCCATAGTAAAAAAAAAAATAGACAAATGAAAAAAAATAGTAATGTAGCAATGGCTCTCCTCGAACAAAGAAAAGGTGAGTGGCACCCTCAGCACTTATATGCTCACTCATAACTTTGTTGCAACTTCATAGTATAGAATACCTAATCAGAATGTATTACCATATAGGAGTGACAAAGGGGCTAACGTGTAAGTGAGAAACTAACAGAGGATATGTAAGGCATTGCCCCACTGAGCTTCGGGCTCAGCCTTTGAATGCAAATCTGCTGGGTCAAAGCCAGTACTAATAAACACTGCTTTGGTGGCACAGGCTGTAATCCCAGCATCTTGGGAGGCTGAGACAGGAGTATTGAGAGTTCAAAACCTAGCCTCAGCAACAGTGAGGTGCTAAGAAACTCAATGAGACCTTGTCTCTAAATAAAATACAAAATAGGGCTGGGGATGTGAGTTCAATCCCTGGTAGCAAAAACAAACAAACAAAAACCCCCTGTCTCTCTGTGAGAGAATCCTGCAATATTTCATGGGGGCTTGTGTCCATGATTCAGAGATGACGATTTAACCTCCCTTGCACCTGGGTGCAAGCCCTGGGACTCTGGGAGAGGTGACCTTGCCTAGTGCCAGTGGACCAATTGATCTGTAGGGGACCAGCCCTTCTTAAATGCTGGGACAAGGACACTGGGAGCATAAAGGAATCTGGTGGGGTCCAGGAACCAGCACTCATTCCTCAAAAGGCACAAATTGGGATCCAGAGGCACCTGAAGACACTTCTAAAGTATGGACTCCTCTACCCTGCCAGTTGTCCTAGAATACACCTCTCCTGAAGCCCAGAAGCTGGGAATGGACAACTATCAGCTGGTTCAGAACCTATGAGCAGAAAACCAGGCCGCTGTTACACTGCTGTTATTTCTGCTGAGGCTGCCTTCTTCACACATGTGGACTTCAAGGATGCCATCTTCAGTATCTGCCTGGCCCCAGAGTCAACAAATCTTCACTTTCTAGCAGGAAAATCCTGAGAACAGAGACAAAGTCTGGCTGATGTGGACTAGACTGCCTCAATGATTTAAAAATTCTCCAACCATTTTTAGCACCATGTTAGCCTCTGATTTAAAAGACTTCCTAGGGGACCAACACAGCTATACACTGCTCCAATATGTGGACAACCTACTGCTAGCTGGACAGACACAGGATTGTGTGGAAGGAAGAAAGAACTCTTCACCCTCTTATGGGAAGATGGTTACAAGGTTTCAAGGAAAAAGGCCCAAATATATCAAGAGAAAGTCAAATACCTCATTTTTCACCATCCCAATCACTACATCAATTTGACTTGGAGAGAAAACTGGTCATCTGCTCAATCTCAGTTCTGTCAACCCCATGCCAGGTTAGGTAATTCCTTTGGGCCATAGGTTTCTATAGAGTCTGGATACCTACCTTTTCTATCTTGGCAAAACCCCTTTATGAGGCCACATAGGGGGTAGAAAGAGAAACTTTGTTATGGGAATGAGCCCAGTAAAAGGTCATTGAGGGGATTAAGCAGGCCCTCACCAACAAGCCCATCTTGGGACTTCCAGACATGTCCAAGCCTTTCTTCTTGTATGTACATGAGTGTACTGGCATTGCAGTGGGGGTCCTGACCCAAATGCTGAGGTCATAGTATTGTCCAGTGGCATACCTCTCTGTTTAGTATGCAACTTGACTCTCTCTCTCCCAAGGCTGGCCACACTGTCTATGAGCACTTGTGGCCATGGCCCTTTTAGTGTCAGAGGCTGACAAACCTACTGTGGGACAAGCATTAATGGTCTGAGTGCCATACTGAGTATTGACATTAATGGAGTATAAGAGGAAATACTGATTGATTAATTCCCATAAGGTCAGATGTCAGGGAACATCAGACAAAAACCTGGGCATCCACCTGGAAGCAGCGGGGACCTTAAATCCTGAGACCCTATTGTCTGTTGGGCCAAGTCAACCAGATCATGACAGTCATGGACAAAGCATTTTCCAGCTGACCAGACTTAACAGACCAGCCTCTCAAGGATTCCAATGCTGAGTATTTCTCTGATGGTAGCAGTTTTGTGGAAGAGGGAGAATGCCTTGCTGGGTACTTTATGGTAACCCTAAAATCCACCATGGAGGCAAAACCTCTGCCAAAAGGAACCTCAGCACAAAAAGTAGAACTTAACACACTGACCTGAGACCTTCAACTGGCAGCAGGGATACATGTTAATATAGACACAGACTCTAAATATGCCATTACCATCCTCCATGTGCACAAAACTTTGTATAAAGAAAGAACCTAATCAACTCAGGAGGAAAAGACATAAAATACAGCAAAGAAGTCCTTGAACTCTTACATTCTGTTTGGGCTCCTAAAAAGGTGATAGTCATGCAATGTTGGGGACATCAAATGAGGAAATGCCATGGGTCGGTGGGGAAACCATAAAGTAGACCAAGAGGCAAAGCTCCCAACCTCCAAAGGGTCAGCAGATCAACAGCCCTGACTACCGCCCTATTCCCTAGACCAGTGGCACAATGGGACACCAATTACTCGCAACATGAGAATACCGTTTTTAAACTGAAAATGGGAGCTACCTCCCAGGTCGATGGTGGAAATTTAAAGATGGCTGAATAGCAATTCCCAAGCCTGTAGCCCCAGCCTTTGTCAAGCAGTTCCACTCTGAGAACCACATTTCCTGGACAGCTCTTGAGACCACATTGGGCTGACAATTCCACATTCTCCAGCTCTCTAGTATAGCCCTAGTGGTGCATGAACAATGTGAAAAATGTTCCCCAAATAACTCACATCAGGGACTTAAGGTCTCCCCTGGGGTGCGAAATGTTGGACAGGCCACATTGGAAAATATAGTTGTGGACTTCGCTAAGCTTCCCTGAGTCTGAGACTGTAAGTATTTGCTAGGCTTTGTGTGTATTTTCTCAGGCTAGATAGAGGGCTTCTCTTTTTGCACAGAAAAGTTACATGAAGTGGCTGTATCTCTCCTAAAGGAAATCATCCTCTGGTTTGGAATCCCAATCACCATGGGATTGGATAATGGGCCAACATTTGTGGCTAAAGTGGTGTAATTGATGGCAAGGGGGCTGAAGATCACCTGAAAGTTACACACTGCAAAGCATCCTCAGAGCTCTAGGAAGTTGCAGTGAATGATCTGAACTCTAGAGTTACAACTAAGCAAACTGTGTCAGGAAACCCAATTACACTGGGACCAGGTGTTGCCAATTGCTTTTTTGAAGATTAGATCTAACCCTATTAGACAGGAAACTCCCTTTATGAGATTCTTTATGGATACATTCCTCCCATTATATGGGGTATACGAGGAGATCTAAAAGAATTAGGCAACGTTATTCTAAGGCAGCAGATGCAAGTTCTTGGCTCAGCCCTTACCACTATTCCCTTACCATTATACACCATTGGGTTAAGGAACAACTATCTGTGAGCCTAAGCATACCTTTAAACCAGGAGATGCTGTATGGGTAAAAGAATAGAATGTCTAACTCCTAACACCTCTTTGAAAGGGTCTGTTCACTGTTATTTTTTTCATCCCTACTGCAGTGAAAGTAGCCAGGGTGGTCCCTTGGACTCATGATAGCAGAGTAAAACCAGTTCTCATGACTGGGAATGCATTCCTGATCCAGCTGCACCATGTAAATTGGCCATCTGAAAAAAGTGAGCCACATCCTGCAACACCCCTCCAGAATGGCAGCCTGCTTTAGTCACCCTAGAAGCTGAATAATCTACGCCTACTAGAAGTTTGAAGAATTAATTAATTGCCTGCTGGGGTAAACAGATTATTTTTTGATTCTGACATTGGTCTCTTCACTGTAATGTTTTGGCACTGTCAACCTTCACCCCTCTCTATTGACACCATCTTAGTTTTAGGATTAGCAGAGACTGCTCTGGCTGACCGGCACTGGGTTGAAAAGCTTCTATTAGCAGCCTTTTACTTCCTTTTGATAGAATATTTTGTTGCTATTGGCTGTGTCTAAACTGGATCCCATCTGTAGACTTTAGTCCTTCATCCTGTGACCTACGCCTTCATATGACCCAATCAGGCCAAGGCCTTGCCAGAACCCTAATTTATCACACCATTTCTCCTGTCGAGGAACAATTTCAGGGACATGTAAAGATAAAAAGACTATTGATTCTACCTGACAACAGGGAAATCAATACACATTTCAATCCCCAGTATGCCCCAACTGAGGAATGGCTAGAGGTCTGAAGCAGTGACTATATGGGTCAAATAATTAACAGAACCCAAATTATTGACCCCAAGCAGCCAGCGTCAGTCCTCTTTGACACATGAAAAGCTGTTGATAAGTACTGGCCCTGCTGGTTGCCAAAGGCTTGTGGACAGCTATCCTGGGAAGGGAATGCAGACTTAAGGGGCAATCCTCAACTCAACTCCCATGCACCAATATCAATGATTACTGCCCCTCCTGGAGCAGTGTATCATGGCCACCTGTAAAGGGAAAGATAATACAGCACTCCTCCAAAAGGAGTTGCCACCTGTAGCTATAGGTCAAGAACCTGTAACCCATTAATTTTACTATCCTTAACCCAGAAGACTCGAGGTGGAAAAATGATCACAAAAGACATTTGAGTAAAACAGTTGTTAACTTCACTCATTGGCATTTTATCAGGTGCAGGCTGATTTTCTATATGAATGTGACTAAGACCAGTTTTCCATTAGGGTCATGACACTTATGCCTCACAAAACTAACTCAGATTTAGAGTCAGAGGAATGTGAATATCTTAATGATATATTCTTTTTTAATTGAGTTTATAATTACTGGCCCACATAAAAGTGGGACTAAGATGGATCCCACCATCCTGATGCTAAGGCAAAAATATCTATGTAGGGATATGGTTGGGGAAGTGGTAACCAGAGTTATTGGGCAGAAACCGCCACAGTTTTTAATTTGATGAGTGTTTTAGTCAGCTTTTTAGCTGCTGTGACTAAAGGACACATTGTAGAGGAGAAAAGGTTTATTAAGGGGCTCACGGTTTCAGAGGTCTCCATCCATAGACAGCAGTCTCCATTCCTTGGGGCTCCAAATGAGGCTGAACATCATGGTAGAGTGTGTGGTAGAGGGAAGCAGCTCACATCATGATCAGGAAGGAGAGAGAGAGAGAGAGAGAGAGAGAGAGAGAGAGAGAGAGAGAGAGAGAGAGAGAGAGAGAGAGAGAATCTACTCTCCAGATAGAAAATATATACCCCACAGCCTCGCCCAATTCCCACCTCCTCCACCACACCCTACCACTTCAGTTACCACTCAGTTAATCCCTATCAGGGGATTAATTCACTGATTGGGCTAAGACTCTTGCAACCCAAACATTTCTCCCTCTGAACTTTCTTGCATTGTCTCACACGTGAGCGTTTGGGTGACACCTCACATCGAAACCATAACATTGAGTTATATCCAATTTATTTTTAGTTCAAATCTATGTCTCTTCCTTACTAATCCCTTACCCTTGTTATGAAGTCAGAACCCATTTTCCTTTTGTGCTCTGAAGTCTACAATAACAACTTTGTTACACACACACACGCACACACACATTTTCTGTATATGCTTGCACAAAAGGGTTGAAATTTTGAATTTCTGTGTTTACCCGTAGTGTCTCATGCTGAGTGTGGCTCAAAGATGGAGCTTAATAAATGTGAATCAAGTTCATGCCAAGACTAAAAGTATGAGTCTAGACATAGAGCTATTATAAACATGATGATTATAGAATGCCAGATTTGGAACCTCTGGAAGGCTATGATATGCCTCCCTTCTCCTCAAATCCAGAATTTCATGGATCAAATATATGTCACTATTAGAAATGCAAATGCAAGAATATAAAATACCATCTTTCTGGAAGTGTATTACTTAGACTTTGGCGTTTATTTATATTTAAGCTATTTTTTACTGAAGTTTTACTGTGTTATACTCTGATTGATAGAAAGTCAACATGTCTTTTGATTTTTCAGTCACCTTAGATCACAGATATTTGATTTTGATATGTTAGTATTTTTTAATATTCACTCTCATTGCTTAACTTTGATGACAGAAAATAGTTTGCTTTTCCTTATTTTTCATTTTGTCTAATAATAACTGTATGGAGTAAATTAAATTGAGTTTTTTCATATGGGGGGAAAATTTTAATGAGCAATTTCAAATACATTTGCATGTGGCCAACATATTTAAAATCCTCATTTGCTTTTTACTTTAATCTGGGATATAAGAAAGGCATCATAGAAGCAGAATCTTAACAGATGCACAGTCTTCACATGTGGTTTATGAGCATGGATCACTAATACCAAGCTGTTTATTATTTCCATCTGTTATGGAAACTTTGATGAATAAAGTTAGAACATGAGACAATTGAAGCTTTTCCCCAAATAAGCAATTTATATCATGGTACAAAGCTAAACATGCAAATATATTTGGGACATATCACTGTATTATATTGGCCTTAACTCTTTTTCTACCTACATCAAAATTCTCTGATAAATTCAATTGCTAAAACTAATGAAATGGAACTTCTAGAACGTGTTATTTAGATATTTAAACCTAGAATCATGCGCATTAGATAGGCTTTTACCTAACACCAGTATGAAGCTATAAGGTTTAACTAATAACTTCAGAAAACTATAATAACTGAAAAACTTTTATTTTCTCTTTATCTTTTTGGATACACTTACTAATTGAAGTATCTTTGACATGTTCCACATTGTCTAAGAGTTCAGATTTTTGCTTGTGAACCGTAAAAACATTTGTAAAATGTAAAAGCATCTCCTACTTTAACCAATCCAGTAAATATTTATTATCTCCTTTAGGGGACATATAATGTTCTAGGTGTTGGTGTTGCATAATGGAAAAGAACTGCATCTTCTGAATCAAATCATTTCATCATTTACCCTTTTACCTAATAACATTTGTATACTCTTCTGTAATAATTGATATCTTTCTAATATAAAGTAAATTAATTCTCTCAGTCCTAGACTGCTACCCAGGATCTTAACAATCTATTGACATATCTGTTGCCTTGGGAATTATCATTTCCTTTTGGGGCAAAACTGAACAGTACATAGAGTTGTGTGTGTGTGTGTGTGTGTGCGTGCGCGCACGTGCGCATATATGTGAGGGTGTATTTTCTCGATTAATTAAAATTGACAATAATTGGCCATCCAACTCTATGAATAGGTGGAACTTTTCTAAATTTTTGGACTTATGAAAACTATTTTTCCTTAAATGAGTAAATGCTATTTTATGAGTCTGCCATGTTCTGGAAAATCAAACTATTTCTGCTGCTTATAGTTTCAAGACATATCCAAGGCATACTACTAATCATAGAATCATAAAATTATCCAGAGCATTCCTGTATGGTAGTAATCTGTACCTGGAGGCCTGAAGGGAAGGATTTTAAAGGCCATGTGGAAACTTACTGATATCATTTCTATTGCCCAAAGAAAAGAAGAAAGTGAAATAGAATTGCCAGTGGAGCCTCTCTCTAGTCTTGTCCACACATCTTTTATGAAAAATAGTCCGTTCTTCCACTCCAGACCTTTTAACAGGATAACAGTTGACCAACTGCCAGACTTTATTGGCCAGAATGAAACCACACATCACTATGTCATAATAGTCCTCAATAGGAGTTGCTGCTTTACTCTCGCAGGCAGTGTTAGAGATGAATCTGCCTTACTTCTTCACCTTGAATAGCAAGCTCAATTGGTAACACTGAGCATGTAGAGATATCTGAGAACTTTCACTTTTCTCAAATGCACTTAAAATTCTTATAAACACAATACATTCCCATGTTTAAAAGCACAAACAGAAGAGGTCACAAGTAAAATAATTTGCTCTTTGCCTCCTTTATTTCTATATATAACTCTATTCCCTAGGGGCAACAGTTGTTTTTCCCACTTTAAATTTTTTCATTTTAAACTTCGTTGCTAGTTAATGTCATCAATCTACATGCTATGTCTAATATGTCACTCTTGCACTTTCAATATGCATTTTCCCCTGAGATGTTATTTACTGACTTTCTGGCATAATAGTCAAGATTTAGCTGGATCATCCCCTGCAAGCCCTTCTCAACCTCACCTCCACCTGCCAGTTTTGTGACAGCATTGCTTCAGATCTAATTATGGCTTCATTGGTTATCTGGTTATTTACTGATCATAGATGGGATCTCTAGTCTTCTCGGTCCATAAAGGTCCATTATTACCTCTACTCTTGCTTTAAATGCTCTTTCCTGTTTCCATTTCCCAAATTATACCAGCCTTTCAAATTATACTTGTCAAGGTTAAAAGCATTTGCATTCTGTTCTGCACCTGTATTTAACACCTTCCTGATGTATTTATGTAGGTGGATTATATTGAAAATGAACATCTGGACTGTAACAATTTTTCTGGCCAATTTTGCTAGTTATCCCACCTCATTCCACTTTTTGTCTCCTGAAAATTTTGTTGATAACTGTTATTTGCTGATGGTCCATCTCTGGTTCCTTTTGTCTTTGTGACTTTGTGCTTTCTTCGTTTCCTTACTTTTAATAAGGTCTAGAAGAAGTAAGAGGATAAACAAATGCCCTATGTCCACTGTCTTGCACCAGAAGTTTCTTTCTAACTTGCATTTTCTTTTGTGGTACACATGCAATAAAAGTGTTATACCAACAATAATTTAGCTAGGCCTCTGTATTTCCAGGAATGAAATATGGGGACTATATTTTACATATAGCATTGTCTTTCTATTTCTGTAGTTAATATTTTATTACTGCTTTAAATTTAGGCAGGAAAATGTTCTAATCAAAACAGAAACAGCAAATTGGAAAGGCAAATATATACTTTTAAAAAAGCACATAAAAATGACCATTGATTTTAATTCAGTCTTTCTACCCTGATCCACTTTAAAAATATTGAGACAAAACCATTTTTTTAAAAGTACTGTCATGATATCTTATTCTTTATTTAGTCTCCTTTTCCATTACAGTTTATGGTACTCCTGGCAGGCAATTGCAGGTTTTGATATCTTTATCTGCACTGCAGGATAAGATAGTAACTTGCTTTCCTCTTGCTTCTGCCTTCTGTAAAGCTTGATTTGCAGTTTTAATAACTCCTTGGAACAAGTTTCTCTACAACATAAACATATATTCCTGTTTATTCATAGTGACAGATTTGTTATTGTTGTATTATAAAAACAATTGTGGTTCTAGATAAAATACACAAAGTCTAAGGGATCAACTTAACTATAATGTATATATAATTCAAGGTCCCAAGAATTGTGCTGCACAGAATTTATCTAGCCTAAAACAGTTGTCTATAATAAAAGCAATGTCTGCTCAAATCCCTTTTATAAGTATGTAAAATTATACCTCCATCTTTTCTTCCTGAACCCTAACAGTACAATTCTTTTTTATAGTATTTTCATTATCACTTTGTAGGCCTAAGCCATGCCTCGATGCATCCTCATGCCCTCATGCCACCTGCCTTGAATTGGACTGAAGGTGACCTTCTGAAAAGCTAACGAGAGAGAGAGAGAGAGAGAGAGAGAGAGAGAGAGAGAGAGAGAGAGAGAGAGAGAGAGAGAAAATCTCAATATGAAGGGCTCTGGCTTGGAGGGGAGGCAGTGAGGGCTAGTCCTGGCTTAGACCCTCACTGGCTGGGTAAACACTGACCTTCAACACTTGACTTACCTTCTCAAAGACTGAAATGGAAATAAAGAATACAAACTTCACAGAGCTGCCAAGAGGTTAAAATAAATCAATGCATGGAAAACTGCAAAATGCTTTTTAAGTATACATTAACTGTTATTTATTTCTATTCTTACTGGCTTGACTTGTTAATGATTCAAAAGCATTAATCCTGCTTGAGCACACAGGAATAATTATGCATGAATTTCTCCTTAAAATTTTGAGGCTTAAAAAATGCATTTTGAGGATAACTTTTCAATGTGAAAAATTTTGCCATGTTTTACTTTATAGACATGATTTGTACTTTAGGATTTAGGAATTGTTTACAGACAGAAATGTTAAGTCCAACTTTTTTCTTTTCTCTATTAGGCTGTCAACTTTGTATATAGCTTATTTATATCCAAGTCCCGGTTTTTGTTACAGCGCCTTCAGTAGCTTAACAGAGATTTGTTTCATAAGACCAGAGGTTGCAAGTTAAACCTGTTTCACTCTAACCTGACATAGCAAAAAATAAATAAATAAAAAAATTGAAGACTCAATTTTAGTTCTGACTCTATCACTAGCTTTTGTTATGACATAGGACACTTTATTTATTCATCAATTCATATGTGTTTATCTATACTCTGTTCCAGGAACTAAAGAGAAAAATAGACTCTCTTTCCTTAGAAAATAAATAGCACGTTTTGAAAAGGCTGACCAACCAAACTCCAATGTATGTGACAATATGTACAAAATACTACCACTCACACATCACCCAAAGGAGAATACCATGCACACAGGAGGTCTCCTGGTGAAAGGAATATTTGTGCACTGTTGGGTAGAATGGTACAGAAACAGATGGGATACATGGGCAGGGGTGTATCCAAGTTTAGTGGGGCCTGAAATTCATACAATTTTTTTTTTTTAGAGGAGAGATGGGAACTCATTAAGAAAAAAATGTTTAATTAAGTTCCTGACTTTGGAAGGGAACTATGAAGGTCGTGTTGGTCCAGCTTCATTGACTACATGAAGACCTACCACTATGGGTAGTGGGGAAATGTAGGAAATATGCTGGAGTCAGAGACTTAACAGCTAGCTTTGTGTCCCAGCTAGGGACACAGGCTGTGAATAGTGGAGGGAAAAGTCACTGGAGGAAGAGGAGACAGGGTCCTTTATATTTAGGACCTAGATGTTCTTCTCCTAGGAGCCTATCTAAATATTATGGACAATAGCTGAGGTACTTTTTCTCTCTTTTAAAAAATGTTCTAATTATGCTAAAGTAATCATAATACAATTTACCATTTTAGCTGTTTTTAAACTTACAGTTCAGTCGCGTTAGGTTTATTTACATTGTGGTGCACTAATCTCTAGAACTCTTTTCATCTTGCAAAACTGAATCTGTATACCCATTAAATAGCTCCCCAACTGCCTTGTCCTTCCAGCCTCTGTAATAACCATTGTACTTTCTATAAACTTGATTCTCAAAGGTCCTCATTGAAGTGGAATCATACAGAACTTGTCCTTTGTGACTGGCTTATTTCATTAGCATTCCATCCTCCAGTACAATTATACTGTACCATGTGTCAGAATTCCTTCTTTCTAAAGGCTGAATAATATACTCCTGTATATGTGCACCACATTGTGTATATGCATTCATCCTTTGATGGACACTAGGGTTCTTCCATCTTTTGACTATTGTGAACAATGCTACTCTGTACAGGGGTGTACAAAAATGTCTTAGAGATCCTGCTTTCAATTCTTTTGGGAGTATACCTGGAAGCAGAATTGCTGAATTTTATGGTAACTATTGTAAAAATTTTGAAGAACTACCACATTGGTTCCTACCGTTTCTGTACCATTCTACCCAACAGTGCACAAAAGTTCAGATTTCTCTGGGACCTCACCAGTAGTTGTTAAGTTTTTTGAATAGTGGCCATCCAAATGTTTGTGAAATGATACAACTGAAAGATCTTAAGTAGTTTATAATTCAATAAAATATGTTTTCTTGGGAAGATCATGGAGGCAGCAGTAGAGAGAAGGAATGGTGGTAATTTAAACCTGAAGCAGGAGGAAGGGCTGGGAGAGGATTTCCACCTACTCAGTCTGGGGAAGGAAAAGGAAGGTAGAAAGAGCAGGATGAATTCTTACCCATTCAATCGATCAGGCAGATGGGTGGGTGCTGCTTTTTTTGGGGGGGGGGACAATAAGAAATTAAGAGAGATGGGTATGGTGGAAGGGAATACAGTAGGGGACAGTAAAGTTTGATTGGAAGTGACAGGGAAGGTAAGCTGAAGCAGATAGGAGAGAAGACTTTTTATGCTTTGAAACTCAGTACAGTACCTTTAGGTTTTAAAATAAATGACAACCCTGTGCAAGCTGACTGATATCAGTGTCCTCCACATGGACATTTTAAAACCTTCCATACTTGATCTATTCTAAATGTAATTGGCATGAAGGAAGGACTGAGTACCACTGACATCCTTTCTATTTCACATTTTTATAAGAAAATGTTTATGAATTTTTAAGAAAGATTGATTTGTTCCTAGAATTTTACAACTTACATTCAAGGACTGGCTTTACTTTTGATCTTGTCTGGTGGCCCCTTTGGTATGGATTAGTTTGTCAATGGGATGTATAAGAAAGGCAGCTGGTGAACAAATTATCCCTTCTAATGTGTTTCCAAAGTTTGGATTACTCAATGTCCTTGGAAAAAGGTCCTCATGAGTTCATCTAAAACAATGCCAGGAGTCCTCATGTTTCTAGCTTGATTCTTCAAAGACAAAGCATTTTTTTGCATTTGTATGTATTATCTTAAGTATTATTTTCCCTATTATAAAGGGGGGTACATTATTTTCATATATGAATGTGGGCACCGAGATAGAAATTATTGAAATGAGAGGATGTCTTTCTTATGTGTGTTTTTTAGTGGTTCATACTATGAATGATTCAGGTCATTAAGAAGCCTCTTATAATAACATGAATTTTAACTTTAGGCCAAAATTATCTATTTGTATGTTTTTCAAGTCTTAATTATTTAATGCATAAAGTAGGCTGACTATAGGCAAAGATGGCAAAGTGGAATTTGGGGGCAATTTACTTTCTTATTGTGTCTAATCCTCAACTCCTGCATTCTTGGTGGCCTTATGCTTTTGTTTCTATGCAAGCACACACTCTTTCTAGCAGTGTCCCGTGCCATACCCATTGTACCCACAATGGTGCAATGATACTAGGTCTTCCTCTTTTAGGAATATGTTCATCCTGGTCATTTTCTGATACCAGTAACCTGACCAAAGAAAACAGATGGTTTCAATGTAAAAGAGAGAGAGCTTTTTAAGTGTGCTATCCCCCTAGGTATATTCATATTCTTATATACTAATGTTTGGAAAGAAAATGATTTCCTCGTTTTAGTAGGGAACTTGCTGCCTGAAATGAGGATGTATTTGTAGTAGGAAGCACTTCTACTTATAGCATTATATAGCCAACATTGAATTGCATGGGTGGGACTAACTATGTGTGAAGTTTTAAGAAATTTTGTTATATGATATTAGGACATGGATACAGAGATTGGTGTTAGTAATGTTAATAGCATGTTTTCTCTTTTTGGCTCCACCTGTAAGAGAATCGTGTATTTGCTAACATAGCTTTCTTAATTTTGGGGATTTGTATTGAATCTATTATCTTGGTTTCTGGCTTTTTGTGCCATGGAATCATAGAATGGGAAAGGGATAAGCAAGGCAGGGGCATTGGTAATAAAATAATTTATTCAAGGGGAACAAAAAAATAATTGAGGAGAAAGCAAAGAATGAAGAGAAAGGCATGGAGCCATCTAGATTTTTTTTTCTGGAGGCTGGATTTTAGTTGTAGTTGAAAAGAGAGACTGAAAAATTAAGACAGAAACTGGGTATAGAGGAAATAGATAAAAATGGAGCAAATGAATTTGAAGAAGTGTTGCTGTAGGTAATGATTGAACAACTTTTCTGTCTTTGAAAAGGGAAAGCAAATATTGAAATTACCTTGTATAAATGCACCATTTTTTTTTGTCTTTTTAATCTGGTATTTTTCTTATGCTAAATTGGAATCAACCATTCCTCCAAGAATTAACATTTACTCTTAATGGAGAATTGTGTTTCAAAACAGAATATCATGCTAAGTGAAATAAGCCAATCCCACAAAACCAAAGGCCAGATGTTTTCTCTAATATGTGGATGCTAATTCACAATAAGGTGAGGGGGAAGGGTGGGGGGAACGCTAGGGAAGGATAGTGTTACCTTAGATTAGGTAGAGGGAAGTGATGTGTGGGGAGGGGAGGGGATGTGGGGATAGGAAAGATTATAGAATAGAAACAGACATTATTACTGTATGTATATATGTGACTGCATGACCAATATGATTCTGCAACATGTACACTCAGAAAAATAAAAAATTATATCCCATTTATGTGTGATATATCAAAGTGCATAAATGCATTCTACTGTCATGTATAACTAATTAAAACAAAACAAACAAACAAACAAAAACAGATCTGGGTGTTGCATGTACTCGTGCTATTGGGGTATCTTGTTTCTTGACTCCTTCAGCAGATAGAGCTGAAAGTAGGTCATATACACAGTGTTCCCCCACACATACATACGTATATGCACAATATACCCTACATCTAATTCTATTTTTATCTATATATTTATAATTAAAGCTTTGAATTCAACCTGCACCTCCAATTCCAATCCAACACCATGGGGTTTGCTCTAGCGTTCTTCCTTCCCATGTTCAATTTCTGTTTTCTGACAGTGAGAAACATGCTTCCTAAGTTCACAGTTTTTGCTTTCTGGATCAATTCCCTTGCACGTAACTAACCTGGCTGTATGGGGGCCAATTTGCTACTCTAGGCCCCACTTCACATTGGGTTGCACAGGTCCTTGACCCAAAGAGAAAACTGAAAGTTTTGAAGTAAAAGAAAGCAAAAGTTCATAAACCCTTCAAAATTATCTACAAGTGTTGCCATTCCTCCAGTGTCAATGTTCCAAGAGAAAAATTATTTATTGCCCAGTGTAATGGTTAATTTGAATTTTCAACTTGATTGAATTATGAGATACCAAGGATTATGGGTATATTAATGAGGGTGTGTCTAGGAATGATTGGCATATGACGTAGTCAACTGAAATGGAGACCCTCCTTAAGCATGGGCATCACCAACCAATAGGATGATGACTTGGATGGAATAAAAGTTGGAAGAACAATGAAGCAGCAGCAGATACAAACTCTATTATTCTTGAATGGGTTCTTGATTGCTGCTGTCATCCTCTGAGGATATTGGATTCTACTTCTTCACTCTTCAAAAGTAGACTCTGACAGTGATTCTACAGAAAGCTTAGGTCTCAGACTAGGGTAGCACCTTTATCCCTCTTGTTCTGGGGCTTCAGCCTCTTGGACTGTACAGCTACTGGTTCTCCCAACTTGCCAGCCTACATATAGCCATTGTGAACTATCCAGTGTCTGTCTGGTCCCTTAAACCAACCTAATAATCCCCTTTTTATAATTATACTTCCTGTTGATTCTGTTCCTCTAGAGAACCCTGACTAATACATCCAGTTTTTCTTTCTGGTTGAGTTTCATGATTGACAACTGTCTGTTCTTTCCATTGCAAATATATACAATTCTGACAATTATATAGACCTTTGAGCATTGTAAGAAGTATATAAATTATACATAACACTATTGCATGAAGAAATGCTTTCTAAATTGTATGCAATAATTTGAAATATAACTTTTAGAATACCATTTGTGTGTGGCCACTTGTTACTTCTGTACATTTTAAAGTCATGTCCTACAAGTCAGGATTGCTTCTTGAGGGTGCCAGTAGTTTGGTGATCACCTGAATGCAGGAAAACTAGGAGGCTATGTGTATTTCTCCAACCCAAAATACCCCAACCTGGGTAGCTATACTAGTTAAAGGAACATAAATCCTTACACTCCATGTATCAATGAACTGGAAGAGGTTATATAACGTTAATCTAGGGAATTTAGATATTTTTTCTAATGTATCTAAAATGGACTCTTTGTATAATATACCTAGATGTAAGGTGACTTGCTGAGTTTATAGAATCTTTATATATTTGGCATGAATTTGGGAAATTGTTCCCTTTCATTCCCTTTCTCCCTCCTTTCTCATATTATAATTATTTAATTTATCTATCTATTGATCTATTAATTATCTCTCTCTTTTAGCTACTCTCCCACAGATATTTGAGGTTCTGTTAAATGTATAAAATATTATTTCTGTTTTTCTTCAGACTAGATAACTTTTTATTAGTTTACATTGAAGCTCACTGACTCCTTTCATGTCTAATCTGCTCATAAACCAATCCTGTGAAGTTTTATTTTAGCCATGTAGTTTATTGTAATAAAATTTCTATGTGGTACTTTTTTAATTGTTTCCAGTTCTTTGTTGAGATTTCTTACATTTTTTTTTCATTCATCCTGAGCATATTTTACTTTATTAAGGATGGTTATATTACCTGCTTTAAAGTTCTTGTCTGCTAACTTCAACATCTGGATCATCTCAGGGTCTCTCTGTCTCCACTGATTGTATTTTTTTTTCTTTTTTGACTATGCATCATATTTTCCTGTTTCTTTGTAAACCCAGTCATTCTGAATTACATTATGGACTTTTTGAATGATATCTTCTAGAGACTCTGGGATTGTCTCATATTCCTTAGATAAGTAATTATATGTTTACTTTTTTGTGTGGTGTTGGTATTGAACCCAGGATCTTACACATGCTAGGCAAACACTTTACCACTGATCTATATCCCTATACCCACCCCCTTTTTTTTAGTTTTAGCAGGCAATAAACTGGACTTAGATTCCAAGCTGGGAATCAGCTGAAGTACCTACTCAGTTCTCATAGCCTAAGTGGGCTATTGGAATATGTCCTGTGCATACATAGTGCAGGTTTGGCCAGAGGCTGGGGTCATTTAGGAAAAGAATTTGGAGCTTCAGCTCACTTGCTCTCTCCTTCCCAGAATTTCTCACTCTCTGTTCAGCTGCTGTGGTCACTTGAACTCTGTCCTCTAATTTCTTATATCAGAAAGCTTGTAGGATTTTATCAAAGGTCTGGGTAGCCAGCATTGAGTCATACTGGGCCCTGTTGTCAGACAAAAGGTTTAAAAATTGGGAAACTTACCCAGTGCTGATTGCTGATGCCATCTGCAGATTCTCCCCCTTGTCCAGACTCTACTTGCTATGGATAGTTCTCCATATCTTAAGTTTTTTTTTTTTTTTTAATAATTTGCTCAGAGTGTTCAGTTGTTATCTGTAGGAGGACTGAACTAGTAGTGGTACAACAGCTATCACCAGAAAGAGAATCCTATAGAGCTAATTATCATTGACAGAGCTAAAGGAATTAATTTGCTTCTATAATTAATGTTAGATCCTAAAAGGTAAATAACAAATGTTATATGCTCAATTTATTTACTTCACAAGTATGGAGTTCATCATTCATGACTAGTTGTTGCTGAAGGTCTAGGAATTGCAGCTATGCTCAGATTTAGAGTTAGCTCATTTAACATGTTTGTGTATTTACTCTGGGTATTATAGTATTAAAGGATGATTCACTGCACCATAACACTTAGCAGCCCGTGGCCAGGTGTAGCTAGTGGGGTAGTGGGCCACACAGGTAGACCATGTCTCCACCATCACAGAAGGTTCTGCTGGCAATGCTGACCTGGATGGTGCACACAATGGTGAAAACACAACTATGAGAAGGAACCCTGTGCTGAAGAGAAGGTGGAAATCCCTCGGTTGTGAACTCCTGACTTTCCTGTCTCATGGGTAAAATGGGGTAGGCATCAATTTCCTTGTTCTTTTTCTTATCATACAAATAAAAAAAATTCAATATTGACTAAGTGGAAAGTATAAAGAGCTACTTTGACATAGAAATTCACTTCCAAACAGAAATAATATTTGGTTATCCTAATTTTTCTGTTGCAGGTCATCTTTTCCTCTGAATCTTTCAATAAGCAACAAATGCATCTACTGAGAGTCTCACAAACATCTATTACGATTTTACATATTAAAATGCTCAGTCAGTAAGTAAATATTAAAAATTCCTTTAAATAAAAAAATAGTAAGTTTACAGAAACACAGATGCTCCCCACCCAGGGTGATAAAAATGTAACACTTTAATGTAGAGCAACTGATTTCAGCTATTAGGAAACCCAGGGAATCCTGTCCTTTTACAAAAATATTTTCACACTCCCTTTGAAAAGCAGAGTGGGAAAATGCTGCGGAAATGAGTCTTTCCTGTTTCAGCCACATGTGGATAATCATTCTGCTGCTGTCCAAAACAAGTAAGGTTGGAAAATTCTTTTAAAGAGCTCCCTGTAGCTGTATATCAAAGGAAATTAGCATGTTTCTGGAAGTATTGTATTTCTGGTTCAAGAGGGACTTAGGAGGAGGACTGCAGTTATTGTCCCAAAATACAATGATTTGAACCTTTAGGTTCTCCCTGTAGATTCTTCCTCTTTTATATGATAACTACATTATAAGCAAAGGATATTTTTGGGACAAGTTCACTTCATTTCCTTGAGGCCAAAGGCCTTCCCTGGGCAAAACATGTTCCTCATATATGACAATTATAGATCTGAAGGTTTAGAAGGTCAGTCCATTCTGTTTCCAGAAAGGGCTGATGATGCCTATGCCGGTGACCTCAGCAAGAGGTGAGCATTTGAAAGGTAAAAAACAACAAGAAAGTGGTTCTGCACCTGGTGTTCAGAATCATGACCATGGGACTTCCTTACTCATGAGTCACTCCCTTAGAAAAGGACATGCTCACTCCAGGGCTAAATCAACAAGCTCACAGATCATTGAAACAGTTTTCCTGTAATGTGAAGGAGAACAAGGAAGTGTAATGATGAAGTAGCACTCATCCAAAGTAAAATAGATCCATGTTAAGGAAAAATATGACAACCTGTGAATTAAAAAAAAAAAAAGTGTGTCTGGGAGATACTTCTGTATAGAATAAGGAAGTTTAAGCCATGGATGTGCATGTGTTTGTTTGTTTGTTTTTTGTAGACTTATAATGCAAGTCACCTTTAAATAGAAAATAAAAACAAACAAAAAATTGAATTGTTACAAGAATATAAAATGGCAGAGGCCAGGGGACTGGGTAAAAAATGGGGAGGGTTAGTCCCAGAAAAAGATCTTGGCCAGAGTTAGGAAGATGCACTGTTTTGTAGACACTGATAATTTGAAAGGGAGCTTGGAATCTGAGTGAGGTGAAAGAGGCAGAGGGATATGAATATTTTTCCACCAACACTCCTAGATCAGGAATTTAGGTGACTAATGCATGATACATAACTGGTTTTTGATTAATCTAAAAAGATGTGACTAATTCCTATTTAACTCTTTTTTGTGCTTCATTTCTGTTCATGAAAGAAAAACAATGCCTTTTCAACGTCTAGTATTAGAAAAGCTTCCCACAGGGAATAATTTTTTTTAAAGTGCATATTTGTTTACTATCCTTATTTGTTCACAAGTGAAGCCTGCCTGGCTTTGCTCCTCATCTATTATGAGACTACAGATCAGCTACCTAGCTTTATTTGTCTTGGTACCCCCCCGCCCCACCAATCAAATGGAGATCCTAATAGCATTTATGACAGACATTGTTATAAAGACCAAGTGAGGTAAAGTAGATAAAGTACTTGAGCACAGGGTCTAGAATGTAAATAAGTCCACAATCAATGGATGTTGTTCAAATTATCACTGTCCTTAAAACCACAGCAACATTCCTAGGGAACAAAATGGTGTTCTACATAGGATGTCATATGAATGGGAAACAATAGTGTGACAAAAAGAGACTAAATACTGGTGTTCATCCAGGTGTGGCTGGTAATGAATTCTATACTTGTGAATTTCTGGTACAGAAACTGAACAATCACTGAACAACTGAACCAACACATTTCCCAATAAATTTATACTTCTGCTGTATGAATGCCATTTTGTTGAGCAGTATTGTCCAGGAGAACTTTCTCTGATGATGGAAATATTTTATTTTTCTCTATCCATTAGAGTGGCCTCTTGCCTTATGTGGTTATTGAGTATTTTGAATATAACTAGTATAACTGAGGAACAGATATTTTATTTTAAATTTAAATAACCACATGTGACTGTGGCTACCATTTTGAGCATCACTCTTATGGAGATATAAATGAACAACATATAAAAATCCTATATTAAGTCAAACTTCTTATTTCAACATTTTGTGTTGCTCAAAAAATTAAATTAAAAAGGAGGTAAGTTTAAGTGCCTTGAATCATCCTTTAATACTAAATACACAAACATGTTAAATGAGCTAACTTTAAGCCTGAGCATAGCTGCAATTCCTTCAGCAATAACTAGTCATTAAGGATGAACTCCATACTTGTTGAGTAAGTAAATTGAGCATATAACATTTGTTATTTACCTTTTAGGATCTAATATTAGTTAGAACACTAGAACAGAGCATTCATTGCACTTAATTTAAAGAAATAAATCCACAACAGAATACAGAGCAGGTCAGATGCTTCAATAAAAATGACAATAAGAGGACCTGTGTTTGTTTAACCAATTGATATTAATTTCCCAGAGTACATTAAATGATATTATGCATGATTTACATTTCCAGACAGAATAAAATATGACAATGAGGTGCAAAAAAAAAAAAAAAAAAACCAGAGCATTCATATTGCTCATGTTAAAATCTGCCTCCAGCTATCTGTGTAGTTGAGTAATCTTATTATTTAGTCTCTCTATGCCTCAGTTTATTCATTTGTAAAATGGGAACTAAAACAAGTGCTTATTTCACAATGTTTTTACAAGAGTTAAATGAGTTAATATATATCAAATGCTTAAAAAGTACATACAATATAGTAAGTACTAAACAGGTAAGAACCAATGTCAAAACAACTGGGCATTGGAATTTAAAAGTAGGAAATCTCAATCATTGTTTCTGGTAGGTGCAAAGGTTAATCTGAACGTTGTACTAGGTGAATGTCCAGGTCTTCCAAGTATGAGAGTATGAGATTTCAGATAAAAACAACACTTGATATTTTAGTTTGGGCCAAAATGTCTGGCTATGAAACTATCTCCTGGGACACTACATAGTTTGCTATACCCACATAAAAAGTATTGTTCAATCTTTTTAAACATTAACATAAATATGTGAGATGACTTTAATACAGCATCATGCTCTCAGGATCAAATGAACCCACAGATTTGTGTTATGTAGTTTCATGCTGCTCTTTATAATCTTTCAAAACCACTGAGAAGGGAAGTAGATTCTTCCCGTGATCTGTATCAGTTTAAAAAATGTAGTCATGGAAAGCACTAGGACACATTTCATCTCTTTGTCCTTTTTCCTTTTCAGGATGTCCATGACTCTCATGTTCACACCTACCCTGTGGGACCAGCACTAATTTAACAAAATTTCTTCTATGGCACTTCCACATTAAGTCTGAACTTTCTGGCTTGGCCCATTTGGTCTGGGTAGACTGAAGTACCTTGTAGTTTCTGAGTCAGTGTGCCAGGCTGTGTCACGCCTCTGTTGCTAACATATTGTAGTCCCATTCCTCTTCATTGAGAGTCATGGATTCCCCTCTACCTACTACCAATATGCCTGACAAATTCCATTTCATCCTGGAACAAATTTTTCTCTCTGATCCTCCCCTGTTTTCTTGCTCTGGTCTACCAAATACTTTATTGCATGGTAGCACTTAACATAGTGACCTACAGTTGTAATTTTTTTCCTGAACGAGTCCCTGTGCTTCAATGCTATAACTTAGTTATGGGACTCAGATGGCCACTCCAATAAGGATGTGCCTTGTAGATGGAGCCTGGGTCTCTTTTGTTTATTAACCTAAGAGCTTAGAACAATATGTGGCTTACTGCAGTTGTTATTAAATAAATATATCTGTATATCCGATATCTTCCATATAAAAGGAACTTTATATGTGCCGAATGACTAAATGATTCAGAAGTTTTAGGCTCAGGGGCTGTGGATGTACGTCAGTGATGGACCACTTTCTCAACATACATGAGGCCCTGGATTCAATCCCCAGCATCAATCAAGCACACGTGTGTGCTCAGTCACGCATTCACACACACACACACACACACACACACACAGAACTGCTGTAGGTGCAGTCCAGAATCTACTGAAAGTCCATATTTCATCTGAGGAATTAATCTGGCTATAAAATTTGCAGTGAAATTTACAAATGGAATCACTATCCCATATACTTTTGATAATGCAAATATAAATAATTGAACAATAGATTCTGTAGGACCAGAATTAAGAGGGGCTTTGAAAATGTGTTAAGCACTGTTTTAGGCAACTGCTGTATATTAATTCATTTTATTAATTCATTATTTCTAACTCATAACATTGTGAAGTAAGCATTATTTTCAGTCCCCATTTTGTAAATGACAAAACTGAATCACAGCAAGTCTCCATGACTTCTTAAAGTCAAACAAAACTAAAGGGTGCAGATCTGAAATGTCAACCTAGGTAGTGTGGTCCCAAAGTCCCTTTTTAAAATCTAGATATTAACTATCCCTTTCTGATGCTTTAGTCCCTACCTGTGGGGATGATTTCAGTTGTAAGTTATAGAAAGCCCATTTAAAAATCACTCAAACTATGTAGAGGGCTTATAGTTCATGTAACCAAAATGTTCATGGAAAGATCGGATGCTAGGGAGAGCTTGGCCTGGCCTCTGATTTGATTTCCTGTGATTCTCACAGCTGTGCTTTTCTCAGGATGTCTGCCTCACCCTCCAGTAGATGGGTGACCTGGTCGGAAGGTGGCTGTAGTTTTTCTAGGTACTACCATCTCGAGGAAGAATGTGTCTCCAGGTTTTCCTCGGAGAAGGCAGCTTCTTTCTCAGTAGCTCCTGATAATACCATTCTTGTCTCACAGATGGAAATTAGGTCTTCTTTTCTTTGGTACCAATGGCCATTGGTTGGGCTCATGCAGGTGTATTGATACCTGTCTCACCTCTGTGTCCAGTAATGGAGTCAGCTTTCCCTGAAGCACACAAGCTCCTTGTGGGACATGCGGACAAGCAAACCGAGGTGGTTGTCACTATGAGATAGTGGAATGGGTGCTAGGCAGGGAGCCCAGAGCTCTTGGCAGCTTTCCTTTGAAGGCTGCAGGCCCTCAGACATAAGGAAACATCACAATGCTGGGTAGAAATCCACTTTTTTATAAATTGTTCTATACTCCTGAGATTCTAACTAACAACCATGTAGAGGAAAGCTTTAAAATCTTATCTTATTGGAACTCTTCAAGAAAATTAGCATTTATTTCTAAAGAAGAGTTTACAAAATACAAAAAAAGACTCCTAAGACATTGAAACATTATAATTTATTGTGAAAGAAAACAGTTTGGAAATAGAACTGAAATATACTTCTCTATGTATGTTTAATTATACTTTATAAAAACAGTATACAATATTACTTTATTATGTAATACAATTTGCAACATGGGTATTTTAGATTTTATTTTTATTTTCACTCTGAGCCCACATGCAACTAGGTTTCTGTGAGAAATAAGTAGTTTGGGACAAATCACAAAAAGTCTTCTAATTAGTTCATTGCATCTCAATCCAGTGTTTTACTAAAATTGTGCATTCCTTATTAATCGCTGATCTCAAGTTTAACTCCAACAGACATTTACTCATCTGCTCATTCATTTAATGAGTTCTGTATTATCGAGGACCAAACACTAGGGGATAGAACTTACCAATTCTTGTTGTATGTGAATTCTCTGAGGATTCTTAGGATTTCTTTCCTGAGAGTTTTTCTTCTAATACTATTCCTCCCTCTCTGAGTGAGCCTTCTTACTCCCCGCCAGTAGAACAAACCTTATAAATCTCAAGTTCAATTATATCTTATTTCTGCTTATACAAATTTAGTAATTTCCTGAGACCTATAGGAAAATATCCAATATCCTTAAAATGGCTTAAAAATGTTTTCACAAGATGAGTTCCCAGCTGTATCTCAGGCCACTGGCTCACACATCACCTCTAAACATGTCCTACTGAGCTCTCACTGAGCTTAGGTGGAGAATTTTTCCAAGTGCTTTGCCTTTGTACACACTGGCCTTTCTAGGGTATCCTTTCTGTTCTTCTGTACCTTGCTTCAAGAACCAGCTCAGACATTGTTCATTCTATGGCTACTTCTGCAAAACCTCTAGAAAGAGGTACTCATCCTTTATTACATTTTCATAAAACTTGATGTGATTCTAATACCTTACTTAAGACATTTCATTGTAATTTTTTTTGAGATTTTTTTTCTGCTTGTGGTACTAGGGATTGAACTCAGGGCCTAGTTATGTGAGACATGGGGTCTACATCCCTGATGAGCTACATCCCTTCATTGTGATTTTTTTTACATGCCTCATTCATGAAAAAAAGATGAAATTTATCTTTGCAATTCATGGGTCTGGGTGCATGCTATCTAATAAATACTTTCAGAATTATCACTTATCAATGTACCAGCCTAACCAATATATTGACCAATAAATGTTTTCTTTCATTGTTTAAAAAAGTTAGCTATTTCTCTGGGCCAGGCACTGAGTTTATATTTAGCTCTGAAATGTGACACCAGGGAGTTCACTTTATTCTTAATAATTCAGGTGCTTTTTGGGTAGTAGGTGTTTATTTTGGCTTTGGAAACCTTCTATGGCACATCAAAGTAAGAATGGCCATTGCCAGAGGCTGATTGTGTGCTATTAATTTTTCCTGTTTATAGAAATTTCTTGATAGGGCAAGTATGATTTGATATTCTTCCAATATTGCTATTTGAAATTTTGGCAATACAGTGATAAAATATTTGACATTTCCTTCTTTCCTTCCAGATAATTTTTATAATTCATATGTAGTTGAATATAAAAATTTTAATTTTTTTAATGTTTTTCTATGTAGATAATTGACTGTAAAGGTCCCAGGATAAAATAAAAAGCATCTTTATTTTGAATTAAGCCTGTTACTTGGCCTTCAGTCTATAACATCTTATTAGAAGCCTCATTGAATTACTCCAAAGTTCTCTGAAATGGTGTGGCACTAAGCAACTTTCTTTCATGAAAGAAAACTTGTGATGTATTTAGTGTTTTGTTTTTTTTTTTAAGTTCCATTGGGATACTAAGTCCCAATTCTGAATCCATCAACTCATGATGCCTTCATTTGTTAATATTCTTATTTTATATCATATGCTTGGAAGATGAAAAGCATATGTCATTTTCCCTTCATAAAAAGAATTCCCTATGAACATACATTACAGTGAAATATTGTTTGGTGATATTTTGAAGGTGACTCAATCATTTTTTTAGTTCCTATAAAACGTATTCTCCTTCCTTCTAACTAATAATTTTGGAAGCAAAATTAGACTTTCTTTAGAATTTTCCATGCTGTATTTCTTTCTTTATTTTTTTAAATACTTTTTTTTTTTTTAGTCGTGATCGGTCACAATCCATTTATTTATTTATTTTTTACGTGGTGCTGATGATCAAACCCAGGGCCTCACACGTGCTAAGCGAGCACTCTACTGCTGAGCCACAATCCCAGCACTCCCCTCCATACTGTAATTCATGTAATAGTTTTCTTTCAAAAAGAATTTTGAAACTTTCTTCTTTACTGGTTCCACTGAAGCATAAAAAAATGCTCTTTTAACAAAATTATTATGGTATGTCATCAAGTAAAATTAGGATAATACATAGCACACTTTTGGAGAAGTTGGGATTTTTTTTTTTTTTTGTACTGTGTATTGAACTAGGGACATTTGACTACTGAGTCACATCTCCAGCCCTATTTTGTATTTTATTTAGATACAAGGTCTTACTGAGTTGCTAAGTGCAACTCACTATTACTAAGGCTGGCTTTGAACTTGTAATCCTCTTGCTTCAGCCATGCCGAGCCACTGGGATTACAGGCATGAATCCATGTTACCATGCCCAGCTGAAAAGTTGGGATTTTTAAAACAACTAAAAGTTAGGGCTAATGCTGAGTAGTCATTTCACCCAAGAATATAATTTTCTTATGCACATCAACAGAAGGTCAAAGAGAGGTGGTCTGAAGTTCAATATTAAGACAGGAAATTAACTTATACTTCCTCTATGAACATACTTGAAATACAGTGCCTATTGAATTTTGTGTTTGTTAATTCCAAATGTTGAACATCTACAGTATGACTTTTTGGGACTCATCTCTGCCAAACCCTAAGGAATGTGGTCCTGCAATATAAAGAATGAGCCAGTGAAAAACAGAGTGTGACCAACACAATTGCTTTCCATTGTCACTGGCCTAGGTGACAGGCCTTAGAATGCACTTGTGTCTCTAAGACTTGGACTGAGGATTTTAACATTTCATCCATCAACTTCAGTCGAGGCCATCTGAACTCCTCCTGAACTGACCAAAGGGCTACAGAAAGGATCTGCTTGGCTGTTCTGACGGGTGACAGACTAGCAAATCACTCAGATCCAAGTTTATGATTCCAATTGCTTCAGACTCTGAATAAAGACACATTCTCGCTCAGTCTCATTGCAGAGACAAGAACCATATGGCAAGATGGCACAAGAAGTATTAATTCACAGTGGGGTAATAGTTCAAAACACTAACTTTCTTGTCCCTGTTGTAGTGCCTCCTCTCACTTGTGGCAGGTTAGGGAAGGGAGCACCTTCTGAAGAGAACACACAAGTGAGAGAAAAAAAATACATTCTTAGTTTCTATAACTAAAAGACACCTTGAGGTGAAACCCAAAACATATGATGTAGGACCACTGCCAGAGAGATAGGGGTATCTTTCTACCCTTCATAGTAGATAAAGGAATTTCACAGAAAATGGAGGGTTTAGGAAATAAGTGAGCAAAAAGTACTGTGAGACCAAATGTGTGTATGTTTAGTGGGAGTACAATCAACTTCAAGTAGAATATGAGAATCCGTTTCATGCCCCATTATTCAGCTGGAATCTTGGAGGGCAGCAGCCTCCTAGTTGGGGCACACACTCCTGTGACACCAGGATTGTGGGAGGGAGTATATACATGGGAGAGAAGGTGCAGCTTGGTCAGGAGGTCGTGGGACTGGGGAGGCAAGAAGCAGAGATTTGAGTGGACCATGTCAGCAAAGAAAAGGAAGAACTGGCGGTGCTAAAATCCAGGAGATTGTCAAAAGAGAACCCACCCACTGGAAACTGCCCTGTAGGGGTACAATATGTTTCATGCATACTGTTGGGTCCCACAAGAGTCAAGTCACATTATTACCCAGTGTGTCAGCGAGAAGGAGCCTGGGAGACTCCATACCCTGCCACTACCTCAGGACAGCAGTTCTTTGCCACCCACCCTCCCTACTCCAGGAGTGTGAGGTAAGGATCACACAGCTGTGCATGTACCTTGAATGCAAATGAGCAAAACATTGGGGTTGATTAACAGGAATTACTAGATTGGACTGAGAAAAATAGAAATGGACTTAATTTGTGTTTTAAACATATCATGTAGAGGTGCTGGGATATAGCTCAGTTGGTAGAGTGCTTGCCTCACATGCACAAGGCCCTGGATTCAAACCTCAGCACCACATAAAATTAATGAATAAAAATAAACCATATTAGCTATGATAAAGTCATAAAAAATCATGTAGAAAAGCAAGTTCATGATAAATAATTTGTTAGAAGAAACAAACTCATACTTTTGGTCCATTGAGTGTTTGTGGAATGAAAGACACTCAAGCACATAATGAATGATAATTAGCAGAGAGCAAGATGGCTGTCTTGGATCTTGACTGTGTGTGTGTGAATGTATATATATGTGTGTGTACTAATATATATACACACATATGTGTCTCCTGTGTCTGTTTATTCTAGAATAATTAGATCTGGGAAGCAAGGGTTTTATGAAATTCATGAATTTAAGACAGAAAAGCTGTCAGGATCTGATTAAATCAAGAACATTTTTGTAAAAATATGTGTAAAACTGTATTTAATATAACTGAGCCAGATAGTCCTTTCCCTTTCCAGTGCTTCTGCTGCAGCATGAGACAGGGAGCTGGGTTAGTATATTTTCTTCCCATGATGTAGGATATTGAGTATATGTGTTGGACCTACTGATACACAAACACACACAGAAAGATGGACAGACTGACTGACAGAAAGAGATTGAGAAACACAGAGAGAGGGACAGAGACAGAGACACCCCAATACCTAGCAACAACAGAAGCACCCCAACCCCAGGAGCACTCTGTGCTCTATTCTGATAGCATATGCCATCCTTTCTACATGATGGCAGATTAAAATATCCTGTAATAAACGCCTACAAATACAAAGAAGCAAAATAGCAAAAAAAAAAAAAAATTCTAAAACACATCAGTCGTCAACTAACAACTAAGAAAAGGCAGACAGAGGAAATGAGACTAAGAGAAAACACAAAATTTTTAAAAAATCATTAATGCCTTCAGAAACATTCAAGAGATAATATATCAATAAAGGAAGCCAAGGACATTCCAAGGCAGAAACAAAAGATGTCAAAAACTAAAACAAAACAAAACAAAAAAACCCAAAACAACAAAATACAGCCAAAAAAACTAACTGTAGAATATTTAAGGAATATATTAACTTAGGATAACTATTATTGATAAAGTGTAATCTACCAAAATTATAATGGCTGTTAAATATTGATTTTGAATATGTAATGCAAAATTGATAACAATAAGAACCACTAAAACAACAATAATAATGTGAAATATTAATATGCTCTTCAGAATTCAATAGTTAGAGAAAATATCTGTAAGAATTGCTATTATTAACAAATTTGATTATGTATGTCCAAGAGTAAGAGGTTATATAGTCTTTCCATAACTAAATTAATCAGTTAGAAAATTTGAATTCGTAGAAAACTCTAAAGAATGTTATATATGCCATATTTTAAACAAAATACAATAAATTTTAAAATTAGCAATTAAATATGATGAAAATATTTATTTTTGGAAACTTAAAAGCACTTCTTGAGAAAATTCTTGGTTAAAGAGAAAAATAAAAATGGAAATAATAAATATTATAAATGAACAATAAGAAAGAGAGAGCAATCTATTTCAATGTGGGAAATGTGGCCAGAACTGTAAGTCAGAGAGAAAAAAAATAGCTTTAAGTGGATTTGTTAAAAAAGAGAATACATTAGGGGTGAGGGGAGAGGAACAGGGAGACCGAGAGAGAGAGAGAGAGAGAGAGAGAGAGAGAGAGAGAGAGAGAGAGAAGAGAGAAGAGAGAAGAGAGAAGAGAGAAGAGAGAAGAGAGAAGAGAGAAGAGAGAAGAGAGAAGAGAGAGGGATCCCCAGCTTTGGCTCCAGGCAATTCTCTCATGCTTGATGACTGAAAGAATACCTTTAGAGAATCAAATAATAAAATCAAGGCACAAAAGTCTCCAAATGGCCAATGTGTTCTTCCAAGAAAATAAATGTATCAAGTCCACATTCTATTTCATATTACTAATTTATTCCTGAAAGAGATGAATACTCTGCAAATTTTGCTGAGAGTGTTTACTTATATCTTTTTCTTCATCTATTAAACTATTTAAAGCAGGGAACTAATACCTATATGCTGAAAAAGAAAAGTGATTAACGTCAATGGAACCATATGTGCTGAGGGTGCAAATGGATTTAACTGGCTTTGGGTTTAACAAAGGAATTTTATAGACATAATCTTCAGCATTCCCTTTAAAAATATGACTCAGCAAAGATGTTTACTAGGGTTATAGTTTATCACACAGACTAGTCAATAGTTGATGCTAGGGACTGATAGCAATTTTCAAATCTATTTATAAATCAAACATGAATATGTGTGGACTATTGCATAAGGTAAACAATAATAATAACAAAAATAAACAGAAGAGACCTATTTATAGCTTACTTCATTTGAATTTAACTAGGTGTTTTTTAGGCAGAAGTTTCTTATCATTTGACATAAGTTTAGTAAGGAATGTTGTATCTAGTTTTAACATAACATCAGAAAGTATTACTGGAAGTCTGATCCTTTGGTTAAAACACTAGTTGCCAGAAAACAATTTAAAAACCACTCCTTTCTATTTCTAAAAATAAGCATAAGGAACTTGATCTTAAAAAAATCACCTTACATTAAAAATCATTAGGAAATAAATGTAATTATGGGGCTTTCAAACAAAGTTTATTCTTTGCAGAATTTACATATAAACCAAAAATCACGTTATATCAATAGGATTTATTAAGCACAGGATTTTATTCTCCATATTATTTTTCTATACATGTGAGTTTGAATAATGGATTAAATATGAGATTTTGTGAAAGGAAATTACCTAAAATGAAGTCTAATTCAAAATTCAAGGTGGCATGTCAAGTACAGGTGGTCCAGATAGCTTTAGGCAGACAGGGAAATCCCCCTAAAAGGCGGATTTAACCCTGAGGAGCTCTTGAAAAATCCTGGAAGGCTGCTGTTTTTATGATAAGAGATTCCTTAACTTTCTTCTTATTTCTTTAGCTGTTTCTCTTTCTGACAGCTCCACTCTTTTACTATTTGTTCCTTAGGTCCTACATCTTTTTCTCTCATTTACTTCTTGGCTTCATTTATTGGGCCCATGTCTAAGCACTTCCCAGGCATGGTAACTTCATGCCATTTTTCCAGTTCAAAGCTTCATCCATATTTATTCACTTAAGAGTGTCAGATACCTCTTGGAATGCTATTTTAAATTTATCTTTATGATTATATTACTGAGTCATACAACTCACAGCTACAGAGTCTCTTAAGGTTATGGTGACATTGGCTTTAAGCCCAGTGAGGGGAAAAAAATGCCTTGACTTCCAGCGAGCGGAATTTCTGAGTCACACATCCTTGCCCTGCTTCTCAAATGCAGATGCATCCTCAGATGATGAGAGGCACTCTGAAGAGGCATTTCCCTGTTTTGGTCAAATATGTGCAAAACAATTAATTATTTAATTCACTCAAAAGGTGTTTTTGTCTTCATGTGGTGTTATTTGAGGCCCATTCCAGGAGGGCTTGATACATTTATCACATAATTTCATAAAGAAAATTAACACTTTTAAAACATTTTAAGGAAATATTATCTAGGCTTTAGCTTTCTGTTCTCTAAGGAGCAAGGTTCTATCAACATGCTTGAGGGAGACTCCTCCTGAAGCTAGCAACATGAAGCTTTAATGTGACAATGGACAATGCTCTGACTTCTCTTGAAAGCCAAAACTATTCAGTGAAATTACACCATTGACACAAAGAAACAATGACTGGAAGACACATCTACCCAGTGGAAAGCAGGCAATTATTGTGTAATCAAGGCATATTTTTCAATTTAAAGTATGCCACATACTAAAAATCATCTATTAGCATATTTGTAGGTCCCTGTTCCCCTGGTACTATTTTTGTGATTTCATATGGTCCAATATCCCAGAACTTTATGGTACACAGCCCTGGCCCCCCACATAGTGAAGCCCCCAGACTCTGACATTTCTCTTCATTCAGCTTAGACCTACCAATGTCTGCTATGCACCAATCATGGTAACAAGCACTCTGGATGCAATGATAAATTATATATCTCCCTCCCCCTAAGAGCTCATATACTAGAGAAAGAAAAACTCACAAACAGATAACAAACAGATAATTAGAAAGCTATTGCTGTTCTAGTAATATACTTATGGGAACATAAAAGTACCAAGATGGAAAACTTCATCTGACTTGAGGTTTTAAGGAAGATTTTTTTGTTGTGGTTAATAATAGAGTTGAGTTAATTAGGTGAAGAGTGGAGGAGGCCATTCTGGAGGGTATAGACTGCATGTGTCAATCCACGGAGACAAGAAAGCATAGAGTGTGTGGGAATTACAAAGGAAGTCAGTGCAATAAGGGAAGGTGGGGAACATTAGAGACAAACCTGGAATGGTGGAGGATCATCTGTGTAATATTAGCTTTATCCTTATCCTGGGAGATAGGTGACTAAACATTTAAATGCTATTTCATATTTTGCCCATCAGTATGAATATAGAGCATGGGTTGAAGCCTGTTTCTGGACCCAGGAAATGATAAATTGTTATGGTGAGAATAGAGAAGGGGAATGGATTGGAGATACCTTTAAGATGTTGTATTGGCAGGACTTGGCATTTATACGTGAATGTAATGCAAATGTGGAGCCAAGTGACTATGAGATTTTAGGTCTGGGTGACTGGATATATAGTAGGTATTTGAATATGGGGGTTTTGGAGAGAAGACTGAAATGGAATATTATTTTATGTTTCATATGATACTGGGGATTGAACCCAGGGTCATTTAACCACTGAGCCACATTACCAGCTCCTTTCATTTTTTGAGACAGGGTCTCATTTAGTTGCTTAGAGCTTCACTAAGTTGCTGAGACTGGCTTTGAATTTGCAATACTCCTGCCTCAGCCTCCCAAGGCCCAAGGATTACAGGAATGTGCCACCATGCCCTGCTGCATGTATGTTTTAGTAGAATTCATCACCAAGAAATTGGGCACCTCTATCTGATATACTTTCTAGATGATGATCCCTTGGTTCTTGATGATCATAATTCTAGAAAAACAAAATTATTCTTCTACCCAACTCTCATACACTTTTGGTGTAAATGTACAATGGTCCAACCACTTTGGGAAACAATTTTGCAGTTCTTTTACCATGTGGCCTACTCATTTTATTCCTAGACATGCCAAAATGAAATAAAAATACAAATATAGACAAAAATTTAATGCTTATGTTTATAGAAGATTTATTTATAAAAATAAAAAACTGGAAACAGCCTGAATGTTCATCAACTGATGGATGGATGAAAAAAAACTGGTGTATCCACACAATAGAATACTACATGACAATAAAAGTGAATTATCTATACATACCACAACATAGAGGAATTTTCAATGAGAATGCTGAGTGAATGAAGCCAATTATAAAAGAGTATGTTCTGCAAGACTTAATTTATATGTGTCTATGAAAATAAAACTAATATACAGCAACAGAAATCATATCACCAGTTGCTTTGAAGAAGGAATGGAGGGAGTGTAAGATAACCAAAAGATACAGGTAAACTTTTGTAAGCATAGAAATATTTGTCATTTTGCTTAGGTGATAGCTTCATAGATGTGTATGCATCAAAAATTTCCAAATGGAACACTTTAAATGTAAAAAAAATTATTGTATATTAATTATGCCACAATTAGATTCTAAAAAAAAGGAAGGAAAAACCCTATTTGTTTTCCAGTCAATAACTACCTCAAAAGATACTATATTGCATTCTAGGAATGAGAGTATGTGAGTTATGTTCCCAATATGGTTACGTGTAAAACTTTAGTCAAAGTAGACAGACATTATTTTTTTGAGAAGAACACAGGCTTTGCTAACAATTATTTTAAAGTGGAAATTCAATGAATTTAAGAAAAGCATATTGATACTAGTATGTTAGTTGCCTAATAAATTATAAGTAAGGATCCTTTCCATGTGGGCTGTGGCAGGAGGGTGGCAGGATGACAGCATGTGTCTTCTGCTTTTATTTTCTCTGTCTTATCAATTTTCAAAAGGAAATTTGGACCAATGACATTTTTTTAAAGGACCCCAGTTGTGTTGGAGTGGTTGAAAGTGTGGGTTTCAGAGTGTGTCTCTTTGAGCTCACATCCCTGCTCTTTGACTCACCTCTGGCAAGTGAATTAAATGCCACAACCTTCAGTTTCCTCACCTGGTGATAAGAGTAGCCTGTGTCTCATTGCTATGGACCACAGGAGATAATGTATAAAAAGCGCTTGATATAATGCTGGGCAGAACACACAAAATGTTAGCCATCATTCAAAATCCTTGACAAATTCCCACTGACAGAGGAAAACCTGGAACTGAGCAGCCTGAAATGGCAGGGAGCAAAGAAAGGGTTAGCAGAGACCACTATAAAATTATACTTTGGCACATTTCCTTTGTTTAGAGAAACAATACCACACTGCTGGTGTAAATCCAGAGAAACAAACATGGAGAGAAGCAGCAATGTGAGAAATAATAAAGAGACTAGATAACACTCTGTACAAATAAATAAACCATCTTAAAAAAAAAAAAAAGACATTGGAGACACCATTATCTGTACCACCAACGAACTACTTAGAATGAAGAAAACTTATTTGGGGATTATATTTTGAAAATAGATGCCTTAAGAGGAGAAAAAAGAGGGTGCAGAAGTTGGGCAATTCTTGTCTAGCCCCTGTTTCTACCCTTTCCTACTCATTTAATAACAGCCCAACTAGAATCTGTAAGAAATTGAGCAGCCTTTATCCCAGGCCAGTGGCCAACAATGCCCAAACTCCTTTTTCATTTATGGTGTTTCTCTCTTGCACTCATCTACCTTTGAGTTTGGCTTACTATCTACACACTTTTGAGTTCAAATAGACTTCCCATATTAATACAAGTATTGTCTTCATGAAGTTGTTTCTCATAAAAACTTTAAAAGGTGAGGCTGAATTCCTTGCATTTCTTTTGTCTACACCCTGATTTCTTTGGCATAACATCAGTTCTTAGGTTTTTGACACTAAAACATATGCTAATAATCATTGATTAGACAAATCTGGTGAACATACCAAAAACTGGCTTACTTCTCTAAAAAGGAATGATAATGAGCAAATATGGAAAATTTTGATCACCTTTATTTATATTATGAAATGAAATATGTTTTGATAATTGCTCTAATCTTTCTCAGTGATAGAACACTATTTTGGTTTGATATTTTTAATATTCTTATTTCATATTTATATTTTCAAACAGGTAAATCGATTTAAATTTGAGATTTTATTTTGGAAAATTTCAGGACCACCTTTACACCCTTCCCTCTTTGGGTGACATTGGCCCCTGTTGATAGTACTTTTCTTATCTGCCTATCTCATAGTTAACTGTGGATGGTTCAGGAGAAGATCTTGCTTCAACACAGGGATTATTTCCTTTGTGAGCACATATGATGAACTAGTAGCTACTGTGTTAGTTGTGTTTTCTCTTGAATTTATTATATCAATATTTTTTCTATGAGCTTGTCAGGTACATCTGCTTTGGAGGAAATTTTAGAATATGGATAATTGCACCAGGAATGATGGTCTTCCTAGTTCACTATGCCCAAATTCTTGGGGATGATAAACTCACAATTCTATTGAACTCATCTGTAGAAATAGTTTTGGGAAGAACAAATAACCCAATTAATAAGTTGGCAAATGAATTAAACAGACATTTCTCAAAAGAAGAAATACAATGCCTGACAAATAAATTAAAAAATGGTCACCATCATTAGCAATTAGGGAAATACAAATCAAAACTACACTGAAATTTCATCTCACATCAACCAGAATGGCAGTCACCAAGAATACAAACAATAATAAATGCTGGAGAGGATGTGGAGAAAAAGGAACACTTTTACACTGTTGGGATTGTAAATTAGTACAATCACTATGGAAATCAGTATGGAAGTTCCTTAAAAGATTCAGCATGAGGGGTGGGGATGTGGCTCAAGCGGTAGCGTGCTTGCCTGGCATGCATGTGGTCTGGGTTCGATCCTCAGCACCACATACAAACAAAGATGTTGTGTCTCCTGAAAACTAAAAGATAAATATTAAGAATTTTCTCTCTCTCTCTTTCTCTCTCAAAAAAAAAAAAAGATTCAGCATGAAACTACCATATGACCCAGCTATACCACTCCTCTGTATTTATCATTTATCCTAAAGACTTAAAGTCAGCATACTATAGTGATACATATGTGTCCATGTTTATAGCAACACAATTCATAGTAGCCAAACTATGAAATCAGCCTAAGTGTCCATCAATAAATATATAGATAAAGAAAATGTAGTATACATACACAGTGAAATTTTATTCAGTAAAAAAGAAAAATGCAATTATGTCAAGTGCAGGAGAATGGATGAAACTCGAGATCATTATGTTAAACAAAATAAGCCAAACTCAGAAGGTCAAAGGTCACATGTATTCTTTCATATGTGGAAGCTAGAGAGGAAAAAGGAAAAAAAGGTGTGTGTGTTGGGTGATGGCATGAAAAACAAATGGATATCAGAAGAATAGAGGAAAGGAATGGGAATGGGAAGAGTGAAGGTAGCAGGGAAATGCTGAGGAGTGATATTGGCCAAATTATATTGTTACATGGTGTGTACATACGAATATGTACAAACAGATCCCACCATTATGTACAGCTACAATGCACCAATTAAAAATGTTGGAAAAAAAGTAGCTTTGGGAAAGAAGCATGAAAAGATTTGGCACTAAAATCATCTGGAGAATGTATAAAAATTATTTTTCGGGGCTGGGGCTGGGGCTCAGCAGTAGTGCACTTGCCTGGCATGTGTGAGGCACTGGGTTCGATTCTCAGCACCACGTAAAATAAATAAAGATCTATCAACAACTAAAAAAAATAGTTTTCCTTGGCTTCATGTCTGGAGGCTTAATGCATAATAACAGTCTTTTCTGAGGGTAACTTGGAAGACAAAATGATATCCAAAATTTGTACAAAATATATTTCTAATTGCATACATAATTTAATTTGTTCAGTTGATTTATATGTGAGCTACAAATATATATGACTCCATTCCCATCCTCCTTCTTTGATACGATGGAATATAAACTTATTTGCAAAATATAACAATTTGAAATTATGATATATGGCAGCAATGTTTATAAGAGAAAAATCTATTTCTTGTACATGATATCATGAAGATCATGGGGTCCTACAGTCTCATGCAAGGATGTGCAGGGCCTGGAGAATATGATTCTAGAGAGACCCAAGAACCTTCAGGAAAGAGCACAGGGAGTTATCCAGGCACTGAGACTACTCACAGGATTATTATTATGGGTGTAGATGTGTATTTCATGTTTTCTACTTCCATTTGTATATATATTATGCTAACAAAGGATTTTTCTCTTTAATTTGTTTTACTGAAGACCAGGAGTTGGATTGGTTTTGGGCAGATAAGAGAAAACCAAGTCTTGTATATAATTAATTTTATGTAAAAATATTTACTCAAAAAATTAAAAAATGCTTTGAAATTTAAAAAAATGTATTAATGCCACATTTTAACTGTGCAACTCACTTAAGTGGTGTCCTTATTTGTAAATAGATTTTATACAAAATGATATTTGGTTTAAGTAGGTACAGACCTTCTAGATTACTTTTCACTGAGGGCACCCCACTTCTTCATGGTCACTTATTTTAGGAGTGTTTGGTTTGTTGATATAAAATTCAATAAGATAAGATTAATTTCTCTTCTAATACAAGACGTTGGAATTGTTTGCTCTGAACACAAACACAATGACTTATATCAAACAGCCAGAACAAACATTTGCAGACACTTTAAAAAGACTGCATGGTTCCAAGCCTCTCTTACTTTTTTAAAAAAAGCTATTTTGTTATTGTAAATCTTGACAATAATTAAGTTGTTTGGCATCTTGTAGGTGGTTCTAAATCTGATGACTGTATAGATGAATCCTTAAGGCGCAGAGCAAATCAAAAAATGATTTTCTTTCTGCCTAAGCATGCCTCTGAAAGGGACATTAGCTATGTTGTTGATCTATATCCTCTGAAAATGTTTTTCAGCTCAAGTTGCTGCAAAAAATAATATATTCCTTCCCACCACTCCACTCCATTAAATCTTTTTAATTAAAATTACTTGTAGGTCAATTGACCAACATATTTGAAACCAATTAATGAGTGAAACAATGTGCTAACTACTACTAACTTCTCCCAAGCAATACTTGCTGGGTACCATGAGACATCTGTCTTTGGAATAAATTACTTCTACCTTCTTTTGAACCCTCATCCCATTCCTGGCACCCTTGCCCTCAAAAGGTTCAGAAAATGTGGAGAATACATATTCAAGTGTCCCACCATTCCATGGTTAGGGTGTCCACATGCCTGGTGTCATCTCTACTCTCTTTTTGCTCTTTTGCCTACCATGCAACACATGGTTCTTGAGGTAGCCCTGCAAAGCATCCACTTCTGCTATTTGGACCACATGACCCTAACCCCAGGTATGTTTTTATAGGTGCCTAGAGTGAGTCCTTGAGATGTAGGTGTTTGTAAAAAGGTCTCTGAATTAGAAACCAGGAATCTGTTTCCAACCTTGTCTCTGCCCTTAGGTGGGTCATTCAGCTTCTGGATCCTCATCTGTAAAATAAATTTAATGTGAGATGAGTCTTAAAGTCACTTCTGGTTCTAATATTCTTTGTTACATAAAACAGCTCTTTCAAGAAAGAGAAACATAATTGAGAATTTTGATGCATGGGTTATGGAATGCTTAATTACATTCATTTTGCATAAATACTATGAAAATCCTTTTATTAAAAAAATAAGCTAATACTAAGTAGTACAGATGTCTTGCTTTTAAAAAACTTAAAAGGTTTTTAAAAGAACTCTTTTAAAAGACAAAATTGTGCTTCTTATCTTCTCTTTAAAAATTCTCATATATTTACGGAAAATAAAGGGGCTTAAGAACTTTGTGTAATTAATAAATTATTCCAAATTAATGAATATCCTTTTCAATATAAATTAGCAGAAATGAATGTCCTAATTTATTTTGTACCAGACTGAAGACTGAAGTCTCAGGAATACATAAATAAGCAAGCAAAATAGAAGCCATTGGAAAAAGCACATCTGTCCACCATCATCACACAAAAAGACACTTTGTGTGGTCCTGAGAAAGATTACACAGCATTTGAAGGAGGAGGAAGCTCTGAGAGAAAATAAGAGAGAAAGAGATGAATAAATAGGGAAGCAAGGGTACTGTGAGAAAAATCAAAAGACTGGGTGGGTCCAGCCGGAACTAGAGGAAGAATTTAGGCAAGAGGAAAAATCATGGACAAATAAAGTTTTTAACTGGATGTTCAGGCTTCTAGACACCAACTGAAATTGCAGAAGTAAAAAGTAAATTGATCCTGGGATGTGATCAGGATAGTGATGTTGTGTATGTTGAAGAGAATATGATGAAGGAATGACCACGATGATTTAAGAGGAAAATGTTTTTCCATTTGATTTTTCTTAACATAATTTAATAATTGAATTCTGACTATATGAATATAACCTCTAGAAGGTGGATTAAAGCAAGTAGAGTGGCTGATAAAAAGCCACCTGAGAATAAAACTTCTGACCCCCAAAACACAACATGCTCAAATTCTGCAAAGTAAGGAAGAACTCCAAGTTTCTAAGTGAACAGTAATACTAGAATTTGGAAGGTTAATAAAAATTTTTTCAACAGCTACGACATCCTTCCTAGGTAAAATAAATAAATAAATAAATATATTTTAAAAAGCAAATGAATAAATTTGAGTATGGGATCCCTTTGTAGCAGATGGTTGTCTTGCCGAGCACTTTACACAATCTTTTCTTTTTTCTTCAACTGTAGTTATGGAGACTGCAAAGTAAAATAATTATTTTCTAGCTTTCTTTAGAACTGAGGAAGACCATGAAGCTAATGAGAGGTAAGTAGATGTCTCTTTCTCATTCTCTCTTCTCTAATGGGGACATGTGCCCTAGAACTGTGGCAGCTACCTTATGACCATGATGGAAAGGACAAATTAATTTGACAGTAGTCATCACACCACTGAACCACTGGACCAGTCTTCAAACTTTGAATAAGTAATAAAAAGAATTCTCCATTTGCTTAAATCTCTGCTAGCCAGCTTTCCTCTTTCTGGTGGATGAATGCATCTCAATACACCTCAATATAAGAGGCAGATTGTGTTCTATGCTTCTACATTGTGTGTGCGATCACTCTGATTCAGTGCAAGATGAGACTTGTTTTGCTTGAGGCCTCTTGTCCTGCTTCCTGAGAATAAATACAATCCCTTCCCAGAGCATCTTGGGAAATGGACCTATGGGTTTGCTGAGGTCATTGCCATTCTGTGCAATGTAAGGAGGATGGGTGAAGGCTGGTCTCTGAAACTCAAGCTCTTTTCTCTGAGCCACAGACTAGGGTCATAGAACTTGACCTACTCCTTCTTCTGTGCCTCCCTCCTCCTCTCCCTCATTTGGTAGAACAACTTAGTGTTTCTCTCTGCCTGAGGACCCCTGCACACTCATATACACACCATGTATGAGTTTGTGTTCATCTCTACTTTCTTCCCTCTCAGGAGACAGAAAGGCCAGGAAGGTGGGAACAAAGCACCACAAAGCACCATGGAAGGAAGGACATTTCTGGGAGGTGGGCAGTAAGAAAGGGACTCCAAGCTTACTGCAAATAGCACTAGTACAGAAAAAGACCCCGTGTAGAAATAAATGCAGAGCAGCCCAAATGACCCAGGGAACCACACAAAATGTTGAGAAAATTTATAGAGAATAATCATTCTGGGTGGGAAAATAGGGCATGTTAAAAAAAAAAAAAAAAAAAAAAAAAACACCAAACCAAAACAAACAAACAAACAACAACAACAACAACAACAACAAAAAACACCGGAGAAGTGTGGAAAAGTTATTCTGGTGGGCTCAGTCTCTCCCCTGCTCACCTAGATTATGTTAGCCACAAAAGTAACCAGCCGTGAAACAAAACATGTACACCTTGGATTGTTAATAAGCTCACTATAAGAACTTTGACTCTCTATATGAAATCTGTAACTTCATATATGTCTTAAATACAGTTTAAGAATGAAAGTACAACATACAAAACCTCTAATTACCAAAAGAAAGAAAGAAATGTATACACGATGAATATGTCAGCTTTCTCACTTAGTAACTTTTCACTTTGTATAAATAATCTATAAAATCATATTATACATCCAAAATATACACAATACAACTTATCTATTTATTTGTATAGTTCTGGGAATTGAACATAGGACCTTGTGAATGCTTAGTAGATGCTTTACCACTGAGCTATGCCTCCAGCCCAAGAATTTATTTTTTGAAAAAAGCAAGTACAAAATACAAACTTCCCAATTAAAAAAACAAACAAACAAACAAACAAAAAAAAAAAAAAAACAAAGGAAGGGTAAGGAGGAAATGAATGAATGGGACAGCAGTAGCTATTCATGCCAAGTAACTAGACATTCTGTGGAAGGCCTAACTAGCAGATTATCAATTCTATAAGAGGCATTGAAGTTATTAATGGAAAACAATTTAAGTATAATTGGAAATATAATTGGAAAATTATTGGACTACTAGCACGAATCCATTTCACAAAAGGGAGAATAAGTCATAATGAAAGTGGACCTCCATCTTCTGTAATGTCCGCTTAGTCATAGCAGAGGTATCCATGTTGCCACAGCCTTCCGAGGTATTACTCAATAAACATTATGAAATCTGTGACAGAGACTGTAGTTGGCAAGTATCAAGCCATCAGTGATGAATAAAATTAATGTTATTAATAATTACATTCTGACTTCACATCTTGTGCAGAGACAAAGTGGCATTGAATTATATTAATATAAAACAACTGGCTTATTTCACTTAACTCCAAAATACACTGAAGGAGGCTTTCCTTATTCATGAAGGGAATGCCACTTCTCTTGTAAAGAGTTAAATCCCAAAGGTCTGAATTGGATATCAGAATTCCTCTATTAATTATGAAATTTGAAACTACCTAATCCATACATTCTAGGGAACAGAAACAATTGCTTATATGAATTTTGGCTTTCTGCCATTGAAATGTACTCTCAAAGGTGTTTTGGGAATTATTTATAACTCATTTATTAATTATTAATACCATTTTTTTTGGTACAGGGGATTGAACCAAGTGGAACTTAACCACTGAGTTATATACATCCTCACCACCCCCACCCCCTTTTATAAATTTTTAATTTTTTTTGAGACATGCCTTGCAAATTGCTTAGGACCTTGTTAAGTTGCTGAGGTTGGCTTTGAACTTGAGATCCTCTTGCCTCAGCCTCCCAAGCAGCTGGGATCACAGGCATGCACTACCATACCTAGCTCTCAATATCCTTTTTTTTCTTTAATTTTTAATTGTTTTAATTAGTTATACATGACAGTAGAATGCATTTATGCCGTTTGATATATAATACATAAATAGGATATAATTTCTTATTTTTCTGAGAGAAGATTATGTGGATGATTACAGTCTCTTATATTAGGATTTAGAGTCAGGCACTCCCTGTTTACACACTAGTTATCTGTCTTCTTTACTTGTTCTTCTTGGCTATCCCTGACTACAGAGGGAGATGAGTTTTAAAAGAAAATAACCCCAAACCTGAAGAACTCTGCTATCAGGATAGCACATGTATTTTCCCAGAGTGCAAAGTTGGGAAAGGGAAATACAAAGCTTGGTTAGTATTCGGTATAGTTCCATTTAGTGTGGTCTAATTGATGGATTTTCCATGGACTCTCTGGAGACTGAAAAAGGTTTGACTCTCAGGAAACTTTTCTTGTGTTTTTTCTTCTTCCATTTTCCTTTTCATACTTTCCAATCATTATTCTCTATTGACATCCTCTATGGGACACCTTAAGTGATTTCTTTTTATTTTTTCTATTAAGTTTTAATAGTCAACTTTTTAGAAAAACAATTTTAAGTTCACTGAAAAAATAGCACAGATGATTCCTCATTTTTAACAGAATTTATACTCTTTATACTTCCCCAGTAGTCACTATCCTGCCAAATTACACATTTTCTTAATCTTGCCCATAATTTAATTTTACAACATTTTAATTCTTATGAAGCATTTTTAAACATTTTGTGTTTAAAATACTAGATCTGAATGTGTAGTATCCTTAGAATTATCTACAGATTTCAATTTTACAGAAATTGTGCTACCATAATAAAATCTGGAATTTCATGTGACATTTCACAATTATATTTAACCATGGGTTTGTATTTAAGGTCATCTACATTTGTTCTTACATAATTTGCTTCAGTGGAATTCCTCTTGAACCAAGTACTTTGTCTTTGTATTCTTTAAAATAGCTAGTTTTCCCTGGTGAAAGATGGAATTATTCATTTAACCTTGTGTGATGTGTGTCATCTGAATCCCAAGCAGGCAAGTGCACACACCCTGAGCCCTCAGCATTTTTTACATATTTTATAATGCTGCAGGCACATTATTTCTGGGATTTCCCCCCTGATGTATGCAGGAACAATCTTGGGATGTTCTTCAAAGAGTACTTGTTATTCTTCTTTACAGATAACTGCAAGAATCTTGTACACAAGAAAGCACTCTGCTCAAGGAACATTTGGACTGTTTGCTCTAGTGGTCATTTATCTGAGAAAATATGAGGCTTTTAAAGTATCCAGAAGGGATCTCCTCAGTCATCATTTGTACTGAGCAGAATCAGGACTCTTTTTTTTTTTTAAGAGAGAGAGAGAGAGAGAAAAAAAAAAAATTTAGTATTTATTTTTTAGTTTTCGGCGGACACATCTTTGTTTGTATGTGGTGCTGAGGGTTGAACCTGGGCCGCTCGCATGCCAGGCGAGCACGCTACCACTTGAGCCACATCCTCAGCCCATCAGGACTCATTTTTAAAGGATTGTAGCATGTGCAAGGGGCTTGAATAAAATATACAACTATACATGGTCTTTGATCTTCTTATTCTAATTGGAATAATATTACTTTTGTATTTCAGCGTTATAGAATGATGGCCATGAGATTTGGGAAAGAAAAACAATTGGATAAAACAGATTTCCTCATTTCAGGAAACGACCAGTTAGTTTTCTTGGAGGGTATTTATTCCCTCTTCTCCTTAATCCACCAGTGTGTCATAGGTAGGGTTGAGCCTCTGCCCAGGACCTGCCTCTAGCCCTTTGGTAGTTGCTAGCAAATATGAAGGATTTTAGAGGTCCCCTTAAAGATGTCACCCATGGCCTCTTGACCTGAGGCATCCTTTATGATCTCTTTTGAGATACTAATTCATTTGTTTTACAAATGGTGGAAGGAGTGTATATTTTTAAAGCTGATAACCCTAAATTATATAACTCCAGAATTCATCGGGAAAACATAAAGCAGCAGAAATCTTCAAAGTCAGACACATGGTTTTAGTGGACCATTTTACTTCATCTGACATGCTAAAATTTAGATCTTAAATGTGCTCCAAAAGTCCACGTGTTAAAGGTCTGGTGTCAACTATGGCACTATTGTGGGTGGTGATTTAAGAGGTGGGGCTTTAAGGTAGGTCTTCGTGTCATTGGGGTTATGTCCCTAAGGGGGATAGTAGGATTCTTGCTCCTTGTTCTTCCCCTTGTTCATTTTCCAGCCAAGAAGTGCTGTCTCAAGAAGTGCTGGCCCAAAAGTAGTGGAACCAACTAATTAATCATGGACTGGTGCCTCCAAAACTGTGAACCGAAATAAAACTTTTCTGTTTTATAAGTTGACTATCTCAGGTATTCGTTATAATGACAGAAAGCTAAACATGAGAATTCTATAGAATTAAGCTTTATTATAAAATATAAAAGTATAAATGAATATACATAATGTAAATATAAATAAATATATAATATACTTGCACACACTTATATATATTGGATAATAAACCTCATGGAAAGCTTCCTTTGGGCTCTAAGCATTTAATAAAGCTAGAGAGCCTCTGTGTAAAATATTACTTGCTTATTCATTGTGTGTTTCCCAAAATGACTACTGTCATCTCCCCGAGGTCATTAATATTCTTTTCCTAAGGTTTCATCTGTCAGAAATGGTGAAATGTGACCCAGTATAAATGGAATGAGGTATTTTCATTGGTTCCTGTGGTCAACCATGGCATGTGCTGCTCCCAAGGGAAGACAGAAGTTCTGTTCAACAGAGTTAGGAAGTTTCTAGGCTCCAAGTGTCAGACCAGGAGCAGAGACACAGCAGTTTTCCAAGGGAAAACTAAACAAACCGCTGATACATCAATCTCTTTTTCTCTTCTAGTACATATTCTAACATGTCCTCATTTAAATCACACTCTCTCACCTTTGTTTGAACTGAAGCCTGCATTCATTGTGAGCCAATAAAAACTACAAGAAGGAAACATCTGTATTGTTCAATAAGTAAAACAACCATGATAGTCCGGCAAAGTGACAATCCAAGTTAAGATCATATGGGCAAGGTTTTGTCAGATAATATTTTCAAGGCAGAATAAAACCATTAATGTTGTTGTTAATTTGTATCTGTATTGCCTTATAGCTTATGACACTTTAAATATATAATATTCCATGAAATTTCATCCTTGTAGCAAGTTGATGGGCAGGCATGTTATATAGATTTAGTTTAAGACATATAAATAATTAGGAGAAGAACTGATACAGGATCCTAGTAAATTCCTTATAAAAGTTATTTGCTTGTGTTAGAAAATATTGTTAAATTCTAATGAAGTGTGATATTTGGGAAGTTCTTTCTGACTTGCTGGAAGGGGTTTTAACTTGTAAAGACGTTTTCCCCTCAGTATATCAAGAACATGTTTTCATTGTATTATATCATAATATTTTTTCATAATCACTCAGTGTTCTATCATATACACATATTATTATTCATTTTAAAATTTATTCATAATTATAGTTGTAGAGAGATTACTTTGTGTTCACCAAATGCTATTTTCTCTGTTGCCTAAGCTTCCTGAAAATAATAAATACCGAATAAGTAATTAGATATTTGCATAAAAAACAGAGTTACAAAGAGATTCTCTGAAGAATTGCTGTTACTTACAGTAAAAAAAAAATAATAGCACTAGCATCTGTAACAAAGAAATCCAAACATTTTCTGACTTGACACACATTTTCTGACTTGTTCACATAATTTCCCAAATGAAGTCCACAATGAAAGTGTGTCCGTGTTCTGAGACTCAAATGTGTTTCATCTCAGGACTCCTCCACTTTCTGAGTCCTCAAAGTCCTTTGCAGAAGGACCTTTGCCTTTGTTTGACCCACATGGAAGAGGAAACAGGGAGGGCATATGCAAGGTGTTTTATGCTGAGTTTGTAAGTGCACAGATTACTTCTGTTCGTGTTTCATTAACCAAACACAATCATGGTGCCCCAACCACATGGGAAGCTGGAAATTGTCTTCCAGCTGTATGCTCTTAGGCAATAGAGAGGTAGCATTTGGTGATCACAAAGTAATCTCTCTACACTATAAATATGAATAAATTTAAAAATGAATAATAATATGCCTATATGATAGAACACTGAGTGATCATGAAAAAATATTATAATACCATGTAAACGTGTTCTTGATATACTGAGGGGAAAACTTCTTTACAAACTGCTCTAGGCAGCAGCTTCTCATTGTTCGTTGTTTGCATGGTCATGACTTGTGACAGCTTTTAAGTAACTGAAAGCTGACAGAACAGAACTTAGGAAATGCTACCATCTCAGTGCTGTCATACCCCCAGCTTGCCCAAACTTCATCTCTTTTTCTTTTCCTTTCTGTGTGCTTAATAAAGAGACCATGACATGTAAAAAGGATTTTACACTCAAGAATCTAATAGGTGTATAGATTTTTGTGATTCATTAACTGGATTAACTGAACACAATTAATAAATTTATATGAGGTTTCATTTCTTTTTATATTGTAGTAATAATAGTAGTAATAGTAATAATAATAATAATAATAATAATAATAATAATAATAATCTATTTTATAAGGTCATTATGAAGACCAAATAAAATTGTTTATGTAATAAACTTAGCAAAATGTTTGGCACATCAAATATGCTTTAAGTATTTTTTTCAAATAATACAATGATATTGTTATTTTTATGATATCATGCAGCAAGTCAGGTTACTTCAAAGTACATAGTAATTTGTTAAAAATATATTCAACTGGATTATAATTTTCACTGCTTTTTCCTTAGTCTCCAGTATTTTAGTATATTTCTTCTGAAAGTTTCTTTGTCTTAACAGCCCCCATATTCTAACAAATCTTCCACAGTACATATTATGAGTTAAGAATATTTTTTAGTTTTTGAATAAATATTTAATTTTAATTTTGATTATGTCTGACAGTGGGCAGTGCTTCTCTTGTTGACTGAATTCTGTGAACTGCCTTCTAGCATTGTGCATTTTGGCAGACACATGGGGTTGCTTACAACGTGCCCATCTTCTCTCCACTCCTCTAAATGTCAGATTCTGGCGGTTGCAGTCTTGCTTACAGCACGGGCATCTAATTCAATTCTGTCTAATGGACTAGAGGGAAAATCTAATGGGAGAAATCTCAGAAAGTTCTCTCTCCTGGTAGTGAATTGACTATGATGATGAATAGACTATGATCTCAGCTGTCTAAACTTCCTTGCAGCATCCAAACCCTTTACAGAGTGGCATTGTGATTTTTCTTGTTTAGAGGTGAAGTCTATTTTCCAACTTCTTGATTTTAGGCTGATCTCATGATCTAATTTGAGCAGCAGAATGTAACAGAAGTGATAAGCACTGTTCTAAAGTCTTGGTCCAAGAAACTTTGAGGGATGGAGCCACTAGGATGACAGAGGAGGGAGCTTGGTAGACACTGTCCCAATACAACAATTCAACTGGTGAAAATTAAAAAAACAACAAAACCAACAAATGAACAATTATTTAGTTCCTTGAAATTGTCCTGAAAACATATAGCACATGGAAAAAGAGTTATTAAAAAAATAAAAATCTACTTAATCAACAAAGACAGCCATCTATGGAACTTCAGCCATTGTTTGGAACCATGAAGGTCGGAAACACTAACTCTGAGAGGGAAGACAGGAAATACAGAGAAGAGACCCTCGATAACTAATTGAATCACTGAATTACCTGCTCTTGGACTGTCTACTTACGGATTTCTTGGTATGTGAAAAATAAATTTCCTATTATTTAAATAATTTTAGTATGAACATTTTTTTTTCAAACTCATTGGCAAACATATATTCTCTGAAATAGAATTGACCCATGGCAAAGGCAGATGATATAAAGTTTGTGCTTGGTGAGTTCTTTCAGGAGTGCTATCCTTTGCTTACTTACTACCTCTGTCACCTGTAACGTGCTTCCTTATCCTCAACCCACCCTCCCTGATGCACAGGTGCTCTGTCTGAATGCTCCGACTATTAGTATTTATTACACATTAAGAAACAGTGTTGAACCAATAGTCCTTGATAACTCAAACAATATTACTTGTTCTTAACATGTTCAATTTAATTCTTGTCAACTGAGTTTTACCAAATTTTGCAGTCAGGAATCATAAGGCAAACAAGGGACTTGTTAGGGTCCTTAGATAAGTTCTAAGGACATTAGGGTTCTTAGTGTGTGACTCCAAAATTAGTACAGTCTGCCTTGGGTGCATTCTAGCTCGTATATTAGTCAGCCCACTCAGACTATTCCTGAGAAGAAACCACTTTCAGGAGGCATTTTACAGTTCTTTAAAATTTATTGTTATGTTTTATTTTGTCCTCTTTTTCTTTTTCTTTGCAGGACCAATCACCTTCAAAAGAATACGAATGACAGTGGGTGAATAAATATTTGGCAATCTTTAGTATTAGAAACTATCATTCTATTTTTGGTCTCTGCAATACAGAAAGAAACTATATATGTGAAATAAAAAAATTCTCATAAAAGATAAGCAATGACTACCTTCTTGTTCCTAGTAAATTGAGTTTTCTAAGGTGTTATTTCAGCTTGCTCTTCAATTAATAACAAAAAATTAATAAGTAAACTCATGATTGTATACAATGTAGTCAAGTAAGTACAAGAATCCATTTCATTTCTTATTCCTTTTGTGAGTTGCTCATACTGGTTCTTCCTCTGCGTGGAATCCTTTGCAGTATCCAGCTTCAGAATCTGCCTTCCCAAGGTTTTGAACTTGGTTGTCAGGCCTTTCATTTTGTAGCTATGGGACAGTTCACTACAGTTGGCCTAGGAGTCAGGCAATATTAAATTTGATCTGCTTTTATCTCCTCAGGCCAATTTGCTCTTCATGGGTTGTATTTCACTAATAAATGCATGCTGACAGCGAAAATTTTGCAGGGTAGATGGAAAGTAGGAGCAAGCAATTCTACAAGCAACTCAGAAACTGGAGTGAATGGTCTGAGCCTTCACCTACATCTATTTATTGGAAAAGAGGCCATTTGCAGATTTCAAATGACTAGCATTGTGTTATATTATCCATCTAGTCATGTTTAAGTGGTTGGAGCACAATTTACACCACATCCTAAAAATCAACACTAAAGTCAAGTTCAGGTCTTTTTTGCATTTGACATGAGGTAGGAACTGGTTATAAAAGGCAGGCTAAGTGATGGAGAAACCCCTTTAGAGGTCACAAGAGAGTTTTATTCAATAAAGAGATTTTCATTTTTTTCCCTTATGGCTTTGGAGAAATAACTCTTATTTAGTGAGATCCTACCAATGTGAAGAAGAACTGGGACAGAGATACAGAAAGGTGTTGCTCCATATTACTAAATTTGACTTTGAAATGATTAGCTTTCTAATCCTGAATCAGATACTTTCATTTTTTCACAATAGTTAAAAAAAATACCGACGTTACTCTTTCACTTAAAATGAACATTCATGGTGCATAGAGGCGGGCCCTGGCCTGAGCAGCCGCTGGTGTCTAGAATGCTTTAATAGTTCCTGTTCCCAAGTGGTGACAACCATCTGTGGCTAAGAAATAATTTATCTTCCCAGTATCTGGTTTTGCCACAGGACACAGGAACAAGTTGGAAGAAAAGTGCAAATTTCTTTTGCTCTTGCCCCAATGGAGCCAAAGCACCAACAATCTTGTATTGAATAATTTTTTTCTACAAACCTATTCTCTGTACCATTGTAAATATCTAAAATTATGACCTTATTAATTATGAAAATAATGATAGACAATGCTAAACTAAAGACGTTTGTTAGACTAAACAGAGAAGGCAAATATGAGGTAATAAACTGTGGATAGTTAATAAAGTGAAGATTTTGAGGCCAATAATAACAAAAATGAGGTTGTTGGTGAGCACGAGATGGATACGTATATAGGAGGGCAAAGAAAATAAAAAGCAGTAATGGAATGGAAACTTGGCTACAAACCAAGCAAAGCACTCTCAGGATTTTAAAATGTCCTTTCTGGTACTTCTTTGAGCAGCAAAATGATACAGGCGTTTATCATGGTAGGAATGTTGTGCACTTCAAAGTAAATTCTTTTGTTCCCATCTCCTCAAAGGTAAGGTAAACCCTGAAAATGGCCAGAAAAGGTGAATGAAAGAAGAGTTCCATGGGGGACATTGCTGTGTTCTTTAGTACGAAGAAGGAACATCTGGTTATGTGACAAGCACTAACCCAGTGTCTTTTTTTTTCTTATCTATTAGAATCCAAAAGCATGTTTTAAAGAAGGAATATATTATTTTTCTTTTCTTTTTTTTTTTCAGTTCTGAGGAGTGAACTCAGGGCAGTTTACTTCTGAGCTACATCCCCAGTTCTTTTCATTGTTTAATTTTTCAAAAATTTTGAGACAGAGACTTGGTAAGTTGCTGAGGGTGGGCTTGAACTTGCCATCATCTCCTCAGCCTTCCAGGTTGATGGGATTTCAGGCGTGCACCATTGCAGCTTGTGCAGCATTTATCTTTAATCAAGCCCTTTGATCTGGTATTGAGAGGAGTGCCCCTGAAATTTCTGTGGGAAACTGTGTCACTTAGGAGAATACAACGTTTGTGGCAACTTGGAGAACTTCCTCCTATTCTTTAGTGCTGATCTCACAACAAACTATGAAACTATTTATCAGGCATTTTTGAAGGAATTGAAGCCATTTGAAGGCAATATAATGTGAATTTGGGAATAGAGTATATTTAGCAACACTGGAAATTTACAGCTCTAGGGAAAAAATAGGCAAATACAACTAAAGGTTTTCCTCTTGTGCATCATGAAGAAGAGAATTTTCTGTTTTTAATTAACTATTCATTTCCTTTATAGCATGTGGCTTCAGACAATTAGAGAGATTATTTATAACAACATCTATGGCTTTCCAGCTTATTTCATTAAAGCACTATGTTAATATTTCCAAGATTCAGATTCATCTGAGAGTAAGCCAATAAATTTACTCTGGTTTGGAACCAACAATTCCACCCAGATTCAGCCAGCTATCTTTGAAAACTGAACCTCAAAGACTATTACCTATAGGTGGATGGATCACTGCAGATCAATTCTTATCACCCCTGTAAAATCCATTCATACCCTATGACATGGCAAGAGTGACTCCTTCATAAAAGAAGGATAGCTTTTTCTCCTTCTCCTCCCCTTCTTCCTCCTCCTCCTCCTCCTCCCCCTTCTTCCTCCTCTTCCTCTTCTTCTTCTCTTTCTCTTCCTCCTCCCCTCCTTCTTTTTTTTATCTTAACAAAAGTTTGTTTTTATGAATATGTTGTGAAAGTCAAACAGAATGAGGACATACATATCATACTGTCATATACTGTCATGATTTAAGTTGTATACAAACCTTCCCATTCCAGTCTATGTGAAGTAGTGCATTGATAATCTATCTATATATAATTTTATTTTTCTTATTATGATTATAAATGTTTTTCCCCTACCCTTATTTGATTCTCTTTCTGCTATAAATTCTCTGCAGATATTTTACTTGCTCTTAAACAAGGATAGCTTCATCAGGTGAATGTTGCAAAACCCAGTGGTTGGGCACAGATCTTTCAGAGAAGCTATCTGAGTTTATATACTAGCTCCAGGATTCATAGTCATGTAACTCGGGGCAAATTACATAAATAACAGGGTGAGGATTAACTGAGATGATATATTTAAAGTTCTTAGTGTAGCCTTTGGCATTTTAATAACTGCTCAGAAAATGTTGCTACATAAGGTCTATTGTTTTAGAAAACAACTTCTCAACCATCATCAAGGGTTTGGAATTCAATCACAGTTTTGTTGTGATCCTGTCTGTTTGGACTTGACATGAAGGCTCGTTACTGTGAATTCAACATGGATACTGTCTCTGGCAGGCCTGGCTCTCCATTCCTTCTGGAATGTACTAAACTGGAAGTGACTTGCCATCAGCTAATTGCGATTTAAATGAATGCAAATGGAAGCCCAGACTTTTATCCCACAGCTGAGTGAGTCAGGGATTCCAACACAACACACTGCCTGTTTATGGAATAAATCATTGAAAGCTCTCTCTGTGTGGCATTTTCCAGTTTTACCTGAAATCTTTTACTGGAGCCAATGGTGCTCTGAGAGACAGGGTGTGTGTATAAGGAATTTAACCATGAAAAATCTTATCTTAATCTTTTTCACAAGCATCCTGTGTCTTGACAATCTCAGGAATTTTATTGGCGGGTTGTCATGAGCCTTCTGTTGTAGGGTTGGAATGCACTACTGGATGAGGCAAACAGATGGTGGGGATCAGAGATTTTCCACTTTCTACTGAGAAATCTGAAAAGACAAGGGAAAATTAGAATTACCATTGAAGGGGAGTAACCGTCCAGATTCCTTATCAGTTAAAACCATTACATGAAGAAAAAGTTGCTCTCTAAATGTACAATTGTGTATTATGTAAGAGTTCCAATAGTTCTTCTCAGGATTTTATGGTTTAAGGAGCGGCTTCGATTTTGCAACATAGATAATATCTTAGGATACTGATTTTTCATCAGTAGGTGGATTTCTTTCCTTTTTTAGGTGTAGATGGACACAACACAATGCCTTTATTTTTATGTGGTGCTGAGGATCGAACCCGGGTCCTGCCCGCGCTAGGGGAGCACTCTACCACTGAGCCACAATCCCAGCCCAAGTAGGTGGATTTCTAAAGAGTTTGTCTCTGCAACGTCACCACATGTGAACGAAATCGCACTGAGATGTGGTATATTTAATTGTATTTGCAAACATCTCTAAATAGCACTACTATTATTCAGTAGCAAAGACTTGAAGCTCTCAAGTTTTCGTCAAAGCAATTGAGTCCCAGAAATTCCAGGAGCTTTTCTTTTTTTATTCTGTATCACAGAAATGGTGCTTTGGGGGCAAAGTGAAAACATGACATTATGTTTACCATTTTATTTGACATTTTCTTGCTAGGAGTCCAGTGTCACTGTTCTTTAGAATACTGTAGTTCAGGTCCTTTCTCTTTTGGTGAGTGGAAAGTTAGTGTACAGGGCAAAATGCAGTATTTTTCAAGATGAAAAATTTTTTTTCAGTATTTTTCAGATGGGAACTGATAAGGGCTGTGTATGTTTTGATAGGCAGAATAATGTTACCCACAATGATATCTATGACCTTTTCTTGGGAAACTGTATGTTACCTTCATGGCAAAAGGGACTTTCCAGATGTGAGCAAGTTAAATACTTTGGGATGGGATAATTATCCCATGAGTTAACCAGGGTTCTCCAGATAAGTAGAACCATGATGTGGTTCTGGTCAACTAGTTGCTCGGCTACCTTGTCGCGGAGGGTAGAGATGTGGAATCAACACACAGACTCTGGGAGCTGGTGAGAGAACTGGCTGGAGACCCACCTCAGGTCGTCGTCCAGTAGCTCAGTTTATTTTTGGAATGCATACAATTGTTATAGGGTTCGTTCAAGTGGGGCGTGCCCATCAATCATACATAAGCAAGATAGTATCCATAAGCCAATCATCTTATGCCTAATGTAACCACACTATGAAGATGTTTTAAATATTGCTATCATCAGGAAGAGTCTTTGTCCCTAGGGGAGGGGGTTTCTAAGTTAGAAGTTCCATGTGGAAGCTCCTGGCTATCAGTTTCCTGGACTGGCAGCTTGACAACACTAACCACAAGTGCTAAGGATGTGGTTTCACTACCAGCTCATTAGAGCAGAGCACCCCATCCTGCAGGCTTTCCTATCAGGCCTGAACGAGTGTAGATTCTTCAGGCACTCCGAGTGTAACTTACAGCTGCTAGCTGTAAACTGAAAGCTATTCCAACAGAACCAACTTGATGTGCATGTATATATAAAGAGAGAAAGATATAGAGAAAATTGGCTCACATGATTGTGAAGGTTTGGTGAGTTCAAAATCTGATAGGATAGGCCATCAGGCTGGTGACCCAGGGAAGAGCTACTGTTTAATTCCAAGGGAAGTCCCCTGCAGCATTCTTTCTTGCTCTGGAGAGGCCAGTTTTGATAGAGCAAAGATGTGATCAGATGTGCTTCATTATCTTCCTCCTACAGTATGGAGGGTAATCTGCTACACTTGAAGTTCACTAATTTAAATGTTTCATTAAATTTTTTTTTCATGGAAACATCTAGAAAAATATTTGACCAGGTATCTGATCAAACTTGGCTGAGCCAAGTTGCTACATAAAATTAACCATTACATCTTGGATTACACGGTGGATCCAATGTAGTCAAGGGGTTTCTACAAATGGAAAGTGGGGTGGTAAGAGAATGAGAGTCAGAGAAGGAGACAAACTACAGAAGCAGAGTGAACATGAGACTCAAATCTAATTTTTGCCTAAGCAGAGATGAGAAAGTTCAATTTCGGCTCAATAAACATCCGGTGAACCGCTGCTGTTTTCAAGATGTGAGACTGTAGAGGTTTTATGTAAAGAAGAACAAGACCTACTCCCAGAGAGCTCTCAATCCTTCAAATATGACTGGTGAGGGCATAGGAAGACAAGGTAGTACATGGCAAGAGCTATAAGTGATATTAAATAGAAATAATATGACTTTGGCATCAAAAGGACCCAAATTATTTCTATCACATATATACTAACATACACATTAATTTTATTATTTTTTTATTTCCTCATACTAATGAGAAATTAATTTTTATCTGAAAAATGTACAAATTGTCATCTAAAAGCTACTGTGTGGATTCAATGAAATGACTGAGTGGAGGACTGATTGAGTAAATCAACAAACATATATCAATTATACATATATATTGGGCATTATTTGTTATGGAGAGACTGTAAGAACCTCACTGGGGGTCCTTTCTCTTGCTCAGAAAGATATAAACCACCAGAGAAGATAAGTCAGCAATAATTAATGAAGGAATAAGATGAAGTCAGAATTATAGTTTAAAGGGAGCTTGGAGCACCTGATAGGTCCAGCCCACACAGGAACTGGAGCTGAACAATTAAAATATGGTTCTTGTGGTTTATTTAAGGGGGTACATCAAAGACAGGGATAAGGTTTCAGGGGTGGAATCTTATTTCATGATGTGTTGCAGTCAGCAGGTTGATTGGCATCTTGGCAGGTCACACCCATCTCCAAGAGGCTATGTGGGAGCAGGCAGAGCTTGAATAGGGCTCACAATGTGTCTGGGCAGTTTTGGCTAGAGGAAATTTCCACTGGAAGTTCCCAGACACCAGATTCTCCTATTTACTAAGCTGTGATGCCTTACGTAGTCCACACATAGCGCTTGGATGGCTCTTGACAATTTCTAAATGAACAAAGTTTCAGTGTTCATACGTCTTAAAATTATAGCAAGAAGAGACATACAGTTAATAAATAAGTTAATGAAATAATGCTACAATTATTGAAAAGTGAAATATAGAATCCCAGAACGTCTGGGGGAGACAGGGGAAGGGCAGAGGCCTATTCCCAACATGGGTGCACAATTCCCAATGTTGAGTGCTTATTCTAGAGATGAAAGTCCCTATCATTTGAGTGAAGGATTCCATCTTGTGAATTTTACCAAAATGAATGGAGGACATAGTAGTTGGGAAAGATTCAACAGGAAGGAATGACAAAGAAAGATCAGGAAGCTGAGGGAAGTCAAGGCACACAGGCGTGTGAGATCCCCAAGTGTGTGTGAGACTTCTGAGAAAACATCTAATTTCCCACTTCCTGGTGGGAGAGTCCCATGGCACACCATGCTTGGGTTCCATTTTGCTCACAGCTCTTGAAGTGTGGGCCTGAAGCTGGGAAGCATTCTCTCCTACACCGAGTGTGCAGATTGCCTCTGTAGCTTTTCATCCTTTGGCCAACCCTGAAAGTTTGGGCCAATTTGTTGACCTCAGAAACTGGACCACCAAGCAGGCCCTCAGTAATCAAGTTTTATCTCCATTTCCTTTGTAACTTTCCTTTCCTTTTCTTTTTTTTTTAAATCTGACTACTATTTCCACTCAAAAGAATCCTTCCTTGATTGCCAGAGATATCTGCTTGTTTTAATAATCTTGATTTGCTGGGTTAGAATTTCCAAGACAAACTCAGCTTGAGGGGAAAAAAAAGGAGGAGGGGGAGAGCTAGGGAGAGGGGTAGGGATAGGAGTGGGGAGAGGGGGGAAGCCAGGGCAGGAGAGGGCAGGGATGCCTCTGGCTTACCGCAGGATGTACAGACTCTCTTACCAAAGGAAAAGCAAACAAACAGGCCCATGGCCTGAATCCTGGGTTCAAAGCCAGGGCTGTTTCAGACAGCAGGGAATTCCTAAATGTTGACTGGTGTGGCTAACCTACATGAGCATGCTAAATAATTTCCTAAATCTTAATTTTCAGTTTTCAGAATTTTAGTTTTTCTTCTTATTATTTTTTTTCTTCCTTGAGGACAAAGGAAGATTGGCTATTTCAGGGATGACCTTCATGTCTGAGCAAATAATAAATTCTCCCCATTTGAGCTTTTCCCTTTTCAGGAGCCAGACACTATCCTCCAGCTTTCTCCTCCGTCAAGTTTCTGTCTCTCCCTTTCCCTATTAATTTTTTTGAAAGGATTAACGGCTCATATTTCCTCCATTGCCTTACCTCTTATTCATTTGCACTCCGATTGTTCTGGCAGTCTGGTTTTTAGCTGGCTGTAGTCTACTGAAATTGTTTTCTCAAATACTAAAATGTTACCGACTTTGATGACGTGCTTAGAACTATTTTATTTTATTTTACCTCCCTGCATCATCTGAGACCCTGTTCAACCTATAGGTTTATTATATTCTTTTGATTTTTCTTTCATCTAGATATGTGTCCAGTAAAATTGTTTTTCTTCCTCTTTCTCCATCCAAATATAGACATTCCTTTTGAGACTCCATTTTTGACCTTCTTATCTTTTCTCTTCTTTGACATTTTTTTTTCCTGTTTTAGTAACTCTGAACTTTCTCCAGAATTCTAAGTCCAAATCCCCAATGACTTCATAGACATTTCCATCTGGGTTGTTCATCAGCTCTTTAATTTTAGCATATCAAAGATGTGGTTCATCCCCTTCCTGTGATGCCTTCAGCAGGTATCTAAACAAAAGTCTTATAATTAAGGTATTTCTTTCAAGGAATATATATATGAGAAAATGATACATGCAAACAAGATATTCAGGACACATTAATTGTACTACTTTTCATTTTAACTCCTCTGGTAATGTTTAAAGACATTTGTTATACATTTTTAAGAGTGATTTTTTGATCCAATTCACTCTTCTGTAAGTGAATATAAGAATTCAAGACAGTTTGAAACCCGCTTCAGGAAGGGGTCCATCTTATCATTCTATTACAGTGCCTCATTACGCTTCTTCACATACCAAGTTTCTAAGTTCCTTTTAGTCTTAGCCTAAAAGGTATTTTTATTTTTATTTTTTTTTGTTTTTAAGTTCTTTCGTGAATATCATAATTATTTATGTAGCCTGGGCAAGACTACGGTCATAGTGAATATTTTTTAAAATTCCCCATTAGCTTTCCCATCTCACCACCACCTGGGATTTTATTGCACAAACACCAAGTTTAGCAATTGTTTTTCTTCCCAGGTCTCCAGCTGCTGCCCCAGTGGCACTGCGTGAGGCTTTGGTGGCTTGTCCCAGGCAGGGTTTCCTGTCAATAGCAGAGAGGAAGCTGTGCTTTTGGATGAACCCTCATTGTCCAGGGCTGGAACAGTGATCAGCAGGCAGTGATAAGGGCTCTTTTCAACCTAGAGATCTGATCAGCGGGAATCTGACTAACCTTGTTAGGGAGAAGAGGAAAGAAGGGGCGGTCACAGAGCCTTGGGAACATTACTTGCTAGCCTCTCATATCCTAGCAACGGAAAGAATCTAAAACACACTGAGTGATCAGAAAGCTTACCTTGCCAAAGCTTTAAATCTTGGTGCTTTGTAAAGTAAATATAAAATTACATCATGATATCAATTCCAAAAGAAGGGAATGAATAGACTCTTAATTTTTGATTAAAAATCAGGTAATGCAATGTGTTTGAGATTGTGTTTGATTTATTTTTATTCTTTATTTTGGACTAATTTATGAGCTTAGCATCTTCCATTTGAGACCATGCCAGAATCTCCTTCTCTTTTACCTTTAGATATTCATCACTTTTTAAAAAATCTCTTTCTTGTTTTCTTCAAGGGGACTAAAATCTAAAAGGTGCTTCTTAAATATCTGTTGAATAAATACTTAATACAACAAAAACCATATTATCATCTTGTCTTTTCTTTATCTAAAATTTGGCATAATTATGATACTTTCTTGGTTATTTTAAAATTTGCTTTTAATATAAAAACAAAAGCATTTTCCTACATTTCAGATGATAAGAGTTAATAGGGGTGTGTGTGTGTGTGTGTGTGTGTGTGTGAATGTGTAGGGTTCCCTGGTAAATCAGAGACCTAAGGAGGGAACAGGCTAGTGGATAACAAGTACATTAACTATTGTCTCTGACTTTGGCTACTCTTTCCACTGGTCTATGATCCTAAAATAGAATAAAAAGATTCCCATTGTTTAGACAACTTTCTTTGTATGGAATATTAAATAAGTGATAACACTGAGAGGAAAACTGAAGGGACAACTAATAGATGATTTGGTATGTCTTCCTTGCCCAGAGGCTGACAAATAGCATAATTTCCACAGTCAAAACCATTCAGATAGAACTTGCTGGCTTCTTAGTTGACATCAAAATACTATCGAAAAAGTTCACTGAATTTTAGTAAGGACTAGAATGGGCTTTCAAATAGGTGAATTGGTGATACCGCCCCTTACCGGTGAGGAGTTCTGCTTCCTCATAGGTTGAAGTTTGAACAATTGAGAAGCATGCTGAGATAAGCATGTAAAGCAGGGTTTATTTAAAAAGGGATAACATAGACTTCTCTCTGGAGGCAGAAGGGAGCCATAGCTGATATCCTGGTATCCCAAGAAGTGAAGGCATTCTGCCTTTTTTATATATCCTAGACTTCCTTTATTCTCCTGTTCTCTTCCCCTTATCTCTCTCCTTCCTGCATAAACGCCCAGGAGATGCTTGGTGGGATGGCCAATGGTGGGAAATAGGTGGGCTGGAGGGGCCAGGGAGCAGTGATCTTGGACCAGGGCGAATTAATTAGTAGCCCCACACCCCTATTACTCCTGCTCAGGAGTTGCCTCACTAACAATTCTTTAGGATAGGCAGTATAGGCTGGGATTTGGGGACATAACATTTCACTGATCAGTTTCCAACCCCTGTTTTCTTCAACTTGGCCCAATTTATCTAGACTATCCATTTTTCAATTCTGTCTTCTCTGGGATTGAGAAGTGTTTTCTAGACAAGTATAGGATGGCAAAATCATTCAAAAGAAAATAAATTTTGCCAAGCTTGCTGGTGCATATCTGTAATTCTAGCTACTTGAGAGGCTGAGGCAGGAGGATCAAAAATTCAAGGCCAGCCTGGACAATTTAATGAGAACCTGTCTCAAGAAAGGCTGGAGATACAGCTCTGTAGTAGAGTACTTGTTAAGCATATATAAAACCTGGGTTTGAGTCCCAGCATCACAAAACAAAAAATGAAAAGTTTTATTTTCTATAATTATGAAATTTTAATATGAAATATTTTTAGCTCTTCCCAGAGATAGTGAAATGTACCTTTGAAGGCTTTGGATGTAGATAGTCTGGTTTGAATTCAAGGCATAGTATCTCAAATTTTTATTTAATCATTCTGAGTTAGTAGTTATTGTTTTTACAAGGTCAAAATATAAATGAACAATAGTACATTTTAAAGTGTCAAATTCAGCAGCTACACTAGATATTTAAAAATAATAGTGTAATTATTCAAAAATTGACTTAATTTCTGCTGTCATTAATGTAAGTATACATTCTTATCTTCAATCACCAGTTGTACCTGTATTTATGATACTACAAGTGTAAGTCCTGACATTTTATTGATCAGTGAATATCATCCTTCCTGAATGAATATACTGTGAGCCATTCAAATTGCTTACCTGGGAATAGAATATCATTGCAAAAGAACACTTTTCTGTCATGGGGAGACCACAGATATGTGTAATATATATGTGATATTATTTATTTCTGTCAATGGTAGAACATTCTTGAGTTGAATCCATTCCACAAAAGAGCATCTCAGTTTGTAGAGTTCCACACCTCACTGTGGTGTGTGTGTGTGTGTGTGTGTGTGTGTGTTTTGCAGATAAACTAAACAGATATATGTCTTGATCAAGGATGGAAACAACAGTACTAAACTGTTTAAGGAAAATGTGTCTAAAGTGTTGCAAGTTCCAGAGATACATATATATGCTTTAACTTGACAAATATGATGTGATACCAGCATGAAGTGACAAATTCTTCAAAGCCAAAGACTTTCTTAAACTTAGTTGCAAGTGATTAATAGAAGGCATCTGATAAAGCATAATTTGTAGTATGAATCTGAAGTACATTCTGAATATTTTCTACTGATGTTCCACACTTTAGTGGCATGTATTTTCAAATTCATTTGAACCTGACAAATTAAAAATGCTAAGATCAAATCTATAGCTTTCAAATGGTGTCATAATGATGCTAACAGAATGCTATGCAAAGTGACCCGAACTGGTGAACATGGTCTCTAGGGGTGATGATTGAACCATACTAGTTATATCCATCTATCCCCCAGTGCCTGTTGAGGGTGTATGTAAATATCTCATAGAGCTGAGATTATGTGCTTAGGTCAGGGGTGCTGGATTGTGTATGTATATTGGCCTCTTTCTTCACAAGTCCTCCTGGCCTTCCTAACAATCTCTCCCTATCCCCATTCCCTTACAAATACCATAGGGCTACTATGTTGGGCAACTATGGAGGGCCTGAATAAATTCCATGACATCACTCTCGGGAAATGAAATGATATGTGAACCTGCTTTAGTTTTTGTTAAAAGTCCAATTGTCATCTATCAGTCTTTAATTGTATACAATCATGTTGATATTTAGTTTTCAAAATGTACAATCAACAGAGAAACAGATTCTATAACTTTGGATTATTTTTAGAAAGATGACTAATAATACAATCATGTTGTGGAGTAAAAGCCAACTTTCTGGTTTTATTATTCTTACAGTATGCTAAGACTTATCAGCAGAGTATTAATTCTTCCAGATGGAAGAAGCCTATTTTTAGCCACTAACTACTTAAGGTCAGGGATTCTGTCTTATTTATCTCAGTTTCCTTAAAGCCAGTAAGTAAGTATCTGAAGCATATTTGTTGAAATTTAATATTATTTTTTAATTTTTTGGATCTATCCTAGCTCCATTATATTTTGGAAGTAGAGCAAGGAGATGCACAAAAAAGTTTTCTGGATTTAGATGTCAATTGTTTCTGTTTGTTTCCAGGAGAATGTAAATTCATTTCATGTTATAGTTAGAATACTATTATAAGCTGGCATTTTTATTTTTTGAAGCCAAAGATGGAATTTGGCTAATGCATTGTAGAAGTATATATTCAAATTTCAACGGGACAATGATGTGTTACTACCAAAATATATTTGTTATTTGAAACTGCCTTCCCTCCATATGCACATTGATTGGGCTTTAAAAGCTTATGTGTTAGTTATGTAGAAGTTACAATAACAGTGATGCTCACTTTTGGCTAGTACTTTACAATTTCACATCTATTCTCATTTTATCCAGACAACAACTCTATGAGACATGTACTTTTATTTCTCTTTTGCATAAAAAAAAACCTAACATACAAATAGTTATATCCTATATTGTGGCCTCTTTCATAATCTCTCTTGGATTAGGCTGTTTTTTTCCTGCATAAAATTTCTTGTGCATTCATGCCTTTTTTCAGTAGTCCTGGGCACATGTGCTTCTCCAGAAGATGGGGGATCTGTTTGAGTGATTGAATGTGCCTTTGCCTCTCCACCATGACACTTGGGACCATGACACCTGACACTTGGCCTGGTGTGTGAAAAGCAGCCTTGGGGTCCATGTAGGTGGCTTTCATCACAGAATTTTTCTTGAACTCCTGCAGTAGGTATATACATTTTCCTGGTCCTTGGGAAAATATTTAATTAGTCCATTATTTTACTATTAGCCCACTAAGTTACTAATTTCTGTCAATATGGGATAGGAACTGGCCAGCACAAAGTCTGAGGATGGTGGAGACATAGAGATGGGGGCTGAAGTCCAAAGGCTGGACATGTCACTCTGTTTATTCTGTAGAAATAGATAAGGAAATGAGTTTCTATACTCTCTTTTGCCCTCATTATGATTAATCATGAAATATGGGATTGTTCTTAATTAGAAAGACTAAGACTTTTTTGAGTCATTAATTGATAGTTGCTAAATAAAACTGGAAGAGAGTGATAGACATGGGAGCAGTGAGCCCCCTGTCAACAGAGACATGCAAATGGATACTTCAGAGATGGGAGCCAGAATGACATAAGGGTTATTTTTAGATTCATAAATCAATAATTCTACTTCTATGTGTATAAGCATGGTTTCTCTATGTTTCTATGAAAGAACTGACCTAAAATCTTTATTTGGAATGTTATGAGAAGTTGACCCCAAGAGAAAATCCCATGAGAATTAGAACACTGCTACTCACATTTTTTGAAAAAAAGCCTTGTCAAGATCAGAATGCAGGGGAAAAAGAATGCCTACAATCTGGCCTAAACCAAAATTGGCTCTTCTTCTTGGTGAAATGGGTGGTGCTAATTCTCAGAAATTTAATTTTAATTTAATGTGGCTGGGACAAAGAATTTTTTTTCAAAGGGGTTTTTGAAATGTCTTTCCTTTTTCCCCATTTGGCAAAATAATAGGATTCACATTTACATGTTTTTTTTTTTTTTTAAAGAATTTTGGCAGGAGTTAGTTTATCAGTTTATATTTAGGGTTGGTAACTGGTTATAGAGATTATATCAAGAAATGAATAGCCCCAACTTGCCAGAAAGCTGAAGCCATTGTAAAGAACATATTGTTCTTTCTGCCATGATAAAATGTGACAATTTCACTTAGGAAAGGTAATGTACTATGACACAGATGACTCATTGAAGGATGAGTAAAAAGTAGAATATATGGACTGAACCAAAGCACAGAATTTATTCAAAAGGACAGAGTATCTTACTAAGCAAATTTAGTGACTTAAAGAAACACAAATTTATCATCTCAGAGTTTTTCAGGGCTAGGAGTCCAGGTATGGTTTGCTGGCTGTCCTGCCCAGGGATCAAGCTACAGGAAGGATTTGACCAACTTGCAATTTCACCTGGGGTTCTGAATCCTCTTCCAAGCTCCCTGCTGGTTGGCCAGTTCCTTGAGGACTGAGGCCCTTTAGTCCCAGGGGCTGCCTTGTAATTTCTGCAAGATGGTCTTTCCTATCACATAACAGTTTTTTTTTTTTTTCCAGAGTCACCATGAGAATATCTGCTGCTCTCTAACTTTTCCTCATTCTTACCTTCAAAATGCTCACCTGATCAGGTCTGGCCCACTAATAATTATCTTCTTGCTGATTAACTGGAATTCAGTTGATGAGGAACTTTAATAACATCTTCAAAATCCTTTCACATATCCTCACCTATTCTAGGAATGACACATATTCACATCTCATCCTCACTGAAAGGAAAGGGATTACACAGTACGTGCATACACAGAGGCAGGAGTTGCAGGGACCATGTCAGAATTAAGCCATCATACCACATGCTCTCTTTTCTAGGGGTGATAAATGGGATAGATTGCCTCAGATCCTTGGTGGAAAGAAGCAGAAGTCACAATAATCTCATGGAGAAGGGCTGAAATTAACCACTCTTGAAATGCCTCAATAATAGTTTTCTAGTTAAAATAGCACAATAATATTCTCATTAGGTGATTAGCTTAATTCTCAATGGATTCCTTCACACCAAAGGAGACAACAGACCAGTAATGGCAATTTAGTTTTACCCTGAGGATAAACTGAACAAATAGAAAGTATCTACAACTGCTGTTTTGAGATTGAGTCTAGGCTCAGAAGGAAGCAATTTCTGATGAGGCAAGGGAAGTACTCTAGCAATGTATTTGTCTTATTTACATGATGAGCCATTTTCTCTTGAAAATTTTAAACTTAATTTCAGATCCATAAAGATAACACAAATGATGGCTTTCAATTTTGATTTTTTCTTTTTTTCCCAATGTCTTGAAAACAAGCTTTCAGAGATTAGTTTTCAGGTAAATTCAAGATTAAGCTGATTGTAAAAGGTAAATATAGAATGGATGGCTATTTTTGTTTATTTAGTAATTTATGAAATATTTATGGTAGACTTACTTTGGGCCAGAAACCATTTAAGTGGTTTACAGGTATAAATGGATAGAATCCATGTAAACAATGTCATGAAGTAGACATTATAATCTTAGTTCTTTTAGATGTGATTGACAATGGAGGTGATGGGAGGTTAGGTAATTTACCCATGGTCATACAATTAGGGGAGGAGTGTCAAAACTTAATCCCAGCCTGACTTCAGAGATTATGCGGTTAAGCATTGTACTACCCTGGACAAACCTGAGTAATTGAGGAAAAGTATAGTTACATATATTTTTTTCCCCACAGATAGTACTCATACCACTGTTGTAGGGACAGATCAGGCTAGGCACTGAAGATAGCAGGAAACAGTTTTATTTGGCTGCAGCCAGGTTCAGAAGGCATAGCTTTTGCTGTAATCAATCAATCTCCTGAACCTGAGTTCAGGTAGTTTCAGAATTTTATACCCAGCATGTAAGGGGAGGAGCTCAGAAGTTCACAGTATGCAAAAGTTCACATAAAAGCAGCTTTTACTTTTACTGTTCTGGGCAAATTAATCTTTCAAGGACAATACCTGAGCAGTGGAGAGCATTTTCTCCCCTTTCTTTCCTCCCCCTGCCAACTGTTATCATGGAGCCCAGTTGGTAACTTCTTGTACTTTAGAAATGTAGACATTTCTGTGAAGCTCCAGCTCAAGGCCAGAGGCCTTGCTTACATATTTCTACAAACTACTATACTGGATACATGTTTGTGAAAAACTAGTAAGGGGGTGTCCAGTACCTGGAGCACCAATTTCTTCCAGCTAGTGGCCAAGTAAAATAGGGCAACATGAAAATAGGAAGTTTATATACGTTGAACTCTTTTGTAGAGACTCTTTTGCTAACAGACTAAAATCAGTCATGGTGAAGATTTCTGGAGAAACCAAGTTAAGATCTTTTTGTGGAGGAGGGGGTGCCACTACACCACTAGTTCCACAATTGCTTTTGAATTTCAGATGAATTGATTCATGCAATAAATCTTAAATGACTAACATGTACCAAACACTGTGTTTGGTTATGTAGTGGGAAAGATTTGGGAGATAAGGAAAACAGGGAGATAAGTTAGGCATTTTTTATAAATAGGCTCATAATAAATGTTCAATTTATATGGATGATAAGTAAAATATTTACATAACTATAGTTATATAATAAACATATATATATGCATATAAATAAATATATATATATATATATATATATATATATATATATGAACAATTGGTTGGAAAATTTTAAGTGTCATAAGAAAGTTATAGACCAAGAGCTATGGGAATTCAGATGCATATGGGGACATTGGAAGAATTAAAGCTATTTGGAAGGCAGTCATTGCTCATGGTGATTTCAAGCACAGTGCTGCACAGTAGAGTGATTGAGCAAGCACAGGGTAGAGAAGGGTGATAGAGTAACTTAGGAAGCATTCCAAATAAGCAAGTGAAAAGAGGGGAGATGCTGGTTGAAGAGTGTCAAGAGGACAAATGTGGTCAGTAGCACATCACAGAAAACACCTGAAGGGAGGAGGGGCTTGTCAAAGGGTTAAATACCACAGAGAGTGGAAGCAGAGGCTCCTAGTCATTATGTGTAAGAGTTAGGGTTTGGATGTGAGGGTTTCCCCAAAAGCTTATGTGTGAGACAAATGCAAGAAGGTTCAGAGGAGAAATGATTGGGCTGTGAGAGTCTTAACCCAATCAGTATATTAATCCCCTGATAGGGATTAACAGAGTGTTAACTGAAGTGCTAGAGCATGGCCAGAAGAGGTGGGAATTGGGCATGGCTTTGGGGTATATATTTATATTGGCAAGTAGAAACCTCATTGTCTCTGCTTTCCAATCATCAGGTGAGCTTCTTCACTCTGCCACACTCTTGCTTCATGATGTTCTGCTTCACCCAGGAGTGGGGGATGGGGGTCATCATCACTGTGATTAACTTGATCATATGGTTTGTAAGCATTTTGACCTTTTTGGAATTGGTGGGAGGAATTTTGAGATGCTTAGCAGTACAAGCTAGAAATGCTTTAGGTTTTTATAAGCAGAGCTTTATGGCCATTTCTGGTGGGAGCTCAGATGATCAAAATGCCAATAGAACTGTGGACAGTAAAGATAGGGCTCAGGAGTTTTCAGAGGAGGACTCTATTAGAATTTGGACTAGAGGCCCTTCTTGGTTTTGTTCTGTCTGAGAAGTTGTCTGCATTTTACCTGTGTCCTGAGACTTTCTGATTTTAAAAGTGATGGGCTTCTGAATTTGGCAGAAAAAATTTCTAGACATAATAGCATTTAGGAATCGGCATGAGTATTGATGGTGGCTTTTAGCCAAGTTTACTATGATATTCAGGAGCAGAACACAGCAAAAAATATTTGAAAAACTTGAACTTAAAAGGCAGGAGTAAAACTGGGTCTAAGGAAGTTTGCAATTGTTTAAGATATTACTGCCACTAAAGAAATGCTAAAGGCTTTGCCCAGAGACAATAAGAAATATGGCTTGAGGGCATCTAAGGAGCTGGTAAGACCACACTCATCTCAGGCTCAAGGGAGTAAAAGTGAAAATTCTCTTGAGAAGAGACCAGTGGAGAATTGTTCTTGCACAAGGGGACTGGGAAGTTTTTTCAATGTTTCAGCTACCCATCTGCTCAAAGGCTTCTATAGCCAGGGTCCCTGAAGGCTTGGCTACTGCTCAAGATGGAGGCAGACCTTGACATCAACCATGTGGTGCTTATTCTGCAGGAATGCAGGATCATGGAGTTAGGGTGTCATGGAGTCTTCCACCAAGATTTCAAAGGAAGGCACTGGAAGCCAGGCAAAGTACAGCAGGGTTGGAGTCCCTACAGACACTCCTTGAAAAGGCAAGCTGAAGCTGCATTGGGGACCCCCAAGATTAAAAAATGCCAGTAATGTGGCATTTTTTAGGAAAGCTGCAGGAATTAAGCAGAGAGAAGCCAACAAAGAGGCCACTTGGGTTGTAACCAACAAGGCCATAGGGGTGGAGCTACACAAGCCCTTTGAAGAGGTGATCATGCCATGTGCTCCAGATGCCAGACACAGAACTACAGGACTTGTTTGCTGAGCTAGATTTTGGTCTTGCTTTGGTCCCATTACTTTTTTCTATGCCCCTATTTTTTTGTGAATGGAAATATTTACCCTGTATCTTTATATATTAGATATTTGTAAATTATTTTTAATTTCACAGAAGCTCACACTGGGAGATTGCCTTGAGCCTCAGAGAAGACTTTGGACTTGAACATTGAACAATCTCAGAACTGTTGAGAGACTATGGGGACTCTTGAAAATGGACAAAATATGTTTTGCATTGTGAGATGGTTGTGAGCTTTGGGGGACCAGGGGCAGAATGTTATGGTATAGAAGTGACGTGTCCCCCAAAAGCTTATGTGTGAGGCAATGCAAGAAAGTTCAGAGGACAAATGATTGGGTTGTCAGAGTCTTAACCCAATCAGTGAATTAATCCCCTGATAGGGATTAACTAAGTGGTAACTGAAATGGTAGGGTGTGACCATAGCTGGAGGATGTGAGAATTGGGGGGCTGGCTTTGGGATATGTTATATATATTATGTTATATATAATCTGGCAGGTGGAGACCTCTCTCTCTACTTCCTAATTATCAGGTGAGCTTCTTCCTTCTGCCACACTCTTCCTTCGTGATGTTCAACCTCACCTTAAGCACTGAGGAATGGAATCTGCTGTCTGTAGATTGAGACTTCTGAAAACATGAGCCCTTAAATAAGCTTTCCCTCCGGCACAATTGTTCTGGTCAGAGCTTTTAGTCACAACAGTGAAAAAGCTGACTAAAACAGAGATTTAGGAAGTTTATGAGTGAATTGTGTCTGTGAATGAGGATAGAAAAAGATGAGATCCTTTTCCAAGTGTCCTTAGCTGTGCTAATCAATTACAACCACTTTTCTCAATGCACTTGTCACCTCTGTCCCTTTTGGATCAGAGGACACATGTCCTTGTATGATATTTTCAGAAGTCAGCTCACTTCTAGAAAAAGAGATGTCTCTTTAATTGGAACCCTGCTTTCAGTGTAAATTCCCTTTCTAGTATACAGCAGAAAACTCAGCTATTTTCAAGTAAACTCGATCTGTTATGGTAATTCCTTTCCTCTCAGCTCTTTCACTTGGCCAACAAAGGGCTCATGACCTGTTCCAGGGGTTCAGGTGCATACCTGGCATCCAGTCTTCTGTAGGACAAGTTCCTTTGGTCCTTGCTGGTCTCTAACCTGTGCTAGAATGGGCTGAGATATGGAAACCATTAGGTGTGTTGTTGGTATATTTCTACTGCATCCACTAGGATGTCACAGTCCTATGAGCTCCCCCATCAGATCCATATAGATCTTTTGACATTGTGCTTCTCTCTGCTGTCCTCCCCACCCCTGCCAGACCCTTTTGGTATCAACAGTTTACTAATAGAATGTTTTGTGCCTCCTCTAGGGAGTCAGAAACTGTCAGAGGCTCACATGAGCTATTGAGGGCCTAGACATGCTGGGTGGGGATGATGTTTTCCATCTTAATTTCTCATTCCCTGGACCTCTGCTATTGTCATTTGTATGCCATGGGTGCCAGATGGCATCTCCAACAGACTCATCAGCTCCTTGGTCTGTATTCTTCTCCCAGAGCCTCAAACTCTGGAGTGTCCAAAAGTACTTCTCAGCTGGTCCCCAACCCAAGGATGTTAGGAATGGAGCCAATTAGCAGAAGCAGAGGTTTTTAAACATTCCCACCCACCCCCACCTCCCCCACCACTAGACACACACACACACACACACACACACCCCAATCTTTTGTTTTCAGGTGTAGGATTATGCAGGTCTTCATATTTTTCCTTTTCACTTTATTAAATCTAAAAAAAAATTAATATTAGACTTAGTATCCCATAGAGATCATATTTCAAGTTTCAAAATGCCCACATGGTGTGAATTTGAATCCTTGGCTTTCACTATGACCCTTGCCATGAGTTTCAAGAGAATATTTGGTGCTAAAGCCAGAAACTCCCCTCTGATTCTGCATACACTATAGTGGCCATGTCTTAAGGCAATGGGTGTCACTTGTTTAACAGGGTGGTGATAGCCAAGGATAGAGTATGTAGAGTGGTGGGTGGGAGGTCCAGTGGCAGTGCTGTTGGTGAAGAGGCAATACCAACGGCTGTAGGACCTGGTGATGGTATCATATTCTCACCCTTTAACACATCTGTGTCACATATGCAACTAACTGTTTATCTCTAAGGAAGCTTCCCCTTCACTCCTCCTAGGAGGAGTTTTTAAACGATCCAAGGACTTTTAGCCTAGAGAACATTAGTCTCTGGGAATTGCTGGCTGGTGTTTCCAAATGCCTATTAAGCAACTGTTGGATAGGAGAGCCACCAAAAGATGGAGAAAGGGAAATAAAAATGATAAAAAAAAGAGACAGAAGATTCAGAAAAAGCTTCCCAACTATGAAAGCAGTTTATGCACAGGTATCGAAAAAGTAATTGTGTGATGCACACAAGAGATGGCATGACAAGAGCTAAATGGCCAGCACCTATTCCCACCCTTCATCCTTTGCCACTTCACTATAAACGGGCAGGTTAGCTTCCCAACGTGGATTTCCATCCTCTTTTACAGAAACAGTGGTCACTCAACCTGATTCCAATCACTGATATTAGAGGAAACCTAAGGATCTTCTAAGGAAATTTTTGTTTTCCTGGCTGAAAGACATAGAAGACCTTTTCTGTCTTCTTCCTGCTTTTAGCATAAAAGTGATGCTTGGAACTGTGGCAGCTCCCTTGAAGACAACAACAATCTAAAGAGGTCAAAGCAGAATAACAGAAAGAGCTGCAGCACCACACATGGGCAGCTGTCTGGTACCCCTCAACCCCCTGTTCCCCAAGAAATACAGACTTCCTTATATCATTCATGGTGGGAGGGTTTTCTGGGACTTGAAACGAAAACATTCTAATGAATACAGACAGCTGCTCATTGCTACCATTCTTTTGTCTTTAATGCTTCCTTTACTTCTTAGTAGTCAATCTCTCCACACTTTAATCCCATTACTATTAACACTGATTTATATTAAAGTTACTTGTTTCAATTACTATGTGATTTTCTTTTCTCCCTGATTGGACTCAGAGTGAGACAACCTGCAGGGAAAAAGCATTCCTACTGGCAATTATATGTTGGATAAAAAGTCAAGGTCAAATTTGTGATAAGGGCATGAACTTGAAAGCCAGGATGGATATTTTTAAAGGTTGTTTTTCTTGGCTGACTTCTTTTGTTTTTCTCTCTCCTCCTCCCCTTTCCGCCCTCTCTTTCCCCTCCTCCTCTTCTTCCTGTTTCTTCTTTGTCTGTTTCCTTTTTTTTCTTTCTTTTTTCTTACTATTTATTGAACTTTTCTTATATGTTAGATACTATTCTAGACAGCATCGAGGAAATAATTGGTACATACAAAAATACATGCTGAATGTTTCTGCATCAAGAAAATTGGCTAGATGGATTGTCTCAAATTTGGAGGCAACTTAATAGATGGCTTCTGTAGTGGTCAATTTTAATCATCAATTTGATTGGATTAAGAGATGCCAAGGATTTATAGGATTAAGGGTGTGTCTAGCAATGATTGGTATGTGCAATAGCCAAGTGAAATGGAGACTCTCCCTAAGCATGGGTAGCACCAACCAATAGGATGAGATGGTTTGGATGGAATAAAAGCTGGAAGAGCAAAGGAAGCAGCAGCAGATGCAAGTTACATTCTTCTTGAATGGGTTCTTGGCTGTTGCTGCAATCCTTGGAGGATATTGGACCCTCATATCTTCCCTCTTCCAAAGCTGAATCTCCAGAAGCCTCTGGTCTCAGACTAGGTTAGCACCATTGATCTCTCTTGTTCTGGAGCTTCAGCCTTTTAGACTGTGCAGCTACTGGCTCTTGTAGCTCTCCAGCCTGTAGACCTCCATTGTGGACTATCCAGCTTTTGGTTGCATAAGCCAACCTAATAATCTCCCTTTTACAATTATACTTCCTATTGATTCTGTTCCTCTAGAGGTTCTCTAGAGAACCCTGACTAATACAGGCTCCATTAGGGATCTTGAGAAATGATCTCTACTAAATAAATTATTTAGTTCTTCTCCCAAGAAGTTGTGACCATTAATTGGGAGATATACATGAAACATATTTATAAACTTGAAGAATGATCCTAAATCAAAAGTCACTTGAGTATAGCCTCCACAGTGCCAGGGTTGATTGGTAACCAATTTACCTCTTACATGGGTAGTGCTGTATAATTAATAGTATGAATTGATTTACTTAGTGATGGTTCCATAGTACCAAATACACATGCAGTAAAAGTCAGATATACAAAAGAATTATAATTCTAATATTTGGTAAATGAGATAATGTTGCCATCCAGTCCCCATCCATCTGCTTAATTGTGGGTTGGATGGAAGATGGAGGAAGTGGATAGGAGATTTAAACTTGCCATTCGCATTACCTTGGTCTCTCCCAGTTTAAAATGGTCTTCCTTGGGGTTAACACAGTCTCTCTTTGGTAAGTACTCATCTTTCAGGGTTTATCCATTTCATATAATAGAGTCTTCTTTCACAGGAAGCCTATGTGTCACAGATCATGAAGGCAAGGGCCTCTTGTCCAGGCACCATCTCCTGGGATAACAAATCATTTCCAAGTTATCCAAATAAGAAGGTGCCATGGTTTGAATATTTCCCATCCTCAGATTCACTTGCTGGAAACTTAATCTCCAATGCAACCATATTGGCAAGTAGGACCTAGTGAGAAGTGATTGGAGCATGAGGCATGAGTTCTTATGACTGTATTGATGGGGCAATCACAGGAGGGGCCAGTTATCTCAAAAGCAGCTTGTCATGAAGGCGAGCCCAGTTCCTTATGCTTTCTCTCACACTCATTTGCCTTTCCACCATCATGTGAGGTAGCATTGAAGCCCTTCTCCTGATTCTGGTACCTCTGTCTTGGACTTTCCAGCCTCCAGAATTGTGAGCTGAATAAATCAGTCTCTCTCTCTCTCTCTCTCTCTCTCTCTCTCTCTCTCTCTCTTTATTAATTAACTATTCTGTGATATTCTGTTTCAGCAACACAAAACAGATTATATAAGAAGATAATACTGGATGTAATTAAGTTACTACCTAAAATCCCATATTCACAGGAGCTTTGAAAATTACAAATACATTATCCTGACACTTGAGAATTCAAACTGTGTCTATTTCTTTGTTCAAAAGGCCCTAAATTATAACAACAACAACAACAACAAAAACACCCTGGTCTATTTTAATAGTACTGGCTGTGGCATTAGAATCACTTGTTTATATTCCGGCTCACATATCTCATTATTTGAAACATGTTATTAAATCCAGATATTTTTTGTTACTTTAATCTGTTTTGGGAGAGCAAAGAAAATGTTTACATATTTTATGACCTATAAGAAAATGTCAAGCCAATTCTCATATTGGCTTTTCAATGCTTAGGGCATTTAAATGTGAAGCACAATAAAATAAGTAGAGTTTTTCAATCTCTATTTTAAAATAAGAGATTATGGATGCCCAAAACAACGAGACATACCATTTGTAAATTACATTAGTTTATGGTGAGTGGTGGGAAAAGACATATCAACTCATAGCAAATAAAGAAAGAAGATAGAAGCAGCACATAGAAACAAAGTTAAAAAACACCATCTAATTTCCTTAATTACCTGTAAGACCTAATAAGTTTTCAAAGGGTATTTTTCAATAAGAAAAAAAAAATGTTCCTCTTTCTCTTTTACTTTATGTTTGAATTTGAAAGGTATGTTATCCATATTACCATCAAATGTTAAATGTTTTATCTATATAAAAACTTATTTAGAAATATATTTCTTTCTCTCTGAATTTAAAAGCTGTTATTTGTGAAATATAAAAACTGAAAATGTCCTTTTGTGAAGAAAAGGTTAACTCGGCACAACTGAGACTCTGGCCAAGGTTGTCTGTCCTAGAGTTTGAGTACTAAGAGTGTTCCTGCCCTTTCCCTAACTGATGAGGCTGGTTCACTGTGCCTTGGCTACACCACAAAGTGGTTTGCACCAAACACTTGCTTTCCTTCTGGCGCTCTGTAATTTTGGCACAAATTAAACAGGGGGTGCCTACACCATGAGTCCAAAACAAAAATCCTGGGTGCTGAGTTTAGTGGGCTTCCCTGAACAGAGAGACGGTCCACACTTGGTCCTACATTTTGCTATGGAGAACATGCGCAGTGTGCCCTCTCAGGAGTCAGGTGAGCCTAAGGAAGCCAGACATGTCAAATCTAGGGTGGGCGGCTGCCTTTTCTCCTTGTGATCCACTGGATCTCCTGACTGCCACTTTGTTGAATGTCTTAGCTGTGAGGAGAGCTGTGTGCTGAGTTCCATGAGTCTGTTAGTGAATCTCTAAACATGTGATGTCTTGGGGACCCCCATCATACTTTCGTTCCATTTTACAAGTTTTAAAAGAAACAACAGACTTGACATAAAAATAGAAAAGTGCGAAATGTGCCATTGTCGTGGCTTCATAGGTTTTTCATCACAAAGATTGTATAAATTTTATCTCATCATTCTGATAAGCAAATAGGTCAAACTTTTCTTTCTCCAAGGCCAAAATGGTATCATTTCATATTCACAAAATGTGATAGGACATCAGAGATATCTCATTTTAATATAAATGCTGACTTTAAAAAAATGAACATGCAAAATTTTAAAAAGAAGTCCTCTTGTATGAATGGTATAAACTTTAATCCAAATAAGGGTAAGAGTGGTCCTTTGTAACTATTCAGCCCAGAGGGAGGAAAAATGTAGCTGGGCTGGTAAATGTGCAACAGCTGGCAAGCCTCCGCTGCCAGCTCTTATTTTATATTACTCATAGTCCTGGCTCTAAGAAATGCAGTTCAGAATCCCAAAGAAGCTTCAGAAGGGATTTTTGAAACTTCATTTCTTTTTCATTTTCTTGGGCTCATTAAGTTTGTGAATGCAAAAGGAAGTGTGACTTAAAAGAACCTAGGGTGGGTATGAGGATGAATACCAAGCTGGAAAAGCAGGCAGCTGTGCTGCTTGGTGGAATGAGGTTTGAGCTGATGTCTTAACATTGCCAGTTTCAACTATTGTGAAAACTTGCCATTGACTAATTGAATGCTGGCTGATTTAGAAGGAAAGCCTGAAAGCCAATTAAATAAATCCAAAACGGTTACAGTCCCGAGCTGTCTCAAAGTACCTATTTATAAGTATGCTTGGGCTTGGGAGACATTTTTAAAACATTAGTAACAGATTTCAAAATCCTATGGATTCTATTATTATTTCATTGAAGGGAATAAAATGCATTATAGATTTTGTTATAATAAGAAATGGAAATTAACAATGAAAACTCAAGTTTGTATAAGACAAAGGGCTCTCTCTAGACAGAGATAGTTTGCCCTCCCAGGACACAGGCTGCCTCTCTCTGTTCCATTCTATGTTGATATTCATTATTAATATTAAAGGAATTGAGTGACCATGCTCGATGAAAACCCTACTTGAATATGAATGGGAAAAGTTATTGGCATGCTTAGTATAAAACACTTATTATGCCTTATCTTTCTTTAGTGGTTTGAAGATTTAGGTATAAGAACCTACTTTAGCACTCTTATTGTACGATTAATTCAATCAAATAAATGTGCTCACTGATTATTATGGGGGAAGAGGTGCCAAGGCTCTCTCATGCTAGTCCAGTGAAGGTGCACTTACTTCTCATTGTAAGCTAAGAAGTTTCCTGTTCAATGAATACAGCAACAGAGCACTTTTTTTTCCCCTAAAGGAAAATGTAGCACAATACAATGACTACATATTCTGTTTCATTTATATCGTTTCTCCCTAGAGATTTTCAGTTCACGTAGCTAATGAAGACTTCATAAGAGGCTTCAGTGAAATTGAGGATATATGTATAGATATATACATACACACACATACACCTTGAAATATGCTTTTTTCAACAACAACAACAACAAAAAAAACTTAAGGATAGATCTTGTTTAAGCCAAATTGTCATGATGTAATGTATAAATCAAAAAGGAAGTCACTGGGGGAAAATGGCTCTTTACAAGTTAAAAATCTCTATTTCTCCATTTTCCTTTATTTTTTCCTTCCCTCATCTTCCAGATGAAGGTTTTATGTAATTAAATGTTTAATTATAAAATCATATAACTGTATTCCAGAAACTCATAAGAAAATTAGTCTTCTCTCTCTCTCTCTCCCCCCCCCCCCCCGCACGCACGCGCGCGCGCGCGCGCACACACACACACACACACACACACCCAAGATTTCTAATTATTTTCCTATTTGGAATTTTGGAGTTTAGTCTAATTCAATTTGATCTCATCTGAACTAATTACAACTGCAAAGGTCCTATTTCTAAATAAAGTCACATTCTCAGATTCTGGGTAGACATAATTTTGGGGGGACATTGTTCAACTCACTGTAGCCATTAAAGATGAATCTGAAATAAATGCTGCAGTGGATTCTGTGGAAAGCAAGTTGCAGATTGCATTTTGGGGAACATTGAGTCTACACGGGTTGCTCTGATGCAAAGATGGGTGTGAGGCTCAGGAAGGTGGGCCCAGAGACTCCCTAAAAGCATCAATACTGCAAAGACTGGTCTTTGCAGCATTGGTAAAGGCATCATTTAATTGAATTTTAAGACAGCATTAGCTCTCTAATCTCAAGGAATCTTAGTAAGAAAGATTTCAACCTGATTTAGAGATCAACAATGTTGCCAGACTGAAAACTGATAGGAATAATACAGGATCTTCATTTTCTTGGGCCCCAAGAAGGCATCTGGGCTACAATGCAAAACTCATATGGACTCCTGGGAGAGTCTGGAAGACAACAGTTTTAGAAAGTGAAGCTGAAAATCACTCTTGTGATCTCACTCTAGATAGAAACCTCTGAAAGTCAGAGAGATACATCTTTATTAGAAATTTGGTCATATTTGGAAGACATATGCCAAAATATCTCAGACAAAGCTCTAACACAAGAAAAAAAAACTGTTTTTATTGAAGCTCACTGTTGCAGCATTGTACAATAAGTCATTTCATAGTAAACATGGTATCAAAGAGCAAAGAGCTATGGGTGTCTATTTAGAAACTGAGTTTTTAAAAAACAAAATAGAAAGTTTACCTACAACAGATGAATAAAGGGAGATTAGTTAAAAAAATAGTCCCTAAAATAGTTTAGATAATGTTTCATAGATCTTTATTTGGTAAGTATATTGAGAATCTTCTAACTATTTTGCAATATGTGATGCATTATTAAGTTTATTCACCCTTCTGTGCCATAGGACACCAGAAGTTATTTCTCTTGTCTCCTTTAACATTTTACTTGGAATCAAAACATCACATCATACCTCATAAACAAGTACAAATACTAAGTTTTAATTAAAGAATAGAGTTAATTTAAAAAAAGGATTTCATTTGGAAAGCATTTATGTCAAGTCTGTAGATTCCTATGATGAATTGCTAATTTATAGGAAACTAACATTTTTATTGTTCTAACAAAAATCTTACAATGTAAATTGCTTTTTGGAACTATACACAGGTATATGTGACTTTTATTATTAACACACACACACACACACACACATATATATATATATATATATATATATATATATATATATATATATATAAACAGAGATGCCCTTTTAAGCTCTCTCCTACACATGGTGATTTTTGATGTTTATAAAAATGAATTAGGACAGAGATGACATGGTTGTAGCAGATTATGCTAAAGAAGGAGGAAGACAAAGCAGAGAGGGGAGGATGGAGGGAGGAGGCATAGAGATGATGCTGGCATTTGCTTTTCAGCATCCTACCCTTGAAGGTGTCTATCCTTGATCATGTGCTGTCACACTACAGAAAAGGCAAGGCTGAAGTCAAGGGCAAAGGAAGCCATCCTTTGCCAGCAGGATGAAGCTGAAGATAGCAGTGACTTTTCAAACCACAGAATCAAAAAGGAGTCCCTGCTACATCATTTTTGTTTGTTTGTTTTGTTTTGTTTGTTTTTGCCTAAAGGCAGTTAATGATGTTAATTGCTAATGATGCATTCATAAATTGACAAAGATGAAAGTGTTTTTCTCACCATTCTTTAGTATCTGACTCAGTATTAGGGTTTGAAATTGCCACATGCTGAAACAGTTGAATCTGTTTACAATGCTCATTAATGTTTTATTGACTAAAAGCTTGAAAAAGAACAAACTGCCCAGGAAAATACAAAATCACTGAACCACTCATGTGATTTTATATTACCTTCAGTTGCTCAGCCTCTTTGTACCAATAAATATAGTAGGTACTCAATAAATATGACAAAGTGGAACAGTGTAGCAGGCATAGTGAAAACTCACGATTCAGACATCTACCTAATATCTTGCTCAAAAATTTCTTTATATAGTGTATTTTTATATCTCACAGAAAAATTTTAAAAGTCATTTTCTTGGCAACTTCTGAAGATCTCAAGTTAAAACTTTGCAAAAAGAGCAAAAATAAATTATTCAACTGTCTTACATGATACGAAATTTATTTACATTATGTGCCTTTGTATTCAGTCTAATGAGAGCATAGGGTTCCCTTGCAATACTTTCTCTTTGCATCTCAGGATGCAAGTAGTTCACTCCATATGGCAATTGAATATCTGCACTCCTGTTTGTCCATTTTATGAAGACTGAAAGGAATCTAGCATTGTATGTAGTGAATTCTCAACAAATATTCAGAAAAATGAATGAAAAAAGGGAAAGAGGAAATGTGGTGGGCAAGGAAGGTCAATATTCATTGAGATTTTACTGAATGCCAAACACCAACACATCCTGAATAATTCAGCTTTTATATTAAAGTTTAAAAGAGAAGGCTAAAAAAGTAAAAATTTGAATATATTTGTTATGAGATAAGAGTTTAGGATTACTGAGTGAAGACTGAATCTCAAAAAGGAAATGTCAATAAGTCACTGTAATGCATAGCAGGCAACTTGTGAGCAATTCAGTCTGTGTTCTCCAGCCCACGATCTTGCCCACAGCTTGACCTGTTGTCTGATGAAAAAAACAACAAAATAACAAGTTAATCAAAGGCATTGGGGGGAATCACTCTATTAGGGAGTATGCACATCAAAGACATTGGTTACAGAAGATGCTAATGAGACATGCAATATAAGAAGTAGCATGATTAAAACATGCTAGGGCAATGCAGAAGGGCAAGAAAAATTGGCATGAAATTGCTTGGCCCACCCTGACTGCACCTCTAGTCCTGCTCCATTGGTACTGTCCCTCTGTGATGGGGCAGCTCAGTCTCTGAGATCTACCCACACTCCCCTTTTCTTGAGTGTATAATTCTTTTTCCAATAAAGCTCTCTCTTCTTGTTCTGCAGTCTGATGTGTCCTTAAATTCTTTTCTGTAAAGGGAGTCATAAACCTGGAAGATATAAGTAGAGGTTTCCTCTGCCTCCAGAGTGACCTGACCTTTTTCAGTGACAGTTCTTGGGATGAAAATAAGAAAATGCTATTAAAACGAAGTTAATAAAGAGAAAAAAAAAAGACTAAAAACAAAAAAAGACAGTTCATTTTAGAGTCATGATTGGTCTAAATTTACATAATATTATTGCATTTGTAGATTGTAATACCTACATTTTCTAGTTTCTTTGTATTTGATGCTTTGACATCTTAGGGCCTTATTGACCCTGGAGGGACTGCACCTCCCATGGCTAGGCAATTCCTAAGGCTAGCAAATGATTCCCTTGTGAGCTGAAGTAGTTTTTATAAACCAATCAACCAGTCCAGAGACCATGCCAGACACCTTTCATCAGACTCTCATGGTCTGGACTTCTGTCTACCCACATAATCACCCAGAGCAGGTATCAAACAACTAAGGAAAGTCAAAACAGAGCCCACTAATGTTATTAGCTGATCTCTTTATCCTGTTCAAATTAGTTGATCTCTTTATCTCTTTATCCTGTTGCCTCCTATGTAAATCACAGTAGAGGCTCTTGCCCACTGTACCCTCTGCCGCCTGGTGCTTCCCTGAGGCTTGGCATGCCTCCCCATCTTGGGAACTGTGAGTAGCAAACTGCCTTTCCTATGGCAACCATTTCCTGTCTGTTGTCCTTATACATTTGAATAATAAGACAATGTATTTTTAAGACATAAATTTGTAAAATAAATAATGTAAAAATTCTATTAAGTGTAAGTATAGAAAACAAAAATAAGTTGTATTATAATCTGTTAATTTATATATCTGCCTTGTGAATTAATTGAAGTTTCCTAAATAATTAAAATGAGAAAGTCCTTTTAGTATTCTAAAATTTTATTTAATAAGATTATTATATATAGCTTTTCAATACCTTGATTTTTGCCATCTTTTGCCAGTTTGTTAATTCATTAACAAGATAAATAAAAGCAGAGGTTAATTTACTGTTTTATAGGAAAAGAGACTTTGGTAATAGATTAAAATTCAAAGGACATGCATGAAGGCTATTTATTCTGTAACAGTATTTTTGTAAGCAAAATAGAATAACATTGTGTTTCAAATCAAATTTTTATTCCTAATCCAATACTTTCAAGGAGTCAGACTCAGTGAGGCACCAAATAGATTTTCACTATACAAATCCACAGTCCCTTAGTCACTTTCTAAAATCCAAAAACTATGAAAAACAAACAGATTTCATAAGTTTGTAGCAAACTCATTGATGGCAAAACCTAATTCAAATTGATGAGGCCATTTGTCTTTTTTGATTGTCTTAAGAATGAATATTCTTACTTATGCTTCAAAAATATCAACATGTTTTAACTTGGGATGCTGACCCAGGTCATGTTTGGGAATATCAAATAATGTATAGTTTGTAGCCTTTACATTCTAAAATTCAATATAAATTCTGAATTTTGAAGTATAGCTATCCTTAAAAGAGCTTCAGATGATGAATTGTGGTCATGATTCAGTGCATATGTGTTGCCTATTTATTTTGGTTGTAGGGGAAGAGAATGTTAGACTCTTTATTTAATATTTAATTTTATATACTATTGTGACTCTCATTTTCAGCTTTTCTTTAATTAATTTGATTGGATATAATAAAGCTACTAGACCAACATTTTGAAATAGTTGTTGATAATTCCCTGTGGGAAGAAAACAAAAATAAGACCCAGTGTCACTGCACTCCAGTGAGGAGAGGTGAAAATAATAATGGTACAGTGAAATGAATAATAATGTACTTTTCAACAAATGCTGCCCAAGTGGTATTCAGTGTGCTCATGGATCATAGAGAAGGGGATTACTAATTGCCTGGGAAAATCAGAGGAGGCTGCGGAGAGAGGACATTTTTTAGAAGAAAAGCAAGTTTACCAGGTAATGAAATGGGGAAAGGCCACTCTATCCCAGTACTACTTAATCTCAAAACAAAAGGGGAATAGTAATATGATAATTAAATAATGACATACTGTTACTCTTTCCAGCATTCAAACTTTTCTCATTATTATTGCTTTGTAAAAGACATTCTTAGTCTTCAGCATCAATAAAGGTTTCTAAGAAAAAGCAACCTTGCTTTTGATATGTCATTCACTGAAACAGAATTTAAAGCTATTTGCAGATTTAATAAAATGCCAGTGCAGGTTGAATTATCTTCAAGGACTATCTTCAATCAAGCAGCAAATACCCTTGTCTCACAAGACAGATCTTCTGACAAAGTGACTGTAAGACACTGAATGGCATCTTACTCATCCATAAAATCACATTAGTAAGATAAATATAGGAAGCACTTTCTTTATCACAAATGTATACCATTTGCCTACAGTGATGTGGTATTTAAAGCTCAGGTTAGGCCTGACAGTGCTGAAGTTCAACTTGGTATTTTCAAATGCTCAGCTACCAGAAGTGCCAACAGCAAAGATATGATCTGCTGGGTCTTTTTCAAGGCATGAGGATGACAATGGTTTTAAGAAATGTTACAAAAGGAAAAGGTTATAGGCAAAAGAAAAAAAAAATACTTCTCCATTTCCATTCTGTGAAGCTATTATGGGTAAATGTTAATGTTGCTACTAATGGTTTCTCTAATTTTGCAGCTGAATCCTTTTTCACTTTGCATCCTGACTCAAATCACTGAGATTCTCTGTACAATAAACCATTCGAAAAATGTATAAAGGCAATGAGCTGAAGAAGATACTTAACATTTTATCAGCAGTAATCTAATACTTTTTACCTACCTTGTGCAATATGAAACATATCATTCAATTTCATAAAAGCAATGTTAATTCAGAGGGGGAAACGTTGAAGCTTGCAACATGGACATGGTTTGAAATAGTTTAAAAGAAAAACTACTAGATAGAGAGTTTGGGAATATTGTTTCTTATTGGAGTTCTGTGATTTCATAACTAATTCCCTCTAGTTAACTTATACTCACTACAAGGAATACCATATTAATCAAGAGTAAATTCATAGAGATTAGACTACGTGGATTCTAAAATATCTTTCTTATTTAGAAATCTATAATATCACGTTTACTGGAGGTTATGGACAGGTAAGAATCTAATACTGTTTGTACTTGACCTGTAAAATGGATAGCTTTGCCTCATAGCATCCCATATTATGTAATTGTTAATGAGGTAATAATAACTAATCTTTCATAAATAATGGCTTTTAATTCAGGTGACATACATTATCATTCTAACTCTTGAAAAATTCTGCAGAACGAGTACCTGGTTTTCTGCTAGACTCAATTATCTAAGGATAACCAGAGAATACATTGGGTATAAAAAATAAAGTATTGTATCTGAGAAAAAATTTCAAAGCCCATTTATTTCATACCATATTTGAGAAAGTATTACAATGGTTAAAAAAGTCTTTGATAACAGCCCATTGTCTCGCAGCCTATATTCCTTAGCAAACTTTGCGATCAGTCCTGTGAAAAGCATCAAAATCTGTGTCAGCATGTGATACGAGACATTACTATAGAAAGACAAGATAAATCAAAGATTTGGAACTGTTGACACTACACATCTATTTCTATGTTTTTCAAGTTTAGAAATTAGATCCCATTACTTTATTTTTTCCAATTTTTTTATATTTTAATTTGTTATATATGACAGCAGAATGCATTATAATTCATATTACACATATACAGCACAATTTTTAATATCTCTGGTTGTACATAAACTAGAGTCATATCATTTGTGTCTTCATACATGTACTTAGAATAATTATTTCCATCTCATTCCACCGTCTTTCCTATCCCTATGCCCCCTCTGTTCTCCACCCTCCCCTTTTCTCCTTTGCTATATCTAGAGTTTATCTAATCCTCCCAAGCCCCTCCTTACCACATTATGAATAAGCATCCTTAAATCAGAGAAAACATTTGACATTTGGCTTTTGGGGGTTGGCTTACTTCATTTAGCATAATATTCTCCAGCTCCATCCATTTACCTGCAAATGCCATGATTTTATTCTCTTTTAATGCTGAATAATATTCCATTGTGTATATATATCACGTTTTCTTTAGCCATTCATCTACTTAAGTGAAGGGCATCTAGGTTGGTTCCACAGTTTAGCTATTGTGAATTGTGCTGCTATAAACATTGATGTGGTTGTGTCCCTGTAGTATGCTGTTTTTAAGTCCTTTGAGTATAGATCAAGGAGTGGGATAACTGGGTCAAATGGTGGTCCCATTCCCAGTTTTCCAAGGATTCTCCATATTGCTTTCTATATTGGCTGCACCAATTTGCAGTATTTTAATTCATGCTCTTAAATACAACTCCCTACCTACCAAACTCCCTGACTTCATATTTTCTCCCCAGTTCCTAAATGATGCTCACTATGTGCTTGAAAATATTTTAAATACTTCTTTATTTAATTCTCCCATCATCTTCCTCATTTCATGATCACCCTCATTTCATACATGAGGAAACTCAACAGAAGTGTTTAAATAACTTATTCTGAGACTCACAGTTAGAAAATTGTTGAGCTGGGATTCAAGTCCTGGATGCATGGGGGAAACTTTCACAAGCTTACCTTGTATGCTAAACTACTGTGATGAACAGGAACTACTTGAGTATGTATGTCTGGTTCTGTGGGTCTCATGTATAAATATAGCTCTGGCATAGATTTCATATATATATATATACATATATATATACACACACACATTTTTTAAAATTTATTTTGGTGGTGGTGCTGGAGCTCAAACCCAGGGCCTTGAGCATGCTAGGCAAGCACTCTAGCACTAAGCTATCTTCCCAGGACCCACATATCATATCTTGTGCTGCAGATTATATTAGAGTTTTGGTAAATTTATAAATAAAAATTAGTAGCAAAATGGAATCAAAGAATTTAAGACTAAAGTCTTTAAGTAATACAGTATGCTTATGTGAAATGTGTTAGATATCAAGCACAAGTTAAAACAAGCATTGACTTTATAGTCACTCAAAAACATTGTCTCTACTGGATAAATAATAAAATGGTACACTCATGCTATTTTATCACTTTATGAACTTCAAAACATTTTTCATATTTTTCAACATTAATATATTGCAGGGAATGGTAAAATAATAGGTATGACTAAACATATAACTGTCCTAATGAAACATGACAAAGCTTTCAGTCTTTTATAAATGTTTGACAAACAATGGAAAAGATTATTTCTAATAGTTCTTTGAATCTATTTGCTAATCTGAACAGAGGTGTCTTTTGAGAGTAAATAGATTATGTCCTTAGAATGTGTGTTGGCTTATGGTAAACAGGTTGCAGAGTCTAAGAATATTCATTTTCAACCCCTGTTCGTTTACCAAGACCAAGCTTGGTATTTAATGGGAACAATAATAGGGAAATTACTGCAGGAAGAAGTATCCTTAAATTCCATGGAAGCACATTTTTTAGAAAACTGTTTGACACAGATTTTAAAAACCTGGAAAAATCTCATCATTAATATAAATATGTGTTTTGTAGTCCAAGTTTCAGTGTGAACTTCTGTGAAGGATAGCTTCAGTTGTGTCAAAATGTTAGCTTGTGGAAGTGGCTTGGTAAAATGATTATTAGCTAATTTTCCAAGTGAATTCGCCTTCTTTCTCTGATTATACAGTAATTCTAAATGTAATGGACATACTGAATCATAAGAGTGGTGGTTAGAAAGGAATGATTTCCAGTCTGTAAAAAAGTACAATATTAGAAATACGTGCATATGGAAAAATAGTGATGAGTTTTTATGACATAATACACAAACCATAGCTAACCTACTTTTTTAAAACTTTAGTCATTACAAGGCTTTCTAGATAATCCAATCCCAAAGAGCAGACTTAAATCTCTAATGCTCAGACATGTACATCACCATTTTCTTGACTGTTTTTCAAATATTTTGCAAAGTTTAACTTTTGGGTTGTGATACTCAATTACACAAAACAAAACTGATCTTTTGTAAAAACCAACAACATTCACAATGTTTTCTTCGCCCTTATCCAGCTGACATGTTTGAGTTATAAAAATAAAGTCCTCTAATTTGATCTGAAAATATCTGGCTCATATTTTATTGATAACTTCATATGCCACCAAGATTATACCAAGTCAGATTTTGAGAGAGTTATTAAATGCTACTATTACTACTGCTGTTAAAAATAAAAAGGAAAATCATAACTTTGATAGTATGTTCCAAATTTTTGCAGTGTAATAAACTGGTTTAAGCTTTATTAGGATAATAAATTATATATTCTATGTTCAACATTAAGACTTTCTTAGTGTAAGAGCACTTAACTGTTTAGGTCTTTTTGTTGGTCTAAGTTTAAAAAACATTTTTCTTTTATTTGTATGCATCTACAAATGGACAAAATTCCTAAGATTATGTAACCAAGCTGGAAATAAAATTCAATTCTATTCCAAGATGGCAAATGCCCGTCCTACGGCTTTCCCCTTCCGGTGCTCAAGGCAGACATTACTCATTCATTATGACCAGAAGCAGCTTCAGACCTTTCCTCTAAGAAGGAGACAGCCACAATGAGTGTGTCAGAGATGGCAAAGGGAGAAAACCTACCTCACAGGAATAATTGAAGAACATGGGCTTTTATCACCCAAACACCTCTCGTTGTATCTATAGGCCAAATGAGCTATTCTTAACAAATTAGGTTGAAGGAAACGAGCCCTTCACTATTAACAATGAAAATAGAAGGAAAAGACCCCTCAAAAGTTTTTGATCTTAATTTTTCTAAATCATTTGGGATGTACAGAACCACAGAAAGCATGTCCCTATGTGAAGCAATCTGTTTTGGAAAAGGAAGTTAGCAAGGATTCCAGTCCCTGGAATTCCTTCCCACAGGAAGCACAGCCTTGCAGCTGAAGGGCTGGGCCATGCACAGGAAGTCTGCTGCTCCAGTGTTTCCATAGGTCGGGGGGCCCAGAGGGGACCCAGAGGGTTTCTGCTGTGGACGGTTTAGTCTGGCTAAGAATAGAGATGAGCTTGTGGTGGTGACTGTGAAAATGGTTTCCCCTATCCATACTGATTCAGTTTTAGGGATGCCTTCTCTTCATAATTTATATATTCTTGATTGTAAGTTTCACAATAATTGCAATTGAAAACTATTAAACTTGAGCATTCTTTTATTTTTTGCATTCACATGGGAGGAATAATATAAACTTTCAAAAGAAAGAAAATAGTACTTGACCTATACCATATATCCGAACCAGACAAACAATATGTAGAAGTATTGAGTTAATACATTTCATCAACAGGAGCATTGGGGTGCAATGCAATAATAATCTTAATATACCTAGCAATTTAATGTAAGCCATCAAAGAAGGGTTGACCTGTTGACTGGTTGACCTTAAAAAGCTTCAGAGTGAAATTTATAAAATCTTCACAAGTAATTTGAGAAATACATAATTTTTTTTACCAAGAAAATCAGGTGATAAGAACAAGTATTTGGATTTAAGAATATATTTTAACATTATAATAAGGTAATAAGATTGAAAAGTCAATATACAAAAGCCAACATTATTTTTTTAACTTTAGCAATGATCAACTAGAAAACAAAATAAGAGGGATATAATTCACAATAGCAAAAAAATATATTTCTAGAAATAAATATATATCCAGAAATAGAAAACATGCAAGACTCTCACGAAAGGGTATTTAAAATCTATATAAATGAAATTCTATTCCATATTTTTAAATAGAAAGACTCAGCATTGTAGACATTGACAAGTTGGTTCTCAAATACATGTGGAAAAACGAGGAATGATTAGTAAGTTAATTTTATGTTTTTAAAAAAGAGTAATAATGAGATTTCATTTACTAATCATCAGAACATCATATAAAACAATTAAACTGTGTGTTTTAGCATAGCTATTGCCATTACTAGGAAACACATTAGTAGGAAAAGATAGAAGGGCAACGCAGAAATATACTGAAATATAGCTTATTATAAAGGGGGCATATCAAATTAGTAAAAGTATTCTAGACTTTTCAACAGATTGCACTATGACAATTGTCTAGCTTTCTAAGGAAAAAAAATAAACTTACAGTGACATTATAAGCAAAACGGACACATTAGAGAACTTAAAGAAATTAACTGTTAAGAACAAACTAGGTATGGTGTTACACACCTGCAATTCCAGCTATTCAGAAGACTGAGGAAGGACAATCACACGTTTAAGACCAGTCTCAACAACTTAGTATGACCCTGTCTCAAAAGTGAAAGAATACTGGGGATACAGAGCTCACTGATAGAGCAATTGTGTAGCATGTAGAGATCTGGGTTCAATCCCCAGTGAAGAAAACACTGCACCCTACACACACACACACACACACACACACACACACAAATTATCAAAGTATTTGGAGAAAATATAAAAACAATTTATAACTCTCAGGGCAAGGAATGCTTTCTTAAGTAATACACAAAATTCCTAAATCATATGGAAAAGTTTAACTTGGGCCTCAAATTTTTTTTCTATGGGACAACCATAAAAATAAACTTTAATGATAAACTTCAGACTCAGAGAAATGTTTATAACATACATAAGAGATTAACAACATATAAAGAGCACCTACCTAGGAATAAACAATACACAAAGAACCAAGTAAAAAGTAGAAAAAAGATGCTAAGGACCATTTACAGAAGAAACACATATGACAAAAACATATATAAAGTAAGCATTGTTTACCAAAATATAAAGTAAGCCTAATCTTTGACCTTGCCATCTACTGCTAGGAATCTGTCCTGTAGAATTATTCATTGCCACTAAGACATATTTGCAATGTTTCTGTCTATTTAAAATCACAAATAAGTAGAAAAGAAATTAAATACTGTCAACAACAGAGAGAGTAAATTAACGAGTATTCTTTTGTTACAACCTAAGAAAAAAGAAATTGTAACATAGCAGAATTACATATAAATATATATGACCCATATCTACATAAACTATTTTTATTTTTTACGCCTTTGCTTGTGTGTGCATTATTTTTTCAAAAATTAAAGCTATATTTATTTAAATTGTACAACCCAATATATTGATGTACATAGACATAGTGAAATGATGATGATTGTTAAGCATATGAACACATCCTTCTCCTCACATAGCTTCATTTTTTATGTGTGTGGTGAGAGGACCTGAATTCTACTCTCTTTAGTCATGTAGCATGAGTAAGTCCAGAGACATAATGGACTGCCTTTTGTACTGTGAGAAAATATTCATGTATTTCTTGTTTTTGAGAGAGAGAGAGAGAGAGAGAGAGAGAGAGAGAGAGAGAGAGAGAGGGAGAGACAGAAAGAGAGAGAGACAGAGAAAGGGAAAGAGAGGGGAAAAACAATCACACACACACACAGTTAAAGAGAGGAATATCTTTTAAAAAAGTCAGACGTGGGTTTCAAACCTTGCTCACATATACAGAACTGCTTCAAGTGGGTGGGAGAATCACTTGTCCATTGCTAAAGTGGTGTGGGTCTCTTTACATTTTCTCTTGACCTTAGGTTTTGCTGCCAATTTCTCTTTTCTAGAGAATGTTGAAATGGACATAAAAGAAAATTCTTAAAGAATATTCAGATCCTTGTTATGTACAAACTGCGTTGTTGAAAGGGGTCTTAGATATGACCTAATACAACTTCTATACTTCACATGGAATCTGATTCGTGAGAAAGCCAGGAAACTTCAATGGGAATTTCATGTTTCTCATGCTTGAGTCACATCCCCTCACCTAGAAACCTGGAAATTCATTACCACTGAAAACCCACTGAATAGGGTGGTACCACTTCCCCCATTTTTAAGCCAACAATATAAGAAGACAAAGGCAATTTCATTTAAAAATATTAAAATTAATAAATATTTTAATAAATATTTTAATAAATATTAATAAATATTTTCAGCAGACAGATATTATGTTGCCAGCTGATGACTCACAAAAAGTGTTTTCCCATATTTTTTCAATTCTTTATATTAGGATTTTCTAATCCAAAAATTCAACTCTATCCTCTTCCATCAACTTTATCCAGTCCTAAAGTGGTTGGTTTATCTCCATGGGTCAAATACTATAGAGGGGCGGTGAGACAAAGAATTTTCTACTAGTAAGTTCCTGTGTGTTCCAAGAGCCCTTGAAAAAACTCACAGATCTCCCTGGATATTGAAAAAGAAAGGCCAGAAGATCCTCCTTCCAGTTTGATGATGTCATATAAAATATACTGGTTTGGCAATAATGTGCCAAATACATTTGCTCAGAACCCATCTCAAGTGCATTTGGCTTAACTGATATTGGGTACTTCATGTATCCCCATCGAGGCCACATCCTCACTTTTAGAACCCTTCCTTGAACCTATGAAAAATGGACTGTTGCTCCAGCTATGAGTTCAAACAGGCTACATTAACATCCAACAGGCTCTCAAGTATCTTTTACTTCCAATTCAACTGACAAATTTACATGGCACAAAGCCCACTGGTAAGTTGTGCCTCTCCAAGCTGGCTGTCCTTGGAGGCCTGTGTTCCATGTTTTCTAACTGGGCTCAGCATGTTGTAAGTTCCCACTTAAAGTTCAGGCCTCTCAAAATACATGGAAGATGGAAGAAGAATGACTGTTAATCTTCCAAGGTCTCCCCGCATCCAGATATTTGCAAAGATCATACAAGCGCAGGAACCTTGAGCTCTCAGACTCAAGGTCAATGTAACAGCATTCGTTGTCCAAAATTTCATATGAAAATGGAAGTCATCATGCTGGAAATGATTTATTCCTTTCTAAGTTCCTTAATGCTTTATTATGTTTACATATTTATGATGAGAAGAAGGAATCCCAATGGCTATCAGTGAATGAAGAAGCTTAGTGAAGCTAAAGAAGTCAGAGCTAATATTCAGCACCACCATTGAGAGTCTTGTTTGTTTGATGTTGGGGCTCTTGGGCCTACGGAAATACACCTTCTGTTTATGCTTCCAAATGTTCCTTTTATCTCTAGATAAAAGTGTACAGGGGAAGTTGCCAAAATTAGTCTACCTTTTGGGCCCAGGCCACGGATGAACTTAGATGTAAAAGAGATCAAAGGTTTCCATTCTGATCCAAATAGCTACAGCCTAGCAGCATGACTGGTGGCTGCACACTTTCTGATTTGGAACACCTCAGCAATACTTTCTGGGCTGCAAGGCACCCAAAAGGCAGCATGTATGTCTGCTTTTGAAATGACTGCCTGTCTTCGGGATTTGATGGAAAAATGCTTGCTGAGACTTCAGTACATAATCTAATGGGCAACTCCCAGGGTCTTCTGAAGGCAGCCTCAGGGTGTCTTTGAAAGTGGACGGTTCTACTCTCCTCAGCACAAGTGAAGTGTGTTTTGTTCATGATGCCTCATGTTGACCTTAGGTGAAGCCAAACTGGTGGAGATTCATCTAAAATGAAAGCAACTCCCTATCCCTCCCATTTTGCTTTCAGGTTCCAAGCTTTGCAGACCCTCAGACTGGTTTCCCTGAGGGAAGTGGTGTCCCTAGGGGAGTAGATAGAAGACCCTGAGGCTCTGGGTATCGTTAAGTTCCCAAATTGTTGACTGTCCAAACCCGAACAGTTTTGTGAGTGAAAGGGCACTTTTAGTAATTAAACCTAGAATATTGAGACTATCCTGGCAAATTAGGGTTCATGGACACCCTGTGTATAGAAGATTAGGTAATTTCTGGCACCTAAAGACTCAAGTCTCTTATTCCTTTCCTGCACATGATTGGACATTTCTAGTCATTCCTCCTTAGATTATTACAGATGATCATTATTCTGCCCCTGACAGCAAACAGAGCAGTAAGAAAAAAAAAAGGAATAAAAAATTTCCGTATGACTCAGAACACAGCCCCCTTGTTAAATAATATAGCTCCAGAATAGATTTTGTTGCAAAGAAAATGTTCTGTACAAATTCTTTAAAGAAGTCTTTCAAATGGGTTATTTTTTTTTCTAGGATGCCACCACCCACTATTTACAAAGAAAAGTCTTGGAGGGGGAGCGGCAGCCCCTCAGGACTTTTATAGCAAAGAGATGTACATTCAGTACCCACAACACAAAAACGCCCTTGTAAGTTCATTCCCCTATTTTTTTGTGTCTAGAATATTTTTGTCTTCAAACTGCAGTTGTATTGCTGCGTTTCCTTTCTGTTTGTTTTACCACTTCCCCTCTAAATATTTTGCATCATCCTGGAGATTTTCCCAAGTTGTGGCCTGCTCACGGGAGGGCTACATTCCTCTGATTTGTGGAAATAAGTTGTTGCCATGGCAAGGGTTATTATTTACCACCGGGGGACACTTTGCATGATGGGGAATTCTAACCTCTTTTCATCCTCTCCTCCGCATGCTCAGATATTCAGAGACAGCAGCCCAGATATGGCTTTCTTTAATCATAAACTACATTCCTGGATCGTGAACTTTACTTTGCTCCACTTTCTAGATAGGGAAATATTTGGCTGTGTTTATTTCTTTCAAACTGGGCAGTGCCCTCTTGACTGTTATGACTAATCCACTTGTCAGGGCTGGAATCTCCTACCCGTTCTTTCCTCCAGGTAAATCACATCACTCAAACTTGTGAAGTAAAAATGTGGCAGAGGTCAAAGGGTGACCTTGTGGTGGTCAAAGTATGCTCATTTGACAGGCCTCTGTTGATGGTGAGGATATTTTTTTTCCCAAGAAGAACAGCTTAGTCAGAACCTGACAGGTTTTGCTCCCTCACATTCCTGCATAGGAACTAGCTTGGGGAGCGATAAGAGCCCTGGTAGACACCCTGATTATGCCTACCTTTTTTATTTGTTAAATGTGGAAATTGACTTCATCCCCTTAATAAGAGCAGGAAACAGTTTTTGTTTTCTCTTTGTAGGAAAACATGAAGTAACAGTTTTATCTTAATTTGTCAGGCATTGCCCAAGAGACTACAGCCATGTGGGCTGGTGGCCAAAAAATTGCTCTAAGGCCCAAGTATTAACACCCAGATATAAAAAGAATGCTAATTGGTTTTCCAGCTGAAAAATAATAAGGAACATAGTGCCAAGAATGTTGCATGCATGGAAACCCCAAGTTTATACAATAGGGCCTGATTACAATCTGGGGTCTCCATTTGTACTCATAGTAGAGCTAAACAAAGGGAGGTGTTTCACTCGTCTGCCTTTGTAGAGAGCAAGCCCCTGCTCCAGATCTCAGCCCGGTGTTGCACCAGGCTTCCCACAGTCTGCCTGCCAAATCTCCAAGCTTTTTCCTGGCTGACATTCAGGAAAGTACAGCTCCGTCCATCCACAGCATGGAAAGTTAAAAAGGCCTTGCTTGGATACGCTGAAATATATACAAACACCGCCTGACGTATGGAGGGGCTGGTTTTGCACAGGCTGCTTCTGCTGGCATGCTAAGGAGAAAGAACATGAGACTTTTAAAAGTCATTTTGGTTAAGTGATTGAGATATTAGCTGGAATAGGAAAAAAAAAATACTGAAAAAAAATTTAAGCAAATTCGGCACTGTGCTTCATCTTGACAACCGTCCACCTGAGTTTATTCATCAGTAACATGTGTCCTAACCTCCAGGACATGGAGCAGGTGGGATGGGGCTGGCTCAGTGCGGGCCATCTCTAACTTAAAGGCTGGGCTAAGCCTCTGGAGAAGAGACTGGATAGCTACCGAACTTCTCTGTGAAGGTCCCTGGGAGTGAGATGGAGTGAGTTGGTCTCTGTAGCCATTGGCCCTTGTGGCCCTGAACTGGTACTCTGATGCATATTGCTAGTTAGCAGTTTTGCCTATGGCTTCAAACTGTGACTTTGAGACTATCTTACTAGTGGAAATGTGCCTGAATTTGAAGGATTTCATTACAGTTGTAAACCTGTTCTCAATATTTATTGTTAATATCACTGCAAAACTCAGGGTATTTAATATTACTGGTAATGCTTCTTAGTTGTGATTCATATTACAGTACACTAGCTATCATGGCACCCGTAATGTCCATAGACTATGACCACTATTCTAGTCATGCAGGTAAAGATGCTGCCATGTTAAAAATAGTTTAAAAAATAAAAGTATTTTGATAAAACAAGTAAAATATATTCTCACAACAAGCAGCTTCTATTCATTCTCTACCTGATCTGTGAAGCCTCTCAGACCCATCCAGTGCCTGTTCATTTCCAATGCTCTGAACTCTGATTGCTCCTGTCATTTTCACCAAGCGAATCACACACATGGAAGGTTCACAAGTCAGGTGGGCATCAAATTGACCCACTCAACTACCTCAAGATGAGAGTGTATTATCAACCTGGAGTCCAAGAAAAGGATTTTGCATGATATAAACTGGAAACCTCCACTAAAATAGTTTCCTTTGATGTGTTCAAGATAAATTTTTTTTACAGAAATAAGCAAGCAATTTTCTGTTGGTTGCTATTATTTTCTTTTGTTGGGTTGTCTGTTAATAATAGAGTGTTTCCCTAAAATATCGAGGCAATGGAGCTATTTAAGAGTTTAGAAGGAATTTATTCAAGAATGCCGTACATCAGGACTTTTTGCCTGTGGGAGCAACAGAGGAGCAGAAGAATACGATTGAGCTAGTTTTTCTGGCCTTCCCTCTGGTTCATCCCAACCAAGTGAGATAAATTTCCCAGCCTTCCACACATGCCCAGGTTTCATTGGGGACATTCTTGCCTTTGTGGTTTTGTGCTTGCTCCTCTCACCTGGACTGAGCTCTCTCATTCTCTCCATCTTCCAGGATCCAATTCAATCTGCGCCTGATTTTGTGAAGCCTCTCAGACCCTTCCAGTGTCCTTTGATTTCCTGCTTCTCTGAACTTTCATTGCTCTGTCATTCAGGAAACCAGGTACACATAAAAAAGTTCCTAAGTCAGGTGAGAATTGAATTGGGACTCAGAAGAAGAGGAGGAGGAGGGAGATTTATCTTTTTCTTTCTGCAAGGAACAGAGACCCATTCAACTGGTTCAAAATAAGGAGGACCTCTTGTAAACTTGAGTCCAAGAAGAAGGTCTTGCACGATGTGAACTGGAAAGCTGCCAGAAGCGGAGGCAGATTTCTCAGACTTTTAGGATCATAGAGTACCCCTCTGACTCTCAGGAGTGTCTACTTTCACTCTTCCCTTTTCTCTTTGCCAAATTTCCCTGCTTTATCATTTCTGACTTTCTTTCAACTATCAGATTTTTAGTTCAACTATCCCCAAATAACTGAATTGAACTTTAGGCTCTCAATTCCAAATTTCAAGGGCTTTAACCATCTCATTGTACATTTAATATCCAGCCATCTATTTAATCAACATGGTTGGCAGAGCAGGAGCTGTGAGGTACCTATAGATGCCTAAACCCACTCCTACTGCAGCCTGTAAGCAGAAGCATTTCGGAGAAGGCAGGTGGGAGTAGGCTGGCACTCTAATAATAATAATAATAATAATAATAATAATAATAATAATAGACACATCTGTGGAGATGCATTATTCACCAAAGGAAAATTCCTAAACAGCAAGGGGTAGATTTCACTTTATCTGCTTCCAACACTATGTTTACGGCACTATGTTGTGGTCAACTACCACAGCGATCCTTAACCTAAGTTGGACCTTAGATTCCACTGATATATTTTAAAAGCATTATAGTATCTTGTCCTATGCTTCACCATCACCAAAGATTCTGGTTTCATTGGTTGGAGGATGACCTAGACACCAGACATCTGGGCTTGCCAGACAGCAGTCTTATTCTGACTAAGGTCAGGGCCAATGAGAACCTTACTGCTGTGGGTAAAGAAGTGACTCCCCTTTGTAACTGAAAACATGGGGAAAACTGAAGAGCTATGAAATAGTTTAAAATGCTTGCTTGGCCTCTGTTGTAGGGTAACTGTAGATTACATTTATATTGTTTTAGGTAGGGACCATACCAGTAACATTGGTAACTTTAGAAAGAGACATTAAAATGTTCAGTTTTCTATTTTTCAATTTCCCCTATTACTATAAATGATTTCATTAAATGTGGAAGTCAATATTTATTTATATAAGGCTCTTCTTTTATCATATAATCAACCAATACATCTTCAAACTATTGTTCTGTTATGGGATTTTTTTGAAACCAGAGTCTTGGAAGACTAGGAACATTTTTGGATGACAATTATTTCAGTTTTCAGTGATAATTCTGAACTCAGCATTTGAAAAATTCAGAACTGAATCAGGTTTGCTTTCAGAATGGCAAGGAACTGATTCATTGCAGGCACTAGATAGAGATGCTCTTTCAGTGCATCCTTTTGGCCAAACTTTGCCTTAGGCCTTAGAACCAATGGACATCATTCACTGTTGGAGAATTTCTTAGTGGAACAGTTCCTGGAGTTCTTCAATATGTGAAACTGAGGGCATGTTTCAAGTGAATTGGCTTAATTGCTGTTTCCTGCAGAAAAAAAAAATACTTTCTTTTCTGCCTCTGTGACCACCTTGAGACATCTGTTAACAACCTCCATGAGTCAAGCCATCCTAATCTTATAAACACATTAGGCACTAATTTTTATATAGGACATGAATTATGAGCTTTTACATCTCCTACTCCTATTTCTTCTCTGATAAGGAGCTATTTTGCCAATTCACCTTCAGTGTGCCTATGGAAGGCCTAGTAACATTGACCTCTTTGGCAAAGGGTCTTGAGAGAGAATATTATGGAAAGAGTACCAATTTTTGATGTACTATAACCAGACTTAATTTGCTTCTATTATAACACAGACCCATTTTAATACTAACATCTTAGTTATTCTAGAGCATCTTATTGTGGACTCTCTGGATCTGAGAATCTCTACCTGTCCAATTAATACCCAAGATGAATGATTTAAATTGTGATGCAATTTCTTAAGATTTCTTTGGGGCTGATGTGAATGGATAATTATTTCTCTAGCAAGACATCAGTTTTATCTGGAAGGAGCAGAGATGCCACCCCTGTAGGCTAAACCAGGGTTGGTATAATGGCATTGGCTGTCAAGTAGTCTGGAATATGCCATTCCTCTGCAGCTGACCTCTTAGACAATCTTGGCACAAAAACTGTACTTTCTTGATAGGCCCATCAGTTTTTTAAAAATTCATATCCTTACCTATTCATTAGGCAATGATTCTAGGACCTTTGCATTTGCCAGACTGGATTCCAAATCAAACACCCCCTAAAGGAATGGTAAACTCTGTTATAATACTATTCTGTACATTGATGAAGTCCCTGAATTTGTTGAGCACTGTAAATATTCTGCTAGTGCTGTATTGAAAATCTAAATCTGACAAACTTGACCATTGGTGAAAACTATACTTTTCCTTTCCAATAAGTTCTTCAGGTATGTTCGTGGAACCGGAACAAAAAGAGCTCAATGAAAGATCCATTGTGTGTACCACATACTTTCAGAAGAATAACATGCTTTAAAAAAAACTTTTGATTTTTTTGCCTCCAGCTATGAATTTCCATCATCATATGAATTCTATGGAGCAAATTTATTGGCAAACTTTCAAGGTGTCCCCAGAACAGCACTTTAAATGCAGGCTCCACTTAGGTATTAAGGTGAGGGTTGTCCTTAACGGCTTTCTAGGGTTTCTTCTTATTCTCCAGCTTAACCTTGAAGAGCATCTTCTCTTCAAAACTCACTTGTGAGTTTAATAACTCATTTTTTAGCTATCTACTTCACTTATATCTTCTACCAAAGAAAGAAGGACTAAATATGGTTCTGATTCAGAAAAATTTCTTTTTGTGGAGAGAGAGTAGAAAAGTAAGCATATCAAAACCATGCTATCTGGTAAGAATTATATCAAGAATTTTGTGGGAAAATAGGGCCACCTAACCCATACTGGATAGGGTGGAACAACAGTTTGTGGTAGTATGGTGTAGTGTTGGGGAGGGTATCTGGAAGACATTACCCTGAGTCTTGATGGGCAAGTGAAAGAGAGCCTGATTAAAAATATGGAGATGGAGAAAAAAGGAAGACAAACAATGGGCATAAAGTCAAGGGCATTGAGGAAGGAGCACATAGCACTGCGTTATTGGAATGTAAGGTACATGGGCTGGAGAATGAGGGAAAGTGACTCTAGAGAGTAGGCAGGCTAAGTCAGAAATTAAATTGCATTTATGTTAAGGATGTTGAAGTTCTCAACCTTACAGAATTTTAGTAACTACTTTTTCCTATGACCCAGTACACCTAGTGTATGGAGTGTGGACAAGATGGACAGTCTGATGGTGAGGAGGACTATTAGGCTATTGCAATTGTCTGAGGAAGATTGATGAGAGTCTGACCTTAGGCAGTGACAGTGCAACAGGGAAGAGGGCGTGGACTACAGAGCATTGGGAAAGGTGCAATTGACGGGACTTGTGCCTAAATAGATGTGGTGAAAAAGAAAGCACAAACACGCCTTTGTGAATGGGGTCTTCATTTCTGTGCATATTCCCAACCCATCTAAATTCACTGGAGTCCAAAATGGAATGTGTTAGTCAGTCCTGAGCTGCTTTGACCAAAAATACCTGACAAAAACAACTTAGAGAAGGAAAAGTTTATTCTAGGATCACAGTTTCAGAAGTTCAGTCCATGACCAACAGGCTCCATTCCTCTGGGACTAAAGAGAGGCAGAACATCATAGCAGAAGGGCATGGTGGAAGAAAGCTTCTCAGCTCATGGCATCAAGGAATGAGAAAGAGAGAGGGAGAGAGGGAGAAAAAAATGGAAGGAGCCAAGGAAAATATGTTAATCCCCAAAGCACGTCTTTAGTGACCTACTTCCTTTAGCCATACCCCACCTGCCTGTAGTTACCCAGCAATCCATTTGAATACTTTAAATCCATCAAGTAGATTAATCTAGTGATTAAGTTATAGCTTTCGTAATATAAGAATTTCATCTCTGAACATTGCCATATTGTATAACACATGAACTTTTTGAGGTACACCTCATATCAAAATCATAACATGGAGGAATACAAAGAATAACAACTACAAATCAGTGTGACCACTGAACTCACAACCCCATGGTATGCATATAACACACCCTCTTCTACATCATACTCTTGAAGAGGTCCATGTTTGAGGTTACTTCCAAGTTAACTCTTAATTTTTTCTCATGAGAAATCCTCTCAAAATGACTATTGGAGATTGCAAAATCTATCTTTCATGCATAGACCGACTGGATTATCCTTCATATGCTTTTTCTTCTGTAGGTAATTTGTTCTTTTTCCAATAGTTTTTAAAACGATTTCCATAACAAAAACTCATTTAGTATGTTAAGGCAGCCAGCATAATTTTACCTACTCACAAAATCTTCCTTTTTGGTCTTTTATAGCTCTTCTGTCAATTTGTGTTTCTAAACAGCCATCGTACCTTTAAGGAAATTCCCCCCATTCTGCAAAAGCAGATGTCCACATGTTGTGAAGAAGGCTATCAGTGAGTTGTTAGCTATTCTTTGGTTGAGACCTATAGGGTTTCCTCTGTTGGAGTGAGCAGCTCTGGTGAGCAGGAGGGAAGACAGGGAGGAAAATGGCAATGCTTTAAGTACTATCTATGGAGAAGCTCCATAAACTTCAAGTCTTACCTGTATAGATTAAACAGTAACAGTGACTTTACCCCCACTCTCAATCCCAAGTTGTAAGTGTCTAAAGAAATGGAATAACCACCCTGATGAGGACTATGGTTTCTTGCTCATTCATTGAGGAGTCAAGATTTCACACAACTTCAATGAAGCTCTGAACACAGGTATAAGAACAAATACTGCTGCACACTAGAAGGGCTGCAGGGAAGCTAAGAGGCTAAGCCTACACTTATGCTAAATTTTGCTTCCTCAAATCTTATGTATCTTACATGTAAATCTTAGCCAGCTCGGTTATCTAGTTTCCAGGCCTGGAGAATTTAGAAGTGATTTAGAGGCAGGCATTCTGGCAGCAGCAGACAGATTTGAGAATTGAAAACTTGATAGCAAAGGAAAAGCACAGAAATAGAATGTAGATGCTGACTTGTGCTCTGTATTATAGCATAATACAATAAAAGATAGATAAAGATGCAGACCACTGTTATCAAGGGAGATTAAATTATAACTTGTGTTTTTTTACTTAAAACGTAGTTATTTTTTCCCAGGAAGATTGCCATCAAAATTTGTTAAAATAAATAGAGCTTAGGAATTCAAATATATTCATTACTTGAAAAATACGTAACATAGAAAATGTTTCCTTCTCCTATAGTTTCTGATACTAAGCCTTGTGGAGAAGTCATGAAGAGACCATAAAAACAAGTGTCTCTCTCAGATGCACTTCTAAAACTGCCTATCTCACCTTCTGGTTGCCACCTGATTTCCTTTCTCATCTGTTAACCTCATCATTTTTATTCAAATCATCTTTGCTTTCCTTATCTTCTGTGTTGATGGTTGAGAACCTATTTATTTTCCAAATGGTTAAAATTATAAAAGAAATCATTACTGTTCTTCCATTTATAAGAAGCCATTTATTGTGGTTTGGACCTGGAATATCCCACAAAATCTCATGTGCTCAAGGCTTAGTTCCCAATACAGCAATGTTCAGAGGTGGGGCTCTTGGAAAGTGATTGGATCATAAAGGGTCTAAACTCATGAATGGATTAATCCATTGAAGGGTTCATAGTGCATGGCATTATTGGAAGGTGGTAGAAACTCTAGAAATTGGGGCCTACTTGAAGAAAGTAGGTTCCTGGGGCAATGCTCTGGAAGGGTACATCTTGTTCCCAGCCTCCCTCCCTCCCTCCCTCTCTCTTCCCCTACCCACCCCCTTTGCTTCCAGGCCACCAAGAGGTGACTAACTTTGCCTTGCCATAAGCTGCCACGGTGATGTTCTGTCTCACCTCAGACCTAGAAACATTGGAGTCAGTTGACCATGGAATAAAACCTCTGAAACTACAAGCCAAAATAAATCTTTCTTCCTTTACACTGATTTTCTCAGGTTATTTTATCAAAGCAACAGAAAACTGACTAATATACCTTTGCAATATTTATCTGATACAGAATGAATACTTACCACAAAGACCAAAGAATACAAAACAAACAAAAAAAATCCAAAATGTTTACATATTTTGTATAGATTAAGATACTGAAAAGAAGTCAAGAGATCTGAATGTTGTAATAATTAATAATAACTTGAGAAACAATCTCTATCATAAAGAATAAAGCTTCATTTTATACTCAAGTAAAGAGAAATCCCCCCGAAATTGCCAAATTCTATCATCACACTTTTGTAGTCAATATTTCTACTACTAATATTGTGGACAAAATTTAAGTTGAAATTAATATATCAATTTACTCAAAAGTTATAATTTTACAGAAATGAAGGACTTAAAGTTTCAAACATACTCTTAAAAATGACTCCACTGTCATACAAGCAAAGTTTGTATGTATTACTCTTGTGATAGAGATACTTGGATGAGAAATGATAATTATTAATTTATATGCATAACACTCTTATTGTGTTGAGTTTCTATTTTAAAGTCTGGGGGAAATGTCTTAGTGGTAGTCTCAGCTTCTGTAGTTGGAAATTTCCTCCAGTATCTCAAAATATCAGGAGTATGAAGAAAGAAGATGACTATAGTTACTCATTGGTTACTCCTAAGTGGCCAAAACAATGCTTTCTGAAATCCTATTAAAATGTTTATTTTACCCTAACCTAGGGTGTCTTCACCTCAGTGTTGTTAACATGTTGGACTGAAAGCCTTAATACTGTACCTTCTAGTGCATTTAGCAATTTCCTTCTAACCACAGATGCCTGCACCAAAAATGCCTCCCAACATGGCCAAATGTTCTCTTTATGCATGTAGAAGAAGGTGTCCAGAGGTGGCAGAGGAACAAATTAACCCTACTTGAGACATCCTTCCTTAATCATAACCCCAATTCATTGAATTAACACATGACTATTATAATGCTTTTCATACATAACATCCCAGAAAAATTTCTGCTATTACTTAGATCAAAAAAGGATATTGTTTCCTAACCTGTTTTTTTAGCAAGTCAGTTTGATTCTAATTTCATTACCTGTAAAATATCCTGGTTGCACTAGTTCTGAAGATAAGAATTATGTGTTTTATATCTCTTCACAGAACATGTACTTCTCTCATCTCATTATCTTGTCTCTTCATGAGACTTTAGTCTTTTCTGTGCCTAACTGATGTGCCTTTACATATGTGGTGTGAACATGCATCATGGCTTGTCGAGAGAGGTCCTGGGGTATGTCTGGCCTAATTATTAATAGATTTCATTGTCCCTAAAGTGTCCTAATTTGGATAATCATGGTCATCCTTTTATGCTACTCTGAACAAAAGACATATTCCTTTAAAAGCCTGGTGAAAAAGAGTATGGGATAAAATTCTATTGAAAATGGGATATATAAAAATGTCCATTTACCTCTTTCCTACCCTATTTTCTGATTCCATTAGCCTGAAGGAAAAAAAAAATCACATAGAATGGAAGACTTCTTGAGAACAGACCAGAAGTTTGAACATGTTCCTGGAAGGCAAAGCAGCTGAATGCTTTAATTGAGGAGCCAGAATGAAGCCAGCAGCAGCCCACAACTTGGGATGGAAAAGGTTGCCTCAGGACCGTTGCCCTTCTTTATGACATATCTCTGCAAAATTTCCATATCTTTCTGGCAGAAGGTCTGCCAAACAGAATTTAGAATAGATTAATTAATTGGAAGACTATCTATGTATCAGCTAATTGAATTGCAGTCTTGCCAAACGAGAATTAATGGTAGTTCTTAACTCATTCCCTCTGGGCTGGAGCTATATAGGAAGACTGATCCCTAAAGGAATGGAACAATCTTCACAAAGAATAACTTTTAATATGGGTTCTGGCACTCCAGATAAAAAATGCAGGAAGATAGGGTACCCAGTTTGCATAACTTTCTCCTCCTCTCCTTCCTAAAGTTAAGACTACCACACACAATGGGGAAATAGAGCTTCAAAAGAAACTCATGACAGCAAGAAACAGTCATCAATTTAGTTCTTTCAAAAAATATTTTTAGTTGTAGATGGATACAATACCTTTATTTTGTTTATTTTTTAATGTGATGCTGGGGATCGAACCCAGTGCCTCACAAATGCTAGGCAAGCGCTCTAACCACAGAGCAACCCCAGCTCCATCAGTTTAGTTCTTTATTGGCCATTCTCAATGGTCAACTAAGGACCACCACTTACTAAGGAAAATCAGTAATGCAACAAACATGATCCAAGTGAGCAAAGAGAAGCACTTTCAAAGGAAGTAGAAAACCTAAGTGAAAACATTTAAAAATGCTCTTAATGTCTTCAGAAAAATATGACTAGATGTCGCAGCCTTAAAGTAAGCCTAGAGTGTTACAGATAATGATCACTAAGGGAACAACCAAAGGTTTCTGGAAGTTAAAAAATAGTTGTCCAAATTTTTAAAACATTAGAGGAATAATAAAGTCAATTAAATATCTCAGTATGTAGAGCAAAATATATGGAAATTAAACTACAAACTCTTGAAGAAACCACAGAGGAAAATTTAAAATCTACTTAGAAATTATTGCAGATGAAAATATAACATACCCAAACTTATGGGGCACAGCACAATCAGTGTTGGGGGAAAATTTATATATTTGCCTTAAAAAAACTTATACATTTGCTTTAAAAAATTTATACATTTGCCTTATAAAAAACAAGAAATATCTCAAATCTACAACTTAACTTTACAACTTAAGAAATTAGAAATAGAAGGACAACTAAAGCCAAAACTAGCAGAAGAAAGGAAGAAACAGAGATTAGAACAGGAACAAATGAGAAGGGAGTGTGGACATGACCTGAGTACAGTACATGCATGTATGAAAATGTCACAGTGAACCACATTAATTTGTATAGTTAATATACATTAATAATTATAATAAAGAGAATATGTAAATACAAAAAAAAAGTTCACGGGAGGAGAAAACAAATGACAAGTTCATAGAAATGCAAATTTTATGAAGAAATTGAAAATATGAACAGACATAACTATTAAGGAGATTGAATCAATATTCAATAATAGCCCAATAAAGAAAAGTCCTGAAGCTGATGGGTTCACTGGAAAAAAAAATTCTATCAAACATTTAAAGATGAACTAATGCTCGTTGTTAATCAATTAAAAAAAATAAGAGAAAGGGCCACTTTATAACTAAATCTCTGAAGCCAGCATTATCCTGATACCAAAGCCAGACAAAAACACTACAAAAAAGGAAAACTGCAGACCCTCTAAACACTGATGCAATGACTCTGGACAAGATGCTAGCAAACAGAAAACAGCAGCAGATTAAAAGGATTATACAACATGACAAATTAGTATTTTCTTCTGGAATACAATAATGATAAAAACATAAAATTGATCAATGTAATATGTCACATTAACAGAATAAAGGGGGAAATCACATGATTACCTCAATTGATGCAGATAAAATGTTTGACAAAATTCAGTACCCTTTCATGATAAAAGCACTCAACAAATTAGGAATCAAAGAAAGCTGCCTCAAAATAGTAAAAGCTGTAACTTAAAACCTACAGCAACCATCATTCTCAATGATGAAAGACTGAAAGCTTTTGTTTTAAGATGAGGAACAAGGCAAGGATGCTTGCTTTCATTTTCTCTTTTACATAGTATTGGAAGTTCTATCCACAGCATTGATTAAGGAAATGTATTCAAATTGGAAAGGAAGAAATAGTCTCTGCTTGCAGAAAACATTACTATATATAAAAAAATTCTAATGATTACACATACACACATAGAAATACAACTGTTACAACTAAAACATTATTTCAACAAAGTAGCAGCATATAATGTCAACACATTAAAAACTTAGTTACATTTCCACATGCTAATAATAATGAACAATCTGAAAAGGAAAGTTGCTGTGGCATGTGACTAAGTCATTCAGGTGAAATTTGGGTTGGCATGAAATAACCACACTGAGACAGAGAAAATACCTTTTTCTTGGGATTCTTCAGGTACAGCTCCTCTGTTCCAGCTCCCACAAGGGAGGCAGAAAAAAGAGAAGAGGTTGATGCTCTGAAGCCCCCTTTTATTGAGGGGAAGACTCTCAAGAAAGTTCCACCCCAATGAGGGGGGTCAGGTTTCAGGGGGTTGAGTCTTGCTTCATGGTATCTTGTGGTCAGCAGATTGACTGACATCTTGAAAGGCCACACCCATCTCAGGTGTTATGTGGGAATCATAGGCAGAGCAAGTGAAAAGGACACATAGGTTGCCAGCCCAAACAGAGAGACCAGTCCACTCATGTACTCGTGCTCATAGTTCACACACACATAGCCCATGGCTGGCTTGCCACAGAAAAAACTTTATGTCCAATGGCATAAAAAAGAATAGAGTGCTTAGGAATTAACCAAAGTAAAAACTAAAAAACATTGCTTAAAGAAATTGAAGAATACATAAAGAAATGAAAACACATCCCATGTTCATGGATTGGAAAACTTAATATTATTAAAATGTCAATGCTGCCTAAAGTGATCTATAGATTCAAAACAATTTGTACCAAAATTTCATTTTTTTCCAGAACTAGAAAAATCCTTCCAAAATTTTTATGAAATCTCAAGGGACTCTAAATAGACAAAATAATCTTGAAAAGGAAAACAAACGGAGGTTTCACATTTCCTGATTTCAAACCTTACTCCAAAACGACAGTAATCAAAACAGTATGGTATTTGCATGAAGACAGGCATATAGACCAATGGAATGGAAAAGATCCCAGAAATAATCACATGTACAGTTAAATGATTTTTTACAAACAGTGCCAAGACATTCAATGAACAAAACAGTCTTAAACAAATGGTGCCAGAAAAATGGATTTCCACCTGCAAAAGAATGAAGTTGGAAACTTACCTACAACATGCACAAACAATTACTTCAAAATAGGTCAAATACCTTAATGTAAAACCTACAGCTATAAAAATCCTAGAAGAAAACAAGACAAAAACTTTATGACTTTGGACTTGACAAAGATTTTTTTGGATATGACACAGAAAACAAAAGAAAAAATAGACAAATGGATTCATGAAAAATCTCAAAATTTTGTGCATCAAAAGACAGTTTTGAGAGATTAAAAACACAACTCAAAGAATAAGAAGAAGTATTTGCTAATCATGTGTCTGATAAGAAACTGATACTAGATTATAAGGAAAAATTCTAAAACTCAACAACTACAACAAAATCTGATTTAAAATAGGGTAAAGCAAGAACATATGCTGGAGAAAAGACAGGCTTTTTACCAAATGGAGCTGGGAAAACTAAAAACTCATGTGTAGAAGAATAAAGCCTGATCCCTATCTCTCACCCTGCAAAAACGTCAACTCAAAGTGGATCAAAGACCTAAGAATTAGACCAGAAACTTAGCAACCGCTAAAAGAAAGCAGTGTCAATACTCCAACATATAGGCACAGGCAACAACTTCCTCAATAAGATTATTAAAGATCAGGATATAATACCAAGAATAAATAAACGAGATGGCATCAAATAAAAAAGCCACTGCACAGCAGAGGAAAGAAGAGAATGAACACAGCCTACAGAATGGGAGAAAATCTTTGGCAGCTGCTCTTCTGACAGAGGATTAATATTCAGAATATATAATGAATTCACAAAACTTAATACCAAAATTATCGAATAACCCAATTAATAAATGGGCAAATGAACAAAACAGACTTTTTCAAAAGAAAAAAATTAAAAAGGCCAACAAATATAAGAGAAAATGTTCAACTTCTTTAGCAATCAGGGAAGTGCAAATCAAAACTACCCTGAAATTTAATCTTATTACATTTAGAATGGCAATCATCAAGGACACAAGAATGACAAGTGCTGGTGAGGACGTTGGGGAAAAGGAACACTTATACACTGTGGATGGGATTGTTAATTAGTTTAAGCACTATGTAAATCAGCAAGGAGTTTCCTCGAAAGATGGAATGAAATTGCCATATGATCCAGCAATACTACTCCTTGATATTTTTCCTCAATATACTATAGCAATACGTATACCCGTGTTTAGTAGCTCAGTTCACTATAGCTAAATTATGGAATCAGCCTAGGTGTCCATCAACAGATAAACAGATTAAAAAAATTGTCATGCACATGCATAAAATGATGTTTCATTCAGTCACAAAGAATGAAATTGTTAAATGTAGGAAAATGGATAAAACTTATTAGCATCGTGCTGAGCAAGATAAGTCAGATTCAGGAAGTTGAGAGTTGTGTTCTCTCTTATACGTGGAAGCTAGAGAGAAAAAAGTAAAAAAAAAATTTATAAAGAAAATTCTTATGAAAATAAAAGGGTATCAGTAGAGTTGAGAATGGGGATCAGAGAGAGAAAGAAGGGGAGGGAAAGGGAAGGTGGGGACTGATATTGATGTACTTATGTTACATGTACTTATGAATATGTCACAATGAATCCCACTATTATGTATAATCACAATGCCTTAATAAAAATAAATGGACATTTTTAAAAGGGCAAAGTACATGAACAGACAGTCCTCCAAAAAAGATAAAAATGTCCAATAAGCTCATGAACAGATCAGTATTTCTAATTGTTAGAGAAATGCAAATCAAAAGTATAATGAGACAGAACTTTATACATGACATTGTAAATATTGATTATTTTCCAGCATCAACAGATCCCTTATAAACAAGGCTTTAAAGATCAATTATAGATATGCAACAATAAAATGTAAATGTGATTAGAGTCGACACAACTATGGGAGATCATTCTCAGTGCAGTGGTCCTGAGTGTTAAAACCTTGCTTCTGAAAAAACAGGGATGCCTTAGAGTTGGGATGGTGGGAGAAAGGCTGGGGAGGGCGCAATGAGAAAACACATGGGGTCGCAAATTGAAACAAGAAATGAAGATTCAGTATGTTACTGAACAACAGAGTAACCCATAGATCAGCTAAAAGATCGTGTATGTGTGAGGCGAAAGAAAATTCAGGAGAGACCAGGAGAGATGGAAAGCAGTGTGTTCAGTGAGTACCTTGAACTGGAAATCGGAAGATACTCCTTAAACTCAATGAATCAGAAAATAGAAGTATAAGTGTATCCTCAGTGGAAAACAAAGAGGAAACTACTAGAAGTAAAAACAGAAACTAGGAAAAAAGATGAGTAGCAAGGGGTATGATGGGCAGTGGAAACATTTATTATCATTTGGTTTGGTTTAATATGTGTATGTATTATTCTATAATAATAATAACAAAAGTAGGTCATTCTATTTTTTTTTTTTTCACCACATCATCATTGTGCTGTAGTCAGTTGCCTAGCGACTCTCCAGAGGGACATATGCAAATCACACACAAAGGAAACAGACCTCAAACTATTTCAGGTGATTATGCTTCATAATTTCTTTGCTCCAAAAGAAGTTGTGACATGGGTGATATTTTGCATTATAAATTTGTGGACCAATTATCAATCAACTACAATTCCCATTAGGCATGGAAGTTTCTTTTTCTCCCCTTTTGGATACTGGTGAATTTATTTGTCTCGGGATTTACTATGAACACTTTAAAATCTTTATCACATTTTGCTTCCTTAAATAAAGATCATTTTATTTATACCTCACAAGAATTCTGTGACGATTCAGGCTACTTATTACTATGTCCATTTTGTAGATAAAGTATAGCAAGGTTGACTTCCCTGTGCTCCCTGAGAAAGAGTAAGAGCCAGCCCTGAAATTTCCTTTCCCTACCCTGCTTGGTTTTTAAGTTGTGGGGTGGATGAATCACATTAAAACACACAGGCAGCTTTTTAAAAATGTAAAAAACACATTACCAAGGAGGAAAAAGGAGCCACCACAAACAGGAAATCCTTGTGAATACCTCAGCTATAACCTTCCTCACCCTGAGCTCTTGTTCAAACTGAACAATACAGTCGTTAAAAATGTGTAACTCAGGGGAAAAAAAAAAAAAAAACTATTCAAAGGAGCTGCAGAAGTTAAAAAAAAAAGTTAGTGGAAAGAAAAGCAGAAAGTGCTTCTTGAAAATACGGATTACATATAATTGGTGTGTTCGCCTATGTTCTACAGAATCCTGTATTCCAAGCCTTTTATTCTGAGTGATTACCTTTGTCCTATAAGGTATATTTTGACTTATAATTAAAAATGGTTATTTAAATTTTTTTCATATATGTATATATGGAGCATATTTATTAACCAATAGGTATGAAAGCCCAGCCAATAGGTCCCTGTCCTTATACTGTCTGATTCCTTTAAAGTTAAAATTTTATTTTAAATCCGAAGTTCTACTTTGACAGCACAGATTTCTCTTTCCTTTTTCCTCTCTCCCTCCCTCCCTTTCTCTCTTTCTCTTTCTTTCTTTTTGGTGGTACTGGAGATTGAACTCAGGACTAAGTTGCCCAGGATGGCCTTAAACTTTTGACCCTCCTGCCTTAGCCTCCCTGGTACCTGGGATTACATGCATCTGCCACTGCATCCTGCTACAGCACAGAATTCTTGACTTAAACTGAATGTGAATTTTTTTATCAACTCCAGTGGCAGGACATTCCTTTCTTTCTGTCTCACCTGGCATCCGGGTGAATGTTTGATGAAATCTCTCCAAATTCTGGCTCTTCCCACATTGACTCAGTTTCCATGAGAACAAGGTGGCCTGCCAAGATGGAATGGACAAGATGTGGTGACTCACAGAATTTTTTTTTCCATTTATTTCTAAACAAGTTAAGTGCAAAGGCCATTGATAAGAGAGATTTTAGCAGCTCTGTTATCAGTTTAGAATGAGGCAGTTCCTCTTCCTTCCTCCCTTCCACACCCACCCACCCCCCCAATCAAAAGACCTTCACCCAAGAGAAACAATCTACGAAAATTTTAAAGATCTACTTTCAGTTTGAGTATTGGTAGTTAATCACAGAATAACTTGGGATTTATGGTGCTTAACTGCATGATTATAGAAATACTGTTTTCTTGACACCATTTCTCCCAGTAGGAAGTGCCTCTTTCCTAGGTATCTATCCATGGACAATTCAGGTGCAATTTAACTTAAAGCCTTCAATGATTGTTTAATCTCAGTGACATTAAGAAGTATGTTAGGATCAATTTATATCACTGCTATTTAATTAGCATGATAAAATATGTGTAAGAATCATATGACTATCATTTCATCTACAAATACAAATATAATAAATGGTAGTTAAGTTTATTTTCTTCCATAGGTCACAGTGCCTATGGAAAAAAAGAGGACACTTCTGCTGTAATAGAACAGCATAATTATATTTTTTTTTCAAAATCCTTTAGTGAGACTAATAATACTATTTTAAAAATTCTGAATGCAACTTTTCAAGTTCAGAAGAGTATAAATTTAAGGTAAGGGGAGAGAGAAACAGTCCAATATTTTTTTCCTGTGTTTAACATGTCAATAGGTACATTATAATATTTCAGATTATTTCTTCTGAATGGGTTTCTTTCTTCTGAATTGGTGTATCTTGGTAACTTTGAAATATGTGTTGGAAACACTTAAGCACATACTTCACTCATATCATTATGCTAGTTAACTTCTGGCCCAATGTATTTCTCCAAAGATTTTTTTTTCTTCTAGAAAAAGAAAATTCCATTGAAGTATGCTTACAGTGGACATAGCCAACAACACAAAATTAATGCTGTTTGCTTTATCTTTGTAGTTGCCTAGCTATCTTAGTATGCTTTGTGTTGTTATAACAAAATACCTGAGGCTGGATAATTTATAAATAGAAGAGTTTTATTTTGGCTCAATGTCCTAAGTTTGAGTGGCCACATCTGATCAGCTTTCAGTGAAAGCCTCATGCTGCATTATATCATGGCAGAGAAGGAGGAAATGGGCACATGCAGAAGGGGAGCAGTGTTTGAGAGATGACAGGCTCATTTTATAACAATTTGCTCTTGCAGTAACTAATGCAGCTCTGCAAGACCTAACTAATTCCTGCAGATGTAATCTAGTCTTGAGAAGCCTAACTTGGATTCTCAAGAAACACATCAATTCATTCATGAGGGTGGTGCTTCTATTAACTAAGCACATCCCAATGGCTACTTCCCAACACCATCACACTGGAAATCAAATTTCAACACAAGTTTTGGTAGTGACAAACCATATAAAAATCATAGCACCAGCCCAAACCAATGCTTTTATATCTGCTGACAGCTGGGAGAGACCATGTAGCTAGTTTTTACCATTAGAATGTGAAAAGTGACATCTGTCACTTCTGGGACAAGATACTTCAAAAGCAGCTGTGGTTTTGTATATTCTCTCTTGCCTTTTGCTTCAGTTGAATATTGATGCTCATGGCAACCTTGAATGCATGTGTTGCTGAGGATACATCACTACTCTTGATCTAGGTCTCTGCATGACTACATCCTGGTCCCAATGCAGACCATGAGAACACCGCCTTGGATTGTACACACACACAAAAAAAATTTATTGTATTAAGCTCCTGAAAAATTGATATTTTTTAGATTAAAATAGCTAATGTATCCCTAATATCCTCTCCCTTTTTTAATACTTTTATAAGTAATTTAAGAGAAATATTGTTAATCTCAATATTAACTGCTAAGAAAATTGCAGAAATTTTTGACTATGTTTTATATATACGGTGGTTTGAAAGAATGAAATTGTTTCGACAGCTGATATTTAAAAAGAAAATTGAAGAAAATCAAAATAACATTAATTAATGAAGTTGTATTATATTTGTCTTTAAACATGTTGAAAAATGTCAAGTTGCTCTGATAAAGCTAGTTATCTTTGTTACAAAGAAGCATGCAAACTTACAAACTCTTAGAATGATGGGTGTGAATTAAAAGCATCTTTCACCATCATTAAAAGTTTTTTAAGATTACATTGTTTACATTTGATCTAAGAGAATACGCATATCAAATTTCACTAAAATCTTGTTGAGGTAGTCTCTGTGTTTAGTTATTAACAGAATTCCAAGAAACACATTCTTCAAATAGAAGTGGGCCCAGGGCTCTACATCAGCTTTCTCTGGTTAGATTTATCTCAAAAAATGTAATGAGTCTGCTTATTTTTAGACTCATAAAAATATGTCTTATATTCTAGGCAATACAGTTTGACGGAGTCCAAGATTTTTAGAATCACTAAAATGGAGTTTTTAATTCACTTTTTAAAAATTTTAAGGATTAATAAAATAATTAACATTCCTTTTTGTTAAATGTTTCTCAGTGATACATATCACTCAGCTGATGTTAGATCCTCCCATTGGGTAGAATTTTGAGTGCTATAGATCAAGACCTTTCACAAGGGGATGCATGTGTCTTCCAGGTAGAAAGAGTTGGTTAGCAGGAACAATAAAGTGTCCAAGATCTTGCCCTGTTTGCAAGTTAACAAGTCAGTCTATCCTAGTTTCACACAGGCTGGCAGAAGGTACAAAGCTCTTGTTTCAGAGAAAAAGAACTTTATGGTGGCATAACAAGTGGAAAAGCTTCATGTTACGCTGATCCTCCTTTGCCTGAAAGTCAAAGATATGGAGAGTCCCTGGAGGACACTCGCGGTTGGCAGTTTTCTGTTACAGCTGAGAAACCCTGAGTTTGGTGAATCTGTCTTCTGATGGGAAATAAGCAAACTTGCCTGATGTTTGCTCTGGAGGGAGCCATTATTCGTATTATAGAAGATAATAAGCAAAGGTGGCCTCCGACCTATAGGAAGACCTACCTTTATCTTCCAAGGTTGTTCACTGTAAAAACATCCTTGAAAGGATAAGGCCAGTCAGTCCTTTGCTCTGCATGGGGAAAATTTAAAAAGCCAGAGAGAACTATCTCCCCAAACTGGACTGGGTTCAGGAAACTGGCTGATGTGTGAGCTTCTACTCATGCTGGCTTCGTCCCCTCAAGAGATCATCTTTATATGCACCCTACATTTTCCTTGCTGCACTCTTTCTCCAACACATTACCCAGAGTTGAATACCAGTGTCCCCTAAGTCACTCTTCTCAGAAACCAGCATGATTTGACCTACTGCAAATTTTTGTTTTTATTTTTCCTTTTTTATTTTTAAATCTCATTTACTTTATTTTCTAAAATTACCACAATGAACTTAACATTTTGACTCTTTTTTAAAAATCTTTGTTCTCTGTGTATATGGTTTGAGATAGTTGAGAACATGATCCATATTAGCACTCAATTTCTTTTGTTTTTTCATATATATATATTGCCCAGGCTGTCCTTGAAATCGTGATCCTCCTGCCTTGGCCTTTTGAGTAGCTAGAATTATAGGCATACAACACTGTGCCCCAATCCTGTTCTCAGGAATGAGGGGATGCAAATGGTCACGTGATACCAAGATGTCTGTGGGTCATGTGAGGGTAGCAGTAGGTCTCAGAGCAGAGAGAATGGGGCACAGAGTGGAAAACCAAGCCAAAAGCATCTACTGTGGGAGATGACTGTACCATACCTTATTTTACTAATTAAACTACTGTCAATTTTTTTGAATTCTCATTTGCCCCTACTATTAGTAAGTTGTGATTTTTTAAAAATCATTGAAGCTAATTCACATTTTTTTCTAGAAGTAGAATTGCAGTGCAAAGAATAATTACATTTTAGAACTTCTGATGTATACTGAAATTGTTTTCCAGAAAGTTAGTGCCAATTTAGGCTATCTCCAGGCACTTAAAAGTATAAATTTTCAAGTACTCCCACCTGGGTCTGCTAATTAGCTTTAGTAAAGGAGTTTATTGCTTTTATTTACATGTCTTTAATCCTAAGTGAGATTGAGTCTTCTTTAATAGCTATTATCCATTGTGTTTTTTCTCCATATCTTTCACTATTCATTTTCTCTTATTGTCATTGCTCTTCATCTGTGTCATTGATTTTTAAAACGATAACAATCCTTTACCACAAGTGTCCCAAGTATCTCCTCAGATTATGGTTTTCCTTTTGAGGTGTTAGACGTAGATTTTTAAAGCATAGATATGAGGTAATTTTTTAAACCTGTGATTACACAACATAACTAAATTTACATTTGGGCAGAGGACATTTTTCTTTACAGAGTTATTGTATCTATTTTTTTTTCCATGTAGAATATGGTGAACCAATGTTCTGTCTTCTATCTTGAAGAAATAGAGTGCCTATATGTCAAAGCTACTGGAGTGAAATACAGGCAGAGCAAGAGTGTACTTTATGCACAGATGATGGTATTGATTGGTCAACAGATTTGTTCACTTAAAGCCTAGATAAAGTTGATCTGGGCTCATTTTATTTTTCTATGTAGGGATAAGATAACAAGGAAACAAAGTCTGTAATGCAGCACGAATTGCTACCATACTTTCTGTGGGCCTCTGCCTCTAAACCTCCCTTCACTTTTCCAAAAGATACGCAGAGGTCACAATTTTGTTGACCAGAATTAACTTCAGTGTGTTAGGTGAAAATTAGCTCAGCAGCTCATATGTACTGGGAAGTATTACTTCTTCCAAGAGATAGTTGGCCAAGAGACTGCCAATTTATGTGTTTCTATGAAGCTTTTCAGAAAAATAAATTATTTTATGCTTGTCCCTAAGAGAAAAATATCCATCTCTCAGCCTTCTAGCCTTGTCTGAGACACCACTGTACACATCTTTAGAAGCTTTATTTTCACTACCATCTGACAAATACTATTCTGTTTTCTGTTGTCATATTAAAGGTTTACTTCTCTTGATTTTATAGTCTTAGATAAATAAATATGAGGATGTAGTAGTTTAATTCAATTGCTATCGAAAGTTCACTAGGAAGAATATAATTTAGGTGTATACTGCCTAATTTATTTCTGTTGATGACTTGTTTACCAGAAACTTCCTCTAAGGCCTGAAGCACAAGTATCCAAGTATCCAAACTGTGGTAGACTAATTTCCAATGGAATTTCCACTTCTGTTTAGTCTTCTCATCTTGAATGTGGGTAGAGCCCATGGCTTGCTTCTAACAAATAAAATATGGCAAAGGTGATGGAATTTCACTCTTTTGATTAAGCTGTGTTTTTTGTCACAGGAGATGAAAGGTCTCTGTCTTCAGTAGACATGCCTCTGTCTTGGCAAACTGCAATTAGAGATTCTTCCATTGACCTTGAAGAAGCAGATGGCCATGATATGTATGAATGGCCTACAGAGGGGAGTTGGTGGCAAGGAGCTATTTCTAAGACCTGAGGGTGACCTCCAGCCGACAAGTGGTAAGAAGCCAAGACCCTCAGGCATACACCCATGAAGAAATGGCTTCTTCCAGAAAAATGAAAAGTCTTCAGAAATTCAATCTTCTCCTACCAAGCCTCCAGATGAGAATACAGACTGGCTGACATCCTGCTGGGGGCCTTGTGAGCTCCTAAACATAGGGCCTAGGTGAGTCACCCCTAGGTGACTCACCCAAAGGAATCTTAAAGGAGGTACTAAAGGTGAATTGCTTTAAGCTGCTGTGTTTGTGGCAATCTGTCACAGAGTATAGAAAACTGATACACAGACCTAAAGTAATCACTGCCTTTCTCAAGTCTCTTGTATTTTCTTTTTTATTAACACAGATCTTTTTCCAGGGAATTTCATTGTTGATTCCCAAAATCAAGTGGTTACTGCATCCCGCCAATTTTATATCTAAAGCACTTCGGCTATGATTCCATCTTTCCACGTCTTTTCTCATCTCTGGTTTATTCTCTCATTCCTTCTCACCTAGACTGCTGCAGATCTTTCTCTTCATTTGGCTTTCATTGTGTCTTTGTCCTGGGCAATGGTGGCACCTTTCTCTACTCAGAGATGTACTTCCCAAACCCCTTCTGCAGATCTCAGTCCCAGGAAGCATTCAGTATAATGTGAGCTCCATAAGGGGAAGACAGGTGGCTTTTTTGTCCTCATTTGCACGCCTGGTGTGCAGTGAGAATGCGCCTGGGAAAATAATGAGTGCAGATCAGATTGTTGAAAATTGAGAGTATCTAAATAAAAGACTGATATTTTTTGCTTCAGGTTATAAGAGGAGTATAATTATGTTTGGACTGCAAGAGTTTTCGGAGCCCATCAGAGTTTCAGAAAGGGTGTGGAGTAGAAGAAGAGTTTCTGTCCTTTAAGCTCAAAATCACCCTGACTGAGACTATTCATGAAAGGTGGTGGGTGGTGGGTGAGGTCCTGGAGCTTGCAGGAGAGTGAGAACACTAGATCAGATAACCAGGCAGCTTCCTCCCTCTTGCCCCTGGCACATGCTTCCTTTCTAAATATAATGGGTTGGGAGGAAATTTGGAGATAGTGAGGCTGAATAGTCTTGATTTTGTTGTTGCTATTGTTAAACCATTGCAGTTTGCCATGTCCTTTAACCCTGATTATAAAATCTCAAAGGGAATTCAATTCCATGTGTTTCTGGTTAGTTTTCATTGAATTATCCAAAAATTTTGTAAAAAAATATTTGGAATCCAAAAACCTTTGTGAAACTTCTTTTTCAATTTTTTTTAAGTGGTGGTGTATTAGAGGAAGGGAGTCAGTGGGATAGGTAAAGGAGAGTGAGAAGAATTTTGAGTTAGAATCAGGATCTCAAGAAAACCTCCCCAAAATGGCAAGATTAAAAATATAATCTAATTAAGTTTTGTGAAACATGAAGTTTATTTTGTTCAAATGTGTTTTAGTGTAGCACAGTATAATTGCCTCATTTTTGAAACTAATCTCTACTTGTAATAAATATCCACATTTCATAAGTATACTGTTTATATATATAATACTAGATTTAAAATGCCTTCTGTTCTATTTCTAGATTAGGGTTCAATGCTTGGTCATATATACTGCTTATTAATATAATCTTTTTCTCCATTTAATGAGTTGAAGAGAACTTCCAAAGACAGAGACAGTGAGGAAATATTAAGTGATAGAGGAGTTCACAGTGTGAGTATTCTCTGTCCAAAGGACTCAAGTTATAAGTTGAATTCCAGTATGTGTGCACAAATATCTGTAAGTAAATTTGAAAGCTAATGAGTGTGTATCACAATTAAAAAAAAAAGTTTATACCATTGTTAACTTTTGACAAGCATTGCAAGTGAGTTGTTCTATATAGAAACACACAAGGACTAATAATAATTTGTGCTCACAAACTCCTTTTAGTCCAAGTTTAGGCCAAGTTTCAGCATCTTACATCTATAGTTGAGAATGCCAGTGTGCTTAGAACTCAGGGAGTGGGCTTTTCCCTCACTGGTCCTGCTGATCACAGGTTGTGTTATTTGGTCCAAAGTTAATCCACTGCAAATCACATCTGAGCATAATAACAGATTTCGTGTACACTGAATATTTAATGACTTAAAATAATGAAATGAAACAGTCTTATGAAGCATTATTTACCTTTCTGAAATTTGATGCCAGGACGCATTTAGGATTTGAGCACACCTGTCTCAGTTCACAGTCCTCCAATACTAGTTTCAGGCATTTACTAACTGCATTCAGCACCTTCTAATCTGAAACAAAAGACTTTACCCGCTGTCATAATAGAATTAAATTGTAATGGCATTTATGCTTACCACATCCTATGATGGGCCAGGATTTTATAGAACATACTTGATTCCTTTGGGAAGCAAGTTTATTTTTGGGTTTCTGAGCAGATGCATTTCTGCAGTTGAGAAGCAGCTTGACAGGAAGCTAGATTCTGAAAGCTAGCCATTTTAATAAGAAAATCCAAAATAGTGGTATAAGTTCTTTACCATCTGTTAGTGCTTTTGTAGAGAAGGTGAGAGGGAAGAATTCTCAGGTGCCATCTAGTTCTAAGAATCTGTTATTTAAGCGCCTCATGTTCATTTACTATTTCATGAAAATTGGAGTTTACTTTAGGACTAGCTGTGTATGGCTATGCAAAGATCTGTGTTTTTTGAGCTGTATAATCCCTGATGTTCAAAATGTGGAGAAGTGTTACAGCTTCAGAGTTGATGGGTAGGGTTACCCTAAAGTGTAAGAGAGCACCCATAAGCAGTTGGGAGTTATACCTCATTTCTCTTCGCAAACTTGGAATTATTTTCATTAGGTAAAAATGGGCAGCATATATTTAAATTTAGCACTAAATTACATGTTCCAGGGAATGTAAAGAAGTACAAAAGGTAACAGTCACTTTTAAATAATACAGATAGGAAAAGTTAATCATAGAAATAAATTTCCATCTTAATGAGTGAAAACTAAAATTGTAATCTCTATCAAATTTATTTTTTCAGTATTTATATTTATTGATGAAAGTACATGGGGCTGGGGGTGTGGCTCAAGCGGTAGCGCGCTCGCCTGGCATGCGTGCGGCCCGGGTTCGATCCTCAGCACCACATACAAAGATGTTGTGTCCGCCAAATACTAAAAAAAAATAAATATTAAAAAATTCTCTCTCTCTCTACCTCTATCTCTCTCACTCTCTCTTTAAAAAAAAAAAAAAAAAAAAAAAAAAAAAAAAAAAAGAAAGTACACGTTTAGTCAGAACAAAGTTAATAGAAGTAAATACTAATTTCTCATGTATCAAAACAATATCAGAAAAATAGAGCAATAGGGTTTCTTTTCTTTTCAACAGGCCATGTATGACCCTATTAGGAGATGTTTTAAAGGCGTTTCTTAGCATTTTGAACAAAATATTTGTACTCCTTACTGAAAATAGCTTAATATGAATTCCCAAAGGAATCCTGTCTGCCTTATAAAGTTGCTTTTAGAGTTTTAAATTTTTGGCTTGTCCCTTCTAAATGCAGTGAATATATAATCTATCCCAAAATTCAATTTTTGGAGAAATAATACATTTCCTTTCCTAAATAATGGATCCTTGCTAATTCTTTCAGTAGGGGGCATGTTCCTACAATGAAACAATCTGTAAATCCATAATTTTAAGTAGTGAATTTTAGATATTACTCATCCTGTGATTTCTATTATATTCACTCTGACTTCCCTTTTATATTAAAGAAAAACATACCCTCTCTTTTTTAAAAAAAATATTTATTTATTTAGTTGTTCTAATTTGTTATACATGACAGCAGAATGCATTTTGATTCATAGTATACAATAGGAGCACTATTTCTCATTTCTCTGGTTGTACACAAAGTAGAGTTACACCATTTGTGTCTCCATATATGTATCTAGAGTAATGATATTCATCTCATTCCACCATCTTTCCTACCCCCATTCCCCTTCCTTTTCCCTTCCTCTCCTTTGCCCTATCCAAAGTTTCTCCATTCCTCCCATGCTCTCCACCTCTGATAAGTGGATCAGTATGCACTTATCAGAACATTTGGCCTTTGTGTTTTGGGGGATTGGCTTACTTCACTTAGTACAATATTCTCCAACTCCATCCATTTACCTGAAAATACCATGATTTTATTCTCTTTTAATGCTGAGTAATAATCCATTGTGTATATATACCACAGTTTCTTTAACCATTCATCTATTTGAGGGCATCTAGGTTGACTCCACAATTTAGCTGTTGTGAATCATGCTGCTATAAAAATTGATGTGGCTGCATCACTGTAGTGTGCTGTTTTTAAGTCCTTTGGGTAGAAAACAAGTAGTGGGATAGCTGGGTCAAATAGTGGTTCCATTCCAAGTTTTCTAAGGAATATCCATATTTCTTCCCAGATTGGTTGCACTGATTTGCAGTCCCACCAGCAATACAAGAGTGTGCCTTTTCCTTCACATCTTTGCCAACACTTATTGTTGTTTGTATTCTTTTTTTTTAATATTTATTTTTTTAGTTTTCGGTGGACACAACTTCTTTGTTTGTATGTGGTGCTGAGGATCGAACCCTGGCCGCATGCATGCCAGGAGAGCGCGCTACTGCTTGAGTCACATCCCCAGCCCTGTTTGTATTCTTAATAGCTGCCATTCTGACTGGAATCAGTTGAAATCTTAGAGTAGCTTTTATTTGCATTTCTCTAATTGCTAGAGATTTTGAGCATGTTTTTTTCATATACTTGTTGATCAATTGTATATCTTCCTCTGAGAAGTATCTGTTCAGTTCCTTAGCCCATTTATTGATTGGGTTATTTGCTTTTTTGATGTAAAGTTTTTGAGTTCTTTATATATCCTGGAGATTAGTGCTCTATCTGATGTGCATGTGGTAAAAATTTGCTCCCATTCTGTAGACTCTTTCTCCACCTCACTGATTTTTTCATTTGCTGAGAACAAGCTTATAATAGCCTCAAAACTAAATAAATAAATGAAATGTTTGGGAATCAACGTAACAAAAGAAGAGAAAGACCTCTACAATGAAAACTACAGAATGCTAAAGAAAGAAATTAAAGAAGACCTTAGAAGATGGAAAGATCTCCCCTATTCTTGAATAGGCAGGATTAATATTGTAAAAATGACCATACTACCAAAAGAACTGTGCAGATTTAATGCAATTCCAATCAAAATCCCAATGACATTCCTCATATAAATAGAAAAAGCAATCATGAAATTCATTTGGCAAAATAAGAGATACAGAATAGCCAAAGCAATCCTTAGCAAGAAGAGTGAAGCATGTGGCTTCACAATAACAGACTTTAAACTATACTACATAGCAATAATAACAAAAACAGCATAGTATTGGTACCAAAATAGACTTGTAGACCAATTGTACAGAATAGAGGACACAGAGACAAACCCACATTAATACAGTTATTTCATATTAGACAAAGGTGCCAAAAATATACATTGGAGAAAAGATAGCCTCTTCAACAAATGGTGCTGGGAAAACTGGAAATCCATATGCAGCAAAATGAAATTAAGCCCCTATCTCTCTCCATGAACAAAAATAAACTCAAAGTGGATCAAGGACCTAGGAATTAAACCAGATACCATGTGCCTAATAGAAGAAAAAGTAGGCCCAATCTTCATCATGTCAGATTAGGCCACAACTTCCTTAACAGACTCTTAAAATGCAAGAAATAAAATCAAGAATCATATGCCCTCTCTTGCTGCCTTCCAGCTACTAGTCTTACCATTGAACCTATGACCTCAAATTCCAGCTACACCATTTATCAGCTCTAGCCATCAGCAAGTCACTTATCTTCTGTAATGATTCACTCTCTGATTTGTAAAAGAGGATCAAAGTAGCAATCACCTGAGAGAATTGCTATGGGGAATTAATTCAATAGTAAATTTGGAGTTTGCAGCATATCACCAGCCATGTGGAATGCACTAAAAACCATCAGCAATTTTTTTCTCATTCTTAATAAATTCCTTTCCTGGATTTTATTAACAAGCCATATTTTTCTAAAAGTGACATGCTCTCTTTTTACCTAACAAAACATAAACCTTATGTAAGTAATAAGTAATAATTATAGACAGAATGTTAATTTATGAGCAAATGCAGGATATATTGAGGCTATTATCTGGTGAACGCAGTTTGTGTAGATGGTAAATCTAAACAACTTAGAATCTACAGAGAACATTAAAATTATTATTTTTTTAATTCCAAGAATAAAACTGGCTGTTACAAAATACAATGGCAAACTTGACCTCTGAAATCTTTGAATAAATGCATAATTACATCTGAGTGTAAGTGCTCATTTCAATAGGTTAACAATCTATTTAGGTAAGTAAATATATCTAGTATGAACACTCTGGGAAAGTGTGTTTGGCATATATTTTTTTAAATCCTTAAATGAACTAATTCAAACATGTCATTCATTATGCATCAAATTTTGCAAGACCAATCCAAAAAAGATGGAAGAAAAAAAGAATCATCATTATTTCAGTTTCTACTGACTTCCATCATTACAAATATGCATCATTATATTTATAAATAATATTATAAATATTATCTTTTGTCTTAAAGTCACAAGCCAATCAACAAATCTGACTTGAGTCTATGCTTTTCTCCACTAGCCCATTTCTGTTTCCTTTTATGTCCTCCTCCCTAAGACTATCCCATCTTAACAATTTCACTGAAAGCTCTCTTGTTGAGGTCACTAATAACTCTTACATTGTCAAATCCAATGCCATTCTTCATTCTTCATCTTTGACTCAGTTTATTACTTGGCCCCTAATCTGCTACTCCTACTTTTATCTTTTATCTTTTGATCTCTAAGCAATGGAATGCTGCAGGGTCAGGCTTCAAGTACTCTCTCTTCACTGCCTACCTTCTTTCTCTCACCTCTTCATCCAGGCCCCTGCTTCTAGCCATCAGTATATACAGATGACCCAAAACTTCAACCAACCATGAATGACAAATTTGTGTTTTCAATGACTGGCCTGTCACCACCTAAATGAAATACAGAAACTTCAAAATTATTTTGTATATAATAGGACCTTCAAATCTCTTTTTCCTAAAGTTTTTTCAGTCTCAGACTGTTATATAATCTTCTAATCCCTTTGACAAAAATAAATAAATAAATAAATAAATAAAAAGAAAGCAAAAGAACAAAATCAGTGACCTTGGAGTTACCTTTCTATTTCATTTTTATCTTGTGTTCCACATCCATTTCCTTAGCAAATCTTTTGGCCCTACCTTCTAAATATACTCAGGCCTAACTATTTTTCACCACCTTAGACCACTAACACTTAAGTCTGTTAGCATAAATAATTAGCTAAAGATGAGCAGGAAAGGGAGAAGAGGGTGATAAAAGAGGGGCATCTATAAAAGGACCCCTAACTGGCAACTGATCCAGAGGACTTGATACCCATCACACAATGCCATAAGTGCATGAATTCCTCCCTCCCTTTATGCCATTAGGGCCACAGAAGAAATCTGTCTTAGGAAGGTGAGAAGACTGCTCAGAGCCACTCGATGGCATCACCAGTCTCTCTTCCCCCACCTTCCTCCAGAGGGGGCCTTCATACTTCTCCATAGATTTATGGACCCATATCATGTTCCCAAGTTTGTGCATGCACCCACAAGTTGCCTCAAGGATCAGTTGACCTTTATATGACCTTCCACCATTGGTGCTAGGCTCCAAAGGGCAAAGTAACTCATGTATGTAGATGCATGACCTCAGGTTCACAAGTGAGCAGCAGCAGTGCAAGCACCAGACCCAAAGAGATGTGGCTGTCTGCCATCCCAAGATCTCTTGCCACTTCAGGTTCCCATCCCTCACCTGGCAAAAGCCCAAAGTCTAATCATTTCAGTGTAGTTTGGTCTCTAGTCACATACCTGCCTCTCTCTACCAGCTATATCTCACATTTTCTTGTCTTTCCTTCACCTTGTAATAATCTGCTCTAATTACCACCCTTGTCTTGCTGTACTTCTGTTTTCACTCAGGTAATTGCCCTAATCTTAGGCATCGCTCTCAAGGACTGACAATCATTTCACAGTTGACTCTCAACCTAAGGTAGCAAGTCCATATCACCATCATCTCTCACAAGGATTATGAAAATAGCCACCTACTTGCTTTCTCTGAGTCTGACGTAAATCACACTAAGGTACTTATCACTTCTGATTACTATGGGTATATGCTCCTGATATTAATTGCCTTATAATGAAAAGGATCATGTGCAAATAATCAGTAGCTGAATAACAGGAAGTTTAGATCATTATACTTTGGGGAAAAGATAAGAAATAGTTAGAAATGAGTTTCCTGCATGGATAAAACATGAGCTCATAAGGCTATGTAGGGTCTTGGTCTTATAATTGATTTAAGTGTGTTCAGAGCCATAACCAGTGAGGGCTGATTATGTCCCACCAGTGAGGTTGAATTTTTCTGAGCACTCTGCATAATGATCTGTGAATTAGGAAATTAGGAGTTTTTTCAGTCTGGTTAGTAGGAACAGGCTCTGTTCTGGGCAAATCTTTCAATCTGTTAGCATGATATATGTAGCATATCTTTTTATGTTTTTATTTATTTATTTGGTGGTACTGGGGATTAAACCCATGTGCTATATCACTGAGCTACATTCTCAGCCCAGTGACATATCTTTTTATTATATATGTCCTCATCAATTTCTATCAAAAATTTTATATGCATCTTTTTTTGGACTTACCTGTTGGGGCTTTGCCTTTTTTTGTACATTCATATTTTGTTCAATACCTAAGAATTTTATGTTATTAAATGTTTTACGTCCAAATGTACTGTTTTAAAATTTCAACTTTAAATTTTTCATTCCTAAGTACTAGAATATAAAAGTTTTTGACATTGACCTTGCATCTGGTAAACTCGTTTAACTCATTCATTTGCTCTGACGACTTTTTTGTAGGTTCCTAGGGATTATTTTTATGTAGACAATCTATGACATCTAGTGTAACAAGAGGTCAAGAGTAATGAAAACAGAAATCCTTGTTTTCCTCCTGATCTCAGGGGAAAGCATTTATTCTTTTTAAAATTGTTATTCTACTTAGAGATTATTTACTTGTTTGTCATAAAAGATGCTTTACCAGGTTAAGAAGTTCCCTTCTTAATGAGTTCTCTTCATATGAGTAGATTTTGAATTTTGCCAATTGTTTTAGCTGTATCCATCTAGATTATCTTTGGTTTTTTTAATATGGTGAATTTCATTGATTGATTGTAAATGTTTAATCTTCCCTGCATTTCCATATGAATCTCATTTATTCATGATGTGTTGTCCCTTTTTCATATTTAAGTTCAATTTTTAAAAATATATGTAGAGCTGTTGTGACTATTTCTCCTCTACCTGGAATTCCCTCTACTCAGTGCCCTGGCCTTCTCCTCCTACACCAGATGAACTGCTGGAAATCCTGGAAATTCAGATCATCTTTCATTTGCCCAAAGCTTTCCCCAAAATACTCTCTTCTTCAAGATTTTCTTTCTTGTTCCCATAATACCTGTTCTTTTTTAAAAGAGAGAGAGAGAGAGAGAGAGAGAGAGAGAGAGAGAGAGAGAAAGAGAAAGATTTTTTTTAATATTTACTTTTAGTTTTTGGTGGACACAACATCTTTATTTTATGTAGTACTGAGGATCTAACCCAGCACCCCGCATATGCGTGCTACTGCTTGAGCCACATCCCCAGCCCAATACCCTGTTCTTTTTTTGTGTGTGTGGTTTCTTTTTTTCTTTTTTTTTTATTGGTTGTTCAAAACATTACAAAGCTCTTGATATATCATATTTCATACATTTGATTCAAGTGGGTTATGAACTCCCATTTTTACCCCGTATACAGATTGCAGAATCACATCGGTTACACATCCACGTTTTTACATATTGCCATACTAGTGACTATTGTATTCTGCTATCTTTCCTATCCTCTACTATCCCCCCTTCCCTCCCTTCCAACTTCTCTCTCTACCCCATCTACTGTAATTCATTTCTCTCCCTTGATTTTTTTTTCCCTTTCCCCTCACATCCTCTTATATGTAATTTTGTATAACAATGAGGGTCTCCTTCCATTTCCATGCAATTTCCCTTGTTCTTGACCATTGTTTTAGTCATTTTTTTTCTGCCATGACTTAAAGACTGACAATTTTAGAGGGGAAAAAGTTTATTTGAGGGCTCACAGTTTCAGAGGTCTCAGTCCATAGAAGGCTGGCTCCACTGCATTCCTTAGGACTTGAGGTGAAGCAGAACATCATAGAAGAAGAGTGTGGCAAGGGAAAGTGGCTCGGGACATGACCAGGAAGGAGAGAGACTCCACTTGCCAGATACAAAATATATACCCCAATGGTACGCCGTCCAATGACCCACCTTTTCCAGCCACACCTTATCTGCCTTCAGTTATCACTCAGTTAATCCCCATTAAGGGGTTAATTCACTGATTGTGTTAAGTCTCTCATAACCCAATATTTCTCCTCTTAAGCTTCTTGCATTGTTTCACACATGAGTTTTTTGGGGGACATCTCATATCCAAACCGTAACAACCATTATTGATTGTATTACACTACAGTAGAAATTTCTCTACAGCTATTTTCTTCCCACATTATACAATTGAGGACAAGCACTATACCTTTTATATTATCATATTCTTGGTACCTATATAAAGAAAACATATATGTCTATTTATATGCATATACCCATTACACATACAAGTACTTCATTTATGTATATATTTGCACGTATGCATGTTTATACTACACATATATGTATATACATATATATGTACATGTATACATATTTTACATATATAAGTAAAAGTCCCTTTGTTTTTACCAGTTCCTTAAAATGAAATGAAAACTGTCAGAATCATTACTAAAGTCACTGTCTGGATTTAACCTTATGAGGCTTAGAAAACATTTGGGAAAGTCTTTTGAACCCATGAAGCTAATTCCTGTGAGGAAAGCCAGGTTCAGGGCAAATTCAGGCCAATTCCACATTTTCCAGGACTTAATTGAAAGAATATAGAGGGAAGTATTTATCAAACCTTTTGTGATTATTGGGCCATCTATATAATTATGCACAAGTATCTAGTTTTCTTCTGTATTTCTTTGGGTCTTCTTTAGCATTTTCCTTTCTAAAAAACAGGCTATATTACTGGGCAAATTTTAATACCACAATTAGTCATGGATGTGGTGATTCATCAGGTTGGCTTATAAAGTGAAAGCAACCTTGCCCTTCCTAAGCATTGACTGTTGGCAACTCTCTTTTCCCCACTCTGAATCAGACATGTATTTGTTTGAGTAATCAAGAAAGAACTGTCTGTCTTGTGACCTTAGAGGCTGGTGAAAGGGAGCAACTGAGTGTTTTTGGCATAGGAAAGTTAGCAGAACAATGCAAAGCTGTAGAAGAGAGAGCCTCTCAGCTTGGCTACTTCCTCTGGGCAGACTTGAATGTCACAGTATCCTCTGATTGCCAACGGATTTTTCATCCTCTGCAGAAAACTAATATAAGAAAAAATGGATTTCAGGTCTTAAAAACAAATGCTTGAACTTTGTCTGCATTCATTTTGTTAAACTTGCTACTTTATATTAAGACCTGCAGTCTCGCCAGAATTAGCATTTTGAATCTTACTGTGATAAGAGCCAGTAAAAGACAGCTTTAGGACATGGGTACCACTGGGGGAAAAGCACACCAAATATCCGGCTGGGGAATGAATGAGTCAGCTTAATGCAAATGAGGTGAGGCAATTAGACCACACAGGGAGGATGTTGAAACCTTTCAAAGATGTGTAAAAGAAGTGATAGCCAGGGAGCCAAAGAACTTTGAATGAAATGACAGATCTGATGGCAATAAAGTGAACATAATCTGGCAGAAGCAAAGGATTCCCTTCTTGTAATGAATCCACTTATCCTATTTGCCTGTTCATCAATGGGTTTTTTAAAGATACCAGTTGAAGAAAGTGCAAATATTTGATTTTCAGGATGGCTAATAGAGGAATTACAAGAGGGTCTCTCTCTCTCTCTCTCTCTCTCTCTCTCTCTCTCTCTCTCTCTCTCTCTCTCTCATTAGAAAAATGTGGGGGATATCATTAGGACTGACAGAGGTTTAAACCACAATACAGAAAAACAAGCAAGCAGAACTCTCACTCTCCTATGTTTGATATCCTTCAAATCAATGCCCTTTATCTTGAAATCTTCCAAAAATCTACAACATTCTTTTGCCAGCCTGGGGTGGTCAACTCCATTACTAGAGCTGAGCTGATGACACACCTGCTTTGACTCATGTTCCCAATTGATCTTATTCCAGATATGATTTGGGGGAGAGTGATGTGTGTTGTTATGATATTTTCCTAAAAGGAAATTATTTTGAAAGTAAAGTCACTGATAAGATCAACCCAGGAAAATGTACTTTGCAAATATGAAAACATGGCATTATTAGAAGCCGTGCTATAATAATACTGATGATTACTTTTATCAGAGAATAGTATTAAATAAAATTTATGGGAGGCTGTTTTTGTGGATTAAGCTCCTGCACTAGGCCAAACAGATAAGATTGAACTAGAATGAGTCACTAGGTGCCATTTCATCAAACTAAAGATGAAAAATGACCAGTCTGTCTTCTGTTCCTTGTTTCTGCTTTCATTAGCCTTTTCTGCCTAGATAGCCCACCTCCTCTGGTCAGCTCAATCCTGTGCCTATTTCATAGATGGGATGATGCCTAATTCATGAGTTTTTATTAAAAGCTAAGCATATCACTCAACTAAATTTGTTGAAATTTTGCCTTTTGATAGTTTATTACAATAGAAGATAAAGTGATATATTGAAAGAGTCTCAATTTGAAAAATGTGAGACAAAAGATGTTTTCTATAACTACAGCCAAGAGCACTGCCTAAGTGGTTACTTAACAGAGAATTCCTTTAATACAATGAAACAGGAAAGGCTAATGTAAAGAAAATAGGAGTTAATGTTATAAAAGAAGATAAAATTTTTAAAAAAGTTTATTTTCATATCTCAACAAGGAAGAATCTTTTTCCCTTGTCTCTTGCTTCCATCAGAAGAAATTTGCTGAAAGACACCAGCCCCATCTCTGGCCACCTTCACTCACTGCTCCCCAGAGGGGTGAGCCAACAAGGGTAGGCGTGACCCCCTCATGGTGCCCTGGGGAAGGTTAGTGAGTCTCCAGCTCTGCCCTGGGCCACTCTTCTGACTAGCTCCTTCATGGAGGTCAATTGTGACTGCAGATCTGAAGCCAGATTCTTCAATCCATATTTTAGGGCCATCTTTCAGTTGGTTCTGAATTCAGGAAGGAAAGGGAATTATTGTCTGTGGATTCTGCTAAAGCTCCAGTAGCTGATTTAAAAACAAACAAACAAACAAAAACAGAATTATGTGAGATGCAAGAGTTGTACCTAAGTATCAGAAAAATTAAATACAATTTATTTTCCAGAGAAGAAACAAAACCATAAAAATAATGCAAATTGAATCTCTTCACACTTACTTACACTGATGTATGATGTAAGAAAGGCCCAGCACAGAGACCATGCACAGAGGAAGCACAGGCTCCACTTGAATGAGGATTAATTGACCAGAGAAAAATCAGAACTTCAAAACAAGCTGAAAGGAGAATAATGAATTTTGGTTCTTGCTCCTCCTTCTAAAAGAAAGTGACTGCAAATGTTTGAAAGGAAGGCATGGTAGTAGACATTTTGAGGCCCTGCAATAAAATCATATTCCAGAATATGCACGTTTGATTCCAGAATTTACATGAGGATCTATCACAAGATAGCATGTGAGATGCCAGGAAACTGTGCTTGAGAAACTTCCCCGGGAATGAGGGGAACAGCAGATGCCATCTGTGGGAAGGAGAGAGCCTCCCTTCAGAGATTAGGAGGAGGAACTAAAGGTGACTACAAAGGAGTTAGAGGCTCAGGGAAACAAGGTACAGAGACCAGGAGTTGAAAACATTTGGCCAAAGATCAACAGGGCAATGCAAGTGATATCCAATGGATGTTATTTTTATTTAAATCAAGAAAAAACATGATGACTTTACCCTTCTTATAAACTGATCACCCTCATTTGAAAACTGCTGCTTTCAGTGTAAAAAGGATTCATCAAGGGCTTACAGTGATTTAAAAGTTCTTAACTAAAGAACAAGTGACTGAGATGCTGATGCCTCCAAAGTCACTTTCTCTTCCAGTGTGACTTCTCCTCCAACCCACACCCTAGCTCCCAACCACTGACCAATCCCTGTCAACTCCTACTGAAAGCTCTCCTCAACCCCTTCAATTCCCATTCTTTAGCAGACTTAAGGCATCTCTTCTAAGATTTAGATGGCTGACCCAGTGTTTAAGAACTTTGATCTCTACAGCCTATGATTGAAAGCAATCTGCAATTTACCATCTGCACAATCTTGGGTCAGTGTTCAAATCTCACCTAACTTTGGTTTCTTCATGGGTAATATTCCACAAATGTTAATATATATTGAACCTACACAAAGAACTTTTTAAAAATAGGTGGTTATGATTACTAGGGCACTCTTTTCAGTCTCTAGCACAGCATCCACACCCTACATTTCAACTGTCTGCATACTATCTATCTGTTTGCATACAGATTAAAATAAGGGAGGTAGAATCTTTTATGCCTGCTACATCATGAGGCCCTATAAATGATTGCTGAATGCATTCAGAGCAAGCATACCCCATTCTCTACCATAACTGATGCTGATGACTGTGGCTATATTTTAGAGAGCATGCAAGGGAAATATCTGTCAAAGTCAAATAGTATCATTGCTTATTCTTTTTAATTGGTAGTATTCTCCAGTCAACATTTTGCTAAGTCAAACAGACATACTTTAAATGAGTCAATAACTTATTATTATTAATATACATCAGGAGAAAAAGGAAACAGCTGCCTTTATTTCCTATAAAATTGTCTCTCATACATGTAAACATTTACATTGGCACTGTCTCATCCTTCTCTTCATAAAATAAATATATTTATTTGATCTTTTTAAATTGTCTTTTCTCTTCAGGGATTTTAATAATTATGATCCTGAAAGATACTGAATTAAAAAGCATAAAAATAGTGGGGGGAAAAAAAGAAAACTTCAGAAGTGACTTATCACCTAAAGAAAGGATAATCATTTAAAACCGGCCTGATTCTTTGAAGACCTACATTTATTCACAAGCGGTCTTCAAAACATTACTCTACAGTTGAGTAAAATGTTAGTATTTCCTCCTTACTCTTATAAAATAAATCTATTTGCAAATGGTTAAAATACTAAGTGGATATTTTAAGATCTTTAAAATGTTTTACCTTTGGCATATTAACTGCATTCCTAAAAATCTGGCCTAAGAAGAATTATCACATGCCGTGATATATTCCTTTACTTATTTAAAGTAGAATGAGTTGGTTCTACTATTGATAACTTAGTACTCTGACTGAAATAATAACCATAACACATTTTAACACAGTGAAAGCCAGAGACAGCTTAAATTTTAACATTAGGAAAAAGGTTACACAATATAAAAAATAATTTATTTCAGAAAAATTCATGTGCAACACAGCCTTTCCTAAATAAGAACAATGTCTTTATAATTTTATGTATGCACTTAAAACAATATTTTAAATATTATTTTTGACATTGGAAAATATTCATGATATAATATAGAATTTAAAAGCAATTTATCAAATTGAATGTTCAATATGAAAAAGTTTAAAACAAAAATTAAAAACATGCATATTAATAATTAGTGTTAGGTATATGTCACATATGTGGCCTTCTATGGGTCAATAGTATGATATGCTATCTTAAGGATCAATAGGATGGGCTTTTTTGACATCTGTTATGGTTTGGATGTGAGGTGTCCCTCAAAAGCCTACGTGTGAGACAATGCAAGAAAGTTCAGAGAAGAGATGGTTGGGTTGTGAGAGCCTTAACCCAATCAGTGAATTAATAAGGATTAACAGAGTGGTAACTGAAGTGGTAGGTTGTGGCTGGAGGAGGTGGGAATTGGGGGTGTGGCTTTGGGATATATATATATATTTGGTACTGGGGATTGAACTCAGGGTCACTCGACTATTGAGCCACATCCCCAGCCCTATTTTGTATTTTATTTAGAGACAGGGTCTCATGGAGTTGCTTAGTACCTCACTTTTGCTGAGGCTGGCTTTGAACTTGAGATCCTCCTGCCTCAGTCTTCTGAGCCACTGGGATTACAAGTGTGCCCCACCACGCCCAGCTGGGGTATGCATTTTATATCTCTGGAGTGGAGTCTCTTTCTCTCTCTGCTTTCTGATCACCATGTGAGCTGCTTCCCTCTGCCTCCCTCTTGCTCCATGATTTTTAGCCTCACTTCAAGCCCAGAGAAATTGAGCCAGCTGCCTATGGACTGAGACCTCTGGAACAACGAGCTCCCCAATTTTTCCTTCTCTTCAATTGTTCTGGTTGGGTGTTTTCATCACAATGGCAATAAAGGTGACTAGAACAACGTCCTATAAAGTTGGGAGGATCTTGAATAACCTAACTACAAGCTTTCCTTCCCACTGTTTTCTGACTTATAAGGTCCTATACCTAATCAGCCCTCCTGATCATAGACACCAGGCACAAATTTTGCTAACCCATGAACAGTGAGCTTCATTTCATTAACTGCCCATAGGATTACTCAACAAGTAGATCACATCTTCCCATTAGAACCAGGGATCATCCACTCTATAGATTCAGCAAAGCTTGCTTTCCACAGCCCCAGCTTGTTTGCTATAGTCCCAAGTGCCACATTCCTGTGGCACTTCCTGCATAGAGTCCCCTTTCTCCAGTCTGTGAGTATAAACCCAGTGCTAGGTGCTATATAACCTAGGGAAGAATCTTTCTATCACCAGTGGGATGAATAAGAGGCAATTCAACATTACTCCCAAACTTGTAAGTACCCCTTTTACAGTAAGTGAAATATAAGTTGTCACAGTTGGAAGTCACTTTCTTAGCTTTCCTTCTAACTAGGATGCTCCATGGGTGACAAGGTTTCCATGCATGCAACTTCATGAGACTTTGATCTATGACGCTGAGGATTAGACATTCAATCCCTGCTCTCTGCATGGGGACGGCCATAGTGATATCTGGCAGCTGATGTGCAGCAGTGGTGCAGATTTTCAAATTCAGTCCCTATTAGTCAACTTCATAGAGAGTTGCAGTATTTGTGAAGGTTGCAGAGCGGAGTCAGTATGTGGCAAGAGTGGCACCAGTAAACATTTTTCCATCCTGCATTGCTTCTCCCACTGGATCTCTGACCCCACAGATCCTGTGAGACCTAATATGCTGTGATATATTCCTTTACTTATTTAAAGTAGTATGAGTTAGTTCTACTATTTACAACTTAGTATTCTGACAGAAATAATAAATAGTACCGGAAGAAATTACAGGCATCCAGATTCTTAAGGAAATGGAAATCTGAGATCATTTGACCTACTTATGTCTGAAGGCCTTGAGAATAAAATTATTATCAGATAATTGACTTTGCTAACTCATGGCAAGCAGGGGCAAAACAACAAATTAAACTTTCACCCTTGTTTGCTTGGAATAATGGACTTTAAGAACTAAATAAACGTTCAGTGTCATGGAATAGTAGGATTATGTTGAGAAATGCAGGAGTATCATGGAGGTTGGTTGTTTCTTGGTGCACTGGAGAACTCAGAGAAAGACAATCTGCTCAACATGCAAAATCCTTGGCTCTGATCACACAGGAATAGCTGATTTCCTTGATTATATGAAAAGGTCTTTGAAAATTTCCAGTAATGGAATACTAGTAACAGAAAATAAAACTCAAAATTTTATCCTCAAGGCCACCAGTTACACAATCAGTTTAACTTTCAGTCTTACTCTCATGTAAAAGTTCAGGCGTTTCTTGGGCAAGAAGAGAAACCTATGGATTAAAATAGAATTAAATGGGAAGAGTCAGATTTTGAGAGTACATAAACCTTAAGTTGTACAAAGTTCCTTGGTAAGCAGAAGTGACCTTATTCCCTTGTCCTGTGCCTTCTTGGTTTGCTTGGGGACTTGTAACACCCTTGCCTAAGACCTTCAAAAGGAAAGCCACCTTTCTTCATGTGTGCTTATATCACCTCTCCTGTATAATCAGAGTCAGATATCCAGATACCAGCAAATCTGAGAGGCCCATTTCTAATAAAATAGGCAGGACAAAGTTTGCATAATATTATTTGAAGTGCTTTATTAATTTGTGATGGCAAAAATCTAGAGCATCTATGTGTGAATGAATCTGTTAGACCAAAAGGGGAGACATAGTTTAGCTGATGCTGAATTTGCTGACTTACAGCGCTTATCAGGAGTTCTTTACTCAATGTCTTAACTCAAGCAGCTGGCAATGTGATTAATTCTTAATTTAGTTGGTTTGGGGTTTTTTGTTTTGTTTATGGCTAAAGCTTGGATTTATGCATGGTCTATATACTAAATTAAAAGAAGACTCCTTGAATGAACTTCTTGTTCTACAGATGAAAAGAATCATATGGATAAAATTACAGGATTATTTCCATTAGTACAAAAGAATATTCTAATATTTATACATATTTTCTCACTTTTTTGTCATATATCCATTAAAATATTTTAGTGAACACCTCCCCACTACCACTCCCATTTTTGTACTATTTTCTGTGGAGAAGGGTTGGTGGTGCTTGACCTTAGTATTTAGTCCATAGCTTACAAAATATCAACAGAGGAACATGGTAGAACTGGAGAGAGAATTAATATTTGGAGGAATCCTAACTTGGAATCAGTTGTGGTAAATAATGAGATTGGGATTCAAGCTTGACTTGTTCTAACTAATTGAATATTTTTGGTTTACCCTAGGAGTAAAGGACATTGATACAAGGTGATACAAAAGACATATGTGATCATTTTGGTTGGTCTTAGCAAATTCACCATTTAAAGGAGAATTTAAAAATCCAAATGAAGAGTAACTTATGTAATCGAAATATAACACATTTGCTACCAGATTATAACATTTTATTTAGTTATATATAAAAGCTTATCCCTTTTTTCCCAGTGGTTATAACATATGAAATATTTTACTCCCCAGACCATGCAATGACCCAGTCCCTTCAGTTCAAGTTGCCGTATGTAGTGTCATATAATTAACCTTCTCTCCTGGAAATTTTAATCACTATTAAAAGCTGAATATTTTTTCTCTATAGGAATAACCTCCTTTTCTTTCCTCTTTAGGAATAATGTCTTTTTCTTTTTAAATACTATCAATTTTATCTCCTTATATATCCACTTGTTGAAAACTCTGAATGAACCTAGTTGTTTACCTTTGCTCGCCACCATCCAAGTGCCACATTCTCTTCTTTACACACACATATCTGGCAGTTCATTATTTAATTCTTTTGCCAGGTCCTAACCAGATGTTTAAAACCTGGAATTATAAAATAGCAACCAAGGTCCAACATCTTCCCACTAAATACTTGCCCTAGGCAATCTCATCCATTCCAAGGCTTTAAATACTATCAATACACCAGTGACTAACATATAAACCTCTTGTGACCATAAACTCTTAGACACCTCATTTAGCTTACAGGCATCTTTCCACGTAATATGTCTAACTGAACTCTTTCTCCTCTAAAGTCTGTTCTTGAATTTTTCTCCTATGCAAATGCTCAAGTCAGATAGACAGCCAATACAGTAGATTGAATAGTGGCTCCTAAAAGATGTGCCCACATGTTAGAATCTGTGGATTTGACCTTATTTGGAAAAAGGGTCTTGGTAGTTGTAAGTAAATTAAGAATCTCAAGATGGTATCATCTCAAAATATCTAGATGGATTCTAAATCCAGTGACAAGTGTCTTTAAAAGAGAAAGGCAGAGAGATAAGAAGTGAAATAAGAGAAGAAGACCATGTAAAGACAGAGAAGAAAACTGAATTTATACAGCCTCAAGCCAAGGAATGCCTGGAGCCATCAAAAGCGGAAAGAGTTGAATAAGAATTCTTTCTTAGAGACTTCAGCAACTACATGGCTTTGTCAACACCTGAATTTTGGATTTCTGCCTTCCAGAGCTGTGAGAGAATGAATTGCTGTTGTCATGAACCACCATGTTTGTGGTACTCTGTTAACAGCAGCCTCGGGAGCCTCAGATGGATTACCTGGACACTCCTTTTTCTGTCATTGTTCTCTCTCACCCTTGTCTATTCTATCGTCCCCGATGGAAGAATTACTTGAATAATTTGACTTTTAAAAAATTTCTCTTCAACAAATTTATCACTTGATTTTAGTACAAGCTGCCATTGTCTCTTGCCTTGTCTACTATAATAGTCACCTATTTATCTCCATATTTCTCCTCTTGTCTCCTCTATTGTCCTTATGATAGGCACTTAAAAATTGTAGGAATATGAAACACATTCTTTTGACAATGTAAAATAAATCTTCTCATTTCCCTGTTTAAAACCCTTCCTATTTCAACTGGATTGAATTCAATGGCCTCAACATGGCCCCCAAGCTCACATTATCCATCCCCTGCCTACCTCTTCAAACTCATACCTCTCACCTCAGCCTCTGTTCCTTCAAACTGCCCATCTGTTCTGTTTCAGATCATTCACCCAGACTATTTCTTTTTCTCTCTCTTTTTTCTCATTGGCTTCCTTTTTAAAACATACCATTTCAATCACTTAGAACATCCTTTTGTCTTTTCTTTACCTGACAAATTTATTTTTTCTTTCAGTGTAATGACATTTATTTACTAAGGAAGTTATTCTGCAATCTACAGATATGTCCTGATTACAACCGTTATGCTTTCACCTAGAAACCCTATACATTTTCCCACAGAATTTATAATGTCCAATTATATAAATATACTAGAGATAATGTGTTTAATGTTCATCTCCTTCACTAACATACTCAGAAAGGTAAGATTCACACCAGCTTTGTTGACACTGAGTCTAGAATAGTAATCCTAACTTCCTCCCTAAATTCCTGTCTGGGCTTTTCTGCTTCCAACTTCAAGTTCTATTTGTAAATTTTACCTTTCTCATGAATTCAGCAGCTTTCAACCCACGCCTATCAGCCTGCAGACTTGAATTATTCAACTGCTTCTCTGAGCTCTTGTTTTCCTACAATGTGACTATTCCTCAATGACTCAGAAGACAATCCCATGGAAACCTTGAAAGCAGTAACAAAGTTCATGTATCTACACTTTGTTTTAACTTTTTTTTTTTTTAATTTTTGACAACTTTCCTTTCAGACATTCTCATGAATCTTGGCACTATCAATATTTTGGACTGGAAAATTCCTTGTTGTTGGGGACTCTTCTGTGCATTGTAGGAGACTTAGCTGCATTCCTAGGTAGTGCCATCTGAGTCATGAAAACCAAAATATTTTCAAATATGTCTGCAGGTATTGCCAAATGTCCCTTGAGAGGCTAAATCACCCTGAGTTGAGAGCCATTGTTCTAGAACATAAACTTACTTCCTCTGGCCCAAGCATGACTTGGACCATGACTTCTTGACAGTTCTTATTCCTCCAGGCATTTCTTTCTCTCAGACACTCAACATATTTTTTATTAAACGTATATTGTGTACTGTGGAATATCTCAGTCCCTGCATGTGAGTGGTAGATCATGGAGTCTGTACACTAGCTGAATGCTCACATGGGTTCCACATTCTTCTTAGGCTTTAACGTATTAATCTTGTCCATTGACTCCTCAAACACTTTCAGTAGTATTACATCTCTATTAAAAGTATTTTGTAGTCCTCAGTCTGCCTTCCACAGACTGGTTTCAGTGTTGACTTTCCAAACTAATATTTCTAACCTTTCTTGGCACATGCCCTAACAACCTAACAACCAGTGTGTTTACTAATTGAACCTGTAAAGTTTCTCATCCTCTTACCATTTCCATTCCACTACCCTGCTTCTCCTTCTTGACCCAAGTCGGAATCTGTCTCCTATCCTTTGTGCCTACAGGAACTTTCAGCTCTTGTTCATTCTGTTAGCACTTATTGGTCTAAATATTGATTTGACACTTATTCTGGCCTGTCTTACGTTACATGTAAATAGTTCCTATCCAAATCACCCCAATTACATTACAATTGCTGGTAGGGAAAAATATGGTTCTCATGTATTTTTTTTATTGATTTCAATTTAATCAGAGCACCAAATTTCATTCTGACAATGAATGGGACTTCTTGGGTGGCTCAGTTTTCTTTAAAAACCTCTGCTTTTTTCTGAATTACACATTTAGGTCCTGTCTTACTCTTATCTCTTCTAATGCAGAATTTGGTTCTAGCGCAAATATGGCTACTAACCCAAAGTCTGTGCCTGACTGGCAAAAGCCTGTGGAAATTCACACTTTAGGAAGATTTCATTTTACTCTTGTTGTTAAGGTCTGTAAACAAGTCTGGATGGCACCTGGTATTTTGCCAGAGGGAGTGGTTTGTGAAGTAATGCCAGCGAGCCATTAAGTGTGGAGATTCCTTATTGGTTGACTGATGTATCTAGTTTATGCTAATTAAGATAAGCTGTGTGGAATGTATAAATACCTCTGTTGTCCTACAATGAATGGCTCCCACTCCTGCTGTATCAACATACACAAGTTGTTCGTCACCCCCCCCCCCCTTATTTTGCTGCAGCCAGACTGCGGCATCTTGTATTAATTGTGATGCCAGGCTCAAAACATTTCCTAGCTCCAGGGCAAGATGTTTCCTATTTCCCTACTTCCCTCTCCCTACTTTTATGTTATGAAATTAAAATTACAAATGGTGCTAAATCCTATAATAAGTATGAAATTGTCATGGAGTATCCTCTGACATACTTAGGTGATTTTTAAAATGAGAATATACCAATCCTCATTGAACCTCTACTACATGTAAATCAGTAAAACCGGCACCCTTTTTGATAAAAAATAAATTTTATCCTTAAACATTTGTGAATACCAGACTTAAAAAATGTGTACTCATTTTTGTTAAGGTTGATTTTTGTTCTTGACAGTGTAAAGAAAAATGGTGGTTCTTAAAATAATGTTAAGAAGAATAGTAGATAAATTTAAGTTAAAGTCAGTTTCAAGTAAAATATAAGGGAATGTAACAGAGTAACTTAGCCATGGTTCCCCTCACTGCCCCAGCTCATTTCCTTTTCATGTATTAGTTAGCTAGTAAAAGATTCTGAAAAAAATCTCCCTTTACCATTTGCTTTGGCTTTCCAACAGATTAAAGGGGACAATTTAGACAAAATTGTCTAATGGGAGGCCATTGCCCTGGACTGAGCTTCTGTACTGTGCCCCAATAGACCAGACCAATCAAAACACTCACTCATACTAACTACATGCCACTCAAACCTTAAATAACTAGACCTCCAAACAGACCAGTTTTTCCTGAAAACAGCAGATTCCAGTCTACTTGAGTCAGCATCATAAATCCCCCTCTGCTTTAATCACTACCAAAAAGTCACCTGAAGTAACCTGATGTTCACCAATCAGTTTTTTTCTTTCTTTTTTTTTTTTATTGTTGGTTGTTCAAAACATTACATAGTTCTTGATATATCATCTTTCACACTTTGCTTCAAGTGGGTTATGAACTCCCATTTTTAGCCCATGTACAGATTGCAGAATCACATCAATTACCAGTTTTTTTTCTTATTGTTTAGTTTTCTTGCTCCTATCTTACAACACCCACCACTTACCTATTGCCTGACGGGACTTTCATTCTGTTTTATAGAATGGAGGCCATCCTGATTCCTTAATCTTGCATAAAAGCCAGTTCAAACTATGATTAGATTTCATTGCAATTTTGTCTTTTGACCTTACTGTGGATTGGAAGCCAGGTCTTCTATAAAATAGATTTTAATGGATTCAGGGAAGTTGGTAGAAAAGATCACTTATTTCTACTTGGCCCATGCAATCCCTTTAGTACATTGCTGTTTGGTAATTTGCCAAAAGTAGCAGAGAAAAACCTCTAGCTATACACATATTTACTATTTTGCCAAAGGAAGCTTCTTAGAGCAGTGGGTCTAAGCAAATTGTCTCCATGAGAAGAGTGCTCCGTGTTACTATTTGAATACTCCCAGACTTCTAGAAAGGTTTAAAGCACCACACATCCCTTTAGTTTGAGCTGTTGCTGGTGTATTAGGCCGAAACAGTTCTGTTCTATTAGTTGATTATGGTTAGTCCCAGGCACAGTAGTCTGTCTATTCCCAGTTTGGCCTGCTATTGATGTGTTCAAAAATACTAAAGTCATGTTTACAGCGGTTTTTTATCTTTCCCACATTCTCTCTCTGACTGGCTTGATTGCTCAATCACCTCTGCCGTTGATCTGGTAACACAACACCTGGTCCCAGGGGTGGTCTGCTTGAGGTCTGAATCATTCAACAAATATTTATTAAGCAGCTGCAAGGAGCCAGACCCTGGGCTGGTTGCTAAGGACGCAGAGTTGAATAACACTGTCCCTCCCCTTGAGTTACTCAGAGTCTGGTGTGATGGAAACAGTGATCTATTTCTTTCTCTTGATAAATTTCTTGATAACTAAAAATGATAGTTTTAGCAGTGAAATGAAGTAAACAAAGAAAGCACAAGATTCATCCTAAAAGTAACAAATAAGATGGAATAACATTATAGGTAATATCTTAATTGGTCTAGAAGATTTTAAACGATAAATTTTAGCTTTAAGTTAGATTTGGGTCAATTTTTAAAATTATAATGCATTATAGTTACACATAATATAGTGGGGTTCATTTTGACATATTCATAAATGCATGTCGTATGATTTTCTTCATTTTAATTTCTAGTACTTTCTTCTTCCCTCGAGTCTTTTAAAAAAAGATACTATGGGATGCTCAGTTCCATCCAATGTCTGACCTGGGTTTATCATTCAATGCAGATTTCTTACCTGATACTAAGCAATGTTACTACCTGCCTTCCTTCTTTTCTTTCTTTCTTTCTTTCTTTCTTTTTCCCGGTACTTTAAACCCAGGGGTGCTCTACCCCTGACTGAGCTACAGCCTCAGACCTTTTTTATTGTTTTTAATTTTGAGATAAGATCCTGATAAGTTGCTAAGGTCTCACTAAGTTACTGAGGCTGGCCTCAAACTGGTGATCCTTCTGCCTCAGGCTCCCAAGGCACTGGGATCGCAGGCAAGTGCCACTCAATGTTATATTTCTCTATTAGCAGTTGTCCTAGTTCTCTATGCAAGGGAAACATTCTCTTTTACCTCCAGGAATTTCTCCTTTGAGCTTTACCATATTGAAATGACTTTGTGATGTTTTCTCTCCCCTTCCAGTTTCTTCCTGCCACCTGAAGCCCCTTGCTTTTCTGACTTATTCTCAGAGATTGTCCCCTATTTTCTTATTTCTAATTCTCCTTACAAAAGTCTGGCTTTTCCACCTAATGCTGCAAGGCTATCATTATAAAAACATTAATTATTTCTTCCCCATATATACTATCTTTTTTGTGGGGGGACCTCAATCAAAAGTCCCCAGAGGCAAGAGCTCCATTGTCATATGGTTTGTGACAACAAGTGATTGTACCAAAAGTGGAAAACTCAGTCAAAGCAGACCAATTGGTGTGTGCAATCTTGGGGATTTGACATGGAGACACACCCACATTAAGTAATAGTGGAGTTCTCATAGCAATGTTATGTAGAGTACAGGATGGAATCAAGGCATAGTTGATATATTATTTAGCCTTGTGTCACTATAATGAAATCCCTGAGCCAAACTACTTATGAAGATTAAGAGGTTTATTTAGTACACAGTTTTGCAGGTACAAAATCCAAATGCCCTCATGCAGGCTTCATGGTAAAGGCTGCCGTGCCCCTTGGTTGTTCACCTCATGACTTGGATAGCAACTATAGAAGCACTTTGGAAGCAAATAAGTGATGATATCTTGAACCAGGAGCAGAGGATGGGAGAAGCCAGGCTTGCTCCTTGTATCACAATCGTCTGATAAGAACTCAAAGGACCATGTGAAAACTGCCTTTCAAGAGCATGGTCTTAATGTCTAAGGACCTCCCACTGGGTCCTATCTTTTAAAGGTTATGCATCACTTCTTAATGTCATCATCCAGGGAACTAAGCCTCCAACCACAGTGGACCCTGGGAGACACTCTAGCCATACCCAGTCCATACCAGACACGAAAACTAAAATAGGGAAACAGAAGAGCCTCAATAATGGCCATGATGGAGATTATTAATCTTTAGAGAGAAGTAAAGTTGGAGGGGGTGTGGAGTGGGAAGCAGAGGAGGGAGAGAGGAGAGAGACAAGGAGAGATTTTCATATGAAATGCAAAGTAATGGGAAAGTATGTGAGTAGGAATCATATGATTTTCACTGTCAGATTTTCCTTGACCTACACAGGTCATTTATTCCTTTGTATTCTGAGCTCTTTTAGGGGGACTTAGAAGAAAATATAATTCAAGCCCTGGAAATCTAACTGTAGGTTTCTATTTATATTTCTAAGCACTGAAATACATCCCTCATTTTTTCCTGCAAGGCTTTCCAACTGCCAGACGGGTGGGAAGGAGGTATGTTGATACAGAAGAAATGAAATACGTAACCCTACCAAACCCAGAATCAAATTGTGATTCTGACCTTTATTTCCTAGATGGCCACAGGCACTTAAAGTTGTTGACAACATAAAATAAAATATTGTGACGAGATTTTTCATTCCATGCCATATTTTATTAATAATCTCTGATTATTTTATCATCGTAATATTGATAATAAATTTGATAATTTGTCAGTATCTCTTTGATTAACCCAGATATAATGTCTCTACTTTCTACCTTCTGAAACTCTATCATGTTTGGTTATATTTGTGTCTTAGTCCTGAAAATACAATCTATTTTTAATAAATACTTGATGACTTGAGAATATTGACCCAATGATTTCTTTACTTACAAGCAGCATATAATCTATCTCCTTAGTTAATGGATAAGACATTTTGTGTTGGGCACTTTTCCACTGAGCTACCTCCCCAGCCCTTTTTATATTTTTATTTTAAGACTAGATTTTGCAAACTTGCTGGGGCTGGCCTTGAACTTGTGATCTTCTTGTCTCAGCCTCCCAAGTCACTAGGACTACAGTTGTGTGTAACTGCCTTTTAAATTTTATTATCATTATTGAGTTTGATTTCATTTTCTGACTCTGTGTTACAAAAATCTACACTTTCAAGTTGTACAAGGAAACATTTTCATATTTTATTATGATATTTCACACAATTAGTACATAAGAATATTCTCGTTGTCAAGTTTAATCAATTGAGAAGAGCATCCCTTCTGTACTCTCTCCCCACCTTGAATTATCTTCTCCCAAATTAGAAGTTTTTCTTGTATCCTTCTAAAAACCTTATGCAAATTTATACACATATACTTTTAGAAATGAGATCAGAGCCTACGAATATCTTTTATAAATTCATTTTTAAATTTTTGTATTTTCAGGAGGCTCTTGCATGTCATTACACATATTTTACTTAATTATTGAATAGTGTTTCATAAGATAGAAGGACCATAACTTAAACCACCAATTGATTAGCATTTGAGTGATTGCCTATTTTTTGCTCTTGAAATAACATTATGTGAAGTTTCCTTTTCATTTGTTTGTTTGTTTTGATGCACATGTATGAATATTTTCCTAGGATAGATTTAAAAAGGGAACTGCTGGCCCAGGGGTATGAGCATTTTTAATTTGAATGAGTCTTGCCAGTTTTGGAGTGCCATTCTTTGAGTTCTCATGTCTGGTTTTCTACTTTATCTGAAATAATGCCTGACTTACCCCTATCCCCAAAGTTTGCAAAGTTATAAGACTTTGAAAGGCCTCTGGGGAAGACATCTAGAACCCCTGCATTGAACAGCCCTGTCCTTTCCATCCTTTTTGTTTGCACAAATGGGCTAATAAGACCTAGACAAAACCAACTTTGTTCTTTCCCCCAACATCCCTTCAGGCTTGAAGTCTTTCCTAGGTGTTGAGTGATCTCTCAGGCACATCATTCTGCCACAAGAGCCATCACAATTCAGTAATTAAAATACCCAGTTCAATGCATCAGTCAGAGCTCCACATTTCAATTAAATAGAAACTTTCTCTCCTTACCCCAAAATCAAGCAAAGCAAAGGTGGTGGGATCACCTTGTACAACTCCTCTCGTGTGGGTCTCCTTGCTTCTCCAGGCAGTTACCTTGAGTGGGCCTTTCCAAACTTCCCAAACATGCTCCCTCTCTGGGAACAGCTTGACTTCTGGGAACTCAGGTACCCTTCTCCTTGGAAAGCACAGCTTGTGTCCGCTGCTCTGATTTCCCTTTACTTATAAAAAGTGACAACCTCAGTCATTAGGAATCAAGGAAAGTCAAATGCTATTTACCCCACAGGACAAGCTCAGGTCTTTTTTGCTTCTCTCAAAACCCTTCTCATTTGATGAGGTAATAGGGAAACCTTCTTCATAATTGGAGGAGGTAAAGGGAGGTGGGGACACATTGATTTGACAGATTCTCCAGCCTCTTTATTCATCAAACTTCTGGTCTTTTGCCTTGAGGTGAGAGGATGCTAATGAATCTAATCTTTAAATCTTTCAACACAGCCTTCTTTCATCACTGACTTGTACCACCTCCAAGGAAACACATCTTCTGTGGGGCTTGAGGCCAATATTGTTTAGGGGGACATGTTAAGAGTCCAAATACAATGTTAAGAATGAATGCTTATTTAGAAGATGAAACAAAATTAAATCAAGATGCAAATTTTGAAAAGTTTACAAATACTATAAGCCTCACAAAATTTAAAAAAGCATAATATTTGTATTAACCACCTGAATGTCTGTAAAATATATTTTTCCCTATGATTTTTGGCTGCATATTCTTCGATCTCTTCATTCACCAGTAATTTGGAAATGTAGAAACTTTATTTTCAATAGATATATTGAAAGATATTTCAATCTTTGTTCTGGCATGGTTAATTAAAATTTTGTTTTTACTATTAGTTTAGAAGTTTTTTCCACCTTCCCACCTCCCTATGGAATGGCTATGTAAATTTTTGAAATTCTTGTAGAATCTGGGAAAATCACTGTTAAGATTCTCTCATAAATGAACTGAAGATTTCATGGTGTTTCAAGTTTTCTGGTTCAGAGACTAATGTTAAATGTTCTTTTTAATTGGAATTTTTCATTGTCTGGGGAGAGGCCTGTGCAAGTGATGGGTATTGAAGTTTAATTTTTGTTAATTTGTAATAAATCCACAGTAACTTACTGATATTGGGAGAACTGCTTCTCATAGATATGCTTTGATTTCAAGATATGCAGAAGATTTGTTACTTAGGCACTTTGAGAAATCAAGCATCCATTAACCTGTTTATATGGGAATGTTGGTTCAGACAAGCTTGAACTGAAAATTACTAGAAAATAGCAAGGATGATATTCGTATTTTGAAGTGGTTTATTAACCATTTCCTTTCATGACTTAGTAGACTGGCTTATCTTGCCTACTTACAGCTAGTAAAATAGATTCACAACTTCAATATGTTTGGCTTACTTTTACTTAGTGTAGAAAGAATTGGTGAGTTCTCAGTTGGACAGAGAAATTTGTGTGCCCTTAGCACATGACAGAAAGCTTCTTATGGAAATGTTTGCAATACTTCTTGGCAGAAACTTCAAGTAATATTAGCTTATAAGAGTGCTGATTGACTTCTTATGATTATGATATCTTCTTTCTGGTGATTTTATTTAAAGTTTTAATTGAAATAGAGACAAGATAGAGGTTTTTAATCTCACACAAAGGTCTTGAGTGGGTTTGCATGAAGTCTGTCAACATAATCTTCATAGTATGATTCATTTTAACTTGGGGGACTTCAAGCAAATATTAGATTATTTAACAATGCTCCCCTAGATTTCAGCCACACCAGGGAATAATGACTATAGATTTTGAAAAGTTCTCATACAGCTGCTAAAGGTGATAGTGATGCACAACCTTTGTGTAGTTAGTTGCCAGTATTTCTCTACCAAAATACAGAGCATACTTAATAAAAATATGTTGACAAAAACAACTGCACTAGCAATACATAATATATAACAAAAAAGCTTATTGATGTGATACATAATATATTGTACATGTAAACAAAGAGTTTAGGCTTTTTCCCAATGTGTATTCTGTGTCCTATTTTTTAGATAATCTATAAAATCACACGTTCTTTACATCTTGCATGATAATAAAACAATTCTGAACCAGAATCTAATAAATCAAATGCAGTTGATTCTGCTGTGCTCACATAATTATTTCTACAACTTCAAAGGAAGTAAACATCAGGCTCCAAGACCTGAACATTTTTGTGAGGGGAATTTGGAACTCCCTTTAGCACAATTAAATATGAAGTGCTCCAGTAAAAAGAGCAGGATATGGTGAATTTTTATCAGAAACCCTCTTTTTCAGATATTCAAGAAATCCTGTGTATATATTAGGTACCTAAAAATAGTTCATTGATTATTTTAATGATTTGATAGCCCTTCCTTAATGTCAATGAAACACAATTTTATAAATTTAGCATCACTTTTTTTTAATAAGAAAAGAAATTTGAAGCATAATGATGTTTTCACAATTCTTTGACTTAAGGTCGTAAGGTTTTAAAAATAAATCTACAACAATTTCTTACAAACACTTCAAACTCTGTGAAAGATGAAAGCTAAACAAAGAACAATACTGTTATGAGTCATTTATTTATAGAAATGGAACTGTGAAGCATAGGAATGCCTGGGCACACACTGTTGGGGTTGTAGCAGAGGCTCCTGGAGGATGGCTGAGGCTGGGTGCAGGTGCTCCCTGAGCTGTGCCTGGGAGCTCCAGGGTGCAGCCCTTTGTGACAATGCCCTAGAGGGCAAATGTATGTGAGGTCCTTCCTGCAAACCTCTAACATGGAAGCACATTGGAAATAAAATTCTCCATCTGGAAAGCAGGGGAGGAGATGGCAGAGTGAGGTGGATTCACAATCTTTCTCCCAACCCTTCATCTAAAAAAAAATTAAGAATTTACCAGTAGTGGCACAACAAAATTTACCCCTCTTTCCATACAATTTGGAAAGTGACAAACCGAGAGAGTTAGAAGAAGAAATATATTCTTTTAAAAAGTCATGTCTCTCCTCCACCTTAAGCTTCCAGTGATTTCTTTTCTTCCTCCAAAGCCAGAGATCTTAAAATATCTTCCTGGGCTATGTGTGTCCTGGTTCCCGCCACCACTGACCTCACTGCCCTTCCTTCTCCTTGCTGACTCTTTGCCTTGTTGGCCTCTTGACTCTGCCTCAAACATGGGTTTCCATCTGTATTCCTCTTCTGGACAGTCCTTCCCTGGCTATCTGCAACATCCACTCCTGCACTTTCTTTAGGTCTGTGCTCTAATGTCACCTTTCAGAAGTCCTTGCAAACCACCCCTTCCAGAATAGCAGATCTGTCGCTCACCGGGGTACATACCGCATTTTTCTTCAGAACACTTACTTGACCTATGTATGTTTTGTTAGTCATCCAATACTGTCTTGTCTCTAATAGAAGGGAATATCCTCGAGTCGTGCACCATGTCTGTTTTGTTCACTGCTATAAACTAAAAAGGGTACTTGGCACGGTGTTGCTCCTCAAAAAACATATGTGGAAGGAATGCGTGGATTCTGGTGTGGCACAGTATTCTGGCCCTGATCTCATTTTTAAGAACAATGTTAATATTGTGAGTGCACAAAGCGATGACATTCTTCACCAACAGCTTCCATAAGGAGAGAGGTGGACTGAGGAGGTGCCCCTGGAAGGTCAAGAGAAAAATACAGGACATGCTTTTGAGTGCCTACACTCACTGTATGAGAACCTGCTCATTTCCAGGGAATCGTGACAAGGTGTGTAGAGCAGGAGAAGCTGCAGGAGTTGCATGTGCCCCTGGCTGAGTGCAATGGGCTCTGACACTGTATCTTTAACAGTATTTCAGAACAAAACCAAAAAATACATGGCTTCATTTACACCTACCAGAAAATGGAAAGAATGTGATTGATATCCAGTTTTCAAAATTAGACCCAAAATGTCTTACCAAGAGTTGAATCTTTTATGGGGGGTAGGAGGAGTACCGTTGTTGAACCCAGGAGTGCTCAACCACAAGCCACACCCCCAACTCTATTTTTTTGTATTTTATTAGAGACAGGGGACTCTCTGAGTTGCTTAGCAACTCCCCCATTGTTGAGGCTGGCTTTGAAACTTGTGATCCTCCTGTCTCAGCCTCTAAGCTATTGGGATTACAGGCATGAGTCATAACACCCAGCTCCAAGAGATGGGGAGGAAGGGCAATCAAACAGATTTTACCATACACTATCCAAGTTGTCACAATAAAAATGACCAAGATGTGGAAATGTGACCTGTTAATCAATTGATAAATCTATAATCGATGAGGAGCATGGCAAGTAAAGACAAAAGGATGAACTCAATCTGGATGAAGATAACTTCATGTGAATAACTTACATTTATTTTACAAAAATTAATAAATATGGAATTAAAAAATAAATAGAACATGTAAGAGTAGAAAGGTGCTAAGAGAGAGATCACCACACTTAACAAGCACATTTTTAATCATAACACTACTGTATAAAAAAAATAAAGTAGAAAAGGCAAAAGCAAAAAATACATACCACTGGAAATCTAACTTCTGATACAGTGGGAAAATTTCAGATGATCACAATGCACACAAGGATTAAAACAAGTAGAGAAAAGATGATAGGTATGAACAAACAAAGTTCAGTATAAGGATTCTAGGTGTCACCATAGCCAACATGCCAACAAAAGGGATATAAAGTTATTTAAACATGTCACAGATGAGCATTTCATCTGAAATGAAGAAAGAATAAAGACTATAACCCAAGAAAAAGTAATAAAGGATAATTAATGCTTAGACCTAGGTTATCTGAAATATATGAACTTCAGGAAGAGGAAGAATTCTTTGGACATCAAGAAAACCAAGGACATTGAGACAACAGTAGGAATTGAGGTTGCTTTTGACTTCTCTAGATTAATACTCAATTTCAGGGGAGAGAAGAAGACTACCAAGTTCTAATTTCAGAGATTTAACCAGAAATATTATATTCTGCCAAAAATTATTTGTTTATAAAAGTAACAGGCATATTGTCAAACATGGGAGAATGCAAGGAATATAGAATCTATGAATCCTTGAAAAATCCTGCATGATATCAACTTTTAATGAAGTTGGAAATTATTTCTTTGGAACAACTAAAGTTTATTTCTCAAAAGAAGCTTAGGGCTTGGTTTGTGGCTGAGTAGTACTTGCCTGGCATGTGTGAGGCACTGGATTCGATTCTTAGCACCACATATAGATAAATAAAATAAAGGTCTATTGACAACTAAAAAGTATTTAAAAAAATAAAAGAAAAGAAAGCTTAAATGGAAGTCTGCTCCAAAATCAGAAAGCAGGCATCTGTAATTGTTGTATGAATGAAATTAAATACCTGGCTTCTGTTCCCAGTGCTGCTATTGGTCCTTCTTGTTATCTTAGCAAGCCATTCCACTCCCATGGGATATGAGGAGAGGCATTAGTTGACTTCTACAGATGTTCTTAAGGTCAACATTTCTATGAAATAACTAGAACATAATTTGTTTCGCATATTGTGCCAAAATATTTGCAATGGAGCAGAATTAAAACTGGTTTTACCAATTTTGAGAGGTTCCCAACATTTTATTTGTGAAATCAAGTTCTGAAGAACTATCAGATTACAAGGCAGGGACATTTGCTCTTTGCTTCAAGCCAGTGAATACTATATCTTAAATTTGATATTTTCAGAACCCTTACTTTCTTAGATTCTAAAATGTACAGATTCTAAGAAAACTATAAAACATAAACTAAATCACAGCAACTTAGAAAACAAAAATTAGTCATTTGGGAAAATAGTTAAACAATTTTGTCTGCTTGTTTAAGCAGTTTTTACGATTCTTTTCTTTCTTTTTTTTTTAATTCACCTCCCCCAAATATCATGAGCCATACCACCTATTTATAAAGAAGGAGATGTATAGTTCATGTTTTCATTACCACATATTCTTGACTTCACTCATCTCATCAGCTGGATCTGAACCTTAACAGGCCCAGAAGGCCAGCCTGACTCTTGGCTTAGGTCTAGGCTGTCACTAGCAAGTGGTGTCTTGGAGCTCAGCCTGGAGGTTTGCATCATTCACCTGAAGCTGGCTGTAAGCCACTTGTATATCAAACTTCAATCAAGGGCTTCTGAATTAGTCTAACCACAGGTCCTCAGCCTGAGATAGCTAAACTGAAGTAAAAGTGAGAACTAAATTCAAGACCACAATATTTCCACATGTATTTTACTGCCAGATTATTGACTATGGTCACTGTCTGTTTTTCACCACCTAAATATTTTTTTTAATTCTTTTTGTTCTAATTAGTTATACATGACAGTAGTCGTCACTTAAAATTAAACTAACAAAGTTAAAGAAAATAAATCCAACATTTGACTAATACCTTTTGTTTCGATACACTAATACCTTGTGTATCAAATACTTTCAAATATGACTTATTTAACTTTCTTAATAATTTGAAGGGACAGATATTTTCTACTCACTTCTAGTTGGAAATTGAGGATAAAAAGGGTTAGAGGACTTGCCTAAGGACACACAGCTTTAAATAGGATTCACACTTCCACCCAAACATTATCTCTTCAGTTTTCACTCTGCAAAAGTGGTAGGTAATGACCCAGAAAAAAATAACCAACTGCAGTGTTTCTCAGTCCTGTCCACTGGAAAATTGGCATGTCTATCGACATCTTGGCCTCAACACAGAGATCCTAATTTAATTGTTGGGAGGGGACAGATGAAGATAATTTTTAAAAACTCCTGTGATGAGTCTAACATATTGCCAGAGTGAAGACTCACTGATCTATTCTTTTTGTTAAAAAAAAAATTGGTTCTTTTCAGTTATATATAACATTAGGATTCCTGTTGATATAATTATAAAAGCATGGAATATAATTTTCTGTACTTCAGTTTTCAGTATTTCCCCTTTGTCTCCCCTCCTCCCTGCCCCTGTTCCCTTCCCTGTAATCTACTGATCTTTTTTATTTATGGTTAGTGTCTTATGGATATATACATAATGGCAAAACTGTAGTATATTCAAATAGGTACACAGGTAAGTTAAATCAGATTCATTCTGCTGTTCTTTCCTTATCTTGTGCCTTCTCCCTACAACTCATTCCCTTTCCTCTAGTTCACCAACCTTTCTTCTCTTTGGAGAGAACCTCCCTCCTTGACCTTACCTTTCTCTCTTTTTTACCTTCCTATTGTGGAATAGCTTCTACACATCAGAGGAAACATTCAACTTTTGATTTTGTGAGTCTGGCTCATTTTAATTAATATGATAGTCTCTGGTTCCATCCATTTACTAGAAAATGCCATAATTTCCTTCTTCTTTATGGTTGAGTAATACTCCATTGTGTAATATAACACATTTTCTTTATCCATGTATCTATTTTCTATTATACTACTAAATTCAACTGCTTTCAAAACAAATATGCCTTCAAGAGATGGAGGCTGTATACAGCTAGTTCAGTGCTATGATAAGCACTTCTTTAGCCCAGGCTTGCATGATGTAAAAACTCAGATATTTCTTTTGCATCTCACACAGGACCTGCTCTGGGATGGTTAAGTCAGAGATCCTACATGATCCATTAATTGCTAGCATTGACCCAGAAACAAATTTTAACACATTATATTAATCATTTCATCTCAGAAATATTTGCCCTAAAATTTTAAGAAATAGATGTATAAAGGGACCATTCAAACTCCATATGACGCCAATGTTTAGTTCTTCATAGAAAATGTGGCAGTTAGGAGACTCTCCATATGTTAGGACTGCCTGAGAGCTGAGCAAAATGAGAGCCAAGAATAGGGACAAGCAGAGGGGACCCAGGCATTGTGTCATACACAGGGTGGAAAGTCCTAGAAGAATTCTCCAAGGCTTCCTAGATGCTCTAGCAGTAGGGAAAACCCAGAGCAAAGCCACACTCAGTGACACTGAGTCAGATTTTTGAGCCAATTGGGAAGCCTCACCAAACATTTATAGAATTAGAGGAGGAAAAACTTCATAGATTATTTAGTAAAATCCACTCACTTCACAGATAAGAAAAAAATGACAATTTGATATAACAAGTAATTTTAAGTAGGTACAAAGTAGAGTGTAGGATTCTAGTTTCAAATTCTGGTCAACTTTTACCATACCACACTATGCCAGCCCCTGGAATTGTTTGTACATGACAAAGTCTTTCACTTTCCCTAGTTCTCCAGTTGACTTTTTCAAATGTTTTTTTTTTTCACCTGCTGATTCTTTACATGTTGAAGCTGAAGCCCGCCCCTACCCCAGGAGCAAAGTACATTGAATAAAAATATGACCATGAACTAATAGGCTGAACCCATGGGTTCATCACCAAGCTGCTCTTGCCTGAGCTCCCAGGTGAATGGCCTCTTGGGCTTTACTCACTGAAAGAGGTCAGCAGACCCTGAGCTATTTCAAAGCAGAGCTGAAGTTCTAGTGCAGGGAAGCACTAGCTCTTCTGCACGATTTTCTAATTGCACAGCTTGTTCTTTCAGTGACCTTCCCAAGAGTTTCTGGAATGTGAAGATTGCTTTCCTCTGAAGACACCACTGGCCTACATACTTTTATTACAAAAAAACAAAACAAAACAAAACAAAAAATATTACAAGGGGTATTGCTATGACAAGCAATATAAGGTCTTGGACTACTTCCTAGTTATCTTCTGTCTATACTTTACCCATAGGCCTGAGGAGAGGGATACAATTTCAGAAGCAAGCTATGAGCACATTAAAATAAATAAAGTAAATAAATTGACAAATTAGTAGACTGAAGAATAGGCATTAAACTATAAACTATGTACTTCTATAATGGCCTCTTTTTTTGGTTGTATGTTATACTTTGAGAAAATACCCTTATTTCCTTATTTCCTAATTAGCTGTACTTTCTCACTTGTAACACTCTTGTATTCTCTTAAACTAAGCCACTTTCATTCATTGGTCTTCTTCTTCCCTTCTCATTTCCCACTTTTCTCTTTGAGCTTTCAAATTGATGAGCAGCTTTCATTACTGAGTCATACTAATGCTGAGTTGTTATCAGTAAACAATCCATTGGTTATATTGTTTCCAACTTATTTGGGTCTAGAATTTAACTTATTTTAATTTTTTTGCTCAAATTTTCTGGTGATGGAACGAGATTTTTATAAGATTAAAATTAATAGAGGCAAAAATGAGAGAAAGAGGGAAAATATTTCACAAAAGTGTTATTTCATATTAGTTGGTGACATTTCAAACAGAAAAGCCCAAGGGACATTAGCAAGATCAAAGCTGTTTGCTAATCAAGCAGACTTCAAAGGAACCAGCAAAAGATGCCAGAAAAAAAATTTATTTTATATAATTATGAAACATTAAAACATTTCTAGTTCATATTTTAATGTAAATAAGTAGTGATTTCCTTAAATTACTCCCATCTTTTCCTTGGTTGCTGTTACATGTAACCTTTATTCTTAACATGCTAGGCAGAGAGGTAGAAAAGTTGTGTTGGTCTCTTAAATGCCTCCATACGAAAGTGACATGTGCCATTTCTACTGGTAATCCATTGGTTATGATGGGTTATGTGGCCCATCTCACCCTGAGAGAGGCTGGGGACTGAGGGAGCATCAGTGGCCTGTCATACATAACACCTGGTAGTTGGAAAACAGTTCTCCGTGGGTCCAACAGATTTGTGTTGCACTTATCAGAAATCAAGTTCCACTGTCCTCTATTCCCAATCACATTTATAATCAGGTCAAACACCCAGCTTTTAAGTGGATCCTTTTTACTCAAGAACGTATAAGCCCTTGGTTTGCTGTTTTTTATTTTAGATGAGAATAGTGGTCTTCAATAAATAGAATTGAATGTTATTCTGTCCCCCTCCCCTTAAAAATATTAGAAGAAATCTTCAGAAAGAAAAATAGGAGAGAGATTTATTTTACAGTTTATTCTTTTCTTTTTAAATTTGATGAAAAATATATGCAGATAGAAAAGTGCATATAAGTGTGCAGTTCAATGAATTTCCAAAAGCTGATCCCACTTTGTAGCCAGCCCCCAGATCAAGCTATAAAACATCAACTCATGGATAACCCAGAACCCTATTCTAACAAACCCTAGTCTACAAACTCCTGATAGTCACACTGTTCTGCTTTCTAGCACCCTAAGCAGATGAGTTCATCATATAAAGGGACCATGCAGCACGTGAGCTTTTGTGCCAGGCTTCTTTTTCTGTTATTTATATATGACAGCAGAATGCATTGCAATTCTTATTACACATATAGAGCACAATTTTTTATATCCCTGTATTCATAGTATATTCACACCAATTCATGTCTTCATACCTATACTTTGGATAATAATGATCATCACATGCCACTATCATTTATAACCCCATGCCCCCTCCCTTCCTCTCCCACCCCTCTGCCTATCTAGAGTTTGTCTATTCCTCCCATACTCCCCCTCCCTACCCCACTATGAATCAGCCTCCTTATATCAGAGAAAACATTCATGTTCCAGGCTTCTTTGACATTGTTGTGCTGTTGAGTTTCTTACTCTTAATGCTAAGGTGTTCTACTATGTGAATATATTCACACTATTTAGTCTTTCAAAGTAAATATTAACAATATTTGTAGGTTTTGGTTCATTTTTGACCACCAACTCTTATTGACTGGAAAGTTGGAAAATATTTTCCTACTTAACTGTCCTACTGCTTCTTTTGGTCAGTTTTCCTTCATGTCTTCTTTTTGTCCCTTATGTTGGTATCCAGCTGTTTAGTTTTGTGACTTATTATCATTAAATTTCCATAAAGTTTTTGCAGGCTCTGAGGCAAATTCTTGCTCATTCTCTCTTAAATTCCTCTCATTATCTCTCTCCCTCCCCACCTGTCTCCCTCCCTCCCTCTCTCTCTTTCTCTCTCTCTCTCTCTCACGCACACACACACACACACACACACATATACACCTTTTATTTCCTCATTCTTATCTCATACAATAATCCTTTCTAACTTTTTTTGCACCAGTGTATACTAGAGGGAATTTGGAGGCATATATATGTCACTTCTTGAAAACAAAACTTATGTATCAATACGAAACATGAAGACACGTTTTTATAAAACAAAAACCACAAAGTATTAGTGAAGTTGACTGTTGCCTTCATATAAAGCTACTAAATCACTATAACTTTTGTTTTCAATAGAGACTTCAGTTTGCTTTGGTGAATCTTTTATTTTTGGTATCATATTTTTATGCCTGAAATGGGTCACATGCTTCCTGTTCAAGTCTTATTAATGATGATCTCTGCAAACTCCATCTCTGGAAACTCCAAATAATCATCACTGCCAAGACTCTTTATTTGCATAAGTAATAAAAATTAAAACTCTAAAATGTTATAATCTTTGAAGTATTTAGCAGCTTTTCCCTTTTTTAGCTGACAAGTGTAATATTGAAAATTCCTTTTTGAATGTAAATTTTTTCATATCAAATATTTCAAAATAATAACAAAGTTATATTTTGATACAGGTCTGCTTGTTAGAGAGGGAAACCCACAGCCAACATACATGATACTTTCAAAAGTATCATGAAAGTATAGAAAAAAAAAAGAACATTCCATATACATGAAGTCAGAAATGTGGGGCCACTGCCTGGAACTACCCCATTCCAAGCATCAACCTGGGCTGTCTTCCTCTTCCTTCCCCTCCTGGATCCCCTCCATGAAGCTCACCTTAAGCTTTTGGGCTTCTTGAAAACCAAGTCCTCTAGCAGCTTCATGGGTCCTGTAGTGTATTAAATGGTGGCCCCCAAAAGGGAGGTCCATATTCTAATTCCTGGAACCTGAAAATGTTGCTTTATTTAGAAAATATTTGCAGATGTAATTATGTTAAATATCTTGGAATGAGGAGATCATCCTGATTTATCTGGGTGGACCCTAAATTCAATGATAAGAATGATACAGGGCAGCTATCTTTGCCAGTTCAGGCTGCATAGAATAACATATGTAGAGTTTAAGCAGCATATAAACAGTACAAATTTATTTCTCACAGTTCTAGAGGTTGCAAATCTGAGATGGGGTACCAGCATGGCTAGGTTCTGGTGAGGGCCCACATCCATGTTGCAGAACACTAACTCTGCATCCTTCCGTGAATAAAAAACTGAGGAAGTTCATTTATTTGTACCATCTTATAAGGGCACTAATTCCATTCATGAGTGCCCCAGCCTCAGGACTTAATCACATTCCAAAGGCCCCACTTCTCAGTAACATCACATTCTGTTTAGAATTTTAACATGAGAATTTTGGAGGCAGTCACACATATTCAGTCCATAATCTCAGGTGACAGAAAAGGAGGAGGTGGTGTAATGTTGAAGACAGGGACTTCGCAAACGTAACCATAAGGCTACAATTCACGGAATGTCAATAACTTCCAGAAGCTAAAAATGGCACCACTAGATTCTTCTATAGAGCTTCCTATAGAAATGCAACCCTGCCCACAACTTGATTTCAGACTCCTGGCCACTGGCACTGCAAGACAATTATGGCTGATGTTTTAAGTCAATAACTTTAGGGTAATTTGTTCCAGCAGCCACAGGAAACTAAGACAGGGCCCTCGTGAGCAGGGTGGCAGGTATGGCCTTCACTGGGCTCCCTGCCTGCATTATGCACAAGGATATCCTCTGCAGAGCCTAGAGAAGGCTCTGCCACAGACCTTGCAGAGCTGTCCCAGGGCTGAGGGGGTGAGGATATGGCAGCATTCACTCCATCCCTCTGTATAGACACACTGTCCTGGGGGTGCTCACATTGGGCTACAGCTAGCATTAAGTTCATCCTCTGATTGTGATTTCATCTAAGGTTACTGACTCTGTGTTGGAAAGACAAATCTCTTTCTATGAAAAAGTATTCATTTTAGTAGGGGAAAAGTAGGTTTATGGTGAATCCGTACTAGAAATATCACACTTAGAGGATATTTCCAACTTTCATTTGGGCTTTTATTGAAAACATTCCATGACCATAATACAAAAGGCCCTGAAGAGGAGAGGGCGGTTTGAGAAATCCTTTGCTGTCGTCTCTATTTGGGTTTGGAATTATCCTAAATTTGTGCATTAGTCTATTTGAGCTTAAATTCTTTTTGAGGAGGTAACAAAAGTTGTGAGAAATTTTCTTCAGTATGCAGAGGTCACAGTTTGCTCTCCCTAGCTCCTTTCTCTACACCCTAAGTGCCACTGCTCAGTTAGTGTTCCTCTGCCTCTGGGCACCAACTTTCCCAAGCGTGGTCTTAGAGTTCCTCTCTTCTATCACACTGGAAAAAAATAACTGGGCATTCAAATGAGATTCAAAGAAATATTTTATTTGATTCAAACAGATCACATTGACCATCCAAGAGGGCCAGCTTCCTGAACATGCAACATCAGGCGATGGGCTTAAATCATGATGAATTTTCTTTTAACAGCTGTTTCTTAAGTGACCTCTGTTTGGTCAAAACTGTTCCGAGGAGGCTATGCTGAACATATTCCACAAAGCATTTTGCACAGCATGTACACCCTGAGCATTGTAGTGTCTTGTATAAGGTGGAATTATCTCCCCTGTGGAGCTGAAATGGGGCTCTCTAGTAATATTTGACAATCGGCATGCTCCACCATATATTTGAACAACCATGACTATTCCTAACTACAGATGACAGTGTGAAGGAACTGGGGTAAGGATTTTTCCCAGGATGGCCTATGGTCATGATATTGAAACATTTTACAAAGACAATACTGAAATAGCTTGGTCAATTTAAAATTAAGTTATTGTCTAGCTTTTCAAGTGGAACTATAATGATGGATTTAAGGATTCCATATGTCTTGGGACAGCAGGGAAAGAAGGAAGGCGGGTTCTCTTCTAGGGGAGAGCATGGTCATGTTGAACAGAACACAGGCAGAGCCACACTCAGCTTCTGGAAGTTTCCTAGGGTATTGTTAAAAGTGAAACCAAGAAAGGCCACAGCACTACCAAACAGCCATCCATCCTGGAGCTGCACATATATGAACGGTGGTGATGGAGGGAGTGCCCTCCTCCAAGACATGCTGTCTGGATTGTGGTTAGGAAGTATCAGGACTGACACTTAGGATATAAGTAGGTGCTCAGGCAGATTCTTGATGATACTGAAGGTGGGCTCTTGGAGGAAGACGGCAGTGCTCCTCTGGGTAGGTAGAATTTATTTTCTTTTGGCTAATATATTGACACATACGTGTTCAACATTCTAAATACTGTCATTGCTCCATTTTATAGGTGGAAAGACAAAGCACAGCAAGTCTAGTAGCTTCTCCAAAATCCCAGTTCATAAGGAGCAGCATCAGAACCAAACCCTGGCAGTCTGTCCTGACACTGGGATTGATATAGTTTGATTAGCATTCAAATCCAGTGAAGACAGTGGAAGAATTGCTCTGCTTTTATTCAATGATTGCTCCAAGGAATGGAAATAAATTGTGCATGAGATATTTACTTGTTCGCGTGAGATAGTGTCACAGGGCGATGAGAGTGTATCTATGGCATTTTACAATAAACAAGAGTCATGCAAAAATATCCAGCATTTGGCTTTGGAAAAGCTGACACTGCCTATGTACACAAGATTGAGATAATATTTATTTCGGCAAAACATTTGGAGTCCATTCGCTTTTATACAGTGGGGTTTGGAAAACCCGACATTTGCTTAGCCTGGCTGGGGTAATCTATTTTAGCACTAGTGTTCTTCATTTTCTAAATTAGATTTTTGGGTTAAAAAGAAGTCTTTATTAAAGCATGTGTTGATTTCATGGTACTGTCATTTGTCTTAACCAAACTATCATCCGAGTTGACCCCTGGAACACAAGCCCTTGTAGATTATGAAGTCAAGGAAGTTTCAAACTATATAACTGATCTTTCTTAAGAAATTTTTCTTAAGAAATTATAACTCATAGATTATAATTTTCAATTAATTTTTGAGAGCAAAACACAAAATTTTCTTCATTACCTCTGATATCTAGAATACTATGTTGTAGCTATTGATCTCTAACATCAATTGAAAATCAATTATTTAATATCCTTGAATTTTTCCCTTCACCCAAATAGGTGGCCAATTTTAACATTTCTTATATTTGCTTTATTATTCTATGGATACATTTGTATGCATATGACATATATATATATATTCATATAAAATATATGCTGTATGTTCATACATTTATGTAATGTTTTTTCTGTTCTTTTTAAGATTACAGAACTCATGTCAATTTTTTCTTAAATATATCAGTGTTGTTTTCCAATAACAAAAATATTCTCTTACGTAAGTATAGTAAAAACTTCAGAATCACAAAAGTTAACATGGGTACAGTATTGTCTAATTCATAGTACCTATTCTAAGGATTCCATCCTTTTCTTTAGCATCTCTTATATCCCCTATTTTGTTGGTCCAGGATGCAATGAAGAATCACACTTGGACCTATCTCCTGAGCCTTTCTTAATCTGAGCTACTTCTTTGACCTTTCTTGGGTTTTATGACATTGATATTTTTTTGATAATATCATGCATTGATTTCACAAAAGGTTTTTAGATTAGTTTCAGTTTATATGTTTTTGTTCATGGTGTATAAGTGGTGTCATGTCCCTGCCAGTGCATCACATCAGGAACCCCATGATATCTCATTATTGATATTACCTTTGATCATTTGACTAGTTCATCATCTACTTTATCCCCCCTCATTCACTTCATTGCTCTCTGTGTAGACTAACCCTTTGGTGCAGTTAATTCCAAAACTTCATCACATTCAAACTTTTTCCTCCATTCCCATGGGCTTTCCCTAGACATTAGCATTGCAACTCTGTCTCACTTCTAACCCCTCTTTCATAACCCTGGCAATGTTTCATTTCTGAAATATAGATCTGGCCATGAATCTCCCTGACCTTTACTGATTAAGACCTTCACTTCTCTCAATTCCTTGCAGTAGCATTTCCCAATTACCTTATGTGGAACACTAGCTCTTCAAAATGTCCTGTGCAGAAAAAAGTTTCTCTGATCAAATAAGCACGAGAAATTCTATCTTTATCAATGTGTTTGTATGGTCATATATATCAGAATACTGAAGGCTGAGAAATTGTGCAGGTAAGAAATGTAGCATTTCTCTAACACACTTGAACAAGAAAACTTTTGCTTGTCAGTTCTCCATAAACTGCTTAAGAAATAAGTGATGTATGAAGTTAATATTTTATAAAACACCTTTGGGAAAATCTTGCTGTGTGGTCCACACTCTTATTAGCCCTACAGCAATACTCACACCTTCCTCTCTTCTTCACCAGCTCTAAGTCTGCTCCTCTCCCTGCCAACATGCCTCTTTCATTGATCAGGGTTGCTGATTCCTTATCATACTCATCACCCATGGCTTGCTACTGCACAAACCATGCCTCTGTTTGTGTGAGAGTTGTGAGAAGATGTCTGGAGTGCCCTTTCCTGTTCTACCTCCCATGCTCTCTTACTGGGTCACTCTCCTCTTAAAGACCTAGTTCCAATGTTATCTTTCTCCTGGAAGCACTCTGCTTGCCTCTTCTCTTCTCTACGGAGCATTTATGCTGCACGTTGTAGTTTACTGGGGGATCCTATCACAAAATAACATAAAGTGGGTAGTTTACAAGCAATGAAATTTACTTCTCTTAGTTCTGGAAACTGGGAAGTGCAGGATCTAGACTCTAGAAGATTCAGTGTCTAGTGAGGACTCACAGATCCTCATTTCCTTACATGGTGGAAGGGATGAGGAATCTCTCTTTGGCTTCTTTTATGAGAGCACTTCAAGGGGGCTCCACCTCTATAATCTCCTCACTTCCCCAAAGCTTGACCCCCTAAGACAAGCACCTTGGGATGAGCATTGAAACATGAATTTGGGGAGGCTATAGGCATTCCCCAAATGGGGTAAATTACTTGTTTGTGTGCCTGCCTGCTTCTCCAGGTTGAGCATCTTGAGCTCAGGAGCTTCTCCCGTGCCTTGTAGCTATCATGGTATTTGGTAAATTCTAAGTGCTGACTATTGAAAAATGAATCAACACAGGCTTGAAGTTTTCTACATATTTTCAGACTATTTTATGGTGAATTTGTTTTATCAACTACACTTAAGGACCATATCAGATTATTGATCCTGAAAGGACTTTTGTATCAAGCAAAATTATAAATGTCCAAAATAGGTTATTTATTTTTCACATTCTATTTCTTACAACACTCACCTAGATTTGGAAATAAGTGTTACAAGTTATATGAGGGAAATAACTTGACTCTTTGAATAGTAATCAAAATCAGCAGATATTATACATACTTCCATTTTAATTACTTTATAAAGCCATGAAGTAAAGATGTGTGATTATTTTATTTTAGTTAGTTAATATTTTTTGTGATGCAGAGAATTTAACCCAGGGCTGCTTTAACACTAAACTATACCCCCAGCCCTTTCATTTTATTTTGAGACAGGGTCCTGCTGAATTACTGAGGCTGGCCTAAAACTTGCGATTCTCCTGCCTGAGCCTCTTGAGTACTTGGAATTACAGGCAAGTGCCACTGTGCCCAGCAATAATGAATGATGATTTTATTGCTTAATAACCAGAGAAAATTTTGTGGTATATGTAAATTTTACATTTTGAAATAATAAATTCTCTATAACTTGCTAGAATATGTGAGTTTGATATGCTTGGCTTTGGGGAGCAAATTCTAAGCTATAGTTTCTAGCTTTCCTTTTCTTTCAAAATGGCTATATTAACATATTTGTTTTTTAGATTTCAGGTATCAGAGTATTTCATCAGACTTTAAAAAAAACATTTGGTTAGTGTCTTTGAAATAAAATTTAAAACTTGATAGCTAGTCAATTTATTTGTTAGATTAGTATAATATTACTGACAAGTAAAACCATATTTTCAATTTATTGTAAAGTGGTAAAGAAAACAGTGGGAAAGAGTGTTCTTGTCTTTTCTATTATGTTATTGTTATTGTTGTTGTTGTTATTGTTGTTTGGTACTGGGGATTGAACCCAGGGGTGCTTTACCACTGAGCTATATCCCCAGCCCTTTCTTTATTTTGAGACAAGTTCTCACCAACTTGCCCAGGCTGGCTTTGAACTTGTGATTCTCCTGACTCAGTTTCCCTAGTAGCTGGGATTTATAAACACCTTATCTTATAATATATATTTAGCCTTCTTGCAGTTAAAAGTTAAGGTTCAAGAGAATTAGTGGGAGGCTTTGTTATGGTGCCTGCATATGCTCACTGGCATGTCCTCTACCTCAGCTCACCACTGGACCCACCACCTTTATTACCTTTATAGGAAAGCAGGGTCATCTCGAAGGGTCAAGACATGGACTTTTTCCTAATCAGCAACCCCAGAGCTTGAGCATGTGCAGCTTGGTTCCTGTCCTTTTGGAGACAATATTATGTGAGTGAACTTTTCCATAGTAGGAGAGACACAGATTTTTTTCCGTATTGCACTCCAATTTCTTGAGAATGTGTTTGAAGTTAAAATGTTGAACTAAACTCTAGATTTCTGACTTCTATTTCAAATAAATTCCATGCAGATTATGGCACAAGACTAGCATATATCACTCAGCCTCCCTGCCCACTGTGATTCATAAGGAAACCCCTTTTACTGACTGTCAACAAATCAAGAGCTTGCCACACCAGGGTTTGAGGGAACAGGGTGGGTTTGGGCCAGGCAGGAACACAGTGTGCATTGCAGGATCCCAGGCTGGCAAAAGTGTACACTTTACAATTGCAAACAAGGTAGAACTGCTGCAGCCAAAGAACTGCCAAGAAGGCTGATAAATAAATAATAAATAATAAATGAGGCCCAAAGGTGCATGATTCTCTCCCTCCCTCTCTCCCTCCCTCTGTCTTGACAGTTTCTCTAATGTGTTTTCAAAGCTGAGGCATTAATTGTAAATATTGCAAAGTTCCTCATCCATTGTTAATGGGCAAGCCACTCAAAAAATATCTCTGCAGCTACATCGTGCTGACCCCAAATCACTGCTAAACTTGTAAAGCTCAAGTATGTGATGGCTTGAGTCAGCATTACCATACAAGGCAGCTTTGAATTCCTCGTGGTAACCTTTTATTGCTGTTTTGAAGTTTCCCAAGCACTGCCAAACTTCTTGAACTTTGTGGAATGATTATAAACTTCTTAAAGATAAACCTTTGATTCCACTTTGAAATTCTATTAAAGAAAGTCAAAATTATATTAATAACGAGTATATTTCCAAATCAAAGACCTGGGGGTTGGGCATGTGACTCAGTTGTAGAGCACTTGCTTCACCACATATAAAGCCCTGGGTTAAATCCCCACCAAGGAGGGTAACAATTCAAAGACCTGGAATACCATTTTGATTATTCAATATTTGTTAGTGTTATTGGACAACTGACAAAAGGGCATCCTGCAACAGCTGTGCTGGTTTTCAGAAAAAAAAAAAAAAATTATGCAACCCAGAAACAATGTTTGGGCTGCAAAGCTGGTCCGTTTCTGGGTTGTTTGTAGATTCCTTGGATATTTAGAGAAAGCTACCCCTTTAAAACCTCCAAAACATTTGTTAGAACCACTTCATAATGTAAGTATGTTTCCCTTGGCACCCCAGCAAAGTGGGTCTTGCTTTCAGCTCAAAATACGAAGGATTCCGTGGAGACAGAGAAGGGCTTCACCTTTACTACTGATGTGGTGCGGAGTCATTCCTCCGCAGAGCCACTCAAACTGAGAAGCACTTCCTGCCAAGTACAGGCCACAGCTTCTGAAAGACAGAAAGGCAGGTGAAAGAAATCTCGGAGAAAACGCAAACAAGCAAAAGACTTTATGTGGTGCCAGCATAGTGACGCGGTATCATTCCTGTGCAAGGGAAGGAAGACACTGCGCAGTGTGGCAGGGTGGGGGTGAATGCAGATCGACTTTGGAGCCTGAGTGCCAGGGTGGAATTCTATAGTCCTTTTGCTTCCCAGCACGATAGGCTTTGGCCAAATCGCATGGTCCCACAATCCTCAGTTACCTTATCTGTAAAAGAAAATAATATAAGTACTTACCTGGAAAGGTTGTCCTAAGGGTGACATGATGTGTTTATGCATAAAGCAGCTGAAACAGTGATGGGGGATACTGTTAAAAAGAGCATCAAGAAAGAAAGAAAAGAATAAAGGAAGGAAGGGAGGGAGGAAGAAAGAAAGGAAGGAGCCATGACTAAAAATGGACTTTATTAAAAAGATATTTTAAGCCAAATTTGCTCTCACATGATAAGGCTTGCTCCAACACAGAGATTCATGACACACACATAAGCGCGCTTGCACACACACACACACACACACACACACACGAGGTTATTCTCATGGTTTTTTTTTTTTTTTTGAGGGGTGGGGGGCAGGAGGTACCGGTGATTGAACTCAGGGGTACTCAACCACTGAGCCACATCTCTAGCCTTATTTTGTGTTTTATTTAGAGACAGGGTCTCATGCCTCAACCTCTCCAGCTACTGGGATGACAGGTATGCACCACCATGTTCAACTATTCTAATCTTATTAACTCTCCATTTGGTAAAATCCATGAGCACTTACCTCTTGAATGGATGTAAGTAATGAAAATTCGTACTTCATTTTAAGAAGTGAGACTCATTCCCAGCCTTGAAGACTCTGGGTCTTCGTCTGCTGTGTGTTTCATGCTGACCATAGGAATGGACAGGGGGTGTACTTAGTAACTATTGAGTGCTGAAGGTATTTTTACAATAGTATCTTACAGTTACTCCACAGATTTCGCAAAGCTCTGTAGGGTATTTCCTGATGGAAAACACTGGATGGAATGCCATTTGGTGGAAAATGCAGTAGGGTGTGGAAAATCAATTCAGAATGAAAGTACTGGATGTCTCTGTGGTCCTATGTTGTCCTCTAGCTCCTCTCTGCTCCCATTTCACACCCATTAGCAGAATTTTGGAACAAGGAAAGAGAAAAGATGTGTGGAAAAAAAAATTTACTATACGCCTTTGTCAAGCTGGGCTGCCAGGACTCACTCCTGTACAACAACCCTTAAGAATGCCTTAGTGCTTTCAAAGTACCACCCCTAAGTTATATGAATTGAAATTAAAAGAAAATAATTCATTTTAAAATTTGATAAAAATTTGTAGGAAATCATGTAAAGCACTAATTACTTTCACATGCCATGGTTTTACTAACTTGAGGGCTAATCACTAATATTTATCTCTACTATTCTGTTCATCACAATGCATTGCCAATTTGTTGAAATACCTGTTTTATGAGGTATGAGACTATGGAATTCTTGAGGGCAGGCCCTACAGTACAAAATTTTATACCCACAGTATTTGGGAGCTTATGTATGATGGATATATCCATTCATCTTCCTTATATAAATGTCTTTCATACCAGAACTGGGAGAATGAACAAGGCTCTGTATTCTGAGTTCTTTCCCATTGAATCTTCTGCAGCCCTACAGGTGTTTCTCACTTTGACAACTCGAGTGCAGAGGATTCCATTTGTCCAGCATAGGAATTCAAGATCTGAAGGCTCCCCAAGGAACACTGGCCTTCTGCTTTCTCCATGACCACGATGCCTCTGGAACATGCCATCCTATAAACAGTTCTCCCCAGGTTTTCTGAATCTAGAGTACTGTGAATGTTCCTGCTATTTATACACTCTCAAAAAGAAGTTATCTTCAGTTTATTAAGATTGTACTTCTATGTGGATTCTTAAACAAGGGGAGAAGAAACATAGATGAGACAATAAAATGATAAAATTAGTGTTCCAAAGAATGCATTTATATGAATAACAAATTGTATGCATTTGTAGAAACAACATTTTAATGCATACAGAAAAAAATGTACACATTTTTAGTAATTCTCCTTTATGTATCAAATAGTTATGTTCAATAAGGGTTATAGACACCATATATACAAACCAAAAGGGCCTAATGTTTAGCACTGTGGAACAACCTTTCATTTTGCTTATGGACTGCAGTCTTGGAACTTGGATGGAAAAATTTCTGTTTGGCTATCTCTGCTGATATGAAGGGCTTCAGCTGGGAGGCTTGAGGCTTGAAGCTGAAATTGTTTGAAGGATTGGCCACATAAGAGTCTAGCAGTCAGTGCTGACTCTAGGTTGGCAGCCTCAGCTCCTCTTTACATAAATCTTTCCACATGGACTGAAGGGGCTTCTTTTGTGTTTCCTCCAATGTATGATAACTAGGTTACAAGGGCAAGCAGAAAAAAGTGATAGAGAGAAGGGGGGGGGGAGGGAAGGAGGGAGGGAGGAAGAGGAGGTTGTAGTACCTCTTATAATCTTGGCATCTTGGCATTTTGTTTTGGCCCAGTAGCTACAACACCTATAGGGTCACTGAAGATTCAGTGGGAAAGAACTTAGACTAGAGGGCCTTGTTTATTCTTCAAGTTCTGATATGAAAGGCATTTATTTAAGGAAGATGAATGGATATATCCATTGTACATAAGCTCTCAAACACTGTGGGTATAAAATTTTATACTGTAGGGCTTGCCCTTAAGAATTCCATTCAGGTTCCAGGGGAGGGAAAACGGACTTTGGATGGCAAATGGCAAAGTTCTAAAAAAATATGTGAGGCCAGAAATATTTTTATGACCATTTTTAAAATGTATTATGCAACAGATGGCTTGGTATTCCTATTTTATAGATGAGAAGTTGAGATTGAGAGCTTAAATTGTGGTTCACATTGCCACAGCTGGTGAGTGGAGGGCTCATGCTCCAGTCCAGCTCTCTGTGGACTTTTGTCACTACATGACAAACCATGGAGAGCCAAACCTTCATGTGAGTGCTCCACTCATGTAAAGAGATGACTATCAATTAAATATATTTTCCTTTAGTCGTAATTGGCAACTAAAATATAACTTGTGAGATCTTCTGCCAAATACTGTATTTTAAATTGAGATCATCAATAAGAGCAATATTACAACAAAATCCCAAGTTTCCTCCTGAATAATAAGTTGAGAATTTCTTTTAACTTTATACTCCAAAATAGTTGCAAGCTTATGAAAAAATTGCAAACAGTATTACAAAGAATTTCTGTTTACTCTTCACCCATCTTCCTCAACTGTGAACATTTGCTGTAATTATTCTATTGTTTTCTCTCTACAGTGCTTTTCCTAAAACATATGATGTTCCTTTATCCATGAATACTTTAATGTGTCTTTTCTAAAAAAAAAAAAAAAGGATATTCTCTTGCATAACCATAGCAGAAAAGTAACATGGATATGATGCTGTTATCCAACATATGGACCTTACTTGAGCTATAATTTTAAATAAACAAACATGGGAATAGAATAGAATTTTCTACAAAATAACAAAAAGAAGGAAATCCATATACTTTCTTTTATCTTTTCACAAAATGGACAACACTAGTTTTCAAAGGCGTAACTACTACCATGGAGAAGTCCATGCTACTTTGGATACATATTTTTAAATGAATAAAAATAACTTATTTTTTATTTTTAAAAAACTACATGGATTTGCTTTCATTAATGGTCATAGTCTCAATCAATAAGATGAGAAATAAGACTTCTACCCTTTTGTTTTGATTTAGATGTGGTGTCCCCCAAAAGCTCATGGGTGAAACAATGAAAGAAGGTTTGGAGGAAAAACGATTGGGTTATAGCCTTAACCTAATCAGTGAACTAATCCCTAAAGGGATTAACTGAGTGATAACTGGAAGCAGTTGAGTGGCTGGAGGAAGTGGTTCATTGGGAGCGTGGCTGTGGGGTATATATTCATATCTGGCAAGTGGCATCTCTCTCTGTTTTCTGATCATCATGTGAGCCACTTCCCTCCGCATGCTCTTCTGCCATGATATACAGCCTCACCTTGAGCCCTGAGGAAGGGAGCCTGCTGTCTACAGGCCTCTGAAACCTTGAGCTCCTAAATAGACCTTTCTTCTTTTATAGTTGTTCTGGTTCCGTCCTTTAGTCACAGCATCAAAAAAGCTGACTAAAACACCTTTCCAGAATCCAAGTGAAGTTTGGCAGTGCAGGTAATAAAATGGTTCCTTCTACAAATGAAACTTTAGGTCATTGAAAGTAATGAAAATAACTGTAGCCAATGAAGTTAATGAGTACAGAACTAAACCAACTAATGGAGAAGTTATTTTGAACCTGCAGTTGGGCTGATTCCATGTAATATATATGGATTTCTCTTTTCTTTTTATCTACCTCCTTCTGGACTCCTGTAAATGCTTTATTCTTCTTTGATGGACTTAATGAATGAATGATGCTATCAATTGGTAATTAAGCAATATGTCAAATAGTTAAAACAGAAAAGGGAGAGGAAAGACAAGGAGTAATGATTGGGAAAGGACAGAAAAAAAGAGTTTAGAAGAAAAATTCAGAAAGTTAAGAGTTGAAAAGGAGAAAGGAGGAGGGAAACAAGGAATGGCCAGCATGTTCTGGTCAGTGGCATGGCTTATAGGCAGACGAAGTTCATGGTTGCAGCAATTTGAGTTAATTTGCAATGTTGGAATAGGGAGACACAGAAATGATTTTTCTTAGTAGTTGATAAAACTCCCAACAATCTGTAAACTAGGATCTGAGAATTCAGAGGCTCATTCATTGCCCTAGAAAGAGGGGAAATAAAGAATTGTGCTGCTCAACTAAACATTGAATAACACAACCATTTTTTTTTGTAGTGTGTTGTCAGATAAGCAGATCATTGTCATCCTTTGCAGCATAATGGCAGAGCGGCTTCAATGAGCTGAGCATTAATAAATTCGGTGCTATGGAATTTTAAAGGTCTCAGACCTTACATTGTTTATTGTTGAAGTACCAAAATGGTCGGTATAAATTTTAGTTCTTCAGAAAAGAGAAAATACATTCAATTGTCTTTATTGGGACCTAGAATAAATCATTTCAAAAGTATCTTTGACAAGTCACATTCCATAAAGAGATAGGGTGTTTTATGAAAAGCCAACAGGAGATGCTAAGGTACCTTTTATCTAGTGACTTCTTTGCTTGTATCTCCAGCCAGATGTTTTCCTTGAGCATCATTACTCGGGCCCCAAATTCCCTGTTGTATCTTACCACTTGCCTCAAGTTTAACACAGTCTAAAGCAAGCATCATTTTCCTTTCATTCTGGCATTCCTACAAATTAGATTTTTCATTCTTGTTGATGTCCCCACAGATCTTCCAATTGACTTCTCTGCTCCCTGACTTTCAATCCTACTGTGACCTGATCTCTTAAATTCTATTTTTGCTGTGTTTCTATTTATCCATCCACTCACCTAGGAAAACAGTGACAATAACCTCTCATACTACAGAAGATATGCCAACCTCACAAACAGCCACTTTGGGATCATTTCTTTCAGTTCCTCCCAAGGACAGATCTTCATCACCGGCCTATCTCCTCCAAGAGACTATGAAAAATCGAGAACAAAGATCTGTCCATTCACTTTCAGTTCCCCAATAGCACAATGTAACACATGGCCTTGTTAAGGGATGTTTGTGGCGTGAATAAATGGTCTTCCCTTGTTAGAAAAGGTAATCTGTACTAGAGAAGGTTAATTCCCATAATAGACAACTCTAATCTTAGTGACTTAAACCAATATATGCACATTTCTTGCTTACATCATGGTATGGTAAGAGATGTGTGGAGGGCAGATGCTTCTTTATCTCTTGGCACCGCCATCTTGTAGAGATTTTTGAGTTGTAATGGCATAGAAGGGAACTATATTACTCTGTCCATGCTCTATTGGCAAAAACCGAATCACGAAGCCTCTCACAGCTTTAGGGAATGCTGGAAAATATAGTTCCACTAGGAATAAGTTTGATGATCATTTGGCCAGTGGCAGGCAGACTATCCTCCTAAATGTCTGTTGTTTTCAATTATAGTATTCATTTTGGAGGGTACCTTTTTGATTTTACCTCCTTTATTCCAGCTGTGTATCCTGATGCCTGCAAACAAACAAAACTCATTTGGGAGATTTTGAGCCATTGTTCTTACCTTACACAACTCTACCCTTAGGGTAGAAACTGGCTTGTCAAGTGTGAAAGAGTTGGAACCATTTGGTTTTCTTTCTGGAGAATTTTGTAATCCAAACCAATAGGCTAGTCAGCTTCTTGGTATAATGGGATTTATAACATATGCTAGGCAATTGCTCTACTACTGTGCCCCAGCCTCAGCCCCCAATTTATTCTTAAAACATTCTTTTTTCTCAAATTGTGTTTGATTATTTGGGAATGTTGCAGAAATGCCAGGTGTATTTTCTGTCTCATTCTTCCCATTCTCATTCTTTAATGACCACCTGAGGGTTTTTGTTGTTGTTGTTATTGTTGTTCTTTTTTTGTTTTTGTTTTTGCTTATCTCTTACTTAGGTAATGTAACTACATACAGTTGTAGGGTAGCTGTTAATAGTCCAAAAAAACTTTCCCTTAGGAAATGGTTTTTAACTCATGTACTCATGTGCTAAAGTCACATTTTTAATTGCTTGCTAATAAACATGGAGCACTCATGTTTTACTAGGCAGAGAAATATGTCTACAGAGAAAGAACAATGGAGCCAATGTTCAGAGAAGAACCTGGATAAGAGCAAGATGGAGGGACAGCTGATGGCTCTTCCTTCCAGGGCTGAATACTTTCCTATCCACACCGCTCCCCACCCCTCATACCCTTAAAATAAATAACTTTTTTTTTGTTATTTAGCAATCCTAACCAAGAAGACCCCGAATTAGGTGAGGATCTAATTCCATAAAGAATTTGAAGCTGACAAAAACAAAGTTGTCTGGAAATGTAGCAGATATTTAGTCACAGTTGCTATGCTAGCAGAGGGACAGATTCTGCTCACAGCTCCCTGAAAATCAAAATAAAAAAGGAGATACAGCAGTCATCTTTTATCCAGAAAACTTAGCTTTCTGTGGTTGCAGTTACTTGTGATCAACAAGGGCCTGAAAATACTAAGTGAAAAATTCTAGAAATAGCTTTAAGTTGCATGCCAATCTAAGATGTGTGATAAAATTTTATGCAGTATCATCTAGGACATGAATCATCCCTTTGTCCAGTATATCCACACTGTATACACCACCATCCCATTAGTTACTTAGTCTTAGTTATCATATCGACAGTCATTGTATCACAATGCTTATGCTCAAGTGACCCTTATTTTACTTAATAATGTCCCCAAGGACAAGAGAAGTCTGCTTTTTGTTACTGTGACCAAAATGCTTGACAAGAACAACTTATAGGAGGAATATTTTTTAACTCACAATTTCAAAGTTTTAATACATGGTCAGTGGATTTCATTGCTCTATGTCTGAGGTAAGGCAAAACACCATGGCAGAAGGTTGTGGCAGAGGAAAGCTGCTCACTTCATGGTGGCCAGGAAGCAGAGAAGGAGAGCAGGAAAAGCCAGGGACAAATATCCTTTGACCCACTTACTCCAGCCATGCCCAACCTGCCTACCTTTGCCACTCAGTAATCCATTCATATTGTTAACCCATCAAGTGGATTAATCCATTGACTAGGTTATGGCTTTTATAATCTAATTATTTCACTTCCTGCATTAACACAGGAGCTTTAGGGGGACACCTCATACCCAAAACATTATAAATAGAGATGATGGCAATATGGATCTGCTAAGAGAAGTAAAAAAGTGCTCTCTCTAGTGAAAGGGCGAAGGTTCACAATTTAGTAAGGAATGAAAAGAATCCTACGTTGAAGTTGCTAAGATCTATGATAAGAACAAAACTATTTGTGACATTGTGTAGAAAGAAAAATAAATTCATGCTAGTTTTGCTGTCATACCTCAAACTGCAAAAGTTATGACCACAAAGTGTAAATGCTTAGTTAGGATAGAAAGGGCAGTGAATTTCTTTCTGTATGTATAGGAAAAACACAGTATAAGCAGGATTTGTTACTATCCATAGTTTCAGGAATCCAGGGGGCAGGGCCTTAGAATGTATCCCCTGCAGATAAGGGGGAGAGGGGGGCTACTTTGCAGTTATTTTTCTTACTCTCAATTTCATATAGAAGAATATATGTGTCTTTCTTTGGGGAGTGAAGCTGTGTGATTTCTTAGGCAGTGGGGTAAAAATGATTCTTGTGGAAGAGTTCCTTACCTTCCTGAGGTCCAATTTGATTATCACAAAGAAACTAATTCTCACCTGGAAACGTAAAGAGTAATATGGGAACCTTAGAGGAAACGTTTTTAAATCAACAATAGTAATGTGTATTTACAAGGTACAATGTGATGTTTTTATATACATGGTACAAAGATTTGATCAAGTTAATTAACATATTCCTCCTTTTATCTACTTATCAGTTTTGTGTTGAAATTTTTAAAATCTACTCTTTTAGTAATTTTTGAAATACATAATATTTTATTATTAATTGTGATCACTAAATCTTATTCTCCCCGTCTGCTAAAACTTAGAAATGTGATATGTACATGTGACAAAATTTGAACTTCATTACATGTACCAAGAAGTCCTTATGGTTCAATATTTTTATGTCCTTCTTTGGTTATTTGTTCACCCTCTACCCTTGAGTCTCCCCCGCCTCCCATTTGGACAACATTTCAGTTGATTTGTTAAATTCTTTACACCCCATCTGTTCTCTCTAGCAGTTCAGTTAAAATACCCATGAGAGCAAGGATCTTGTTTTGTTCTCTACTTTGTTCCCAGTTCTCTAACCATTCCCAACACACAGCAGATACTCAATAAATATTGATGGTTTGACTGTGAGAATAATGAATACATAAATTAAGGAATGTGGAGAAATGGAGACGGCTACATGCAAGAGAATAAAAATTGGGCAGGATTGAGGTTTGCAGAACTTGTATAGAGGGCAGCTAGAGGTATGAAGGAAACAGAAAAGGGAATTGTAGTAAGTATGTTTGAGGGCAATATAATTGGTTTCATGTATTGCCATTTCTTTGTCAATGGAAGTAATTGATTTTTTAAAAAAAATTGCTAGGTCTACAGAGATATGTTTTTTTCTTCTGCTCCAAGTCTTAGAAACTTGAACAAATGAGCTTCATCTCAACTAGAAATCTCTTACCTGTATTTTAGGCTCATTTAGGTGTTACTTAACTCATTTCCTTATTCACCATTTTGATAGTGTATATCATGTGGTATGTCCTTATTGGGTGCTAGGGAAATAAACAATACAATTATAGTCCTTCACTAAGTAGGGTCATGATATTGGAAAGATAGTAGTATAGGTCAAGACCTTTATGAACATAGGATGGGTCCTAAACCTGGGATAGGAGAGGGCCATGGATTAACTTTTCAAAGTTACCTACCTTTGCAAAGTCATAGAAGTATGAAAGACACTACTAGCTTCAAGAAACCAAATATTTAGGTATGGCTAGATGACAATGTGTGTGTGAAAGAGATATGAAAAGAGTCTGTATCACTCAGATGTTTTAAATAGGATTATAGAATTGCCACCTTTGTCCGATACTCTGGTAGAAGAATAGAGTAGATCAGAACAACATTTCTCAAAGTGTAGATTCAGACCTTCAGTGTCATCATCTCCTGGGAATTTATTAGGACGCAAATCCTCAGGCCATTTCCAACACTTACTGAGTCAGAAACAGAGGTGGGGTCCAGTAATCTGTATTTAAGTTCTCCAGACCTGGGTGTAGTGGTTCCAGCCTGTAATCCCAGCAATTTGAGAAGCTAAGGTAGGAGGATTGCAAATTCAAGGCCATCCTCAGCAACTTAACAAGACCCTATCTAAAAAAAAAAAAAAAGGACTGGGGATGTAGATTAGTGATGAAGTGCCCCTGGGTTCAATCCCCGAACCAAGAAAAGAAAAGGAAAAAAAAAAAAAAAAAAGAACAACAACAACAACAAAAAACAATGCTCTCCAGGCGATGCTAATGCATATTAAAATTTGAGCACCATTGAATTAGAACAAGGGTGAGACTACAGAGTGGAAGACCTGAAAGGAATTTACAATATACCTGGTGAGAAAAGATAAGGTTATGAAAAAAAGTTGGGGCCATGGTATAGGAAAGGCACAGATAGATTCAAATGAGTATTTCAAGCGGCTAGATTAATCAGCGTGGAATAAATTATCACTTGTGTGGGGGGTGATATATGGTAGGGAAAGTAACAGTGATCTGCAGCTTAAAAATGGGAATGAGGTAGTGGGAGGAATCGCCCAAGAGAAATGCAGTAACCAGCCACCCAAGTCATCACATTGTCTCTTGCTCTTGAAACCAAAGTTTTGAGATGAAACTTGATTCTCTGCTTCTGCTGGCAGGTGAGATTGGAGTTTCCCCCAGCTTCAGCTGGTAGGAGGGGTTTGAATAAGATTGCAGGTCTCAGCTGCCCAGAAGTTTTGCAGGTGTTAATGGTGAGCCATGTCCTCCAGTGCTGCAGAGACTCAAGCAGCTCACCATCGATTTCTTCTTCCCTGTTCCTGACTTAAATTTGAAGAATGAGATACATATACCAGGATGAGTGAGTTGTGAGAGTAGGATTTACTGAAGAAACAGAAAGAGAACTCTTGCAGTCCAAGAGGGGACGGGATAGCACATTTTATTCCTTTGAGTGTGTTAGTCTAGGGGTTTATATAACACTTGGAGTCACTGCTATTGGTCCAAAATTATGCTAATTAGGGTTTGGAAAAGTACTAAGTTCTTGGTCAAATCTTGAGTCCCAACTCAAGACTCAGGTCTGCCCCACTTTCATTTTCTCCCAGCAGGTCAGAAAACAGGAGGTTGAGGTTGGTGGATCCTCTGTGCTTGCAGGTTCTGGGCTGCAGTGCTATGTGGAGCAGGCTCTTGCAGCAGGCATCTGTAAAGTGCCCAGGCCTGGCTACTGAAGGGTAATAGGTCAGCACACCTTGGCACGCAATGCCTCACAACCTGTGTGCCTGCATGGTGGGCTCCACATGGTTTAAGGCCATGCTTGCCCCTGCACTCCAACCTACCCGGGTCCACTCTGCTGCTCCCACTCTCCACTGCAGCTTCTCAGCAGGGACCAGTAGGCTGGCTGCACAGCTTGGCAGCCCAGCAGCCATGCCACTCTGACTCTACATCAATGCTGGCTATTATGTAAGTAGATTCCTGCCTAAGAAAGCTGTCCATAAATGATCTCCCTGTCTCATTGCACAAGCCAATGGAAACCCTAAGCTTCAGAATCACACACACACATGCATAACTTCTAGGTACAGGCTCTGCCTCTAAACAGTTATTCACCATTGCTGTGTCTGTCATTCATTTGCCAATTCAGCAGTCATTTCTCCCTTTCCTATACCAGAAAATAATCCCTTCCCAGGCGGCCAGCTCTCAGGGTAGGAATGATGATTAGCTAAGTTATTCATGGCTACTGTTTCCTTTTGCCTTTGATGGGGATGAGCATGTAACTTAGCTCTAAAAAATGAAATGGAAGTGTAGGTGAGTCTGCTGGTTCTCCCCAGAAGAGTTTTCCTTCTCCAGAGAGTAAACATGCATTTGCCTTTATTCTCCTCTATTACTTTGATGCTGTCATGTGAAGGAGTGAAGGAGTGGCGCTTGGATGTCAGACAAACGTTATAACTGAAGGCCACACAAAAAGAACAGCAGAGCAGAGGGATTCCAATGAACTTGCCAAACTTGGGCTAGCCTGCCTTTTGTCTTTAAGACATTCTTAGTTTTTAGTTACTTATTGCCAAAGGCATTCCTGACTATTCACCTTTCTCTAGGAGACTAAAAGGACTGGCCTCAGCACACCTCCCAGCCTTGGTTAAATGCTGCTTTTAGAATGTCCTCATCTGACCCATCTCTTCACACACTAACTTAACCTCTGTATCCTCTGAAATCCAACTTCTGTGAACTGCAAACTCCCTTGTATTCAAAACCTCTTCATCTCCTTGCAGCAACTGACACTTGGTAATCCCCAAAGTCTCTGTTTTTTTGTTTTTGCAGATTTTCAAGTAGAGGCTGGTTGTTTTTCTCTATGTAGGCATTTCACAGAACCTGTGGGGGTTGGTGTCTTTCTCTGTTTTCATTTCCTCTAGTTTTTGTTGTTGTTGCTTCTAACAATTGCAGCTTTTTGAAACATAGTACATGGCCTCAGATATACCCACCCATTTCTAACCTTAGTTCCCATCTTCTATCAAATTCCAGGACACTCCTTCACATTCTTTGATGTCAGACATCACCCCCACCTTAATTCTTGTTTTTTCTATTGTTATTCTTGACCTCAACATATTTGATGATGTCCATCCAACAACACTCATGTCTATTATTTCTTAAACTGCTCAAATCTAACACTCTGTCCTCCATCCTACTCAGCTGTAATTGTGGGGAAGAGGAGAATCAATGGAACTTGAACAGAAGACATCTGTATAGACCCAGCCCTCCTTTGAACTATACCACGATGCCCTTACAGTCAATAATTATGGAGAAATCAACTTCCACATCTCTGCATTCAATAATGGCTGACTCTGGTAATGATAACGGGTACAAGTTGCTTTTGTTATTGTCTGAAGGTCAAGATATTCTGGGGAGAACTATCATGGAAGAAAAATCAATAGCAGCCTTTAAAAATGTCAGCGTAAAATGCCATTCAAAACAAGTATAAAAGGTTAATGCCATTTTGTTTTTGAGTGTTTCAAAATATATTATCAGATGAATAGAAGCTACAATGACATGTTCCCCATAAAAAGACAAAATAATTAGCCAAAGCTACTTAAGCATCTGGTGAAAATGTGAAAGAAATTCTGTTAAGCCAGAATGTTTTTCATGTTGTGTGCTCAAAACACCCATGTACCCCAGGTGCAGTGGCTTTTTATCATGTATGTGAGCATTCAGTAAAATCACCAGGGTTGGCATTGAGCCCTTAGGTAACTGGAGGTCAGTAAGGGACAGAGTGTCTGGTAAGAAACTGGGTAAAGTGTTTTTATTTGGAGATAATGATGGAGTCATAAGTATTCTAAGGAATTAAATGAATACGCAGAAGACAAGTTCAGATATGCCAGGGCATCCTGAGACAAAGGATTCACACTGATCTTGGATGGTGGTGTCTTTTTGGTAACCATGGTGAAGTCAGATGAGTTTAAACACTAAGTGTAGGAAATTGCTTAAGAATGAGTCAATAATGAATCTCCCCTCTTTGGTAAAATTGGGCTGAAATCCTTCAAAGTCAGACTTGGAAATATATGCTTGAAAACTTCAGTCACGTAAGTTTCAGCTAGAGTTGATTAAAGAAAAAACAATCCTCAGTCCCTTATTTCTAGAGGAAAAAAGATAAAGGTAACATAAAACATATAAAAGCCTATAAATCCAATAAGTCTCAAGAGCAACTGGGATTTCATAATAGCATTGAGTAACAAAATACATTGATTTCTCATAACTATATCCAAAATTTTTTTTTCTGCTTAAAGATTAATAGGTGTAGATTTCATGAAGGAGTTCCTGATTAACTGTTTAATGTGAGCTGATTCTACTAAGGATAATAAACGTATTACCTCAGTATACTTCAGCAACTGATGATGCATCAATATCTTGCTTTGCTGGGGCTTGGGATATGGCTCAAGTGGTAGCGCGCTCGCCTGCCACGCGTGCGGCCTGGGTTCGATCCTCAGCACCACATACAAAGATGTTATGTCCGCCAATAACTAAAAAATAAATATTAAAAATTCTCTCTCTCTCTCCTCTCTCTTGAAAAAAAAAAATCTTGCTTTGAACTTTGTGGATCTCAGGAGAGAATTATTTCCTTTCTCTTTCCCCATCCAACCCCTTTTCTCACTGCTGTTCAGGGGACAGAAAAAACAGAAGTCATCTTGTATCTTGTAATATTCAAGATGGGTACTCCACAGAAGGAAAAGGACATCTCTTCTCTGTGGTGGCAACAATGGTTCTGCACTCTGGCATTTTCTCCCTCCCAATGTGAGGATCTCTATTGCTAACTGCACAGACATTGTTAAATGCTTATTAAGCATAAAAATTGAAAATAGAATTTACATGGGGTTATGATGAAACTTCTATCATTTGATCCATGGGAAATGATTAGAATAAAATCTTACATTATCCACTTTTAGAGAAATAAAATGCACAAATCCAGATAATCTTCCATGATGATCAGTTTATTGGTTCCAGAAATAGCCTAATATACATGCAATCATTCTTTTGGGTAGTGAACAATGGATTTGGTCAAATTCCTTGGGCTTCTATATCCCTAAAGCAGCCTGATTCTGTCTCAGTCTCAGGCATGGGGCCAGGCTGGCCAAGAGTCATGCCATTAATATGAAGGATTTCTCCTTCAGTTTATTCTCACTTAGCCACTTTTGGGAAAGGTAAGCTGTTGAACTTCATGCATGAACTTGTGGAAAAAAATATATGTATATATATAATACTATTTAAGATAAAGGCAAAAGGTAAACATCAAGTGATATTTATACACAATTATGGGTATTTGTAATATTAGCTTTTTAGAACTGCATGCAGAATTAGATTACTTCTTTTTGTAGGGTAACACATATTCAAGTTGCAAGATACCTTTTCCATGGTTGGGGATAGTATAGTGCAGAGAGAATGCTTGTCTATTTGTATGTACACAGGTGTATGTGCGTGCACAAGATATAAAGAGAAGCACTAACAAACATGAGCAGCAAAATATGAAAGCAAATTATTCTGGGTATATGCCAGAGAAAAGTACACTCCCACTAAGAGAAATACTTCAGACTGAAGAAAAGAAAGCAAGCTCTCACAATCTTACATGATTAGGAAGAGAATATTATTTCCCATTTACTTCATTTCTCACAATAGGTTGCTATAAAAGGATTTCTTAAGAAACTGAGAAGTTGCAACTCGAGCATCAGAGTAATATTGTCTGAATTTCACGGAAAAGTTTCCCCAAATTCAGTTAAAATATTTTTTCTAAAAGAAAACAAAAAAAACTCTTGCATGACCTGAAAATAACTGAAATGTTCTGATTTAAAGTTTCATAAAATTTAACCCTTCTCTATAATGTAGTTTAGTTTCTCTTCTGTCAGAACCTTTTTATCTGAATAGTTTTTCTACTTGGAGACACTGCCCTCTGCTGTATCAGGCACTTAACTGCAGAAGGATTTTTACTCAAAAGGATGGGGGTGGGGGCAATTACTCAAGTGCTTTATTTTGAATATACATATAATTCATTACATTTAATTTTCATGGTGAATAACTACGTATGGAAGTATACAAGGAAAAATAAACATTAGACATACCTAAGGATGAAAGTATACAGGCAAAGACATTATATCTATGAATAGGTTTAGAAGTATCATAAGACAGTATCCATTGGATAAGACTGAAAGCCATGCAAAACATTTATTCAAACCATGACAGGCAAGTGCAATCATTACAAGATATAGTTTTCTGTGTACAAAAACGACATGTTCTTTGGATTGAAGACAACATAAATGAGTGGTGTGGCTTTTATGCCCAAGACAAAAATCTATAAAAGTTAAAAAGTGTGGATATTGTTGTACCACATGTGATAATAAAAAGGCCACAGATGGAGATCTTCAGTTCAGTTTACAAAGAAAATATTGAGAGGTAGGGTAAATAAAATACAGGGAAATGCAATAAAGAAAATGCTATCCCTGCCGGAACAAGGAAAGAGCAAATGCACAGGCATTCAAATATCAGCTCCACGTATTGCACTGCATTTCTATTTTCTCTGTTAAAAGGAATTATCTGTGCATCAAATACACAGCCTTGACATTAGGGAAAATTTAATTTCCTTTTTATTTCACAGATGAAGGAAAGAAGGAGTAGAGAACTATGAATGCTCATCTTTCCATTCAAGACACTAACTTTTAAGGGTTTTTAATATACTGCATTTGGCACCAAGGGTATAGGGATTTGAAGGTTAATTATACCCAAGCGTTAGAAAGCTGAAGTTATTTACCATTTTAAAACTCAAATGCTTAAAGCAGGCTTTTAAAATTGAGGGGAAAAAAAGTTGATAAGGAAAAAACAATGCAGAAAGATGCTGAACAAAATCTTCTGGTTCTCTTTATAGTTTTGTTTCCCCTTTTATTATTATTTTTTTCCAAATTGCATTTTACAGTAGAAATGCAGATCACTTTGGATAGATATGGCTCAATATTGCTTGGTTCTCTCCTCCTAAGACATTAATTTCTTGCACTCTATCGAACAGAAAACCATCCCTTCTACGGGCATGAACTTCTGCCCAATGAGGCTCTTGCTGCAGCAGGAGCACAGAAAGCACTCTGTGGTTGCATGCCAGCTGAAGTTGTTGTAGGTCACGCGTTGCACTTCTGGATCGATGGCATTGTGGCATCCTTGACACACCTGCTCAGGAATAATACAAGAGAAGAGAGGAGAGTGAGAGATCAAACTGACAGTAACATTTTCATATTAGGACACACTAACACGGTTCTTCAGATGGTAAATTAAAACTGAGAATGACTACTTCAGAAATATACAACTCAGATTGAGTGACCTTCTAGTTAGCCTTTTAAACCAATAACCCTTAATGGGGATCTAAATGCTGAGCACTGTGAGGGATATAAGATGAAGGCCAAATGCATGACTGATGCTTCAAAGATGTCCCTATGGTGTTGAAGGTGGAAAGTATTGACAAGTTCTAAAACAGTACATTTTGGCATATTCTATTAGACTGCACATTAGTAATTATAAAGAAGTTTATGAGATGATTTTTCCTTGTGCATTAAAGCTTTGAGGAGGTAATTTTACCAATCTTACTGATCACACAGAAGATTATTAACACCACTAATTTCTAGATAATGGTAAATTAAAATCATGTTCAAAGTAATTAAGGACTCAATTAAAAATACTGGCAGTGTTTGAGAATAATGAGTTTGCACTAAAAAATATAACTTGTAGTTAACTGGTTTCTGTTCTGTCATAAGATCAGTCATAATATGTGCAAATCTAATACTATATTAGAGTAACTATATTGAATTAATACTTATATCCCCTATATTATTCAATATTATGTTATACTCAAATATATAAGATGTACACATACACATACATGCATCAAACACATTATTTTCTTAATTGAACATGTAAGTGAAAAAAAAAAAAAAAACTAATCCACTGATATCTTTAAAGCACTAAACAGTCCATGTGGTTTGTTTACCTCTTTTCAATGAATGTGGAAATACAAAATCTTTGTTTCAAATATTTTACAAGAAGCCAATAAGACTTTCCAGTATGACAGTGACTAATCCTGGTCTCTTAAGGAACTACTGAGTGATGAGGGGTAAGAATGAGCAAATTGAAGAGGGTCATTTAGTGTGAACCTCCTTAGTTGAAAAGACTTTAAAATGTGGCTGCTGCTTAATGGATACACTGGTTTAGGCAGGGAAAGGAGACCTATTACACATTCATTGAAGACGTGCAATATATTTTCCAGATTTTTCAGGTTTACATTGCTTCTAATTCCAGAGATTAGAGTTCTGTAATCTACAAATTATATCAACTCAGTCTTCCCTGGAAAACAAGGGAGATCCTTTCTTTGGATGATGGATACACTATTCCTGAATACTACAGACCAACACTATAATTACAAGCACACCCCTAATTTGTAGCTCCACCATGTGAATAAGTGCTTTTGTGTATATTTAATTTTATAGGCTTATAATTCATTCAGAATGTGGTCTTACAGTTTCTTTATTTCATATTAATCATTCAATATTTTTAAACTTGTTCATATAAGTTTATTTCATACAATGTTTTAATTGCTTGCTACTTTTTCCTCAGTTGAGTAGTACTATTTGTGGACCTATTTATGATGAAGTAAAACACACATTTTCATTTTGCAGAAAAAAGATATAATCACTATTTAATTGCATATGGAATCAAGGAAATTATTTAGGTTAGAAAACAAATAAATACAGAAATGGTGTAAAGAATTTAGGGTTTGTGATTTTATAAATTTAGTTTTACTAATTTTATTTGATCACCATTCACACCAAAGTCTTAAGTGTAATTCCAGATAAAATTTGTAGAACCCTACTTCTTCAAAACACTCAAATTCGCTAGACACCAAGGGCCTGGGTGCTGTATAAGCTTTCAGAGAAATGATGCACCCCACCACTTTCCTTCTGGCATTGAATTGGCTGTATTTTTTTTCTTTTTTCTTCTTTTTTATTGGTTGTTCAAAACATTACAAAGCTCTTGAAATATCATATTTCATACATTAGATTCAAGTGGGTTATGAACTCCCATTTTTACCCCAAATACAGATTGCAGAATCACATCGGTTACACATCCACATTTTTTACATAATGCTATACTAGTAACTGTTGTATTCTGCTACCTTTCCTATCCTCTACTATCCCCCCTCCCCTCCCCTCCCATCTTCTCTCTCTACCCCATCTACTGTAATTCATTTCTCTCCTTGTTTTATTCCCATTCCCCTCACAACCTCTTATATCTAATTTTGTATAACAATGAGGGTCTCCTTCCATTTCCATGCAATTTCCCTTTTCTCTCCCTTTCCCTCCCACCTCATGAATTGGCTGTATTTTTAACCCTCTCATATTGTAGGGTTTTTATCTCCTTCAATCCCCCTTCTCTGGTTTTATGTCTGTATTTGCAGTGCAAATATCAGGAAAATTGAGAAAGTAAACCTTTTAAAAGAAATGATGCCTGTTATAAAATTAAATAATTTGAAAGTACTTTTGTTTTTAAAAAATTATATCTGTAGTGTTTTCCTTCCATTGGTTAGACACAATGTAATGGACAGGAGCTTGAAACAGCTGCCTAAAGAACTTTGCTCTGTTGAAACATTTATTCAGCTCTTATTTATTGAGCACCCACTATATTGTTCTTGTATTTGGAAAAAGCAGAAGAAGCTCTCAGAGAGTTTATGTTCTAGTCTTGAGAACAATGTTACACATCCTACCAAAAAAAAAAAAAAACAACATATTATGATCTCTCCCACAGAGAAACAGTTGCAAGAATATTTGTAGATGTTTTAGCTAAGTAATATATTAAACTCCATAGTGATTTAACCTCTTGTTGCCAGGTAAAAGGAAGGTCCATGGTGATCCCAAAGTAAATGAGAAACAAGAAAAGAAGTCAGTTACTCAAACAGTTCCCAAGTGTAGACACTGATAATGTGTAAATAAAAGAGCAAATTCTTGAGCTACTTACAGTCTAGTAGAGGAGACAGGGGAGCAATATTAACAACCACATATACCCTCCCCTCTAGAGGAACATGGAATCTTGCTAGAGAGAAAGGGGTGGTTGCTGGGAGCAGGCAGTCAGAAACTTTTCAGAAGTTTTTACTTCTGAAAAAAAGTAAATCCTCAACTGATTCTAGAGAAATGTGTAGGCGCAGTCAGGTAAAACAAGGAGCAGGAGGATGTGCCAGACGAACTAGTAAGAGTGAGCAAAAGACAAAGAACAATGTATAAACTAAAGAAAGCAGATAATAATGTGGAAAGATGCAATCTAGGTTGTTATTGCTAGTAAAAAGTGACAGGATAGTCAGGAAAAGGCCAGATCTATTATACAAAATCTTAGTGATGACATTTGCATTTTAGGAAGATTGTTTCCCATAATTATGGAAGATGGCTTTGGAGCAAGATGAATAACAGAAGTTGGGGGAATATTTGAGAACACTATGATAATCAAAGTGACAAAAAACTAACGTCTAAAATGGAATAGCTGTACCCGCAATGAGCTAAGATACACACTGCTGAGGCAGAGTCCAGAGAAAATGAATGACTATCTGGGGCAGTGGGTTAAAATTGGCTGAAAATTGGCAGTGACATCAAAACTGCTATCTTTTTTTGAAAAAAAAAAAAAAAAAGCACCATACTCTTAAGAACTATATAAAGATGTAATTTTATTCCTTAGCCAGGAGTCTCCCATGCTTGATGGCTTACAGGAATATTTATTACATTCTCCTACATATAAACAAGTAGAAGTCTATCCTTCTGGTACTCCTGGCCTAAATGCCCTACCATATATGGTCAAATTTTTACCTGTTATCTACGTTACCAATCTCTTGGCCATTACACAATAGCAGTTCTGTGGAAGCAGAGTAGATGCAAGAAAAATTATACTCCCACATTAACTGAATGTTTGGCCCACAGAAATCTAAATATGCAGGTCAAATTTTGCTATACTGAATCAATTCAATGAGGGTTAAAAACAAAAAGAAAACCAAACAAACAAAACAGGTAATGTACAACTTCCAGGTAGCAAAAACAAAAGTCCTAGTGGGTGGCCCAATAACACACGAGAAATCACACAAGTTTGGAGGCTAAAGTTATGAACAGTTGCCAGAAACATTATTTAAATGTAATCTAACCTGAACCTATGAGAATAAATCAATCTTATTCCATTAAGGATTTTATTTTTTCCATGATGGTTTTATTATCAAGCAGCACTTATAATCTACACTGTAAACACACAGGTAGAACGAACTATTTTGAGATGGTCTGTAGTCAGTGCATGTACTGTTTTTGAACTGCTTGGATTTTAACACCCTGTAATGGGAACCACATGGTTTCTATGTAAGAGAAGTGCTATCTGCCTGCCATTTGTGAAAAGTTTCAAGAGAGGCATCACTCAGGTTCTAAAGCAGGCTGAGGCAACCATATCCCTAAAAGGCTTCTCACCACAGCATGATTCTTCACATAGCAGGGCTTGCATACAGGCTTGTCATTGACCATTACATATATTTCCCCCGCTAGGATGTTGTCACAGTCAAAGCAGCAGAAGTGTTTCAGATGCCAGTTTTGGTTTTCGGCCTGGGTGTACTCATTGCTGAATATAAGCTGGGAAGAAGATTAAAAAATAAGATAAATCAAGCATTTTTCTTTGTGCTACAGATAACAAACAAAGCTAGGTTCTTTAAACAATAAGGCATTTAGATTTACAAGCAGATCAAATATTTTCTTGGGGCTTAAATTTTGAAAATGATAACTTGAATTTGTGTTTACATAGTTCAAATCAATATTTTGTTTCTGAACAGTCTTTCATCAGTAAACACAATTAAGACAGACACCTAGAATGCATAAAGTCAAAAGTTTCTTTCATTAAACTTCTTTGAAGGTATGAAGCAATCAATATTTGGTTAATTTCTGCTGTCTTCTAGTAAAACAGCCATATAGGGGAAAGGAAGGAGCCTGCATGCAGGTTGCCCCATGAAACAAACCTCATCACAGCCAGCACATCGTGGTTTCTCGCTGTCACAGTAATGTCTGCCACAGTACAGCTTCCCATTCTTCCAGAAATAAATCATGTCAACCAGGAGTTCAGAGCAGGTACTGCAGATAAAACAAGCTGGGTGCCACAGTTTATCATAGCCAGCCCTTTCAGCATAGATGGCTGGGTCACCTTCCTTCATACTCAGTTTGCAGCAAAAGCAGGACTAAAAGGAAAGCATCAAAAACAATCTGGTCATCAATAGACATAGTTTCCTCATCAGTGCCAGCAAGAAAACAGAACAATAATTTCAAGAGAAATAATTTCTACTGAATTTATTAATTTGTCCCTTCAGATAAGGTATTAATATTTCTGTAAAATGGAATCTCTTAATTTAGGCTATTCAAAGCTCTGTCTTTTGGTTCCTGAATTGAAGTCACTTATGGCAAAAATCTAATAGTAATTTCCATCTCAATTTTACATGAATTCTCTCAAAAATGATTACATTAAGAGCTTATTAGTATTTTTTTTTTCAGAACTGAAGCTTATTAGTTGTTGTGTTAACAGGATCTATGAAAAAGATGTTTCATTAAGTTTAGTTCTAAGGCTTTACTCATTTATGTCATAATTGTCTTCTACTTTTGAGTCATTAGACAAAGACTTCCTCTCTGGAAGCAACTTAAAATAAAAATACTGGCTGACATTGCCACATAAATTTAATAACGAGTTTTAGGCATGTTTTCACAGCAAAACTGAATTAATCTAAGCATGTATTATTCTTACTTATGAGAAGAGATAAGCAAATAACAATTTCACAGTTCTGTTTCAGCATGTTGTTTTCAAGCAGGATGCCAATGCCAACTACTGTGGGTACATAATATTCATGATATCCTTAACAACAGATAATCAGAAAACTTGGCTTTAGACACAAACAGAATGACTCTCTAAAATAAGTCTAACTCAAATTTTCATTTACCATTTACCTCTTCTTTTTGGAAAAAGAGGAAAGGCCCACCAAAAAAAGTTCTAAGAAAGGGAAAAGACCTATAAAATATACTAATCGGACCATCAATGTGACCATTTTACTTACGTATTGTTTTTTTTTGTGCTCTGCAGATTCATTCTCCATGGTGCCCACTGTTATTGGGGTATTTCTGTCCCCACCAGGAATGTACATTTTGTCAGGTCCTTCAGTGTCCATCTCATAGGGAAGTTTGACATCTCCTACTCCCAGAGCCTCGTTCTTGTATTTCTTCACAAACTGTTCCATCTCTTTCACCTCTTTGGGAGATAACTCATGGCACTTGGAAGGGTCCTGGTCATGTGCAGGGAGCTGCTTTGCCAGCTGCTTTTTCCGGTACTGTGCCCCCTCTGAGCCTGCCACTGGCTGCTTATCCTTAGGCAGCATCTGCATGTACTGTCTGGCCTGAATGACAGGGACCAATGTTAACAGGGATAAGACTTGGTGACTAGGCAGTATAATCTTCTATAATACATATCAGAAATAAGTTAATTAAGAAACAGTGGGTTTTATATATGGGTAGCAGTTCATCCTCATACTACAAGTATCTTGAGATACTAACACATTAAAAATGGTATGGTAAATAAATGATTTAGTTGGGTAATAAACATATTTTTCTCCATGAAATTAATTTTTTCAGTTTGTAAAAAAGATTTGGATTACTATTGTTTACTTGTGCTAAATATAATTGGGAAAAAACCACAAACTTTAGAAAAACTTGATCAGAATGGTTTAATGGTCAGCAACATTTTTATCATATAAAATGTGATCTTATCATGAGATCTACTGTAATGATATAAGTAACCTTTCTAAAAGACTTCCAAATGCTTCACCTAGTTGTCATTAATTGTGGAAGGAGCCTGACACAAATTCACAATTTTTGGCCTTACATAGTGAAAGAAATAAAATGTTGAACATTTTTTGTTCAGTTCTAATGATGTAAGTAATTCCATTCTTTAGACATCCTTTATCATCTTGTGAGAAATCCTCTTAAGTTACTTGAGTAGAGAAGTTACTAGATACAAAACATGTGATTTCATTAATTATTAGGATTGTTAGACCACTCTTTAAAGTGGTAAATATATTTAGGTAGTCAAAGAAATTGCACAAGGGATTTAGTCTTACTTTCAAAAAGATTCTAATAGGGGCCAGAAGTGAAAGTAATAGAAGCTACAGAGAATTAATAGATATGGGGGTAGGTGAGGTGAATTAGGTCAGTAAAGAAATTGTTCTAAATAAAAAGCCCAAGAACTCGGATAAAGGGACTCCTCATGCCCCTATTATTTACCAACGCTTGATTCTGGACAGGAGGAGCCCACTCATAGGTAACAGTATTGATGGAGACATTCTTCTTGGCAGCAACTGGATTGGTCAATATCATAACATTGCGTTTATACATGGGAATTCCATCTGATTTTAGCTTTGCAATCAGGGTGGTGTACTTGGTGTCTTCAAAAAGTTTTCCCACTTTTCGGTCCTCTTCATTGCTCAAGAGGACATCATGCTCTTCTTGGCCACACTTGCAATTACGGCATATTTTTCTGTAATTTAAGAAACAAGTAGGAAGTGTTTAACTACAACAAGTCAATAATAATCAAGTATCCACATACATTTATAGTTCACAAAATACTTTTAAATACATGCAATATAATGGAATGTAAAGGCAAGTCCCTTTTTTTTTTTTGCAGGGGAGAGATGTGTATCCATAAATTTAAGCAAGAAGGAAACATGAAAAACCTATGATAGCTTTATAAACTTCAATAAGTGAGATTATGGCTAAAAAGTGCATGCTCAAGGAGGCAGGTCTGAGGGTAAACCCATCAGTGTACCCTTACCAAAATAAATAAATAAATAAATAAACCAAACCAAAACTACCCAACAAAATATTTCATATAATATTGTATGTTAATATTTCAAAGTAGTTGTTGTTGTTTTTAAGTGAGAGGAAGGGAGATTGATAACTTTGTTTAGCAAAGACTATAATCCTACATTCAGGTTTATAGGGTTTCTCATTTCTTTTCCTGTCCAATTTCCAATTTCTTTTCCTTTCCATTCCTTTCCTATCCTTTTTCCTTCCATATTTCTTTTTTCTTCTTCCTTTAAATTCCATAAGGGATACTAGTACACAGTGAAAAAAAATGGGTCCAGTTTCTGCCCTCTAGAACTTGCTGGTGGGGAGACAGAAAATAAAAATCTCTTATACAAATATGCACACTCCTATAAGTGATATCTTTCCTATTTGTGAGAGGAAAGATAAATAAATGTTATCTTGAGAGAGTAATTTTGATTTGAAGTTGGTTAGAAATGGCCTCCTTAAGAAAGTGACATTTAGATATCAAGGATGTGTAAAAACATAGGTGTGAACTATGGATGTTGTGTTTATTTGGGAAGGTGAAAAATGAGAAAGAAAAGCCCTCACCCCCAACATTCTGGTAGAAAAGAGGAATATCTTCAGTGGTCCTCAATTAGAAAAAAAAACAAACCAAAAACAACAACAATGAACAAACAAAAAAATGACCCTTAAGTCCCATAACCAGAGAAGACTGGTACAACTATAATGAATAAACTGGTAAGTAACAAGATTATAGAGAGGTAGGCAGGCATGAGATCATGGAGGGACTTGTAGGACACATCAAGGAATTTGCCCTTCGTTATAAGAGCAATTAGGGGACACTGAAGGGTTTTAGGTGATACAATAACAACAGATCTATAATTTTAAATAATGCAAAGCCTGGTGCATGGAAAATGGTCGAGCTAGAACACATCTGGAAGAATGGAGACCAGTTAACATGTTAATTGTGGATGCAGTTTGGAAATGCATGGTTCTTAGTAACAATGATACTGCAACTATTTTACGAATGGAATTTACAGTCAGATGGGCTAATGCTTTGGTCGCAGTAAGATGGTTTTAACTTGAAGTAGGGTATTTGACAGCGGAAATGAAAAGAAACATATTTTAGATCTTCTTATATTTAACTCTTTAAACTCTGCATCTTGATTTGGATGTGGTGATAGTTTCTGAAAAAATAAGCACAGATTTTTGAGATAAGTTGGTAGAAGGAATATTTAGTTTATGAGCATAATAAAAAGAGGAAAAGATTTGTGGTAAGGGATGGGAAGGTTCAGGGGAAAGTCTTCAAAACTAAATTATTTATAAGTCTGAAATGCCTATGAGATGGTGAAGATATCAAGTAGATAATAGAAAATGTAAATCCAGGTGTCTAAAACAACCCTGGTAGAAAATGAAAATTTGGGCAGCAGAGAAAAATACATATGCATCTTAGTTTAACAGATCACCTGTATCCCATAGAGAAAGTACAGAAAGAAAAGTTATTCACAGGTATATTGACCAACTATAAACAAATGCAATGCATTAGCACTAAAAGTGTTTAACCCACTGTGTTGCAGACAAAATGCCTATACAAATCTTAAATTGAGCGAATATACCACTTGCAGTAACTTTGAAAATAAATACTATGTTTTAAAAGATCTTTTGAGAAAGTAATAGGTGAATGATTAGAGCACTTGAAAATATCTTTAAATTCACTGTGAAAATGGTATTAACTTTATTGGAAAAGTTACTTTTACTAAATGTTCAACTGAACAAATATCACATACATAACTGATATGTAATATAAGAAATAAATTCATGAAAGCATTTTCAAGAACAAGGTTCTCATTTTATCTTCAGGAATGCACTATATTTCAAATTATCACTATTCCAAGATAAAAACACTGGGACAATATATACTTCACAGTAATTTGCGTGCATTGCACTATTGCCTGATTTATGTTATATTTTGGAAAAAGTGCTCAAGAAGGCCCAACAAGGATCCTTCACCTGCGAGTAAGTGAAGTTCTACATATACTTGAAGTGGTAGAGAATCCTAACCACACTGTTTTTTCTAACACTCTATTTACTGGTTATGACTTGTTGGTATACATTCAAAATATTGGATTCCGTACTACAGGCATCATGAGGTTTAAAAATAGATTCAAGTACCCTCTAATGGAAAAAATAAGTAAGAAGGTCATAAGATTACAGATTTGGATACAAATTAAATTCTCATTGTAAAATGGTTAAATAATAGTCATTGTTGGGATGAACTTCGTGTAATCACTTGGCACAGTTCAACAATGGGAAAAAACACACTCACAGTAGAGTCAATATGTCTCAAGTAAAGGTGGTGGGTAGCTGTATAACAACTTTAATGGTAGTATGGATCAACATGACTGGTTGGTTTCCAAATATTTTACTTCTAATAGAGGTAAAAAATGGTATTGGTCTCTGTTTACTCAAGTAATTAATGTGTGTATTGCAAATGCACAGATTATTTATAAATTTGTGAACAAAGAGAAGAAAGATCTCATGAATTTGTTGGATTTCAAAAGAGACATCTGCTTAGCATCCCTAAAACAATGCAATTCAAGAAATCATCAGGAGGAAGAAAGTGTAACACTCCTGAATCTGCTGCTGTCCAAGATGATTTCAGATTAGACAAGAGAAACCATATTATTTTCAAATGTTAAAACAACAATGTCAAAATAAGCAATGTTGTGAAAAAACAACAATGTATTGTCAAAAATGTAATGTAACCCTGTTTGAAGGGTTTTGTTTGTATCAAAAATAATTCTTGAATAGGGCAAGAAAATCACTTCTTTGTATACTGTGCAACATGTGAAAGGATATCATATTACACGATGTCCTATTCTAGGATGGCTAATATATGTAAAAGAACTACATTGTTCTAGTTTCCTAATTATTCTTGATGATCATAAAAAATAGATAAGCCTCAAATTATGGTTTCGAACCTATTTTAATACATCTGTGTCAAGTTTGTTAAAATCTTAACAGAACCAAATATTTGGGACATAATGGGTTAACAGGTTTTCTGGATTTGAAATTCATATAAGTCATGGGATTTCTCTACATCAGAAACAGGAAAAATGAACAACTAAAAACTTAAATAAATCTTTTTGCCAAATAAGAAATTATCAAATAATCAGATTTTTTTTTATTTTCTTAGAACAAAAGGAGCTTCTTAGAACTCTTTTCAGTACAAAAACTGAAAATATTAGATCTGACTTGCAAATAGAGGAGAAGGGGGAAAGAAGGGGAGAAACAGAAGGAGAAGGAGAGATGGTGAGGTCAATGGGTAGATATGAACAGATGTGGGAGCATGGAGAGCCAAACTATTGTCCTTGTGCACACAATAATAGCCAGGAATCTTTACTTGGTAATAATTTGTTGAAGAATTATCATACTTAGTATAGCTATAAAACAGTCTTATATTTGGTTATCTCATACTACCATCTAGTGGAAAGGAGCATATTATCCTACTACAGTATGGTCTTTATTTTTGTTCTTCAGTTTACAAAAAATATGGAATTACTTACAAAACTATCACATTGCTTTTGGATCAATTTAAAATTATGAGCTTTTGGAAAAGAGCTAGGAGTAGCAATTTAGTTCCCAATAGATCTTTCTGTGGCATGCATGCTAATAATTAGCAAAGTGATAGCCACATCAAGGCTATGTGATGAATAATGGACTTAGGCGGGAGTCAGGTTTTAGAATTTTAAAAACAAACAGTAAAAAACACAGTCTGCTGGTTGCTAAAACATGAACTACGAAAAGCTATAGCATGGCTAAATAAATAGTATTTACTGTGAAAGTGCAAAATATAAAGGGATATATTAACCAATTACACAAGATCCATTGCTTCAACTGTTTTATTTATTTTGGCCACTCTTAGAAGGACATTCTGAAGAAGACTGTTTCCCTACTCACCCCTTTATTAACCCAATCTATCTTTATTAAGCAAATAAAAGAGGTTAAAACAACAAGCCAACAGCAGCAGAGATGAGGAGCAAAAGAAACCACTAAAAAGTCATACCAGGCCCAATTATCAGTTTTCTAAGTAGGGAAAATCTGTAATAAATTTATTAACAATTTTAAATCTAGACTACAGTGTAGCCTCTTTTGTACCCTCAACTCCTACATGGTGAGCTGCGGAACCAGGGATGGTAGGAATCTGACTTGGGCCAGAAGGGTCCTTTCAGCCATCCCCACTGCAGCAGCTGGAATGATCACATCCTTCCATTGCCCTACACTGAAGTTCCAGTTCCACAATGAAAAGAGCCACCTACAAACCACTAAGTGGGAAAGAAACTTATAAACTCAGGACCAGGCACTATCTACTGTGGAAATCTGTTATTATCATTTATTTAGTTTAAAAAATTTCTATTTTTTTTCTTGTGTGGCTTTAGTCTCCAGTGTCTTGTATGTGGGGAAATGCAAGGTAGAACAGGGGATTCAGAAGTAAGTTATTTCAAAACAGCCCTTTTTTAATTTTCAAAAAGCTGTATAGATAGACGGGGAAGCTTTAAGGTGTTGGGGAGGAGATTCTTTATACTACAATTATTTGTAGAAAATGTTTAGTGCCTAATAAGCACACACGCTCAATAAGCCAAAACTCTATATTCAAAACTTTCTGTAACAACTTGAGAGTACTCGAGTTAAAACCGAGGGAGAGAGAACCAAACTACCCAAAGTACTGCCCCAGAAAAATAGAGATTTACAGCTTGAAGCTACAAGAAGTCAAGCAGGTATCTGTTAGCCTCCAGAAAGAGATGGTTTTTTTTTTTTTTAGTACCACTATTCATAAAAATTATTATTTTTCCAGGCCAAATAGCAGAAACCAGAGTGCTCTGACTTGCTGCCAGCACTCATAGTGATTTAAATGCAAGGCCATGGCACTGTTACAAACCGTAATTTAAAAAGGCTGGAAGCTGCCCTTTTGTAACAGGGATATACATATATGGACTTGAGTGTGGACCTCTGTTATAGAATTCAACACAAGTATTAATCCATTTATGGTGGGGAATTTTTAGTTTTCAGCCATCTCTAAACCAATAAGAAATTCTGAACAGATGTTTGATGTAATCAAGTACTACTTTATTTTGTAAAACGCAACTGTTTAAATACAGGTAAAGCAAAACGATACTTCTATTACTTCTGATGACAAGTTATCTATGGTTGCCATTAAACCTTCAATATTAAATAACTGGGTAAATTCCTTGAAATTTTGAGTTTGTAAGAAATTTCATAAATAATTAATTCTAAATATTACTTGGAAGCATACCCAACAGAGAGCAGTTCTTATGGGTAGGGATTAGGCTTCCTCAATATTTTGTTTTCCTCTGTCCACTAATCACTTGTATGTTGAAGAAGGGGAGAGCTTCAGTTAAAGGATCCCATTGTCCACAAGGATGTCTATGTTACAAAAACCCTTCAGAGAAGACAGCCTGGTGTAGTTCAAAGTTCAGTAGTCATGAAAGGGAAAGTGCATTCCAGTTTCTAATCTGCCACATGCAAAGTCCGTGATAGGAAGGTTTTGCAAAGCTTTGGATTCAAACTCAGCTCTGCCATCTATCAGCAATGGCTGTGGTGAGTTATTAGGAAGATTAGGTACAATCAGGTACATAAAGTGCTGTGGTAAGCAGAATTCTATGTGGTCTCTATGACCTTTGCCTCTGGCATCACTCCCATGTTTATGTGGTGAACTGGGGATTATCCAGGTGTGCCTAATCAAATCACTCAAACCCTGGAGAAAGCATATTTCTTTTCTGAGCTGGCAACAGCCGAGGAAGTCAAAGAGATTAGAGGTCTGTACCTCAGAGAAAGGATTCTAAGCACTGCTGGCTTTGAAGATGGAGGGAACTGTATGTCGAGGAATGTGAGTGATGTATAGATGCAAATTTGTACCTCAATCCCCCAAACACAAAGAATCAAATCCTACCAATAACAGGAATGAACTTGGAAGTAGGTTTTTCCTCAGAGCTTCAAGATAAAAGCCTAATCTGGCCAACACCATGATTTCAGCCTTTTGAGACCCAGGGCAGAGAATGCAGCTAAACATTCTCTTTATTCCTCAAAACTTCTAAATTAAAGAATATGTGGATGTTGAGTTAATACATGTTTTTATGTAGCAATAGAAAACTATTACAAGTGCTATAAAGGAAATGCTTGCAAATATTTCGTATTAATAACTCATGGGCAAAAACAAATCACTTCAGCTTCCTTGGGTTTTAAGTTCTTAAATGAGTTTTGACTAGCAAATACCATTCTAAATTTTTACCAGTCTAAGAATTCATTTTCAGCCTTCTACAACTATGGTGACACACCCTGAACTGACCTCTTCCAAACTCCAATCTCCACCCTTGAGTACTCTAGGTGCCCTTATCAATGGGGTAAGAAGAGGCAGCAAGCAGAGATCAGAGTGATAAAAGAGTGAGCTCTGGGTATTTATCTCCTGGTTTCCTACAATGTGCTAGGAGGGAAAATGATCTCTAACTGGAAATAGGTGAAAGCAAGAAAAGGAGGTGAAATAGACCTAATTGTGTCCTCTTCAGATTCATATGCTAAAGTCCAAAATGCCAATGTGACTATAATTGGAACTGGGGCTTTTAGGAGGTAATCAAGGTTCAATGAGGTCATATAGATAGGGTCCTAATCTAATTGAACTGGTGGCCTTATTCAAAAGGAAAATCTTTTCCTACCCTACACACACAGAGAGAGAGAAACACTATGTGAGCCACAGTGGGAAGACGGCTAGCTATACCCAGAAAGAGAACCCTCACCAGAACCCATGGTGTCACCTCATCTTGGACTTTCCAGTCTCCAGAATTGTGGAAAGACAAATTCAGGTTTAAGCCACCATTTTGTTATGGCAGCCCAAGCAGACTAATACACTGGGCAAGGAATACTCCTCAAGAGGTAGTCCTTGACCTGGGATTTTTTGGTTCCTGGTGGTTTGAGGAAGGTTCTGTCTAAGCAAAGAAAACATGCAGTAAGGCACAGTAATTGCAGGGAAGAGCATGCATGAAGTAGTTGAAGCACATAGTGCTTGGAAAGGAAGTGAGAAAGGCTGGAAAAGCAAGCAGAGGTGAGATGCTAAGGTCTGCCATCAGGGGCAAAGACTTTGCCTTAAGGATTAAGTCCAGTGGAAACTGAGGGTTCTTAAAGTATGAAGAAGTATATAATAGTACCCATTTCAATACACCTTCCTGGTGGTTATATGGAAGGTCAACTGATAAAGAGGTAGAGGCTAATTTAACTCTTATTTTGTAAATATGAAGCTCAGAGAATCCTGGAAATTAAGTATTACTACAAAGTTGGAGGTGGAGGCTACGTGGACAGGGACTCCAGGTTCACTTCAACCATAGCAGTTCTGTGTCCCTTGACTAGAACTTCAGTCTTCATTATATTCTGGATGGTTAGTATAGAATATTTTACTTCAACAACTGTACTGAAAAATGGCTGCATCTGGAGGTCAAAGGCATCATCCTTTGGTCTTCCAGTTATGGTGAAAAAGTCAGGGAATGATCAAGAATCCTAACAGCGAAACGTGCCTGGACTCATGCCAGGAAGATGATAGAACTACTGAGAGATACCATCTGCACAGACTACATCATTGCCAGTGAGGCTGAGACCAAGGACCAAGTGTGGCTCTTAGAGTCCCAAACTATACCTAATTATTAAGTCTGTGCGATAAAACTAAAATAAAAATGTAATATCCATGCCATAGAGATCTGCTCTTCACTGATATATTTTTTAAACTGAAAAATATCAGATTATAGTGATCTGCAATAGCAAAATAATATAGACCAAATGAAAATCACTATAAGCTAAACTTCTTCTAGAGAGAAAAAGCGATTATCTCTCAAGAATGAGCTTTAAAAATTTCATTAGCAGTTTCTAGCAATTGAGCTTAGAAAGATTATTTTAAGGTCATAAAGTAAAACTTATGCCCAGCAGAGGGCACTATACTCCTCTACAAAGTTAACCAGTAGACATAAGAGAAAGTGGTGTACAGAGTAAGAGTTAAAATACAGTCAGCCTTTTGTGTCCTATCCTAACTGTGGAGCCTGTATCCATGGATTCAACTAACAACAGATGGAAAATATTTGGGGAAAAAAAATTCATCTGTACAGAACATGTATAGACTTTTACAAACTGTCATACATCATAATTTCCGGGAAGACTGAGATTTCTGTTGCCTTCACTATTTAGAACAATTGTGTTCATTTCTTAAAAAAGACTTATTAGAAACTTTTAAAGAACCTAACATCCCAGATTGTATCCTGTTATATTCTCTTTTAACCTATATTGTACATACCTATAATGGCTGATGAAACTATTTATTCTCAAGATTTCTAAGGAAATTTGTATTACAGAAGTGGTTGTCAAAAAGATGTTAATTGTTACAAGACAGCCCACATTCTAATATTGTATAACTGATCTTTTTTTTTTTTCCTTCTAGTAGGCTGATTCTAACCTAACTTTGAGCATACATGTGAACCACCATCATGGTCTTGACAGTTATTAAGAACATTTATATTCTTCATAAGAACATGTTTCAAATACTGGTTTAGATTTATATGATACACAAAACTACTTTAAAAAAAAAACAAGACAAAATTTATTTCACATTCACATTTTTGATCCACTAAACCTTGTCTTTATTATACCAAGAGACTAGCAATAAAATGTTTATTTCTTAACAAAAAAAATTGGAGTGATTGAAAAATAAATCTGCTGCTGAAAATTTTGAAGATATCAAAATTAAACTTTTTTTCTGACAACTAGTATATCACAATTCAGCATTCATATTTATCATTATTACAAAAAGAGATGAGATGTGAGAAGTTGGCAGCTGTTAAGAGTAATTATTAAATTAATAAACAGTCCTAGAGAAACAGTTCAAATTTTTTGCCATTCATAAAAAGCATATTCAGTATTTTAGAAAATCTGATAGTAAATAAACAATTTTAAGGAGAGTCATTATGGTTCAATTCACTTAATCAAACTTAATGAAATGAAGACATAACAGCTATATTTTTGATTGCCTTAGAAAATAACAGATCTGCATCTTAGCAACTGTGCCTGAAAACATGTAAGAGGCTCGCACTATCTGTGGAAGTTCTGCTTAAGAGTGTATGTTACTAATATTGTAGCTTCAAAACATTACCTCCAGAAGTGCAGTTCAAATCCTTCACATTTTTCTTTGCATTTTAAACAGGGAGCTCCAAATCCTTGCTCATGACCTAAGCCCATCTATTAAAGAAGAAAAACATGGAACTATTATTATGTTTCCAAAAATCTAAAGAATTCAATAAATTATACTTTTAATCCACTTACCATTTCTGCTGATATAACTTTCAAACAAATCTTGTATGAGTATCACTTTGTTTAGCCAATGATGACACCCAGGTATGTAAATGGCAACTCCAAGTACATACATAACATACTTTATATTCTATTGCTTTTTATCATGAAAAGAAAGGCATCAAAATAAAACTATGAAAAATCACAAATAATGAAAGTCACAAAAAAGTCATAAATTTATGTCTTTGGTCACTATATGGCCTGGACACAGTAAGTACTGGGAATACACAGAGAGCAGAACTTTGAAAGCAAGCTGGCCCCAAATGACACATTTGGCAGGAAATAAGGAATGTATGAAAGATATTCAGAATCATAACTAAAATAATGTTATTTTATATTGTGACAAATATAATAATAACAACAAATATTTATTTAATGACAGGAATATCTTGTTATTTATCTTATTAAAATATTGCAAAACTTCATGAAATGGAAATGAAGTAGGAAATATTTTTCTCCATTTTAGAGATGATGCAGTTGAAGCCCCAAAAGGTTACAGAACTTGCTTAAGATCATCAAAGTGTCAACAAATGGCAAAAAGAGATTTGAGTTTGACTTCAAGGCCTGTGCTCTCACACCAGGGAGAAAGAAAGTGGTGGTGGAGGGGGGTAATACTGTTGCCTTTATTATAGCAAACCATTATTTTTTTCTGTGCTATATTAAACAATACCAAGAATTCTTGGTATCCTACTGACACATGCCTAATAAGCAAAGGGGTGGGGGTACAGATAGAGGAAGGGCACACATAATGGCAATGTAAGCACTTCTACCACGCTATCTGGAGTGAAAAATATCAACTGGCTTTGCAGCATCAAATCGGCAAGTCACCAATGACCAGATTATCCCATATTTTAAATGTCACATCAATGATTGTGATAAATTAGTTACTAGCTTGTGACCTGCAGTGGTAATTCAAGTTCAATAAATACTAGATATTTCTCAATGTACACCCCCCTCCCCATAATTTACCAGGTTGTGTTTATCACTATGCAACCTAAACCACATTGTAACTTGTTCCTTGGAAGATAAGCTGATGTGCCTGATGTGCACAAAATGACCATATCCCCTTACTATAACTATGGGAATATCCAAAACCAGTGGGGTCCACCAGCTGCTTAGGAAACCCATGTTATTTTTAAGTCACAAGCACAGTCTCTACAGAGACCATAAGATACTCAGAAGTATAAGAATCAGTCCAGTGTCCAGCATTAACTAAACCTAAGTACCTTTACCATGTCTACAAAACTACCAATTTTCAAAAGAATTAAAATTTTATGTTATATGTATACCTACTATCAGCCCTAAACCTTTTTTTTTTTTTAAACAAAATCAAACTGTTTCTTTGTTATCGATGACCACAGTTCATAATACCAAATACATGAGTTAAAACAGAGGGAAACTAGTTATTTGAGTTTTCTGGTCTTCTGTAAGGGAACACAATTAAGAATTTTCTCCATTAAAATATCTGTAACGAATGAAATGAAGAGCAAATCTAAAAGGGTATGTATTCTTTTTCAACCTGTTCTAGTTTTCTATTATAGGAGAGTTAATAATCCTGAATTCACCTGGAGTATGGATTTATTTCATACTGTGTTCTTTGCAGCTCCTGCTAAATTCTTAATCCCAAATGAAAATTAAGATTAATCACACAACCACATAACTTAGCTTAAATCAGTGGCTTTTAAATTCTCATATGAGATCCATAATAAGAAATACATTTTATCTCATGACAGGCTTACAGGAGTGCACACATGCACACGCGTGCACACACACAAAAAACACATTTATATATACAAAATACTATATATGTGGGTGTAAAATTCTGAGATTTACTGACTTATATAATATCTAGAGTTAAGTTTACTTTTTCTCTAAATAAAATCACCTAAACAAATTATTCCCCTGCTTTCAACCTGAGCCACCTGGTGGACTGGGTTTGTTCACATACACTGCACATGTACTGGAACAATATGTCTCCTCTATTTCTGTATACAACTTAAAAGTTCAGCTAATATAACTAGAACCTCCATTAGACAGCACAGCTTTTACAATAAGGTCTCAGTGTAACTCACTGCAATCTGAAGAAGTCAACCCTACAAAGGAGAAGGCTGTTTTTTTTTTTTTTTTTCTTTACCCACATTTTATCTTCTTATAATAGTTACCAGTTTATGGTGACATTTCATGAATACCTGCTATTCTAAATGTCTTACACATTCTTATTCTGGATAGGTCGAGGCATCCCTCTCATGTGAAAAATCAGGAAACTAAAATCCAGAAAGAAGAGATGATTTGCTGCTGGTTACACAGCTAGTCAAAGGTAAATCTGACCTAAAATTCAATGTCTGGCTCTAAAAGTAGACAACTTTCTCAGAGCTTGATAATGGCGTGGCTTGAGTAAATTAGGGAAGTGGAGAAAGTTTTTGAACAAAAGATGCTTGAATTGAGATTGAAAGGATGATCAGCATCTAGCAGCCAAGAGAATACTGTATACTCGACAGCAAGGGAATACCTCATTCAAAGGTCATAGTGGAAGTCAACAAGAGGGAAGCACAACAGGTGTAAGGGCCAGCCTCTACTGCAGTCAGAAAGTTTTGTTTTGTTTTCCTTTTTCCAAGGAAGAAAGTAAAACTCCTGATGCCTTCCGTATTATGTCTGGGGCTACCAGGTTTATCAGAGGAAAGACATCCCCAGAGATGGGAGAAGACTGATAGGGAGGAAGCCCTAGAGAACAACCATGCGATTCTGCAACTGGGGCACTCCCAAGCTCCACTGGCCTACCTTGGCCAGTGGCCCTCAGGGCAATGGGTAGGGAGCCTGGGAAGCCCCCACCTGAAAAAGAGCAGTAATTTGAGAAAGTGGCTCAGAAAGCATTGCTAAAGGGTTCTTTCACTCAGCCCTGCTTGAGGGCCTACTTATTGTCCATACAGGCTCTTTACAGCAAGGTTTGTGAATGCCTGGAGAAAATGCAAATCCACACACTTTCATCCTCCCCATGTGCTCAGACACAAAGAGTGAGAAGACCTTGGAAATATCACAGATATCAAGAGAATAAAAAAAGAATGGAAAGAGGTCAGGGCAATATGATATTTTTCTCCTGGAAGTAATCTTGATTAAAAACAAATACAAGAACAAGAACACCTAGTTTTCAAAACCATTGTTGGTAGCTAAAGCAATTACAGAGTTTCAGACTAGTTAGAGACTTATTTTCCAAGGAAAATTTTAATCAGAGAAATTATTTTATAAGTGCATAGCTGCAAAGCTTAAACATCACTGACATCCAGTACTGAAGATCTCTAATTTTATGCCATATCAGGAGAAAACTTGGGTATGCAAATCCTCTTTATCAACCTGTTAGGATTAAAAATAAAAAGCACAATACCACTCCAGCAAAAAAGATTTGTGATTCCCACTCTACTATTTCCCTGTTCACTGAATATAAATGCTTCCAGACTGAATTATAATCTAGAATGCAGAGGCTAAATCCAATATAAATTACATTGCCCAGTAGCAGACACACTTGTATAGGATGAGGAAAAGTTCTGCTCTGCTCCCACCCCAACTGAGACAGTTGGACTTCTACTAGTATCCCCTAGCCAAATATGTATCAGATAAAGGAAAACAGACTAATTCTGTTCTGTAGTTTGAGAGTCAGAACTGCCCCAGGCAGCTTGTTAAGGCCCATTCCCAGACCTTTTGGAGCAGTATTAGAGAACCTGGGGTCCCCAAACTCTTCTCAGTTTCTTTTCAGTTCAAGGATGTGAAGCCCCATCTGTCCTAAGAGCTCCACCAATTTCTCTCCCTCTTTCACTTTGTGTTCAGGATTCCCTGAACCCAGGATCCAGAATTCTTCTATCTTCAGCACAGACTACATCATCTGGTTAGGGTCCTTCTTTCCTCAAGAGCAGTAGCTGTTATTCACGCACATCCACATCTTATAGATCAGTTTCTGCCCAGGTGTCTGTGTTGGAGAATTCATGGTGAGGAATAAGAACTGGGAAGGTGTTGCTTAAGATATCCCAGGTCCATACAAGGATATGTGGGAGGGTGTGGAGAAAGTGGTGAGCTGAGAAAGTGTTAGCTACTCTTTAGTCAAGGCAAGATAGCTGTTTAGTAGATGAAGTATAGTTCCTCAGACTAGTGTAAACACCAAGATATTGTGCTTGTATACGATACTTATGTTGTCAGAATTAGCTATCCCAGGTATTAAGGAAATGATCAAAAATTACATGGTTAAAAATACTAGAGAATTAATATAACAGAGACCTTTGAAAATGTAGAAAAGTCAGGAAAACTTTGGTCTGGTCCCAGAATATCATGGGTGCCACGTTCAGTGATTTTGTAAGTCATTTTTCTTCTATGGGTTTCATCTAAATAATGAAGGAATAAATTTGACTTTAAAAAAAATTTTAATTCTAAAATTCTGCCTGAAAACCATGTGTCAGATTAACTTTATCTTAGATTGTCATCCAGCCTGGTCAAAAATTTAATCACTAGAGAATGATTATTTAAGAAAGCTAATATATTAGCAGCTCTTGTAAGTCAGAACCATTTGGAATTCAGTTTGGAGGAGCAGTCTGTAAAGTACACAAAGTAAACAAAGACTTAAGCTGAGAGGGATATAACTCAGTTCTGTTGTACATTACTATTCACCAGCAACTGTGATCCAGTATTCCCCACAGAACCAACAGTTGGTGCCTAAAAACACATGTTTTTCATAAGCACACAAGTACCAAAGCTGTCCACCTCATACAATTTTAGTAACACAATCTGGCCAGCATCAATACAAGGATATGACAGATTAATTTTTCTTCTTCAGTATGCAAGAAAACAGGTCCTTTGGATTGACTATATTTGGAGAAATCAGTTACCCTTTGTGAATACCTATCAAGGTCCTCTGAAAAAGCCAAATTACTCTACAATATTCAGCCTGAAATAATAGTCAAGACAAACAGGACTGTTTAAGTATCCCGACTTCAAAATGACAGGCTTCAAAAACTGAACTTAGATCTCCTGATCTGTGCCTCCAAACACCCCCTTCTCCCCACACATTTTAGAGCAAGAAATGGGAATGGTATCAGTTTCTCCATATTCATAATTTCAAGCAGCCAGATAGGCCGGCAACATTTCAGGTTACCCTTCTGACCCAGAAGAGGGTATTGTATGTCAGATACTTTAAAGAAAAAGGGAAAAAATCACTCAAAACATCTGGTATTTCAAACATAGTCTGAGTTGATCTGGAGATAATTTGGATCTGGAAGATATTATGCAGTATTCAGGGTGAGGTCATCTGATTCATGCTGTTTTCATAACCAAATTTCCCTCTGGAGCAAAGAATCATATGTGGTTACTAAATAAGCAAGTGTTACCAAGATTCTTTAATCACCTTGGAATGAAGCTGACCAAGGTAGACTATGTGAAATAAACATATTCTCTTTCTCTGGGATTGTGTGTGTCAATATGCATGTATATTTATCTACCTATCATGTACACATGCATATATATAATATACATATATATTCATATTACATTCAGATCTTGCCCAAATAGATTAATCTCCTGGACAAAGGAACTACGTTTTTAAATCCTCTTAGCACATGGCTCTTAGAAACCTAGTGCTATTGGTAAAGTTTCTCATTCCCTAATCAATATCTTTTGATTAACCTGTGACTTAAAATTTTAAACTGTTTGAAAATTATAGTTCATTACCTACTGCCCAGTCAGTACTATTAAGATTTCATTAAAATAAAGAGGGGGGAGTTTTAAATTACTTAAATTAAAAGGAGAAACATCCTTCAACTTTTGTAGTTTCCTAACTTTCCAAGGTTAAAAATATAAAAAATAGTTTATTGTGATTAAGAACTATGATTAATCATTTCTAATAAAGCGTGCCCACCCTCCCTTCCCTCCCTACTCCCTCTCTCTTCCTCTCTACTTAAAAATAAAAAACTTCCTGTTTCTCACTGGAGTCTGAAAATAATGAAGAAAATGTTGCTGCCACTCACCTGGTCATCCAAGTGGGGGCCTGAAAGCCATAGCTGTGTGTAGGCATGCTTATTATGCTCTAAATTCTGGAAATTATAGGCTGCTCCCTCATATCCACTCCAGTGTTCATGTTCAAACTCTCACATGTCAACCACACTCCTGATAGATCCCTTTGTGTGATATCGTGTTGCTATTTCCAAAAAATTTAATAAAGCCTGAAGGTAATCATAACACTCCCCTTTTCAGATGCTTCTAATGAGTTCAATGAATTCTAATTTTCTCAGCATGGCAGAGAAGGTCCTTTAAAACCTGGCACTAGCCTCCCTCCACAAGCCTTTACATTCCTCATACCTCACCCTAGCTGCTCTCAGCTTCTAGGGGTACTTTTCCCTTTTGCAAGGTCTCAGCTCCCCTTTTCCATCTGCCCAAATTCTACTCTCTATTTGGTTTACTGGACTGATTCGAATGTCAGTCACTCTTCAACTTTCCCCTGCAAAATTCTTCTGATTCCCACAGATCTTGGTACAAATCCTATGATCTGGTCCTTCTTTACTGCACTGATCCTTGGCACATCAATTTACTATCAACGGTTTGCTTTTTATTTCTATTTCAATTCCTGATGCCAGCCATAGTGCTTGAAAATAAAGTTTTCTCTCTTCATTTTAATTATCATGGCCTTTACCTCAGGGAACTCCCATTGCTTTTCACAACAAGGACTCCGGAAGGGGTGAGCTGACATTTTCTGAGAACTCATATTGCCACCAGACATGGTTCTGAGTGTCTTACATGAATCATCTCATTTTATCCTCATAAAATCTTAAGATAGTCCAAGATAATACTATCGTCTATATTTTCATTCAGATGAAGGAACCAAAGGAGAGTTCTGCCTGTTCTTAACCATTAGTGCCTAGAGATAGGTCATAAAATGGAAAGACCCTACACTAAACAAATATGATTTAGTGAATCACTTTTTAAAAATAGGAAGAAGTAGAATTTTTAACTTAAGACCAAAGGATTACAGAATAATCAATTAACAGTCTTTAGTTGTCAATACTACTTATCCAGAAGTAAAAAAAAAAAAAAAAAAGAATAAAATCTCCACTGCGGACCTTAGAATTCATTTCCCTCCCTTTAGCTTTTCTGTGCGAGAAGAAAAAGCTGAAAGCTCTATATCAATCTCTATCATGAATCCATCATGATCCAAATGCACTGAAACATTTTTGTTCACACACAACAATAAATAACCATAGACACTTCTGTTAGGAAAGAAAAGGAAATCAGTTATCTTTGAGCCTAAATATTTTATAATAAATTCTATTCTGAAAGTACTAGGTCAATCTTCCTGAAACTTTAATGAATTAAAGTAAAATGAAGCCCACCCAATATGCCTCTATGTTTCTTAAGGCTGTAGGAGAATATGGTGAAAGAGGGACTGCCACCAAGGTAATCTATGTGGGCCAGAGATATAATCACGTGGTAGCAGATCACCTAAGACAACTATATGAGCTTGATAAATGTAGAGTTTTGGTGGTAGAGGTGGTGGCAAAAATATCTCAACCACCATTTATTAAAATGCTACTACCCTGTAGGCTATAATACATATATCATCTCAATTAATCCATAATAACTTATGGGAAAGGGATTATCATCACCATTTCACAAATGAGGAAACTAAGACTAGGGACACTAAAAGAACCTCACCTAATTGTTCAGGTAGCAAGTGGTTGAGATTTGGATCTTGGCATATTTTACTCTAAATCCTGGGCTCTTAAACATAAAACCACATTTATTTTTTATTTCTTCAAAATGGGACTTTAAACATATGTAATAATCTTAAGAGTAATATTCCTAATCTGTAACTTCTGTGAAACAATGAATTTTGATCTGAAAAGACTGTCAATGATCCACTAGCCAGAAGTTCCTCTTTCCCAGACGAAACTGAGGCTGATTAGAAGGCACCTGAATGTCTGCATACCATCTGGCCCCAGTGATTAATTCACACATGAAGATCCTCAAAAGAGGAGTGTGTGATTCAAGACAATTCTACAGTTCCTGATGAAAAACAGGTTTCTTAAAATGTTATAATGAGAGAAAAGAATTTTTTAATAATAAGAAATAAATATGAAGGAATAAATTATATCTGTTGGAAGGTCTTTATTCAAAACATGTACTTACTGTTACTACCAGAAATTCTCTGCTATGTTATATGGAATATATATACATTATATATATATATATATATATATATATATATATATATATGGATGTAAGTCAAACAATTTTAATGAGGTAAAAATGAAATATCAAAATATCATTCTTTCATTTTTTCCAAATCACTGAATTTTTAGATATAGAAACTTCTGTGTGGGTTACAAACTACCCCAAAACTTTGGGGTTGAAAACAAAAACATTTATATCTCATAGTTTCAGTGGATAAGGAATTTAGGTATAGTTTAACTAGATGGGCTGTCTCCTGTTTCCTCCAAGTCTGCAACCGTGGCCAGCACTGACTGCAGTCATCTTTAGGCTTATCCAAGGGAAGACCCATTTTCTCACATGGGCCCTCCCACATGGCTGCCTCACAATATAGTAGCTGGTTTTCCCAGGAAGAGTGATCTTCACTGAGAACATGAAAGATAGAACCTGTAGTTATTAATTTTGGAAGTGACACCATCACTTAACACATTTCATTTTTGGCAGCAACTGACCAGGCCCAGTCCATACTCAAGAGAAGGGGAAGACACAAGAGTTTAAATATTAATAAATGGGAACCATCTTTAAAGTCTGCCTCCTTCATTCTCTTCCTGTTTTGGTTTTAAATATAAAAATTCCTGTTATGGTGAGGCAGAATTGTTATAAATGGAAAAGAGCATAAAGGGTGCTTATCTACCACCTTGCCTTTATTTTTCTGTTTAATATTGAAATGTCTTTTCACTCAAGTGGGCATACAATATGAGAAATTTGCTTCTTCCTTGTGAATGATCTCCTTCCCCTCAATTTGTTGTCTGTTCACCAAGGAACAAGAAAGTCTTCTAAAAGTTAGGGCAGAAGACAATTTTTAGCCCCTAAATCTCATTTTATATCTCAACATATATACATTTATACACACCCGTGTGTGCACATACATATACACACAATCACAAACCAGATTATGAAACACGAAAAAATACCAGGGTTGATTAGCAAAAGAAATTTCTAGAAAAAAATTTATGAGAAAATTTCCAATTTAATAATATGTCATGGTTCTCCTTAAAAAATATTGATTAAAACTTATTACATAACCCATCTGGAGATGAAATTAAGAAAAAAATACAGTACTTTTTTTTTTTTTGGTAGACAGCATGCCTTTATTTTATTTGTTTGCTTTTATGTGGTGCTGAGGATCGAACCCAGTGTCTCACAAGTGCAAGGCAAGCACTCTGTCACTTAACTATAGCCCCAGCCCCATGAGAAAGAGGAGGCAAGAAGACTTTTATGTGTGTGTGTGTGTGCGCGCGCGCGTGTGGTGCTGGGGATTAGAACCCAGGGTCTTGTGCATGCAAGACAAGCACTCTACCAACCAAGCTACATCCCTAGCCCAGTACTTCTTTATGATAAGGATGTTGCCTGTTTCAAATTACATAGTGTTTAAAATCAGCAGTTCTTACCTTCCCAGTACCTTTAACTTACTCAAAACTTAATGTATTCTTACAATATTAATAAGGGCAACATAATTTTGACTTTTGGCTTTTTTTTTTTAAGGCTTCCACTGTTAAGTAAGCAAATGATAGAGAAAAAAAATGTCTTCTGTCTGCTTTGTTTATGTTGTTTCTCACAACATTTTTCAAACTGACTACTATAAAATTAACTTTTATGCTGCTGAATAAATATCCTCCAATAGAATACCCCTCCTATGAACTCTACTTAGAAAAAGCCTCCTCCTGAATCTGTTACTGAAAAAGACAAGGCAAGCTGTAAAGATGTCCCAATTAACAGGCTACGGTTGCTATTGAAATGACTTCTTAATTAGGATTGGTTCCACTGAAGGACTCAGCAATAACATGTGCTTATACACATGCTCTCAAAGCCTCCTACGTATTAGCTATAAAAGAGATTTTAAAAACCTGATTCGAATCTGTAGAAGTTCCTTAAAAGAATTTGGATCACAGCATTCCTAATTTGGTCTTGTGTCATTACATCCACAGCTGGCTCTCAACACTAGGTACACAGACAGAGGTACATTAAGGTGACTTTATTAAGATGCAGTACTTCCAAAACTGAATACTGCCATAATTCTTGTTGCAATTAAGAACTACAGTAACCCATTTGAACACACTGGTGAGATCTTGGGGAGGGAGACTGTACAAGGTAATCTGTTGCCACTTATTCCCTATCTCATTAGAGCACAAGCAGAAAAGAAGAGATTACAGATGTGTTTTCACCATTTGTGAAATGAAATAGTGAAAAGCCTTGTGGTATTGGATGAAAGCTCTTAGAACAGGGGACAGGAAAATCCAAGGGAACCTGGAAAGCTAGGCTCAATGAAGAGAAGACACAGAAAATGGGGAAAAGGGTACAAAAAGACAATCTGCTCATTTTCTACTTTTGCCTAGGATTGACATGCAGGGGCATTTGGAACAAAAATAAAGATTTACAGCACAGATGGGGGTCTTGGAGACCAGGAAAGGAGGGAACAGATGCAGAACTCTACTGCAAGATACTTGTACTTGCTTATTTATTTACTGCTAGCCTTTCTACTCCATCCCTCACTCTGGAAAATTGCAACTATGTTGACAGCGCTGTATTGTGGAAACATGACAGCCCTAACTACCTTTTGATTGATACATCTTCTGATTTTTTTTTTTTTTTTGATGGATTACAGAAGTGATTTGGTGCTGGCTGGGGGTTGTAGCTTAGTGGTAAACTGCTCAATTAGCATGTACCAGGCCCTAGGTTCAATCCCCAGCACCACCACAGGAAACAAAACAAAACAGATAAGTGCTTTGACTCATCACAAGTTTTGTCCTATATTTACAGACTATAGTACAAGGACTTCTCCACTAAAGAAGGTATGCAAACATCATTTAGATTTGCTAGTGATTCAGGGAAATTGGACAACTTTCAAAACATGCATATACCATTCACCTACAACTAGGATAAAATCTCAGTTGCAATTTTATTGTTGATGGAACCAGCAAAGAAATAAAAATAGGATTTATCTAGATAAGAAAGATATTCACAAGCTACCAATGATGTCACAGAAGCTAAAGTATCTTGAGTCTTGATCCTTTCACATGCAAACAGAGTAATTCAGAGTGAGGAAAGTCTTCCCTAAGATTCCTTCTGGGGAGGTTTGCTGAGAAAACTTACACTTCAGCAATAGAAGGGTATCAGTTATGGTTTCGTGCTTAGCAAATCAACTCCACTGCTCTGGGCCTGAGGTGAAGCAGAAGATCATGGAAAAAAGGTGTGACCAAAAAAAAAAAAAAAAAAAAAAAAAAAAAAGCTGCCCTCATGGAAGCTGGGGAGCGGAAAGAGAAAGAGGAATTAGGGACAAGATATAGTCTAAGGCCACACCCCTAGTAACTAATTTCCTCTAGTCATGCCCCACCTACCTATGGTTACAATCCAGTAATCCATTTAAATTAATAATCTACCAAATGAATTAATCCACTGATGAGGTTACAGCTCTCATAATCTAATAATTTCACTACACATTTCTGTGTTGCCTAACATACAAGCTTTTGAGGAGACATTAAAGATTCAAAATGTAACACCACCCTTAAACAAAGTGGCTTAAAACAATAACCACTTATTCTGTAGTTTCTGATGATGCTATTTTGCTTATACTTTTACAGTTTGATTCTGTCAGCTGGGTTCAGCTGGATGGTTCCTCTGGACTGCATCAGCAATCATTCTTCAGGACAGCTGGATAGGGGAGCCTCTGCTGAGATGTTTCATCTTTTTTCCATGTGGTCTCTCATCCTCCAAGGCTGGCCCTAGCTGGTTCACAAGGTAAAAACAGGGTTCCAAGGATGTAGGTAGAAGCAAGCAAGGTCTCCAGAGGTCCAAGCTTGAAACTCATACTTCCCACTACATTCTGTTGGCTCAGGTATGTCACAAGGCAGTTCTGATTAAAAGGATAAGATAACAGACATGTACTACAAAAAACTATAGTATTTTTGTAATTTGCAGTAGAAACTCTGAGGAAGATTCTGATCAGGAAAACATACCAATTCCCTATACTGGATCACTAACAGTGTTCAATTAGTGCTTCACCCAAGAACCTGATACAGCTTTGAATCCTTTCTATGGCAACTTACACATGGTACATACACATTCAGGAAATGCCTTATAATTTTTAATTTCATCATAAAAGTTAAAATCAAGTAATCTGCAAATTAGTAAAAGAAAAATAATTAAATCGAATAATACATTCCAAAGTTACTGAACTTGAACTTTAAATGAATATTTCTTTGCATTCAATTAATATCTCTGCCATAGACTCATGGTTGCTAGCATAGATTTCTTTTCTGGACTTAGATATGTGACTACTGTGACAAAAAAAAAAAAAAAAAAAAAGAGGCTTAAAAGTTAGGCATGCTCTTTACTGCTCCAGGTTTTTGCTTTAGGTACTCACTGATCTGAGAAGGTTGAACATCATGGTAACAAGGTGATGTCAACCCTCAGGTCTAAGCCAAACCTAGACAACAGCAGCTTCAGCAGGAAGTTTCCTCTGCTTATCAGCATATGGACACATGTATTAAAAAGAATTAAAGTTAAGGTGAGTAGATCCTCAGCAGTGGGCTAAGTACTAGCACAGTGATATATTTCTTCAATTCAAACCTATGCTTTGGGAAAAGTATAAGTTACTAAATTACTACAGCTCTACTGGCCTTTTTTTTTTTTTTTTTTTAAGAATCAAATGGAAAATGCCAATGTAAAGCAAGGGTTTACTGACTTTTCACTCATGTACTTTTAGTTCATGCTATGTATTCTTCCTGTGCCATACCTTCTTTACCTAATGAAATCTTATTTATTCATAGGAGTTGTTTCCTCAAGAAAATATTCCTAGTCTACCCAATTAAAGCCAATTAGTTATGCTTCTGAGACTTTATAATAGTTTTTTGTATTCAGTTGTTGCAGTGCTATTCAAAATGCAGCAGTTCTCAAACAGTGAGTTACCAGTCCATAATGAGACATGTAAAGAAACAGCAAACAATTAGGGGCTATTAAGCACTTTGATAAAGTAATATCATGTCTCTTGCCTTTAATGAATTGGCCCTATATGAGTCTTAGTAATTTATTTTTGTTGTGTTTTTAAAATATTAGGCCATGATGGTTTTTCTTAAAAAGTGATTCCTCATCAAAGAGAAAAGAAATACTGTATTATAGCACTTATTTCATCCTATCCAGCATTGTACTCAATTTACATACCTATCTTACCTATGTTTTTTCCCCTGCTTCCTACTTTTCTTCCCTTCTTTTTATGCCTACTGATGCCCACATGACAATGTTCTGAAGAATATAAGCTGACAGAAATGAAGTTTAGATTCGATAATCTTAAATTTAAACTGTACCTTAAATATTCTTTATGAAAAACAAAGAGTAACTTTTGTTGAGTTCCAGTATTTTTATGCAGACCAGATCCTATGAAGAAAAAAACCAGACCCTTTATCTTTGAGACTTATCCTAACAGGCTGTCATGAAGATGTGCTCAGAATAAAAACAAAAAAATGCACCTTAACATCTGGCATGTTCACTTTGCAATACAGCATATCACTTCCTTATCACACAAAGCAAGGAAAGTTCCTGTGGCTTTGACTTATCAATGAACTCCCTAACAAGGCATTAAAGCTAGATTCAGCCTTCTTTTTGGCTAGACCCAATGTTCAGATAAGGAGCTATGCAACAGATACCCTGAAATTCTTTTTATAGTTTTTCTAGGTAGTTAGCATGTCACTATAATAAATATAGAATGACTCATTCGGGGTTTGAAGATGAGTCAGCACTTCAGAGACTAAATACACTTATACAGTAGTAGCCTTGCTGTCATTTAGCATAGGAGACTGCAGCAATTCCCACTGGCTAGCTTCTCATAAAGCTTCCTGCCCTGGAACAGAGCAGTGTCCCATTCTGAGAAGACTAAGTAAGGACCAGAGAAAATAGCAATTCTAAACTATGGTCTTATTTTTTGAATATGACCAAATAAAAGTAGTGACACTTAAATATTTATGAAACTATTCTAAATTTGACAGTAGCTCTTTCATAGAAGAGTCAAAGATTGTAGCTGTAGATGAAAAGTATGATGTCTTAATTTAATTCTCTGATAACAGTGTTTGAGGCAAACTTTAATACATGATATTTACTCAAAGAACAGTGGTGAAGTTACAATTACCAAATTAATTTTAAATTCTTGAAAATATGAGGTTTTTGAAATCTGCTTTTAATTTATCTTTTTCTCTTCTTTCCTCTCCTTAAGAAAGTTTATTTTGTAAATCATAACTCATACAATTTTCCTGAATAGTTCACCATCTTGTAAGAAGCAAAATAATTTCCTGTATGTACTGCATATTAATGATCTGATAGACAGACCTTAAAATTACATTTTCAGTTACCATGGCAGTAGTTAACAAACAAAACTTTGTTATGACTGCAAACAGGAAATTCATGAATGATTCTTATAAGGCATTTGTAATCAAGAAGACTTAACTTGTGCACTTCATAGATAGCTGTAGTTCTACAGTTTTATCCATGTGCAATCTTTTTCACATTCTATACATTAAAATGGCTTTCTCATCTCTTTTCCATTGACCATTTGCTTTAGTGAACTTTTTTGTTGCTGTATTCATATAAGTTTTTAAGAGAAGACTCTTATTTGGTAAAGATAACTTTTAGAGATAAATGATCCTTTGCTCCTTTAGCTTTCTTTTTTCCCCTAAGTAAATGCCAAACGAAGTAATATATCACTCCTAGGCTTACTTGACCTACACTACTAGAGCAGTTTATATCTAGTTAAACTTAACACATTCAAATACCCTATAAATATTATGAACTGACATAATTAAGTACTAATCCATTGAAAATTCACTAAGATTTATGAGGAAAACACAATTCACTATGTTCTATAGGTTTCCTCAAGAAATTCACTGTCACATAACACATATATTAAACCACTCCATTTATACATATTTGTATTTATACACATGTATTTTTAGATGTCTGTGGTTTGTGTGATTTTTAAACCTTGTGGAACATTATACTTGGTAGAATACTGATAAAATTTTCCAAAAAGAATCACAGGATTTAAAGAAACCTTAGAAATTATCTGGTAACCTTACTGGTTTTTATAGGTATGAAAACTGAAATCCAAGTGGCCAACACCATAAAGTATAATAGACTCAGATCTAATAACTGTCATCCCAAGGCAATGTTAAAGATATACTACTGAAGCAAGTGAGAAGGCTGAGAAACTTACAATAGCTAGCTTTTCATACATTTTCATACATCCAGATGTTTACATATTCTGGGTATTATCTTTCCTAATTTCTAGACACTGATTTGGTTTATAGAAACAAAACAAAAACGTATTTAAATTAGTATGTGGCAAAGTTTTAGTCTTTTCAGAGAAATAATATAGGAAATAGCGTTATTTTCCAATTTATCATTTTATTTTCACTAAGAAAATCCTATTCAATAATCCTTGTTTGTACACTGATGCATCCATGATGTTAATTACACTGCTCATAATTTCCTTAGAGCCTCATGAAATAGCTGATCATTTTAGTGTTTTCCAATGCTTCTCAATAAATGCTTTTGTATGCAGATTGGAAAATCAAAATAAATAGTTCTCCCAACATTAAGACTAATTTAAAAATAAAAAAAAAAAAACAATTGGTGTATTCTTAACTCTCTGGTCTACCAATCGAATGACACTAAACATTTTGCAATGAGAAGGAGGTTTATCCTACTTATGCTATGTGTGAGGCTTTCTATCACCATGGACTTCAGAAAATAGAAAAGACTCTACAACCCACCCAGGGGTACCCTCTTCTGTTCCAGATGCCACTGCTTGACCTCTCAAAACAGTCAAACACAGACAAATACTACAGCTTAAGATCATATTAAATAACTGAAAGATAGCATAACCCTTGCTCCCAACATAAATTGTGGAGATGAAAGAATCCTAGAAGATTCAATTTAGAATATTATTGGAGCTTAAACAGTTTCTTTGCCTATAAAATTGCCCAGAAATTCTTTTTTACAATACTTTTACTCTTTTAGACTTAGTCTCTGTCATAAAGGGTCAATAGTAACTTACACTAAAGGGTATACATATGACATAAAGTATAGCTAAACATATAAAAACCAACAGAAGAGTAATTTTACTGGAATAGAAATCAGTTCCTCAAATATAATTCCTTTAAACAAGTGAAAATTTGAAATGTACCATACTTTATTTCTCTTTTTATAATAGTTATATTTAACATATTTAGTAAGCAAGATGGCAGATATATAAGACTCAGAGGCTAGGAACATGGATTCTCCAAACCATGTTTCCGGTTCATATTAAGATTCTCTACTTTCAAATTAAGCTAACCAAACCTCAGTTTCTTCATTCTGAAAAAGTGCCTAGGTTCTATTTCATATAGGATTGCTTTGAACAGCCAACAAAATAACTGTGTAAGCACTAGAAAATATAAATTCATCTCTCGAGAAGTTTGCAATCAGATAAAAGGTGAATTTCCAAGGTAAATAAACCTAAAGGTGGAGAATGATGAGCATCCTAGGAGTTGCAGATAACATGCTTTGGGAATTTAAAGAAAAAGATTTGCCTCTAGGTGGAACATGAAGAAACATTTCCAAAAGGAAGGTGCATTCATGCGTTAAACCTTGAAGAATGGGTACAATTTCATATTGCGGATGGAGTATGGGCACTGCCAAGTAATGTCACAGGGTGACATGATGTTACACAGGCAAATAGCGAGTGCAGTTAGAAAATTCTATTCTACTCCACAGGATCATATAAGGGAACAAAATCATTAGAAACCCTAGTTTTATTCAAACTAATCATAGTAAGAGAAAGTGACTTCATATTTAATGATATAATGAATCACACCATGGGTTAGAAGAGAGAAAAGTCCAGCTAAGGACCATTGTACTTTCTTCTGCACTTTAGAGTCAGAGTACCCACTTCTATCTAACACAAAGCCCTGGGTATGCCCGGCTCTCACTCTGTTCCCAGACTTGACAATGACTCTTGCAGCAAAAGTAGCTTCAGGCAGAGAAATCCACTAGATCATCACGTTTGTGCCTTTCACTTCAATCAGAGGCTGCCTAATGGAAAAGACTCATTCTAATTTCTAATAGAAAGACTCTTCATGGTTTAATACTTTTTCCAAATGTAATCACTTGAATCCACTATGCTTTTTTGGCTAATGACCAAAACTTTTAAAACATATGTGGAAAGTAGGGATTTTTACTGACCTTTAATCTTTAAAATGCAGCATTTTTTAAAAGTAAAATTAAAGAAACAAAGAAAAGAGTCCTAAGAAATGTATGCAGGATCCTACGAAGTATCAAATGAAAGAGATTACAAAAGAGGAAAAAAATCAGTATGGTAAAATTTAAAGCCCTGTAGCAATTCCAGGCAGTATAAGGGAAATTACTGAAGTTCTCTTTCTCTCTGGTATGTTTTTAAAGAAAAAAAGTGATTCTCATGGGAGAGTAACACAGAAAGGAAAGAGGAAAACAGCTGGCTGTGGGCCATAATTTACCATTCACCACAAAATGAGATACTGTTTCTGCTTTTCAAAAGCCATTGTTTTTTTTTTTTTTCTTTTTCTTTTTCCCAAGCAGACAGACTCTAGTTACACAGTCAATTAGATGAGAGATGAGAGATAGAAGGAAGAGATTAAGATGAGTAACTCAAAAGACAGGGCATGGACTTATAGTCAAATTCTGTTCTAAATATTACTAAAACAAAAACTCTGTATAACCAAACTAGCTCACATCCTAGCAACAGCTCACTTACTTCAAACAAAATATAGCAAATTCTAATCCAAAAAATTCCATTTGAAGGTGGGGTTTAATGGTAATTAATCTAAATTGTTAAGAATGATGTGAACAAGTTCTCTTTTTATAAACTTAAAATCCTATAACGAATCATTCACCTAGGTCATTGTGTGATAAAGACACCATCTTTAATCTTTTTTACAGAAAAAAAAATAAAATTTTTCATCTGCCTGGGGAAAATTCTTTATGAAATCAGCAATGTAATATAAGGGCTTTAGAAGGAAAAATGCCATACATCTTAAAACATAAGTCAAATTTAGTTTCATTTAAATGACTGTACTTTATTTCTAACCTGCCTTTCTTCAACGTATATTCAAATTATTATTTTTCTTGTATACCCAAGTCAAAAAGGAAGGAAACCTTGAAAACTAAATAGATACCCAAAAAAGGGTAAGTTAGTAAATCAATGATAATTGTACAATGTGTCTTTTTTGAGGCATGTTAGAAAACAGTTTCTAAAAAAATATAAGTTTATTTTTGAGTTTATGGTTAAGACTGTGAAATGTGTTCATGGGATTTCCAAACTGTTTTGTACTGGGAAACTTTCTGTCTGAGCCACTGAAAATTGAGTCTCTTAAAAGCACAGAGAGGCAGTCAAACTGAATACCTTCAGGGTCTTTCAGTTGTTTCCAATTTACTAGTTGAGGACTCTGTTCTAAGAATCACTAGCAATGAAAAGGTAGTGAAAGGGATATGTTAATGGCATGGAATTCTCTCTAAAGGCTATCTTTAAATCTGTAAAATCTCTCCTTCTTGGGGACAAGGTGGAGAGAAGGAAGATTACAGAGAAGGTTAAGATTCTTGGTTAAAAAGGTATTCTTTAAATTTAAACAGGGGATGAAGAAGGAAAATTACATCATATGCTAAATAATTATAAGTCACATTTTGAAACTTTATAAAACTATATATAAATAGTATTTGGATTTTTCTTTTGAAAGAATAGATAATTTTTTTTTCCAGTTGTGGGGATCAAATCCAGTGCCTTGAACATGCTAGGCAAGCACTTTATCACTGATTTACATCCCAAGGCCCATATAATTCTTAACTCTGGACCTCTCCACTAAGAATTATTCTTTGTCTCAAAGACTCTTTAAAACACTCCTGAGTGTTTTTTTTTTTAATATACTATTTTAGGTTCACACCAAAATTGAGCAGAAAGTATAAAATTCCCATATTCCCTCTTTCCCACACAAACACAGCCTCCCCCACTATCAATATCTTACATCAAAGTAGTATATTTATGAAAACCAATGGAACATACTTACACATCACTATCTACAAAGTACATAGTCTACATTAGGGTTTGTTCTTGGTAAATTATACATTTTGTGGATTTTGACAAACATCAAATGACACATATCCACAATTATAATGTACGAAATTTATAGTGTCACTGCTGTAAAAATCCTGTGCTTCACCTATTCATCCTCAGGGTGTTGACTTTTACAAAGTAGTTTTTGAATCAATATTTATAAGCAAGGCAAGGCACCCCCAAATTTTAGACAAGAACTAAATTAAGTATTTACACACATAAAGTCAAAATGAGTGCAATGATCAACAGAAAACTAATGGTGCATTAAACACATGCTTTCAAGTGGAAAGCAGATTAATCAAAAAACTGTTATTTAAAATAACTTTTTAAATATTAAATGGGAAGAGAATAGAAAGCAACTACAGTATTCTTAAAAAATTGTTTTCCTATTCTTGAATTCTGTTTTGAGTGTTGATTTTAGTCACAAGAGAACAAAAAACTGTTTTCTCATTGCAAGTTTTTATTGTTCAACAACTTCCTAAACTAATATCTTGCATTTGCATACAGTTTCAAAAATTAAGTTCTTACCATAAAATATACTTAATGTTCTGGTCAGAAATTTGTCTTTTAGAAGACAAGCAAGAAAATTAAGTTTTTTGCCTCTTTTCCCTTTCTCACTCTGCACAACTTCCTTCCCTATTTGATAAGAGACAGCTAGCTTAAATTTACTGCAAAGTAAGTATGAACAATTCCCTGGAAGGAGACCTTTCACACAGAATGTTACACTCGAATGTGACATCAGCATTCTTTTTGGAGTCAAAGTCTGGTCCCCACCCTTTCTCCCAGACTACCGGGGGCTCCCCATACCCTGGGAGTGGCTCAGGTAGGATTCTGAAGCCCAGAACCATCCAGCTAGAAACTTTCCCCAGAACTGAGCACTGGTGACAATCGCTCTTTGTGGCTAGCTGCAAACAGGGAAAAAAAGTTTTCTTTGAGAGATAACTTCGCCAAGAAGGAGGCAATGTGCTTTGGCAATCAAGTAATGAATGATAAGAGCAAAAAAAAAAAAAAAAATCATCACTTTACAAAATAATCAGCAGTGGCGGGTGCTAAGGAAGTGCATTAAATCAGCACTCGCTCACTTTAGGGAACCTCGGGCAGCCAAGTTGTAAAGGGAGGGGGTCAAGGCTGTCAAAGTCGCATCAACACTCCTAAACCACAAAGACTTGATGAAGTTGAATTTCCTGAGACAGGAAGAACAAATGTCACGGTCTCGCCCGAACCTCATCTTTTCCTTTTGGGGGAGGCACAGGCGTAGCTGAAACATTTTCAGGAAAAGTTTCAGACACCTCCAACCGTTGGGCGTGGTGAGAGACAGGGGAGCAAGGTCCCGCGCCTGCCCGCGCTCGCGCTCGGACTCACTGTCGCTCCCAGGTTTCAGGAGTTAGCGAGGTTGCCAGGCACCTCTACCCAGAGGGCCCCGTACCTGGACCCGGCGTCCTGGGGACACCGTAGACAGGGAGGTGGCTCGCGCCAGGCGGCCCGCGCGCCCCACCGCTGGCGACGGCCAGGGGGCGGCGCCGCCGGGGGTTCCGGGACGCGGCACCGGCGGCGCAGGTGAGGCGACCGCTGTCGCCGCCGGCGACCTATTACCTTCTTCATTTTGGTATCCAGGTCCATGTTGGTGTGTCAGACGGGTTCCTTCCTCCTGTCCCGGATCTCACGTCCAGGCTTGGCAGGCCTCCGCTCCACTGCGGGCCCTGGGGGGGATCTGCCGGCACTACTGCGCCACTACGGCAGCCACCCACCCGGCGCCGTCGAACTTCCGCCGCCCAGTCCGCTGCAGTTGTCCTGCGGCGGGGACCGGGAACAAAGAGGCGCGGGCAGCCAATGGCAGCGGGGCAGCGCCGGGCCGCCGCCAATCACCGAGCGCCGCACGCACCTTCGCGGCCCGAGCGCAGTGCGGGCAAGGTGAGGGGCGGGGCCGCGTCCGGGGCGGCGCCCTGCGGGGGAGCTCAGTAACCCGCACCAGGCCTTGGCTTACGCGCCACGCAGGGTGGAGACCTTAATCCTGCCGGCCTGTGGCTGAAGAAGAGCGCTTTCCATTCTGGCAGTTTGTACCTGTTTGTAGGGGACGCTTGACTCAGGTCAAAAGGAGTAGTTATCCCTACCCTAACTAGGTTTATTTTCAGGGAGAATAATTTAAAAGATTTTGGAGATTGTTAGAGATTCCAGTGATGGGATTTAGGCTCTGATTTCACTATTGAGTTGTGGAAATGCCCTTTTCACGAATGCTTTTCTCCAAAGTCCCAAACGCTAGCAAGGGACCTTATCTTGCATTTTTCTTGTCAATGAAAATTGTTAATATTGTTTTCTGAGCATCTGATTATCCGAAAGTGAGGATGATGTGAATCACTTCAGAAACAGGTTATGTCATTCCTTTGAATATAGAGACTTGCCCTTTGTCCTGCTATGTGAAATACTGCAAGGGGGCTCTTATTCCCACGCTTCTATGAAGCAAAGTTTCAGAGGTATCACAGCAACATTGGAGCCCCAGAGCTGGGCCCATTTCATACCTTCATTCAGGAGTAATTGCAATAAATATCAGATTGGTGAGTTTGGAATGAAATCCAGACATTGTTTTGTTCAATTCCTTCATTTTATAGAGAAATGAAGACACACACACACAAGTGTAGGGGCCTTCCTAGGAATCTTAGGGGATAGAGCTAAGAGTTTTTAAACAACTTCTCCATGATGTTTTGGACTGGAAACGGCATTTTGACTACAGAAAAAGAGCAGTTTGCTTCAGTTTGTGATAATGACAGAAAACGAAAATGGCCAGATAGCAGATAGCCTCCTAATCTGACATCCACCTTTCAAAAGCAAAAACCAAACAAAATAAAAACCAAATTCCCTCCAAAACAAATACCCAACACAATGCAGATACAAGGTCAGATGTCCCTCCTCCACTTTGCCTCTTGAAATTTGGTCGTAAAAAAAATCATCTAGCCAAACTTTCAACCCTTTGTATTATTAGGTTATTTGTTAACATTTTTGACAAAGCATTGACTTATGATATGCATGTTTTTCTATCCTATTAATTACTAAAAATAGGATGACCAAAATGGATAGTGATTTTTTTTTCTTTTCACTCAGTTGAAGTAAAATATTCTTCTTTCCCAAACCATCCTGATAGGCTCGAACCCTTGCATGTTGTGCTCTCATAAATACGAGGTCTAGCTATGACAATGCAATTTCTTCTCTTTCAAAGAGCTTAAAAGATAGAAAACGTCCAGTAAAGTAGTTTAAATAAGATATCAAATAAACACTGCAACATAAATTTTGTATCATAAATTTTGTGACACTAAGAAAATGACCTAGAAACATTTTATTTATTTATTTTTACTTGTTTATGGAACTTTATTTTAGATATTTTATTTTTTATATATGGTGCTGAGAATCAAACTCAGTGCCTTGTACATGCTAGGCAAGTGCTCTACCACTGAGCTACAATCCCAGCCTCGAAACATTTTTAACCATCAAATTCTGGCTCTCATCCTTTCTTCCTTCCCAGCCCTCTCAGTGTCACTTGTGTGGGTAGCATTGGCCAGGGTAGATGCTGGAATTTAGTGATTTTTATCTGAAATTACTAATCTTCCAAATATAGGGAATTATTCACATATTATTTGTAAATTACTTACAGGAAACAAATTAATGTAGTAAGTGTTGACTAGGAAAATTAGATTACAAGAGCTAATTCAGTTATTCAAGTGTTAGGCTGTAGAGATATTAAGGAGTTAGAACAGGCACAGTTTGATGACTGGATGTAGTTGATGACAGATGAATGAATTAAAAAAAGTGCAAATGGTTTTAGCACAATCACCTTTGTGGATAGCTCAAGAAAAGAGAAACTGTAGGATGAAGGAAAGGGTTGCGTGTGTGTGTGTGTGTGTGTGTAAGGCAAAGGATGTTAAGATAAAAGAGTATGATTTGGAAATTGGGATATTAAAATCAAGTAACCAAATATAAACCTAAGAGATAAAATATGGACTGGAATGATGATTTCAGCGTCAACATCCTACATAGATAAATAATTAAAAGCATGCATAGAAAGAAGCACAGCTTGGGAGATAGAAAAATGAAGGAAAAGGTATCAAAGACAACAACTGAGCAATGTAGAACAAGATAAGCACAAACAAGAGATGAAAGCTAGTCAAAAGGAAAGAGGGGAAAATAGGAGTAAAATCTCAACAAGCAGAAAGCAAATTCAAGTAATTGCAAACGGTATGAAATTGTAGAGAAGGGTCAAATGCACACTGGATTTAATAAGAAGATCATCAACAACTTTGGAAAGCGTATTATTGGTGGAGCTGTGGATACAGGCATTACTTCGTATTTCTCTCTTTGTGCCTACCAGAGTGCTTTGGTCAATGTTGAACTTGACTCCTCCACAAAAATGGAAACATCAACCTAATACATGACCCAACTCTGATGTTTCTATCAAGTAGAGAGGAAATCAATATATCAGATAATACTAAGGGATGTTCTTAAGATCTTTATCTTAGAAAAGTAAGTAAAAATACTAGATTTTACAGAGACACACACACACTAAAAAGTTCTTTATATAGACCAAACATAATATTTATGTATGTTAAATTCAGTCTGTAAGTTACAGTCTCTGATGAAGAAAATGTGTTAAACATATAAGTACCTTGCACTGTAATGGACATTAGAGATATTTAAAAAAAATATGTAAGACATTTCCTTCATTCTTCAGTTACTTACAGATTAGTTTGGGGTGACAGGCATGTAAAAGTAATGAAGTGTTGCTGGTGGAGGGACGTGCCAATGCAGGGCAGGGGTCTGTATTGGGGTTTGTAAAATCTTTAGAGAAGAATATCTCTTGGTTGAGTCTTGGAATACGAACGGTGTCTTAATTAAAACTTTTTTGATTGTAATAAATAGGAACCCTCTTGACCTAGTTTAAAATTAATAAAAAAATATGGCATATCTTTTTAAAACTAAATAGATGTCTTGCAAAACTCAAGACCCAGACATTTGAGTTTATTTGTGACTAGAACCAGGCTCTTCATAACATCTAGAGCCAAAAGAACAACTCTTTCTCTGGTAACATATAGATTCTTTCATCTTGCTACTCTGCCAACATCAGTTATTCCCCTTTGCAAATTTGTTTTTGTCTGTTTTTCTACACTCACAGACATCTATAAAAGCAGTCTCAACTCATGAGCCAATATTCCCTTAGTTCAAGCAAGAGATCTAGAATGGGCTTCCAACCCCTCCAAAAGAAAGACTGTTGTTACCTCAGCATGGTAAATGTGGACCTCTGATCCAATTGGTCGGGGCTTGTATCATTTCAGAAGCACGGAGGACAACACAGAGAATGAAACTTAAACTGACAGGTAGGGCATCTCACAGAAAGGAGTGACAAGAGTTTTCTAAAAATCCCCTAAAGGCATCTATCTCTGTTTCCAGTATTATAAGGAAATAAGGAAGAGGCTTAGTGAATAAGGAAAGAAACTGATATTTTTTTCCCCTGTGGACATTGGAGGACTACTGACCATTTTCAAAATGACTTATACTTTAGAAAGTCTACTTGTGCAAACATTTGTAGATGATTCTTTTGTTGGGAGGAATAGGAGTAACTACTATATAGGACAGATCTAAAGAAGAGAAGATTGATTAGGATATTATGGTCCAAACCCACTTGAAATATGATAAAAGCCAAAGTAAGGCAGTGGCAATGAATGGGTATGATGTCTGAGGGAATTACCAATAATATTAAAGAAGTAGGAAATACGGAACTTGATTGATCCCTGAAAAGAGGGAGGATAAGAAATCTATTAGGATTCCATTTTCCTATCTCTTAGGAATCTTTTTGGTGGTAAATATGGTAGGCGTTACTCACACCTTACACATTCGTTCTAAAGGAAACTGAAGAGGAGAAGGACCTTTCCTTGAGAAACCTCATGGATTTCGTTTCATATGTACTGGTGACCAAAAGAAACATCTCAACTGAAGATGACAGATGGTTTTAAGTACATATAGATTATAAGCATATGTCTCCACATACAGAGTAAACACTATGAACACCAGAAAAAGAGAATTATTGAAAAGCTTTCTCCAATAGTTGAAGATTTCAGGATAAAGATGAGGATACCTTTTTCTTCAATCACTAATGTAGTCCCAGGAGGCCTATCTGGAGAGGCAAATTACTTGTTAACACTTGTCATGGGAACTCCTAGGTGAGCCTGGCACATCTATTATTACTTATTAGCAGCTTGAATAAAATCACAGGTTGTCCCACAGGTATATCTTAACAGCAAACAGGTATCTAATATATCTCAGAGCAAATCATCAGCTGTCATTTTGACCAAATATTGAGGTTTGACTCAGTAAATAATGGATGAGCCACATGATAGATTTAGCACAGCTACTGAACAATATTTAGGAATTTTTGTAATAGAAAAAAAATATAATGTCATGGGAACAAATTGGAACACAGAATTGTATATACCGCATACTTACAACTATGCAAAATACCTTGTATAGGAAAAGAACATGAATGAAATACACTAAAATGTCAGTAGTTTCTTTCATTGGTATGTTCATGGTGATTTCTTCTTTTTAAAAATATTTGATGATGTTGTGGTTTAGATATTGAGTGTCCACCGAAAATTTATGTATGAGATCGTGCAAGAAAGCTTAGAGGTGAAATGATTGGGTTATGAGAGCCTTAACCTAATCAATGTGTTAATCATTAATCCGCGGTTAGGGGTTAACTGGGTGGTAAACTGTAGGCAGGTAGGGTGTGGCTGGAGGAGCTAGGACACTGGGGGCTTTCTTTTGGGGTTTACATTTTGTCCTTGTGGAGCAGAGCTCTCCCTGCTTTTTGGTGGCTGTGTCCTGATCGACTTTCTTCCACCACACTCTTTTCCATGATGTCCTGCATCATTTCAAGTCTAGAGCAATGGAGTCGGCTTGGCCGTCTAAGGACTGAGACCTCTGAAACTGTGAATGACAAATAAACTTTTCCTCCTCTAAAATTGTTCTTGTGAGTTTTTTTTTTTTTGATCACAGCATTAAAACAGTTGACAAAAACACATGATTAGTATGATATATTCCTTAATGAAAAAACCTTATTTTTAGAATATGTTATTCAAAGCAGGAAAATGGCAGTGTAATTTTCAATCTTTCTGAATACCTACACTAAAAATTTAAAACAGATCAACTAGTTAGCAAAACCAAAAAAATGTTCAGGGACAACCTTTATAAGAAAACCAGGTGACAAGTTATTCCATAAATGCCAAAACGCAAGAGTCGAGGAACAAAGTATCAAGAGGCACAAGACACATGTGTATATATAAAAATAAATTGTTGCAGGGAGGGAAGGAAGTAAGGGGGTGGTGTCTGATGAAGAGGAGATGAGATGTTCTTTTTCCAGACATTTATTTAGAGACAAGTTCTCACTGAGTTGCTTAGTGCCTCCCTTTTGGTGAGGCTGGCTTTGAACTCCGAGCTGCTGGGATTAAAAGCCTGTGCCACTACACCTGGCCCTAATGTGGTTAATTTTTAATTAAAGTATTTAAATATAATTAATACTTTAAACTTGATCTTCTCAGTCATACTAATGGTACTTCATATGCTTTACAGCTAGAAGAAGGGATGTGCATCAGAAAGTCCCCAAAGTGCTGCTATACTTTTTAGCACTTCATAAGAACGTGGAAGACTGAGTTCTTTAAAGTTGGATGACACTCTCTAAACCTTGCCTCACTGTAAAAATTTATAAAACTAATATCATGTAAAAATGAGCAGCAGAAAATTAATTAGGATCAAATTCCATACAAAGTTATCATAAGAAAAGAGGAGAAAAGGAAAAGAAAAACATCCCCACACATAGAGAGCATCAAAAAAATGTCCCCCAAAGAACAAAAACTGTGAATTATTATTTTAAAACAAGAGACATGAGAACACTAATGTATATAAAGAACTACATATATCAGAATTAGAAAAACTGAAAACTGTGGTGATAGAACCCAGGAAAGAATTAGAAATGATGAGGGAAGGGAGATAAATGAAGAATAAAGTAAAAAGAATACAAGAGTCAAAAACTGATAATGCTTAAGAGTAACAGAGGATAAAAAAGAAAGTTTTCTTTTAAAGAAAAAATGTATAACAGACGGCTGGGGATGTGGCTCAAGCGGTAGCATGCTCACCTGGCATGCTTGCGGCCCGGGTTCGATCCTCAGCACTGCACATACAAAACAAAGATGTTGTGTCTGCCGAAAACTAAAAAATAAATATTAAAATTCTCTCTCTCTCTCTTTTTAAAAAAATGTATAACAGAGAAATTAACAAATATTGAAAACAGATCATAAAATTGGAACTTGTGGATTATAGGAGACCCAGAAGAGGAAAATCAAACCAAAAGAACACATCCTAAATCATAATCCATGAAAACTTACCTGAATTTAAAAAAAATAAAAAGATTTAAAACTTAATATTGAAAGTTACATTTCATACCAGAAAATATCAACTCAGAAAAATCAATAGCAAGATATAGTTTAGAAAATTACTGGACTTTGAAAAACGGGGCGAGGGGAACCCTTTGGTTATCTTCAGAATTTTTTTAAAGCATATGATTTATAAAAGAGAAAATTATCAAATTTTCTATAGTGATTCACTAGATCAGAAGAAAATGAAGTAAAATAAGACGATTCAAGAAAGATACTGTGAATCAGGCATTTTATATGAAGTGGCTTTCAAGTATAAGAAACATATTTTATCAACATGCAAAAACTTGGAAAATATTATTCCCATGAGCTCCTTCTGAAGAATCAATAGGGAATGATCTTTAGACAACCAAGAGATATTGGCATGAAGAGGTAGGCATTAAATACACCAATTTCTATGGAACTAAGATGGAACAAGACTAATATAGAACAAGGAGTGTGTATAATGTATATTAACTCTATACCCTGACACTATAGAACTAATATAAATAAAGTGGGAGGAAATCATATAAAAATTGAATATATTTCTAGTGTTCACATTGTTAGTTAGTATTAACATTTTAATCTGTTATGCATATAATATGAAATAAAATAAATAGACTATAGTCTAATTTTATCATTTCCTATAACTTTGAGAAACTGAATCCTAAGTATAGAAGAAAGTAGAGGAGGTAAAAGTAAATCCCTAAAACTGAAATAGTTCTCAATTTGATTCTATCTATCTAAATTACTACCTCCTTACTCTATTTATCTAACTATCTGACTAGCTCTATTCCCAGAAAAAGGCTGCAGTTACTAACCCAATAGTGGTAAATATCTCTGGTGCCTGATTGTGATCTTGAAATAACATTTCTCAGTAAGAGAAGCTCAGAGCTTCTTAAGAAAATGACTGATCATAGGTCTGGAATGTTTAAACATAGAAAAGAGCAAAGAAGCTGTAAAAACACTGATGTCATGTTAAAAGTAATGTAACAAATATATGTTGGATTGAAATTCATGAAATATGTTTATGGATTCATAATAATATTTTTAAAAACTACATTGGCCATCTTCAGAGAATTATAGGGAACCAACAAATTAAGGAACTTAGCTGTGTGCAGTGGTGCACACCTGTAATTCCAACTACTTGGGAGACTGAGGCAAGAGGATGGCAAGTTTGAGGTCTGTCTGGGCAAATTAACAAGACTTTGTGTCAAATTAAAAAAAATAATAATAAAAATATGTAAAAAGAAAGAAAGAGAGAAAGAAAGAAAGAAAGAAAGAAAGAAAGAAAGAAAGAAAGAAAGGAAGGAAGGAAGGAAGGAAAGGAAAGGAAAGGGCTGGGGAGTATCTCAGTGGTAGGGTGACCACTAGGCTCAATCCCCAGTACTGCACGCACACACAAAATTAAACGTAAAATAGAGGAAAAGAATCAAGGATTTACCATTTATCCTTCCTTTCTGATGCGAACTGTATCACAATAATAAAATATTGTAAATAAGTAATAGAATATTACCATTTCATAACTCTTAATGAGTAAGAAAAAAATAAATTATCACTGATGGCTGCTATCATAAAAAGAGAGTCAACCAGACATTATGTGCCAAATACCTCTTGAAGGGCTACCAAAGAGATAATACCTGAATCTGTTCCAATCTTCATATCCAGCCATCAGTTGGTAGGAAATATCATGGGTGGAAGAATGTACTGAACTTCACCAAGAACACCAAATCTGCAAAATTCAGATGGTGAGAAACTCTATAGATTAGATGACCCTGGTTTTTCAATGGAAAAATTACAAAGAAAATGAGATGATGGAGGGAGAACCTATAAAGTAAGAAATTTAAGAAAACACATTCATTACTTTAAGATGAGTAAGGATAAGACCAAATCATATTATTCAGCAATGCACATTTGAGTGATAAAACTCTAAAAAAATACATGCTGTAGTTACCATAAAAATCAGGGTGATTGTTATTTGTAGGTGCAGAAGTTAGTTATGATTGAGATGGAGTACATTAATTTATTAGGTACTTGTCAAATTTCCTAGAATAAGGGTTCCATAAGGGCTAGTGGAGAGACTATTCTAAACAGAAAATAATAATAAATATCAATTATGTCCATTATTTGTCTTCTTGTGAGTTTCTTATGTATTAATATATAAGCCATTCTATTAGACTGAAGGCAAACACACACATATCTTTTGAGATTATCCTTTTTTTTTTTATCTTGTGTTCCCAGTGTGAGACTTTCATGGGCTACCACATTTAATATTCTTAGGAACACTTTTTTTTTTAATACAGATATTCTATGTGGCACACTCTAAAAATCTGTAAGGGGCCTTCTGTCTGTCTGAAATGTTACATATGAGTCACTATGTTAGATATTGCTGAGTTCTTAATATAAGCTCTTAACTACCATCTTGGATTTAGTCTTTATCAGAAGTCATTTCTTAATTCTTAATTTAAAATCTTTTGCCACATTGTTATGTTGGACTAGAGATATAGGCTTATTTTAGAACCCAGAAAGTACCAGTCCATTTTTAACAGTATATGATTTACTTCATCTCTTCTTTAACATTTTATCATAGACAAGGAAAATAAGCCAGGTGACACTTTCAATATTCTGCAATCATCAAGTTTTAGGCACATTTTCTATTTTCTACATTACTATAGACAATAGTTGTGGCAAACTTAATGCCACCATATAATCATTGCTTTTTTCCTAGTAACATTCGCCATACTTTCCTTTAAGCCTTCACTGACAGTCTCCTTGAGTCCTTTTAGCTTTAGACAACTCTTTGCTAGAAATCACTTAGACTTTCAAGTAAAAGAGACTTTCACTTCTCACTTCTGTCAAGTGCCAATGCCACCTGTTTGTTCTATCTCACTCTAATTCCAGGCCCAAAGGATATTGTAGTAATTACTGCTTTATGACAAACCACCCCAAAGTTGGTGGCATAAAACACCAAATGAGTAGGCTTAGAAATTGGGGCGGTAATAAGGACAGAACACAGGGGGAGCAGTCATGTTCTATGATGCGTGGGGCTTTAGCTGGAAGTCTTGAAGACTGGAATGAGTTAGTCATTTGCCTGGGGGCCAGAATCTTCACATATCTGTTTGTTAATTTTTGCCTAGGATTATTAGCAAGAATCTCTGTTTGTGGACTCTCCATGTGTTTTTTTTTTTTATTGGATCAATTTGAACTTACTCATAGTATCATATCTGGATTAAAAGCATTCATATTCCAGAGAGCGAGGTGGAAGCTTGTGGCATTTTCTAAACTAGCCTTGTGTGCTATACAGAGTTAACTCAATACATCTCTGTTGTTTAAACCCTGCACATTCCAAATAAAAGATGGGCTCTTGGCTAGCTCCTTGAAGCTAACCTCCAAACCCTTAGAATGTCCTATCTGTAAGACATTTAGGATACACCAGATAGTTTATACTAAAATGTGATTTATGGTAACGGCCTTAGATCATGCTTTATCAGTTTGAGTGGGTACAGAATCAATTTGGCCATATAGGTACTCTGTACTCATATGAATGAGTTCCTGGACATCAAGATTCAGGCGAGCTTCCCTGGTTGCCAATACTTCATGTGTCACATATGTTTGCTGGAAGAATTAAGTGCTGTCTATACCCCTCCAGTGAGAGAAGATACCTGGACACTCATGCCTGATCTCTCCCTGATTCTGCCATATGCTTTTTTTCTTGATGATGTTAATCTGTATCCTTCCATTATGAAAAATCATAATCATGGGTATAATAACTTTTCTGAATTCTGTGGGTCCTTCTACCAAATCATTTATTGAATCTTGTGAAAGTTGGAGGATCCTAGACATAGGAAAGACTTATTTGTGTTTCATGGTATCTGTATCTGGAGCTTTAAGCGAAAGACTTGAAGCCTGGGGGTGACTCAATTGTTGGGGGCTAGAATTATGTGGAGAGGTGTCTAAATTGACAATGGGTATTGACTAGGACTATCAGCAAGACCATCCACACATGGCCTTTCCAAGTGTTCTTTTGTCTACACTTGGAACCCAGCTGCTATGCTATAGTTTTAATTTCCTCATAGTATGGCTGTTGGGTCCCAGAAATAGACCTCCCAGGAAATTAAGATGGGAGTGCATGGTATTTTCTGAACTAGCTTCATAAATCTCATAGCATTACTTTCTTTAAACTCTGTTGGTTGAGGTAGTAACAATCTTCCACTTAGGATCGAGGGACATAGGCCTTGCTATGTAATAGGAAGAGTGTTAATATCACATAGTAAGTAAGGATGTGGTATAGCAGACATTTTTGTGGCCATATTTAGGAAGTACAATCTACCACACATGTCAGTTGAATCTTGGCATCTCTATCCTCCAGCCCCATTGTTTTAGTTTATTAGCAACAAGTTTAGTCTCTATTTTTCTCTTCTGTCTTCAACTTAAATACCTGTTTAAGGGACACTGTTTGAATTGGTTTAAGCCTATTGAGGTTTTCTTTTGGTTTCATATGACAGTGAGAGAAGGGTGGTTGGAATTTCCTTTAAGGATTACTAAAGAGAGATTTGAAAACACTCTCTCCTCCCCTCCCCCCTTGCATTCCAGATCTATTATCTCAGAATAGCTTCTCCACGTCACGCAAGACGTGATTCCAGACAGTTGTAGGTCATATCTTCCATAAAAAGATAAATGAGGTTTCTTTTTCTACAAATTCAATTTTGAAAAAAAAAATGCTGGGAATGATCTGTGATCAGCCAAGTTTGCTCATTAAAAAGGAGTCATGTGGTGTTATTAAATTTGATCCTTAATAATCAGACAAATACTGGTACAAAATACTCATTTTCTACCCCAGATGCAAAATTTTATGCTTGTCTTGATCAAAAAAAAAAAAACAAACAAACAAACAAAAAAAACTATTGCACAAAAATAAATCTTAGTAGATTTATTTTTTAACTTAATTCCAGTGAACAAAATAAATCATTTAGAAATTATTTAAATAGCAGGAAGAAAGGACGAAGTCTGTTTTCTCCATAAGTAAATGATAAATGATAAGAATGATATTGAGTATATACTTAATACTCTCTTTGACAAACAAAGAAAAGGTGATGTAAAAAATAGGATTATAAAATAAAAGTATGAGGCATTATAGCATTGGAATTTATTGAGGTAATTGGCTGGGAATTCCTGTGTATTTTGGAATGGAGAATTTCACATCATCTTAAAACAAACACTTCTTTGTGCGCAAATGCAGTGCTGAGTGGTATTTGTGGAATTACTATCTATGGCAGCATGCTCCCTAGGTAGAATGATACCTTCTAGAAATAAGGAATAGACTTTTGAAAGTTTTCTCAGAAATAAAAATGTCTTTGGGAGTGTTCCATGACTAAAGAACCATGAGTACCCTGCACATTTAAACAAACGTTACTAAATCTTAGAGTATTTTAGCTATTGTAGAAGTTAATTACATTATAGATGATTTTTCCAGTAGGGAATCAGTACAGTGTATCAATAGAGAAAACAAAAGTTGGCTTGAATGTGAGACAAAAGTGCCCTGTGCTATTTCTACAAGACTCAGAGCTCACAAACATTTAAACTCTATATTCGTTATAACCCAAAACCTTGTCTTAACAGGAAATTACTACCTATAATAAAATAATAATTTTACTTGGTAACATAATCATTCTTCTAGTTTATTAAATTATCATCATTTTTTTTTATTTTCAAAATTAGAGAGATCTCATTTTTAAAACTGCCTTTCCATGCTGTCCCAATTCCTGGGAGCTCAATATGTTATGGGTTAATGGAAATGTTGTACTTTGAAGATTGCCTCTTAACGGTAATATAAATATGAGTCTCTGGTAAGCCTCAGTGTGAACAAAAGCTGCTAATTTATTTTTCAAAAGTTGAATCAGTCCAAAAAAGGGATGGCACCAGCCTATTGGTGACTATTTTTGTGTAGCTCTTGCTGTGATAGTTGGGTAAGAAGAAAAATCTATTACGGTTCTGAAAGCGATGTAGATTCTGTTCACTTAAAACTCAGGCTTTTAATCCCTGGATAAAATCCTAGCTGGGAATGCATTTTTAAAGATAAAACATTCGCTTCTGCTAAGAGGATGTAACAACTTCTAGAAGCCTATCATTTAAACACACGGATTAGTCAAAACAATGATGTGAAAGATATACCAAATAAGGCCAACATGTTCTTTTTGGGTCTGTGAAAACTAAATTGCGCAACAAATTTTCCATCATATTTCATCTGTTTTGATGGATCACAGAAGTGGTACCAATGTTCATATGTACATGAGAAATTCCAAGAGTATTAAAGGCAGATGGATTAATTGGTTTGCTTGTGTTGGTTAAGATTTAGTCTCTCTGTAACCTTAGAAAATAAAGACCTATGCATATGATCTAATATACATGTCCAATTTATTTAATCACTGATTCTGATTTTGATGAGTCAACAGGAAGTAAATTGTTAATTTCATGTTACATTTCTCTGCCAACATCATTCCATTCAAGTTAATTCCACCTCATTTCCACTCCTAGTCAATATGGCAGGGAGTCAAAAGATGTAAGCTTATTTTCCTTTCTTTCAAGTCCTAGTGGGAAAAGAATAGGTAAGAAGTAAAACATAGTTAAATAGTAATTAATTACTTAATTAATGTAAGGCATAAGTGACAAACAGAAAGTGCTATAGACATTAAAAACTAAGATATATAAGCATATTTATGTCAACTCTACTCAATTTTATAGCAAAACAATGGAAATAACCAAAATTCCCATTATCAATGGAGAAGATAAATAACTTATTATATTCTCATATTGGAATTCAACATTCAAGATGATAATGGGCAGTTCTGTGTACCAATTAGTTTTATATATAATATTTGGTTGGGTCAATTAGGTAGCTCCATGTAGAAAACTATCCATTCCTTTTACCATACATTGATATCAACTCAAAGATTAAAATGAAATCATTTAAGTACTAGAAGAAAACACACAAACCTCTTTGGAAATTTAGATTAGGAGAGTCCTTTCTAATTACTTCTAAATGCAGAAGCTACTCTAGAAGTGGTAAAACCAATTACCTTAAAGATTTTTTTTTGACACAACTATCATAAGCAAAGTCAAAAGACAAATGTCAAATCAGAAGAGAAAATAATTACTAAGGGGCTGGGGTTGTGGCTCAGTGGTAGAGCGCTCACCTACCATGCATGAGGCACTGGGTTCGATCCTCAGCACTACATACATTAAAAATAAAATAAATATCTTGTGTCCACCTATAACTAAAAAATAAATATTAAAAAAAGAAAATAATTACTCAGAATTAATATGCTAGAATTGATTTTTAAAAGTATCAGTAATCCAAGAGAAAAATATGCAAAGAACCCAAAAATATGGGCCACAGAAAAGATAGACAAATATCTATACACATGAGAAAAAAAATGTGATGTATCATTATCAGAGAATTGCAAATTAGAGTGAGTTGTATTTTTCACCCATTTATCCTACATTTTATCCAACAGAAACAGAGAAACACAGAAGGAAGGACATAGGCTATTACTTGCAACAATGTGTTAGTCAAAAATCAGAGAGTATCCAAGTGTCCATTAATAGAGGACTGCTCATAGAAACTATAGTAGATTCACACCAAGGGATGTTATGCAGTTATGAAAAAGGGTGAGAAGGTGCTTTCTGTGAGAATGTGGGTAGATCTACATGTGATAAGATATGTACCTTTTAAATAAAAAATGAGGGAAGTAAGAATACAGTTGTGTACATTTACTTTCAAAAGATTGGAGAGAAACTAAAAAGACTATGGGGAGAATGCAGAGGAGTACAAGGGGGGCTATAATAAGGGAGAAAGAAAAGCTTTTCAGTTTATTGTATATTGCTTTTTATTGCTTTGGGTTTTGAAGCATGTATATAACATCTATTCACATCAACAGACCCATGATGACTAGAAGAAAGAGTGAAGTACTATAAAAAATAAATGCATATGATTGCTTTCATGTGAAGTTAAAAATAGGCAATATAACAGTTTATTATTTCAGAATATATACATGGGCAATAAATACTTTAAAAAAAACAATGAATGATTAACACAAAATTCAGAATAGTTGAAGGAAGACAGGCAGGTAGAAAATATAGACAAGTAAAGAAAAAGCAAATCAGTAAGGTTTCCTGGAAGGAGGAACACATAAACTTCTCCTTGAAAGGTGCAAATCCCAGTAAGTGTTGTTCATAGCTCAAACACTGCATACATACTTTTTATTGTATTATAGTTTGCAAAACATCACATACTCATGAGGTCACATGAAGTTTGGATAGGCAGAGAGAAATAACAAGCAATCAAAACAATGGAAACAGATAACCATGGCACAGAGGGTGTGAACACATTCTGTTTGTTATAAGACCTGTTAAAAGATCTGCCTTGCGAGGCAGTTGCCTACGGTAGTCATGATTAACAGACCAAGAGAGTCACAAGGTTTGATTATAATGGGATTGAGAGCTTATCTAAAAAGTCGGTAAACATTTGTCTACAAAAACAGGTCTAAGACATACCTAAGAATTGAACACACCTGCACTTCCTTGGCCCTGCCTAATAATGGCTCTGGCCTTCATCTCAATTCTAGCAGTCACTGTAGGACTAACCTGTCCAATGCCCGGTCAGATAAATCCTTTGATTATTCACAAATATATTTTATAATTTCTATGTATTTGCAGAGTTTCTACATTCTTTTCTGTAACTGACTTAATTTCAATCACTGTAGTTGAAGAGCACACTTTGTCTGATTTTATTTCTTTTACATATATTGAGACTTGTTTTATGGGATGATATAGTGTCTATTTTGAAGAATGTTGTATGTTTATGTTTGTATGTATGCATGATGGTGTCCTAGAGGTCTTTGTGTCTCTGTTCATTTTTTTTTAAATTCTTTTTTTCTTTATGTAACCCCAGACTGCATAATCTTGTATTACCTGTTCTCATGTTTCTGACTCTGTCTTCTGCCTCCTTAAATTTGCTATTCAGCCCCTCGAGTGAATTTTCCATCTCATTGTACTGGGGCAATCCCAGAATTTCTCTCTTTAATAATTTCTATTTTGTTTTTATATTCTCTACTTGGTGAGACATTGGTTTTGTTTTGTTTTGCCTTTTGTTCCTTCTTTAAACATAGTATACTTTAATTCTTTTTTAACATCTTTAAAGTATATAATTTAAAATTTTCACCCAATTATGTTCAATTACATGAGGACTTCCCCTGAACAATTGTTTTTCACTGCTTCCCTCTCACCCCACCCATGCATAGGTTATTCCCCTTTGTTTCTTTCCGTGTCTCATAATTTTAGATGAGAATTGGGCATTTTAAATAATGTGGCAGACCCAGAAGTCATATCTCCCCCTCCCACAAGGGTTTTTGCTTTTGCTGTTTGTGGTTGTTGATGTTTGTTTAGTGCCCTTTCTGATTCAATTCTGTAATGTCTATATTCTTTGTCATGTGTGAACATTGATGTCTACACTTGGTTATCTTAGCAGTCAGCTGATCACTGAGTGGAAATTTTCTTAAATTCCTAAAAGCAGTATATCCCCCAGTCTTTACTGAGGAGCTGTGTGTGACAGAGTGTTTCTTTACCACGGAGACAATTTCCATCTCGGCTATAGCTTTCACTTCCCACTTTCAGAGAGCCTCAAGGTTAAGTAATAGTGAAAACTTACAGCCTTCTCAGGTCTGCCCTGTGCATTCACACAGAACCATGCTTGCATGTGACCTTCTAGAGCATCAGGAATATGGTAGAGCTTTTCAGAGCCAACAGTGAACATCTTATTCTCAAGATTTTCTTTAAAGATTTTTGTTCAGCTTATTGTTTTTGACAACTGTCATTTCCCACTGCAGACAGCCAGCACATTCAACAATTGTGTCTGATTATTTTCAACAAATGCTCCAGGAGCAAGGCTGTTCACAAGGGGTTGACTTTGAGTCCCATCATTTAAAGACAGCCTTGTGGAGGGTATTCTAAGTAACCACCAAATGGTTCCACTATTTACTTCTTCAGAAATGGAACTTGAATGGATGTATGGTCCCATTTCCTCCTCCAATGGTTGCTAGGTTGCAGATTTTCACTGTGATTATGGGTTGTTGATTTTCAAGTTTACTGTGGAACTAGGTTTGAGAGGAGGACAAGTTAAAACACCCACAACTTGCTGTTTCTATCAAGATTCAGCAGTTTTTCTTCAGTATGTTTCTCCTGGAGTAATTTGTATCTGATTAATTTCTACAGTTCTAAGAGTTGATTGTGATATTTTTTGGCCAGTGTTTTCATTGCTGTTGTGGAGAGAAAATTTCCAAGTCCTTACTCTGTAACAGTTGTTGATACCAATTTATCAGACTACCTTAATAATAAAAATAAAGAGAACAGAAAGAATGATAAGAAGCAAGGGAGGGAATGCCAATAAATTAGTGTTGGGAAGTTCATTATTTAGAAAATGCAACATTTCTACAATGATGTAATGAACTTACACATGGGATGATACTGAAAGCTTTAAAGGGGACACTAACTATAGTGCTTTTATTTAATTAAAAAAAAAAACCCACTTGTCTAACCCTTATTTTGTCATCTTGAACACGTAAGGAATGGAAAGGAAGAAAATAACATTCAAAAAGCTTCTAGAACATTCTGTACTATGGTGGGAATTTTCCAAATACCCAAAATTCTTTTACTGTAAATAGTAATAATTTCCAGAAGTGAATACTTTCTGGGATACCTCTTTGTTGCTGTTGTCATATGCAAAGCCCTATTGATAGACAAGGCACAAACCACTTAAAAAAAAAAACAAAACAGAAAAATCCCATTTTATGATATCTGAATTAGTAGAAATAATCCCACAGTGACTATTTAGTTACTGATGGGACATAGCTTTGTTCATACTTCAATACAATAGGCCAGGCACAGCTTCAGGAACACCTTGTTGATTTATGAGTGATGTAAAACACACACACACACACACACACACATGCATACGCACACACACACACACATACGTGCACTTTACATTCCTTGATAAAGAATTGATTTAGATAGGCATATTAGTTTTCTATTGCTGCTATAATAAATGACTTCAAGTTTGATGACCTGAATAAATGCAATATATTATATTACAATTTAATAGGTCAGAAGTCACAGAAGGGTTTCAATGGGCTAAAATCTAGGCATCAGCAATAAGCATTCCCTTCTGGAGTTCCCAGGGGAGAATATGTTTCCTTGCCTTCTCCAGTTTCTACAGACCACCTGAATTCTTTGGCTCATGTATTCTTGCTCTATATCCAAAGGCAGCATTTTAACATCTCTCTGACCCTGCTTCCATTATCACAGAGCTTTCTCTAACCACAGCTGGGAAAGGTTCTCTGCTTTCCTGAGGAAGGGGATAAGATTGGACCACCAGCATAATCCAGGATAACTTCCCCCTCTGAAGGTCATTAATCTTGATCATATCTGTGATCACCCCTTTTTACATGTCAGGTGACATACACAGGTGTTGAGGATTAGGACATGGATATAGTGAGAGGACTTTATTCCGTCAATTGAAGTAGAGTGCTGGGAGCCATTAGCCAAGTAGGTATGACAATTTCCTTGCCAGCGTACCCCATGTTGCTTAGTGGAAGGACTCGTGGAAATAGGACATGTTCCAGTGACCTTGCTCAAGGACCAGGGCGGATCCGGGTTTAGGGTGTTCCCGGTTTAGGACAATCCGGGTTTAGGGTGGTTCCAGGTTTAAGGTTATTCCTGCTGGGAATAGGACGTATCCTGCTGCCTGAGTTCCCCTTGAGTTCTCACGGGATTCAGACAGTATTTTTTGGGAGACAGAAGCCCAGTGGGGGTGGATTTGGGCAGAGAACGTGGATTTCCCCAAAACGTGATTGTAGACTGCTGGTGTGAGTTCGGGAATAAAGAGCTGCTGTTTGAATCTACAAGCTGTGTGGTGGCTCGTGATTTTGTGCCCAGCCAGACTGCGGCAGTAGAGATAATCATTAAGTAGATTTTATGCAGATTTCAAAGGAGAAAACTGTAACTTTTAAACAGAGATTAGTTCGTCTCTCTTTTAACCCTGTTATCATACTTTCTATTACTAAGAACACATTATCAGACATTATATGCTTTCCAATATGATGCCCAGTGTTATAAAAAGTATCACTTATGAAGTAGTCTTGTTAAAAATATTTAATCTAAACCTAATTCATCCAATATTTTTAACCTCCAGTTTAGGGAAATACAGGTGATAGAGGATCAATTTAAAGGATACTACAAAGAAATGAGCAGACAAATCAAGAGGATGTAATATTCTACATGACAACTTATCTCTTTGACAAATCTGTATTATGGAGGAAGAGGAAGAGTGAATATAAATTGCTTTAGGTTAAAGGACACAGAACAACCAAAGGTAATGAATGGTCCTTGATGGAATCTTGGTTTGAAAATTAAAGAAGCCTGGAAAGCATGTTTTGGAGGCCAGTGATGGTATTTGAACATGAATGAGGAAGCAGATGACATTAAGAAATTCTCTATTTGTTTGGTGACCATTTCAACAGTACTGGAAATATGTAGGAAAACACTCTTATTTTTTGGAAATGCATGCCAACGTATGTTGATGCATCATATCCTTCATAATTAATCTTATAATGGTTCAGAATAAAACATATGTTTAAGAAATAAATATGGCCAAATGTGAATAAGGTAGAATATGCGGATAACATTTTGTTATTTTTACTTTTTCTTTATTATTAAACATTTTAATGTTATTACAGATTTTTAAAATCCAACCTAAAACAATACACATATCAAACCTGCTTAACTGCATTATAACTAGTTGAAGACAATTAAGATGTCATTACAGAAATATTTTCTTCAGAAATAATTAGGAAAAAGTCATTCAGTCTAATCTTTTCTCATTCTAGTAGTGAATTCCTTTAAAATGAATTTTCTTATTTTTTGTTTTTAGAAAGTAGAAAGAAAATTTCTAGAATCACAAAAATAGAGCTATGATAACATGATTTTAATTTTATTTTTAGAAAGTCAATGTGTTCTTAGTGCCTGATACAATACCTGACACATCAATCAACAGATCAACTATCAATCAACAGATCTTTGGGGTCTCATTGAACCTTATACAATCTATATATCAGACTCCAGTGTGTCCTTGGCAGACATCTGGCTCCAATTCTTGAAGTACGGAGAGTATGTTTTATTCACAAAATGTGAGAAGACACTACTTGGAGGTCAGTCAACCATAGAATATGAGTTACATGAAGGAGGAGTCACTTGATATCACTAGTCTGAACTTCAACTTAATCAAGAGCATCAGGCATCCAATAAACTACTCTCTTGGCATGCCTATTCTTGCTCAACAGATGTCACTGCAGGAGAACCCTTATAATGATGGGGCTTATAATGAGGACACCACCAAAGTGCAGAAGTTTTTGGACACTCCTGATGGCAATATAAAGGAAAAACAGTGCACCACAATTTTTTTTAAAAGAATTTGTTCAATTGGTTATTTATGACAGTAGAATGCATTTTGACACATCATGCATTAATGGAGTATAACTTCTTATTCTTCTGGTTGTGCATGATATAGAATTACACCAGTCGTGTAATCATATAATACATATAGGGTGATAATATTCGATTCATTTTATTATTCTTCCTATCCCAATACCCTCTCCCCTCCCTTCACTCCCCTTTGTCCAAAGGACCTCTATCCTTACCCAGCCTCACTTCCCATTGTGAATTAGCATCCACATATCAGAGAAAACATTCAGCCTTTGGGTCTTTGGGATTAGCTTATTTTGCTGAACATGATAGTCTCTAGCTACATCCATTTACCTGCAAATACCATAATTTCATTCTTCTTTAAGGCTGAGTAATATTCCATTATGTATATATACCACATTTTCTTTATTCATTCATCTGTTGAAGGGAACCTAGGTTGGTTCCATAGTTTCTGTATTGTGAATTGAGCTGCTGTAAACATTGAGGAGCTCACCATAAAATTTGAGTCCAGTATGGAAAAGTATAATTGGAAAGTGAAGCCATTTCCTCTGAATTTCCTTTCACATCTCTGACATTTCCATTTCATTCTTGCTCTCTTTGAAAAGTTTGTCTTTCCTTAGAGGTTTCTTCATGCTATTCTTCTCATTTATATGACCTCCTTGAATATTCATGTCCAGTTACCGAATCATACTTCACCTAGGTTTCAGCCCAGTGTCTGTGTTTCCAATTCCCTGCTAGATATTTCTATTTAGATCAACATGAAAAATGAAAACTTGATGCCCAAACTTGCTAATCATGCATTCCCTACCTTGTGAAATGGTACTGCAATATAGCCAAGCTAGCTGACATAGTCTTAGAAGAACCTCAAGGTTCAAAGAGTCCTGCACACTGGTTATGTACCAGGCATGTCCATCCATTAATATGTTGAAGGCTTGACTCCAGTGATCCAGAATGTGACTGATTTTGGATGTAGAGTCTTTAAAGCAGTTATTAAGTCAAAACGAGGTCTTTCAGATGGGTTTTAAAACCATAAGTCTGTTGTCCTTAAAAGAAGAGGAGGTGTACACTGAAGAATATAAAAGGAAGATATCATGAAGACACAGGAAGAAGACAGCCAGCTTCAAGTGAAGGAGACAAGCCTTAAAAGGAATCAGCCCTGCTAACACTTTGATCCAGGACTTCAGGCTCCAGAGCTGTGAGAAAATAAGCTTCTGTGCTTAAGCCACCCAGTCTACGGTACTTTACTATGGCAGCCCGAGCAAACTAACATAGTCTGACTCTCTCTCTCTCTCTCTCTCTTTTTTTCATGGTAATAAGACTTTTCTGAGGAAAGAGACTATGCAAAAGAAAAAAACTATCAAAAATCATAAGTTACTTGGGAAACCATGAATAGTTCAGTATGGCCAGATTGTTGGTTTTAAAGTGGGGAAGGCACACAGGGAATTTGGGGGAATGAGACAAGAGAGAGAGGAAGAGCCAGGTTATGAGAGGCCTCCTGCGTCAAATAAAATAATAATAGAAGTTGGGGTATGTGTGAAGACATTCTGGAATAAAAGGAAATTGTATTAGAGATTTTGTAAATTTCAGTTAGATTCCTCCAATCAAAGTTACTCACTGGTGTGCAATTCTTAGGGCTTATAGCTGGTCCAGTTTTCTCTGATAGTAGGAGAATTTAATGAGAATAATTAGTAGTTTTCAAGGGATAGAGACATATTTTTAAGAACTACCTTACTCCTTTTCTCTCACAAGATGTTTATCTCTCTTAATAAATTTAAATATTTTTTATATTTGTGTCAATATTTGTTCCCCACTCCCTTATTCCAATAATTTCTTCTCTACAATGTTTATGTTTTGATAGGATCTGGAATTAGTTCTAGCAAGTTTTGTTGAGTTGTGCTTATGTAAGCTGGATTTAGTTAGAATCTCTACTTTTATAAAGTCAGTATCTTTGTTTCTCAAGTCTTAGTATTTACTTTGCTTCTTTTTAATTACTGTTCACCTTTCTAACATCTCAGATATGGATAAGCATCTTTGTTTTCCTTTCTGTTGTCTCCATTGTAATAATCTCGACTTTCCTGTGGAGAGAGTAGAATTAGTAGAGAGCTGCAAATTCCATGAATGCACTGTTCACAACTAATTTATTTATCAATATGTTCCCAAGGTCTTATATACTGCCTGACACATGGTTAATCATATATTTATTTTAAAGGAAAATAAAAACTTGCATATTTACTCCAAGTATCTGTCAACAAGTCTTTATGATACAATATTCTTAAATTAGAGCATTACTTCAGAATCCATGAGGGGGGACAATTTTCAATACACACATGAGCTAGTAATGCCTCAGTCTTGCTGAGTCTGGGTTTGAGGTTGGGAGTGATGAGGTATGAAGACAAATGTATCATGAAAAAGTTTCCAATATGATTTTGATGTTCATTTCTAACTGATAGGGACTGAAGTTGTTTCTGCTTTTATTTCAGTCAAATTCCTCCTGAACTGAGTCAAAGGATACATAAATGTGCCAGGAAGTGTGAGAAATGCTTTGGAGGGACGGGAGATTTTGTGTAGAACCTCTCAGCACATTCTTTTGCTCTTTGTAATCATAGGGCTGGTCTTCACTGAGATCATGCCTTGTATTTTTATCCTTAAGGAGTCATTCTGGAAGGGCAGGGAAACTACTGACTGAGAATCAAAAGCCCTGGGTTTTATTTCTGGTTTTCATTTATTAGGTTTCAGCTCTCAAGCAAATGGTTCTCTGGGCCTCAGTTTCCCCACCTGTAAAATGGGAATAATAAGGTCTATTTGAAAATATAAGTAATATGAATATTTGAGGAATGAATTATTCTGATTAACTTCTGTGATTGAGGAATATCCCTTACTACTCTGACCTTTAAGGCATGTGTTTTACTTTAAAGACGTAAAACAAATGGCTACTTGTAGAAGAAAATAGAGGTAAGATTTCTACTAATGGACTTCCAAAGCCAGCTGTCCTTATAACCAAGACATTTGCTGATTTCTCCTACTTTCACTGAAGTCAAGGGCACAGCAGCAAAATGGCTTTTGGTGATGTCTTTCCTATCTGTCCCTTTAGGATGTGTCAGGTGTCTCTGCTATGGCTTTTAAGGTCTTCATATTAGCAAGTTTATGGTTTTTCATCACTAGAGAATTTTATCTTCTATCCTAGTCGGAGAACTTCTCATTCCAAACAATTGAAACTGCTTAATCTGATTTCTTCTGATCAAGAGGAAATGGTAGCAATGACAGTGAATATCATGGGACTCAAAAGGAATAAGTATCTTTGGGCCTCATAGGCATTTGCTGGAAAAGCAAAAGTAGTTGAGACACACCAAGAAGCATTAATATCCATCAGGTGTGTGATGCTTTGCAATGATGACTCTTTTTTTAAAACAGGAATTTGAGACATTGAAGGATAGAGAAGAAGACCCATAAAAATCAGAGAGCACATATAAAATGTTGAATATTTGGTTAGGGAACTAAAAACAGTATTATGTTGAAAAATCTTATGTTAAATTTTATTTGAAATATTTAAACCTGATATTAGTATATTAATTAAATTTTGAAAAGTAAGAAAAAGTAAAAAATAATAAAAAGAATCCCTCATAATTCCATTATGCTCTTAGAATAATGACATTTCTTTAAAATGTTTTGTTTGGCCTCTTGCTCCACAGGCACGTATGGGGGCAGCTAATCTTGGTTAAGGTTGGAATTAGGGCATCCATAGAAATTGGTTCCTTGTAAAAGCATAAGTCTTGGAGTTTCTTCCTCTGTGATATTCAAGGGAGGACATACTTTTATAACCTATCCAAGGTTTACCTGAAAGATACAGGTGCTCATCTGTTTTGACCAACTTGGAATTTACTTGGGGCAGTTAAGTGGTGGGCCTGTTCCATTTCTTGTTTTTGACAGTGGAACATAGACATAGATATTGGTCAGTGCTCCTCTGTATACAGTATGTTGACTATTATATTGATTGTGTGCAAATATCAGGTTTTTGCCCCTTCTTTTGCATTTAAAGTTTCCCAGGATAGGAAGGTGGGAATGGGATGGTGAAGAGAAATGCTTTGGATGGGGAGTTTGCATGCCAGAGCTTCAGCCATGATGTGGAAAATCCTCTTAGGATTGAACTAAAGTACATTATCTCAGAGCCTAGGAGTTTTATTGGTCTAGGTCCCACCTCCAGCACCTGGATGGGGCCACCTATTCCTCTAGTCTACCTATCCTTTGAATGGGAAACCCTTATCTTCTCTAAGCATTCAGTCCAGCTCCATAGAAGGGAGATCATACTGCCTGTGTTTGAGGATTTCTTCCCCTATGCAGGCAGCATAACTCTGTAAGCACTTTGGGTCCTTGCACTTAGAATAATTCTGTTACCATTTGGGTCCCTTTCTGCTACAACTCAGGATATTGATGAAGATGGGGCCAAGTGAAAGATTTTATACATAAGCTTTGGGAGTGGACTCGGAGCCTCTAAAACTCCTAAAGTTGGAGATGAAGGAAGTGGATATCTTTGCTTTATTTATGAAATTTTGGACCAATGGAGTAATATTAATGATATGTTATGGTGATCTGCAAGCTTGAATTTCTAGTGCAGAAAAACTTAGTAGACAGAAGAAGTGATTTTGCTCAGATAACAGCAGATTGACAAGAGAAGAGATGACAGCTGCATGTTGGTGTTTTGGTGTTGCAGATGTTTATTGATTCCAAGTCAAGTTATACCTATTGGAGCCAAATTCATAAAAATAGCAAATGTCCAACATAGTATTGATACATGTAATTGACACTAATTGTTTGGCATGGATTGAAAATTAATAGTTTGATTTTTTTAAGTCAAAATATTGTTTTTTCTACTAACCACTAAGTCTTGAAGTTCAATATATCACTAGTCTCAGTGTGTATGGAGCCTCCTCCTCTGATAGAGACAATTGAACATTAGTTCTCTATGTGAGGTGTAAGTTGTTGCACTTGGCTTTAAGGTTCCAAAGTCAAAGGCTTTTAAAAGTTAACAATATGGAAGAGTTTTGCTGCCACCTAATGGACAAGTAAAATATTTTCATTATTCCGAATAAAGAATTCCTTTTACCATCCTAAGCATTTATATACAACTGCAACAATTATTTTAACAGATTTACTTGAATTAAAAATATTTATTTCTCTCAATTTTAACATTCTTGGTGTGTGCTTTGTATATGTGTGTTGTAGTGGTGGTAATGAAGAGGATACGATAGAACATGAAATCAGGTGGTTAGTTAGGTTTTCATTGAAGCATTGCAATGCAATTTGTTTTCTATGATTTTATTTCAGCTAAATTTAATAAAAGCACTATGACTTAATACATGAGTTTAAATACTGAGTTCTTTTGTTTAAGTACTTGGGGAAATTCTAATAAACCTGAGTGAAATGAAGAATTAGTCATAATAAGAGGGGGTGCTGGGGAAAATAAATGGGTTGAATATTATATAAATAAAAGGAAACTGTGTGTGTGTGTATGTGTGTGTGTGTGCGCGAGTGTGCATGCGTGCACACACGCATGTGTACGCTTGAATACTGGTAAGGCATGTATCTGGAGAGAGAAATATTTGGTCACTGAGCTAAAAATATTCAAGGTTCCATTTTTTTTTCTGCCTTTACATAGTAGTTATTTAAAATACAGACAAGGTTTAAATTTTGCCTCTTTTTTTTCACTGATGAAGAATGACTGGCACATGGTCAGTGTTAATAAATAGGTTAATGAGTATTTTTGGATGAAAAGAATGTATGTGCCTGCAATGACTCTAAAAAAAAAAAACAGAGGAAAAGGAAACAGTATTATTTGTAGTCCTACTCCTAACATGAACCACATTAGTCTTGGAAAACATGTGATTTCGTAACTTTCAGATGTTAGACCCTTTCTTGCCTTTCCATCCCTCAGTCACCTGTGAGGGTTGCTAGAAGTTTGATTGCTGAATCCCTCGCCTATGTGTTTTCTGGATTATTTTTTCACATCTCAGGGACCCTCTCCCATAAGGGTTCTTCCTGTAGGTACTTCTGTCACCTGTGGGATCCTGGAGGTACAGTTGTCCCAGTCTGTTACACCCTTATCTCACCTAATCCATGAAACCTCTTGGCTCTTCTATTTCTTCACCCCCATGAAATTATCACATCTGTTGTTCTAAGAATATGCGACTATTTAACTACTTTTGGGACATTTTAGAAAGAAATACAAGACTGAAAGGATTAAGGTTAAAGTTCTGGTTAACTTGGTGATTTCCTTTAATCTCTCAGGTTAAGGAACAGAGATATGGAGGGTTTTCCAGGGATGGAACTTCACAGATGACCCATCTCTACCTTCTCCAAATGGCTGGCCATTCTTTCCCTTGGAACTCCTGTCTCATCTCTAGTTCCACATACTCCCTCATCACTGTCCATTAAAAAATCCACTCTATTACTTTGGAAAAACTCTCCCACTTCCCACAGGAAAGGCCAACACTCTCTGACTTCGTCTAAGTCTGATGTTCTGGGCTTCTGTCTAGTGGACATACATGTTCATTTACAGTCCTCTGAGATATATGTACATTGACATTTAAATGTGCAAGAAAAGAAAAGTACCTTATTTTGAAAATATCTAGTTTACACACACCCAGTTTTGCTAGGGTGGGGGAGAGGGATTGTGGGAATGAGCTTAAATTCATCAACTGTTTTAAAAAGACTTTTTCATTAAGCTCAGTCTTTCACATGTTCTCTTCATCTTCCTTAAAAAAAAAACCCAAACAAACAAACAAACAAACAAAAAACCTCACAGCAGGGCCAATGAGGAACATCTGCTTTGCTCTTTGTATGTATCACTAGTTCCCAAGGAACTCGGGTTGTATTTGTTGGACATCAAATCACACTACCATGACATAAACTATGTTAGTCTTCTGATGACACATAACAATATAATTTCAGTTCACTAGGTTCATCATTGAGGATTCCAACTCTTTTGCTGAAAATTCTAAGGTACCTGAGGTGGTACAACTTTGGTCTTGTTCTCCTGACATTGATGTGGTGAGGAGATTGCTGCCAGGGAACTTGGTTATCACTCAGACTGGTCAAGTCCTATCTCAACTGTATCTAGCTTAGCAGACCTTCCTTGAGGTCCATTTGTGACTCTAATTCAATGTCTGACATTGGAAGTTGACCTTAGACATCTGTGCCAGAAGTTAACTTCCTATTTATCCAGACTGTTCAGGAAAGCCCACTTCATCTACCTTATTATGTGTCTCCATTTTTTTTCTGGTGGTCAAATCTAAATTTTGATAACAAAAAAGGAGTAAAGAAATCTGGAAAAGAGGGGATCTTCAAAGAGAGCTCAAGAGTCACCAGTGAGGGAATAAGGGGAGTAGAAGTGTGTAGAGCCAGGAAGCTAAATCTCATAGTCCTACTTTGAAGTCATTTCTACTTTACTTGGTGACATCAATCTTGAGTTTTACCTTCCAAGTGGAATGCAGACTTACAGAGTTGTCAGTAAAGTGCAAAGTTTAAACCATTCAATGCAAAAACTTCATAGTGTGCTATTTAATGTTGAATTATCAGGTCTCCGGGAAAAACAAAGGCCCTTGTTTGCTGATTTATGTGGTGTATGTGTTCCCATGATGGCCAACTTCATCCTACTGAAATTTTATGAATGAAAGTAGAGTCTGGGAGAGACATTAACAGTTGCCTGTTTTGCAATGGAGTGAACTAGCTTTAACAAACCATGGATAGACTGATAGGAACTCTAAGATGTTACCCAGACATGCTTTGAATAAGCCTAGTGACCAACTGTTATGGTTTTGATGCGAGATATCCCCCCAAAACTCACGTGTGAGAAGAAATGATTGGGTTGTGAGAGTCTTAACCTCATCAGTGAATTGGTAGGGATTAACTGAGTGGTAGAGTGTGGCTGGAGTAGGTGGGAATTGGGGGCGTGGCTTTGGGTTATATATTTATATCTGGTGAGTTCTCTCTCTCTGCTTCCAGATCATCATGTGAGCTGCTTCTTTCTACCACACTCTTCTGTCATGATGTTCAGCCTCACCTTGAGCCCCTAGGAATGGAGTCTGCTGACTATGTATTGAGACCTCTGAAACTGTGAGCCCCCAAATGAACTTTTCCTCCTCTACAGTTGTTCTGGTTGGGTCCTTTAGTCAGAGCAGTGAAAAAGCTGACTAAAACAGAAATTGGTACTGAGAAGTGGGTTTGTTGTTGTGACTAACATGACAGTGTGGTTCAAAAGCTTTTGGAGCTTTTTGGAATTGGTTGGAGGAATTTTGAGATATTTAGCAGTGCAAGCTGGAAATGTTTTAGATTGTTGTAAGTGGGGCTTAATGGTTAATTCTGGTGAGAGCTCAGAAGACCAGAATGCAACAGGAGCATGGACAGTGAAGACAGGGCTCAAGAAGGTTTAGAGAAGAAGAGGAACAGAATTGGTAATTGGACTAGATGCCATTTGTATTATATTCTGGCTGAAAAGTTGTCTGCCTTTTGCCTGTGTCCTGAGACTTTGTGTTAGGCTGATTTTTAAAAGCAATGATTTTCTTAATGTGGCAGAAGAAATGTCTAGGTAGCATAGCATTGAGGTGGTGGCATGAATATTGCTGGGCTTTTAGCCAAATTTATTGTGATAACGAGGAGGGGAAAGCAGAACAGAAAGATTTTAAAAACTTGGATTAAAAGATAGGACTAAAATTAAGGCTAAGGAAGTTGCAGTTGTTAATGACACTACTGCCACTAAAGAAATGTTAAAGACTTTTCCAGAGACTATAAGAAAGCTGGCTTGAGGGCATCTCAGGAGCTGGCAAGACCATACCCATCTCAGGCTCAAGGGAGTAAAAGTAAAAATTCTCTTGAGAAGAGACCAAGGGGAACCCTTCTTGCACAAGGGAGCCTAGGAAGTTTTTTCAATGTGCTCAGCCACCCAGGCAATGGAGACTTGCCAGGGTGTCTGGAGGCTCAGCTTCTGCTCGAGATGGCTCAGCTTGAGAGGGCCATAGACCTTGGCGTTAACCATGCAGTGCTGGTTCTAGTCATTCAGGATGCTGGAGTTAAGGGATCATGGAAGCTTTTATCAAGATTTCAAAGGAAGGCCTTGGAGGCCAGACAAGGTGCAGCAGAGCTGGAGTCCCTGTGGGCACCCCCTGAGAAGGCAAAATGCAGAGACTTGAGGAGAAAGCCAAAGCTGCAGTGGAGTCCTCTGAAAGTAAGAAATGCCACTAACATGTGACATCATCCTAGGAAAGCTGCAGGAATTGAGCAGAGACAAGCCAACAGAGAGGCCACTTGAAGTGCAACAAATAAGGCCCACAGGGCAGAGCCATATAAGCCCTTTGGAGAGAACATCATAATGCCATGTGTCCCAGATGCTGGACATGGAGCTACAGAACTTGTTTGCCCAGTTGGATTTCAGTCTTGCTTTGGTCCTATCTCTTCTTTCTATGCCTCTAATTTTGTAAATGGAAATGTTTACTCTGTACCTTTATATATTGGATACTCGTAAATTGCTTTTAATTTTACAGGAGCTCACATGCAAGATTGACTTGAGCCTCAGAGAAGACTTTGGACTTGAACTTTGAGCAATCTCGGAATTGTTGAGACTATGGGAACGCCTAGAAATGAACAAAATATATTTTGGATTGTGAGCTTTTGGGGGCCAGGAGTGGAATATTATCTTTGGATGTGATCTGTCACCCAAAAGCTCACATCTTAACCCCATCGGTGAATTAAGCCCCTGATAGTTACTAATTGAGTGGTAACTGAAGTGGTAGGGTGTGGCTGGAGTAGGTGGGAATTGGGGACATGACTTTGGGGTATATATTTGTATCTGGTGAGTGGAGTCTCTCTGCTTACGATCATCATGTGAGCTGCTTCTCTCTACTACACTTTTCTGCCATGATGTCAGCTTCATCTTAAGCCCCTAGGAATGGAGTCTGCTGACTATATATTGAGACCTCTGAAACTGTGAACCCCCAAACAAACCTTTCTCCCTCTACAGTTGTTCTGGTTGGGTCCTTTACTCACAGCACTGAAAATGCTGACTAAAACACCAACATAACCCCTTCCTAGGGTTGCCATAGCAAATTACCAGTAACTCAGTGGCTTAAAACAAAAGAAACTTATTCTCTCATAGTAAAAGATATTGATAGATACAGTTCCTTCTAGAGGCTCTGAGGGAAATACTGGTTGTGCTTCTCTCCTGCTTCCTGAATCTGCTGGCCTCCTTGGCATTCAATGGCTTGTAGAGGCAGCACTTCCATTTCTGGCTCCTTCTTCACGTGGCCTTCTTTACATATCTCTCTGTGCCTTCTGTTCTTAAAAGAACTTCAATGATCGTATTCATGACCTACCCTAAAGACAAGATTGTTTCTCATCTCAAGTCCCTTCGTTACATCTACAAAGATCCTATTTCCAAATATAGTTATGTTCTGAGGTTCTGGGTGACCATGAATTTCAGGAGGACACTGGCCTACTACAAGTACCTTCTATGGCATGGTGGGTAGAGAAAGAAGACAAAAAAGAACGTGAAGGACATCCTTACCAGCTCCAAACTTGAAGGAGCACAGAGAGGAAATTGTGTCCCAGGATCCCAGTGAAAGCTAATGTAGCGAAGGAGGAATTTTAGCTGTAGAAACAAGAATTCCAGATGTTGAAGATGGTATCTCTGCCAAGACAGTAGGCTCAGAGCAGATAGAAAGCCAGTAAAGAAAGGCTCGGGTCACTATCTGCTCTCAGGTTCTGCTGTCCTTCAGATGACTTCTTAGCTAAATCCAACCAGAAGCCAGGTTTTATTTCCTATTACTGTTATAACAAATGATTATAAATTGGGTGGCATATATATTTATTATCTATTTTTAAACTTTACATCAGTTTAAGATATAATTTATACATAGTAAAACCCATTCATTTGAATGCAGAAATCTGAGTTTGGACAATGGGCAATCAATACTTCCGTAGCCAATACATAGAATAGTTCCATCACCCACGCCCCAAACTTCTCACATGAGATTAGAATTGATAGAACAGAGACCTACTGTGTAAGAGAGATAAATCCAGATTAATTCAAGGATCCTCAGCATGATTTGGAAACTACCTGATTAGGGATTTTAAGGAAAATGATTCATAAATTGGTGAGATCTGGCTTTCCACAGTGGGTGTCTGCTAATGGTAAGAGGAAATTTATGAGGAATTTTCCAAGCAACTGTGTATTTTGAATATTCTAGCTATTTAAGGGTCTAAAATTTTCTTAAATCCTAGAGTTATTTTTTCATTCAGAATCATACCAGAACTATTGAATTTACTTCTGATTGTCACTTCCAAAAATCACTTCCTTCTATGTAGCTAGAACACAGCATCATAAGGAAAGGGCCATGTGGATAGAAAACACACACACACACAATGTGTCATAGCCTAAGGCAGATATAGAAGCCTATATGGAGAAAACAAATTTATTAACTTTTGGTTCTGTAGGTCCGAAGTCCCACAGCTGTGTCCCTGAGCTAAGAATGAAAGCACCTCAAGGGCTGGGTTTCTCTCTGCAGACTGTAGGGGAGAATGTATTTTCTAGCCTTTTCCAACTTCTATATGTCATCCACATTCCTTAGCTTATGGTGACCTCCATCCTTCATCTTCAAAGACAGAAATGACAGATGAGTCCTCACCTGGCATCCCTATGACCTCTTCTGACATGTCAGGTAGCTTATCTATAGGTTCAGGTGTGAGGATGTGGACATTTTTGGAGGAGCTGTTATCTGTTACCACATCAGTTGATGATCTATAGGATTCAGTCTCTTTGGCAACACTGACTCCAGGTTATGTGGGGATGAAGTTTACATGTTATGTAGCTCTCTACAAAAAATAGTTTGAAATTACATTAGCACAAGGTTTAGAAGGGGCAGTGATGGAGGGGTGGTGAGCTGAAGCTTCATTAGCTCTAGGAAACCAGTCTCTGCTCCTAGCACCAAGTAGGGCAAAACAGAACAGAGAGCAATATGGGCTGTTGGGGAGTGGGGAAAAGTGGATGAAAACCAGAACATCTTGCTTTATAACTTCCTCCAGATAGCTGATAAAATGGTAGACTTACTGGAGTTAGCTGACATTTCACCAATGCTTGTCTATCAGGGTGATATCAATGTTTTTCAAATATCCAAAAGCAGTTGATATTTAATCATCTTGTTAATGAGGATAGCATAAGAGGTGGCCTAAAGCTTATTGAACCTGATCTATTCCATGCTTTTGTAGAGCCTGGGCTTCACCCACTCTTTCCTTTTCCTGCACTTAGGCAAATGTAGAGTCAAGTTAATGGGTTTGGTGCATTTTTTTTCCCAATACCATTCCTTAGCTTTGTAAGACAGTGTGGAATATGGCACCTTTCCCCGTCTTCTCAAATGGCCTGTAACAAGTGGTTTAATCACTAATGCAGAGAAGGTATAACAGCCTTAGCTGTTATAATCAGATGTTCAGCTGTGGGAATTTCATCAAGCCACACTTAACTTGATTCTAAGTCTGCTTCTTTCTTGTGACCATGTAATATATTTGATACAAAATTTCTAGACACCTAAATTCTAGGAATTTCAATGCAGTCATATGAGACCAAGTCAGCAGTTTAATTCCAATGTATGTCCCCACCAGGGACTTTCTAACAAGAACTAAGACTGCTATTAGTTTTATTATTACACAACTAGAATAAAGAGGAACTACATTAAGAATAGAGAAGTGAAGAATACCAATGCCCATGTCCTCATAGTTAAGAAAATAAAAGAGAGAGACTAAACTTCACTATGGATTTTACTTTATGGAAATAGACTTATTTCCTGAAGAAAGTTTTATTTTCAGGGTGTTGGCTTAATTTGTTCTGTTTCTATACTTTAGATGAATTATTCTATTACCACCCCAAATTTTACCAAATTTCCAAATAGAAATTACAATGAAAATAGAAAAGACAAGAGAAATGGTTGTACTGAAAGAATGAAAAGGTTAGCATGTAACCTAATATGGACATTTTGGCTAACATTTTCTTTTCTCAAATGTGTTTATTGGATGAACAAGTCAAAAATAATAAAAATGAAGTTAGATGTGTGTCATTTCTAAATTCATAGTGTAGGTTCTAATCCTTACAATCTATTAGCCAAGGTCTTCACTTTATATTAACATTTTCAAAAAGAAATTTCTAATTCTGTAGTGAACATTTCTTGTTCTGTTTCCTCTACAGATATTTAAAAACAACAAAAAAAGTTAGCAGTGAGGTAAAAATCAAAGGAAACAGAAGGAAAGGGACCAAGATGGAGGTAGTAATTATTGCAAGTGGGAGAAGCTTCCAGAAGCTTGCTGTCTGATGTAGCTCAAGCACATCTTTTAACCTTTGATGCACAGTAGTACCAGCTATGAGTGCTACTTTAATTTAACATGTGTTCTGTGCAGATGTCAAAAGGGAAAGATCTTGATTGGCCTTCTTCTCAGTTGGTTACTAACTGTGATTTTGGGTAAAATGTTTGAATTCTGTAAGCTTCTTTTTCTGGATTTGAAAGTAGGGAATCATAACATCTTCCCTGAAGTGCTGTCAGAGCTAATGTGACACCACTCCAGGCCATAATGGTCCAGTAATGCCAATATTTGTCACATTGCACAGAAATTCATAATTATTTTCATACTCATTTTTGTATATTTACTTTTACATAAGAATGAAGACTTAAATAATCTCTAGTTTAGAGATTACATGAGTTCTTTGGTTACTGGGAGTGATGATCTTGGGTGAAAGGGATAGCAAACACCTTTCTCAGTCTTTCTCAAAGGGGTTTTCCTCTGAGGTTATGGTTTGCAGATGTTTGCCACAACATGTCTCTTCATGAATAAAAGAAATGTAGAGCTCAATTATAGTTGAATTTGCCATGCTATAATTTGTCTTTGAACTCTACATCACTGAAAGTTTTTAAAGTAATAGGTAGAAGAATAAAGTTGTAACCAGCAATACTTTGTGTAAATACAATGGACACAGAACAGAAGAAAAATAAGCATATGAATATGGCAACTTTATAACGAATGATAGCTAAGAAAGTCAATCATTTTTCCAGATTTCTTTTGAATAACTGAAAGATGTTATAAAACTGTATTTTAGTTTATTCATCTACAAAAACTGGGGTAGGGGGATTGTGAAATTCTTTTGCTTTCCATACTCACATTTGTGATGCTGTCAAGGTCCCTGTGACAGTTTCATCCTCCTTTCTTCTTCTTCTTCTTTTTTTTTTTTTTTTTTTTTTTGTAAGTTCTGGGTTTCAACAGGATTTATGGCTTTGACTTGTCCTTTGGGACAATGATTTATCTTTGGGATGGTGGTCCCTATTTGGTTGTTTTGGCATTGAATACAACAGTATTTCAAGGGGGTTGCCTTTCTACTAGGTCAAATTCAATTGAAACTTAGGAAAATGAGTTTGTGATTTGTAAACCCAGGCACTGCTAATCTTGCTAATCACGTGTAACAAAGGGAAATTTTGTTGCAACAAGAGAAACCAATAATTATTGAATATTGTGCAAAATGGTATGTCACAGCAATCCTATGATGCCTCATAGGGTATTTTTCACTGTTAGTTATGTCTATGGAAGACTTGATTGATTTAGGAGTTTCTCTTGGATGAGACTGATGTGTCTGTTGTCCTTCAGAAGCCTACATTGCCTCCTTCTGTCTGTTCTTAATAACGCTTCTGATGTCTCTAGGAACAGCTCCACACATTGTTTTTGTCACGTATGTTGCTTCCATGTTTTTTTTTCCTTTATCTAGTCTGTCTTGATTTCTTTATCTAGTCAGTCTTTCCTGTTGACCCACTGAAGGAGCACTTTTTGAAAACAGTGAACCTTTAGCAAATAAAAATTTCTTCTTTCCCTCCTCTACCCCTTATTCCCTCATCCTTTCTTCTCCTCCTCCTCCTCCTTCTCTTTCTTTTACAAAGACTCTGTTTTGTGTATCTGTTAAAGCAAAGCCCTCCTTTCCTCCCACTTCTACATCATGAGGTTCTTTCTCACTAGGTATCTAGATGGGAATGTTCTTATGCTTAAAGAATAATATGAAAGCCTTTAGATGGAGGCAATGTGAGCAGGAAGGAGAACATTAGGAATGAGGTCAAAGAAGTAGGGGAGAAACTAAGTCCCTTGTTGACCATGATGTGGGCAATGAATTTTATTCTGAGTAAATTAAAGACCATTAAAAGCTTTTAAGCAGAGAAGGAACATGATTCAGCTTTCATTGGCAAAGGATCACCTAAGTAGCTGTGGAGATTTTAGAGATGCAATTGAATGTGTGTGTGTGTGTGTGTGTGTGTGTGTGTGTGTGTGTGTGAGAGAGAGAGAGAGAGAGAGAGAGAGAGAGAGAGAGAGAGAGAGAGAGAGATTGTATATGTGTTTCAAGCCAGGTTTTCTAACTGCAGCCATTACAGGCCCTATGACACCAAGGCGACAGTCAAACTGCAGAGCCAAGGAATCTATCTGTGAATTCACAAATTTATTTAGAGCCTTTTGTAATCGGATACTTTACGAGGTGATTGGGATTTTTAGTGAAGAATAGAATATATTTCTATCCTCTAGCAATGGCAACACATAAAAACTCCTTTGATATTCAAGTTTCTTATTTAGACAGAGAAACTATTATTGCCCCCATTTACAAACAAGAAAGGTAAGATTGGAGTGCTTAAATGACTTGTTTACTATGATATGAGTAAGTTAGTGAGAGGTCCACATTCTGCTGCTAGCTCCTTGCACTATTTGGACAAGTATCTAAAGCTCCTAGGCTTGTTCTCTTTCTGTTCTATCACACTGCTATATGCATATCCACTGTGGAAGGAAGACACTCATGTGCTACCCAGGGGAGAGCAGAGAATATTGTTATCCTTTATATATATATATATATATATATATATATATATATATATATATATATATATATATATATATATATCTCCTATATATCCGTATTGTTTTAGCCAGCTTTTTCGCTACTGTGACTAAAAGACCCAACCAGAACAACTTTAGAGGAGGAAAAGTTTATTTGAGGGGTCATAGTTTCAGAGGTCTTAGTCCATAGAAGGCTGGTTCCATTCTTTGGGACTCCAGGTGAGGCTGAGCATCATGGCAGAAGAGTGTGGCAGAGGAAAAGCAGCTCACATGATGATCAGAAAGCAGAGAGAGAGGTCTCCAGTTGCCAGACACAAATATATACTCCAAAGTCATGCCCCCAATTCCCACCACCTCCAGCCACATCCTACTACTTCAGTTACTACTTTAGTTAATCCCAATCAGGGGATTAATTCACTGATTGTTTTAAGACTCTCACAATCCAATTATTTCTCTTCTTAACCTTCTTGCATTGTCTCACACGTGAACTTTTGGGGGCTACCTCACATCCAAACCATAACAGGTTTTAAATGGAATGTTACTTTAAAAAATAAAAGTACTTATAATCCCATCTTTCCAGTGAGTCAGAATTGGCTAGGTTGTGGCACATAGCCTCCAGATCTCAGCAGTCCTAATAAAATATTTAATTTTTTCATTGATGCTACAAGTCCAACATGGCTCAATGGATTATTGGGTGAGTGGGTGGGTGTATTCACCAGAATCATTTGGGCCCTGGGCTGATGATATCTGCATTTGGACACCTGCTTCAGTGATCATCAAGGCACCTGGAAAGGAGGGCTGTACAGCCAAGTGCTAGCAATGTTTCAAACCCCCACTTCATTGACCAGAACTAGTCCCATGGCCACTACAAACTTCAAGTGAACTAGAAATACAGGATGATTGAGTATGGATAAAACTGTTCAATATTGGTAATGATCATTATACCCACACATTGACACAAATACATCTTCCTTCTTTCTTTCTTTCCTTCTTTCTCCTCCCCCTTCTTTCCTTCTCCTCCTCCTCCCCCCTCTCTTCCTTCTCCTTCTTTTCTTTCATGGGAAGGTAACTAACCCACTTGTCCTGCAAGACCTTTGGGCTGTGGGGAACCCCGTGTTTCTCACTTGGTTTCACTTACCAACATCTCTAGAAGGTATTTGTAAAATCCAGGGAAACTGAAGCCAGATTATAATGACTTTTTCCTGGGAGCTTTTACTTGACAGTGGCAATATTGTTCTCTTATTAAACATTTAAGTTTGTGCTTGCTACTCAATGTTTGAATTAATCAGTTCTAACCTGTGTCTGTATATTGATTTTGTTGATAAGATTAAAAAAATAGTTTATAGAAGAAAAAAAAAAGAAAGGAATTAGATTGGTCTTTGTAATCTTGAATTGTTCAAATCATGATCTGTCGAGTATTGCTCATTCTCTTTAAACTTAGAGTCTGGAATATGAGAAATGAATGAAATGCAAAAAGAGGAACTAAATTGTGGTTTATATAGCTTGGCCTCCCTTACAAGTAGAAAAAGTAGAGAAGTAGGAGTAAAGCAGGAAGATAATGTTCACAGTACATAAAAAGCAATTGGAGAGACTGACTCTTATTATGTTCCTGAGCCAATGTTAAAGGTAATTTCTTCTCTGAATTATTTAATTACAACTATAAAGTATAAAATTACTCTTTTTCAGGGTTTTGAAGTCATAAAACTATGTATTTCAACTTATTAAATGTTTCAATATTATTAACTTTTAATGTAATTTTGCTCAGTAAGTTAGAAATAGATCATATTTCAGTGCTTTTATTAGTTCATTATTGGTGGTGTTTGCTTATCACACTTTAGTGATGGATTTGATAAAAGAAAAAGGAAATGGTGAATTAAGTAACTGATACACAAGACTTCTAAATATTCTCATTTTACAATGCAGATATGGCTTAAAAATTTTCCAAAGTTTAATATGAGATTTGGCATGGATAGGTCTATCTTATTTTATGCCATAATGTGTTTCTGAAGAACTGGTTGAAGATCAAATTAATACATATGATTAAGAAATATTATGTAGCATCTATCAATCTAATTAAAAAGAGCACAAGGCAAGAGGATTATTCTGAAAAATGCATTTTTGAAAAGATATACTTAATAAATTTAAAATATTGAAAATTATATTTTATTAATGTATAGTATAAATAGATTTGATTTCATAGTTTAAGAGCAAGATGTTTATTTCTTATTATTTATCAATATAATTACACTTGCAACTTATTGATCACTTCTCTTATCATGTTGAATACTATTTTAGATAGCCCATGAGTCAAAATTAATTATTTAAATATGAAAACTATTAAATAAATCAATCTTTTGAATTAGATATGAGTGTTGAAGATCAAATTATTGCAAATGCTTTTTTAAAACTATAGTTTCAACTGATATTCATTAAGTATGAGGAAGAAAGTAAATAAATAATTATAAAAAAATTCTCTATAAGCTATAAAAAAGCCATTAGAAATCTACAAATTATCTTTTCATAGTTTTTTTTTTTTTTAGTTTTGGTGGATACAATACTTTTATTTTATTTATTTATTTTTATGTGGTGCTGAGGATCGAACCCAGTGCCTCACATGCACTAGGTGGGCGCTTTATCGCTGAGCCACAACCCCAGTCCCCTTTTCAGAGTATTAATTATATTGAAGAAGTTGCGGTGACAAATTTAAGACTGGATTTTGGAAATTTTTATATTGATTTTCTTAATACCTTTACCCATTCATAAGTTTTTTGTTTGTTTGTTTTTGTATTTGTAGTCAAAATGATGATCAAATGGTACCATTATTATATATGAGAAGAAAGTTATGACACACACAGGGGGAAAATGGTCATGAATATGAGGCACATGGTATATTTGGAAGATAAATTAAAATGTGGGAAACAGAGAAGTATTTTTTAAATGTGTGGGGAAACATGTAGGGTGGTGGGATGTCTAAATAATTTAAGCAGCTGAATAATGAGTTTAAGACCTCTGAGTGGCCTAACTTCTAGAGAATGTGCTTTAAAAATCTTTGTAAGTAATTTCCGATATGTGAACTGATATCTAAAATCCTCCCCAAATTGCCTTCTAGTGAGATTCGTGTATACTTCTGCAGCTCACACTAGAAATTAGTTCTTTTTCTAGCTAGAACAGGCTGCTCTTCTGAAAAAGTACCACACATTTGCTTCACCCAAACAACCAATGACTCTGTGAACCCACAAATCACCAGATTATGTAAGACATGGGAATTGCTTTAAAATGCTGGACAGACAAGATCTGTCATATTTTTTCCTGAGGGAAAAATGAAATCAAATGTATCCTATTCACCATTCCAGATATCAGTTATATTTTGGCTCTTCATCTTGGGTAGTTCTTGGATGAGGATCTGCACAGTTCTGGGAAGATCTTGTGGAACACTGCTGCAATTATGTGCTCTAGTAGATAAAGCTGCCTGAGCTCTGTGGTTCCTAGTTCCCATGTGAGGCCTGCCATACCAGTGACAAAGGTCTCAGATACCAAAGAATTTACCATGCTCTTGTCCCTCTAGATCTCAAAATTAGTTTTTTTTTTTTTTTTTGCTTCTTCATCAACCTTTCAAGACCTTTCTTTCTCACAGAATCCAGTTTTACACCCTCTGAAATGTTAGCCTTTCAAAAATAAAATTTTGATTAGTTCCCTAGTGCTCAGGGAAAGCTCAAATCTAGCTATTTCATTATCATACTGGGATAGTATTTTCTTAATTTTCCAAATGAGGGCATTGTGGCTCAGAAAGATGACCAAAAAAAAATTGTATATGTCCACATGCATAGTAAGTAATGGACATACAATTTGAAATGGTACTGATATGTGTTAGATGCTGATTTCAGAGTTGAATGATATCCAGCAATGTCTTTAAGGAGACTGCTATTTAGTGGGAAGCAGGACAATAGATATGCACATAAATAAGTACCTTTTAGCACAGTAAACATTGCAAGTGTGTAACAGTATAGGAATATAACTGAGAAATTGCAGCAGGGCATGAACAATCAACATGGATGTACTTAGAAAAGACTTCAGAGGGGGCAACAGTTAGGAGAATTAATAGGTGTCCCACTGTTCAAAAGAGGGCAAAAAGTATGTTGGGCAGTTTTCATCTATTCATCTCTTAACACTTCCCAGTTCCACACTGGGCATTACTTTCTACTGTGGTTGGAAGTCCCCAAGTTATTTTCCAAGTAAACAATTTTAGTTGTAGATACTTCAAAATAAAATCTATTATTACACAAAAAGCTGAGATGATAATGAGTGTCCTCATTTTCGCCCAAGCTGACTGCTCTTTCCCTACTAAATTTATTTTCAGTCAGTCACTGTGTACTATTTACAATCACTAACCCATTTCAGTTATGGAATATCCTTTCCTGGATTGTGTTATTTCATATTCACTGAGCTTAGTATGTATAGTTTGTTGAATAGAATGCAACTTGTAATATTATTAGTGCTTGCTTACTTATTTGTTCTGAGCACTTAGGAGAGTATCAACTATCATAAGGGAAAACAAGGAAAGAAAAAAATGAGAAAAGTGAGTCGAAGGAATAAAAAAGAAAAGAGAATGGGGAAAGATAAAGAGTGGGAGAGAAGGGAAAATATATATTTGTTATTAAATATGAGCAGCAGTATGCTTTTGCATACTTGTGAATCTTTTGCAAGTGAAAGGAAAGCATTCTGAGATAGCGAAATCTTAGGAACTGTGATAAAAGAAAGAAATTTTAAGCACAAAACATAAGAGAGCGTAGAAAAGGTCATCTGAGACATGGTGGGGACCTAGTGAATGAAATCAAAACTCTTGCTATGATTGGAAGTCCCCAAGTTTTTTTTCCCAAGTATCCAGCTTTAGTTTTAGATACTTAAAATAAAATCTAGTATTACCAAAAAATGAGATGATAAAAGAGTACTAAATAGGCCAACTTAGGTTAATCCTTTCCTATTGCCTAAAATGTGTTGGTAGAACAGAAATACTTGATCATAGGATGTAAAAACTGCAAAGTATGTCAATGACCTTTTATTCTAAAGCCTTCATTTAGGAGGTGAGGACATGGAAAACTAAATGCTTTTTCCAAATTCAAATGAACAACCGTTAGACACCAGCCTGCCTGGATTCCACATCTTGAGCTCTTTTCCTATTAAGTGGGGGCCTATGGAAAATAGCCCATTTGTGGCTACCCTCAGGAAATGTCAAAGCAAGTCTTTGAAAAATCAAGCAGAAATTCTAGAGAATCACAATAAAGAGAGAGAGCTTAAAATACACACGAGCCATTTCTATGTGGCAAAAGTGTTTAAAAGATTCAAGGATTAGAACAGGTGTAGTTATCAAGAAGCCCACATGAAATAATTCTCTGGTTTGCAATATCTCATTTTCCTGTTTTAAGTGCCTTTTATTAATTGTGATCTGATCAAAGAACTGATATAAAATTTAAATAACTTTTAAAATAGTTTTTTTTTCTGTATAAATGTCTTAGATACCTTCAGTTTATAGACAAATTATGAGTTTCAGAAGTGACAGTATCTAATATTCAAATTTGTTAATGCAAATGTGCTGGGTGTCCTGTTTTTAAAAGTTCTTAAGGGAATGAAATCTCTCTCTCCCTTCTCCAGTTTCTATGATCCCAATGTCTGGGAGCCTCTGGGGCAGTGTAAACACAGATTTTCCACTTTGCTCCAACACAGGTTGATTCCTTTATGGTGTAACAGGACTTCTTCAGGGCTGGGATTAGGTGAAGATACTAAGACACTTGCCTCAGGATAACTAATATGTTCATGCAGTATTTTTCAAAATCAAAATTTATACAAAAGAACTCCATAATGAGAAAAATATCAAAAGTTCAGTAATGATGCTGTGTTGAGCCATATTGAAGCCTGAGGCAAAATGCGGGAAAACCAACAAATCTCAGTAATATTGATCTGAGAACAGGGAAGAACAGGGAGTTGTATTTTACTGGTAGAGTAAATTTTATAATTAGGCAGCTGTGTCACAAGGATTGTAATGAAAAAGGTAGAAAGATAGAAGCAGTTGTTTTGACATTTTCAGGCTCCTGATTAGATGTGTGGCCTGAGGGTGGCCAGGTGGGCACAATGCTTTGGAGGTGCTCCTGAAAAGGAGTATGTAAGCTGCCTAGAAATGTTTATCTGCTAATGCAAGACTTTAGGGTTTATAAAAACCCAAATATCCCTGAGCATAATAGAATCATAATTAAAAACCAAAACAGAAACACCTTTGTGTTGGTCCTCTGAGGTGCACCCTGCAGGCTTACTCTGGTCCGATGGCCCAGTAGGATGTATAACACGGACATATGTCAACTGTGGTATTTGAAGGAATTGCCTTTTGTAAAGTAGACCTTTGATAGCTTCAATAAATATGATGTTGGATCATGTGACTATTGTTGTTTCAGTGCCCTGCCTGATATCTATTTATTCTCCAGCTTTTGTTTTAACATTAGTTCCTCTAGGAAATTGTCTCTAATTCCTTTGAATGGATAAGCTCTTGTATTATAAATGCTAATTGGGCCATATATTTAAAACTCATCAAAATTATTTGTATTATAGAAATATAACTCATACTAGGTCTTTCCAGGACAGTGGATTTAATAAAGGGAATTAGTTTATACAAGTGGTAAAAAGACTGAATGACCAATAACTGGAAGATAAGGTAACCCATATACTTAGAGTATATTTGAAATTTCTGGGGTGTCTAGAAAAATGCTAGATATATCAAGAAGACAATTTCATGAGGGATAGTACAGCTAACGTGAAAAAATCATAGCTAAGACTGGGAGCCCCGAAGGGTCACAGCCATTTTCAGAGATACACTTCAAGATGGAGGAATAAGTATTCCACAGAGAGGAAGACCCAAGGTTTCCCTCCTAGTACCTTCTAATCTTATACCAATGACTCTCTTCCAAACCTAATTGGAATTGAGTTGGCAAAGGATTCTGGGATATATAATTTATAGAAGTATAGGGCCCCCTGTGCTAATGGAACAGAACCTGGAAGAAAGGAATTGAACCAAGACAAAAACACTCAATGTTAGATTACCAAGTAATGTGTGCATTAATGGTATGAATATAATGCCCATATCTCTATGTAGTCTGTAATTTCCATGGATTATGAATGCATCTGCCTTGTTTACTAATGTATTTTCAGCACATTTCTTAGTGCATGTCCTATAGAAGATTTTGAATGAACAGACATTCCCCCATACACCCAAGAGTCATGGTCTATGACTCTCTATGTAGAGTTAACTATGTGCTCTTCCCAAATATGAATAGAAGCTCTTTGATACACCACGTGATAGTGAAGCCTCCATCTAAAGAGAATGGGAATGGAGGAGAGAGAGAGAGAGAGAGAGAGAGAGAGAGAGAGAGAGAGAGAGGTGCATCAGTAAAGACAATTTCAGAGCCTAGAAAAGTTTTCTTCTTCTTGAGCTTCAACTGCCTTATCCATCTCTCTCTTTCACCTGAGTACAAATATTAACTTGGGAAGATGTTTAGAACCAGTTGGAAGACAGGCATCATATAAAGAATGGCCACAGTGGTTTAATACAACTAAAACTAAAGAAAAATCCTCCTAATGTCTGTTGCTCAATGGTGTGCAATTGAACCTGCACTTTATCTCTACCACTCTAATATTTTTATGGTTTTATTTAAGTCCCTGCTCCAGGAATGGGCCACAGACACAAATATCAAACCCTGGGATAGTTTTGTGTTTCTTCCTACTCCTGTGATTCAAATTACACAAATATAAAGTTATTTCACATCTCAGTGATGTCCTTTCAGTATTTTTCTTTCATTTTGAATAGTTTCTACTGTTGTATTTTTAAATTTCCTAATCTTTTCTTATGAAGTGTAACATTTGCTGTTGATACTATCTAGGTTTTTTTTTTCTTTTAAGCTTCATTATAAATTTTATTTGGTTTACTAAAATAGCAAAGGAAGGGAGAGCTTTCATTTTTCTTTGCCAAAATTATTGCTAATTACTACTGTAAAATGAATTATCAGAGGGGGAGTGCAAAGTATAAAACAATTAACTTCAACTGTGACAACAGAGAACAGAAAATAACCACATCATGATCACTGCTAGAGTAAGAGTGTTATTTGTAAACTTGCAGGTATTTCCTGATTATAAATTTCTCTAGCATCTCTGTTGGAGTTTAATTGTCCAGTGTAATTTTTGTTTTAGAAATTATATTTTGTCTCTCTAGAACTTTGATTTAGAAAATGTCTTTCATGTCTCTTTAACATCTTTGTATTTTCCTACCTTTTTGAACATAAGGAATGAGGTTATAACAGCTCTTTTAATTAATATCATTTTAGTGTTTCTTTATCTGTGTTATTTGTTGGTCACTTATTAGTGAGTGATTTTTCTCCTCTTTGTTGGTCATTGGTCATATTTCCTACTTTGAATGCCTGGTGATTTTTGATTGCATACCAAGTGCTGTGAATATTGGAACTGTTTAGGATTAAAATATATACTTGTGAGCTTTGTTCTAAGGTGCAGTTAAATTGCTTGGTAACATTTCGATTCTTTCACAACCACCTTTTAATCTTTGTTGGGTGGGACCCCAGCAGTCTGGCTGATCCCTACTTTTCTTCATGGATGCCCTGTGCAGTAATGACATTTCTCCCCTCTTGCTCTTGGAAATATGAACCATTCCCAGCTTTATGCTATCTCTAGAATTTTTCCTATTCAGTTGTTGCCCAGCCATAGGTAGTTTGCTCACATACATGTTCTTTTTTTTTGGGGGGGGGTGCTGGGGATTGAACACAGGGCCTTACGCATGCAAGGCAAGCACTCTACCAACTGAGCTTTATCCCCAGCCCTACATGTTCTGATCAGTACTCAATGGAAGATTCTAGGGGACCCACTGTGGTTCTCAACAGCTCCCTTTCTTTGGAGCTCTCTGCTCTGGTTCTCTGCCTTGTCAACTCTAACCACCTGTATTTCTCTTAAATTCTTATCTCTATCTGTTCAATGCAGAGAAAACTCTGGACTCTTCTTGATTTCTTGCCTCTGTGCTGCATTTTGGAAACTCTCTCCAAGCAGTAAAATGAAGGAATCATACAGAATTACATAATTTATTTCTCTTCTCTATTGATCACAGCTGTGTATTGCCAGTTGTTCAATGCCTGAAAATTGTTGTTTGATTTTGTAGTTGTTTAAGTTATAATGGTAATTCTGGTCCTTGTTCTGGTAACTTGGTTGGACAGTGGAAATCCTTGACAATTTAACTGAGTTAAACCTCTTGTACAAATAGCTCCAAAATGTCTTTTTTAAATTTAAAGTTCAATGTAGGTTTACTTGGGGAGATCTAAGAACACTATCATGTAAAAGGGTTTAATACAATTTTGAGAAATTGACCCTAGAGAAATTTACATTTACGTTTAAAGTATTGCATTTCCTACACTGGAAAGGAATGAAGAATCTTCCAGAAATTTCATCTTTGTTTAAATCCAAAGTGTCTACTGAATTCGTATAGATGTCTGTGAACAACAATTTTAAAACCCAGCACAACAATTCTGTTTAGATTTTACTATTTTTTCCAGATAACGAACCATTTAAATCTTACTTCATTTTATCTGACACCACAGGTACTCTTTCACTATTTCACCTGTCAAAAATGCAAATCTTCCAATTATGAGAATTTGTATAATGATACTAAGAGATAAGTATATTTGGCTTTCTGAATTAAAGAAGATTCCACTGTAACAAGTTTTTATTTAAAATCCACTATAGGCATTAGGAAAAGGAAAAAAAAATCAAATTGGATCTGAAACTCTTCAAAAAAAAAACTACTATCAAATAAAATATACTGTGTTCACGTTAACTTTAGAAAATATATATTTTGATTTAACTAGGAATGGCAAATTATCCTCTCAAAATAAATTCAGACTTTCTCACATATTTATTTTTTTACATATGCTACTGATTCAGCATATAAAATGCTATAGCAACTAAGAGTTCAATGTATACTTGTTAAAGGAGATCAGTGGAAATGCAATTTGAATAAGATTATGTTAAATTTATAACTTTGGAATTTCCAAAGTGATTTTTTATTATTAATTATAGTCACTTAAGTCTGATAATGCAAAAATTAATCTTTAGAAATTGAAGCTTTAGACAAGACAAAGCTGTAATCAGAAGGGTTTTATTTCTATGTGAACAAATAAACATAAGTTTGAGTCACATTCACATGGCTTCCAGTCACCCTTACTTTACCTCTGAATGCTAATAAGAACACAAAAATGTCTTAAGAATTTTAAATGCTAGTTTCACTTCCAGTTAGCACAGCATTAAAATAGTATTCCCCTAACTATATACTTCACAGGAAACTATGTGACAATAGTAAAAAAGCAAATGTAGGTGTTATAGTTGTTGTTGACTTTCCTTAATGTCCCCCCATGTGACATATAAACATATGATTATGGTGGTTTAGCTCTTAGTCAGGAAGGTAGGCATGGGTCCCCACCCCCTTAGGCTATTGAGGACAGCCAATGTTATCATTTGTCATGTTAATCAGCTTTTGGTCACTGATCAAAATACCTGATATGAACAATTTAGAAGAGGAAAGATTTATTATGATTTCTGGTTTCAAAGGTTTCAGTCTGTTGTCTGTTGGTTGGTTCCTTGGCTTTGGCCTGGGACAAGGCAGTGGAAGAGTGTTCTGGAGGAAAGCTGCCATATTTTGAAATGTTATAAATATGAAAAATACAAAATTAAATCTTTATGCAAAGACTGGGCAGTTCATTAAGTTCACAACAACAAAAACATTTCACCAAATTACTTCTTTGGGAAGTGGAAAGTCTGAGTGACCTTCCTGAACTTACATTTTAAACATTTTCTGTGATATGCATGAGTTATGATGATATGCCTATATTTTTATAATAAAAATTCTTTTTTTAAAATCAAAAGCCAGAACTGAATTGTATTGTGTTGAATAGAACCTTGAAGACAATCATGAGTTGAAATAGTAAGACTTCCAAATAGGCATTCTTGCTAACGATCTTAAAAAGAATAATTTTATTATTTCCATATTAAGCATCATGTTTATTATAGATTTTTTTCATAGTTATCAGGTTAAATAACTTTCTTTGCTCAGTTTTATCATGAAAGACTGCTGAATTTAATAAGAGGCACTTTCAGGGCTGGGGATGTAGCTCAGTAATAGAACACTTGCCTTGTATGGGTGATGTCCTGGGTTCAATCCCTAGTACCAGCAAAAAAACAAAAACAAACAAACAAACACACACACACAAACTAATCTTTATTAAATGAGATTATTCTATAAATTTTCTTATTTCACCTATTAATTTTTTGTGACACATCAACTGAATTACTAGTTTTAAGCCATAAACAAACCCTACTTTTTCATGGGATATTGTCTTGTTTTTACATTGCTGATATTAGTGTGCTAGTACTATCAGCCCTTCCTATCGATAAATTCTTCATCCTTGAATTTAACCAACTATGGATCAAAAATATCCTAAAAATATGTCTGTACTGAACGTGTAAAACTTTTTTTCTTGTAATTACTCTCTAAACAATGTAAAATAACCATTTATAAGCAAGGATATTCTGGGGTAGAGATTATGTGTATTAGGTATTATAAGTAGTCTTGAGATGATTTAAAGTGCATAGGAGGAGATGTGCTAATTATGTGCAAACATTACACCATTTTATATAAGGGATTTGAGTACTTTTGCGTTTTAGTATCTGCAGGGTTCTTGGAACCAACCTCCTGAAAATACCAAGGAACAAATACCAAGGAACTATAAATGTTTTAGGATATTTGTATATATGCTTATGAATGAGATTGCTATTTTCTTCATTATAGTATAATTTATGATTTTGGTATCTTGGTAATAGGATAATTATACACATATTGAGGAATATTCTCTTTTTCCCCCAAAACTTTGAAAGTGTTTGTATAATATTATGATGATCTTTTGTTTTAGTTTTTGAGAAATTTTCCTAATTAAACTACATAAGCCTTTGTTCTCTTTTAAGGAGATTTTACTTAATAGTTAAATTTCTATAATAAGACTCTAATGACTTTCTAATTTTACTTAATTGAGTTTGTAGCTTCTAATAATTTCATATTTTGCTTGTGCTTTCAAACTTATGAGTATAAATTTATTCATTGAATTTTTTTAAACTTTTACCAGCATCTAGAGTTCTATCTCCTACTGCCACGGTTTATATTATGCATTGTGACTTATTTTTGTTTCTTCCAGCAAAAAAAGTCACTTTTATTATTTTATTCCAAAAACCATTTTTATGCTTTTAACTTTTTATTTGCCTTCCTTTCCTTGAGTTTTATTAATATTTTTTCCACTTTTGTACTTTTTAGACATTCTTCTGATATTTTATGTCTAAGTTCTTTAAGTTGGATGCTAAGCAACTTTTGTTAGTTTCAAAAATTTTGGTTCTGCATTCCATACATCTTTTGGTCTATTTCTGTTCTATATCCACAGTACTTTTTTAAAAAAGTTATTCAGATTGTACCTTTAATTATCATTCATAAGAAATAGCTCCCATATTTGTGTCTCTTTCTTGAGCTCTACCCTAGACTATCCTTGCTGAATGAAGTCAAATTGATGCTTCACACTCAACATGTCCAAATTAAATTTCTTATGTCCTCTCTCAACCCATCAAAGATACCTACTTATGAGCTACAGGGAAATTAGCGGTCCTTTCTTTTTTCTAGTAGATTGAGCAAGAATCTTGAGTTGTTTTGATTCTTCTGTTGTTCAGTCTTTCAGAAAAATTTGTTCCATACCCAAAATAAATACAGAATCCAACTACCTCTCATCATTTACTGCTCTCACCCTGGCCTAAACCATTCTTATATTAAGCTTGGATGACCTGAAAGTCTTATAATTTCCTTTCCCTACTTGCCCTCATTTGCCCCTCCTACCCTACCCATGGTATGTCTTCATATGTCTGTTAATGTGATTCTGTTAATGTGATTCTGTTAAAATTTATCATGTCACTCTTCACCCACTCCTCCTTCTTCATTTTTTTATTTCATTGAATAGACATGAAGCCCTTATAGCGACTCTCACTCATTTTGTTTCAGATACACTGCCCTCCTTTTTTGTACCATTCTGATCACCTGAATTTCGACTGGATATTCTGATCTCTTATGAGCTTCAAGCATGCCTAAATCTCACCTTCTTCATGAATTCTCTTCCAACAACCCTATTTAAATTTGTAAACCTCTGCTTCTTCTTGATCTAAGTTCTTCTTACCTTTGTCCATCCCTTCATAGCTGTGTTAGTCAAGTTTTCATCACTATGACCAAAATACTCGACAAGAACAACCCTGAGGAGGAAAAAATTATTGTGGCTCACAGTTTCAGAGTTTTAGTCTATGTTGGACCACTCCATTGCTCTGGTTCCAACCTGAGGAGGAATATCATGGTGGAAGGGTGATTCTCCTCCATTCATGGCTGTTGGGAAGCAGTGAGCAAGGGTCTGAAGGGAAGATGAACTCTTCATGCCCCATTTGACCAGCTCCCTTCATCCATGATCTGTCTGTCTAAGTTACCACCCAATCAGTCCATCCAAACTAGAATGGATGAACTAGACTCAGATCTTACAATCTAATCATTTTACCTCTGAATATTCCTGCATGAACACAGAAGCTTTGGAGGAACACATTATATCCAAACCATAACAATAGTACATTTCACTTATTTCTTATAGTTATTTATTGGCTGTTACCCACATTGGAAAGTAAATTCTAAGAAAACATGAATACTTTCCATTCACTTTATTCGCTGATGTACCCTAATCACCACACAGTAAGTGCACAATACACTTTTATTACATGAAGGAATGATCAAATGAGACATAATTTCACAAGTTACAGCATTCTAGGTTGACGGCTATCTTAGTCCATTTACTGTTGCTATTTAAAATACCCAAGACTGGGAGATTTATATAAAAAAGTTAGTTTATTTAGCTCATGGTTCTGGAAGTTGGAAGTCCTAGAGCAGGCAACCATATCTGGTGAGAGCCCTGTCCTGTGTCATAACATGGTATAAAGAAGAACAGCAAAGGGTCACACGCAGAAGAGCAGGCAAGAGGGATTGCCTCAACTTAGGACTCCCTGTTCTCCAGGTATTAATCCAGTCCTATGAGAAATGAATTAATCCCTTTTAACAACCTAATCACCTCTTCAAATTCCACTGCCTCTCAATACTGTTACATGGGAACTATATTTCAACACCAGTTTGAAGGGGGAAAAAACACTTTGGAACCACGGCAACAGCTCTTCTTTCTCAGCACTTTGAAGTTATCATTTGCCAATCATTTGGCCTCCATTACTGTTATTGAAAAATCATGCACCAGTCAAATTGTTGTTCTTTTTAGCTAATCTGTCTTTTCTTTCCGAGTGTTTTAAGAATTTTTGTCTTTTGTGTTCTGCAGCTTCACTATGATATATCTCGGTATGAATTTTTTTAAATTAATTCTCATTGAGATTTGAGCCCCCCAAATTTGTGAATTTGTATTTTTCAGATCAGGAGAGATCTCAGTCATTTTATTTGCAAACATCTTCTTCTACATCTTTTCTCACGTTCATTTCTGGAAATACAATTGTGTTTAAATCTCTCTAATGTCTCTTGACTTCCAAATTTTCCACTCTTTTGACTTTCTGTGCTCTATTTCATGTAATATATTCAGAAATGTCTCAAAATGTATAAACTTTACTTTTGTCTAATCTGTTTAATGCAAACTTTGAATTCCTAATTCTTATTACAGTATTTATATACAAGTTTTATTTTGTTCATTTTCAAATATGTCTGTCAGATCTCCTAAACTTTCCTCCCTTTGTTGCTCTTTTAATAGTCTCTTTTATTTGATTATGTTTATGAAGTAGACTCATTTGTTAGGAGTCTTTTGTTGTTAGAAGAGCAGTCATCATTTGAGCCTCATTTGGAAGTTTTTTGATTTATATCTTGATTCTCACTTATGGTTGTTTATTTCTCCAGTATTTGCTGACTTTTCACAGTGAGCCAATCTTGAAGCATTACTATGTGCTTTTTTTGAGGTTTGTTTTAAAGTGAGTTTATCTATAGAAGATTAGTGTTTGTTTACACTAAGAACTTATGTTTATTACCAACCCTGGATTGCTTTAATTTACATTTTCCAATGTAGTCATTTCATTTTGGACCATATGGATGGTATAAATTCTTGCTTTAAACACTTGAGATGGGGACTTCTGGATGAGAGTGAGAGACCATTAAATTTCTCCAGCCTCTCCCTACCCTCCTATCAGAGGCAAAATTACAACAGGCAAGCATGTCTTATCTTGGTAGCTTCTGGGTCAGGCTATTTCTTTCAGACCCAAGGATAGTGCACTTTCTTTAAGAGTTCTGCTTGGTAGATTTTCTTTGCAAGCCCCAACTGTGAGCCTATTAAAACTTGATGTCTATTTTGTCAGGGATTGGCACACAATCTTAGGCAAACTCCTAACCTGGCTCTTACTTGTCCTTGTGGATCAGCAATTTCTTATGTTTCTGGTGGTTGAAGAATTCCTTTGTGGCCTTCCCTTGCCAAGACAGGTGTTAAAATGACTTTTAGAAATGTTATTCAACTTTATTAGGTATATTATACTGGTGGGTTTTTCATTTACTTTTTTGTCTTTCATAATTGCTAGAAACAGAATTCAAGCCTTTTCATTTCCTGTCAGTGTTTGTTTTACCTTTGTCTACAATTTTAAGTTTGTCTGTCTTAGTTTTACTTTGGGTTTAAAAATTTAAAGGAAGTGATGATGGCTGAATTTTTAATATGTACCATACTTGAATCTTAAAGTCTTGCTTTTATTGGTTGTCAGAGGAATTGTGGCATGTTAATTTTTAAGAAATTTGAGAAGTTTTGCTGCTCTAGAATTACCTTGATTTATTAGCTCAAGCTATTCCTGAGCCAGGGGCAGGAACTCAGGTCCATGTGGGTATGGATTTAATTCAGTTTGGCACCTGGTCCTATGTTAATCCAAAATAACGTGATTTCCTGAAAGTATTTCTGAAACTGAAACTATTTGAAATTTGATTAGATCTCCTAGGTCCCTTAACAAATCACAACTTTCTTTTTGGCTTCTAGAATCTTGATACTGGGGTGGAAGGATTCTGGCTTCTGCTGGATGTGAGTCTAGCAGTTAGGGTCTTATATATGTTTGCAAAAAAGGAAGTGGCTTCTGTGGTATGATTTGATGGGAAAAATCAGGCCCTCTTGACCCATTTACTTTCTCCTCTATTTAGTCATGGCTCAGAGATTGCTGCAGTAACTACTTCACATTGGACAGAAAAAGCAGGGGTCACTGACTTTGGAGAGCTTCTTGGAGGGGTGAGATTTGTAGATGTCAGCCTGTGTTGTCATTAGCATGGACTTGATTATCAGACAAAGTGAACCATCATTTAGGAAGTGGAGAAAAAATTTAGGACAGATAAAATTCCAGAAAAAAGAGCAAGTTATTTGGAAAATTTTCTCCTTTGAAAACAATAAGCATACTAAATTTCTTTCCTAAGATTGGGGAAAAAAGGAGGGGTTATTATTATTATGATAGAACATCTATGTATTTATTTTTACTTTTTGTTACAGTTAGCTAGGATTATGCTTTTCTTAAGAATACAATCTGCACTTGTCAGGATTATTCAGAGAAACAGAACCAATTGTATCTATATCCATATTTGTATTTGTGTTTATACCCATATCTATGGAAAAAGATTTATATTAACTAGATTCCTGTTCAATTTCTCGATTTAAAGATCTAGATAACTCTCTCTCTGCCTATCAAGGAAGAGAGAGAGATAGAAAAAGACAGAATGGAAGAGAGATAGATTGAGATTTATTTATTTTTAAGAATTGGCTCATGTGATCATAATGGGCTGGTGGTCTGGAAGACTTATGTCTAAGGGTCAATGTTGCAGTCTTGCATTTAAATCTGCTTGGCTGGCTAACAAGTGGGAAACTGAAGCAGGGTTTCCACATTGCAATCCTAAGGCAGAATTGCTTCTTAAAGGGAACCTCTATCTTTGCTCTTAGGGCCTTCAATGTTATGGAGGAATTTTTCTTCATTTAAAAGTCTGCTGATTTAAATGTTAATCACACCTTGAAAATGCCCTGTATAGCACTATTTATATGGGTGTTTGACCAAACAAATGTGGCACAGTAACCTAGTCAAGTTGAAAAGAAAAAAAAATAACCATAACGCAATCCTATAAAATCTTCATGTGCTGCCTACCAAATTTCATTTATATTTCAATTTGCATTTGCTAAAACACATAACTTTTGAGCATAGGTATGCACAATAGAATGTATAGGCAAACCCCTATCCTAAACAAACCTAAGTTTAATAACCCAAATACTCAGATGAATGATATTCAAGAAGACTTTGGGCTGAGGTCCTACTATTTCCTAACCTGAGTATCAGTGAATCAGAAAATATTTATAAAACACTAGGTTGAGGAGAATGCTGAGGGCTTTTCATTTCTCGTCTCTGGCATATTGTCCCTTCTCCCCATAGTCTACACATTATAATCTGCACCATTGTGATACATTTACAAATGAGGAGAGACGGAGATAGGTTGGCAGAAACTGTAAGGTCAATTTCCTCACTTCTCTGACTCCTCCTAATCCCATTCCAAGTGCCAAGATCCTGCAGTTCCCTAATAGAAGCATCAATCATATACCCAGCAAGGGGTGATGTGCAGAATTCAATTTGGCAAGACATCTATTCAATTTCTTGATTTAGACTTCAGCAATTTCTGTTCACTAAACATGTTTTCTCTATCTGCTTCCAGCTGGGAAACCCTGGGTTGATGCTTGTCTGTTTCATGTTGCACTTTATTCAGCTTTTCATCTTGGATGAGGATTATTACCCACATATCTTTTCCTCAGCTAGCTGTGATTTTTCTTTGAAGGTCTGTTATGACAACCTCTCTGTATTGATGAGAGGAGTCTAATAATTTTCTATGTCAAAATGCCTCATGTACAATGGTGCAAATTTGATAGAAGTTAAGTTTTTTTCTTATTTGAGAGTCTGAAGTCAGGCAGGTGATCCAGGGATCATGGTAGAATATTTTCTCCTAAAAATCAACCAGGTACATCTGTATTGGCTCTGTCATCGCCAATGTGTATGTGTCTCTGGTTCTAGTAGTCACCATTTTCCAGCTAGTGTGAAGCTGAAAGAAGGAAGTTGTGGGCTGGTTGCTTGTCTAAAGAAGATAAACTCAAAATTGCATCCACCAATTTCACACATCTTATCAGATTGAACTTAGTCATATGGCCACACATAGCTGCAAAGGAGGCTGAAAACAAAATGGAGCTTTTCATTCAACAACCAGCTGAAACTCAGGGGGTTCTAAAAAAGGAAAAAAAAATGGAGATCAAATACTGGGCAGCAATCAGTGGTCTATGCTACAAATATATAGTAGCATTAAATTTATTGATGAGAGTGAAGAATTACTTTTCATAAGTAACAAACTGGGTTTAACCAAAGGAAATTGACATAGTACATGAGGCACTTGAGGGTAAGAAAGTAGCTGATCTCAGGAAGAGATTGAAAAAAGAAACTGAAAATTTCAGGACCCTTCCTCTACATCTCTGCTTCTCTGCATTTCTCATTCATTTGCTTTCCACAATCTGGAGATGCTCAGGCACATGAGAGAAGTAGCATCTTAAGAGCCCCTGAGTTCACCTGTGGCTATTCCAGCTCTATGCAGAACTCATTTGGCTTCTCTAAATCCCAATGTCAAATTTCTGGTTGGAGGAAATTGGTCCAGCTAGGGTCAGGTATCCACCTCTGGTCCGCTTAATTGTGGCAAAGGGCATAGGGGTCATAGGGTACAATCATAGTGGTAGGGCCCAGTGATGTGTGGGAGAGCATTATAAACAATGGAGAAGTTTTGTGAAGTGTGTCTACCTCCTCTAGGCTTACCAGTATTCTTAGAAATCCATCACTCCAAACATGATCCTTGTCTTTTGTTCTAGCTCTTGTAATTTGCCATTAAAGCACATGTTTATAGAGACCAGTAGAATTCATAGCAAAGTCCCATTTGTTAGAAATTATGAAGAAGATGGAGACTCCCTTGGCTTTTAAAGATTCCCATTCTTTTCCCTATTCTGGCACCATAGTCAAGGCCTGGTTTCTGCTTAACCTAAATGGTACTAGCACCTGACAAGGTCACTCTATAACCATAATGCAAAGAGGCAAGCCAAAATTATTTCTTTTATTGTTTTTCTTCTCCTGTTGCTGGAGATTGAATCCAGGGCTTCATACAGGTGAGGCAAGAGCTCTTCCACTGAGTTACATCCTTAGCTCAAACCCATTTCTTGGCCATGGCTGAATAAGAATCCTGTGTAAACCACAAACAGTCACTTATTAGCACGAGTGACAGTCATTTGCTTACCAAATATGTCATTCACATACTCTCTAAGGGATCCATCTAAAAAGCAAAACAAAGCAGAAAAATAACAATTAAAAAGGTCTATACACACACAACATGTTTCTGTCTACAATTCCATAATTTTGAGCATGTTTTTAGAGCAGTGAGTTAGTTTGTGTAAAAAATAGTTAGACACTTTTTTAAACTTTTTTAAAATTTCTTACATACATGACAATAGTTGAATGCATTACAATCATAATTATCCATCCACAACACCATTTTTCGTAACTCTCTATATAAAGTATGTTCATGCAAAATTATGCCATTATATATGAGCTCTCTTATTATTACATTTTTGCATTACAATTCTTAATACACCTTTATACCACAATTTAACATATCCCTGATTGTATATAAGGTAGGTTGACACCAAATCCACATCTTCATACATGTATTTTGTATAATGATGAGGGTCTCCTTCCACCATCCATGCTATTCTCTTCTCCCTTCCTTTCCCTCCCACCCCTATTCCCTATCTAGAGGTAATTTTCTTCCCTTACTCTCCCTCCCAACTCCATTTTGAGACACCCCCCTTATATAAGAGAAGACATTTGGCATTTATTTTTGGGGGGGATTGACTAACTTCACTTAGCATCATCTTCTCTAATGCCATCCATTTCCCTGCAAATGCCATGATCTTATTCTTTTTTTATTGCTGAGTAATATTCCATTGTGTATAAATGCCATATATATTTTTTTATCCATTCATCCACTGAAGGACATCTAGGTTGGCTCCACAGTTTAGCTGTTGTGAATTGTGCTGCTATAAACATTGATGTGGCTGAAAGACACTTTTTTTAACTTGAAGAGTTTCATATTTCATTGCAAGAGAATGTTGCTATAGACTTATCTCTTAAAAATTATTAAAAATTTGGAAATTTCCCATGAAAGATTATTTATTAATCATGACAGTAATATAATGATGAGAATATATAAATTTAAATTGTTACAGCAACTTTTCACTGTTTGGGATATTTAAAATTGTTTAAGCAATTTAAATTGGGAAATGGCAATTGACATTTTAATTTTTACTTTTATTGGTTGCATCCTGTCCCTCTTAAGTATTCCTCCTCTGAACTTCTGGATCAACTCCTGCAGCACATACTGATCATATATTATTTATTTCATTGTAATAGGTATACATCTGTTTATAAATCTCTGTAATTTACATGGATTGTACATTTCTAGAGTGTATTGATCATGTAAAAGAATTTTTTCTCCAAGTCTCCTACAGAGCTTGATACTCAATAAAATAATTATTTTATAAATAAGTGGCTGATATCTGGATGAGGGGGACATTTGGTGACAGCCTAGAAGGGACATTAGATTACAAATTCCTTAAGGATACACAGATGTAATTCTAATCACTAGAGGTATAATGTTGATTATGACAGGTTTAAATCATGGTGAAAAGACTGTAATGCTGCAGTCTCCAGGTGGTGGGGCTTCAGGTGAAGCTCCCCAGTAGGAGGGCAGAACCAATTATAGGCTCTAAGCAAGAATGGGTCCTTGTCCTGCTTGAACTACATACAGCTGTCTTTCATTTATCTCCTGTTTCACCATGCCTTATTTCTTAGATTTACCTCTTTTTCTGTATTCCAACTACTAACATCTAGTCCTAGCCCTTATTATCAAACACTTGGATTGTCTTGTTAGCCAGTTAATGGGTTTCCTGTCAGCCCTTTACCTCTCTGGGTAGAATTATCCACTCCTGCTTCATCTATGCCTAATCTGCTACAATGATTTTCTAGAACCTTCCTTCGTTTGCTTCATGCTCCAGCATAAGACACAATAATCTCTTCCCTTTTCTCTTTTACCCCTCAGATTGGTTTCTCTTTTATCTCTGCAATGCAGCCTACTGGATGCCATGCCCATTTCTGTTCAGGTGTGTCAGGGTGCCTATCCCAAGTCCAGATGGCCTCTCTCTCTCTGTTTTCTGACTATGTCCTGCTCAGGTGTGTATACGCATTATTTCACCTGGTAAAGCCTCTGCTTTGCTTTCCTTCCTTCTCCAATTCTTTAACATTTACTTCCGGCTCCCTCTCTACAAGCCCTTCTCCAGGACACAAATGTCGTGTCTGAACTACCAGAGCGATTCTTTGCAGGATTCCATAGTTTACCATGAAGCTGTTTTATTTCTAGTCTTTTCTTATGACCAGGCTGACTTTTCGAACCTTGATTGTAACCTACATAAATCTAAGGTTCAATGATTTAAACTTTTTTTTTTTTTTGCAAGAAACATTGCCTCCTTTTGTGACATACTTGGTAAATAATAACAATAAAATACTGGTGAGATGAAAAGTGAGCTTTAATCAAAGAAAGTGTGATAAAGAAGAGGCTCTTGAATGGAGAAGGTCTGTTGAAAGGCTAGGATGGGCTGAGAATCAGTGAGAATGGACCATTGTTCTGACACTGTGCCTGGTGGAGTGCCAGGCAGTGAATGGAGGCTGTCAACTCTGGTTAGACTTGGCCATTGTTCCTGGGATGCCCGTGTTAGCTCCGAGTAAGAGATAATTCATCAGAACGCTCTTGTACTTTTTTCCTCGCTTGCTCTGGGGCAGAAACTGTTCTACTTCACAGGCTGAACTTTTTACCTCTTGCCCTGAGAGGCAGAAACACGCTGCCTGAGTGCTTCCATTTTGAGACACCTTGTAGGAATTCTTATTGAATTGCTTTAGAAGAGTAGAATCTCAGCCCTCTAGTGCAGCAATCTGCCACAGCAACCCCAGAGGGTGTTATTTTTCAGTCAGAGGTAGAATCCTCCTATAATATGGACTCACTGGGTTTTGGGGCGGGAGTGGGGGGAAGACAGCATTTTGCAAGCACAGTTCTAACTGAACAGCCCCATGTTGCAATTATGATTGTATTTCAGTCTTGTAGCCTTTGTTACAGAGGGTTTTGTGTGAATTAGGAAGAGTTGCTTTGGGTGACTGTTCAAGCTTTTACTTTTTTTCTTTAATTTATTAAAGTTCAAATTAAACAAGGCTCCTGCTGTTACCAAAGTTTTCTGAACTATTTTGTGTAAATGTTATTCATCCTTTGAAATCAATACAATTAAAAGTTGTGTTAAGAGTCCTTCTTTTCAAGGCTGTGAACTTTTTCTCTAAGGATTTTTAACTTGTTTCAGGTCTTTGATTTCTTAAATGCATTTCAGAAAAGAAGATATACATGTTCTTTAATTGCTTCTTAAATTGGCAAAGTTATATTGTCTCTTAGACAAAAAGTCTTTAAATGATTGCATTTCTCTGTAGATTAGTAGCTTGTTAATTTTGAGGATGAAATGAACTCAGAAATAAAAATCATTTGACAAGGTATCTCAGGATTCACTTCAAAAAGATGCAGATTCTCCCTAACAAGGACCTTTCTGAGATCAGAGCTCCTGTGTGACGTACTGGGGACATCTAGTGGACAAATGTCAGAATGGAACATAAAACTACACTGGAACAGAATCTTAACTTTCAGATGTTATGTATATGGAAAAAAAAAATCAGAAAACCAGTGCACCTTCTGTGAAGAAGGTCATGCACATTTTAAATATTGTTTAAAACTTTATTATTTTCATGATACATTTAATGTACTATTTAATATGATTATGCTAGACATAGTTTATTGCAGTGTCATATTTTAATTTAGCACATCCAGTATGTAAGAGGAGAAATCATCAACCTTCAAGAGGCATTTTACATAGCACAAATGAATGCTGTATTTGGCTACTTGTGTGACCTTGAGAATGCCTGTCTGAATCCCCTTTCTTTCACAAGTGAAGTACACAGTTAAACAAATGACAGTTAATGTTTCTTCTGGTTTAGAAATCTGGAATACAATTTGCATAATATTATTTTCATTTTCTATATATATTTTTTACAACCATCATCTCAGATCTTTCTAAAAAATTGTCCTCAGTATTTAATTCACATGTAATATGCTTGTGAACTGAAGAGTGAGTCCAGGTTCTTGACCTTTGGTGCTTTTTAGTAGAATACCACCCAGCATCTGTCCTTACCATGTTCTTTACATATATTGTTTCTAATCATTTTAATGATTTTACAAAATAGAATCTTTCCACCCAGTACATACTTGAGAAAGTTAAGGCTCAAAGATGTGAAATAACTTTCTCAAGCCTGCTGGAGCATCCTAGACATGGCCTATGTTCATATCTAGGTCTCTGAATTTATTAAATGAGGCTGAAAATTATCACTTGAGTAAGCAAAGGATCCCAGAAAGCTGGAGCTGTGTGTTTATTTCCCCTGAAGATTGAGGAGACTGTAGGTAGGTGCTTTCAAATTCCCCAACTGGACCTGCGTATGAAATATATAGACACAGAGACATAACTTAGAGTCGAATATATCAGAAGTTTTTTTTTTTAAATCATTTAAGACAACTTAAAACAACTTGGTGATTCTTTTATCTTGGGGGGAGGAGGGAAGATCATCGAGAAAATTTAGGACGATTGCTGGTCTCTATGAGGTCTATGTGTATAAAGAAATGATGTTTGAAGTATCTGAGAGACACAACAGAACCTGTAGCTAAATTGTAAGATTAAATTAGCCAAAGATAAATGTATGGAAAAAAGGATTCATCAGGAAGTATTTGAAATAGAAAGAAGAATCAATTAATTAGATATAGTGACTTGAAAAAGTCCACATAATTTATTTTTATCAGATCGATTCAACTAACTTTACTTTGGAAAAATGTTAAATGTCACTAGCACTAAAAAAAACCTAATTATAAACAATACCTTTTTGGTATTCCATTTCTTTTTACAAAAATGTTTAGTTTTACAAATAAGTTGAGAAACTATTAGAATGAATTGCATCTTACTATTAAACAATACTCAAGACTCAATTGATGTGACAGTTAACGAGTTAATAGTTTAAATAACTTCATATTAATATTCAAATTTCTATTGAGATTAAAAACATACTATGATTTATTAATGGTGAAATGTTTACATTATTATCTTCAGTCTGTTTAAAAGAAAGCCAATGTGTTCAGTAAATACATTTTATAAGAATAAATCTTTCATGGAGAAGAAAGAATTCATTTATTAGCATGTAATTGTAGATTTCTCCTTAACTAGGCCTATAATCCCAGCAGCGTATTCTATTTACAGCTAAATGATGAAATCTGCCATAATTCATTCAGATGTTAGCATATACTCATGTTTGAGTTTTATGTAACTCCAATGAATATGCATTTAAAACAATACTTTTGAATTATTAAATTGCTTGGACTTGTTTTCATTAATGAGGTTCATAATATTACCACCTAAAAAGTCATATCCATTACCAATGTCATTTTATTATGGTCTCCCTCCTTTTCTTTTGAGTAAATTAAATATGTGTCTTATAATAAAATCAAATTCCTACACACTGCATGCCATAATATTACTTCACACCCCTTGGTGATATAGGGAAACCTATAGAAAGGATTGATAGAACTGAGCCAAAGAAAGTATAACAGTATGGGGAATAAACAAATGAGTTATATAAATACTAATGTGCTTTAAGCGAAATCATATTCACTGTGAGAAACCAGTCTTTGCAGAGAACCCAAAGCAATATTTTTTCTTGTTCATTTTAGTGATCATGCACATTATAGAGAGGTAGTAACTAAATCAATATTATTTTAGTTTAATTGGATTAAAAATTAGAAATGCAAATTCTCCTCATAGTCTATCTATAAGCCCTCATCTCTGTTTTTATGGTAATACCCTTTTAATGGTTTAAGCCTATGAAGAAAAAACACTGAAGATTTTTAACTAGCCGCTTTGCAGGGGGCAGAAAGGAGCAAAGAAGATTTAGTGGTGAAAAGAGCAAATAAATAGGTGCTCCAAGATTAAAAAGAGGGTAGAAGTGCATGCTGAGCTGTTGAAAGACCTCTCTGTGTTTAAAGAAAAATATTGTTTGGTGCTTTCACCAGTGCATGATCAAAATAAGAGGTACAAATTAGTTCATGGCTGCTGAAACTACAAAACATCATGCAGAGCGCTGTCTTTGGGAACGTTTTAATGAGGAGAAGAGGTCATCAGAGTGTGACATTGCTTTTCAGAATTCTTCAAGAACAACACAGACTTCCTGTTCCAAATGTGGTAGAGAATAAAACAACCTTAGTAGTAATCGTACAACTTTTGAACCATGTTCCTTGGAAATGCTGTACCGTGCTCATTTTGTAGCTTTAGTTAGCTATCTCAAAGGAAACGCTTCCATATTTTCCATGTGCCCTTATTTCAAAAGTACAGTGAAACGGTGGAGCTTTAACATGGATTATATTTATAAAATAAAGTTTTATTCAGGCTTCTAAAGAGATTTTAATGTTTTCATTGCTCCAGGTGAAATGGTACACGGTGGCTCTGTTCATTAACATTTAGCATCAGTGCAAAAAAATCAAGGATTACCACATACAGCATAAAAGGAGGGATAGTATGACTTTGAAATTAAATTCACTACAATCTTAGTTTGGCCGCACTTCGAAACGTGATTTTAAAATGTATAAGTTGTTAATGACATTCTAGGTCAAATATTCATAGTCCAATACCAAGTCCTACAGAGACTGGCATTATTCAAATGTGCAACGTATTTGAGCAGGAGCTGAAGAGGTTTTCCTGATGCTTAATAAATAAGACATTTATTTTGGATTCAAAGGACAGTATTATAGCATTATTTAATATTTTTGGTATAGATTGGTTGCATTTATTGCCACTCTACTGCAAAGCTATAGCATACCTTCTGGTTTCCATTAATATGACTGCATTCTATACACATCTAGAAATGTGTATAGACAAATATTTATGTCCATATACTTAATGCCAAAATAAAAAATCAAGACTTATAATTTTTTATATAGTAATGTTTACAATCTTATTAATCTTAAAGTTAATTCTTGATTATTTTGTTTCTAAGTAAGTGATTCACAAATAATAACATTTTTCTATTGGTGTGGAAAATTAATTGTCAAAAGCATGAAAATAATTTCAGAAACCCACTGGGAGAATTTGAAATGGAAGACAGATCACTTCTGTGCATAGTAATGTTACTGATTAACTTATAATGAAAAGGTGATTCAATCTGTATACAATTAATTGACTTAGAGGTAGCAGTACATGGTATACATCTTTCTCTTCCTTCTTTCTTTTAAAATCTTACCTTATTATTATTTTTTTTTTTATTTCTAGAGTAAGAATAGAAGTCAAGCAGAGGCTCCCTGTTTTAAGTATGATAAAGGATAAAAGCTGTCATTCTAGTTTTATAGCTTTTCAACTATTTAATCAAAAACTTTCTGAACTTACAGAGATCATTAACTTAACTCAGTCTTTTATATTAATTGTCTTTCTTTTAATATATGCAGTCTTTGTTCTTAAATATTCTTATTCATAAAACAGACACATTTAAGTTGCCATCCTTCGTATGTAGAATCTTTCTACAAAGACCTAGGGACGTAGTTACATTTAGCTTCTGCTTTTAGTTTGATGTGACCGGACTGCTATTTTTTGGCTTGGTTTCAAGTCTTTTCCTGTCAATGATTATACTTTAGAAGCTTGTGTTGATTTAAATTTGAGGACATTATTTTTGTTCAGGTCCTGATCTTCTCTTGTACACTTCAACAGTGTTCTCTTTCATAGACATTACTCTTAAATCTTCAAGATGTCTTAACATCTAAAAAGCTGCATGAAGGCTCAACACTTATTCCTGTAGCACAGGTTAAGCCTTGAAAATTAATTCAAGAACATTAGAAATGAAGGGGTAAAAATCTAAAATTTCTTTAGATTATTTCTGACAAGCCAGAAGAAAAGGTGGAATTTTTTGGCAATCAACAAAAGTGGCACGAAAAACTGATATGATAATATTTTCAAGAAAACATTTACTTGCAAAGAAACTTTTCTAATTAAAGAAAGAATTATTTTTGTTTGCTGAATAACAAATATTTGTAGTTTATATTACCAAAAATATAAACAGGAGGCATTATGATCCAAATAACAACAAAAAATCACTACATGTAATATTTGAAAGCTGACAAAAACATAAGATTATAAATACCTTAAAATGTCATATATTTTATTATGAAAATATATTTTTTTAATTACTATAATAATAGACTGCTTTATCTCCTAATCTAGTTGATAGAGTATTATGAAGAAAAATTGAAAAGTTGTGCATAGCTATAGAAGTGACATAGAGGACAGACAGAAAATAAGGTAAAAGACAAAAATGATTTTAAAATAGTTCATATTATATCAGTCAATTTTCTACAAACACATTAATTAAAACATTTGTTATGAACATTAACAATAAAATTTAAATAAAATGATATTTTGTTCTTTAAATGTATTTTTTTTCACTTTTTTCCAGCTACTAATATTCTATAGCTTGATTAAATGCTAATGCAATGCTATTGTTCTGGAAGAAAGTCCTTGAGATGTCTTCAAAACCCTCTCAGAAGGTCTGGGATATTGAAATTATTTTTATATTTATTTTAAAGTGCTACTAGCCATTTTTACAGTTTTTGTATTTGTACTGATTATGCAAAAGCAATGGTGAGTTAAGCTGCTCTTGCCTCTTCCTGAATCAAGAACTGCTTGCAGTCATTGCATTGTTCACTGCTGTGCATACTAAACAAATGAACAAACCCAGATTTGCTTCAGATTGTCCTGATAAAGCAGTAAAAATCACCTTTATTACATTTTAACTCTTGAGCACATTCGGTTTTGAGATCTATTCTTACTGGCGATGTTCCAACTAATCCCTTCAAAATGTCCACAGTTTGATCTTTTCAGTGTAGACCTGAATGGTCAACTACTTCATCTGATGCCCAATCTAAAAAGCAGCAATTTGTTCATATCCTTAAGAAGACATTGCAAAATAGCAGTGCTGTATAAACAAAACTAAGTAATATGACTTACGGTTGATTTCAGTTGTGACGAATTTTGATTACATACAGAGTTTTGACTCATGGAACAAGTTTAGGCACTAACTCCTAAAATAATGCCTCTGGCTGCTCCACAGCGCATCACATCACTGGCAGGCATATTCTACTGATCTGGAGGGAACAGCCTAGTTCCTGATTTAAAAATATGCAACCAGTTGACCTCTTCATCCAGTTTTCTCTACAGATTTTTGGAGCATAAAATGAAGCATAATGACCTAATATGATTATAGGCAAGAGAGAAACTTCAAAGCAGGATTTTTAGGAGTGCAGAAAGTGACAACAATAATTAAGTACCTGGATCCTAGCATTTATTATGCTGATGTAGAAAAAGCTTGTTTCAACCCACTTTGTATTTTCTGTGTTTTAACGCGCCAAGGAAACTAAATCCTGCAAACTGTTATTTCCAGTAAAGATTTCTTAGGGCAAAACCTCAACCTATGTATTGGAGGTGATGCTAGAGAAAGACAGAGGGAACAATAGTTTAAGAAACATTTTTTTTCAAGTACTCTCATATTTGCTTACAAAAATAACTCTAAACATGAACTTTGCAAATTAAAACTGTTTCTTTTTTCTTCTTTATTTTTGAAGATTCCAGATAGCAATATTTTGTATGCAACTAGTTAAAAATGATAACAAATAAAATGATTATGCTTGCTCTTATGGTATGTATAAAGTTACTAAATTTGTAAGTGAGGAATAAGTTTTAGATTATATTGAAGGTATTTTTGTGGTATTTTTGTTCTGGATGGCAGAATTGTCAATGACTCTTATCTGATTAATACATCAATGCTGAAAAGTGGGTCCATGTTTTTTTTTGTCCCAGAGGAAGTCTAAAGTGACTGATCTTTGTATTTTGTTCTTGTTTTTATTTTGTCCAAGATATTTATTAACTCCTGCATGAGGGTACAAATGACACTGATCATGTATTGGTTCAATTTCCAGATGGTATGAAAACGTAGAGATTTACTATCTATATTGTATACTTAATTGTTATTTATAAATCAACATTTAAAAATTTGCTCCACATAAGTAAATTATAAATGAGATCTGAGTCTTAATGTGCTGAGTAAAATTTTATATGAATACACATTAATGTAAATTATATATTATATATTAAAGTAAAAGGAAAGTTCACTAATATAATGTCATGTAAATAAATAGGTGTGAATAAAAGTTGAGCATCCCATAATTTGAAAATCTGAAATATGGAATGCTTCAAAATCTGAAACTTTTTGAATGCTGACATAATATCAAAAGTGGAAAATTTCACACATGACCTCATATGACAGGTCACAGCAAAACATGGGATGTATTAAAAATATTCTATAAATTACATGTAAAAGGTGTATGTGAAACATAAATGCATTTTTTATTGAGGCTTGGGTTCTATTTTAGTTAGCTTTCATGTCACTGTGACCAAAATACACGACAAGAACAATTTTAGAGGAGGGAAAGTTTATTTGGAGCTCATGGTTTCATAGGTCTCAGTTCATAGACAACTGGCTCCATTGCTCTGGGTCCAAGGGGAGGCAGAACACCATGAGAAAAGAACCCAGTGGAGAGAAGCTCTTGCTTCAGAGCATCAAAGAAACAGGTGGAGGGGCACTGGGAAGATCCACTTTCCAGGGTGTGCCACCTCCTCAAGTCATGCCCTGTCTGCCTACTATCCCTTCAGTCCATTTAAACTAGGATGGACTGATAAGCTTGTAGCTCTCTGAATACTCCTGCATTAACAGGAGTTTTTGGGAAAACTCATATCCAAACCACAACAGGTCCCTTCCCTAAGACTTCTCTTTATGTATCTGCAAATACTCAATTTTTTTTTTGAAATCTGAATTACTTTTGATTCCAAGTATTTTGTGTAAGAGGTACCATGACTACATTTTGCAAAACTCTAATCTAGGTAAAGCATTGGAAAGTGGAATGAGGATGAAGGACCATCTTTGAGAAATAATGTGCAGAGTAATGACAGCAGGACAGAAGATGCATTATTACTAAATGAACAGCTTTGGAAACATAAAATTTGATGTGTTTACATTACATAGGTAGAGTTACCCAACAGTTAGTTCGAAATGTGGCTTTGGAGAGTCAGTTATCATTGAACTTACATTTTGCAGTATGTTTTGCATATATTACTTCATTTGATCCTTATAGTATCCTGTGATTCAGTCACCATTCTCATTTTACAAGTTTATTCATTCACTCATTCATTTATGTGACAAATATTTATTAAGTACCTTTTATAACTATGATAAGCACTAGGACATGACACTTAAGAAAATTTGCAAAATTTTCTGCATTACGAAAAATTACATTCTAAGATGAAGAAAAAAAGAAGTTTAAAGTAAGATTAATGCAAGCTAGTAAGAGGTTGAATCTGAATTGAAACTCAGGTGATATTTTAAAATTTTAACTGTGTGCCCTTTTCTCCTTAAAGGGGCACTTGATATAAACCAACCACATCATGCTGCATTAGAGGGAAAAATATAGAGTGAGAGTGACAGAATAAGAAAGATATTAAAAACATTTATAGTGGTTATATTAATACATGTAGTGTACAGAATGAGGAAATGTGCATATCTACCACAAGTAAATTGCTCATCTTATGTTTAGGTAGTATATTATGTTTTCAGCACTGCTAAAATTCCTATGAAGTAGAATTTTCCAGAAGAGACACTATGAGAAACTATGCCATATGATGAACTAGATTAACTTTACACAAAGACCAAAGACTTAGAGAAACCTTGGTGACTTCTTTTTAATTATGAAAGATTGTTTTTTAAAAATATTTTTTAGTTGTAGTTGGACACAATAACTTTATTTTATTTATTTATTTTTATGTGGTGCTGAGGATCGAATCCAGCGCCTTGCACATGCTAGGCAAGCACTCTACTGCTGAGCCACAATCCCAGCCCCTGAAAGATTGTTAATCATAGCTACTTGAATGGTCTAGTTAAGGTTGCCTAATCATGACAGTTTTTAAGCAAGTTGTAGAAACATTTTGTTGTGTTAAACCTTAGATGGAGAACTCCTAAGGCCCCTTCCAACATATGGGATATTAGATGGATAGCATAGGAATTTATGGTTGTATTCTGTTTTCTTCCAAATTAGTGAATTTTGCCACAAATTAAAATGAAGACAATATGGACTTTCCATAACAAAGATTTTTTGCTATCCTCCTATTTGCTTCTGCTTGCTAAAAGTTAGATAAAAGTTCTATAACTAATGTTTCCTGTTCTAGTCTCCTGTCTTCAGTTGCTTATTGCTCATTTAAAAAAATAGTTGTAGATGGACACATTCCTTTATTTTATTTATTTATGTGGTGCTGAGGATCGAACCTATTGCCCCATGCATGCTAGACAAGTACTCTAGCTCTGAGCTACAACCCCAGCCCTCATTTCTCATTTATTTATTTAAATTGACAATAAATACTCTCTCTATATATGTATACATATATATGTATACATATATATGTTGTACTACACAATGATAGAATTATGCATTGCAGAATGATTAAATCAAGCTAATTAATATATCCATTACACTACATACTTATTTTTGTAGTAAAAACATTTGAAATCTATGCCATTAGCAATTTTAAAATACACATTACATTGTTATCAAGTATAATTAGCATATTGTTTAGCAAATCTCCTGATATTATTATGCTTATGTAACTGAAATTTTGCGTCCTTTGACTAATATCTCCCAACAGCCATCCTTCCACCTAACCCCTGGTAACTGCTGTTCTATTCTGCTTCTGCGCATTTGACTCTTGGATTCCATATATAATTGAGATCATATGGTACTTGTCTTTCTGTGCTTGACTTGACGTTATTGCTTTTTCTCTCCCATCATTGGAGATCTTGAAAAAAATAACATAAGTAATAAGAGTAATAAGATGTGATCAATTTGGAGTGTTTATTTCGAAATTATTAGATTTTTTTTTTTTTAAGTAGTGAGAATCAAATCCAGGGCATGGAGCTTGCTGGCTAAGTGCTCTACAACTGAGTTACATCCACAGCCCCTATTTATACATTTCTGAATTTGGGGTTCTGACCACTTTTCCCTTACTGGTTTCTTCCTCAGACTTTCATGAAGGTGTGTAGCATTAGTTTCCTCACAGCTTACCATATTACCACTTTCACTTCCTTCTGTCTGCATTTGAAGAAGTCCTTCCATTTGCTCACATGTTAGCTTCCATATTTGTCATGCTGACTTAGACATCAGTGAAAATGACAGATGAGGCCTCACCTCTCATGGAACTCATAGTTTAGCTAGTGAATGGGTAAGAAAAGAAACTGCCAGATCTCTGTGATCAGTGACAGTTTCCATCAGTAAAACTATAGAGAACTTAAAAAAACAAAAAACAAAAAACTACCCCACACTTAAATTACTCAAAGGAAGTTTCCAGTACTTAAAATATACAAGAGTAAGCAAAGATATTGTTAAGTTGATGTGCATGGGTGTGTTACATGTGTGGTATTGGGAATGTGGCAAGATAGAGAAGAATGCAGAAAAAAATGACTGAATCATTGACATGACTATGATGAGGACAAGGAGAACATCTGCGGTTGAAGGTGGTAGGTACAGAGCACCCCGTAAGGGAAAAAGCACATTAGGAAAAGCCATCTGGGGAGAACTTAGCTAAGAACTAGCCTCAGAAATGATAAAAATATAAGGATACTGGCAATCACAATGGGAGTAAGAAAGATACCATACATGAAGGTTATGTTCCAGATCTTGTTCTTTTACCATTTTATTGGGGAGCATTTGGAATGAATTTTATTATCTTTAAGACAAAAATTACATTTAGCATCCTTTCTATGCTTATTGAAATATGGTGTGCCAATGCAAAGGAAAAACTTATGAGAAAGAAAATGTAAATTGTGTTTGTTTCACTTGTATCTTTCAGTAACAACTCTTCTTCTCTTTTACACTTCTATATCAGGCTGTGGCTTATCTACATTGACTTCTCTATCTGAGTCACATTTACAGACTACTTTGATGTTATTTTTTGTCCACTTGCCTTTAAACAACATTTTTGACAAACTACTCTTTTATATCCATCCAAATATTTGGATAGTCTTTGGGTTGACAAGGCTTTTCTAAATATAAAGAAAAGTCAGTCAGAAACTACAAATAAAATATCAATAGATCAATTGCTAAAACAGAGGAAGCACAAAGGATATAACCTCTCTAAAGCACAAACTGTACAAAGTCTGATGTAATATTCAAAATAGTAAACAAAGAAACAAAACAAAACTGAAGCAGAACCTTGCCAGTTTTAGGTGACATACCCATAGATTCCACATACCCAGGAAGTTAAACCAGGCTTAATTCATACTCAGGATAATATCATGAAGCAAAAATATTTAAAGCTAGGTAAGAGAAAAGGAAAATGGGCTTAAAATGGATAAGAATTTAAATAATCAAAAACATCTCATCAGCAACAATAGAGACAATGGAGTAATGAAAGAAAAATAATAATCTAAAATTTTATACCTAGCTAAACAATTACTTAGGGATAAGGAAAAATAAATCTATTTTTAGTTATACAAATACTAAAAAAAATCAGCAAAAAAATTGATGCCAGATAGAAGGTGTGGTTTATAAGAAATAATAATGAACACAGAAATCACTTGGCAATAAACCTATTATTCATATGTAAATAACTAATCCTTACTTGCATAAATCAAAGTTAAACAAAATCTTCAGACCAGTGCTGTTCAAAGTATGATCATCTGAGCTGAACCTGTGCAAAAACTAGTAGGATTTATTTATTGTACAGAAATAGAGAGTAATAATAGTTGGAGACTTTTGGAGATATTTGACTTTGCCTCAATATTATTAATTGGAGGAAAAAGCAGTTTTACAATTGTTTGAGAAGTACTTCTCTGGGTGGAAGTAGCAAAACTGGAGGAAGGGTCAAGTTTAATGAGTAATTGTGCTACAGTCTTGTAGTACTTGAGGGAAAAAAATTAAAGATTTTTCAGAAAGTCTATAAAAAATATATTAAACACAAAACAGAGAAGTGGAATATTTAGCCTCCAATTCAGTTGAAGAAAAGAATGTTGGAGCAAAAGAAGTAGTATTAATTTAACAATGGGAGAAAGAAGAAGAAAAAGAAGTGGAGGAAGAGTTACATGGAAATACAGAAGAGATAATAGAAGTAAGTCCAAATTTATCAGTACTTTTAATAAAAGCAAATAGTTTTCTCTCACTGATGGATAGAAATTATTACACTGGACAAAATAACCCCGAGTCCAGACGTGTTGTTTTGAAGAAAATACTTTTAAAAAATCAGAAAATTTGAAACTAAAGAATAAAAATCAAGAATTTTCTAACATAAAGTAATATGATTCAATATTACTTACTTTTCATTTCTGTTTTGGCCAGAGTTGGAAGGTGGATTTTCTTAATGCTTTAGTCTCTAGAGTGACTGACATTAATGTTACCTTGGGTTCTGATTCCACATTTTCTTTCAGTAACTTCTCTTGCTAATGTGCTTTTTGTCATTCCTTGGGCACATGCTTGGTGGCCTTTTAAATGTGAAAACTAATGAGTTTCAGTTCTGGGAAAATTTCTTTTTATTAATTCTTTGATCATCCCTTCCCTTCTATTTTTTTTTCCTTGAACTCTTCATGATTTGCTTAATGTTGTACTTCCATGATTAAACATCTTTCTATTTCCCCCCTCCCATTTCCATCACTGTTTTTTATTGTAACATTTTGAGGTAGCTCCCTTATATTTATTTATTTATGAAAATAGATTTTTCCCAACTTTAATGCATCCTGAATTTTATTTCAAAAAATATATTCTTTTATTTGATACTTCAATCTTTATTTTTTTCTTTTATCCTCTGTAAACATTTTTTTAAAATTTTGTTTTAAGTTTCTTTTTCCCCTATGCCTATTTATTGGAGGTTTCCATGCTATCTGGCTGAATTTCTGTAAAGTAAAAACCTCTATTTGAGGCAGAGGACCAAATGCGTGGTGAGAACATGGGAAGTTGACTACTCCCAGTCATACTTTTTCATACTGCCCTATTTTTGCTAGGAGCCCTCTGTAATATCAGAATGGCTTTCCCCACTGTCCTGTACACCCTTGAGACATTGTTTTTTTCAGTCCTTTTATGCTTATTCCAGATGGTTTTCAATCCTACAACTTCAGCTTTGATCTCAATTGTCCTACATTGATAATTCCCAACTGGATATTTTCTTCCAAAAGGCATTTCAAGCTAAAAATATATCTCAGTAAAGTCATCAACTCCCCAAGACATCTCTTATGTTCTTGGCTACTTAAACTGCTATCATCCTTGAGTTCATCCATCACATTCAATCTAATCAACCACGCCTAAATAAATTCTTTCTTTTTGGGATTTCTTGGAATTGTCTCTTCCATTTTGTTCTGGCCACTGCATGCACTCCATCAATTTTACTTCTTGTCTAAACTGATGTAATATACCCTCTGAATGAATTCCCCATGTCTCCGTATTCAAGACCTTGTCATGCATTGCCATCTGATCAATTGTCCTAAAGCACAATTGTGATTGTGTTCTCAGAAGCTCAAAAATTTCAATAAGTTTTTGCCATTTGTTTAATTAAAGCCAAATTCTTGAGCTTGGAATTTAATATCTTTCATGTTCTAATTCTAACCTAGCTTTCTAATATAATTTCCTATAGATTCATGTCACATTTTCTATACATTCAGTAAAAGGAATCAGCTAATATTCTCATAATCATTCTTGCTTTACCAACTCTGTGTATTTGTATATGGTAAATCTTCTGCCTGCATTATTTTTGTAATAACCCTCAATCCTGAATATTTAAATCATACTTGCATTTTAGTACAGATAAAAAATGACACCTCTTCCATCAAATAATATCTTGCCTGTATTGAATCTACCTGCTATATATAATATTTATCAAGGTATGAAAATATAGATTATTTGTGTAAGATACATGTATTTACTTAAGAGTTGCAATGGAATTACTATCTGTTGGGTATATGTGGACTTTCTCTCCTCAGTAAGATAACTTGAGAATAAGATCTGTTACTTCTATTCTTTGTTTACTTCTACAATCTGTTCTTTTGTGGTAAAATAGCATTATATGTAGCATATAGATAATTGTCCTGTGATGCCTTTGAAAATGTCAGCTTAAAAAATTGGGGGGAAAATTTACACTGGAGAGTTTTTTTCCTGTCCTCAAGATAGAGTCAGTTGCTACCCCTTAAAATAGTCTAATTATTTTAGTGGAGACCTAGTTATAAAACTACTTGCAGTTGCACTAGAAATAGAATTCTGGTGTCACTTAATGAGATTTTTCAAGTTCACATTACTTATTCTGCAGACTTCTTCATTTGGGTAGATTATTTAATATTTTATTTGTTTTATTATTCACATTTTGGGGGTAAAATATTTCCATTCACATTCAGAGTTAGTTGGAATTATGTTCCAGAGTTTGAGCGCATGGAACTTTCTCTCAGCTCTGTTATTTCCAAGTGTGCAGCTGCTTGCCGTGTCTGTGAGTCATACCCCTGAAGCAGGTTTTCTGCTGTTGCCCAAGAAGTAAAACTTTGTCTAGCTTAGAATGCAAGTTAACAATTCACTACCTTTTTAGTAACATTTTTTTCTCCTTCCCTGATTTTCCTTCTTTCACTGCCTGCACACAAACAACTATATTCAATGGAAAACATGTATAGTTATATTTTAAACTATATTTTGAAATGTTTATACATATTTTAGGATTTTGGGGGACACTTTTCTATTTAATTTGTGATTGATGTTTTTACATAATAAAGGTGCATAAGATAAATCCTTTTCCATTCGTGGAGTATAATTCCAGCAATCATTTTTTTAAACTGTAGTTCTCTTCAGCTTTCTTTGCCAACTACCAACAGACCACTAGATATACTTCAATTACAATGATTCTTCCTGCCCATTTCTAGTGATGTATGTAATGAGATCTCATGTTATGTTTAAAACCACACTAAGATTTATAGAGCATATCGGGATATTTAAACCATAGAAATTCCTTCACAATTATAAAACTTATAAAATTATTTGAAAATAATTAAATAATAAGCAGATGGTAATAAACACAAATGTAAGAAGTTAGAGAAGAAAGAAGTAAGCTTGATGAGAGTAGTAGAGAGACACTTATGGAAAAGGTGGAATTTGAATTGGCTCACAATACCAGAGATGGGTGCAAAAAGAGTAGTTACACTTGAGATTTGGGGATAGTGAAACGTCAATGAGAAAGGTAGCCTGAGCAGTCAGTATATGTGCCAAGGTGAAGTGTGGGTTTTTGTGAGTTAGACTCAGGCTTCATAAAAGTACAAAGGGATACCCATAAGCTTTCAAGCTTTTAGTAGGGAAGTGTTGTCATAAAAATGTTTAAATATACTGACTTCAGGTGAGACTCCTAAGGGCCAAGGTGTGTCATAAATGATGAAGAACTCAAAGGGTGACAGCTAATTGGCTAAAATAAAGGTACCTGCAAATAGAATGCTTTTGAGACAATTTGGAATTATGAACTAAGAGAAACTAGGCTCAGAATGGAAGGAAAAGAAGAAGTTGGATCCAAAAGACCAAAGGAGAAGATTTAATGTCACCTTACATTTTTTTTGTAATAAACCCCCAATATTTTAGAATTTCAATACTTAGTTCACATGCAGTTCCCCAGTTTAGGCCACTAGGTGGTGATCTTTGTTAATCGGTAACTTGTTTTTTAAAGACAAGTTCAGTGGTTGTATAAAAAAACTGTTCTGTTTCATACAATCTGTGACATATAACATTCATATCCATGGAAATATGTCCATGAATGTTTCTCCTTCTCTTTTGTTACTTATGGTCTTATGTAAGATAGAGGAAATGGGAAGAAGATAAATATTTAGATATCAGTTCTCAAGCTTGCTTGGCTCATTGTCATTTCCCAGTCTGGTCACTGCCTTTTGGGAGCATAGTGCAGTAAAAGGGATCCTCTATCTTGCTGCCTTGATAGGTATCTTCTGCAAGGGTTTTCCTACACTAAAGCCAGTGTTGACCACGGTGAGGCGAGTGGAAAAGAGGGACATAGGGGGCTTGGCTAAAGGGTCATTCTCATGTCACTTTGTTTTACCTGGTCTCCAACCCTCATTGTTTCTAATTGTCGTAGAACCTCACCTTCTGCTTCTCACCATGCTGGAGTTTATAAGCTAAGTAGTCACATCCTTAAGTTAAAGAAAACATGCTACCTAACAGGTGAAAAGGGAGACAACTTTTGAGAGGACCTAGTGTGTGGTAGGCACTGTCACTGCTTGTTGAAGGAGTGATTGAACGATGGATATGAATGAGCATCAGTAATGCAGTGTAGAGAAGAAATGTTCTTAGTCCCAGATTGCTCAGTGATTGTTCCCATGGCAATGATGTGTGCTATTTAGTTGTATGTGCCTTACCTAGTCCTATGTACCCTAACATTTGCACCCTGTGGCCTTGAGAACCCAATCACCATAGCTAACTTTGTTCTGTGGGGAAATGCTTTCTGAGTTGCAAACAGTCAACTTACTAATGAACTTTTGTTAACCTGTGATTTTATAACAAGTTCTTATTAAATGAACTAATAGCACAGTTCATAAAAGTCACTTTTGAAGTGCTTAGTCACAGCAACATGTAATTAACAGTAAAGGCTTAAAGTGCAAACAGGGGTCTTATCTATCCAAACAGTTTTTTTTAATGCCAAGTTTCTTAATGATCTTTAATAAACCCTTGCAATTGCAACAACAATTACAACTTCAGTGGCTTCAGTAAGTCTGAAGGCTCCTCCTTAATTTATTTCTAACATTTCCCTGTAGAGAAGAAATTCTGGGCACCGAGCTACAGCTATACATTTGTTACCTGTTCTGAAAATTAGGTTGTCAATTCTCTCTTTAGTAGAAGAAAGGAAGGTTATTTCCTTTCCTCCCAATAGCTACATTTTAATGAATTTTTTATTTTACTGATTTATTCTTGACTGCTTTTTCCTTTCCATTTGACCTTTTGGGCCAATCAGGGCTTTTAGCCAAGGATCAAAGAAATCTGAGTCCTGGCTTAGGCAAATCCCAGACTCATTTCTTTTACCTTATTTCTCTGCCTCATCTCTGTCTGACAAAGATAATCATCACATAATATTAATCACTTGGAACCCTGACCTCTGAAATAGTGAATCGGTAGAACAAAATTTCTTGACAGCAAGTCAATACATTTTAATGCTGCTACATTTTAAAATAGTGATATGCTTTTATTTATCTACTTTTTGTTAAAATTCACATAACATAAAATTCACTATCTTAACTATTTTTAATTGTACAATACAGTGACTTCCAGCACGATCACAGTGAACTATAGCCATCACCATTGTCTACAGTCATGCATCAATTAATGACAAGGGGTAAGTTCTGCAAAAATGTATTCTTAGGTAATTTTGTCACCGAGTGAACATCATCGAGTGCATTTACACAAATTAAGATGGCCATGATGTCAGTAGGCCATATTGTGTCATGGGATCACTCTTGTGTATGTGATTCATCACTGATGGAAACACCATGATGTGGTACAGAACTGTAATTCCAGAACATTTTCTTCACTGTCCCCCCAAACTGGCAGGCACTTCCAATTTCTTTCTCTTCCTGGCTTCCGACAGCCGCTAATTGCTTTTTCCTCCCGACGGATTCGCCTATTTTGAATATTTCATGTATGTGGGTTTTTTCATTTCATTTTATTTTTTTCCATACATTTATCCATGCATTATAGTTGTATATAATGGTGGAATCTGTTACATATTCCTACATGCACACAATATAACAATATAATTTGGTCAATATCATTCCCCATCATACATATGGTACTTGTAATATGTGATAATGTGTGGCTCTTAGTGTCTGATTCCTTTCATTTAATGTATGAAATTGTTTCAAGTTTCCCTCATGTTGTAACATGCATTATTACTTTATTACTTTTAATGGCTGAATAATATTCTATGTATATATACAGCACATTTTGCATATCCATTATTATGTTGATGGAGTTCTAGGGTTGTTTCCACTTTTGGAGTACTACAAACATTTGTGTGAGTTTTTGTTTGAACACCTGTTTTTACTTTTCTTGGATATATACTAAAAAGGCAACTTGATGGGTCATATGGTAGCTCTCTAATTTTTTAGGAATCTAATTTTATTTTTATATGTGCTGGTATTGAGACATTGTTACATAGTTAAGATCTACTTATTAGATAGGGGTTTTTATGCAACCAGTAAATATTACTCATTATGTGATAAATTAAGGTGGAACATTAATCCTGTAGATTTTGTCCTTTAATTCAGTATTTGAGATCCTCAAATAAAGTATTTAAGCAGGGAAGGTAACTTGAAGTGGTATTTCTTCAATCAAAATTGCTGAAGCATATGTATCTCTGTTCTGTGCTTTCATCCAACAAATATTCACTGGGTTCCAACAGTGCATCAAGAAATATTTTAGGAACTGATAATATTGGCAAAAAGACAAAAACTATCCTATGCTAATGGAATTACAGTTCTTAACTCTAATTTTATGTTATGTGAATTTCACTTTAACAAAAAGTAGATAATTCTTAAAGTAGGAAAAATGGATAATGCTATCAAAAAATGATGCAAGGGATTGGTATGGAGTCCCCACCTAGCCTATAAGGGTGGTGCTTCTCAAATTTTAGTGGTGTGCATGGGAATCATCTGGAGGTGTTACTGAAAGGCAGATTTGAACTCAATAGGTTTAAATGGACCATGAGATTCTCTCTCTCTAGCAAATTCCCATGAGGGCCATGCTGCTATCCGTGGGCTGAGAAAACTTTCCTGAGCCAGTGACTTTCCAGGGTGGGCACAAATATGGAATGTGTATCAGGAGCCAGCCGAGTAAAATTCCAGGGTGAGAAAGTCCCACTGAGAGAAAACAATTGTTGCCTAGGTTCTGTGGCTTAGCAAGTCTGAGGGAGTGATGTGTAGTAGTAACCTTGTCTCCATCCCTGACACATAAGGCTATGAAAAGGCAGAATAAGCCAGAATACTTTTGACTCCCTGCCACATTACTCGGTCTTTTCTCCACTAAAAAGATGTGAGAATTCACTTTAAGACCCAGGAACACTTTTGAATCAGCTTCCTTCAGCTTAACAAATATATTTTTGCGAACATATTCTTTTCTCTCATACAATTCATTACAGCTCTAATTTCTTTTTAACCTTTAATTTCTTTTTTTGTGTGTACCTTGCCCTTTTTACTTAACATGTTGAGCATTTCCAATGTAATTAACCGTTCTGAAACATGACTTTATATGGAAATCTCAAAGTATATTTAGAAATTTCTGGATTTACATAATGTCCACTGTTAAATTACTTTTGGGGGCCTATTATAATCAAGGTTATAATGAATATTATTATTTATACATCCAATGTCATATCATTGATTAGTTTATTAGAATTTTTTTTAGAAAAATTATACCTGGTATTTTGATGACCAAAGTTTAATTATCCTCCATAAAAAAAACTGTTCTAATTTACATTTATACTATCAGGAAATAGTTGCATTTTCATCTCTATTTTCCCTGTATTAACTGGTACTGTAATCATCATTATTATTATTTTTTACTTTTTAGTGAGATACAAAATACATATTGTAGAATTTACTCATTTAAAGTGCACAATTTAGTGTTTTTAGAAATATACTTAAAAGATTATTTGTTAAATTTATTGTGTTTCAACTCTTGATATTTTCAATCTTTTGTTGGTACTCTCAGGCTTTCTATATAATTATTTATATGATTTATAATTAATAATTATCAACTTTTATTTATTCCTGATCTAGTGCATCAACTGGATCTACATTTTTCTCAAGTATTGTTAATTCTATTTTGGTATATAATTCAGAGACATGGTCTTTGAGATCTGGTCTTTCTAAATTACCCAGGCTGACCTCAAACTTGGGATCCTCCTGCCTCTGCTACCTGAGTAGATCAAATTGCAGATATGCACTATTGTGGTTGTCCAAGGAGCATATGTTTTGAAGTCAAATATATCTGGATTTAATATTGTACTTGCTAAATGTGTGGCAAAAATTGTGAGGAAAATTTCTTATTATTGTTGAGTTTGGGCTTCTCTATTTGATACAAAAGAAGAACATTGATAAATAAGCTTATCAAGGGAGATAACAGATGAAGTGCATAGTAAAGTGCTTAGTGTATGGTAGATGTTTATTCCTTCTCCTTGACTTTCTAAAGATCAGTCATGTGCAAGAAATAAAATGATGCACAAAAAATACTTTGTCTACTACTAAATTATGTTCTTATAATGTAGTTGTCATTAAATAGTCTTTTCCAGGAATTCTCGAACTAGTCTATGCTTACCTTTTCTACATATATTTTATTTTTTATGCTGCCTACCTAGGATCCCATTTATGCCATCTCAGAAATACAGCCATATCTAGCATTAAAATAACCCAGAGAATCTCCCTTATTCTCCCTTGGATTGCTCAGAGATGTATCTCTCAGTACTTAAAGCCAAAAATTCTAACCTCTAAATTAAGTACCTCCTACTGTACCTTTGGAATTTTATCTTTAGTATTGTAACCTTTCATAATGTGCAACTATTGAGTTTGTTGGAGAAAGAGTGTTAAACTTTACTAATCATGTCTAAATCTTTTAGACCTACCTAATTTATTACATTCAAAATAGTGGGAGGGCCCTGAACAATTGTGTTTAGGCGCAGGACTTATCTTGGGGGTGAAAGAGGCACTACAGTCCCTTAAAATTAATTTTTCCATTAGAAAAAGATGCCAGCATGAAGTAGTTGATCAAAAGAGACTCTTTATGATACAGACACAATCAACTTGTTATTTTTTATATGTAACTAAGCACGAGCATTTTACTAAAGAGCTTAAAAACTTTGAGGAATAATTTTGATTATTTTGGAATTTGCCAACTTTTTATAATTCTGAATATATTTGAAATGGAGGGAAGAAATAATTCAAAATAAGATTTCAGTGTCTTTTTAAATGCTGAAAAATGTATTTTATTTGTTAGACTGACCATCAGTAGTGCTATGAAATGATGATTCAGAGACGGGTGAGTGAGATGTCTATTCTTGTCCTAAGTCAAGGCATTCACTGAAAAAATATTGCTTCAGGCCATAACTTTGTCATGCCACGGGTTAAATAAAGGTCAACTCCAAGTGAAAAATAACAATCAGTTGCTCTTTTGGTGTTAAAGGGGCAAAATAGTTATCATTTTAGATGCTTTTAGTGCTCTTATAATTCAACGATTTTGGATTTCTTTTTCCCTCAACTGAGAATTTTCAGGCCAGTGGTGTCCATAATGTATACGAGTGCCTTGGGGCATTTTGAAGGGGAAAAGAAGAAAATTTACCATATTTTAAAAATATTCCTGCCTATACAGGCTTTTGCATGATATTTAACAACTCAGTGATGTGGCAAACCCACAGGACTGAGAATACATTTCGCATATAATTTTATCAATAGTTATTTGGAACATAGATTCCTGCAGAACTAGGTTCTAGTCCCATCTTTGACTCACTGTTTATTTCTGTAAAGCATGTCTAGACACAAACTTGTAATTACTTTTCAGTATTTTTTCTGACATATTTGTCTTTGATAGGAAAGGGATTAAAAGCTATGGATGCCATTTTATCAGTTAATGGGACAGAGATCCACATTGCCTTGGGTTTTCATCTTGGCTTCATCACATTTTTAGATAGGGTTGGTGAAAGAATCACTGGTGATTATACCATCACACAGCAAGAGTTCATCAGATCACCCTGTATTTGTAATAGATGTCATTAGCTACTTTGTGATGAAGTGTCATATAGATGGCTTAGATACTGGGCACATTCTACTCAGTATTTGGAGACTTTCTTGGACTACCTGTGTAATTCTCCAAAAGCCATCTCCTTTGGTCAAGTAAGTTAGGTGAGAGAGATAGGTAGAGAACCTGTTAATAATTCTCAGGACAAACAAGATTCAAAGATCTCTACATGATTGATTTATTTGTGGGTCTAAAAGAGTAGGCAAAGTTTCTGCATGCCTTCACTAGAGACAATGACAAAGCATAGATTCTTCCAATAATGGTATTTGCTCCTGATTAAATAAGAAGGAACTTATCTACCATCCTCTTCTTTTGGTGAAAATATATCGATTGTTTTATTTGTTTGCATTGGTCACAAGAAAAAAAAAAGCAACTAACTATCATGGAATAAAATGCTGTTCTGTCTTTCCAAGAAAAGCCTCTCTTCATTAGAATATAAAAGTAAGTGATTTTCCCATTAAATACTGACTATTGTAGAAAGAGTCTTTCTGTGATTTGCAATAAATGATTGTGAAAATAAAAGCTTATTTGTTACTTGTCAGCCAAGCCAGAGAGCCTGGAGGTTGAAGAATCAGTAGATCCTTCTATGGAGAATCAGCTTGAAATTATGTACATTTTGGGGACGTGTGTTCTTATTTGCTCATTCATAGAAGAGTAGATTCTATTATTTTTAGAGCTATAAGGGGCCTTGCAGGCACTGCACGTGGAATACGGTCAGTAAATATTTGCTGAGTAGATGTGTGAATGTATTTTAATGTTCCTCTCATTGTTGAATTCCTTTCTATATTTTATATACTAGAGAGTCAGTTATCTTGTGCTTGAATATTTTAACTTACTGAAAGCTTACGAAACTCTGAGGCAGCCTTTTCCATTGGTGGATCACTCTAATTATTGGATCTTTTCTTTTCTCTTGAGTCAGATTTTATCACCGTGTAATTTCCACCCTTAGGTTTTAGTTTGGTTTTATGGGGGAACATTAAAATAAATCTACTTCCCTTTCACATGAAAGTTCATCACATATTTCAAGACAGCTATCATGTCCCCCATATAATTCTTTTCTTCTGTAAGCCAAACTATCATTTTCACATGATAGTGTTTCTGGTTCCCTAACCATCTTTGTTCTTTTCCATTTTTTTTTTTTTGGTTGATGTCTTTAGTATATTTATTTTATCATCTTACTATGCAGTGAATAAACTTTGACCAAGAACTGTGATAAAATTTTTATACATACTCTTTTTCTTAAATCCTCACACCAACATGCAAAATGCATTTTACTTAATGACAACACTGTGTGAAGGACATGTAGATAATAGGTGGGATTTAGAATCATACTGGCTGTAAATACCTAGCAAGTCACATGCAGTCACCTAACCTTTCTGTGCTGCAGTTTCCTTATCAAGAAGCTGGGGGATCATAAAGACTCCTTACTTCTAGGACTGTTGTATGCATTAGATGAGCTCATATTTGTAACGCACCTAGAAAAGCATCTGGCTCAGAAAAAGCATCATGTGTATTATGGTTTGGACGTGAAGTGTCCCCCAAAGCTCATGTGTGAGACAGGCAGGAAGGTTTAGAGGAGAAATGGTTGGGGTTATGAGAGTTTTAACCCAATCTGTGAATGAATCCCCTGACAGAGTTAACTGAGTGGTAACTGAAGGCAGGTAGGGTGTGGCTGGAGGAGGTGGGCATTGGAGGGGTGCCTTTGGATCTATATTTAGTATCTGTCCAATGGAATCTCTCTCCTCTTCCAGATATGTGAGCTACTTCCCTTGGCCACACTCTTCTGCCATGATGTTCAGCCTTACCTCAGTCTCTGGGGAATGGAGCTGGCTGTCTATAGACTGAGACCTCTAAAAGTGTGAGCCTCAAAATAAACTTTTCCTACTCTAAAATTGTTCTTGTCGGGTATTTTAGTCAAAGCAGTGAAAAAAACTGACTAACTGTATGAAGCAAATAAGATAATTTGTGCTTTTACTTTGTATTATACCCACTTCTTGTGGTCTTGGTGTTAAAGTGAATTTGCTGAATGACGGTTCCCTGAACATGTTCACGTCCTAACCCCTGGATTCTGCAGATGTTACCTTATATGGCAAAATACACTTGACAGTTATGATGAAGTTAAGGATCTTGGGATTGAGAGAGTCTCCTAGGTTATCCAGGTGACTTGATGTTATCACATGGTCCCTCAAAGGGACACAGAATTCAAAGAGAAGAACACATGATTAGGGAGGCACAGTTTGCAGTGACACATGATAAGATGGAGGAAGGAGCTGAAAGCCAGGTTCTATAACCCAAAGAAAGGAAGGAAAGAGATTCTCAACTAAAGTCTCCAGAAAGAGCTAGCCCTGCAAAAGTCTTGATTTTGGAAAAGGGAATCTGACTTAAAATTTCTTTCCTATAGAACTATCAGAGAAAAATGAGTATTGTTTTAAATCCCTAAGTTTTTTTTTTTTTAAACAACAGCCACAGGAAATTAATACAGCAGTGTGAAAATTCTGAAATCTTGCATTAGAAATAACTCAGGTACATAGAGCCTGAATTGTTTCTGTGATGAATATCATAGGTATTGTGTTCCAGGTCAACATGTAGAAAAGTATAGCTCACAAACAGAAGGTTCCCAGTTGGAACATGTGATTGTCCTAACAGCATGGGTAAAGAGATTTCAGTAACAAAAAGCGACTCTAACAAAGTTAGATCCCTTCTACTTCTCTTGGGTCTCATTGACATTCCGAACAATCAAGAGTGTGGAGAAGTTTCTCTTTCTCTTTCCATATGCCTTTGACTTTCTGTTGTGTCAAATGTCCTTCCCGCTCATGACCTTTAGGGCCCCCTTTCAATTACTTCTTTGTTTCCCATTATTCTACCTATCACACTAGTTAAAAGATAGCAATTTATTGAGTACATGCTATGTGTTAAGTACTGTTTGGGGTTGAGTGTCAAAATGTTATAATAATAGTGACTATTACACTGTATTGTTATAATAATCACTATTAAGATAATAATAAGAATTTTTATTTTTAATTGTGTGAATTTAATTTTTTCCCAACTTAGTTTCCTCCCCATTGGGAAAGCATCTATTCTATGTATTTCTCTAAGTACTGTTAAACATGTTGAACAGAAAATGATGAATGATAGATTCTGGGTCTATACTTAGCAATATTATTTCAAGTCGGTTTCCAAAACTTATACCTGTCTGTCTCCAAAAGGCCATAAAAATATACAACTCTGAGACCTTAGAGTTATTTTCAATTTATCAATAAGTGAACATTTTGGGAAAGATTAATTTCATGTTATTAGTCATATCTCTCTGGATGGTACTTTTAGCAACTTTGAACTTAACTAATAATTAAGCTCACATAGATTTACCAGTGAACATATTATAAGAATCTTTGTGAAATGCTTTGCTGAAATTAATATTTACTTATGTTGTATTAAAATACTTCCGACAATCACCTGGGGAAGATATATAACTTATTCTTTTGTATAGAATGATGTTTTGTTGTCCTAGGGCTGTCAGCAAATTACTAAAATGGGTAGTATGGCTTCAAACAACAAAAACTGCTTCTCTCATACTCCCGGAAGGGAAATCCAAAATCAAGTTGTTAACAGAGGTCATTCCTTCTTGGGGGCTTACAGACTTTTCTTTTCAGTTTGCGTTCTCTGAGTATCTTTTCTTCTTTCTGTAACACCAGTCATATTGAATTGAAAACCCTACCCTATTGCAATATAACCTTAATTTTCGACTTAAATATGTCTGCAAAGATCCAATTTCCAAATAAGGTCAAAGGAGCTAGAGCTTCATCATATTTTTTTTGTGTGTGTGTGGGAAAAAGTGGATAGAATTCAATCTACAATAATATGGATAAGGAGATATCACTAAAATGACTGGAGGTACACATTCAGAACATGAACCTAGGATTTTTATCACTATAAAATACTCTCTGACTTCAGTTCCATCTTTTCTAGTAAATTTCACATTATTTTTCATGAATTCACACAGTAATTATTTAATAATATGCCTTAGAAGTTTATGTGGGCTAAATTTAATCTCACTATTTCTTAGTTTCTAAAATATATTTTCATTTTTAGTACGTTTTCTCATCAATAATGCTACATTCTTATATACTTTTCTTGTTTCCAATCTTATATAATTGTTCTGGGCCTTGACATTTCCATTTGTTTACATAGGTTTGCTGGTCCCTTATTACCTACACAGCTATGTTGAGTTTCAATTTCATTTTGTGATTGTTTTATATATTCTAGTTTAAGGCATAAGTAAAAAATGAGTGGCTCTTCATTTCCATGCACATATCTTGCATACATTGCTCCTGGGCTGCAGTTTGTCATGGAAGCCCTGGTCTTTTCATAAGAACAAGCTTCCCTTTCTAGCTCTTCAGCTACCTCCAGTACAAAGATGGAAATTCCAAGTGGGGCACAAATTATCAAGTCTATCAGTTAACTAACCAACTAATCAATAATTATTGAATTCCTATTGTTTACCAGGGGCTGTACAAGATGGGAGTTCTAGCAACATAAGAAACAACATATAAGAAATGTCCTTGAGGATCTTGCATGCAACTCAGGGGGGATAAAAGCATAACTAGATAATTGGAAGAGTGTATGCTAATTGCTTTGAAAATAGTTGATCAAATGTGGCTAGCATGGAGGAGAAATGCCTTTTCTAGCCTTGACATATTTATTAGTACCATACTTTGATAACTGCTTACATTCTCTCAATACTATTCTCTTATTATTTCAGATAGTGTTTACCTACTTTTGAAGGCACAAGCTCCTTTTATACACCTTACCGTACTTAGGAACAAACCTGCCACATTGAGTGCCCAATATATATTTTAGCCTCATGACAATGCACAACATATGAATCAAATAAGAACACTATTATTTGTGTTGAGCAACAATAACCTCTTTTTTTTCCCCTTTTGGTCTTTGCAGAGTCCTAACAATGATGTAGTTCTCTAGAGAAAAGCCAGAAAAGAAAAGACAAGGTTGGTATGACATCTTATAAATGCTTAAATGGGAGTTTATCTAAGAGAGGTTATTTAAATACAGAATCCACAGCATTAATTTTAAGTTCCCTGGGGTGTGTTTATTTTATCCAGCCACTTCACCTCATTACAGGGTCTTACGTGGTATGAGATTTTATAGACTAGAAGGAAAAAAAAATGTTTTTTTCCAGATGCATTGAACAAGAACCTGGTTGGCTGCTCCGGAGACATCCAGTTTCTCCAGCAGCTTCCTCTTCTTTCGCTGCCAGTTAAGAGGCTACTTTCAGGACAGCTCTGCTCTTCGGTCTGTGATAGCTGGAGTCAGAAACCGAGGGGGAAACGCACTGTCTATTGTGGTCTGTTTTCCTGTGTGACAGTCATTCCTATTTTGTGTTTGTTTCTCCTTTAATGAGGATACAACTTTCATCCAGGGAGATGTACGGGTCACTTGTTAGTGTACTCGCAAACACCAAGCACTCCAGCAGCTGGAAATGGTGACTTGTAGTTAAATTATTTTTGCGCAGCGACTGGTTTTCCTTTGGACATATTTTAATATACTTGCACACTGAGAGCAAGAGTGGGTGAACAGAAAGCAGACGGTTTTATTAACCCAGCAGTCACCTTTGAGGTTTGTACATGTCCACTTTTTTTCTTGCCTTTGTACATAATCCCAAGAGACTGGTACCTGGCTTTGCTCAGAATAACAAAGTCAGGCACAAATCTCCAAACACAATTGTTAGCTGAATGCCAACTGTTTCTTCTCATCTTTTTTTTTTTTTTTTTAACTTGAGCATTAAGAATTGTGTCTTTATGGGTGAACCATAACCATTAAAGAAAGAGTTTGTTTTTCTCTTTCAGATGCTTCCCCTATCATTTACTAGACTTATTTTATAACATGTACCTTTGGGTGATAAAAGAATATAATTTTCTTCATGTTTTTTTGCAGAGCTCCTTTATATATTTTTTTCCACATTTGCTAACAGTGAGAAGAAGAAAAATATGTTACAGGCTTTAACCGGACTCCAGTTTCAGCTGAAATCACTAATAGGAGAAAACGAGAGGAGACTTCAACTTGGCCATGAGTCCAGGACACACTTCCACATGCAGTTTTCATGTAAACCCGTGTTTCATAGGCTTTTCCCAGCAAGACCAGAAATTTTGTCAAGTCAATTACCATCCTTTTCTAAGGTACCTATTTACATATACAGTTATAATTTCTCAGCAAATATAGTGGATAAATATCTCTGAAAATCCATACATTTTGATTGTACTTTAAAGTTAAAGAAAATAGAATAAAACTCAGGGTTTTCTTTCAATACCCAGTAAGTGACTACAGCTCACAGTATGTGGCTCATTTAGCAGCAAGGAAATATTAGAGCAATAAAACATCCAAAGTGTGTAATTTTCTCTTTTCTAGCATCATCATTATCTTCTGCATCATCATCATGATAATAATATTACTGGCTGTTTTGGAGCTTTATATACTTTACAAAAAAGCTTCACATCATCTCATTTGGCTATCCAAATCAGTCAGTGAGGTATGCAATATGAGTGGGAAGATTATTAATAGTGATTAACTTTTTATAAGCCCTCTAAGACTTATAAAACACAAATAGATGGTGTGTAGAAAGAACATGTTCTTTAAGTTAAAATTCTCTATTGCTGACTCAGTAATTTTGGGCCTTCTAAAGCATTGCTTTGTTTTATTATTTAATGTGAAAGATAGTAATTATGCCAAAAATTGCTTATGAGGTTTGATTGAAGGTTACTTTTTGTTGAGGGTCTATCACAGTGTGTATAGGTGGCAAACATATTTTAAATGGAATTTCTGTACTAAGGTAGGGCAAAGTAGATAACTTCTTAGGCAAATACTGTGAGGATATGATTCTATGCTTAGCGACCAGATAGGACACTCAGTAAATAATGGAAACATGATTAGAACCCATGTCCTCTGTTTCTAAGTAGATTTGTACAATTCAGTTTTATTTAAATACTATATTTTGAGCATCTGTTTTTGACCAAGTTTTTTATTGTATTTCTAGAATATAAATATGAAGAAATACCTTGCTATGAAGGCTTTAAAATGTAGAGGGAGAAATAAATAATTACAACAAAAGAAAGTCTATGTATCATAGGTATAGTGCCCAGTATTATACTCGGGTTTCTGTGTCAAAGAAATCTTTCACTGTGGGTGCATTTGATTGGATCTAAAAGTATTATTGCATCCATTCTCTGGAAATAGCCAGATCAATCATATTTGCTTTGGCTTGAAAATTTCATCTATTCTTAAGAATAAGTCTATTTCATTAACCTGTAATGGATTTTCAATTGCAAATGCTTATTTATTGTAAATTAAGCATTAGAAAAATCACTGTTTATAAGGGTAACTGACAATGCTTTGTTTATTATTATTTCTGACTTTATTACATTTTTCGTTTTAGTCATCGCAATTTTCTCAAAATGTATTGTAAATAGACAAGCTTTTAATAGAAAAATTACATAAGATTCTAAGCTCTATAATCTTTGTGAATTTAGGCTCTCATCATCATTATCCTTACATCTGCATTAGTAAAACAATACATTTTTTAGCACTTAATAAGCAAGTGCTATGGAACTGGCATCATGCTAAGCATTTTATTACCATTATTCTAATTCTTCACGTACCTACTATGATAGCTGTAAGTCCCATTTTATAGATAATGAACTGAGGTTCAGAGATTTTGAGAAATTATCTCAAAATTGCATAACTAGCAAAAATGTTCTATGACTACAACAATGCTGGCAGTTGTTATTTGCCTACCTTGTTTGGTTTTACCTCTTTCTCAATTAGCTTTATTAGTGAGATTGCTAATGATTTTCAACAAGAGTAGCCCAAATTGAAGGAGATTAAATGACAGATATAATATGTTGGCTTCCATTACCAGAAAGGAGAGCTGATATCGGGGTAACTGGAACCATCACTTCAAGTATCTTTAAGAATGTCTCTCTTTTCTCATCTGTGTATTGTCTTCATTCTATGTATGGCCAGCTCTTCCTTGCAACAATCAGTGTAGGCTTCAGTTCTTTTAGGCTCACATTCTCACAACTTGCCACCAAAGAAAATGGGGACGTAGGTTAACTCAGCTCCATTGTGAACAATTGTGGGAAATAATTACTGGTATCATAACTCAACCCTTGGTCTGGCCATTATGACCAAGACAGTGAGAGTGGTTGTTATAGTTTGGATCTGGAATGACTCATATGTTGAAGGGTTGTGAAGTAGTGCCCAGCTTGTGGCACTTTTATGAGGTGGCAGAAACTTCAGGAGGTCGGGCCTAGTTGAAGAAAATAAGTCACAGGGGCATACCTATGCAGGGTTTATCTTGCTCCTGCCCCCCTCTCTATTTCATCTCTCTCTCTCTCTCTCTCTCTCTCTCTCTCTCTCTCTCTCTGGTATACCATATGCTACCCATCATGATGTTTTGTCTTGCCAAAGGTCCAAAGTGACAAGCCAGGTGACTATGAACTGAAACCTCTGAAACCTTTAGACAAAATAAACTATTCCTCATTTAAGTTGTTTATCTCTGTTATTTTGTTACAGTGAAAAATTAGATTAACACATCTATGCTCATTTTTTTTTTTGGTCAGGTGTTAACTTTTATGGGTGAAGAAAGAGATGGAGGGAAAGTTTATTATCCTAATTGGAGAGGGTGGTATTCATTTTTTTAGCTATTAACATAGATCATTATGATACCTATTCTCATTGCCTTAGTTAATTCCTCACTATTGAATAACTTAGGTAATTCCATCTCTTAAATCACATCTGCAGGATAGAGAGGTTTAGGGTATTTTTGTCCATTAAGATCAGCTTTATCAAGTTTTAAATATTTGAAGTTGATTTAACCCAGATATGTTCTCTAGATCTGAAACTTTTCTTTTTAGGGTATAAGGTAGAAAACTGTATTTCTTGTAGGGAACAGGATGCTTACTCTCTAAAATTAAAACAAATTAAAATTAGCCCTGATGAAGAGGTTTTAGACTCTGTAAGTATGATATGTGGACAGACACACTGGGTGCATTTGGTCAATTCTGCTTTTGGATAGCATGTGCCAGCACCTATGAGCCCGATTAAAACTATGTGATGTGGGGAATTAAATTTCTGGGTTTAAAAAGCTGAGGACCAGATCTTTCTCTGTAGTGACTTTATGAAGGTATGTCCCACTTTGAAGCTCTGTTTGAAGTCATCAGTAGCTCATACTTTTTACTTTTTAAATGTTGAGGCACACCACTACTGTAAACTTAGAGGCTTGTGCTATGATTTAGTGCACTAAATTTCATGAGGCTTCCATGATAATACACTGGAATGTATTCCAATAAATATTTCTTAATGTATTTTAAATAATTAATTGAGCTCTCTTGGAGTATATACAATGGAAGTATTCTTCAATCAATTGAACAATGTTTCTAAACATAACATGTGCCAATCTATTGTTGAATGTGAACACAGACACTGTATGGGAAGCTCTATCTTCTTGGAGTGTCTAATTTAATTTTGTTGATTACATGTAGAAAGGTAAAAAAAAAATATGAGAAAAGTGGTGCCCTTTCTTTTGTATAACAATTTCAAACTTTTCTTGAATTCCTACTACCATGCCAGCACTTATATCTTCTTACTGGGGGAAGGAGTGTGGTAAGAAATGGAAAAGAGAAGATCTAATTAGAGAGAGGATAATGGGATAAAAATTTAGCTTTCCAGTGCCAGGAGTCTCAAAGCTTTTCTAGTTCAAGTGGCTGTTTTAAGTCTTAATCTGTTTCTTTTTGGCAGACACTCAGACTCTTATGGATATGAGGCAAAGTTCACATGCCCTTATGTCCTCTGATATGGATGGCTTTCTCCAAGAATTTTCTTTCTCTGCCTGGCCACTGCTATCTGGGATTTCCTCCCAGGATCTGTTTCTGAGTCTCTGACTAATGGGACCTATAGCCTGTTTCCCTGGCAGTGTCACTGTCAGTGGCCAATATCAATGGACCTGGGGCTTCAATCATGGAGCCCAGGCTGGACTCTTGTTGCCTACTGGGTACCTGCAGGAATACTTGAATACTTGTATGGCACAATTCTGATATGCTGAGGTCCCTCAACATTATCAGAGTTCTCAATGGGAAAAGCAACAAAAACTTCTTTTGTTTATATTTCTTCTCTCTGTTGTATTTTCTGTTCATTTGCAGTTTCTCCACTGCATGCACACCATCTAATGATTCTGTCCTCTGGTCTCCCTTTGTTCTCTTTCTGAAATTTTTTTTGTGATTTTTAAAATAATACATACTCATTTTTTTCCTTGGTGTGCTAGGAACTTTCTAAAATTTTCTTTTTCTGGCATTGGCATTCATTTTAGTTTTCTTTGGGATCCTAGGGCAACAGGGTTACAGGGAATAGAGTTGGGATACAAAAAAGAAAAAATGTGAAGTGGCATATATCAAAGTATATTAATCTTGACAAAGAGGTAAAACTTATATAAAATAAGGGAACACAATAAAGGAAAATTGCAATCATAGATTCAGTTGCTAAATTTTCCATCTTAGACCTCATTTGCTAAGTTGTATTTTGGGTGTTCTAAATGTGTTAAATACCCTGTAGAATTTGGTCATCTCCTCCAGTTATAAATCTCATTTAAATTTATGCTGGACATCCTTTTGAAGTTACCTTTCAAAGAACTCTTAAAACCTTTATTTTTTAAAATAAAGCTTAGAGTTTTAAAAAAGAGAAATTATGTCAAGTTGGTCTGTATATTATGCCTTAAATACTTGAACAGTTTCTCTGCCTTTAGTGTTGATGAAAAGGATAGAAATTACGGAAAGTATAAAACTGGAAAACAAAGTGACAACTAAGTATTGTCTGTAAAATTTTGGGGGAGGTTATGTTTCTTCCAAAAGTTCCCTTTTGTGTAAGTATGAGTAATGCATACTTCAGACCTGAGCAAATGTAGCTACTGCTATCTTATAAGTAATGGAGGAGCTGAAATGGTAGCTATGCTTATGCTCAGTTCATCCAGCTAATGATGAGCACCATAATCAAGAGGCCTACAGAAGTCACCTAATCCCCATTGTGTTATCTGAATAACATGTATTATGCACCTGAGATTCACAGCATCTAATACCTAGTGAAATAGATTTATAGCCAAGAGCTTACTAATGGAGGAAAATGGCCCACTGAAGCTGAGGGGGATGAGTGGGAGTCACTTGTTCTTATGGAGTCCTCAAGCACAAGATAGTCTGGCACGGTGATTCTTACTCATCAATAGTTACATCTTAAGGTCTCTCTTGATTTTAGGTAATGATGCAGAGAGAATTACACAACCTTTGGGGTAATACATTGCACCATCCAAAGAAGTTAGAATATCAGCGTTCTCCCTCTTCTTTGCTATTATTGGACTATAATTTTAGCCTAATTTCCTTTTACTTATCTGGAAACATAGAAAATTGGTTGCCTTTAACTTCATAATCTTCCTCCATAAATGTAAAGATTCATGTCCATTTTCAACTTTTCATTGAATGTCTCATTTTTTGAAACTTACTAATTTATCATGACTAGTAGTCTCCTCTTTAAACTTCTCATATTTACTTGAAAATGCATCACTGATTGAACAAAAATTATTTCTTTATAATTTTAACATAATACATACTCAATTGTTTCACTAATTTTCAGTGCAACACTATTCTTGTTTAAAAGAATTTAATGGCTTAAATGTAAATGCAATTAGTTTTTTCATATACACTTTATGTCTATTTTTTTCTACTTCACAATATGTATATATTTATTATATTTTGAATGATATGTTTTGAAAATCCCAACAGTTCTTTTATTGACAAAAAATGCAAGAAATATCTAGATGCTAATTATTTCTAGTAGCTTCCAAAAGTTGAATCATGATGTTGATAGTGTTAACTCACACTAAGAGTGAAATTTCAAACAGGTAATTGAGAAAAGCAGGAAGAGTATACATTTTGACTCCAAATTTTATCTTTAACATTAATATATCACTGTATTAAGAAATTCAGTGCAATGTTTAAAGAGATTTCACATCTTGGTTATTTGTTAATTATTTCTGCTCACTAGATTAAAGAGTTAGCAAATCTTCCTATTGTCCTTTCAACTTTCTAGAGTTCAGGAATCCAGTAACTGTTTTTCCATAAATTCTTCAAGACCTGTCCATTCTGACTATTCTGTTATGGTGTAAGCAGTAGCTCTGGAAGAAATACTTTTCACTTTATGAAGGTCTTATTAGAAGGGAGACAAACTTTTCATTTCCTGTGTTTTGGTTGGCTATAAGTTGTAGCAGTCACTCCCCTGTTAGACAATAGGAGACATATTCTTATTGCATAGCTCTGCCTTCTCAGGACACAGGTGCCTTTTCTTGAATCCCTTCACCTGTTCTACCTCTTACTCCTTCCTCGATGTGCTCTACCATGTTCCATGTTCTCATGATCTGGAACCACAATCCAGTTTATTTTCTACACAGTTCTTCAACATATCTGAAAATATCTAATTAATTGTGCTAGGGTTTGTTTTGTTTTCTGTTCACTGGCTAACTGTTTGGTTTATTCACTGAAAATGGAAATTGCATGGAAGCAGGAAATTTTCTTATTAATGCAGCTCTGGGGAATACAACATAACATGTGCTTATTAAATTTTTGGTTAATAAATCATTTTTCTTTATATTCTTTCCTTGAGATTGTTTGCTTTTCTGACTTTTCACATTATCCCAAGTAATTAACTACCACTATGGCTTAAATGTAAATGCTAACAACCTACAAATGTTTGCCTCTGGTTTAGAGCCTTTTTCAGAGCTACTCGTCCAAGTATCCAACTACTTCTGACTAAATGCAAACTCAATATGGCCTGGACTAGATTAATAATCTAGTGTCTCCTAATGACTTCCCCAAATAAAACAAAGACCCTGCTCTTTCTTCAGTGTATTGTATGTCTTAACTGAAATACTTACCAATGTGTTTGCTCAAGCTTTACAATTGGGATGACCTTTCCATCTTCTTTCTCTTTTGTTTCTGTTATTGCAGAGTCCACATTTCTCTGTTGCTTGTTGCCACTACCCCAGGCAAGGTAATCATCATTTCTTGTCTGTATTACCCTGGTGCTCTACGTCAATGTTTTTTGCTTCTAGTCTTGATCCCATCCAATCTGTTCCATCACATGTCCCCAGAAATCAATCACCATGTAAATGTGACTGTGATATCCTTCTCCCCAAAGTGCACACATCAACAGAAGTTTTCCAGTGGCTTCTCCTTCCCATTAAGATGAGGTCAAACTCCATAAGCTGACTGGAGCAGGGTGGTGAATCTTTACTTCTCCTACTACTCTTGGTTAGAATATTGGGAAGAGTGAATAGATTGCATGGTCCATCCTTAGGCAATTTCCTCCACATTTTACTTTCTCAGCAGGATGATAGCTGGAAGTCATAGAAAAAAAATGTGAGATTGAATTCTCCAATTGTTTTTCCACATTAATTAGTAAAGATGGGTTACTAAAGTATTGAAATCAGAGAAACATGCGGTATGATTAATATGATAAAAACTAAAGAACACCTCTAGTGTTTAATATTAAAAGACCATACAGAGGGAGACTAGCAAGCCAAACTCAGAGTTTTCCTTAATAATCAGTTTGGATCTGCTCCAGAATATGAACAAATGTTCAGCTGAATCACAGTTTTCAGACATTACTGAATGGCAAAATTATTTGTGTCTAGAAAACTTCCAAAGCAGTTATTACTTGTGTCCCATTATGGACACAGACATATATCAATAATATCCTAAGGTTTTTTCCAATTATGAGATATGGCTTAATGCCTTTTAATAATTTACAGTATATTCATTATTGCCTCTCCCCACTACTCTCAAGCTCTTTCTGCAATCAATGTTATTTTAAAAGTGAAAATTCATATTCTGATTCTTATGAACAGAAACACCTTGCCTCTTTCTCCAACTTATTACTTAAATAGCTGACCGTTTTGCCATGGGACAAATAGTTTAAATATTTCTTAAAACTTTAATCCATAATTGTATCAAGTGTGCAAGCCATGTATATGTTAAACATTTAAAATTGTTACTTTCCAATTCTACCTTTATCTTCTTTTCTTCCATTACAGTGGGAGCACATTGCAATTGCCTTCTCTTTCTTCACTGTTATTAACTTTTCCCCTTTTATCAGAAAAAGGATCTTGCCTTCTTTGATTCTCTTATTGATATTTTAAAAGGACATTTTTTCTCTCTTGCTGTCTCTCTCAGGCAAGTCCCATCTCAATTGTCCTTTGTCATTCATTGTCAGTCTTTGTGTCCATCCTCTTATCCCAGCCTAGTTTTTTTTTCCCCCTTTTTCTTTTTCTTGAGGGGTGGTGTGTGGAAGTGGAGGGCATTGGTGTTGGGAGTCTTATATCAGTTTCAGGCCTCAAGTAAAATGCATCATTTTCAAATGGAAATTGCAGGGTATACCAAAAGAGCATTAAATCGGAGCCCCGTGCAACTCATACTCATTTAACAAAATTTTGAAATAGAACTTCTAAATAACTAATAACTGGAAAAATCCTGTTTGGGGGCTTTACTCAAGGAAAGACATCTGCTTCAGTGTTCCCATCTGGCTTTTGCACATGCATTTCAGGCTCAGTATGCTCTGGCTCCTTTTTTTTCTGTGCCCATCTGCTTGTATGGTGTGTTCTCACCCTAACATATTTTCAGACCCTTGCCATAGGGCAGAAGTGCCAAGCAATTATTTGTTGAGATAGATAGCCCACATAATACTGTAAGTGACATCTGTTCCATAGGAAATCCCTCCCTTGTGGCAGCAGTGTCATACTGGCAGCTCATAGGAATATCGGAATTGACATACAGGGACAATTGCATGTTTCATCTTACCCTGAATTCTCACTCTGAAAGCATCCGATACCAGATGCTTTAGAGGGCCGTGTAACCCCCTGACTCTTTCCCTTGTTTGTTCCACACCTATAGTAATTGGCAGTACCACACTATGGGGAAAATTCTATCCTGACCCCAGCTGGTAGCCAAATTATGCCCTAAAGCATTAAGATTGACATACTTTAAATTTTATTGTAGTTAAGATGGTGAAAAATGAAATGTTTTTCATATTAGTGTGTTTACTGGATTGCTTGACCTAAATCATGGCTCAAATAATAATTCCACACATTACTCTAAATAACTTATTATTTGGCAAGATTACAATGACAAATGAATATTTTATTTTTTTAATAGAACTGATCACCATGTTTTGCAATTAGCTTTTTAAAAAAGTTTTTATAAGTTATTTCAAGTAAATGGTAAGAAAAAATAGTTCAGTCTATAATGGTCTATGGCTTAAAGCTTTTCATTAAAGTATATTTAGTAAAACATATTAATTGGTTATAAATAAACTTTGAATTTATTGATTTCTAGCCACTGGATGTTAAGAAAACAGGCAGAATTTGAATCTATAATCATTATTATTAAATTAAACATGCAATATGCCAGGATTGTTCCTATATAAATTCACACTTAATTCAGTTTCCCATGCTATCTACATTGACACTGTTAATCTCCTCAATGATTCTTAGGATACCATAAGAACTTCAGATTAAAAAATGTTAGAATGGTTTAATTATGAAAAGCTTTTAAATTAAGGGTCTAAGTGAAAATACTCAACTACACAATTGGATCAATTCATTTAAGTTTATATTAAAGTAAAATTTAAAATCATACTGCTAATGAGCTGTATTAGTAACATGTTGTCACACTACCAACTACAATGAAAATCAGTGACCTCGAATAATCTTTTACCTCTTTATGATTCTCTGGGTTTGTAATATGGGATGGGTTTATTTCTGTGGTTCTTTTGCTGTCCATTCTGTATATTGTTGGGTGACTATCCTGGAGATTGATAGTTTAAATCAGTCTCATTTGAAAGTCTCATTTTTGGTGTTGGCTGTTGGCTGGGTTACGGGTCTGTGAAAGAATAGCTTGATTTCACCGGTAGCAGGGATCTAAAAGCAGGAAGGGAAGGGATAAGCATTAATATGGACATCATTTTAAATCTGTGCTTACATCATGTCCCATTGGCCAAACATGGCTAACCTTAGAGTCAATGTGGAAGAAGACTATAAGGAGGTTACAATTTATCAACTCTTTAGGTACTGTAACTGTAATCTACCATGTGTTGCTATCTAGGATTACATGTTGACAGAGTCTTTCTTTTCTGTTTACTTAGCACAGTCTGGCCAGTACTAGAATATAATGGTGAATTCTTTAAATTTATAAGAGAAGAGAATTGTGTGAAAAACATAAAGATCAATGAAATTACTGGGCTTGGTGGTACACGCCTGTAATCCTAGCAGTTTAGGAGGCTGAGGCAGGAGGATCAAAAGTTCAAAGCTAGCCTCATCACTAGTGCGGTGATAAGCAACTCAATGAGATCTGGTCTTTAAATAGAACACAAAATAGGGCTGGGAATGTGACTCAGTGGTCAAGAACCCCTGAGTTCAATCCCTGGTAGCAAACCAAACCAAACCAAACCCAACAAAAAAAATCAATGAAACTAAGTCCATACTTTATTGATCTCTCTCTGTATAATTTGGTCACAAATCTTTTGGAGGGTACATGGTTTTTAAATATTTTATCTCAGGGCATATTTTTGTCTTTTTGACAGGACCATTCACAGAACAAATATTTTAAAATTTGATAAAGTTCAGTTTACCAATTATTTCTTTTATAAATTATGCTTTTGGTGTTGTGTCTAGAATTCTTGATATCTTGCTACATTTAGTTGACTAATATATTACTTGGGACTTCTGCACCTAAAGCTATGAAAAAATGTGGTTTCTTGTCTCTCCACTTCCTTTTTTCCTTCTTTTGTATTTATTATCATCTAGTTTTGGCATCAGGATGATACTGACCCACAAAAAGAGTCAGGAAATATTATTTCCTCTTCTATATTTTGGAAGAGATTGTGTAGAGTCCTGCTAATTTTTAATGTTTGGTGAATTTCTCTATTGATCCCACCTGAGCCAAGAGATTTCTTTTTTATTAAGTTTTTAAAAATAAAAATTTAATTACTTTAATAGTATTAAGATGTTGAAATCCTATATTTAAATTGTAGAATTAAAAAATTTTTCCTTTCTATTCTATCATTTCTTGCTTCATATATTCTGATGACTTGTAGTTGGGTGCATATACATGTTTTCTTGGTGGATTCCCTTTTTTGCCTATAATGTAAACTCCTTCTTTATTTCCAATAAGTTTCATTGCTCAGAAGTCTACTTTATGTGGTATTAATATAGCCACTTCTGCTTTTTTTAAAAAAAAATTAATGATTGCATGATGTATCTTTTTTTCTGCCCATCCAACCTGCCTACATCATTCTATTTGAAGTAAGTTCCTTAGCAGTTTGATCATGGTTTTATACAACTGGATAACTTCTGGTTTTAGTCAATATATTTAGAATACTTATGATTAATACAACATTTGATATATTATTTGTTGTCTGCTCCCTTTTTCTTCATTTTCTGTTTCTTTGTTATTCTTGTTTACCTTTTCTTTATATGAATTATTAATTAGTTTTTAGAGTTTCATTTTGACTTATTTACATTATTTCTGAGTGTACATCATTGTATAGCTGTAGGTGGTTGCTCTAGGTATAGAATATACACATATCTACTGTCATAGGCCATGTACTGGTATTTATATTTTATCTCTTTGATAAAAATATCAGAAAATTGACTTCCATCCAGATTTCTCTACCATGTCTACTTTCAAAGTACAATTCTCTTCATTTTCCTTTATACTTTGAACACATGTCAGAAAGCATCAGAGGTTTTTGCATGAACTATCAAACACTATTTTAAAAAATCTATAAGAAAAGAACTCTCAAAACTCAATGATTGGAAAACAAACAATCAAACTAAAAAAAATGAGTGAAAGATCTGAGCAGATTCCCTCCCCAAGAAGATATACAAACAAAAAACAGCATATGCCATGTGTCATAAGGAAATTGTAAATTAAAAGAACAATGAGATATCACTGCACAGCTGTGAAAATGGCTCAAATCCAAAGCATGGAAAATACAAAATGCTGGTGAGAATGTAGAGCAGCAGGAACTCTCATTTATTGCTGATGAGAATGTAAAATGGTACCAGTTAGAAGCACAGTCTGGTGGTAAAGAGCCAAATATTGTCTTACCATGTGATTCAGCAATTACATTTCTTGGAATTTAGGCAAATAAAAACATATTTCCACCTGTACAAAGTGTTTATATCACCTTCAGTTATAAAGCAACCAAGATAATAGGTAAATCGGTAAACAAACGGTACTATACCCATATAATGTAATATTATTCAGCAATATAAAGAAATCAAACCATATAAAAATATGGAGAAAACCTAAAATGCATATTGCTAAATGAAAGATGCCAATCTGGAAAGGTCGCATACTTTATGAGTTATATGACATTCTGTAAAGTCAAAACAATAGAGACCTAGTAAAATGATTCTCTTGTCATAGAGACTCCAAGGTAGGTACAGAGGGAGGGAAGAATTGGTGGATCCAAGAAGAACTTTAGAGCTGCAAAAATTCTTTATGACAATGTCAGCAGGATGCATGACATGATGCATTTTCAAGATTCTGAAAATCTATGAAGTACAAAGAGTGAAATTCAATGTAAAATGTAAACTTCAGTTAGTTAATAATAATGTTTCAATATTGATTCATCAACTATTACAAGTGAACCCTACTAATGTAAGATATTAATAATAAGGAAACTGTAGAAGACGGTGAGTGGGGATATATATGAGAACTTGTATGAGAATTTCTACTATTTGTGTAATTTTTCTGTAAACCTAAAACTACTTTAAAAAATGCCTATATTAAAAGAAAACCTCAAAAGGAGAATAGTCTATCTTATTTATCCATTTTAGCAATTCAGTTTTTCTCTCTTCTTTTTTTGAGTTTCCAAGCCACTGCCTGCTCTTTCTCCTTCTTCTTATCATTTTCTTTCTGTGTGAAAAACTTCTTTTAACTGTTGTTTAATGAACAAACTCATTTTCCTTTATCTGAAAATGCTTCTTATTTCTCTTCCATATTGGAAATATATTTTTACCAACTATGGGAATTAGAGGGTTTTTGTTTTGTTTTGTTTCTTTCTGAGTCTCCATGGTTTATCATGGTAAGTGAAATGAGCCATCCCCCAAAAGCCAAAGGTCAAATGTTTCCGCTGCTATATAGAAACTAATTCACAATAAAGGGAATAGTGAAAAGAATAGATATTCTGTAGATTAGGCCAAGGGGAGTGAAGGGAAGATGGTGGGAAAGGAAAAGGAAAGATAGTGGAATGAATCTGAAATAATTTTCCTATGTATATATACAAAAACACCAGTGAATCTTACTAACATGTACATCCATAAAAATGAGTAGACTAACATATATTCCATGCTTATACAATTACATCAAAATGCATCCTACTGCCATGTATAACTAAAAAGAATCAATAAAAAAGAGAAAAAGAAAAAAAAATAACTGGCATTTGAATCAGTGTTTTGTGTTTTTTTTAAGACAATCAATCATTTCTCTAGTGTTTTTCAAGTTTTCTTCCCCAACAGTTTTTATTCATCTGTGTTTTAAAAAATTGATTATGATGTTTCCTTATTTTGGGTTTCCCAAGATTCTTGAACCTATAGCTTTATACCTTTCACCAAATTTGAGGAAATTTCAGTCATTATTTATTTGATTTTTATTTCAGCTCCATCCATATTCCTTCCTTCTGAAACTCCGCTAGCACAAATGTTAGATGTTCTGTTAGTAGACAGGCTTGTGAAATTCTGTTGATTTTTTAAATCTAAATTTTTTGGTTGTTCAAAATGGAAAAAGTCCATTGATCTGTGCTTAAGTTTTCTGATTCTGATCTCTGCTGTCTCTAATTTACTATTGAGTTCATCCAGTATAGTTTTTAAGTTTTAGCTATTGTATTTTTCAGTTCCATAATTTCTATTTGCTTCATGTTTGCATCTATTTTCTTTTTTTCATTAGTTTTAAGATAATTTCATATTGCAAACTAAAACATTTTTATGATACTGCTTTAAATTTTTATTAAGTCATCTCCATTTGGTATTTATTGACTGTCTTTTCTCAATTTGTGATTTTCCTGACTCAACGTATGATGACTGATTTTTAGTTGTGTCTTTAACATTTTGGATTTTGAACTAGGAAACATTGGATCTTACTTAAATCTTCTATTTAAGGCAATTGCCATATTTAGGTTTAGCATGATAGCAATAGCAAAATAAAAACGAAGCAAAATTAAGAAACTTAATAAAGAAACAATGTAAAACGTGATTACTTATAGGTGTGTGTATCAGGTAGGGGGGCTGAATGAGTCCATAAGAGAATACACACTTTACTCAAGGAGTTGCAAGTAATAAAGGGAAGTGCAAGATACTGAATTTGAGCTCAAGGTGGGAATAAGGAGGTAAGTAAATTAGTATTTGGATTAGACTTTTTAAAAAAGGAAACACATCAATGCATGGATTTGGCAGTTAGTTGCAGAAGCAATAGAGAAAGACAAGGGAGATGGTTGAAGGGTTGAACCTTGACATCTACTCACATTTATGAGTATAAGACAATAAGGAGGAAAGGAAAAAAGGAGTAGTTGAGAGTGGTAGATGAGAAAGAAAATAATGGAAGTTAAAACAAGAAATATTCAGGCAAAAGGAGTTAATCCAAATGCATGGAAAAAAGTAAAAGGAACTGTGGAATTTCTAGAGGCCTTTGGACTGAGGTGGTTATAATTGACCTTTGGAAGTTTCATAGTTTCAAAAAAATATTTAGGGACAGAGCCAGCTTAAAAATAATATTCAGGGTATAAAAGTCTTCTTTGATAGTGAAAGAAAAAAAAGGGAAACTAAGGAAATTTTGGGGGCACATCATCATTAAATCTTAGAGATAGGACAATATAAAAGTGGCACATGTCCTGTGTGCTAGATGTGATTAAGTATGCATCTAAAGCTTTTTGGTTGGGCATATGTGGGTGGTGTGTGCTATAACATTATCTTTTAGCCATGCATATATTTACCCTCAAGCACATACACTTTGTTGTGTTTGTGCATTGGTGCAGTTGTATTAGTGGAAATGTTTTTCATTTGCAATAAAACAGAAAACTTCACAGGAAAAAATAGGTTTTAAGGTGAGTAAGGCAACAAAGTTTTGAAAATTCAGTGGTTTTATAGCCAAATATTAGACTGCATTTTGAAAAGGTCAAACTCTGAAAGGGATATTAAGTAACCAACTCTGTATTATAAATTCTGTAAATCTTGGATACCATTTTAATGATGCCTTTTCAAGTGGGTATTACACCTGTTAATTAAAGTTGAAAAAATAACCAACATCCTCATTATTAATATCTATAAGTAGTAATTCATCTGCTGGGTATCCCAGGCATATATATTTAAAGCACAATGAGCTACATAAAATCAGTGATCTTAAGTTTAATTAGCATCTGATAAGAGTCAGCAATTTAACTTCAATTTATAGCATAAAGGTTAGGTGTGGTAAGCTCATTCCACAATGCTGGTGCTATTATAATAATGAATGCTAAATTGACCACTGAATAAAAAATAATAGTGGAGGAAATTCATCCACAAGTTGGCTAATCCGTAAGGCCACTACATCCCAATGAAAATGTACTCTTATTTAAAATATTTAAATACATTTGTCATTACATGCTACTGCTTATGGGAAGCCAAAACTTGAAGTCTAGTCTAGACCTAGGCATAATGAGAAAAAGTAATCACATTAACAGCAGTTGGTCTTATGCATCTGACTTCAAACCAATTCTGACATTTATAAAACTGTTCAGGTTTCCAGATGCTGGGGGCAAATTCTCTGTAGTGTTTATGATCTCACACTTGGGAATTAAGATTATTTATGTCCTTTTCTACCTCTTTAATGTACTTAAAACTACCTTGTATGTTATTTTCTTGGTATCCAAACTCTCAGTGGTTTCTATGCCTGTCATGTATATTTTCAAATTTTTCTTATGGTTTTTGTTTTTGTAAATTCAACTCACTTTTTCAATAAATTCTGTTACATTTGTATAGCCTGGGGAGAAAATGGACAATAAAGCAAAACAACAATAAAGCCCTATGTGCAAAAGTTTTTTAAAACCACTTTAGGAAGGCAATATAAGTGAATGTGACCAAATTTCTGTTAGTTGATTTTTTTTTCATGGGTTGGGTTAGGTCTATACAAATTTCTAGGTCTTTTATTTCTTCCAAGGAATGTCTGTCTTTAGTTTTCTTTTTATTTATTGATTTATTTATTTTGGTACTGGGGATTGAACCTAGGGGTTCTCTACCATTAAGCTATATCCTTGTTCCTTTTAAAATTATTTTTATTTTCTTTCTATGAGGCTGGGTCTTCCTAAGTTGCTGAGGGTCTTACAAATTGCTGAGGCTGGTCATGAACTTGTGATCTTCTTGCCTGAGACTGTGGTGTTGCTGAGATTACAGCCATATACTACTTAGTCTAGCTGACTACATTTTCTTAATATGTACATAAATATTTTTTCCCTTATCAGAGTTTTGGAAATCAATGATATTGTACTTGGAAAGAAGATGGAAATTTTTCTTTATAAAGAAAAAATTATTTTAGGCATACAGATTAAAAAAATGTGGAATGTAAAGTTGCAAAGAGAACATGGATTTGTTCTGAGTGCAGTGAAAAAGTGATAAAATTAAACAAAGAGAGGAAAACAAAAGCAAACCCACTTGAAAAGTGATTATCAGGGGAAGGTCATTTATAAAGTTGCAGATCATGTAAATTTAATCTTCAGAATTTAAAGCCCATAATTCTGCATTTTTAATTTTTCTTCCTAATATGTGTTCTTGCCAATTTTATTGCTTTATGATCACTCTTTCTTATATGTGTATCTTTGAAATGTATGCTTTTGTTTTAAAAAATAAGAATAAAGACTTTTCCATTAATCATAGCAGGACAGTTTTATTTTCCATTTTTTTCTGCATATATATGCATGTACACACACACACACAAACACACACACACAGATACACACACTATGTGCCACCCTGCACAGTTCAGGTGTTGTCCTACTGTGGTTTTATGAATGTCACTTCTTGCTGCTTGTTAGAAATTCTTCCCTTGAGGAAAAGGCCCAAGTCCACTGCTTTCTTTGAAATTGAAAGGACTCAGTCTGTTGATGAGTTAACTCAATAAGTACTTAGTAAATGTTAATTGGTTGAATAAATGAACCAAGGAAGGGATGCAAATTCTTTCACCTTTGTTAAGAATCCTTTATCTCTTCTTCCTTAGGACTGGTTTAAATGGTAGTATATGCATTTATTATTTGGGCCCTGAGTTAATTTAAATTGCATTTTGTTGTAGAGTCTATGGAAAATGGCCAGTTTTCCAGCAATGATCATACTGTATCTCTTCTGCAGTATGTGTTTTGGACATAGGATTAGTGATCTGATCAGATGAGTGGCCAATCACTTGGTGTCTATTAGGATGATCCACCTTTTCTACATTTTAAAAACTATGTGATTAAAGGGACAGGTAATGACCTTTACAGAAATGTGCCCTATTCACTTGATGGATTGTCCAACTCATACAAATTATTAAATTTATTAATGTGGTAAGCATCTTCTTTAGCCAAGGCCCTGATTTTAAGACAATTTGAATACTACTACTAGAGGGCATTTTGAATTAAATTTTAATTTATAGTCATAAATCACTCTTTCTTTTTAAACCCTGGATGATAAAAATTCTCCATAATGGGAAAAAAAAACTTTAGTTGAAAAGTAAAATGCTAAAATATCTGATTATACTTATTTATCCTTAGTAACATATTTATTTTAGAATTAATGGGATGCATGAAAATATTTGCCAAGATTTTGTCTATTTAAGTCTGCCATTCCAAAGCAGTGTTTTAATCCTATTAAAGCTAATTGAACGGATAGTCTGCTGGCTTTGTCAGTTAGATGAAGTTCAAGTTGTTAACTAATATTAAAAGAATCAAAATATAAGAACAATGTAACACCTAACTCCTGCCATTTATTCTTTGCACTTGAACCTTGGGACACTATGAAGAGAGTTGAGTTCACAGGGCAATGCATTGGAGATATTGGGAGATCTGATCTCTGAAAAGGCGATTAGTAGGTTAATAAAAAGGACCCCATGTTCGTAAGTTTAAACTATGTCTTTATAGCAGATATAGTAGCCCTACTGGAGACAAAGTTCTAATAGTCATTTCCGTATAACACCACTTTCCTAAACCAAACAGTTTCATTGTAAAAATTTGCTCAGGAATAAATTTGGCATCAAGCTTCTAGCCTGGAAACTATTTTGTCTTAGAAGTTCAGTTTGATCAGTTTAACTTAATGGTTAAAGGTGATGAAAAATATACGTGACCTGTGACACCACCCCTTTTGTTAGTGTATTTATCAAATTGTTTTTGATATAACATTTGCAATTGGACATCTTCTCTGTACATCTAAAAGAACTCATGCTTACAGAGAATAGTTAGGAACAATGTGTATTTTCAGTCTTGGGTGATTTTTTAGATTGGGTTAAGAGATTTGAGTTTTTGCTCATTTTTATTTATTTTTAAAATAAATATTCATGTGAAGGTGTTTCTCTATTGTTGAGTACAACTAACTCAATTTGACATCCATCAGAAGCCAAATATCTTTATTCATACAGGATCCTGAGTCTATTATTATTCTCCTAAGGACGGGTTTACTTAATAATGTATGTCAATTTTCTAATGTCAGAGACATTACAAATATTTATGAATTTCTTGTGGTAAGACTCTTCTATTTTAGTGATAACCTAACTGGGGGAAAAGGAAATTGGAGGTAAGTATGATAATAAACTTTTAAATAAATGTAGGCAATTATTTCACTATTTATCCAATATTTGCTTTTATTAAGGATCTTCTGTTATGTATTGAAATCTCTGAATATCTAATCTATGATATTTCTGAAAGGTAACCACTCTTGATGCTTGCTATCAAAAGAAAAAGTCTGTTTTTTCCCTTAGTGTATATGGAATTGGAAGAAAAATTATCTCTTGTGTATTGTCTTTTATGTATAGTTCAGATCTCTAGAATGCTATCTCCAATCTTTTATCATCATGAAATTCTATTGGTGAAACATTATTGAGCATCTGCAAATTATGTACATTTTATTACACTATAAAATGTATCTTCATAAGATTGTGCTAGTATTTTTTTAGACAAAAATAGTTTGACATTTTATCTTTAGAAAATAAATAACAGTAAAATTTCTATCATTTTCTACTTTCACTCCAGTGATGAGTATTCATTCTGGAAATTGGCACCCTAGATATCAGTTGTTAGTCTATGTGATGGTTTGTAGCATATGGGAGAAGACATGATGATCCATTGGAGTTAGGAATCTATCCCCAGAATATTGAATTTATGTGATCCAAATCTTGGCACCCTGGGCTTTTGGACAAAAGAGAAGTTCCAAGGACACTGGCTAAAATTAGAGAGAGAGGAACATAACTTCTTTGTTTTAAAATCGGCATCACCATATATTTCTACTTGTGTTCATCCTTCTTTCCTACAGTTACTGGTTGACATCTATCTGACTTCAAGGTCCAGCTTCAATATTTTCAATAGCTTCAATATTGCAATATATTCAATATCTTCAAAGAGATATTTTCCTTAGTTTATGGAACTTCAGTGGAAATTAACATCTATTCTCCTAAATCATCCTTTAAATTTCTATTTTAAGAGTGGCCATAAGCTGCCTTATATCAGAATTTTTCTTGTGTATTTGCATTTCTCAGTTCACTTGCTTATGTGTTTCTAGTTCATCAATGCTAATGGCTATGCTTTGTACTCAGTGGTCATTCAGCACATACAATATTGGCCAAACTCTTACTCAGGTTACTATAAAACATTCTCAGTGGTGTCTTGCTCAACAATCAATCTACTCCCATTATCTCTCATAATATGGCACATTATATTCCTGAAGTAGACCTCCAATTATATTATTCTTCCCCTACAAACTTTCATTGACTACCCTTTTGGTTTAAGTCTGCACTCTTAATCCTTGGATTCAATGCGTTATCTGATTACTTTCTACTTTTTCAAGGTTAGTTGTTTACTACTATTTATGGACTATATTTTCAAGTCAAGATATAATTTTAACAATTCATCTAGTATGTTCCATACTTCTTTTTGATAAATACTGTAGAGTAATAACAGGTTCAGTGAATAGAAATTGCTTTCAGTTGCTATTGATTTAAATAAGTACACACCAAAGTAATGGTGAAATATTATAGTAAATTTATAGTTGAATGAGTATATATATATATATATATATATATATAGAGAGAGAGAGAGAGAGAGAGAGATGGATAATAGAAGAAAGCAAGCAACTTATTTATGTTTGCCTAGTCATTAAGTTTAAGAACTAAAACTCAGACCCTCAGACCCAAGGTTGACTGTGTTGAAAGTCCTTGTACTAATCTAATAAAAGTAAATTTCCCTCTCTATTTGTCTAATTTTCTTCCTCCCTCCTTACCCACATTTCTGTGAGAGTGTGTGTACATATGTGTGTATGCATACATGTATATTATGCATGTCTTAGTGATATTAGACACATAAATCTGTCAGTTGTCTGCAGCCATTAAGATGAAAAATGACAAATACAAATGACAAACTTGATTTCTATTCAAAAAATCTATACTGAAAGTCCAAAATTGAATACATGTAGTTTGATATTAACTTTTATGAAATAGAAATCATGTTTATTTGATCATAAATAAATCACCAAAATTTGATGAAACTTTTCTATTTACTAGTTACTTTTCAAGAAATACACACACAAAAAAACTCAATTATCATTTACAATATTTATTGAGAGGTAAATACTGCTCTTTCTCATTTTATATGTAAACATTATGAGGAACACAGATGATCACCATCTAGTCTCCTTCTTTAGTTTTCTAATGATTCCACAAATATTTAACTGAATTGTACCATGTGTTCATACAGTTTTTCAAATGCATTTGTGATTAAGATACAGAGTTCTCTAGCAATATGGAGGGTGGAGACAGGGTAGTTTTCTAATCCATTCTTTTAGGAGATTATAGAACGATTTCCAATGAAGGTATCTGTAGGTTGAGATCTGATGAGTGGAAAACAGAGTAGAATAACAGAGGCAAGAGAAAGCACTCCAGGCACAGGGGGCAGTGGGTGCAAGGATTCTGAGGTGAGAGGTCATGAAGAGCTGGATAACAAAGAACATGGAGAGTAGTGAAGGAATAAATTACAAATTTATCTCAGAGATAAGACCCAAAGGAAATTATGATAGGAAGCATTTTTAAAAGAATTATTATATAGAAAGAATAATATCATTCCACATTATTCCAGAAGGAAGAATGACTAACAAAAAAGGAACACATGGGAGTTAGAATGTGGTTCTTTGCAGTTTTACATTAAAAATAAGCCTTTCAGCTATTAGATTGATCCAATCACAGAATGATGTGAGATCCCGGTTACTGGAGGCATTTAATTACAGGCTGAATATTTTTCTTTTTCTTTCTTTCTTTTTTTTTTTGTGAATACTAGAAGCCTATTTTTCTCTTTCTCCCATTGGAAGGAATTTAAATTATTCTTCAGGTTTTCTTCCACTTCACCTACTCTTGAAACCCTTACTGGATTGGCAAGGATAATGTGAAGAAAAGATGAACAATAGAATGTAGTACTTTAATTTGCTGAGTACAGAATTTGTAGAAAAGGGTTGATAAAATTTAAAATTAAATTTTGAGCAGTCTTGTAGCTCATGGATCAAGAGCCTATATGCTTTGGAGAAATAGTAAAATAATATAAAACCATTGTCTTTTATTAAAAACATTTTCAGTTTAGATATGGGAGTACAAGAGACGTATCACTGGCAATTCTAAATGTTTCTCAGTAGAGCATTTTTATTTTTTATTGTTATGTATTAACTATACAGAATGGTGTGGCTCATTGTGGCATAGTGATACATGCCTATAACATAGTTAGATCAAATTCATTCCCCATTAGGTCCTCTCTATGACCCTCTTCCCCTCCCCTTTTTACATTCATGACATCCTCCCTCCTTTTTATGTATTTCCAGTTTCAATATATGACAGAAAAACTAAGCATTCTATTTTGATAACACACATATTTTGGAGAACCTAAACATAAATCTAATCATTTTTTATTTCTCAATTTTTATCTGAAACAGTTTCTTAAAAGTGAAAATTTTTGTTTGATACATGAAATGCTTCTAGTAAACTTATAAAACCTTTTCTTTTTTAACATAGTTTGTACTGAATAAATGTATTTTAAGCACAGTTTCATTGGGATATAATCCTAGGCCCAAGGGCATGATTTGTTAGCATATAGGCTTAATGTGAAGTTTTAAATGTTGGTTGAGAGAGATATCTTTCCTCCACTGATCTTTAACTGATTGCAGCTCATGTACTAAATGGTTTTGCTATAAATTTCTAGTAATGGTCCAAATAATTAAAGATTAATCTAGAATGTTACTGATTGTCACCAATGGAACAGAGCTCAATTATGAGTGCTGCTGGTAGAAGGATGTTTCTTTCTTTTTTTTTACAACATTTTATGAATTTTGAATCATCTCGCCTATAGACCTAGGAAGGCATATGTTGAAAGAATAATCTTGTCAGGTAGTGAAAGCAATAAAGCAGAAATCACATAATTACATAACTTCCATTCTGTTTCAGTGCAAGAAGTTTACAAGTACTTTACAAATAGAGGTTGCGGTCAGAACTTGGTGGAATATTCCACTGCCGTTTTGGTCAGGCACAAACTTACCACTCTTCTAGAATCCCTGGAGGTAATATCCAACTCTCCTCAAGTATTCATGTTGTCCCTTTGCATTTGTTAACAGTTCATTTGGAGGAATATGATGTCTTATAGCATTACAACTTGGAAAATACTGGGGAGGGTGCTTGTAAAGAAACATTCAAGATCTAAAAACATGAGGGCAAGAACCCTTGAATGGTCATTTAAAGTTGACCTTTCTCAAATTCCCTGGCCCCAAATATGGCAACATTATTTTAGGGGTGTGCTCATTATGTAACTAACCAGAAGTAGGGAGAGATGAATATTTAGCTTGACAAACTGGGCATGGGAAAGGAAGGGGACTGAAAAGAATTCTGGGGACTGAATGTCAGTCCAGAGTACCCCTCACTTCAAATATGAAAATTTGGGTTAAAAAAGGAAAATTATTAGAATAAAAATACTTTAAAACACTATCATTTATCTTTGATTAGGGAAAGTAGCATAATATCTTAATAAATCATGTGTGAAAGAAGTTAAATTTAAAAGAGAATAATTGACATTCTAAAAATGAGGAATTCACAAACTCTGAAAAATGTATTTTGCAGTGGTTATGTAACAGTCGATTAATTCATGGGACTATTTTTTGCACCCTGATGTTAATGTTAGAGCATCTTATGAAAGAGGATAAAAGGATATATTTAATAACTTGGAATCACAGATGGTTATTTTATCATAGAGACATAGCTTTATCAAAAGGTCAATTTGAAAAGTTCTGTCACTGATAACACTGTGAATGAACTAACCAAATACATTTTACACATAGTTCCAGTTAAAGGTGAGATCTGTGTAATTTTGAATGAATGATTGGTCTGGTTCTCGGTGGAGCTAATAATTTCATCTTAGCTTCATTTTGGACTTATTTTATCCGTGTGACATTTAATGAAATCTATAAACAAACTCAAAAATTCTTATTCATCAATTTTATACTTTGGGCTTTTAAACATATCTTTAACCATTTAAGTGTTGGCCTGTTCTTTTGACACAGTTGCTTAGTGGATTATGGAATTCCATCATCTGTTTAAGGGAAATTAACAAATGCAGTCCCTTTGGTCAAACTAGTTCTACAAATTAGACTTTCAAATAAAGTTTTATGGGTACATGAAAAGAAACTCTCGATAACCTAGAAAATACTGTAAGATTTATGGGACTTCTGTTTAAAAACTGATCCCTTGCTTCACTTCTCTTTAAATTCTCTGATATATTCTCAGCAATACAAAAATCATTCACATCATATGCATTGTTCCTTAAATGACATATAATACAGTTTCATAGTTTATAACCTTCTGCATGATCTTGTTTCTATCTATCTTCCTACTCTCTTCCCAAGCTGTTCTTTTCTTTTTCACTCTATTGAAATTGGCCTTAATTCAATTCCCCAAGCCCAGCACACTTCTAATAAGAAGTCTTTGCATATGCTCTTCCCTTTGTCCTACTTTTTATATGGCTGGCTCTTTTTTATTCTTCAAGTTGATGGTCTTATTTTCTCTTTGTCAAATTATCCTGTTTTCAGCATTTATATTAATGTGTGTATATTTGTTAATATTCCAAAAATGTCATTAGCCTAAGTTTGACTGACTCACTCATTACAGCAGCCTTTACATTTCTGATGTGTAGTAGTTGCTCAATAATTACTAATTAGTACAATAATTAAAAACAGTCTGGTAATTAATTCTTGCATAGCCCTGAAACGAGTGCCTTTAAACAATTACTAGGAACTAAATTGAAACTGAAATACATGGAAAGCAATGAAGTTTTGAAGATTTTGAAAAATATAAAGAAATATACTGGTATGATTCATCTTAAGGAGTGTTATAAGGCATGATTATTTATTTATGGAATTTTATTCCAGAACTTTAATAATGATCAAATAATTGGAAATTTTTTGAGAAGCTATGTAGATGTATATGTTGATTCTTTTAAATATCTTTGATGATATTGGGGTTGTTCATACATTATGAAAACCTGACCAATATTCCATATGAAAATTGAATTTTCTCAGTTTAGATCTCAAACTGACAAATGTGGAGAAAGTAAATTTTTATTATAATGGTCTGTTTCTTGGGAGACTAGAATGAACAACTTAATATTGCTAAATATTCAGGAATTATTTAAGCTCTTTTATTTGTTATTAATAAGGTGATGTTTGTTACATAATTAGTGTAGAAAAATTATACCATTAGTAGTTTAGAAAAGATCATATCATGAAATAAGTTCTAATAGAATCTTAAAGTTGCCTTGGTTTATTCTCTAGGCAACATAGTGTAAATATTTTAGGCAAAGCTTGAAAAGATGCTGGAAGCCCCAGCAAAAATGCCAAGAATTGGGCTAATTGGTATAATACAAGGTGGCTGGGCACAGTTGGGGAAAGTGTCAGAGTAGGGAGAATCCCTACCAAGAAAGACGGTTTGTGCAATTAGCTCTCTGAACTTTAACCCTTCCAGAATAATTAATGAGTAACAGAGGGGATCAAGACAAAGACACAAAGTGATATGGTGGGTGCTAGCAAGTAATACATCAAAGAATGCTCGTAATTGGCCCTGTGGCTTTCATTCTTTGCCCTATTTCTTTCAATTCATTGACTCAAAATAATGGGTTCAGGTTCATTATCAACAGGTTTTAGCTGTAAGAGCACAACATTACAACAAAGCTTGGATTGTGGCAGAGTTGATGGTTAAGTAAGAAGTTGCAGTTGGTAACCACTCTTTGAAGAAGGAAAATAACAGATTCCTTCTGAATGAATCAACAGCTTTTACACTCATATTCAGAATCTTGAAAGCCTTATATTCTCCAACTCTACAATGCTGGAATATGGTTGGTGTGGGCAGGTATGTATATTTCCATTTCAGTGATGTTTGAAACCATTGTGAGAGTGTTTATACTCTTTATATTATTTTAAATGAAGTTGAATCATTGACATATGACATGTAGACATCAAGGGTTTTGTCATTTCAAGCATGTGATTATATATTATTTCTTTTAGTTTTAAATTACATAATTTGCAGAAGTTTTGATTGCCTTTGATTATTTACTTTGTAAGTATAATGAAAGAAAAAGTGGGAAATTTCCTGAGAAATTTCTCAGAAAAATGTTCTGAATTCTAGTTTAGGAAGCTAAATTTGTTTTATGTATAGATATGCTTTAGTAGCAACTTTTATTATTGTGCACAAAATACACAAATATTTTTTTCAAGATATGTTATTTCATTTAATTTTGTGTGGCCATTACATAAACCAGGGTAAACTTTATTTTTACACTTGGATACATGAAAAATATTTTTTCTTCATTAATTGCTCCCAAGTCTTTAGAAGTTAGGATTGAATTAATTTCCATTATTATACTATCATGTCTATTTTCAGTTTTAGAAATTTAGATACTATTAGGCAATTCCAAATATCAGTTTAAAAGTATTTGAAGCATCTGAGGTTTATCATTTAAAATTTAAAATATTTTCATAGTACCTAATATCATTAATTCTAACTAAAATAGGCATATATTTTGAACTAGAATGTTACTGAAAAGATTCTATATTTTTAGTTATTTATTACATTTTCTTTCTCAAAAGCATACTGTAGATTGGTGAGTAATCCATCTATTGACATCTCAACCAAATTATTTCTAGAACTTTAAAAACAAATTGAAGTAAAATATCAATTATGAGTTTGACAGGGTTAGATATTTAGTTTTGTGACTCTTATTAAATAAAATATCTATTGATATGCACTGAAAATGAAAACTAGAACTGAGAGTGCCTGTAAGTACTTAACTATAGCCTTGTGGACACTATATTCATTTGTGTGTGTGTGTGTGTGTGTGTATTCATGTGTGTACTAATGAAATCTCTACTAATTACGTAGGATGTACCTGCTAAACATTTAATATTTGGTAACAAAAATTTGGTTGCATTCATTATCAGTTCAATAAGAATATTACTGAAAAATCATAGATTATCTCTAATAAATTCATAAACCTCCAAACTTAGCTTTTACATTTCTTGCTGGACAGTGTTTAACATGGCATATTTTCTTTGTCTTTGAGCATAGTTTGCATGAGATTTTTAAATGAAAAAAATATATTTATTTATTGAAGGAGAAATAGAAATCACCTTTTCATTTTGGTTGACAAATGACTTAGGACAAAATGGCCAAATATTTCCTCTAGTGGGTTAAAATCTTTTTAGACTTATAATTGGAGTTTAGGAGTTCTTAATACCATTCTTTCATTATCCTAATTTATCAAATCAATTTATTACATTTTTTTTCTAGAACTTTAAAGACAAATTGAAATAAAATATCAAATATGAGTTTAAGTAAAATATCTATTGATATGCACTGAAAATGATAACTAGAACTGAGAATGCCTGGAAATACTTAACTAGAGCCTATAGTAGAAGGTCCTCTTAGCTCTAATAAACTATGCTAAATCTGGAAGTGGTGAATTTGGGAGTGAGAATTTGCCCCTCTGAAAGCTCCCCACTCACCCTATGTAGATGTATGTACACATACATTTATTACTTCTGTATACTTTCCATGCCTGTATAAATACTAGTTAAGCATTTCCTGACATAGCCAGCATTGTGATAGATGGGCTGGAAAATCAATGATGAATTAGGATGTCAGCACTAAGCTCATTATAGTCTGGTTGGGGAGACAAATATGTAAACAAAAAATAACAATACAATAGTATTCAATACCATAATAAAGATATAAATAATGTTCTTCCCAAGCAGAATAAAGGAGCCTCTAAATGCACAAGATTAAACACCAAGATTACTTTATAGAAGAGGTGGCATTTAAATAGAAATATTAAGAGGTAAACATTAATAAGGTAGGAAAGGCACATTAATAAAGTAGGAAAGTTAAAAGGTGGAGGAAATGCAGTATTTGAAGTCACAAAGCATAGAGTATGTACAGTGTTCAAAAGGCTGCAAATTCAGTTGTTGGAAATATTACCTTGAGTATAGGCTACTGGTTGAAAAGTTGCTGGGATATTAGACAAATATATTGTATTGAGTCGGTATCTTTTAGCTCTGCTAAAGATTTTGGAATTAATTCTGCAAGTTGTAGAAGGCATTTTGAGATATCTATTGAAGCATATGCTTTAGAAAGACAAGGCAGTGGGTAGTTGGTCTGGGGAGTCTGGTGGTTGCAGCAAGAAATTTAGGAGGTTGTAATTATTGTGACAAGAAACCATGACCTACTCAGTGGAGGCAGGGGTAGTGGCCACAGGGAAGAGTGAGCTGATATAAAAAACATTGCTGAGATAGATAGATTCCACAGAATTCCAGTGAAATCCCTAAGATGTATATTTTTGGTGTTGGGACATCATGGGTACATGATTTCTTTGTGGAAAGATAATGAAATGGACTTAAAAAAAAAGCTGCCGCTGAGATACAATTCATACATTTATTAAAGTCACCTAAGTAAATTATATAATTCAATGATATCTAGTATATTCACAGAGTTGTGTAAACATTGCCACAACCTAACTTTAGAACATTTTTATATCTGTCTGAAAGAAAACCCCATCAAACCCATCTGCAGTTACTTTCCAGTACTCCTTTTTCTCTAAATCTGGCCAACTACCCCTATACTTTCTGCCTGGCCTTTCTTTTCTTTCCTCCTATTATGGCCCGTTTCATATAAATAGAATCAAATAATATGTGGTCTTTTGTAACTACCTTTTTAAAATTCTATGTTTTCAGTATTCATCCATGATGCAGTATGTATCAGAACTTCATTCTTCTTCTTTTTTTTTTTTTTGGCAAATAATATGTTGTTGATGGACATAACACATTTTATTTACCTATTAATCAGTTGACGGGAATTTGAGTTGCTTCTGCTTTTAACTGTTATGAATAATGCTTTTATAACATATATTTTGTGTGGACATGGTTCATTTTAATTACATATATACATACAATTACTAGATCATACAGTAACCCAAAGTTTAACATTTTAAGAAACTTCCAAATTATTCTCTGAAGTAGCTGCACATTTTAAAATTTTTACTAGAAATATGTGAAAGTTCCCATTTATCCATATCATCATCAAAATGTGTTATCATCTTTTTACATATAACCATCCTAGTGTATGTGAAGAGGAATCTCATTGTGGTTTTGATTCACATTTTCCTAATGAATAATGATATTTAGAATCTTTTCATATGTTGATTGGCTATTTGTCTATCTTCTTTGGAGAAAAGTCTATTCAGATCCTTTGCTCACTTTTAAATTGGGTATTTAAATATCTTTTATTACTCAGATTTAAAGGATTCTTTATATAGTTTGGCAAAAAGTCTCTTGTCATGTATATGACTCACAAATATATTCTTTCATTTTCATTTTCTTGATAATTTCCTTTAAAGAACAAACACTTTTAATTTATTAAGTGTGTTTATATTTCTTCTTCTTGTCTAATTGCCCCCATGGATGAATATATGCATGTATATATTTCTAAAAAATTTATAATTTTAGCTTTTATGTTTAGGTATGTAATTTATTTTAAATTATTATTTGTGTGTGTGTGTGTGTGTGTTTGGCATGAAGAAGGGGTCAGGCTTCATTCTTTTGCATGTGAATATCCAGTAGACCAAGAATCATTTGTTGAAGGGGTTATTCTTTCCTGTTATATTGTGGGAGTCCCTTGTTAAAAATCAATTTACTCTAAATGTAAGGGTTTATTTCTGGACTCATTTCTACTTCCATTCATCTATGTTTCTCCTTGGCCAGTTCCACATAGTCTTAATTACAATGGCTGTGTTGTAAGTTTTGAAATTGGAAATCCTGTCTTCCAACTTAATTCTTTATGTTTTCTTTTTGAAGACTTGTTGGCTATTCTGGGCCTATTGAATTTCCATATGAATATTAGGATCAGCTTGTCAATTTCTACACAAAGCCTGCTGGGATTCTGGTAGAGATTTCATTGAATCTTTAGATCAACTTGCAAGGGATTGAAAACTCGACAGAATTATACATTTCTATCTATAACCATGTCTCTTCAGTTATTTAGATCTTCACTTTCTTTCTACTGTATTTGGTGTTTTAGGATACAAGGTTTATACTATTTAATCCTAAGTATTTTGTTTTCCTTGATTTTTCTGATGTGTTGGAGATTGAAATGTTTTCTGAATTTCTGTTTTGTTCATTTTTGGTATCTACATATCTACATATATACATTATTTAGTTTATATTTATTATAGTTTATATATAGCTTTATATCTTCCTATAGATTTATAGATATATAGATTATTAATCTCATATTCTGCAAACTTGCTGAGCTTTTCTTTTTGCTGTATTAGCATTCCAGTGGATTCTTCAAGATGTTCTGTGTACAAGGACATGCCATATGAAAAATAAAGAAAGTTTTATTTTTTCTTATCTAATTTGGGTACCATTCATTTATTTATTTTTGCCTAATTACCCTGACTGAACTGTCTAGTATAATGTCAAATAGAAGAGGTAAAAGTGAGCATACTTGTCTTATTTCTGGTCTTAGGGAGCATGTATCCAGTTTTTCACCATTAACTTCAATCTTAGTTGTATTCTTAACATAGTTACTTTTAATCAGGTTGATCATTTCTATTCCTGGTTTGTTGAGGTTTTCTTTGTTTTAATCATGAAAGTATGTTAGATATTGCCAGATGTTTTCTCTGCATTTATTGAGATGGTTGTGTGGTTTTGATAAGATAAAATTTAAAAAAATTCAAATTTAGAATTCCATGGATACTTCAATTCTATTTCCATTCATCTATGTTTCTCCTTGGCCAGTTCCATATAGTCTTAATTACAATAGCTGTGTTGTAAGTTTTAAATTGGAAATCCTGTCTTCTAACTTAATTCTTCATTTTTGTTTTTGAAGACTTGTTGGCTACTCTGGGCCTATTGAATTTCTATATGAATATTAGGATCAGCTTGTCAATTTCAATTTATACTTACTTAAATATTGAACTTAAACACTCCTCTAATAAATCTTTATTTTTAAGAATATTTATTGGCCAGGCCAGGGATGAAGTCACATGACTGTAATTCCAGCAACTCAGGAGGCCATGGAAGGAGGATCACAATTTGAGACCAGTCTTAGCAACCTAGTGAGACCCTGTCAAAAAATGTGTATATTCATGTGTGTGTATATATACACATATATATGCACATATATTTTTAATGTATATACTTAATGTGTATATATATTTAATATATTAAAAAAATAAGTCCAAATATAAAAGTATGATCTGTGTATCCTATACTTCAGTATCCCCTACTAAATGTATAATTTTGTATATGATTCAAAAATATATTACTTTTATTCATAAAATAAAAAAATATATTACTTTTATTCATAAAATAAAAATATGTTACTTTTATTCATAAAATAAAAATTAAGCTATTTCATAAACATAAACAAGTATGCAGTTGAAGCTACAATTTTTATGTATTTTCAATGAAGACAGAATGGCACTAATTTTGGGGAAAAAAATGAACCATGAGAAAATTTACTTCTTTGTATGTATTTCTGTTAAGAGAAAAGAAAATTTTTCTAGTTTAAATAATATAGTATATTTCACTTAAATTTATGACATACTCAAATAACTGAAAATGAGGTTTTGCTCAGGTATTTAAACTTGAGAAAATCTAAGCACATTGTTATAGATAGTGAGGCATTCTAATGAAAGCAGAAGTTTGAGTCAGAACAGGATATTATTAGCATTCGTAAGAGAATTATTTAAAATAAGACTAGATCATTATGTAGCAACTACAGAATTTCCTTCACTGTATCCTTTATATAAAAATAGTGATGATTATAAATCACTAAAGAAATCTCTTTAGATCTAGTCAAGTATGCTTTTTTAGGAAAAAGAAATAAGGATATTTTTCAAATTTAGTAGTTATGCTTAAAATAATAAATCAGGTCTTTAAAATACTTTTGATTATGCAATATATTAAAATGTCAGTTCAAGATAAATATTTCTGTATTGCTATATACCTGAGTTTGCCCTTTAAACACCTAATACCTTGATCCATATTCAGTTTTTTTTAAATTCTAGTCTGCCTGCTGTGATGAAAGAGTCATCTCATCTTGTATTAATTTCATTTGATATATAGAATATCATTATGTCATAGCTGTTGGGGTAAGCTTAAATTCAGAGAATTGTTAAACTTTAAAAGTAATATTCAAAGAATTATTTTGTGTCAGCAATATTTTTATTTTCATTTAGTTGTCTATTTTAGCATCATCTAAATGTAGTAAAAATGTTAACTTCTTGATAATCAAGACATTTTATTCTAAAAACTCTCTTCCTTACAGAATAACCAAATAATAGCTTAAAACCTGTGATGCATATATTTTATCTTTGAAACTTTGCTCTTCATCCCTTTAATCATTCTGCATAAAGAACACAGACTATGTTCATGGTTTATAACTTAGTGGAATATTTTAAGTGAGTGTCATTCTGCACTATTTGAGTGTGTGTGTGTGTACATATGTATTGCTTTTGAGTTTTTGCCCTTATTTTTTCATTCTGTCTCATTCTTCTTATGGGATTATTTTTTGAAATACATTTTGAAGAAAAATTATTTTCATTCTTCCCTGATGGAACAGACAGCATCATTGTTAAATTTGATTTAACTACATGATATAGATATCTAAAAGTATTTTGTAATTGGTTTTCAAAGAACTTTATGACTTTTAAATTAAATTTTGACAATGAAATCTCAATTTAGAGCTAATAAGACTTAATGATGATTGTTACATACATTTCAAAATGACATTTCTGTGCCACAGAATAAAAGTAGATTTGTATATTGAATTGTGTTTCTTTTTATTTCCAATGTGTTTATATTTATTTTCTTCTTCAGGTTTATCTAGATTGTTTAGCATCAAAATACTAAAGTATCTGAGAGTATAATTTTGTATTAGGCAATTTAAAAATTTATATGTTCAGTATTTCTTCATAACCATTATATTTATGTGTAAGTTATTTTAATTTTTGTGATCTTCCTGCCTCATTTAGCCTCCTGAGTCTACTGGGATTACAGATGTGCGCCACAACACTTGGCTAAGAATGATTTTATACTTTTGTATACATGTACGTGTTCATCTACTCATACTTTTACATTGTTTTAAAAGGAGTACACCTGAGAGAATCATAGTGCATTCTAACTGGGGGCTAAAAATGGCCATATATCTTGATAGATTATTACCCTAGACCAATAATTTGAGGTAAATGTCTAAGTATTTTAAAATTAATTAGTGGAGAGATTAGGTAGTTGTGCTTAACAAAAGAGCATGTAGGATTATTTTGTAATTTTCTAGACAGGAAAACCATGAATCCATCAACTAAGGAAGGATCAATGGGAAGAAAAGAAGTAGGAAGGTTTTTAAACTACTGATTAATACATTCCTGGGTGTAGGATTAGCCACCTGGTGTAGCTGTTTTGGGAAAGGAAGCAGTGCTTTCTGAAGTCTATGTGAATTCATAATGTCAATCTAAAATTATGGCTAAAATAGTGACAGTATACTATTACACTGATTAATATTGTTCAATTACCCTAAATATATGGTTCAAGAAACATTTCAGAGGATGTGGCCTTTGAATTCTTCCTCTTTGATGGTTTTATCAACATGTAGAGTCAATATTTATCAAACAGCTGCATAGGATTACTCAAACTCTTTATTTCTTGTTGAGTCAATTTTTTTTTTCCAGAATTAAAAATGTTGTTTCCAAATCATATGGTTATATGGGGTTTGACTATATTGTCTTAATCTATTTAGTCTCTTCTTTATCTGTGGTTATCTCTGTCTTTTAATTCATTATATTTTTATGTCTTCTCTGCTAAAGATATGTCGATTTATTAATATTTTCCCCTAAAGAATCAATTTCAGCCTTGTTTATCTTAGAGTAATGTTGGTTTCTACTTTATTAAATTTGCAAAATAATCACCTTTCCTATCTGACAGTTCAGCATGCTTTCCCAAAATTGAAGTATGGAAAAATGTAAAGATTACAAAATGCAAATTTAAAAAATTTTTGAAGAATTGTAATTATCTATTTTTTCTCTTTCCTTAAAATTGCATTCTCATTTACATTATTTCACTGTGTTCAGGGTTCACATTAGCTTATAGTATTTAATGTGATCAGGTTTAGTATATTCTAGTCTTAGAAATATTCTTGGAAAATATAAATAAAACAGTGAGAGGAAACCATTCTTTGTTAGTTTTCTTTTAGATTAATTAACTAAATACATCAAATAGATTTTCTGCAGCTTCTTTCTGTCTTTGGGATATGCTTTTTCTTTTTAAAGTTTTTTTTATTCCTTATTGAACATGAAGATAAAGCATTTTGGTATTGCTAAAACAATCATTAAGATTTTATTTCATAGGTAATCCGTTTGTAATACAAGTAGCCTTTTCTCCCTCTTTTTTACTTACTCCTAAAATTTCCAAATTATTTTTAAAATTATAATTATAGTATATTGTATATATTATTTGTAATATTAGAATATTTTGTCATCAGGGACTCAGTTTAATTATGTTTTAGACAGAGATGTGCATTTTCTGCCTTTTTCCTTTCTCAGTTGATTCCATGTCCACACTACACCCACATATGGGCTCTCCTATCATTACAGGTTTTTCAAACTCTATGTTAACAGCCAAACACATTATTAGGTCAAAGAAAACTATAGAATAAGTGTGAGAAAGACTTGAGTCTAAGATCTGGTCCATTTTTACTAAAGTACATGAAAGTAAGAGGGAGTGAGTTTGGGAGTAATAATTACAATTAGCACATAGTAGATTACAAGAAACATTTGCTCAATTAACACATAAATGTATGTGTAAGAGGATAGAAGCAGTTGTCAATATTCACAGCAATGAAGACATGACAATGCACCATCTATTAATTTGACAGAAAATTTCCTTATATACCTCGTTGAAGCAAAAGAAAGTAGAAACCATTCAAGTTCAAATGCATATACTCATGTGAATTTTGATTCCCAAATATACTTTGACCAAAATAATTGGTTGAACAACTACAATCTTTTCTGTATTGTTATTGTTGTATTCATTTTTTAGAAAAAAAATGAGGTTGTAGATGGATCTAGTATCTTTATTTTATTTATTTGTTTTTATTTGGTGCTGAGGATTGAACCCAGTGCGTCACATGTGCTAGGCAAACGTTTTACCACTGAGCTAAACCCCCAGCCCTGTATTTATTTCTTGTTTCACTTTTTGTTTCATAATTCAGAATGAATAATAGACAACATCTCACTGGGGGTGGGGCGGACTGTGTTTTTATTCATATTGGATGCATTGCAGTTTTTCAAATTAGAGTTCATTTATGCTTTAAGCCTGGAAATAACCATCAAAATTAGGTATTGTTTAATCATCTAAAATGAGTAAATCAAAGCCTCTAGGAAACCATAGAATCCTGAGTAAGATCAGCTATGAAAGGTAAATAGTGGTTCCCTGGATCTGACCTGTCTTCGATGGCCTATGCTTCTGGCCTAGAGGGGTTATCCCAAGGACCCCTCAATTCTCCCCTTATGAGATGTCACATGCAGCAACTAAAATCCAAGAAATGTTAATAGACAAGTCAGAAATTAAATGTTTATTAAAACATGTTTTTACTTTTATAAAAATGTTATCTTAAAGTTTATATATTTAATTTTTTTAAATAGAAATATTTCTTAGGTGAATGAATGTATGAACTCTAAATATATCACTTAGAATCATCCCTTGGTCAAAACAAGTTATGGCCTTTTCATAAAGTGTACTTTGACTTTAAAATACCATATATTCTAGGGGCTGGGGATGTGGCTCAAGTGGTAGTATGCTCGCCTGGCATGCACGCAGTCCGGGTTCGATCCTCAGCACCACATACAAAAACAAAGATGTTGTATCCGCCGAGAACTAAAAATAAAAAATATTAAAAAAATTCTCTCTCCTTCTCTGTCTCTCTCTAAACAGAAACCAAAAACCAAAAAAAAAAAAAAAAACAAACAAACCATATATTCTCAATATTGTAAACTGTACCTAAGAAACAATCTAAACCTTTTGTAAATTTTATTATCCTCTCAAGACCATCAGGGTACTATTCAGCTCACTGAAGTAGCCATCTACCTAGTAGATATAATCCATGTTCTGTATTCAGGTCCAAAGATTTTTTTGAAATATATAAGTTCATTAAAAAAAATCATACAAAACAATTGCAATTAGGTTAAATTGTTTTACCTGAACTAGTTTATACTTCCCTAGTGAAGTTCAAAGCTCTTAAGCATTTTACATTTTTCCCAGGCTCATTACAACTCAGAGAAAGAAAATTTTTATTCCCAAATGTACTTTGACATTTAAAAATTAGAAAATATATTGCTCCTCAGATTTATCTCATACGCATATTCCCTGGTAGTTTTAAAAACATGATCCCTTATTGTATCTCCACTAACCCATAATTACAAAACAAAAAAATCTTATTCTCTAGCATATTAAAAGTTGATTGATCTCTTAGGGATGAGCTTACATTAACCTAAATCAAAAGAAATGTGTAAATTATATTAATTTCCAGTGAGAAACACAACTACCAAGGGAACTACACATTTGTGTCCTCTGATGAGTACATTTGATCTTTATAGGTCAGCCTTGTGGTGGGCCTGGAATCAGAATACAAAGGACTTGGCTAAGTGACTCAAATGTCTAAGGCAGTAGCAAATGTCAGATAGGTAAATTCATGTTCTCAACAGGAACAGAGGAACTACTGGGGCCATGATGCTCTAAGCAGAGAATATTCTTCCTTGGGCAAGTCTTGAAGGAACATTGCTAGCATTTGAGATTAGATTCTAATTTCACTTTGTTTCCTTTGCTGGGGGTAGACATTTTCTGTTTGATGCATTATTTCATAGCATAAGCGAATAATCTCAATAAGGTTGTTTTTCATTTTTTTTAGGTAAGTGGGGAGCTATTTTCCTCACTTTAAGATAATGTCATGTAACCTTAGTGTGATCCATCATATTTCAGTTCTGCTGCAGAGGGTAACATGATCCTCCTATGGGGATATTAGGGGTTTATTATTCTTGTGTATCTGCCACATTAGATCCATGCATATTGCACATGTATGTAAAAACTTTTTAAATTAGCCACTACAGATAATGAAGACAGTGGCAACTTCCAATAGTGAAATATTATTCATTGAAATAATTACTAATTCATGCTATAGTGCATGTATGTGTTATATTTAAATGTCTGTGCTGACTCTTAATCTTTTTGTTCATTTCTATTTTTATCAAAGCAATGAATACTCAAATAGTTCATCAAGACTTTTAGAAAAACCAATAGCTTGCCATCTGTACCCCTGGAATTCCCCTATTGTGACTGCCTCAGAACCCATTCCAATCATACAATTTTAGCTAATTTGTCTGTCTCTAGTCAAGTGTCTAGACAATGTGACTGAAAACTATACCTTTTGTTTTGTCACTTTTGAGTATTATTCATTGATTTCCCAGGCCAAAAGATAAGAAATCAACTCTTTCTTCCACTCATCCCCCAAATCCATTTCCCCACTTCCCAACATAGTTATGTTGTTATTTGGTTAGATCAACATTTTTGTGTTTACACTATTTTGACCTCTTGTTCAAAATTTAATGCAATGATAAACCTTGATTTATATTTCTCTATCATACAGATTGGCTGTACTTCAACCATAGTATAGAGATGTCACATGGGATTTCCCCTTTCCCTCACATTTGTAATTTTCTGTCCTTTCCCACATCTTTTTTTTGGCTTAGTTTGTTTTATGCAGGAAAATGGCGAATTTTTGCATGCATGCTGATATCTTTTAGCTTGGAAATTATTTTCTTTTAGAATTATTACTTTTTAAAATTTCGTTTCACTTTTGGTGATGGTTATTGAAAAGACAGAGGCCATTCTAATATTTGACTTTTGCAATGCCTAACATCATCCCCACCATCTCTGAAGCTTGTGGGATCTGTTTTTGATATCACTGGTTATGGGAGACAAGTCTTGCTTCCTCATGTTGAAGTATAACATTAGAGAAGGGTTAAACATTAAAGCAGGGTTTATTTAAAAAGGGGTAACATAGACTTCTCCCAGGAGGGAGAAGGGGGCCATAGCTGATTTCCTGGTATACCAAGAAGTGAGGGTGTTCTAATCTTCCTTTGTTCTCTTGATCTCATTCCATTATCTGGCTCCTTCCTGCTTACATGACTAGGTACAGGAGATGCTCAGTGGGATGGCCAAAAGGTGAGAAGCAGATGGGCCAGAGGGGCCAATGTGGTCTAATCTGCACAGGAAGGAGGCATAATTAACAAATCCCTATAGGTAGGGACAATCCCTGGGACAGGTTACCTTAGCAACAGGTTGGGGCAAGGGCAGGTTATCTTGATAAGGGTGGAGGAAGGCTCTGAAGGCATTAGTATTTCAATCCCTCTCCAACTTTCTGGACTCACTTAGATTCGCCTCCTTGATCCAACTTGATTCAATTTACCTCTCTATACTGACTGCCTAATTCTGGCTTCACTTTTAGTCCTATTTTTCCTGGTTGGGTTAGGTGTGTTTTTAGGCATTGTCCTCCTGGGTCATTTAATCTTTAAACTTATGTCCTTAAATTCTCAGAAATATCCTGAATTATTTTGTCTCATTCTGTTTCCCTTTCCCTTTTGAAGATTCTTTATTTATTTACTTTTTGAATAGTGACTTCTGAGCTGATTCTCTCATTTTTTAAAATTTTTCCTAATTTTTCAAATTTCCTTGTTCTTTTATTCTTTCTTTCCCCTGAAGATTGTCTCAATTTTATATTCTAGCACTTTTATTTTATTTCTACTTTTATATTCTTAATTATCCAGAATTTTATAATAAAATTATAACCTTAATTTCCAATTCACTTTCTGTTTTGTGGAATATTGCTTCCATTTCTTGTTTTGTGTTTTGGAGAAGAGGACTGATGGGTATATGTTCATTTCACCCTCTTGTTTTCAGGGGAACATTCCACCCTTCAATGTTTCCTGTGCCTAAGGCATAGAATCTGTTTTACTCTTTTTGGAGAAACTTCAGTATTTGATTATAGTAAATCAGATGATAGAAGGATCTAACAATTTCTTATGTGTCTTTTAAACTAATCTCTTTATGGGAGTATTTCCTTTTTCACCTTATTTGTAGAGTTACCCTGGGCCAAAATTTCAGAGATTTTGGTTTAACACCAACAACTCCTTGAGTTTCCATGATGGTTTCCATCCATCCAATTTTCTCAGATCTTTTGTAAGTTGCTATGAATTCTGTTATTTCTTATTTTTTCATAAATTTAGTTGTTTTTCTCTTTCCTTTCTCCTTGTTCTTGTGGGTTGTCTTCTTTATAACAATTTTATCCATGTATAATTCACATAGAATAAATTGCAAACATCTAAAGGAATATATTTTAAAATGACATTTTAATTGGAAAATAAACACGATGTTTTGAAAAATATATATACATAGGGAAATGACTCACCCAAACTAATTATGCATGTATTACTTTATGTACTCATTTTTTTGTGATCATAACATTTATAATCTACTCTTCTAGCATTTTTTTTAAAGAGAGAGAGAGAGAATTTTAATATTTATTTTTTAGTTTTCGGTGGACACAACATCTTTGTTTGTATGTGGTGCTGAGGATCGAACCCGGGCCGCACACATGCCAGGTGAGCGCGCTACCGCTTGAGCCACATCCCCAGCCCAACTCTCCTAGCATTTTTAAAGGAAACAATACATTGTTATTAACTATAGTCACTATTCTATGTGTTAGGTTTCTTGAACTTATTGCTTTTATCTGACTAAAACTTCGTATCCTTTGATCAACATCTCTTTACATCCTTTCTTCTTCCCAAACCCATTTTACTCTCTGGTTTATTGAGTTCAACGTTTTTGGATTCCATATATAAGTAAAATCATTCCTGCACTTGTTGTTCTGTGCCTGGCTTACTTTGCTTTTATTTCATACCCAAAGGAAATGAAATCATTTCCTTGGCTAAATCTACATGTGCTCATTACTAATGTGTATTTGTTGTTATTGGGTGGGATGTTCTATAAAGACCAACATTTTTCTGAAAATTAAGACAAGATTAATGAAATTTCTAGCGTGGCTTATGAGAAATGGCACTACTCTTGGTCCTGTGAGAGAACTGGACATTGCTACCTTTAGTCTTTTCAGGTGATTTTCTTTCTGGTCTTGGGTGTTTTCCTCACGTAAGTGTGCTGATCAGTATTTAGTGGAACACTTTGGGACAACTAGAGCTCTCTGGAGTTCTTTGTCTGTAGCTCATTCCCTCTGGGTGTACTGTCTTGATAATGCTGGCCTTATTACTGTCAGGCCTGCTTCCACAACTCAGGGGGAGTCTGCCTGGATTAACTTCTTTGTAACACAGCCTGGAAGCTCTCCCAAGATGGTAAACTAGGGCAATTATTGAGGTCTCTTGTTTAGCTTGTTTCCTGTCTCTTGGGGATTTATGTTGACTGATATCCAGTCCCTTAAAAGCTGATGTTTCAAGCATTTTGTCTGTTTTTTGGTTGTTTCTGTTAGGATAACTATATAATCTAGTACCTGGTAATTTGTCTTGGTTGGGTAGAGTAGCAATCAAAGTTTTTATTCTTTACATTTTAGTGAGATTTCAGCAACATGCTAGCAACATTTATAAAATGATCTTTAAACACTAATTATAAGTTCAATAAAAGATGAAAGAGTATGGTACAGCAATCACCAAATAGGAGTTATTGTATATAGTTATATAGTTATTGTACTGAAAGGGTCATGGAGATATAGTGGGAATATCTGGTTTTTGAACCCAATATCCCATTGGTTAACTTGTGACCATTTATTTTCTCTTTATCTTTAATTTTCTTATTTACATAATTATAAATTATTTAATTAATATTATTATACCTATATTATTTTGTTCACAGAATTGTGACAATCATTTTAACAACATATGTAAAATTACTTTGAAAAACAACATGTTATAAAATATTAAGTCTCTTTGAAAGTTTTTAAGTTTAATTTTATAAAATATTTAGTATAAGATTTTTGTCAGTATATGTATATTTCCATCTATATTTCCTATATCACTTATATGTTTCACAGGAAAAGCCCATAATATGAAAAAACAAAAAAATTCTAATATATTGTAAAATCATCATGTAAGAGTAGAAAATATTTGTGTTTAATTAATTTGGAATTACATATATTTCTATTCTTTTTTGTACATATATGGTTCTATCTCAGAATTGTCTACAAAATTTAATAAGAATTAAATTAAAGATAAAACAGTATGAAATAGCATTAGAAAAAGCAAAATAATGTCATATTTAAATGACATACGTTTTTATGGTATTGATTCCAAATTGTGGAGCCTATTGCTTTTAAAAGCATAACTTCAAACACAATGCTAAATTTATTTTAAATATAACTATAGAATTACTGAGAGGAATCTTTTCCCATTTATATCAAAGATGAAAGAGGATTTGTGATAATGCATAGGCTATTTTCCTGTCATCATAATTGGACTTATTCACTAAACTGAATTAACAACAGAGAGATGATCAGGGAGCCTACCATTGATATCTTATTACATATATTACTAGGGATAAAAATTTCAGATTTCAGTTTATGCTGTTAAGGTAACTTTGCTTTCATAAAATGCCATATGCATTTTTATTTTTATGTGAATATATTATTGTCAGATAATGGAATACATTAACTCTAATTTAGCAAACTAAGAGCAAAATTTTGACTTGGTAAGATTTATTCATCATGTTATTTGCTTAAATTAATGCTTATAGTAAGATCTATCAAATCCAGTTTAGGAATTCTATGTGTGAGTGGGACAAGTCTGAATTGAGATGCTGGTTTCATTAGTAAGATTTCCAGATAAAATACAATATGCTCAGCTATATTTGAAATTCAGATGAACAATAAATAATTTTTGGCATGTGTATGTTCCATGCAATATGTGAATCAGACTAAAAAATAATTATGTTTTAAAATTTGAAATTCAAATATACCCAGGCATCCTGTAGTTTTATTCATTAAACCTAGTTATCTTATCATTCATCAATCACCAGCTGATTGTTAATTCCCTTTGTTCATTGACTATTTTAGTCACTGGATTCAAGTTATTCCCCCCCCTCCAAACTGGTTCTGTCTTGGTAATTTTAAGACCCCTAAAGACAGTATTCCCAATATTTTGTTCTTTTACTTTCTTGATGTCTTTTCTGCTAGTGATCTTGGATTCTATTATATTACCTACACTTTTTATATGATTATATTCTAGACTTGAACATTCTGAATTTATGGACCTCTTCCATAATCTTTAATTTCAAGCAGTCTGCTCTCTAACTAACACATCCTATTTTTTTTTTTTTAGTTTACCTCTTTGAAGATCCCAATTCCCACATTCGTTCTTTTTTCTTCCACTGGATCCACACCATTCCTTGCTTCATCTACCATGTCATTACCTTCATTCTTCATGCTCTTAATTTTCTCCCTTTTTAAAAGGTAACACAGTCCTTTATGGCTGTATAGAATTATTGTTATGTGGAACTAGACTACTCAGAATTAAGAAGGGTTTTTCTACCTTCACCGTTTATTAGCTGTAATCTTCAATATTTACACAGTATTTCAGCCTCAGTTCACTGTAAAAATGACAATAACAATATTTAGATGTACCACATTGGGTTATTGTGGTAATTTAACCATTAATGTGCTTAGAATAGGTTCTTCCTGATACATAAAATGCAATATAAAATCAGCTTTTGTTATCACCATCATCATTATCATCAGTGCCCAAATGCCCTTGCTCACACTTTAAAGTCATTTGTCCATCAAATCTTTTGAATCCAACTGTACTTTGTATTTGAACATAGAAAATACTTGTCCAACATTCACTTTATCTTCGTTCACATCTTTTCCTTTCTCATCAACCTCAAACATCTCTCCCCACTCTTAGATTCTACTTCATTGAGACAATGGAATTAGAAGGCCTCCACAACTCGAGGCCATGACTCCTAGCCTTGGATCCTGCCTTCCTTCCCCTGCCAGCCTTATCTTTACAGATCCTCAGGAGACAGCCGTTAGCCACTACTTTCCTTTTGAACTTATCTTTTTCATGAATCCCTGAATATACATAAACATAAAAAAGTTTCCTTTTGAACTTATATCTTTTTCATGAATCCCTGAATATACATAAACATAAAAAAGTTAACTTACCTAATCATTAGATTTTTAATCTGGAAAATATAGATGATAACAAATTATAGTATTTATCAAACATTTTGGGGAGAATTAAATTAATAACACACAAAAAAGGCTGACCACAATGACAGATGTAAACATTAATCATTATTTGCAGCTGTTTTTACTCTTATTACACCTCTTTCTTCTTTCTCTATGAAATAGATTCAGACTATGGTAATGCAGATATATACAAACATGCACCCCAATATAAAATACAATAGGTTTACATGTCATCCCTGACATTAATACAAAATATGCTATTTGTTCTAGTCTGTTGAAGAACAGTTCTTGTTGAACTTATCATGTGAGGTTTATTTGAGAGGCACCTAGAGAATCTCATCTTGAGAAGTGGTGCTCAACTTGAGCCCTACTCTTGGAATGTGAATTTAACCTCCAGCATTACTTTGGCACTTAACTTGAACCCTATGCCTCTCTTTTCTCATCTGGAACATGGAAATTAAAATAGTACCTCCTCATAATATGGATCATTTATTTCATATTTGAGTACTGCGTCATGCAGTGAGGGACATAGAGTAAGTGCTTTACACGTGTTACCATTTTTGTTTCTATTATAACAAAGTTATCTTCTCCAGGAAGTTTCCAAGGATTAACTTCAAAGGATTGTATCATCACTTACCAGTTTAATGATCAATGCATATAAGAATAGTTTTTCATAACTTCTAAAATATAAATCACAGCATGCTTTTTGCCTCATTTTTTTGTATATACATCTTTCAAAACAAAACAAAAAAATCTTTATCAGCACTTGAAGTGTTGTGCATACAATAAATAACTATTGCCACTTTCATCCATCCAAAAAAAGGTGTTAAATACTATTCATGTTCTGTACACTAAATTTTGGATGGGACACAATGGCATTTCTTCCTTTTGATTATGATATTGCTATAAGCCCACCCATTTTTTTTTATGATATCCATGTTGGCTTAATGTTTGGACAATTTTGTGGCACTGTGAGATGTCAGTTTTTAGGAGTCCTGCAACAACACTAGAAGGCACTAGAAAAACATGAGAGTTTGCTATGTTTCCTCACACAATTCCTTACAAAGATGATCAAATCTAATTTAATCTCCCTTTCACTGAGGTAGTCAGTGATGAAGACTGGAAATAAATCTAGGAGAAAAAAAAAAAAACAAACAAACCTCTTCATGATGCTGTCCGAGTTGAGTATTTTGCATCTTACATAGGCAGGTTTCAAGTGGAACTGCAGATTGCTTGTCTGAGCCCAAGATCAGGCAGCTGTCAGGTACCTGAAGTCAAGTATAGGCAGTCAAATGCTCAAGAAAGATGACTTTCAGCATCGTGCTGTTGACCAGATACCAGTGATTTACTTTGTTACCTAACTGGAAAAATCTTAAATATGCCTCCCAAATTATACTGAGGAGAAAACAAGAACTAAAGAAATTGAAGAACGTTTTGCTGATATGTAGCTGGAAGAAAATTAACTTCCATTTTGTTAAGTATTTGGAACAAGTAAATGTAAGTTAGTTACATCCATTCTTGTGTCTATAACACTGTGAAATGAAATAATATGCTGAATTTTCCTTCAGAGCATGTAATTCATGTTTTATTTTGAATATAAAGAGACATTATTATTATTATTATTATTATTATTATTATCAATTAAAAGCAAATTCCCCCTCTCATCAAATATATTTGTTAGAAATACCCTAAAGTATCAATCAGACTTCAGAGCATTTAATTAATTCCACTACTGCCTTCTTTAGAGCAAGACACTTTTACGTTTAATGTTCAGAGAGCCACGTTCACAATTTCAGAGTAGAACTTTACATCTTTCATATTGGAAAATGCAGATTCTCAATCTGCCATAAATTTAGATGATATGACTTTGAAGGTCATAGAGTATATTTTTATTTTTGAGAAAACAAACATATTATGTGACAAAGGAGGTATCCAGAAATCGAATCCTAGTGGTTTTGTAGTTCAAGTTCACAGAGAGGCCTGTGGGAACACTCAGGAGAGTTAGAGGCTTGCCCTGTGTGTTACTACTGATTCACACATTCTGTCTTCTTTATCAAAGAACTGGGTAGTATTTGCTTCACTTCATGAACTCAGTTAGAGAGAATACACAATAAGAGGTTGGCCTTAGACTCCTCATATTTGTGAACACATTGGTAATCTTCTATGGTGTTTCTCAGTAGGAGCGTCTCTAATAGTCATGCTCTGTTTAATACTTAACCATGTATTTTCACATATATTTCTTTTCTTTATCTGCCTATTGTTTGCAGAGAAACCTGTATTGTTTTTAGTGTGTTTTTTGAGAATAAGAAATGATTTATGCTTAACATCTTTTAATAAGTGTAAATAGATATTTCAAATTTAATCATAGTTTTCTTAGTGAAATTTCCAAAATGAGAGCCCCTTATTTTTATTTAAATCTTTACGTACTCTGCCCAAGTTTAAAACTTTGTGTTTTAGCACACATTTTTTTTCTGGCAGTAATTTGTTGCTTAATATTTTTAAGGACTTTTTTTTTCATTCATATGCCTATTCCCATTTGTTATAACCTTCACTTAGAGTGAATATGGTTTTTCAAAATCTTTGGTCCTCTGTTTGTAGAGTGTGAGACATCTATTATTTATGAAATATTGGTGTTTTTTTTCCTGAATTGTCTTGAGAGAATAATGTTCTCTTACTCAGAAAAAAAAGTCCTTTAGAGTGGAGTATTCTTACAGAAAAATCATTATATCCACATATGTTCATAAGATACACTATTAAATTGAGCAGTCCCATCACATGTAAGCTTCAGATATTGTTGCTTTAATGCATTCCCTCACTACTTTGATAAAAGCCTTAAGATGTTGCCACTAGTTCTTTGATGATTTCCTCTGATGTTACAGTACCTCTCTTTTTTTTCCTCCAAAAAATCTGTTTTGCATAAACATGAGAAGTCAAGGCAGTTTGAATTAAAGAGTAAAGAGATTCAAGTTTTAGCAACAAAAGTACATATATTTGTGAACAATTCTTCCACACATTATAGTCATCTCCCTCTCAATGTAAGGAAAGTTTACTTTGGATTTATAGAAAATATGAACCATTAGTTTTAAAAGAAGTCCAAATATGCCATTCAACTTTATAATTTTGAGATTTATTCAGCAATGTCCCCATTGAATTAATAAGATTTGTTAAAGGAATTTAGAGAGAGAGGAGTCATATTGACTTAGATATTGACTTATTCTGATTCATTTTCTCCACTGTCCCTGTCTGACTTTCGAATGAATCTTTCATTGTGTTGGATGAATGTTTTTTAAATGTTTAGTTCTAACTTATAAATACTTTTGTAACAATTATGTTTGATAAAAAGCCATTGTAGATTACTTATAATCCCAAGTTAACCTTAATATTCCTGTCGGGGTAAACTATTAACAAATTAATCATGAACTCAGATTTGTCCATTGTAACTATGAAGTTCTGCTTTCAACTAAAAACATATAATATAGGATTAAATAATACCAGGTGAACAACTCTAAACTTACTTGTGATATAGGGTGCTGCCTATCTGAGTTTTCTTTGTATCAATATCTAGTTAAAGTCATCTATACTGTTTTTCATTTAATTGTTTCATCTTCATATAACAATGCAATCCTTCTAACGCGTATGTTGTATTATATATTTTTTAAAGCCAAGGATATTCTTCCATGGCTCTATTCTAGAAAAGAATGTCATTCTACCAATTCTCAGTGGTACCTGTGGGATTGCCTTTATCCCATTGTGCTAAAATGTCATTTTCACTTTGCTACCTATACTCTGTGAATTGATAATATATAGACATCTAAAATCAAACTATGTCTGATATTTTCACCTGTGTTTTTCTTTAAGGTTAGTTGGCATCCATTGTTCCTCCCCTGTCACACCTGTTATGTTTCTCTAATGCCAGATTTGCAGCTTTGGGTTAGGTTGCAGTAGAAGGTGAACAGTTGTAGGTCTGCATACCATGTGAAAGAGAGATACATCTGGCCCTTTTCGTTTTGGAAACTGGCTGAACTTGCAGCACCGTCTGGGAGAGGTTACAGTCATCAACAGCCAAGTTGTGCAAATTGTGTGTGAGTGTATGTGTGTGTATGCATGCACAAGTGCCCTTTGTTTAAGAACTGTCATCCAAAATAGAGTATAACAAGAGATATAGAACCTGTGAGATCTTTTGGGTTTTCAAAGCTTGCCTGCTTTGAGTTGAATACAGACAATGAAGTACAGTTTTCTACATGATTAGGAAAGTCTGCACACAATAGAAAAGAATCATTTCTGAGTACACCATTACTTGCCATACATTTTCAGGTATACCACCATGGTCACTGCTAGCCAGCTTTTATTTTCTCTTGTTTAAAATGGAAACCTTTCAAGGGGTTGAATTTTCTAATATTCTAGCTTTATAATTTCTGAAGTTCATTACCTGATTTTTGTTTTGTTGTGTGTTTTTAAGTCAGTAAATTCTATAACATATTTAAGTGAAATTTCCTGATGCTTAACATCCACACCCCAAATTACTTAAAACTGCAGTTGATATTTGAACAGAGCTGTGCTTATATTCTATGATAGTTGGTTTGCTTTCTCTCACATTTTTGTTGGATATATATATTTTTTTAATTTTATGCCTTCTTCCCTTTTCTTTCTTAGTTGCCAACAGCAAAATGAAAGGAAATATTATCTTGTCAAAAATGTAGACAATATACATATAAGTGTATATTAAATGGTAAGGCAACTCACAGCTCACACTCAGTGTAATCAGTGTGCTTACCAAGGCTAGTCTGGACACACACATTTATTTACATTTTGGGAAATATTTCAGTTAGCAAGTTTAATGGATCATTTATATCTCAGTGTCAGGACAGGAGATACATACTGGAGGCATATGAAATAACTATCCTGGGAAATTAAGTATTAACATTCCCTTGGTGGAAACCTCCACCTAATATGAATGCATTCCATTTTAAATTTCCTAAGCCATGACAGTATATCTAATCTATTTTGCTATTTGAACTCTGTCAAAATAAAAGTGAATACTACAATGTTAATTCTTATATGAAAGCAGAAGCCATATATGTAGTATGGAAAATCAGGGTTAAACCACATCAGATGAGTCCCAAGTGGTGGAGTGGGGTTGGGAAAGTAGTTCAGAAAGTGTGAGGCAGTTTTCGATAGCCATGATGTTAGCAGCCAGGCCTTGTGAGTGTGCGTCTGCACATTTTCACTTGCCAGATTGTCTTTGATCCAGACACTCCAAGTTGACCATTGCAGCAGTGTACCATTCAGACATTATAATACATTCTGAATCTGGTAAAAGAATAAATAAAAATGGAGCACATAAATTGCAATTATAAAGAAGAAACAATATTAAAAATCCAAGTTTTTGTAATTTTTATTTTATGTATCCCTATAAAATTTTAAGAGAAAAGATATCTTGAATGCTGATATGGGTCTTTATTTTGGCTTCTCTATTCAGAGTTCAAAGATTACATTTTATGGAATAAAAAACTTGTTAATAGATAATATCTATTTCTATTGCTTTCTCTATATTTTCAATTTTAAAATTAGGATTATGAACAAATCATTCCTTATATACTATCCATAAAAGAAAAAATGCTATTCCTGCCAATACACTCATTTTCTTCAGATTTATTGACAAGCTTCACTGATATACTGTGAGCTTTTTATTTTATTCTGCTTTATTCCCACATAATGAGCCCAAAATTTCTCACTGCCATTGACACGTGCTGTCACCAGGAGTATGAGTTATCCTTAAGAAAACAGTTCAAACTTTGGTTTAGTTTATTCTTTGTCCAGGTCATATATATATATATATATTACATTACTGCAAATTGCATCGATCTTACTCGAGGAACAAAGGAATCTTATTTCATTTCTCCTTTTTCTTTGAATTTTACTTGTCAGATTGCAGTTTTATTATAGTTAGAAATATAAACCAAAATTATAAAGTAAAATGAGAATTGAGCATTGATGATTTCTTCATATGCAAGGATATTTTTAACCTCTAAAGCAATAAAACACTGAAAAATGAGAAACATGGAAAAATACTTCCACATATTTCTTTTCTCTCTCTCTGATCTTGTTACTCTTTCCAGATTTTCCTTCTTTCTAAATAATTGTATTGCTATTGTTATCATAGTTTCCCTGGAAAAACTTCTTATTTTCTTATAGCAAAATTTGTATTTGTACAATCTCTCTCTCTCTCATATTTCTATACTTCTCTTAAAGAGGACACTTTCCCCCTTTCAGAGAGATTCTAGAAGGAGTATTGGCACAGAGCTTAACTAAAAAATCATGATATTCACATATACAAAGAAAATTTTCTTTTATTTTAGTTTTATCTCTAATTCATGACTATCAAAAATATTTTTGTTTATCTACCTGCTCTCTCCCCTCTTCCTGTAACTTCTCTCTAATCTATTCTTTATTCTTATTTTTATTTACAGTAAAATAATTAAGAATAAAGCAGATAGCTTATTCAAAGGACCAGTTTTGTTTGTTATATAACATTATGGAAGCGCTTATCTTTACTAAAGAGTGAGTCTCTGGAAAAGTTATGTTGAAGAGTTCTCTCTATTTAGCACAAGGTAGAATTGCATGCTAATTTATTTTGAAGTAGTCATAGCCAATAAATGATGAACATAAGTGATTGATGCACTTCCTGCAGGAGCTTTGAGGACCTGTTTGTGGTTTTTCTCATCATTTCCTACATCAATTTTATTGAAAGCTTATTTGGAGATAGATCCTCCATTATCCTGGGTCCTTGAGGAGCAATGTTGGGTAGAACTCCCCAACCAAACCTCATCATACATGTTAAATATAAAATATCATTTTATTCTTAAATACTTGGTGGTTTTTGGAGTTATTTGTTATGACAGCATATCTTATCCTACCCTGTACAGAGAACAAATGTACAATTTCAGCAGATTATAGTAGGACTTGTCATTTTTCTAAACTCTAGGGAGCTACAGTGTCAATCATAAACTATGTCATCTCATTTGAAATATCCTAACAATACAAAAGAAGAAACTCTGCTTTTATTTGTTTTATAAATAACATGTTGTTAAGTCTGAATTTAGCAGGCTCAAATTGCATACCAGAGTCCCTGAAATATTTTTGACTTCTGGAATTTTGCATACAATCTTCCCCTTCCCATCTTTAATATACCTCACCTTAAGATTTCATTACTTCCAAATATAAATGCCTTTGGGAGGGAGACTATTTTAAGTTTTACCAGCCATTTATACCTCAGTGAATAAGGTATGTGATGAATTAGAGCATTTTCTAAAAATAATTATTGATAGTGGCATAGATGGGGAGATGACAAGGGAAATACAGAACCTGTCTGGCAAAAGGAAATGGACACAGAGATTGCATGTTAAAGACAAATTTTGCCTATTTCAAAAGTTTTAGATGGACTGCTTCTTTGTGTAATATCCTCGTGCATGTCAGAATTAAATATAAGATCTAGAGAAATCTTAAAACCCTTGGTATCATAGAAGTATTGGGTTATAGTAATGCCTTAAACATTTCTAGACTCCTTATTCATCAAAACTGAGTCATTGGGGGACATAAAACTTGGGAAAGTCATTTGATTATTTTAACTGATTTTACTTTTTTCTTATAGAGAAATAATGTGCTCATGTACTTCTGCTAAAACTGGTGAAACATTGATGAGTTGATGTTTTTGAAGTTCACTAATGTGAATGAAAAGCATTTAGAAGTGAAAAAAAAACTACCATTATTTTACTTGTATAATGATAAGCACATTTAAAATGCTTTCCCTTTCAGTTTTGGCTGGTGTGCTTCTAGGTCATCACAACTTTGTTAGAGAAAGCCTAAGTGCAGTTTTAAAAAGATATTTTAAAAGTTTACAAATAGCATACTTAACTAATGTGCTAGTGAAATAGTAGAAATTGAGAGGTTTCAATTGAAATATTTTAGAGAGATGTTTTCCTATGTGTTATATGGGATGTAGTTCTTACATGATGTTGGAATCTAAGGTTGGATTTGACATTGTTTGTCTTATAGATAGTGCCATCCAGGCACAGTCTCATCTAATCATATAAAATCAGGGAACCTGCACTTTCTAACTTCTGTACTTATTAAAACTGTAATGAAACCAGTCTTTGAATCATTCATTATTTGATGAGTCTTAATTATAATATTAATCTCTCTAAATGTATAACTTCTATTCATGAATAACCTAAAAATTCCTGTTCTATATATCCACATCTGATTTTGTGGTGATTTTATTTTCTATGTAATATTGGTTCTGAGGTTTCTATGATAATTCTTATGAGATAGCTTTTCTTTTGCTTTGACTTTTTGATAGAAAATCTAGGTTTCTTTGGTGTTTAATATTGGAGGTTTATCTTAAATTAATGATTGTCTTTAACTGAGCAAATTGTTGATTAAAAAAAAAAGACATTCTTTTTGGGCATGAGATGCTCAACATCCCACAGACAAAATCAGTTGCCATTAAAAAGATTTTTACCAAGTTACCTTTTATTTTTGACACTTATGTGAAAGCAGTCTAAAGTAGCAAGGGAGATGCTGGTTTTCCTCGAAGGGTTAATATAAGATCTTCTCATCTACTTTTTACTTGTAGAACTACCTTCTGAGTTCATTTCCAGGAGTTTATTATCTGCCACTTGGCACACATAATTTTTCCCATATAATTTTTTAATACCTTTAACTTAAACATTATCTATTATTGATTGTTGCCATAGTGGCCAAAAATATGTTTGGACTTGGAAACTAAAGAATCCTTATTTTCACAACCTTTCTCATTTCAATATCTCATGCCTTCCCCAAAACCAGTTTCAAGAAAGGCAATCCTGTTGTCTTGACATAGTCTTTGATCAATAATTTACATATTACCCCATTAAATTACTGTTTTTTTTTCCTATTATGAACTAATTTAAACCATGGATCATTTATCTTTAAAAAATCTTTTAAGCTCCTTGAGGGTGAGACTGTCTTTATATATCTAGTACCTAAAACATGGCATGTTTTTAATAGAATATTATTTTTAAAAATGAATAAACATGAGTTTGATGGTGAGGTTTGTGTAAAGGACATTAAAGCTTAATATATACGGTCTACTATGTGATGTGGCTAATTCTAAATAACTGAAGTATATGCCATTGGTTTTTGATCTATATTTTCATATCTACCTGTATGAGTTAGCTGTCTGCCACTAGCCTGGGATAATCAACTTATATAAGAAGAAAAGATTTATCTGGGCTCTCAGTTTTGTAAGTTTCAGTCCATGATTGGTTGGCCTTGCTGCTTTGGGGCCTGTTGTGAGGTATTTTGAGACAGGCATGCATGGCCAAGCAATGCTACTCTCCTTGTGGCTGGACGTGAAAGAGAAGAGAAAAAGACAGGGGTCTTAAGATCCTCTTCCAGGACACACCATCAGTGCCCAAAAGACCTCCCACTGAGTCTTACCTTTTAAAGTTAACACTATCTCATAATCGGGTCAAATTAGGGACTTGGGAATTACTGTTCTCCTCTCCTAGAGGCAGTCGGCAGACACTGACTAATAGCTTTTAGGGAAGGTAAGTACCCTAGCTCCTTTGCTTTTTGCCTGAGACATGTATGAAACATGTATTTTACATGATTTTCAATGTGATAACATTGAAATTAATCCAAAGAAGGAAATGTTATGGTTCAATTCAGCAATAAGAATTTTTTTCCAGGTAAGAAGACAAATAAGGAAAAAATGTCTGTTAATACAGTATAATAATCAGTGATATATGTTTTCAAACTATTGAAAAAATAATTTCCCAGTTTTTTTTGTCAAATTTAAAAACAAATATATATATATATATATATATATATATATATATATATATATATTTCTTAGAAAAGCTTAATATTGGCTCAGAAGACCAAGACAAAATTACAAGTATGAGGCCAGTCTGGGTAAACTTAATGAGACTCTGTTTCAAAATAAAAAAAATAAAAAGAGATGGGGATGTGGCTCAGTGGTAGTGTGTTCCCCTATATTGAACATAACACAAAAAAGGTTTCAATATTTAGGTGGCCAATTTTTTCTTCAGTGATATTTTCTCCACTTTGTGGATTAAAAATTAGACAGTGAAATATTTTTCTGAGTAATGTTTTTAAATTTTTATATTTAAATCTATAAGATTTTTGAAATTGAATTTTTAAATAGTATGTACAATCTCATCCTCTCTCTCTTTCCTGCACATCAAATTATGAGCCACTTGACCTAAAAAGATATTAAAGAATTCATCAATCTCTTAATACTATAAAATACAACCTTGAATATGTAAGAAATTTCTAAAAATGTGAAATGTTTGAGTTTTTTATTTTATGTCAGTTCCAGTAGTGAGTTGTTTTAATTAGTGTAGCTTTACAATGGATGTAGCATCTCATTGTTCAAGTCTTTCCTATTATTTATTTTCAAAATATTTTGAGATGACCTTTCATTTATTGATCTCAATAAATATTAATAAGCATATAGTTTTGGTGAATATTGTGTTGAATTTAAAATATATTGTGGGATAAAACATATTGACATTAGTATTTGCAATAAAGTATGGAAAAGTATCATTAGTTCATACATAACACACATACACATACACACAGGTACTCAAATCTATTTTTCATGCAAAGTTCAAGACAGGTGGCCAGATACGATCTAAGCTTTGAAAAGCAGAGAGTCCTGAATAAAGATATTCTGAACAAAAGGAAGGAAGGATCAGTTTGATGAAGAAACTTGAAATCCAGACTCAGATTTAGGTGTGAAGACTTTCATAAGCCATTCTAGGGAATTTGGAATCAAAGTTTTAGGAGTAGGAAGTGTCCAATGGTTATAAATAAAAGGAATACATTGATTAAAAGTGTGATTTACAAAGATGAATCGGAAGTAATATCAGGACAGAAAATGACTTAGAAGGAGATGAGTCCATAAGATCAGCTAGAGGATGCTCTGGTGCATGCATTCATTCATTTATTGAGCACACCATACATTAAGCAGCTACTGCACTGCTCTGAGAGGGTAGGATGTGTCAATGATCAGACAGATGGGGGATCTTTGTGAAGCCTGCTTTCCAGTGGGTGATAAAGAATAAACAGTAAACCTGGGGGAACAGGTAATGGGGTTTCTGGAAGAAAGAATAAACAGAACAGGGTAGGGACAATGATGAGTGGCAGAGGGGACTGTTGAGAGGGAGGAGGAAAGGACAAATTTTTACACTGCAAACTTCAGTGAGAAGTTGATACTTCAAAAAGTCTTAAAGGAGGTATGTAGGGTTAGGATCTTAGAAATTGTTTTAAGGATTTGGAATTGTTTTAATTTTTGCTCTGAGTATAGAGGGATACTGTGAGTGAATGTTGAACAGAAAACTACAAGATTGGCTTTGGTGTTTAAAATAACCATTCTGGTTGCCTTTTAAGAACAAATTGTGCTTGCTGGTGGGTGGAGTAGTAGCAAAGAAGAAGCAGGGAGGGCAGTTGAAAGGTTTTTGCAGATATCCAGGCGAGAGATGAAGTTAGCTTTGTCCAGGATGAGAGCAATAGGAAGCAGATTGATTCTGTATAATTCAGGTAAATCTCCCTGGAGTTAGAAGTGTATAGCTCAAAGATAGGAGAGAAAACGATGAGGCAAGAACACCTATGGGGTTTTGAGCCTGAGCAACTAGAGAGATGAAGATGGTGGAAAGACAGGGAGGGCTTTAAATAGAGTGTGGTTGGAAGACAGATTTGAGTTTTCTGCTATACAGGAAAAGGCAGATGTCAAGTAGGTGGTTGGATATATATGTATGGAATACAGGAGAGAGGTCAAGTATGAGAATAACCATGAGAATCATCAGCATATAGATCATATAGTCATGAGAATAAATGGGGTAGCCCAGGTAATGAGGAAACTAGAGAAGAAGAGAGAACAGATGGAGACTTTAGGCACTTCAGTAGTATTGCCTTAGGGAAGAAAGGAGGAAATAGCAAAACAGGGAAGGAATACCCAGTGAGTTAGGGGAAAATCTGAGTCAGTGGCACTCTAAAAAGTAATGAAGAAGAGACATTAAAGGAGAAGGAAACTATCAAACACATGTTGTTGATAAGATAAGTTGGTATTGAGATTGACCATTTCCTTAATAAGATTCCTACAGTGCAAGAAATAAAATCAAGAATCAATAAATGGGATGGATTCAAACTAAAAAAAAGAACTTCTTTTCAACAACAACAACAACACCAACAAACAATCAGTGAGGTGAATAGAGAGGCTACATTTTGGGAGCAAATTTTTACCACATGCTCATCAGATATAGCACTAATCTCTAGGATATGTAAAGAACTCAAAAATCTTAACACCAAACAAACAAAACAAAACAAAACAAAACAAAAAACAAAACCAAATAACCCAATCAATAAATGGGTCAAGGAATTGAACAGACACTTCTCAGAAGATGATATACAATCAATCAACAAACATATGAAAAAATGCTCAACATCTCTAGCAATTAGAGAATTGCAAATCAAAACTACTTTAAGATTTCATCTCACTCCAATCAGAGTGGCAGCTATTAAGAATACAAACAACAGTAAGTGTTGATGAGGACATGGGGAAAAAGGCACACTCATGCATTACTGGTAGGACTGCAAATTGGTGCAGCCAATATGGATAGCAGTATGGAGATTCCTTGGAAAAGTGGAAATGGAAACACCATTTGACCCAGTTATCCCACTACTTGTTTTATACCCAAAGGACTTAAAAACAGCATACTATAGTAACACAGCCACATGAATATTTATAACAGCACCATTCACAATAGCTAAATTGTGGAACCAGTCTAGATGTTCTTCAGTAGATGAATGAATAAAGAAAATGTGGTGTATATACACAATGGAATATTACTCAGAATTAAAAGAGAATATAATCATGGCATTTGCAGGTAAATGGATGGAGTTGGAGAATATTATGCTAAGTGAAGTAAGCCAACCCCCCAAACCAAATGCTGAATGTTTTTTCTGATATGAGGATGCTGATCCATAATGTGGTGGGGAGGGGCATGGGAGGATTAGATGAACTCTAGATTTGGCAAAGGGGAAAAATGGAAGGAGGGAAAGTGAGGGGGCTGGAGGGTAGGAAAGATGGTGGAATGAGATGGACATCGTTACCCCAAGTACATGTATGAAGACACAAATGGTGTGACTCTACTTTATATGCAACCAGAGGCATGAAAAACAGTTCTCTACATGTTACTATGAATGAAAATGCATTATACTGTCATATATAAAAAATAGAATAAATAAAATTATTAAAAATGAATGAGACAGAGATAATTAAGAAATAGAGGAAAAGTCACATCGTATTTACTTACTGCCTGGTGATGTTTAAATAATTTAAATTGATTAAACTTTTAATCCTCATGAAAGCCTGGCCCTAGGTAATATTATTATTTTTTTTTATAGATGAAGAGACTGAGGCAAAGAGATATTAAGTATTTGCCATAGTTAAGAAGAGGCGGAGCTAGAATTTGAATCAAAGTAGTCAAGGGCAAGTTAGGATTTGTTTTATTCTGATTTCATCACTGTGACCAAAACACCTGACACATACAACTTAGAGCAGGAAAGATTTATTCCAGCTTCCAGTTGCAGACATTTCAGTCCATGGTTAGCTGACTCCATTGCTTTGGACCTGAGGTGAGGCAGAACATCATGGCAGAAGGACATGGCAGAGGAGAGCCACTCAGTTCATGACAGCCTGCAAGCAGAGAGAGAAAGAGGTTGCGGACAAGATAAATCCTTCTAATGTGCACACAGCAAGAGAGTGACTTGCTTCCTCCAACCTCCCCGAAATCCATTCAAATTACTAACCTATTATCAAATGGATTTATCTGATGAAGTTAGAGCCCATATAATCCAATCATTTCCTAAAAGCTTCACCTACCATCATTGCTGCACTGGGACCCAGCCATTAAGTATATGAGCCTTTGAGAGACATTCCAGATCCAAATCCTAACAGGAGCTTTTGCTCTTAAGCATTTTGACATACATTTTATTTGTGAGGACTACTTTAAGAATAGTGATAATGAGGCTTGATGATCATTCTAACATGAGAAGTGAAAATGCTTCCCCATACAATAAGAATTTTTGATGAATTACAAGAAGATACTTGTTTTTTCTTTTTCACATGATTGATTAACTGAAATGCTTCTTGCAGGGACTCCATAAACATCAACCAGGTAAAAACCAAAATGAATAATTAAATTAAGATGAATTATCTACAAGATCTCTGTTATTCTTGTCATAAGGGAAGCAAGAAGACAATATGTGGTAAAATTATTTTGTGGCAATTAGCATACTATAATTGAGTTTTTCTTTTCTCTTTGGATACCAGAGATTGAACTCAGGGGCACTTGACCACTGAACCACATCCACAGCCTTATTTTTTGTATTTTATTTAGAGACAGGATCTCACTAAGCTGTTTGGCGCCTAACTTTGGTGAGGCTGGTTTTGAACTTGCGATTCTCACAGGTGTGCGCCACAGCACCTGGCCTGTAACTAAGCTTTGATGTATAAATTATGCTTAAAAATTAAGAGAACTTAACTTGTGCAAGGTCATGGGTTTAATCCCCACTACCACAAAAGAAAAGAAACAGGAAAAAAACTCCTTAAAACTATATTTTGTTAAGAATAACATTCATGCTTGTTATGTAAAATGTAGAAGCAATATATAACAAAACTTTTAAAAGTCATAACTATCCCATTGGGACCTCATTAAGAGATGAAATAACTGCTCCTAACTCACACATTTTTGGTTCTTCAGGTGTGAATATGTAAGCATGCGCAACCTTTGAAAATCAAACATATGCCCATAGGGTAATATAGCTTTAAAACTTACCTTCTGAATTACACAAATGTATTTTACATAGATCTAACAAATGTTAAACATATTGCATCACACAAATGTATTAAACTCTAATTTGATTCAGTTTCTAATATGAATTAAATTCACAAATATTTTCTTTTCCAATGATGTTTCTGATATGAATCTTATTACTTTAATAGTATGCTAATTCAAACAATTTACCCTAACTTGAACATTTACTACTTCCAAATATCTTATAAGACTTAGATGCATTCTATAATAACCTGAAAAACGCTTTTATAGTGCTTAAAACAAGATAGAAACTTCAAAGATATTTTCATATAATTCTATTCTTGACAAACATAAATGTCTGTTTAATTACACAACTTTTAAAACACAAAGACAATAAAATTTTGTGCATAACCTTTACATGAAACTTCAGTAATTTACCTGAACATCTTGCTTTGTATATATATTTTTAGATACAGGTTAAAAAAAAGAGCAAATAGTCTAACTGTTATGAATATAGATTCACAGCAAAACTTGCCAGGTGAGAATAAAGTCTTACCTTTTGATTATATGTTTCTACAGATAGCTAATACATGAAATAGACATTTTTAGTAGTTTCATTTATAAAGGCAATGAGTAACAAGTGCTCATGTCTTTTGAAAATACATGCCAAAGTAGGGCATAAATAATAATAAAATCTCAAAAGCTGGATTGTGTATCTTCCATCTACATGGGAAGATAAAATATTTTGGGGCAAGTTAAAAATTATCCTGGAGTCACTTTGACAGCAAAATCAAATGTGTGTGTGTGTGTATATATATATATATATATATATATATATATATATATATATATGAAAAATTTAATGGTATCAAGAAAAAACTCTGTTAATACTTAAGATAAAAGTGCAATTATTAAAACTAAAATATGGTGCAGGTGCAGTTTGTTGAGGAAATGTTACTCATGAAATAATCATGTTGCAATGAATGCGGGATCTTAGTCCATTTTGATAACAACCATGTACTGCTTGTGTATATTCTGGGGAAAAAAAATGTTAATTATGGGGCAATAATTCTATCAACGGGAGTTTCTACAGTGGCCACACCACTGTGGAGTAGTTTTGTTGGAGTGCTATTTCTCAAATTAGCAGCATATTTCAGATAAAGAAAGGAAGTCGCCTTAACTTGAAACTGCTGTGTCATTTCTTCTTCCTTAACTGAAATTCCAACCAGGGTTCAGGAAGTGCCCTAATGAGCCACTTCTCTTTTCTCTTTCCTCAACTAAGTGGATTCCAACCAGTCCAAACTATTCATTACTCATGATCAGATCATTTACTCCGGTTGTCTCTTTGGGCCCAGTGCTTGTGTTATGGGAAAAGGGATTGTAATTTGAAGCTGTTTATAGAGGTGATTACACTGATAGAATCCAATCAGTGCTGGTAGGTAACGAAACTGGCAGGTTAATTTTCTGTACTTTAAACAAACTATGAAGACAAGTCTAATCAATATCTATTCTACTTTGCTGTGTGTAGCTTGCTTATAATTATGATTTCATCTTGTGTGATGAGTAGGTATCAGGATGTTAGAATAGTCAAGCAGTGATTTGCTATAATTTGGGTAAAGTATAACAGAAACTCCATTAATGTTTTATTTTAATCAAGACGTAGAAATCACTGTTTTAGTTCATGGTAACCAAAGGAATTTCTTCTGATGGTTTAATATTCTCAGATATTTACTAAATTGAAATATGATTTGACATCTTATTGCCTCATGCCTATTTTATGAGTTAATGTTAATTTTTATTTACACTCTAGAAATATATATTTTATTGGCTTTTCAAGGTACAAAAATATAAGTTCTGTTCATAGAAGTAAGAAATAACACCAGTGTGTTAGCATACTGTCTCTTTCTTGAGAATCAAAAATCATTCTTGTCTTTTATACGTATATAGATTCTAAAAGTTTGTGTAGGAGATTTGAGATAAACTAAAGCAAATACTTTTTAAACTAATATGTTTTCATTATAATAATTTAAAAAGCTATAGTAGAATTTAAAGGTTATTTGTGTATCTCTATTCACATATATACATTCATATATATTATATATACATATACTTGTTTAAAACAGTTATTATTTTATACTTTCATTATTGTCTCAGAATGTTTTATTTAGAATAGAAATTTTGAGAAGAATAATAAACCTGAGGTAATCTTTAATTAATCTTGAGTAGCTATTAGTAACTTATTTACTTGAAACTTCATTTAACATTAAGAGAGTTAAAAATAACCTTGATGACTTCCCTGTTCAGAGACTGCCAATAAAGCAAAGTGAAGCAAAATATGGAGGTTATTATCAAGATTATTCAGACATTATATTTCATTTGTATTATAAATGAATCTGAGTATAGCTTTTTACTTTTAAATCTTTTATTTATTTATTTTTTTATGGAAACGACCTTAAATAGGCCAAACTTTATGGTTTCTGTTTTGAAAATTAAAAGACGTTTAGCCACAAAACAATGGATTATGTTTAATTTTCATGTTGTCTATTTTGTTGGCTTTGTTATAATTTTTCAATTTTCAGTTTCATTCCAAAGCTGTAGAAAAGTGCATGTATGAGTACATTTTATTGAACTGAAACTTTTGAGTTGATGTCAAAAATGAAACATGGTTCTTAAAAGTCAGCTTAATTTTGGTGACTGAGGCACAAGTGTTTAACTTCTAGATAGCCAAAATGATTATTAGATGTTTAAATATAATGCAATTTTTTAGTATAAATAAACTTTTCAGAAATTGTAGTAATTAGTATAGTGGAAGTATAGGGTTGGATAGTCAGAAAGGAGAAATAAGGAAAGGAGAAACAAACAAAATAAGGAAAGGAAAAACTAAAGAAACAAAATGTTCTTATACCATGGTTTCACAAGTAAACTCAATGGAATATGATTCAAATGGAATTATGACATGTATTTACATAATAAACACTGCATACATATAGAAAAGCCATCATTTAATCTTATATACAGCATTGCACAAATAAAGCTTCTTAAATCAGTTAAACATTCCAGATTCTTCATGGAAATAAACTCTTGTAGTCAAAAACCCTGGATTAAGAAATGGAGCAAGATCTAGAAAGCCAATGTTTAGAAACAGCAGATTGCTATCTTGGACTATTTGGCATCTAAGCAAAACAGATGTAGAGTGTAAAATATAGTTGCTGCTAAGGTTTTTCTGGTGATGTTTACTAAGATCATGGAGAATCATTTGAGAGACATAGAACAGTAGCAAAAATATAACCTATGAAGAGAAAAGTTAATAGTGGGTTTGTAGGAAAGGAAAAATTAACATACAAAACTATATTTTACAGAATTGTGAATCACTAATTAAGCAATCTATGGAGTTGGGTTGTGAGTGTTTGGAAAAGTATCAAAATTTGGTAGACTAATGAAAGTATAGTTGATGGTAAAATAATTTCGTGATTCTATTAAATTGGATTCATTGGGACATGCCTTGGCCACTTCCCAACAACAACAACAACAAAACCAAAATAGTAGTAGAATAGAGGTAGTTTATGTTAAACATTAAGAAAATTGAGAGAATCCATTTAATGAAAAAGTAAAATATTCATGAGATATCCTTAGGTAACCAGATTTAAAAATGGACTGTTCAAGTAGGAGAAAACTCTTGTTCTTCATTTATTAATTGCTTGCAGGATCCAGAGACATTGAGCCTGATGATATTAAAAATCACAAGGTTGCATTTTTCTTTTATCTTTTCAGGTTTGAAAGAATAAGTAAAAGTTTGATCTCAAAAAGATCTCTTTGATCTTTTTTAGAGAATGTATCTAAGGGAAGCAATTGAAGGAAAATGAGTCTAGGAAGTAGAGGTGGACTTTTGATAAGGAGATTCGTATGCCCCATGTTTGTTCCCAAGAGTTACCATGGAAGAGTGTTTCCAAATCATCTCTCATCTTTTCTGAAATATTCTTTCTGCTTGCTTATCGAAACAGACTGTGTTCATCTTTCTTTCATTGGAACAGACTTCTTCCATCATCCCTTCTTTCTTTCTATATTTCTTCCTCACAATTATGTTCCAAATGCAGAAGATGAATAAATTAAGTTCTGGTAGATATTTGTCTTCCTTTAGATGTATTTCCACTCAAGTAAGAATGGAAACCAGGATATCTGTTTAATCAGCATTTTAGTTTTATACGTTTTCCCCCTCTTTGCTAATACTTATTTTATCAAGCATCTTTCCTGACTCTCTAAAAACTTAGGTCAATACTTATTACCCTGGCAATTGGGTTATAGCAGGTCATGATCTCTGCTAGTTTCAACAGGGAATTCCTCAGCAGTAAAGATGTTTCCCTTTCTGCTTCCTCTGAGCCTGTGCAGATGCAAATATATTTGAATTTACTGTTATATATATAATTATTTTATTTATTTTTTTTTTTGTGGCCCTGAGGATCAAACCCAGAGGCTGGCACATGCAAGGCATGTTCTGTACCACTGAGCCGTAACCCTAGCCTTACTAAATTTACTAAACCTTCTGCAACAGAAGTTTTGTCAGCAGCATTTTCACCACCAAACTTTAAATTTTGGTAAAATTCTGAGTTTTTCCTTAATTAATCTGAAGAGACATTTATTTCTTTAGTCATAGTCTCAAATATTTCTTTTTAATCACTTTCCCTCTTCTGTAGTTATGATTGCTCTTCATATGTGCAAGGCAGTTTTTCACATGAAGGATGATTTGTCCTTTCTGTGAGATTTACACCTACCATTAAAGACTGTTTCAGTATGTATATTCAACTTCTTTTTATTTATTTTTTTATTTTTTTAATTTTTTTTATTCGTTGTTCAAAACATTATAAAGCTCTTGACATATCATATTTCATACATTAGATTCAAGTTGGTTATGAACTCCCAATTTTACCCCAAATACAGCTTGCAGAATCACATCGGTTACACATCCACATTTTTACATAATGCCCTATTAGTAACTGTTGTATTCTGCTACCTTTCCTATCCTCTACCATCCCCCCTCCCTCTCCTCCCATCTTCTCTCTCTACCCCATCCACTGTAATTCATATCTCTCCTTGTTTATTTTCCCATTCCCCTCACAACCTCTTATATGTAATTTTGTATAACAATGAGGGTCTCCCTCCATTACCATGCAATTTCCCTTTTCTCTCCCTTTCCATCCCACCTCATGTATCTGTTTAATGTTAATCTTTTCTTCCTGCTCTTCCTCCCTGCTCTGTTCTTAGTTGCTCTCATTATATCAAAGAAGACATTTGGTATTTGTTTTTTAGGGACTGGCTAGCTTCACTAAGCATAATCTGCTCTAGTGCCATCCATTTCCCTGCAAATTCTATGATTTTGTCATTTTTCAGTGCTGCGTAATACTCCATGGTGTATAAATGCCACATTTTTTTTTATCCATTCATCTATTGAAGGGCATCTGGGTTGGTTCCACAGTCTAGCAATTGTGAATTGTGCTGCTATGAACATCGATGTAGCAGTATCCCTGTAGTACGCTCTTTTAAGGTCTTCAGGGAAAAGTCCAAGAAGGGCAATAGCTGGGTCAAATGGTGGTTCCATTCCCAGCTTTCCCAGGAATCTCCATACTGCTTTCCAGATTGGCCACACCAGTTTGCAGTCCCACCAGCAATGTACAAGAGTACCCTTTTCCCCACATCCTCGCCAGCACTTGTTGTTGTTTGACTTCATAATGGCTGCCAATCTTACTGGAGTGAGATGGTATCTTAGGGTGGTTTTGATTTGCATTTCTCTGACTGCTAGAGATGGTGAGCATTTTTCCATGTACTTGTTGATTGATTGTATGTCCTCCTCTGAGAAGTGTCTGTTCAGGTCTTTGGCCCATTTGTTGATTGGGTTATTTGTTTTCTTATTGTTTAATTTTTTGAGTTCTTTGTATACTCTGGATATTAGGGCTCTATCTGAAGTGTGAGGAGTAAAAATTTGTTCCCCTGATGTAGGCTCCCTATTTACCTCTTTTATTGTTTCTCTTGCTGAGAGAAAACTTTTCAGTTTAAGTAAGTCCCATTTGTTGATTTTTGTTATCAACTTTTGTGCTATGGGTGTCCTATTAAGGAATTTGGAGCCCGACCCTACAATATGTAGATCGGAGCCAACTTTTTCTTCTATCAGACGCAGAGTCTCTGATTTGATATCTAGCTCCTTGATCCACTTTGCATGGCGAGAGGAGGGGATTCAGTTTCATTTTGTTGCATATGGATTTCCAGTTTTCCCAGCACCATTTGTTGAAGATGCTATCCTCCCTCCATTGCATGCTTTTAGCTCCTTTATCAAATATAAGATAGTTGTAGCTTTGTGGATTAGTCTCTGTGTCCTCTATTCTGTACCATTGGTCCACCATCCTGTTTTGGTACCAGTACCATGCTGTTTTTGTTACTATTGCTCTGTAATATAGTTTTAAGTCTGGTATCGCTATACCGCCTGATTCGCACTTCCTGCTTAGAATTGCTTTTGCTATTCTGGGTCTTTTATTTTTCCATATGAATTTCATGATTGCTTTATCCATTTCTACAAGAAATGCTGTTGGGATTTTGATTGGCATTGCATTAAACCTATAGAGAACTTTTGGTAATATCGCCATTTTGATGATGTTAGTTCTGCCTATCCATGAACAGGGTATATTTTTCCATCTTCTAAGGTCTTCTACTTCTCTTTTTAGGGTTTTGTAGTTTTCATTATATAAATCTTTCACCTCTTTTGTTAGGTTGATTCCCAAGTATTTTATTTTTTTTGAGGATATTGTGAATGGAGTGTTTTTCCTCATTTCCGTTTCAGAAGTTTTGTCGCTGATATACAGAAATGCCTTTGATTTATGCGTGTTGATTTTATATCCTGCCACTTTGCTGAATTCATTTATTAGTTCTAGTAGTTTTTTTGTAGACCCTTTTTGGGTCTTTTTAATTTTCTCAAAATTTGAAACATCTGTTGATTTGGTGGCATTTTTATTAGCCTTTTGAATACTTCTTGTGAATAGTTGGTGATATAATTCTTGGAAAACCCTGAGCCTATCTACCCTTAAGCTGAGTAGGAAGAACCAGTGGGATAGTCTGCCCAGTGAGTTAAGTAACGACACCATTTTCTAAAGAGGGCAGAACATATATCATTTTAACATATTAATATTTATGCAGTTTTAAATATGTTGAAAATATATAAAAAAAGAAGTGCACCTGTGCTAGGCTAGGTCCTGAGGATGCTCAAATGTCTAAGATAATGTATCTGCCAATGAGCAGTTCAGGGATTTCAACAATTAATTGTAGAAACCAGTGTATAATGAAAGTATATGTGAATTCTCTGTGAGTTTAGGGGTATGGGAAGGAGTCAAAGAGATGATGGTTAAAGCATGTCTTGAAAATAATTAGCTATTCTCTAGGCAGGAAATTGGTGGGAGAAAGGCCAGAAGACTGGAACGTGCAGAGTTATGAGGAGCAAGGCATATTCAAAGACCCTTGAGCAGAGCTTGGGCCATTGTGGGAAATAACATGAAGTAAGCCCAGAGAGATAAGGTGGAGACAGACAAAGGAGCACTGTGCTTTTAAGACTGGTAGGATTTTAACAAGAACAATAGCTCAATCGATTTATGTGTCAACAGGATCTCTCTGTTCTAGACATTTGGAAGATTAATTGGAACATGAAAGACTGAAGTCATTAGTTTTAGATTTTCATTGATAGAGCACTCCTGAATCTACTTTAAAGGAGTAAAAGGGTGTGTGTGTGTGTGTGTGTGTGTGTGTGTGTAGTCTCTGGGTAATACTTTGCAAAGTAGTTGTGACTTTTGGCAAGAACAGGGTGCATTTGCTAAAAATATGATAGAACCTACTTCATGAGAGAATCAAAGGTGATAAAAACAGTCATCTTTTCCACTGGAGAAATAATCATTTAAACTGAAAATGGATTAGTCCCAAAACCAGTGGCCTAAGCCAATATGTGAAAATGATTCAGTGATTTCTCTGTGGTTGCATGGCTTGGTGTTGATGGAACACTATGAAATAGGAAGTCAGAAGTTCAGCACTTTCAGCTTGCTACCAACTTGCCATGTGATTTTGAATAAGTCTGTCTGTGTTTATAGGCATGTTTCCTGAGGATTTTAAGTTGCATTAATATCTAGTACGGACAGTGAAGTTTTGAGGTTCTGCCTGAGTCTAAAGAATGGGGAATCTAGTGGTGCTTAAATTCTGTTCCTATACCAGAAGAGTTGCTCTGACTCTGTCTCTAGGAGATCATACCTATGTTGGACATAAGTGCTCTGGGATTGGAAATCTAGCTCACAGCAAATAACTTCTCTTGTTCTCCCTATGAGGCCTTGACCCACAATTCTGATAGATTTTCATAACAAGAAACTTAACAATGAGCCAATGTCTCATACATCTGTTTTTCTCCCCCTCAATATTATCTCCTATTAAGACTGTCTTCAATACTCTGCATTAGGAAAGAGTTTACAGAGAAAAAGGAAATAGAGAAAAAGCAACTCTGCATAATTTGGGAAGTAACTCTTAATTTGATTTTTCTTTCTAGGGCTTTTTTTTAAACTGTTCCATGTTTTGTCAAAACTTATTGTCATTTCCTTTGCATTTTCATTGGTTTGTGTTTGAAACCCTGTTGTACTAAGTTGTCTCCAAATTCCCTTAGATTCCTCCCACTGGATTCATTCTGTGAGATGTAAAGCTTTCAAGCATTTAAAAAAATATATATATTTGTCTAATGGTGAAACAAATAGCAACATCAACAAAACTAGCAAGCAAGGTTATTCCAGAATGTGCTTATTTATAAAACAGACAAACTAAAATAATAAGTTCTTTACTATAGGATGAGAGGGAGACCCAGAATGCTAACTACTTCCTGCTTGTGTGGCAGTTTTCTTAGAAGGGTTTTAGTGAGTATCAAAATCAGCTATATTTCATGAAATCCTTCTCTTCCCTCCTCTCCTCTTCTCAGGTTATATTGATTAAACTCTTTGTGATTAAACTCTTTTCATGTGCTAAGGTTTTATGTGTATCACTTCATTTGAGTCTGACAATACCTTTGAGGAAAGTGCTGCTATCTCCATTATTCAGAAGAGGAAAGTGAGGATTTTGAAGGACAGGTAACTTTTCCAAAGACACCAGGGAGAAAGTGGAGTGGCAGAGACTTTGATCTAGGATGATATGGTGCTCAGACCTAGATAAATTATGCAAACTTTTCTGGGAGACTTAAATTTAAACTTTATCTTTGTTGTTCTTTTTCTTGCATTTTGAACAAGATTTGGCTTCTATAGAAGAAAAGGGGAAACAGTTTGAGGGGGAAGCATTGGGGGACATCAGAAATCATGGTTATGCTAAAAATGTTTCCTGGGCTTACACATGGATAACGAGGCCTTTGCCTGTATTCGTTTTGCAGAAATAGCAGATGCAGAGGTAACGGGGGAGCAGAAGTGATGGCTCTATTTCATAAAAGGAAGGGGCAAAGTGAAGAGACTCATTAGTGTTGAAGCAGTAGATGGATAACCAGTGACAAATATCAAGTAGATTTGCTTCAGTTTGGGCAGAGAAAGGTCATTGATTATTTTTGGTTAAACTGGTTCACAGAGGCCAGGTCTCCACTAAAAAAGGGAATTAATTGCTTCCATTTCCCACTAATTGCCTCAACATTTCCCTTTGCTTTGTCATTGGAGATTTGGTCAGATAGGCGAAAAGTCAAAAGTCAGAGTTTGATGGAATCTACATAAAAAGGGAATCTGAAGAGACCAAATTATGGCATTTGGTGTAATAATGATAATGATATTTAGCATTTTTCCCTGGGAGTGCTGTGGATTTTTAGAGCCCTTTTCAATCTTTAATCAGACCATAGGGCACATTTAAAAGAGTTCACTGTTTTTATTTCCATCTAGAGGATAAGGCATCACAAAGAGATGAACTGACCCGGGGCAGGACTCCTGAGATGTTAATCCTGTATGTTAGATTACACCCTCCGATGCTGAGTTTTAGCTGGAAGCTTGGGCTCTTCCCAGTGGTACCATTCATTCACCCTCCTTTAGAGTCTTTAAGATTTTTGTACATCACTGTCTGAGATTGCTACCTCTATCGGGGACTGAAAAAAATCACCTTCCAAAATATTATATCATTTGGTGTCTCAAACAATTTCTTAGCTTTCAGGCTTTAAATTCATGCATGAGTTGTCTTCATATAACAAGGCTTTTTACTCTGTCTTTGCTGAATTAACCAGTTTTTGAATCCTGTGTATGCCCAGATTCTTTGGATCATGCTAGTAGTTTTACCTTTCTGATATTTGTTGTTTGGGAATCCAAAGAATCAATTTAGAAAATAGAAACAGCATAGGAAGGATTCAGGATACGATGGAATAGGTTTGAATCATCCTGACCCCTCTTATTTACTCTTAATGCCTTTGGAAATTCAATAGATGAACATTTTTCTTTAGGAAGACACAGCCTGCAACATCAGCAATTCTTTGCTATAATATCCAGAAATACGGGTAATTATTAGTTAGATTTTTTTTGCATTATAAGTTCTTTGAAACATGATGAATTAGAATGTGCATAGGTTTAAAAACCAACTTTAACTGAGAATCTGTTGAATCTGAGACAAATTGTGCCATTTAATTGGCATTTACTTCCTTCGTCTGTGAATCTGATGTACTTCTAATATTTTCATGGTTGTTAGAGGAGAAAGTGAGGGTGAAGCATCTGGTTAAAGTCTGCACAGAATGGGGAGCTTGTACTGTTGCCATTATGCTTCTCAGAGATTATGAAGATATGGAATGATCGAACTGTTAACTTAGATATGATTTGAAACAACATAAGATGCTGATATGAAAAAAATTTAATACTTTATAAAATCCTTTATTTAAATAAGATGTTCTCATAGTTAACACTGTGTTTGAGCTAAGCCTCCTCTGGCCCACAGTAAGTCCTCCTTACCCTATTTGATATGCTGTATCCACATTAAGTTATCTAGGATTTAGAGTAACCCTGGAAATTGAGTAATACTATTGCCTCCATTGTACAGTTAAGGGTACTGCATATAGGTAGGAAAATATCTAGCCCAAAATTACACAGCCTGTCCGTGGGGAGCTCAGGTTTGAAGTCAGGTTGATTGATTCCAAGCTTGTGATCTTAACTGCTGCTCTCACAATGCTTTTGAAACCATCGGATTGCGTTTCAGTGTTGGCATTTGTTCCTGCTAAGAAATTAAATTGCCTTCACCCCATTTTAAAATTTCTTAAGGAGTTTTTTTTTTCAAGCTTATCTTTCTTCTGACAAAAATGGTTATTCACACTAGGAATACATAACCCCTGTTAACATGATATCAGTATTACCCACCCCTCCACTGGATTCTTTTCAAGTGTTTTTATTTAATCCCAGAAAGTCTGACAAGCCCATTTCCCTGTCAGGACACATGTCTTAGTCCCCTAACTAGAAAATGTTAGCAGCAGGGCATGTGGGTGACCTCCACGACCAGCTTCTGTTCATGGCTCTCAGGCAGGGCCATGAGGCTTTTTCTCCTGGGTGGGGAAGCTGGGGACTAACTCAGAGGGGATCTTAATTGTCAAACTAGTTGCTCACAACTTTTTCAACTTGTTTCTCTTCAACACTGAATCTTAATAATACTTCCTTCAAACGTATAAACAGAACACGCCTACAGAAACAGCAAGCGTTGAGACTGTGTATATGGGAAATGTGGTTTGACTGTTTTGATGAACTTGACTGCTCCAATCAGTCAAAAAGTAATCACCAGTGAAGCCAACCATTTTGACAGATTTTTGGCCCACAAACTGCCTACTTAACTGGTTTGCTTGTCAGGTTGAAGTGGTCAGATTGACTGGAGACACTCTAAGAGGAAAAAAAAAATAACTTGGGAAGACGTGGGTGTATGTATATCAGAATCTACTTTAAATAACTTTATTTGAATCTGTGTCTAAGTTTTTGGGACCAGCGAGAGAACTTCGAAAGACACATTGCAGCGTTTGGCTTTCTAGAATGAGATGTCTTCCTGCTTGTTAGAGGTGACAGTGTATTTATAGGCTGTAACACGGTCCCATTTTCCTATACACGCAGTCATTTCAATATGATGGAGCCTCTACCCCAACTGAGGTAGCACCCTAATAAGGCATCATATTCTCTTGCTTTTCTGAAGGGTTGATGATAGATATGTGACAGTAAATCACTTCTTAGATATTGGGTTATCAATTCATTGTCACTTGTGGTAAGACATAGTTGACCTTGCCATTAATAGTAGTCCTTTTAAGAAGAAATTGAGAGAAAACCAAAACAAAAAACCCAAAGAAAACCTTTTATGAGAGGCAAGAGAATGTGGGTGAAATTTATTATTTGAGCTACTTTTTAGAAGCAAACTTCTTTATGTATCCATTATTGTGTTCCTTTAGTAAACTCAATTTGAAATGAGCTCCTGGATTTGGGTAAAATAAAAATAACACTACAGAGAGAATGATTTATGCTCACATATAGTCTTGGATATTATGGGAAGAACATAACAAGGTTATTGTCTAATGTAAGAACAGTTTTATAAGGTTGGGCTTGTGTTGGTGGAACATCCCAATGTGTTTACATTGAGAATTTGAAATATCCTGTTATGGTTTGAAATACTTATTCACACGCAGCTCCCTAACTTTCCTAAAGTTCTAACTTCTCCTGGGAAAATGTTTTGTAAATGTTCAGGACTTAGATGCTATCTCACGTGCTTTTTAAAAGTCAATTCAATGGTAACACCAGTTATAAGTTAGGATAACTTTAAAGAACGACTTTAAAATGGTGACACATTTCTTAAAATAGCTTAACAGTCATATTTTCTCTGTTCGAGTCACTTTATGTGTCTTTGCTTCCCAACTTTGTGCTTTCTAGTCATTCCATGAGCCATTCCTATCTATAGAGCCTTTTGACCTGAGGAAATGAGAATGAAATAAAATCCCACATTTTAAAGAACGCTATAGGGAGGTCATTGACATATATATTTAAATTTTATATGTTCTTGACATTCTAGAATCACAGTTCCTATGGTTTCAATGATCATCTTGATGCTTCAAATCTTGTACATATTTGGGATAATTTCCTCAGGCTATCCAAATGTATTATACAAATTCATACCCTTTGTGGCATTTCCACAGGTATCTTACATTGCTCCATCTCAGCACTATATATTCTCATTAAAAGTATTTGTTCATTTAGCTAGGCACAGTGGGTCATGCCTATTATCCCAATGGCTCAGGAGGCTGAGGCAGGAAGATTACAAGTTCAAAGCCAATCTCAGCACAAGTGAGGCATGAAGCAACTCAGTGAGACCATGTCTCTAAATAAAATACAAAATAGGGCTGGGAATGTGGGTCAGTAGTTGAGTGCCCCTAAGTTCAATCCCCAATACTCCCTGCCCTATACTACTACTACTACTACTACTACTACTACTGCTACTACTACTGCTACTAATAATAGTAATAATAATAATTTGTTCATGTGAAAAACAAAATTTTAATAATATTGTTTTGAAGCAAAGAATTAGTAGTAAAACTATTGTGGATCTGAGTTCTTGTTTTGCTCCAGAGCACTTTACTGTTCTTTATCTCTGGCTTCTCACGGATGTGTGAAAGAGCACAAAGGTGCTGGCCTTGCTGGCCTTATGTGATGATGATATGAGCAATTCATGTTGGCAATTCAAGTGAAGTAGAGGTACAAGCAATGGGCCTGATTCAGAGCAAGCTTTCTGTACCTAGTAATTTATGTGATGATGATGATTAATACTGTAATTTATTATAGTAATATAATTTAAATTTTGTTTTTATTTTTTAATTTATTCACTAATTATTTACATAATAATAATAATTTATTTACTCACCATTGAAATGAGATAGTAATAGTTCCTAACTCATAGGATTGTTGTGAAGATTAAAGGATTAGTACATGTTAAATGCTTAGGATAGTTCTTGAAATATTGTAAGCACTTCATACATGGTAGTTATAAGTGTCATTATTTTTTTTCGTTCACTTATTTGTTTATTTAACAAATGCTTAATGTCTTTTATGAAGCACAGTGCACAGGACTGAATTTCCAATGATTAACAGAAGAGACAAATTCTTTGTCCTAAAGCAGCTTAGAATGTGGTAATAACATAGATGATAAATTAAAAAACCAACATGAATTGCTCATTACAAAATGATAACATTATGAAAAGTTAAGAAATGGAAAATATTAAGGAAATATCTGTTTAAATAGTGATCAGGAGATACTGTAACCAAGTCCTGAGAGGAGAGATACCGGTAGAACTCAGGATAAAGCATTCCATGCTCCTTTAGGAAGAAAAGCACCTCCAGAGGTTCTGAGGGTGAGATGATGCCTTGCTTATTGCAGAAACTGAGCAAAAGAGTTCAGTATAGCTGGACCCTAGTGAGCTCAGGGAGAGCAGTATGAAATTAAGCTGGGCAGGTAGCTTGGGCACCACCTATTCAACTTTTAAGCTATGATAAGGAAATTGGATTGTATTCTAGATGAAATGGAAAGCAACTAACTGCAAGATTTGAGACAGGAGAAAGAGTAGTGCATTTTGTGATTCCAAAGGTTCATTCTGAAGGTGGCATAAAGAATGGTTGGAGAGAGCAACCGAGGAAACTGTCAGTACGGAAGGATTTACAATATGGAATGATGGTGGCTTGAACTACAGCTTTGGTAGTAGAGATAAAGCTGGATCTATGTGAGATACATTTGTGAGCTAGAAAGGATGGGAGGTTGTATGTTGAAGGTAAGGCAAATGAAGGAATAAAGGAAGACTGCCCAGTTCCTGAAAGGAAGACAGGGGAGAAAAAGATATTAGAGGGGGTTAAAAATGAATATTTGGGGCACATAAATTTTAAATTTTGAGGTGTTTGTGATTATAGACATTGACATAGTATACAATACTTATAGTATATTATATATATATATATATATATATATATATATATATATATAACTGGCCTTCTTTAAATAATATACTACATACATAGTATATACTATTGATAATTTATATTATTGATATATAATACACTATATATCTAGCTTCTATATGATATATATTGCATATGTATAAAGCTGTACCTCCTGGAAAGAATGAAAAAATTCTGGAGCAGAAACATAATGTTGGGGTTTATGGTTTGGGATTTATATTTTATTAGCATGTAAATGGTATTTCTACCTCTGGGAGTAGATCTATTATTGACATAGGAAGTAGTAAATAGGGAAGAGGGCATCTCCAATTCACATCTCAAATCATTGCATTCTAGCTTCTACCTCACACAGATCTGGAACAGAAATGCAAATTGGAGAGTTATTAGCATGTTGGTAGTATTTCAAACCAGGAGGACAGATCAGTCCTCCCTGTGGAGTGTGGAGAGAGGAGCTGGTTCTTTTGGGCCCTGAGGTTTCCTCACTCAAAATTCTCTGAGTCCCTTCAGTCCCTGCAGGCTGCCTGCAATTCTTCATTCATCCCTAAAAATGTACTCCTGAGGATCACCAGTGACCCAGTTTTCCCCAGTCTGCTGGCAGTACCTTCTGCTCTTTCTCGTCCCTCATCTCGGTGGTATTTGGCTTTGTTAACCACTTTTTTCTTGAAACTCTATTTGACATTGGCTTTGTTATAGTGCACTGTACTCATTTTCCTTGTCTTTTTTTTTTTTTTTGAGATTCTTTCAGTTTCTTCTTCCCCTTAGATCTTGAAGCACTTCAGAATTCCTGATTTAACGTTTTGTCCTTCTAATTCTAATTCTTCAACCTGTGTGACTTTATCTTAAACCCTAATTCAGTGACTTCTGAACTGACCACCAAGTCTGTGTCCCTGACTCCACACATCCAGCTGTGCATGAAGCCTCCCTCTTGGATGTTCTCTAGGCACTCAGATTTTGTTACGTCAATGCTGAATTTATCACTTTTCCTTCAAAATTTCTCTTTTACCTTGATTCCTTATTTTGATAACTTCATCATCTCCCTTTCATAACACAGCATTGTATAGGAATTTTTGCTTTCCCTTTGCCACCTGCATAAACCAATCAAAAGTCCAGCATGTACTTTTTTTTTTTTTTTTTTTTTAATTTTTTATTGTGGGTTGTTCAAAACATTACAAATTTCTTGACATATCATATTCCACACTTTGATTCTAGTGGGTTATGAACTCCCACCTTCACCCCATACACAGATTGCAGATTCACATCCATTGATTTACAAATTGCCATACTAGTGTCTGTTGTGCTCCGCTGCCTTTCCCATCATCCACCCTCCCCCCTCCCCACCTCTCCCCTCCCCTCCCCTCCTCTCTCTCTACCCCCTCCACTGTATAACCCTGAGGGTCTCCTTCCATTACCGTGCAATTTACCTTCTCTCTCCCTTTCCCTCCCACCTCTCATCCCTGTTAAATGTTAATCTTCTTCTCCTGTTCTTCGTCCCTACTCTGTTCTTAGTTACTTTCCTTATATCAAAGAAGACATTTGGCATTTGTTTTTTAGGGATTGGCTGGCTTCACTTAGCATAATCTGCTCTAATGCCATCCATTTCCCTGTAAATTCTATGATTTTGTCATTTTTTAATGCAGAGTAATACTCCATTGTGTATAAATGCCACATTTTTTTTATCCATTCGTCTATTGAAGGGCATCTAGGTTGGTTCCACAGTCTTGCTATTGTGAACTGTGCTGCTATGAACATCGATGTAGCAGTGTCCCTGTAGCATGCTCTTTTTAGGTCTTTAGGGAATAGACCAAGAAGGGGAATAGCTGGGTCAAATGGTGGCTCCATTCCCAGCTTTCCAAGAAATCTCCATACTGCTTTCCAAATTGGCTGCACCAATTTGCAGTCCCACCAGCAATGTACAAGTGTACCCTTTTCCCCACATCCTCGCCAGCACTTGTTGTTGTTTGACTTCCTAATGGCTGCCAATCTTACTGGAGTGAGATGGTATCTTAGGGTGGTTTTGATTTGCATTTCTCTGACAGCTAGAGATGTTGAGCATTTTTTCATGTACTTGTTGATTGACTGTATGTCCTCCTCTGTGAAGTGTCTGTTCAGGTCCTTGGCCCATTTGTTGATTGGGTTGTTTGTTCTCTTATTGTCTAATTTTTTGAGTTCTTTGTATACTCTGGATATTAGGGCTCTATCTGAAGTGTGAGGAGTAAAGATTTGTTCCCAGGATGTAGGCTCCCTATTTACCTCTCTTATTGTTTCTTTTGCTGAGAAAAAACTTCTTAGTTTGAGTAAGTCCCATTTGTTGATTCTAGTTATTAACTTTTGTGCTATGGGTGTCCTATTGAGGAATTTGGAGCCCGACCCCACCGACTGTAGATCGTAGCCAACTTTTTCTTCTATCAGACGGCGCGTCTCTGATTTGATATCAAGCTCCTTGATCCATTTTGAATTCACTTTTGTGCATGGCGAGAGAAAGGGATTCAGTTTCATTTTGTTGCATATGGATTTCCAGTTTTCCCAGCACCATTTGTTGAAGATGCTATCCTTCCTCCATTGCATGCTTTTAGCCCCTTTATCAAATATAAGATAGTTGTAGTTTTGTGGATTGGTTTCTGTGTCCTCTATTCTGTACCATTGGTCCACACGCCTGTTTTGGTACCAGTACCATGCTGTTTTTGTTACTATTGCTCTGTAGTATAGTTTGAAGTCTGGTATCGCTATACTGCCTGATTCACACTTCTTGCTTAGCATTGTTTTTGCTATTCTGGGTCTTTTATTTTTCCATATGAATTTCATGATTGCTTTCTCTATTTCTACAAGAAATGCCATTGGGATTTTGATTGGCATTGCATTAAACCTATAGAGAACTTTTGGTAATATCGCCATTTTGATGATGTTAGTTCTGCCTATCCATGAACAGGGTATATTTTTCCATCTTCTAAGATCTTCTTCTATTTCTCTCTTTAGGGTTCTGTAGTTTTCATTGTATAAGTCTTTCACCTCTTTTGTTAGGTTGATTCCCAAGTATTTTATTTTTTTTGAAGATATTTTGAATGGAGTGGTTGTCCTCATTTCCATTTCAGAGGATTTGTCGCTGATATACAGGAATGCCTTTGATTTATGCGTGTTGATTTTAAATCCTGCCACTTTGCTGAATTCATTTATTAGCTCTAATAGTTTCTTTGTAGAGCCTTTTGGGTCTGCTAGATATAGAATCATATCATCTGCAAATAGTGATAATTTAATTTCTTCTTTTCCTATTTTTATGCCTTTAATTTCTTTCGTCTGTCTAATTGCTCTGGCCAGTGTTTCGAGAACTATGTTGAAGAGAAGTGGAGAGAGAGGGCATCCCTGTCTTGTTCCAGATTTTAGAGGGAATGCCTTCAGTTTTTCTCCATTCAGAATAATGCTAGCCTGAGGCTTAGCATAGATTGCTTTTACAATATTGAGGTATGTTCCAGTTATCCCTAGTTTTTCTAGAGTTTTGAACATAAAGGGATGCTGTACTTTGTCAAATGCTTTTTCCGCATCTATCGAGATGATCATATGGTTCTTATTTTTAAGTCTATTGATGTGGTGAATAACATTTATTGATTTCCGTATATTGAACCAGCCTTGCATCCCAGGGATGAATCCTACTTGATCATGGTGTACAATTTTTTTTATATGTTTTTGTATCCGATTCGCCAGAATTTTATTGAGGATTTTTGCATCTAGGTTCATTAGAGATATTGGTCTGTAGTTTTCTTTCTTTGAAGTGTCTTTGTCTGGTTTAGGTATCAGGGTGATGTTGGCCTCATAGAATGAATTTGGAAGTTCTCCCTCCTTTTCTATTTCCTGAAGTAGCTTGAAAAGTATTGGTATTAGTTCTTCTTTAAAGGTTTTGTAAAATTCTGCTGTATACCCATCGGGACCTGGGCTTTTCTTAGTTGGTAGTCTTTTGATGGTTTCTTCTATCTCCTCAATTGATATTGGTCTGTTTAGGTTTTCTATATCCTCCTGACTCAATCTGGGCAGATCATATGACTTAAGAAATTTATCTATGCCTTCACTATCTTCTAATTTATTGGAGTATAAGGATTCAAAATAGTTTTTGATTATCTTCTGTATTTCTGAAGTGTCTGTTGTGATATTGCCTTTTTCATCCCGTATGCTAGTAATTTGAGTTCTCTCTCTTCTTCTCTTCACTAGCATCGCTAAGGGTCTGTCGATTTTGTTTATTTTTTCAAAGAACCAACTTTTAGTTTTGTCAATTTTTTCAATTGTTTCTTTTGTTTCGATTTCATTAATTTCAGCTCTGATTTTAATTATTTCTTGCCTTCTACTTCTTTTGCTGTTGTTTTGCTCTTCTTTTTCAAGGATTTTGAGATGAAGTACGAGATCATTTATTTGTTGTTTTTTTCTTTTTTTAAGGAATGAACTCCAAGCAATGAATTTTCCTCTTAGAACTGCTTTCAATGTGTCCCATAGATTCCGATATGTTGTGTCTGTGTTTTCATTTATCTCTAAGAATTTTTTAATTTCCTCCTTGATGTCTTCTATAACCCATTGATCATTCAGTAACCTATTGTTCATTCTCCAATTGATGTATGCTTTTTCCTTCCTTCTTTTATCGTTGATTTTCAGTTTCATTCCATTATGATCAGATAATATGCATGGTAATATCTCTACTCCTTTATATTGTCTAAGAGTTGCCCTGTGACATAATATATGATCTATTTTTGAGAAGGATCCATGTGCTGCTGAGAAAAAAGTGTAACTGCTTGATGTTGGGTGGTATACTCTATATATGTCAATTAGGTCTAGGTTATTAATAGTGTTATTGAGTTCTATAGTTTCCTTATTCAACTTTTGTTTGGAAGATCTGTCCAGTGGCGAGAGAGGTGTGTTGAAGTCTCCCATGATTATGGTGTGGTGGTCTATTAGACTCTTGAACTTGAGAAGAGTTTGTTTGACGAACATAGCTGCACCATTGTTTGGGGCATAAATATTTATGATTGTTATGTCTTGTTGGTGTATGGTTCCCTTAAGCAGTATGTAGTGTCCCTCTTTATCTCTTTTGATTAACTTTGGCTTGAAATCTATTTTATTTGATATGAGTATGGACACGCCTGCTTGTTTCCGAAGTCCATATGAGTGATATGATTTTTCCCAACCTTTCACCTTCAGCCTATGTATGTCTTTTCCTATCAAATGCGTCTCCTGTAGGCAGCATATTGTTGGGTCTTGTTTTGTGATCCATTCTACTAGCCTGTGTCTCTTAATTGGTGAGTTTAAGCCATTAACATTTAGGGTTATTATTGAGATATGGGTTGTTCTTCCAGCCATATTTGTTTATTTCTGTTACTAAACATGGTTTGTTTTCCTCTTTGATTATTTCCCCCCACCCCTTTACTGTCCTACCTCCCACTCTTGGTTTTCATTGTTATTTTCCATTTCCTCTTCCTGTAATACTTTGGCTAGGATGTTTTGAAGAGATGGTTTTCTAGCTGCGAATTCTTTAAACTTTTGTTTATCGTGGAAGGTTTTAATTTCATTCTCCATCCTGAAGCTTAATTTCGCTGGATACACAATTCTTGGTTGGAACCCATTATCTTTCAGTGTTTGAAATATGTTATTCCAGGATCTTCTAGCTTTCAGAGTCTGTGTTGAAAGATCAGTTGTTATCCTGATTGGCTTGCCCCTAAATGTAATCTGCTTCCTTTCTCTTGTAGCTTTTAAAATTCTCTCCTTATTCTCTATGTTGGGCATCTTCATTATAATGTGTCTAGGTGTGGATCTCTTATGATTTTGCACATTCGGCGTCCTGTAGGCTTCTAGGATTTGGGATTCTGTCTCATTCTTCAAGTCTGGGAAGTTTTCTTGTATTATTTCATTGAATAGACTGGTCATTCCTTTGGTTTGGAGCTCTGTACCTTCCTGTATCCCAATGACTCTTAAGTTTGGTCTCTTAATGTTATCCCATATTTCTTGGATGTTCTGCTCATGGTTTCTTAACAGTCTTGCTGAGCTGTCTATGTTCTTTTCCAGTTGAAATACTTTGTCTTCATTGTCTGATGTTCTATCTTCTAAGTGTTCTACTCTGTTGGTAGTATTCTCCATTGAGTTTTTAAGTTGGTTTATTGCTTCCTGCATTTCTAGGATTTCTGATTGCTTGTTTTTTATAACCTCTATCTCCCTGTATAGTTGATCCTTTGCTTCCTGGATTTGTTTGCGTAATTCGTTGTCGAAGTGATCTTTCATTGTCTGATTTTGCTGTTTAATGTCTTCCTTGATACTCCAGATCATCTGAAGCATGTATATCCTGAATTCTTTATCTGACATTCCATCTGCTGCAGCTGTTACCTCTTCTAAAGTTGCGTTGACCTGCATTGCTTGTGGTCCTTTCTTTCCTTGTCTTTTCATACTGCTTGCGTATCTTTCCTGCAGGTGCGGGCGGCGGCTCTGCTCTCTCCTTATTCCAATTGGGGTGTCGTGGCTACCACGCCGGCAGGTCACTGGGCCTGTTCTGGGAGCTGGTGGCGGCTCTGTTCTGCCCCTACTCCAATTGGGGTGACGTGTCTGTCGTACCAGCAGGCCACTGGGCCTGTCCTGCTGGTCGGTCGCAGATCTGCCCACCTTTCGGGCACGAGTGGAGGCTCTGCTTTGCCCCTATTCCAATTGGGGTGTCGTGACTACCCCGCCTGCAGGATGCTGGGTCTGTTCCTGGCAAGGGAGGCGACTCTGCTCTGTCACTACTCCAATTAGGGTGGTGTTTGTACCCCGCCGGCAGGCTCCTGGGCCTGATCCGCCGGTCTGTTGTAGGTCTGCCTACCTTGAAGGCGCGGGCAGCGGATCTGCCCTGCCCCTCCTACCACGCCTGCGGACCCCTGGGCCTGATCTGCAGGTTGATCACTGGTCTGCTCACCCTGCGGGCACGGGTGGCGGTTCCACTCCACCCCCACTCCAATTGGGGTCACGTGACCACCACACCGGCAGGGCCTGATCCGGGCGTGGGATAAGGATCTGCTCTGCCCCTACTCGAGTTGGGGTGACGTGTGTACCACACTGGCAGGCCACTGGGCCTGACCCGCCAGGCTGTCACAGGTCTGTTTACCTTGCAAGCGCGAAGGGCGGCTCTGCCCTGCCCCTCCTACCACGCCCATGTACTACTGGGTCATGGGTCTGCCCACCTGGCGGGTGTGGGTGGCGGCTCCGCTCCGCCCCCTCTCCAATTGGGGTCACGCGGTCACCACGCTGGCGAGCCGCTGGGCCTGCTCCGGGGGCTGGCGGCGGCCCGGCTCCTTCCCTCTGGCTCGAGGACAAATTGAGGAGACTCGGGTGACTGAGCCTCACCGCCCTTACCAGGAGACCAACTGCTTATGTCACCGCTGGTATTGATGAAGATCTCTCCTCCACCGCTTTCTGCTGACATCAGATCTCTGCCATGTTGGTATCCTATGCGAATGGCAGCATTTCGTTCCCCTTGCCAGGCAACCCAAGCAATGGGTGAGTCCTGACCTGCCCTCAGCAGGACCCGGACCGAGACACAGTTTCCGCGGGCTCCTAGCCCCGGTCCAGGGAAGTTCCGGGAGCCGGAACTCGGCCGCTCCGTGCTCGGTGTAAGCTCCTATAAGTGTAGGCTCCAAGAAGCAGCCCCCGCGGGCTCAGTTCCGGGAGCCGGAATTCGGCCGCTTAGTGTTTGGTGTATGCTCTGATAGGAGCAGGGTCCAAGAAGCAGCCTCTGCGGGCTCCGCAGCCCTGAGCCAGGGCGGTTCCGGGACGGTTCCGGGAGCCGGAACTCGGCCGCTCTGTGCTCGGTGTAAGCTCCTATAAGTGTAAGCTCCAAGAAGCAGTCCCCGCGGGCTCAGTTCCGGGAGCTGGAATTCGGCTTCTTGGTGTTTCGTGTTTTCCCAGCATGTACTTTTTCTTCAATTCCTCTGTATTATGAATAATATTTGGTCTTTTTTTTTTTTTTTTTTACAATTCCAGATATCTACTATTGCCTTAGCTTAAATCATCTATTATCCTCTCCCAGAATATTACCAAAATACTACATGTATATGTAATACATATTTTCTACATCATATATAAGGTACTGTATAGTAGTATATATTATATATCTATATCTCTCTATATAATTATATATAATATATATAATATATATAGTATTATATAGTACATATAGTATTCACATAGTATATACCTATGTATAATATATATCTTTGTACCTATGATGGTCTTTCAATAACTCAGTCTCCATATGATTGTGTGAGGGATATTTTTGAGATTCTGATTGATCATGTTAGTATCCCACTAATATCTGTGAGTGGGTTAACAGGACTTTGAGAACAATTAGGACTTGCATATTGTTATGAGCTATCTTCTGCTAATTTCTATTTTCATCTACACTTTGTGGAGATAAAACTTACAAAAGAGAGGAGGAGACAGGGAAAGAGCGAGACAGAGGGAGAAGGGATATTTTGCCTCTATAACTTCTGCTACTGGGCATCTTAGTGACATCTAGAAGTTAGTTGAAACATTTTATTTGAGGAACTGATCTTTGTTTGAATTTTCCTCAAGTAACTTCAGCTGTGAAATGGGAAGTTCATATTACCAACATTTCCAGGCAGGCTGTTTCTTAGAAGTCATCAGCAACATTTATAATGTTACAAGAAGGAGAAAATAGAACTCAGAATTAAAAAAAAACTATAGATTAATTTCTTTCCTCTTGTTGCTATGGCAAATTTACCAAACATTTAGTGATTTTAAACCAGGACAGAAATGTATTAGCGTTCAGTTCTAGAGGACAGAATTGCAAAATGAGTTGTCAAGGCTTAGTTCCTATCTGGAGAGCCCAGGGGAGGATCTGTTTTCCGTCTTTTCCAGTTTCTGGAGGAAGCCCACATTCCTGGGCTCTGTACTGCACACCCCCCTGACATTTGCTTCCATAGTCACATTTCCTGTCAGATTCAGTCCTGCCTTCCTATTAAGAGCCCTTGAGATTGCACTACATACACCAGCATCATCTCTCCAACTCATTATCCTTAATTTACTGGTACCTACAAAGTACCTTGTATAATGAAAAGCTATATATCTAGAGGTTCTGGGAATTAAACTGAAGACATCTTTGGTGGAGGAGGGATTAGTATACTTTCACCAGAGTCACTGCAAATAATTGGAAAGAATTTTAAAAGACTAAGACAATTGTATTTTTAATGTATTTTTGTTGTCTCCTTTTAGTTTTCATGAGAAATCTTTTTTTTTTCCTTTTCTTTTATTAAGTTGGTATGTCTGCTCAAATCCGTATGGAAAAAGGATCCTGAGTCATCCTCCCTGAAATAATACTAAAGTACTTTTCACATAACCCAAACTACATTATTACACAGCATTTGATTTTTTTTAATTTTTCCAAAGCAACATCTTACAGAGAATTTTTCTATCACTTTAATTCTTGCCAACTTCTTATATGCATTTGTTCCTTTCTTACATTTATTCCTCAGAGAAAGAAGTTAATAGGTACTATATGGAATAGTTATATTATTTGGTTAGAATAAACCAAACTGAAAATAAAATTATTTTTTACCCTCCTGCTCCCTTCCTCCCCGCCCACACTTTCCCTCTTGTGAAAAGGAGTTAAGAGATTTTGGGGAAGTGAAACATTAAGATAACAGCAAAGATGGTATAAGGAAACAAAATTTCTCTTGGGGAAGAGGGCTGGGACTTCAGTGTGCTTTTATTACATAAATCTTGAGACTAAAGTGGAACAAAGTACCTTAAAGAAAGAAAACACTTCTCTAGAGTTAATATTTCCTGGTGGTAGATTTTGGTTATAACATTGTCCTGCACTGTATGGAGAACCCAGATTTTACAGCATGAAATGGTAACAAAATAGACAATTAAATATTCAGTGAAACAAAAACCAGAATAGTGAGAGAATCAAAGCAAATTCTACTAATAATGAGAAATAAACTGCAACTAGTTTTCATCAGAGAGTCAGGTAGCTTTTCTCATATTTGTTTATCTTTATAGGACACACTTTTTCACCTTAATGATAGAGCACAGAGTTAAATTTGATTATTGTTGTGCACTCATAACAAAGAGTTTTCAGTTTGAAAGAATAAACTACTTAGAATCAAAAGATCCGAAACTGAGTTTACTTTTCCCCTGTGTTGATATAGCAAATATGACCGACTTGAGTTTCAGTTTCTTCATGAAAGTGGGTAGGGGGTGTCCTTACTTAAATCACTAGGATATTTGATTCAATTTAGGATGACTATTACTATTATTTTACATTCTGGTGCTTTGACTAGTGCATGGGTCCTGTTATTATTCTTAATCAATTAATGTTTCATGGCTATGTGCATTTTATAACCATAAAAATTTTATGCAGAAGTATGTTTCTTTGATTCTAAAGAAACATTGTTCTTTAGTTATGAAGGAAAGATGAAACTATGACAACAGTATAACTGAAGATCTTTCCCACAGAGAAGCATAATACTTGAGAAACTTGATTAATGTAGATATTCTCATAACAGGTGCCTATAAAGCATGGAAAGCAAAACCTGCCATATTTACTAGTTAAGTGAAAAAAGACAAGATCCATTTTATCATTTCTCAGAAATGCTAGCAATATCTACAAAATTTGAGTGATAGAAATGTACTTATGAAACAAAGCCATTTTCTGCAGTTTGTCAATCAAAATGAATAATCTAAAAGTCTCATTTTCAATTAGATTATTTTAATATTTAACTACTTAAAATGCCCCAATCATATTCTTTAGAAAATGGTTAGAGTAGAATACTGCAGTTCTAATGATGACATTTTATTATGATAGAAATGACTTCATTAATTGATGATAATATATCAACCCATAAAGTAAGTGGATAAAGGGTATAAAGAGTTTTCCAGCTTAAGATAGTATAAAACCATTTTAATTGTTTAGGATTTTTTTCAAGAGTAAACCTTTATGATCCTTGTTCTTGCCAAACTGTGCAAATTTCTTTATCATAAACTCAATTACATTAAGTAGCCTATGAATTTCTTTTATAAGGTCTGAATAGTTTGATGCTATATTGATGTCATCCCAAATCCAGCCATTAGGATGAAATAAAAGTGATAAATATAGTGCATTTGTTAACAGAATGATATGAAAGATAGCAAACATATTAAGGTATGGATTTTTATCATAGATGTTCCCATTTATTGGTTTAGATCTATTTTAGAACATGTAGGTTTTTTTAAATGCATTGATGAGTTTCTAAGATATTTGAAATATGACCTTTTAAAGAAGTCAGTCTTGTTTCTCCTTTCTTCTCTGCATCTTTGAAAGAGCATTCACAACTTCATAATGAAAATGATATCAAAAGGTCACTGTACCAAGGATGAAAAATAGTACATTTAACCATTACAGTAGAGCTTTGTTTTAACTTGAAAGTGACTGTCAAGTATGAAGCCTCATCTAAACAGAGTTGTTGATTTCTGAAGCAAATTGTATTTTGTCTTCTTAATAAATATTAAGTCTTTTAAAATAAATATTAATATTTAACCTCTAATGCAATAAGATAAACTATTTTTTTTAAAAAATGAAGACACATTACTTAATATAATTTATGTAAATAAACCTGCATATTTTTACACTATGGTAAACTATTGAATTTTAGGGGAACTTAAATTACTAAAAAGCATATAAATTATTATAGTTTAGCTTTGTAAATCCTAAAGACAAACATGTTTAATGCCTCCAAATAAACTGTTGTTATATTGGACAATGCATTCCTATTAAATGAAGAATAAATTTTTTATTCATTGAGTTGGTTTATTTGGTTGAAAAGGATATGTCCTTATCTTGTTTTTTTCTTCAAGACAGCATATGCTCAATTTGTATTTTACTATCTGATACATTATAATTTCTAGAAATAATGGGAAATTAAATATTGCACTGACATTTCCAATCTTTACATATATATATATATATATATATATATATTTTTTTTTTTTTTTTTTAAGAGACAGGATCTCACTAGGTTGTCCAGGTTGGCTTTGGACTTCTGAGCTCAGGCAAACCTCCTGCCTCAGCGCACCAAGTGCACCAACTCATTTAAGTTTTAATCATAAAACTTATTGTGAAATTTTTGTTATATTGATATTGTGAAATTTTATGATATAATGAAATTAAATAAGTTAATATATATAAAACATGTAACACAGTTTTTCACATGTTGTTCACTCAATCAACAACAAAAAAAATACAAATATATTATTCAAAAGCCTACGGCTTAATGTGTTTCAGAATTCTTAATCTTTCAGATCTAGAAAGGTAATATAGTCCATATATTATTTATAATTTGACACCCTCTGGGGGCTGAAGACAGCATTATATAATTAAACACATTAATACATCTGCAGTAAATCACATTAATATTTTCTCTAAGTGTGATAAGGAAGAACATATTAGCAGCCTCATTTCATTTCAGGTATGATTTTGTTAATTAATGAGATTGTGTGAATCTAAAAGAAAAAAAAACCCTCTGATTTTTTCCATATTTTTTATTGGTGCATTATAGTTGTATAGTCCCTCTAATTTTAAAACCTTTTTGCATTTTGGAGTTGCAAGCTTGAGGACTGTTAATATGAATGTTCTAAGACAGTTGTACTAAGAAAATAAGGTACTTATTATGTCAAAGAGATGAGCGCCAGAATTTTGGGAATGGAACAAACTAATATAGTTATCTAATTAAGAAAGCCTTAGCTGACAATGTAACCCACAAAAATTTCAAATAAGCATTTTTTAAAAATATGCATGCATGTGCACACACACACACACACACACCAGTGGAACTGAGGAAAAGTGTTTATTATCAAAAAAGAGTTTCATATGTGCATTTAGAAGTTGGGAGTCTACCATGTTCAGTTCTAGGCCTCTCATCTTCATCCTTCTGTGATCATCTCATCTATTGTCATCTAAGTTTATGTAGGACGTAAATTCTATCCTGGACATAATTAATCCTAGAACTTACTTCTGACTTTCAGACACATAGAACTACTACTTACTTCATATTCTTTCTTGACACCTTTAAGTCCTCAAAAATGTAATAAATTCAGAACCGAATTTACAATTGCCTGTCATACCCAACCCCCATCTTCTCAATGAAGAACATCACTATACATCCAGTCACATAAGCTAAGAACCCTGGTATAATTTCTTAATTCCATTTCTCAACATCTTTTTAATCTTTTACTTGTGTCTACCTGACCACCAGGGTTTAAACAACACTTTCTTCTTTCTCTAATTCCTCATTTACCCTTTGAGAATTCATCTGACTAAACTTTTATTATACCATCCCCTGGCGATTTGATGCTATATTGGTGTCATCCCAAATCCATCCATTAGGATGAAATAAAAATGACAAATATAGTGCATTTGTTAACAGAATGATATGAGAGATAGCAAACATATTAAGGTATGAATTTTTATCATAGATGTTCCCATTTATTGGTTTAGATATATTTTAGAACATGTAGGTTTTTAAAAATGCATTGACGAGTTTCTAAGATATTTGAAATATGTGATAAAGAAAAGAAAATACATTTTGGAATCTAAAAAATTGCATGAGCTGGTGCTACTGGCCTCTGCAGCCTCTGACCCTGCCATAATCTGGCTGTTCTATCCCCATTATGTCTTCTCAGTGCATTTTTCTCACCTCATTTACCCCCATCCCATGTCTTGCACATGATGCTCTTTTTTTTGGAATGCTTTTTCCTGTATTCTTCCTCTAGTTACTTCCTACTTGTCACCAGATTCAGATCCAGCCCTCGGTCCTTCCTCTCGGAAGTCGTTTGCCTTTGCCTCGATAATATCCTTTTTCCTACAGTCGTATGTATTTCTTCTTCCCATCACTTATAACACTTGAAAATATATAGTCATTTGTGTTACTGTTGGATTAAAATATGTGTCTTTGACCTGCTATAAGCTACATGAGGTTAGGGACCATATTTGACTTTGTGGATCACTGTTACTCACTGAAATTCCTATTGTACTAGGCATTCTTGCATTTGCTAAGTGAATGAGTCAGTGCAATTAGCAGCAGAAACTGACTTTCACTCATATGACTTGTTCACATTTTATCTAGGTCTCTATGCTTGATTTTATGACACCTTTTACTTTCATAGGACTTGTCACATTGTATTATAATTATATGTTTAAATATTGATCTCCCCTAATAGACTGTGAACTCTTGGAAGAATGTGTTATGTCTGATTTGTTATCATTATATCCCCAGAACCCATTACAGTAGTATAAAACCTGATGTGTAGTAGGCATTCAAAACTATTTACAGAATCATTAAATGCTAAATCTGAAGACACAATATCAAATATATTTTAAAGTCTCATAGCTTAAGTTTTCTGCATGTTTCATATTAAGTTGTTTTGGTTATTGATGTGACCAGTTGCCATAGTGAGTGCATGATTATTGTATTGTTTTGAAGCCCCTGGAGAGTAGTAAGTCTCTGATGTGATTCTTGATTCATGTTTACAGCTCAAAAAAATTCAAGTATACATACTCTTAAAAAATGGATCACACTAAGACAGACAGTTATTTCTGACATTTGTTCTATTTCTTTTAATGGTATGAAGTGGTAACTTTATCAAGGAACCAGTACAAACAAAACAAATAAGCATACACATAAATGGAGTTAGAGTAATAAGAGAAGTTAGACTTTAGAGTCTAAATACAAGCACTTGTTGAGTGCAAGAATTTTGCTGCTAGAACACTATTAAATTAGTAAAACTCTGCTTAATAATATTCACATCTTTCTAAAGTTTTTTAAGTGTGGATCTCTTTTCAATGACACACCAGTGAAATTATCCAAATTCAAATGATTGAGACTGAAGGAATATGTTACAATCACATTTTATATTATTATCCATTAAATAGCTTTGGATTATATAATACTCAACTGAAATATGCTGACAGTTGTTCAGAAAACTAAGCAAAACTTTTGATGAACTGAGTCCTACTTTAGTTCAGTAGTTATATCTCAATCAGACAAGCTTGACTGTATAATTTTAGGTTTAGTCAAAATGAGATTTATGGGTATATCATATCCACAGACTGCTGTGAGGAAAGTAAGATTTGAAGAAAAGAGTTATTAATCTTTACTGCAGAACATTAACAAATGTCATGTGGCTTTTATGAGATGGTACCTAGGAGGTAGTACATTCATAAACCCCCCAAAATAGATTTCCCCTTATATACCTCTGATACCAGGAACATAATTAATAGTTACCTATTATTCACTTGTGAAGTCCAAACTTTTTACTTCATTTATTAAAATCAATCTTATTATAAAATGAACAAAATTAAATAAAGGCTGTCATATTGTAGTGAACAGAAATGTGTGTCTTATTTTCTTTAATGTGTGTGCATACATGCATGTGTATGTATTTGGTGGTGGTCTATGAATTTTTAATTATTATTACCAGGTAATATATTAACAATAAATCTATTTCTGGCTGAAGATATTTTTATTCTTGTTCCCACCTTAATAGTTAAATGTTCACTAATTTGACAAATTGAATTGGCTAGTCAAAATAATGCTGATAAAATGTATTTTTATTGAGATAATTGCTTATATGGTATTTGTCATCATTTTTTAGTTCTGTATTTCTAAGGCAAATATGCAGAATATTCATCTCCTCATAGTTATTTGCCCTGTTTAGATAAGTGGTCTCCAGGTGAACATGACACATGAGTTACAGCCTGGCTTCTGGAGATGAATGACTCCCTTGGGACTGAATTTCCCAAAAAGCAAACTGTCATTAAATGTTTGCTCAGTGAATCCTGAAAGAAACTTTGATCATTATCTTATTCTTTCTTTATAAAGAGGTAATATTTTTAAAGAAACTAAAGTAAATGCAAACCTACCTAAATATGAATTATGCTTAAAATAATATTATATAATATCTGGCAATATTTAAGGAGTTATAATACCAGTAGATAGTGTAATAGAATAAAACTCATGGGGTTTGTGGAGCTTTTCAAAGTTTTCTGACCTAACTGCCCATTTGTTTCTTAAACTTCCTTGTAGAATGCAGTTTGATATCCATTTGGTAGGATCTAAAATCCATGTAAGAACTGTCAGAAGACTAAGTTAAAGAACATTGCAAAGTAAATTGGAGGAATGAATGCATTCAACTAGAAGAGTAATTAAAAAACTACTATGTGAAAATAAGCATATTTTCACATGGGGAAAAGAATCTTCCAACAGCACTGCTTGGCTGACCTTTTACTTCACATCTCTTCCACCTACTAGGCAATGTTAAATCCAAGTGCAAGCAGATCAGTTAATGATATTTAGTTGATCTTAATTAATTTATAACTAAATCTTTGGTTATTTATAAACTTGAACCCTCCCAAGAGTAATCCAAACTCTGGAGACATATATATATATATATATATATATATATATATATATATATATATATATATATAGAGAGAGAGAGAGAGAGAGAGAGAGAGAGAGAGAGAGAGAATCTCCTAAAATCGTATGTCACTGTTGTTTCAACTGCTATTATCAGAGAACAATACCTGACTTCTTCTATGTCCTGTGCTATTTTTTCATGGATTTCCAGTAATTCTCTTAGTGGACAGAATTCCTGCACTTATTCTAATCTAAAAACAAACAGAAAAAGGAAACAGATGAAACTCATAGATACATACATTTTATATTTGTGATTATATTTTTCTAAATATTGTGTTTCCTGTAATTCAGAGATGGCTTTTTTTCCTTCTTGATCAACTCTTTTTAGCTCATTGTTCTTGAAATGAATTTATGTGATTCTATTCTTTCTTAAATACTTTTATTTATTCATTAACCTCATTGTCCCTGGTTCTTTTAATACATCTAACCCTCTGTTAAATTTTTACCAAAGACTTCATTTTTTAGAGAAGTTCAAAGCAAGATTGTCGCAGGTACTGAGATTTCCCATATATTTCCTACCCTGTACTTGCACAACCTTCCGCACTGTTGATATCCCCACCTGAGTGGTACATTGGTTCGAAGTGGTGAACCTACACTGATGTTTCGCCCTCACCTGAAGTCAATAGTTAAGGGCGTGCTTTTGGTACTGTATATTCCATTGTTTTGAAAAATATATAATTATGTTATCCACCATTATAGTATCATACACATAAGTTTAATTGCTTTGAAAATCCAATGCTTCCCACATTTTAACCTATGGAAAACACTGATCTTTATAGTTTTGCCTTTCCCAGAGTTTATATAGTTCACACCTTAGGAAGCACTTTTAAAGATTGGCTTATTTCATTTAGAAACATGAACTTCAGTTTCCTCCACATCTTTTTGTAGCTTCACAACTCAATTCTTGTGGTGCATAATCCAGTTCCATTGTTTGAATGTTTTATAGCTGATTTATCCACATGCTAGGAAGAATATCATGTTTGCTTCCAAGATTTTGAATAAAGCTGATATATAAATATCCATGTGTGGGATTTTGAGTGGACATGTTTTCAATTCATTTGTATAGATAACAAAGTTGCAATTGGTTGATTGTATAGTAAAAGTATGGTTAGTTATATTAAAAATTGCAAAATTGTCTTTCAAAATACCTGTACCAATTTTGCATTTTGACAAGCAATGAATGAGAATTCCTCTTGCTCCATATTCTTGCCAGCATTTGATGATGTCAGTAGTCCAGATTTGGCCATTCTAATAGGTGTGCTATGGTATATTATTGTTCTTTTAATTTGCATTTACGTGATGACATAAGATGTAGAACATTTTTTTTCACATGCTTATTTGTCAATTGTGCATCTTCTTTGTTGCAATGTCTGATGAGGTCTTTGGTTCATTTTTTATGTGGTTGTTGACATTTTTATTGTTGAGTTTTAAGAATTCTTTAAACATTTTGAATCATAGTTCTTTATCACATGCATATTTTCTTTTAGTCTGTGTCTTGTTGTTTCATTCTTTAAAAAATGTTTATTTATTTATTTTAGTTATAGGTATATACAATACCTTTATTTTATTTTTATGTGGTGCTGAGTATCGAATCCAGTGCCTCACACATGCTAGGCAAGCGCTCTACCTCTGAGCCACAACTCTCTGAGCCCAGCCCTCTTTTCATTCTTTTTGACAGAAACTTTTGTTAAGCAGAAAATTTTAATTTTAATGTAGTCTAGTTTAATAAACTTTTCATTGTTTTTAAAAAAGTTTAGACCATACCAAAGGTCATTTATGTTTTCTACTATGTTATCCTAAAGGAATTTTATACTTTTTATTTTTACATGTAGATTTGTGATTCATTTTAAGTTAATTTTTATGATGTGGTTAGGATATGTAGTTAAATTTCCATTGCTGTGACAAAAGACCCAAGAAAAATCAGCTTAAAGAATGACAGCTTTACGTTGGCTCCAGTTTCACAGGTTTCAGTCTATGTCACTTAGCTCAATTGCTTTTGGGCCTGTGGTGAGAAAGTACGTTAATGCAGAAGTGTATGACAGAGGACATCTGTTCACCTGTGGTGGCCAGAAAACAAAGAGAGAGCTTACTTTTATAATAAAATCTGTTTCTTAAGACCCATTAAGCTATGCATTTGTAAATGGATAAATCCATTCATGGGATCAAAGCTCTCATGATCCAATCAGCTTCCCCAAATCCCATCTCTGAATACTATGCCCTGGGAATAATGTCTTCAACACACAAGACTTTGGAGGACACTTAAACCCAAACATAACAGTATATGCCTAGATAAACTTATTTTTGTATGTGTATATCCTCTTGTTCCACAACATGTTTGCTCCATTGTACTGACTTTGCTCCTTTGTCAAAGACAGTTTACTGCATTTGAGTGTCTCTATTACAGAGTCTCTATTCTATTCCTTTCACCAATTTGTCTCTATTGCTAGTACCACATTGGCATGATTACTGTAGTTTCATAGTAAGTCACCACTTCTAACCAATGTACCACTCAGGTGGGGATATCAACAGTGCGGAAGGTTGTGCAAGTACAGGGTAGGAAATATATGGGAAATCTCAGTACCTGTGACAATCCAGTTGTTTGATGACGTGAGTTCAAATATCTTCTTACTGATTTTCTCCATGTTACATCCATCCATTTCCGATATAGACATGTTGAAGTCTTCACCTATAACAGACTCATTTCTTTTTCCTGGCATTTCTCTGTTTTTACCTTGAGTAACTTGTCATTCTGTTGTTAGGTGTCTTACATTAATCCTTAATGCATTAAGAACTGTACCACTTTCTGGTGTAATGTTTATTCCTGATAAATTTCCTTGCCATAGGATCTTCTCTGTCTGAAATTATTATAGCTATTCCTGTATTTTCATGTTAATGTTAATGTAACTTTTATATACATTTGCTTTTAATTCATATGTGCCTTTATATTTAAACTGTATTTCTTATTCTCTTTTCATTAGTACATTTAGATCATTGATTTTCACAGTAGTTATTGATATAGTTGAATAAATATCTACATATTTATCACCATTTTTGTTATCCTTATTTTTTGTGTATTTTTTTGTTTTCTATGCTTTTTGCAATACTTGTAGTTTTAATTGAGCATTTTATTATGATGTCATCTTTTCTCCCTTCTTAGCATATCAGTTATATTTATTTTTAAAGCCTTTTTTTAGTGGTTGCCCTAGGGTTTACAATATACATTTATAAATAATAAAAATTTGCTTTCAAATAAAGCAATTCATGGGTAATGCAAATACTTTATAATAACAAAATAACACTAGTATTTTCCTCCTAATTCTTGTATCATTGCTTTTGTTCACTTATTTATAAGAATATATAAGCATATGCATATATATTGATATATACATAAGCATATGCATATATATATAGGCATATGTATGAAAATACATAATATATTACTGCTATAATTATTTTGAAAATGTTGTGTGTTAAATCAATTAAAATAAGAAAACTAAAGATTTTATTTAATCTTCACTTGTTCCTTTTCTGATGGTCTTTTCTTTATGTACAACTGAGTTTTTGACCTATATCATTTGTATCCCTGCTAAATAACTTCTGTTAACACTTCTAGTTAGGCAGATCTATTAGCAATAAATTCCCTCAATTTTTGTTTGCTTGAGAAAATCCTTATTTTTTTTTTCATTTTTGGAGGGAAATTTCACAGTAAAAAAATTTAGGTTGGTATGTCTTAACATGTTAAATATTTTACCCTACTCTCTTTTTGCTAGCATGGTTTCTGAAGAGTAGTAAGATGTAAATTTTATCTTTACTCTTCTATAAGTGAATCATTTCCCTTCCCTGTCTCTCACTATTTTCAGGACTTTTCGCTTTGTCTTTGATTTTTTTCGTATTTTGAATATAATACATGCAGTCATAACTTACTTGCTTCTTCCTTTCTTTTTCCTTTAATTTTTATTTTCTCTTATGTTTATCCTTGGGATTCTCTGAATTTTCTGGATCTGTACTTTTGTTTCTGACATTAATTTGGAGGAATTCTCAGTCATTACTGTTTCAAATTTATCTGTGTTCATTTCTCTTATTTTAATCCTTTGGTGTTTTCATTATGTGTGAGTTATGCCTTTTGTATTGTCCCACAATTCTTCAATATTCTCATTTTTTTAAGATTTTATTTCTTTTTGTATTTTAGTCTTCCTTCTTTTCTTTCTTTCTTTCTCTCTCTCTCTCTCCCCCTCCCTCCCTCCCTTCCTTCCTTCCTTCCTTCCTTCCTTCCTTCCTTCCTTCCTTCCTTTCTGTCTTTCTTTCTTTCTGTTGAGGACCAAACTCAAGACTTTGCATGTGCCAGGCAAGTGCTCTACCACTGAGCTAAATCCCCAACCCCTGAATTTTTATTTTCAAGTTTTAGTTTAGAATCCTCAGGTTATGATTTTTTTATTTAATTGTATTCCATCTACTGATAAACCTATAAAAGTCATTCTTTTTTTTCCTGCTACAATTTTTGATCTCTAGCATTTCTTTTTAATTCTTTATTGGAATTTCCATTGCTCTATGTACATTGCCCGTGTGTTCTTGAATGTGGTCCACTTTATCCATTAGTACCAGTGGCATACTAACCACAGTTTTTAAAATTCCTAGACTGATAATTCCAATTTTCATGCTAAATCTGAGTCTGGGTTGGATGCTTTCTCTGTGTCTTCAAACAGTATTATTTGCCTTCTAGTATGCCTTGTGATATTTTTCTTAATAGGCAGATAGGATGTGCTGGGTAAAAAGGAAAAAAAAGAAAACTGTTATTAAGAGACTTTTAGTAATGTGATGGTAAGGGGTCAAGAAAGTGGAAGCATTACATACAGTTTTAGTTTGCAGCAAATTAAGGGACTAATTGTTTTCTGGATATTTGATTTGTTTATGGTTTTCTTTTTCTAAAATTTTTTATTTGTTCTACTTAGTTGTACACGACAGTAGAATGCATTTTAATTCGTCGTACACAAATGGAGTGCAAAGTTTCACTTCTCAGGTTGTACACTGCATAGAGATGCACCATTTGTGCAATCATACATGTACCCAGGGTAATTATGTGCATCTCATTCTACCATCTTTCCTATCCTCTTAACCCCTCCTCACCTTCCCCTTTTGCCCAATCCAAAGTTCCTCAATTCTTCCCATCCTCCTACCCATAGATTAATATCCACTAATCAGAGAAAACATACAGCCTTTAGTTTTTGGGAATTGGCTTACTTCACTTAACATAATCTCCTTCAACTTCATCCATTTATGGCAAATGCCATACTTTTATTCTCTTTTAATGCCGAATAATATTCCATTGTGTATATAACTTTTATTTCAATGGTCTTAATCTATTTGGCAGTCCCATGGGACAAATCACAACCTCAACCTGCAGCAGCACTAGCCTTCTAGGTGAAGACTTTGATATTCTGAATATGATTTTTGGGTTCCAAAAACTTTGGATTCCCAAAGCTCTCTATGATCACCATAGTACCTTCACACTGCATTCTAATTACTCGGTATTTCACTTATGAACTTCATACATACAAGAACATAATTTTTAAATTCCTGCTGTGTATCATTTTCTGGACTATGTATAGAAAACATGGCACTACAGCACTCATTAAAATAAATATAATTCTTGCCCTTGGAGAGTGCGTTTTCTTGATCCCTGTCCCGACTGTGACTTTATCATTAGCCATGTGAGAGCAGGTGCTTCTCCCTCTTCTTTCAATGTGCTGTATGTGCCCAGATGTTTTTGACACTCAAAAGAGGTTTCTTGATTAAGTGAATAAATAATTGCTATCAATCTATAATTTAATTTACTTTATTCAATGAAATATGGGGATAGTCAGTAAAAGAAATGCAATAGATCTTTTTATATCTTTAGATCCCATGCAATTTAAAAGTGTTTTAAAATGGGATGTACATGGTTTAACTAGTGTTTCACACTGAGTTGTGCCATTGTTCTTATATAAGTCTGTGATAGCAAAGGTCAAAGATTTTCTGGGGAGTAGTGTAATCACATTTCATTGAATCTTACCTGTTCCATGAAGCTTTTAGAATCTTCTGCTCAGTTTTCAAATGTTGCATAGAAGCCAGGTGCAGTGACATATGCCTGTAATCCCAGTGGCTCAGGAGTTCAAAGCCAGCCTCAGGAAAAGCGAGGCTAAGCAACTCAGTGAGACCCTGCCTCTAAATAAAATACAAAAAGGGCTGGGGATGTGGCTCAGAGGTTGAGTACCTCTGAGTTCAATCCACAGTATAAAAAATAAATAAATATATAAATATTGCATAAACAGGATCTCAGATTGCCCTTACTTTGCCTGCTAGGCCTTTGTAATTCTATATGTGTAGCTAATAAAGTAGTTAGAATTAGATTTGGTCTCATTTGTATTGTATCCTATGTCTGTACTGAATGGTCTGAACAGGAGATGGTAGTCTTGCTTTAAAAAGGGAAGTACCTGTGTGAGTTCTTTTTCATGAGTAAGATTTGTGATTATCTTCCAACTCCTTGTCTTATTTCATCTTGAGATTTCCATTCCTTTGCTACCTTGGCAGTACCATCTCTTTTTCCAACACCTGGCTTATTATCATTTTCTCTTCTAATATGTTTTTAGAAAAGCACTATTTTTGTGTCATTTTCATCTCATTGCATACACTACTAGACACTTCCTTTGTACTTCAATTATTTCAGTCATTGTAGGGCTTAGGAAGGCAATTTATGTATTGCAGTTCTACCCCACCAGTTGAGTAATAATAATGGACACATCATTTAACCTTTCTAAGTCTCAGTGGGTATACTAATAAACCCTATCTCCTAAGTTTATAAAAAAGATTACATAAAATAATACATGTAAATTGCTTAACACAGTACATAGTATATATTGTTTATTTTTGTTGTTTCTATAATTTATATTAACACTGCCTAATAGATTGTAAACTTCTCAAACCCTGATATCATCTCACAATTTTTCTTGTACTCCCTCATAGAACAGGAGAGTATGCACTCCAACAAATGCTTTTAGAGTCAATGGCTCAAGAGCAAAAAACGAATTAGCTAATAAATGCTGAAAATTTTGATTAATCATGCTTTTCTTACAAATTAAAGATATTTCCCATTTGTCAGTATGCAATATTCTTTAGCATTCAGTTACATAATGTAAAGATCATTCAGATTCATGAAACTGAAAGTGCTATCTATAATGTATATTTTGTAAATGTATACAGATTAAGATGGATTAACTTAAAACTGTAGGATAATCTAAATAGCTACCCTTAAAAAATTACCACTGGCATTTTAATGAAATGTTATTTTACAACTTTAAAGCTCATAGCAATATAATTAGTAATATGTGTAATCTTTATTACCAATCTTAATCTTTTTTATATGACTGAAGAATTATTTTATGGTAGTACAATTAAAATAATGCTAAAAATGTCAGCATAACAGAATTAAACTAAAGTAACTACGACAATATTGTACCCCAAACCAGCTAATTTAAATGCAAAATACTTTGTAAAGGCTATTTATCTGGGCTAATGCATGTTAAGGGATTTAAGGAGTAGTTTGTATAACTGAAATAAAAGGAAAAAAATAAGCACTGTACAGCAATCTTTACTATTGTTTAACATGAGGGAAACATTAAATAGGTTTATATATAGGCCACTTGAGGAAAATATATTAGAAGCCATATCACTACATAGTAAATATAAAGGCAACTGGCAAGCAATGGTGCATTCATAGGCTTTTAAAGGGAAAGCTTGAGATGCTTAAAATTGTCCTTTTACTGCTGATGGTACATTAATTATGACAACTAGACTGAAGATGCCCAGAATTTTACTGGTATGTTCTGTAGAATGGATTTCATAAAGACATAGCATTTGATGATTAGTGCATTACAGTGGTCAGATTTTTTTCCTGAATCTGTTTATATGTCAATTCATAAGAATGACTCTGCCAATTCATTGTTACTATAGGTTAGAATACAGAGAGATTAAAAATAATAATTGTACAAAATAAAACTAAGCTTAGTGTACAAACTTTAGAGGGAAAAAGTAGCAAAATTCACCTAGATTTTTACCATCCACAGAGTATCACGCTTGATACTTGGAACATGAATTTATAGTTTCTCTTACCTGATAAATAATTTTGAATTTTCTTAATTAAAATGTTTTATTATATTACATAGAATATTTATGTGTAATTAAAGGAAGACCAGGAATATATATTATATATAAATCATGTATAATAGTGGATCAGATAGAGTTTTCTTGAATCATTTTAGGCCTTCCTCTTTTTAGATCCTCAAACAGAATTGTTGCTTTTATATTTGATCCTAATTGTTATAGTCATTTCTATAAAAAAGATTGGTGAACATTGAAGGTATTTTAGTATAGCTTAAAAACTTATGGTTCTTAAAAACCATAATCCATTCAAATTGTATACAACTTAGGACAGAATCATAGACCATGGATCTGAGAGATACTAGATGTTGTAGTATTTATTGTTAGAACTCCACTACTGGAAGGAGGATTCTGATTTACCAGATGATGCACCACATTGTATTTGTTTGGTTTTGATTCTGTAGGTCCCAGCACACCTGGAAAGTCCTGCAAGACCTCAGCTACAGCGATCCCAGAAACAGCAAGTAAAACCCTTCATGACCCTTGACCACCAAATCGTCCACCAAACTCTCAAACAGTCACACCCTCCAGGGCCAAGCTGTGTGCTTCTGCCACAACATGGACTTACGAGTCCGGACAGTGATGCTGGCCTCCCAGGAAACCCACTCACTAAGTCACTAGCTCTTGGGAAAGAAGATGGCAGTGAGGAATGGCATGTATGTCTAGTGGCTGGTTGTGAAAACTGTGTCACCAGTGTTTGAGAAAAACACTTAAAGGAATTGCAATCAACATGTTTATAGTAAACATTCCAAATGCAAATTAACTTAACAGAAGTAATGCTCTAATTAATCTGTAATCATGCATTATATATATATTAGTTATTGTGCATAGTAAATTGCAATGATTCATTTTAAATATTTCAATTAGATACTAACAAGAGTCAAAATAGGCCCTAAGAGTAACATATGTTTATAAGATTTAACTTTAATTTTATAGATTTCCTGAGTAACTTCTGTTGAAATACTTGTCAATAGTTATATTATCTTAAGTAACCACTAATATAAAACAGGTGCAACTTATTTAAATAGCAGTAAATTTGTGCTTTAAAAATATTCACTAGAATAAAATTAAAAATCTTATTGTACTTACTATTTCATTAAATTACATCTGGATTTATTTTTACTTTTTATTTTCAGTATATTAATGTCTATTTTTAAACATAATTGTCTACCACTTGCTAAATAATAGGAATTTAGTGGGGCTGAGGATAGAACATTCATAAGGTTTTATGGAGTTTATGTTTATTGTGACTTGCTTTTAAATGAATCTTCAAAAAAAAAACACTTAAGAATGAATGGAAATAGATCACAACTGGAACTTGAAAAAGCACTTTAATATCTCAATGTAGATAAACTACAATAACTGAGCTCTCTTTTCTTTTTCTTTGTCCCCCTTTGATTTGTTAGATGGAGCCATGTTCCTATGATCTCCCAGGATTAATCTCCCAATCTAAATTCCTGGTGATTACTGCTGATTTCAGGATGATACTTTTCAGCTATTAAGTCTGTGGCCTCCAAGCACAAAAGAGCAGTGTTCAGAAATTCCATTATTTGAATCCAAATTATAGAGGAAGTTTTTTTAGACAAATTTTATATCAATCTGAAAAAGAGAAAATAAGGATCTGGTAGGTGGTTTAATGAAATATGAAACAACCACATATTAGGACACTGTAAAAGTCAAAATGGAATGTAAATCTCTCCACATGTTTTTACTTGAAACTTTTTTGATAGTGGACACATAAAGAACTTTCCAAAAATACAATGTAGAACCAGGTTTTCTATTCACTCTTCAGAGATTATAAAAATATGTGTTGGATGAAAATCATCATTTCTACGTTATTTGTTAGAACTACACCAATACAATTTATCTTACAACTACCTTTTATAAAGTTTATTTTCTTGTATGAAAGATGGATTTTTAAGGGAAAACAACATTTCCTAAGTACATGAATATACCAGTCATATGTAGGCAAACCCCCAAAATGTTCATGTATCTTATAAATCATGCCTTTTAAATTTAGATGGATAAGCAATTTATATGTCTCCAGAGGTTTTCTTAATTTTTTTTTTTTTTGTATTGGGGATTAAACTCAGGGGCATTTATCCACTGAGCTACATCCCCAGACCTTTTAAAAAGTATTTTATTAGAGAGGGTCTCACTAAGTTGCTGAGGCTTGCTTCTGCCTCAGCCTCCTGAGACAGTGGAATTACTCCTAGCATGTTTTTTATTCCTTAGGCACACATCTTACTTTTGTCTTTATGATAAGTTTGTACATACACAGGAATTTTGTCTTTATTGGTCCTTTAGGTGTTTCCTGGGATGGGTTGAAAATCCTAAGAAAGAAATTCCTAGGGGCAATGTGAAAATGGCTGCAAAGAAAGTTTTCTGTTTTTTAAACAATTGTACTTTAAACTGTGTATACAAAAGTGCATTTTATAGCCATCATTAATGTTCATTTAATCATAATTTTATTTGTTCTTTAATCATTTTAATCGGTGTATGATCTCTAGCTTATCATGTACATATAGTCCTCCCCCACCCCCTCAACCATCCACAGACCTACTATCTTTAATAAAGGAGGAACCCTGTGCTGTTGCCATTTCCTAATATCATTTGATTGTTGCTAGAAGTCCATGCCTCATAGCAGAAAGTCTCTTTGTACAGAAATTTTAGTAGAGAACCACAACCTCTTAGTTGTGGGGCCTCAGCCCTCAACATTTCTCACCTGCATTTCTATACCTTGAAGAGTTATTGATGTTAATGTTTTAAGAGTTCCAAACACAAAGCTCAGAGTGGGAGCTGTTACCGCTCTTTGGTGTTTTTTCTAAGCATTGTCCTCCTATGACACCAGGGAAGATTTCTTTAATTCAAAGAAGACTTCAGAAATCATAGGTACCACAAGACTAGTCAGTGAAAAAGCATCCTTGGATTCAGGATATAGTGATTGAAATTAGTAATAACTTGGTTATTAAAGATCTCTGAGAGACATCAAATCAACAGAATGATTTTATAAGCACATGTCTTTCCAGGATACAATTCAAATTTGTACAGAGAACACATAGAGAATCTTCTACACTGGACCCTTACTCCTGGCATGAAGTTGTTTGTCAGCATCCCATGGAGTTCTGCCCTTCAGCCATATGAGATCGCTAGTGGTTCTCATGGTGGTTCTCCTTCTCCTATCTTTCTTTCCCCCCTTTTCGTTCAATCTTTACCTGTTGTCTGAATAATTCCACTCACCCTGAAAATGGATTTCAAGTTTCTTCTCTAAGATGCTTTCCCTGGTGATTCTCTGTCTGGATTTGATGCCTATTCTCTGAGTTTTTATGGCAATGTTTATATCACATGGGGTATAAAACTGCACTCCTTATACTGTTTTCATAGCACATCTCCCTTTTATAAATATTCACTTAATTTTTCTTATTCTCCAGTTCATTAATTGTTTGATGAAAATGGCTTGTCTTATTCATATTTACATACCTAGCTCCTAAGATGATTTTCTGCAAAATTCTAGTACAGGTTTTGAGCAAAATTATGAGTCAATGAATAATTCAGTCATCCAGCCCTTGGTATTCATGGTTCTGCCATTCATATAGAGTTTGAGTTCCATGAGAGCAGATACTTTATAGTCATGACCATTGTGTTTCCAGTTCTTACAACACAACCTCACAATAAGCATCATTTAATAAGTATTTGTTAAATTAATATATGAATAGTGATCTGATTTATTGCAAAATTATCTGAAAGTATCTCAACATTTGATTTAAATTTGCCAAAATCTTGCTTAGAAGATAACATTGATGGGATCTTAAGATATTTTTTCAAACTTAGTGGAGTTTACTCCTGGTTGTTTCTGCACATTTTATAAAGATTAGAAATACTACATTCATATAAATCAGCCTTCACACGATTTTTGAGTTTATATCATATTTTAAAATTTTACTGAAGAGAATATAATTGGATAAAAAATATTTAGAGCAGTCGCAGGGAGAGAGACAGAACGAGAGAGAGAGAGAGAGAGAGAGAGAGAGAGAGATAATCATTTTTTTTTTAAATATAAACTTTTAAGATATTCTTTAGCTTAAGTCTTCTTTGCAGTAGAAGGAAGATTATTTTAGAAAGGAGCTGAGGATGAGAATAGAAAGTTGACTGAAGTTACAACTATTGAGCCAGTGTTAGGAGTCCAATCCTGCCTCTGCCACTCACTAACTATGTGACTTGGGATGAGGTATTGATCATCTAACAGTTTCTTCAGCTGTTTAATTCAGATAATAATAGTACCTACCTTGTGGGTTGTTGTGACAATTAAATGACCCAGTGTATGCAAAGCACTTAAAAGGGTGCCTGGCACATTTCATGTACTATGTAGGTATTTTATATTGTTACTGTTTAATGAATAGTTTTGTTGTTTACTGCTATTGCTATTATTATTCATCAGAGAAGGTAGAATAATATGTCTCCACATATTCTGTATCCACATCCTCTAGCCAGCTAAAAATTGACCATTGACATTTAGACATCTATCTGTAAGAGAAAATCAAAACATTTTAAAAGAAAAATGATGCTTATATGGAATCATCTCTCTATATGTTAAATTTATGGGCTCTGGGATGAAATACTTCATGTGAAACAGTATTTTTATCACTACTGATTTCCAAAAGAGTATCTTTCTCCATTGTCACCTGAGAATTCATGGAAGCAAATGGACCAGAGTGTCAGGGTGACCTCCATTTTCAGTTCTAAAGTATTCTGAGTTTTTACATATATATAACCTCAATTTAAACATATTAAAACAACTTAAAAGTTACTAGAATTATTCTCTGTAACTTCAGAGTGAAGGTCTACTTTTATCATTATACACATTATTTTAAGCATATATTTTATAAAATTTATATTTTGCTAGATGGAAAACATTTTTGAGAATATAATGGGTATGGAATCAAGTTTTAAAGAGGAAAGAACAGACTCTCCTTTGCTAGTGTGTGCGCGCGCACACACACACACACACAAATAATGTTTCCAAACCCAAGGAAGGCAATGAGACTGAAATGCTGAAATAAATAATTTGATGATTTAAAAAAGAAAGAAATTTAATTTGTTTATCAAAAGGTGTTTTCTTCTGCACTTTCAAAACAGACAGAGATAACAGAAAAATATTAATAAGCATTTGTTGGTGCAGACCAAAGCTTATATCATGTCACTGAGAATATTATAGAGTTCATTCTAGTATCTTTTTCTGTCTGTACCTCTGTCTGTCTCTTGGGGTATTTGATCTCTACATACATGCATGTAATTATATAGTTAATCCAACACAACATTTTCTATGATTTAATCTTTATATTTTCTATTTGAGCTCAGCATGTTGTCTAACATCTTCATGCGGTCATGATTCAGTTTTGACTATTTTACCATGACTAATAGCTATGAGATTTAGAGGCTCTGCACCTTTGTACAGGACAGAAAAAGAGCACAACAAAAGAACATATAAATTTTTTTTTTAGTCAATAACTGGAGCTTAAATATAAACTTAAGAAAGAGAAAGATATAACAGGCCTCACCCTACTTTAAAGTATGTGGCAAACTTCTGTGTTGAAATCAGTCCAAATTCCTAGAACAATATTCCATGAAGGCATGATATCTTATCTCCTATTCAACTGCTGTTGCTGTCTCGTTCATTTATTTATCAGAAAAAAAAATTTATCACTGAGAGTATTTAAAGTTTTTCCACACTTTTTGAAGAATTATTCTTAGTTTGTCTGTTTACAGGTTAAGACCTTTTAGAAAACATAAGAAAAAAAGGAAAATGATACATTTTAATTAATTAATTTTTTAGACTGACAAAGATTCTTCATCAGTAAATCAATGGGGTGGACTATATTGTGGTAGATATTTTAAATTTAGGGCCTTAAGAAACAGTTCAGGAAAGCATCCCTTTTCTTCATTGATTGCTAAACAGACTAATATAAGAAGTATTTCTTCCTTCATTTCCTCTGGCATGCAGGACTCCTTGTGTAACAAGTCATTAATACTAATATTATCTGCCAAAGTTCAGATGAAATTAAAATTAAAATCTATTTTTTTAGGATGAAGTGATATATTTGTCTATCTTTTCTTCCTTCAGATTTTTAAATAGCATAGTTGCATGAAAACCAATTTTATAGATAAATATATTACTAATGCTAATTTCCCTGTATAATTTCACAACATGAGGATACTATTTAACTTCTGTATTCGAGGAAATGATATTAATTTCATACAGTTTCATTTTTCCCTGCATGTGGTACTTACTTCACTTAAGTCATATATTGAAACATTTTTAGTCAAACTATCTTACCTGTCTTGCAAAGGTGGTATATAATGGCTTACTCAGGGCAAACTGGTGGTAATGACTATCAGAAATTTGTTTTTGATCTACAGAACATACTTTTACAAAGATAGCTACTACTGGACTATCTGTATTTATATAAAAAATATCTATTGCCCAAACAATCAATGATCATCGATAATTCTAGATCTACATATTAAACCAAGCAGTTCAATTAATAAAATATTTTTAAATACATACAATATGCAAAGCATACTACTCAGCTATGTGAGACTGAACTTTGAATGAGACACATCAAGAGATGTCCCATAGCAAGATACCCCTGGGAGTTAGGGAGAGAATTGGTGTGGATCTTGATGTGATGCTCAAGTTCTAATCTAAATGTTGCACACATCACTTATTCTAGCTTTACTGTATTTTCTCTTTTTGCATTATGGGACTAGTTAAAAATATTTGTCTCTGTGGCATTTTAAATTTATACCCTAGTGGACACCATGTGTGTATTTTGAATGCCAGAGAGTTGCCTTGGGGCCCAAATGAATGAGAAATCATGCAAAAATGAGAGTTTCTAAAGACATGTTTTAAGAAGAGATGATGTTTTAAGAGTGGATGTTTAAGAGTGGATGTTTCTGATTAATTTAAGCCATCCTGGTATCCCTATCACCTTTTCCAGAAATGATTTTAATAATGGGCTTATGCTGCATTCTTGGCATAGCCAAGGACTGCTAAGAAGTTTCCTTCAGTATATAAAGTAGTCTCAAGAGAGAGAGAGGGTCTTTTCCCTCTCCCTGATGTTATAGGACAATGTGACTTATGGAGTGTCTGTAGCCCTGTGATTTCCAAAGGGTAGACAAGTTGAGGAAAATCAAAGAAATAAAAGACATACAAAGAAATATTGTTTCTAGCCCCCTAGAGAATTGTTTGCCTTTGAATTTCACATTATGTATGTTTTAAATTATTATTGGATAAGCTATTTGTGTCAGGATTTTCTGATTCTCATAATCAACATGGTTCCTAGAAGATGTGTTTAGACAGGTGTGACAACCTCTGAGAAAAAGTGCTTCTTTTTGCCCTTAGTTACAGTTAAAGCCCTGGGATAATTCTTACTGAAGCAACTTCTATCAAATATTTATCCATAAGCTAATTTCTCTATCCACCCTAGTGCTGTGGGTTGAGCAGCCCCACACCACAAATTACTTAGATTAAGAATCAGGGAAGCAGGATTTGTCACCAAAGTAAATGTAAATTGGGCTAAATCACCAGACATTGTAGCAAGTTTCAAAATGGAAGCTATTTTCAATAGCAATAATTATTATCAATTAATTGTTCACCAACTATGTGATGAATGTTTTTCTGAGTACTATATTTTGAGTGTATTTTTCAGACTTATCACAAAATACGCAAGGTTTTGAGCAATCTATTGAGTATACTGTTAGTCACTTTGGGGATCCTTTGCTGTGGCCTGAGCAGAAAAGTTTGGAGGTTACTAAGTTAAGATTTATCCAAAGACCAGTACTACACATAGACTTAACTAACTTGGAAAGCTGTTAAGGAGGAGTGGGATTTGTGGAGGTCCTTCAAATTCATCATGTTGGAGGAAGTAGTTGAGGATTTTATGGATCCATTTAGCACAGGTATTTCTGACCCATCAATGAATGCTGAGCGACTAGAGTTTCTGATCAATTTCTGTTTGATCAAGAGAGTTAGCCACCTGTCCAAGCAATTAGTTCCATTGTAACTTTCATGTAAACTGGACTGAACAGAGCCAAAATGCAAGAAGCATCCAGCCAAATCTCTGCTTGCTTGGATGCAACCTCCCAGTCTCTTCTCCTTATCATCAACGGTATTTTTCTCTTCTCCATTTCAACCATCCCTCACGTGCTCATATCCTAGATATATTGCCATTTTTTTCTGTATAATTTTTATTACATCTAATTTTTTTAGAGGACTTCTAGTGTTCCTAGCTCACTAATTGTTTAAGCCCCTTGAGATGCCAAACCATTTGGTTCTATTACTGTTTTCAATTGCTATTACTTCCCTCTGGCAATATTTAAAAAATTTTTTTCTTTAAATTGTCTCAAGTACTGGGTCTGCCACTATAATCAGTTCTCTCGTAAACACTGAATATAATACTTCTCACCATCTCCTCTCCTAAAACAATGGCCTGTTCATTATTTTATTCATACCACCTAGCACAGTACCTAGCACACCATAGTTGCTCAGCAAATACATATTAGCTAAATTAGTAAAAATGCATACATATATTGGAAATAACTTTTATCACAATTTCTATAAGGAATACTGTTGATGGATAAAAGACAGTGGCAACAAAGATAAACACAACAATTATAATTGCTACTACATATTTGTTACTATGTGACAAGGATTTGGCAAAACTCTTTTGATGAAAACTGCATTTAATCTTTACAACAAATCTATGAGGTAGAGACATAATTTTATAAAAGAGGAGAAAGGTTTAGAGAAATTTAGAAACTTACTGAAGTTCATACGTTTAGTTAAGAGCAAAACAGAGGCTTGAATCTAGTCTTATATAAAAATCAAATGCAATGAGTTTACCCATTCTGCTGTGCCAGCACATACAAGAATGAGGTCTTCCACAGAATTATAGAATTATAAATTTGAAAGGACCTGAGATAGACCTGATCCTCTGACATACTCCATCTAAACGATTGTTTAGCCTCTGAGTTTAGATCTGTCTTTATGTAATTTCCACTCATTGATCTATCTCTCCCCTTTTTTTCAGAGATGCAGGTGTACGGAATAATTTAGTTCTTTTAGCATATATAGGTATTTTTCAATCAAGTATTTGTAAGTGCTGGTGGCATTTGGCAATCTAAGAAAACTGTTATAGTTCAAGACCATTCCAGAGATGAGGACTGAGTAAATATTAACAACTTCCCCCCACCCCATGCTTAGCTGGAACTTGAAAGGACTGCATAACATCAATGAGCAAGCTTCTGTCAGTCACAATCTAGACCAGATTAGTCTTAAAGTCCAAGGAAGAAGCAAAGTTCACCTTAGTGCTGAAATTTTTGCACCTTCTCCTAGTTATTGTTTGCAAGTTTAAGGAAAAGAAAATGATGAAGGAGAAAGAGAAAACCATTGCTATTGTGAAGGTTATAGACCCTTCAAAGCTAAAACTGGTGAGCAAGTGCATTTTGGAATTCTTACAGTGTTTGGAGATGAATCCAGCTTAAATACTGAATTTAAATTTTATAAATTTGTACTCAATAAAATAAGGTATGTAGAAGTTGAGCTTTGGAATATGTAAAGTACTATTTACTTCATTAACAGGCTTGTTTATTTATAATATTGCTTTCAGTGCTCTGAGCTACATTTAAAAATATTGCTATATTCTATTTGGTTAAAAATTACTAAAATTTTATTATGATTTTTATATAAAAAGATGAGGGTCTAGTACTTGTCTCTTGTAATGTTTATATTAAATTAACAATTTTATTAATTTAATATAGACAATGTGCATGTACAATATATGATGCAAAAATACTTACAAGTTTTCATTTTTCTGTTTTTTTTTCACTTTTCAATTTATGTTATAAACCAGTTTGTAAGAGACAAGGGGTCTCCCAATGTAGTCCAACTAATTATTTTTCTTTACTCATCAGAAACAAGAAACTATAAGAGCAATAACAACATTGTGGAATTTTTCTGGTCAATGTTTGTCATTGACACCTCACAGTGATATTTAAACTAATAAAATCAAGTTAGAGGGAAAGAAGTGATAAGTAGTCAAAAACTGGGAAAAGCAAGTTTCCTACAACTAAATGAACAAGCACCCAAAAGTAAGGAAATTAATCTTTCTTCATATGACTTTTTCATGTGTGTGACCACCACAGTACACAAACTGCCTTACAGTGTTTCTCTTTTTACCTGAATTTTATATTTTTTAATATATACAGTTGCTCTATGTATTAGTCTCCTGCTCATTTTTATGATTTTCAGTTCACAATAAATGTCTTCATAGAAAAACAAGACAAAGGATCTAAAAAACTTGAAATCTTCCATCAGCTTTCCTTAAATCTCATGAAATATTACACATGATATATTACAAATACACATACTCATATATAAAAATCTGATTTTTTTTCCTCTTGCTTTTCATACTGAGAATTTACCTGAGAATATAATGTGTAACTATATAAAATGCTTTCACATTTTTTGTATTTATAGTGAAATTATTTGGGATAGTACATACATATATGTATATACACACATACTTACCTCTAGAAAATTTTGAGGTAAGGAAATTTCTCTTTAGAAAACTATTTCTGTGGTTGCATTTTGGTAGTAAAGAAATATTTTGTCAAAATATTTATTTGTCTTTTAAAAAAAGTCTATGAAATGTATATTTTATGGGTAGAATTATTTTATATTAAAATAGGTTAAAATTTAGTTAAAACTTATTTGGGACTGTAAAGAAGACTCTAGTTGAAGAATTTTTCCTTCTTTCCAAACTCTTACACTACTTTTAAGTTGTTGTCATTTCTACATTTATTATCAACCTTGATAGATAGCATTGGCTTCTCTGCTCTTTTTTATTTTTGTTGTTTTATAATTATACATAATAGTGAAAGTTATATTTTTTCACATGCACGAAATGGAACAATATAAATAAATCAATTTTGATCTCTCTGTTCTTCCTTTGTTTCCACCTCTACTCTAGTGTTTTTCACTAGGAAGTATGGCAAACTTATTTAGTTGCTTTTAATTTTGTAAATGTGAAGTTACATGAAGTTACGTATGGCATATTGTAACTTGCATGTTTTCTCTATTATATTCTTTATGAAGAAGTAGACTTATTTCTATGAACACATCACATTTAGTCTCTTACCTTATTATTTATTATTTTGGCTAGAATTTTATACACAAAGTTGACTGTCAAAAGGAATGATGTAAAATAGATGAATTAGAATATTTTCTCAATTAAGAGTCAAATTTGCTGTAATGTTTGGATATGTTTGTTACCAAATTAAGAAAGCTCCCTTGTCTTCCTAATAAAGTAAGAATCTTATCATAATGGGAATAACTTTTATCAAATACTTTTTCTGAATTTATGGAAATGATCATACATTTATTTTTCTCTTTTAATATCATAAAGTTCACTTAAGGGAAATCCAACTTCATTATGGAATATTACCTTGCTTGTATTATCTTGGATTCAAATTGCTAGTAATATTTTACTTGAGATTTACAGTGATGAGTGAAATGGGCCTATAATTTCCATTCCTCATAATGTCATTGTGTGATTCTGGTCTCAATGAATTGGGTCACATTCCATCTTGACTCTATTATTGGAAAATTTTTGTACAAAAGTGGCATGATATATTTCTTGAAAATATGACATTTCCCCCCATAAATCTATCTAGTCCAAATATTTTTCTCATGAAATATGTTCAGTTTGTTTTTAATCTTCAGTAGTCATAAGACCATTGAAGCTATTAATTACTTTTTTGGTCAGCTTTATCAAATATTATTTTTCTAAAAATTTATGCATTTTGTCTAAACCCAATCACAGACAAATTATCATTGGTAGGATCTCAGCATTTTTACTGTGGTAAATTTACCATTTACTATTTTAACCACTTTTAAGTATATAATTCTATGGCATTAAATAAATTCAAAATGTTGTGGAACCATCACCACAATAAATTTTTGTGAATCTTTTCATTATCCCAAACAGAACTCTATCCATTTGATGATAGCTCTCCTTTTCTCCAACTCTCAGTTCCTGTTGATCTTTATTCTGCTTTGAGTCTCCATGAATGTACTTATTCTAGATATCTCATGTAAATGGAATCATATCTTTTATGTCTGGTCTGTGTCATCTAGTATTATGTTTACAAGGTTCATCCATGTAGTAGAATGGATCAGAATTTCACTTACTTTTTAAGGTTGGTGAATATTCTGTTTTGTGTGTATACCGCATTTTGTTTATCCATTCATCTGTTGATGGACATTTGAGTTTATATTTTTTGTCTGTTGTATATATGAACTTTGGTGTACAGTATCTGTTTAAGTCCTTGCTTTAAGCTATTTTGGGTAGAAGTGGAATTGCTGAATCATATGTTAATTCTATAACTTTTGGAGGAACCACCATCTTGCCTTTCACAATGGTTGTAAGTTTTTACATTCCTAACAGCAGTGGACCAGTGTTCTCATTTCTCCACATCCTTTCCAACACTCGCTATTTTGAAAACAGTCATTTTTATAAATGAGAAGTGATATTACATGTGGTTTTGATTTTCATGTCCCTAATGACCTGTGATGTTTGACATCTTCATGTGTTTACTGGTTATTTGTATATCTACTTGGGAGAAATATTTATTCAAGTCCTTTACTTATGTGTGTATAAAGTATATATGAATCTTATATACACATGCTATCATATGATACCCAAATCATGGGCAATAAGAGAAAAAAAGATAAGCATAAATAATACATATGTGTATATACATATACATATATGTACACAGAGAAAAAGAGAATGGATATTAATTTTTTCATCAGGTATGATTTACAAATAATTTTTCTTGTGTAGCTATCTTTTCACACTCTTGATATTGTCCTTACTTGTACAAAATTTTGAATTTTGATGAATTCTAATATCTGTAATTTCTTTTGGCATATGTGATTTTGGTATCATATCCAAAAGATCATGGCCAAATCCAGAGAAAGGAATCTTTATGTTTTAAGAGTTTTGTAATTTTGTCTCGTATGCTAAGATTAATTTTTGTGTGTAGTGAAAGATAAGGACCCAACTTCATTCTTTTTCTTGTAGATATCCAGTGTAACAAACGCCCACTGTTAGAACTGTTCTTTTCCCGTTGGATCTAGTCTTGGCACTCTTGTGAAAAATTATTTGGATTGAGGATATAGCTCATTTGGTAGAGTGCTTGCCTCACATGTACAAAGACCTGCGTTCTATTCCCAGTACCACAAAAAGAAAAAAAAAATATTTGAAAATATATCAGAGAGTTTATTTCTGCTGTTGTCATTATGCTCCATATGTTCGTATATTTGTTTTCATGGCAGAATCACACTGTTTAGGTTATTGTAACAATGTAGTAAATTTTAAAATTCTGAAGTGTGAGACCTCCAACATTTTTTTCCTGGTCATTTTAGGGTCTCTTGAGATGCATATGAATTTTTGTATGCATTTTTCTTTTCTTTTTCCTCTTAATTTATTTTTACTTTTTATTAATTGTTTTTAGTTATACACAGTATTAGAATTCATTTTGACATAATAAAAGCATAGAGTTTATATCAAGTTCAAGTGGATGTATTCAATGATAAGGTTCACTGTGGTATATCATGTATGTACATAGAAAAGTTATGTCAGATTCACTCTACTGTTTTTCCTTTTCTTATCCTCCCTTCCTTCTCTTCAATCCCCATTCTTCACTCCACTGAACTTCTTTATTTCTTAAAAAAAATGCAGTTGAGTTTTGGTATGGATTGCATGAATGTGTAGATTGTTTGGGTAGTATTACAATCAACAATATTGTTTTTCCATTCATGAACATGGAATGTCTTTTCATTATTGATATTTTCATTAATTTCTTTCAGTTGTATTTTTTAGTTTTTGGTGTACAAGTATTTAATTTCTTGTCTAAGCATATTCCTAAGTATATCATTCTTCTTTATGTTATTTTAAATGGAATTGTTTTCTTAATTTCTTTATCAGAATGTGCCTCATTAATGTGTAGAAATGTAACTGAGTTTGGTGGCTTGATTTTATGTCCTGTACCTTGACTGAATTCAAGAGTTTCCCCTTGGTAGAATCTTTGGATTTTCAAAATGTATCAAGCCATCTGTGAACAGAAAGTGTGTTTAGTTTATCTAAATCTAAAATTAATCTATTTTTTATATTATTATTTGAATACACACTTTCTTTAAATATTGTTTTGTCATATTCCAGACATTTCTTTATGTGGTTTTTCAATTTCAGTGTGATTTTATCTTTACCCTTGAGTTGTTTGACAACTTTTAAAAATTTGCCAATATTTTGTAATCCAGTGTTTTATTAATTATGTTGAGCATTTCTTTTGACTGAGTACATATCACTTTTCAAACATTTCATATGTACTTTAGAAAGCTATGTATTTTGTATTCTTGTATATACAACTACACGTATATAGTTTAACATATGGATAGTTGTATATACAAGAATACATATATATATATATATATATTTTGATATATAGCTATATATCAAAGAATATATATATGTGTGTGTGTATATATATATATATGTGTGTGTGTGTGTGTGTGTGTGTGTATCAGGCAATGCATTTATATGGATATATATATATATATATATATATATATATATATATATATATTCTTTGATATATATATCGTGCATTTATATGGATATATATATATATATCCATATAAATGCATCAGGCCATGCATTTACTTTTATTTGTCAAGTTTTCTATAGCATTACTAATTATTTTTGTCTGCTAGACTTTTCAAACTATTGCTAAACTATTCCACTATAATGATTGATTATTCATTTTTCTTTATATTCCTAACCATTTTGTGTCACATATTTGAAATTTTTATGCCTGCATGCTAATTATTGTAAGACCTTTTTTTAAAGCTTCTTATTTTATATTGACTCTTTTCCTAATAGTGTTTCTAATTTTAAATCCCATTTTCTCTAATATTAATATGGTTTTATTTAATATAAATTTTCCTATAGTTTTTATCTGTGGGTATATTGGGTTTCATTATTTCATTCCCAAGTTTTGTATATCCTTTCACTAGGCATATTTGTATCTTGTAAGCTATTTACATTTAGTTCCTATCTTCTTATTCACTATGTTAACCCTTCAGCCAGCTGTTTGACCTATTTACATTGATTATTATTAATTGATATATTTCACCTGCTTCTCACTTTGTTATTTGTGTTTCATATTTTTTAAGAGAGAGAGAGAGAGAGAGAGAGAGAGAGAGAGAGAGAGAGAGAGATTGGAGAGAGAGAGAGAATTTTTTAATATTTATTTTTCAGTTTTTTGGTGGACACAACATCTTTATTTTTATGTGGTGCTGAGGATCGAACCCAGCACCCTGCGCATGCCAGGCGAGCACACTACCGCTTGAGCCACATCCCCATCCCTGTGTTTCATATTTAATATATTTATCTTTGATACTTTCTTATCACTTTTATGTCTTTTGTTTCCATGCTAATTTAATCCACTGATACTGAAATTATCCATAATATCATACCAAGTTATAAGGTTATAGATTTCATTTTATCTTTGTTTTTGTCCCTCATTGCTACTTTTTTTTATTCATGATAACTGCATCATGATATTTGATCAATTTTATTTTACTGTTTTAAACTCTACCCTTTAATTTCTCTTCTTATTTAGATATATTTCATCCAAACTCTTTTCAGTTTAGTCTTTGTGGGAATAAATCTTCTTAAACATTTTATTTATTTAACATTGTATGCTTAAGAATATTTTTATCCTAGCCTTATATGTGAAAAACATTTACCTGAGATACAATTGTGTTTTTTTTCTTTCAGTTTCTAAAAATATTGATTTATTTTATCTTTCCATTTAATTTTGTTATTGAAAATTTTTATTAGTCTGATTCCAGATTCCTCACAAATGACTTTTTTCCCCTTTCTTTAGGCTTTTAGATTTTTCTCTTCACTCTTCAATTTCAGTATGCTATGTCTGGATTTATAGTTTTCCTATTATTTTCGTTTGTTAGCATCACATAGACACTTTGATTTTAAATAAATATAAAGTAACAATAAAATAAAATAAAAATCGAAAGTTTTTTACTTAGATAATTCTTTGAAATTTATCTCCATTATTTCTTACATTTCACTTCTTCACTTTATCTTTTCCTTTTCTAAGACTACTATCATGTATGTTTTGATTTTAATAAATTCATCCTCTATATTGTTTAACTTTACTTTTATATGTCCTGTGTGTCTTTCACTCTCCTTTCATGTTACTTTAATCTGATATTATACTTTATTAATTATTTTATTCCTTTCCCAATGAATACATTAAGAAATGCTTTTTTGTTGTTATTTTGCAGGGTTTATTCCCTAAGTAATATATTTTTTCATACTTCCTATTTCTGCTTGGTTCTTATTGGTCTCATTGGTCATTACTACATTTTCTCATTATTATTTTCTATTGTAAACTATTACAAATTCCTTCTCTTATTTGTTTTAGGCTAATTTAAGAAGTTTGGCTTCCTTTGCTTTACTTTTTTTTTCTTTTCATGATATTTATAATGCATATTATTTTAGTTTTGAAATAGACATTTTGCTAGGTGTTTGCAATTTTGCGTATGAGCTTATTTTCTTCAGGAACTACTGGCTATTGTTAATGGAAGTTTGTATGTAGAAAGGTCAGACCCAATATATTTCAATTCTTATGATTTCAATAATGGAGATGTGAATACAATCTAGATACCAGGAAATCACTGTTAATCACTCATCACCTCAGAGTAATTTCTCAGATCAGAAGTTCACATTTTTCTATCATAGAGAAATATTGTCTTCTAGAGAAATGTGCTCCACCTTGTTGAATAGATTCTATAGCAAATTTCTTATTTAATGTCTTTAAACGGTGTTTGTTGTTAATAAAAATGTTCATCTATTGCCATGCCAAAGGTTTGCCTTATTGAAAAAGTAATCTGCTTTTTAATCAAAATAAGTATTTCTTCATGAAATATCTATCCCATTGCCTAATGATCTTTAAAATGAAGTTAAAATTTAGACCGTATTGCCTAAGTAACTTACACCTTTGATAACTGTAGATATAAATTTGCTTCATAAGCTCTTCCAGATGTACATATAATTGTTAAATTTCCACTAACATTGTACTCTTACATCTTTTAATAGAGAAAAGGCACTTTAGATTAGCAAAGTGTATTACATGCTTGGAAATTGAAATCCAATAGTGTAATGATATTCAAAAAGTGATTAGCCATTTACATGAAATAGAATAGTACCTACAGCATAAAATTAAATAGGTTATTAATCATCATGCTTTAGGGCATAAATTAGACAATAACCAAGGTCAAGAGAAGATGTAGCATAGCTATAGTTAAGCAGGATTAGATTCATTATCAGAATTCCAGCTCCATTTCTAAGGAATAAAATTCATTGGCTACTGTCTAACCAGGTAATATGGACCCATGAAGTGCTATAGTTAGGACCCTCTGGCTTTATTGTTACAATGTGTATGTAGGATAGCTCTTTCTCTTCTGTAACATTTCTGCAATTTGCCACTTCAGTATTGACATCCATCTCAATTCAAGCTCTTCAGAGAAAAGCACTCTATCCCTGGTTCCTTCCCCCTCACTCCCTATCCTTTTGTTCAGCGTGTCCATTATGATTCTCCAAAGCATAGTGGAAATGTACAACTCAGGTTGATGATTCCTTATCTCATAGCCAACAAACTTTTCAAAAACAATCTTGGAATGCTGTACTTTTAAAACTGTGACTAAATGACTCACAACATAGGGAAAGCTTTGCTTTTTTCTCCCATCTAAATGTATTTATCAGATACTTCTAATTGTATTTATCTGATACATCTTTCCAATTTGGTCAACTTTGTCCTCATTTTGCACATGAGGAAATTGAGAAGGAATTGACTTGAAGAGTACCCTTCCAATTTCCATAAATAAAAACACATTCTGAAACATTAAGTGTGTATAGAACAAAGGTGATAAAGCCTAATAAAGTCAGTTATGTGGTAGCATATCCTATGATCACAACTACCTGGGAAGTTGAGGCAAGAGAATTATGAGTTCAAGGTCAAGCTGGGCACATAGCAAGATCTTGCCTCAAAATAAAACATTATTTTAAAAGACTGGGGACATAATTCAGTGGTAGAAATTTTTGTCTGTCATTTGTGAAGCCCTGAGTTCAATCTCTAGTATCACCAACAAAACAAAAGAAGGAAATAAAGAAGTATTATATGCACTATAGAAAGGTCTTCATTGACATGTACATATTTTTTTTTGCATTTAAGTAATTTAAACCATTTTTTTTCAAAATTCTTTTTCCTTAGAAATATATAACATTTATTGCATATACTATAGTGGTATATTACCTTAGAAACAAATTTTGATCTTAATATATATTTTGTTTGTATTTATTTCCAGTCTGATTTTATAAGTATCAAATAGTTCTCTCAGGTTGAATTGTAGTTTTACAAAAAGTGGGAAGGTGGAGTTAGATTTTCCATAATAATCTTGTTAAAAACATGTTTGATTATATGTATTGTTCATAGTCCTTTAGGAAAGAAAAAAATGTTGATACTTAGCTTTTGGCTAATTGCCTAGAAGTGGAATGAAAACCTTTAGAATGGAAATATTTTAAAATTTAAGATCTTACATTGAAAATGTAGCTTGTTGTGGAGTAATAGTATCCACTTGGAATATGAATATTGTTTAAATTTAATTTTCTTGGAAGATCAAGTCCATAAGCATGTTTTAAATAATGAATTGGTACAGTTTTGAATTGTGTATAAAAGGCCTTAGCTTTTCTAAAAATATGTTCTTAAGAAGGACTTCATGAATAGCAGTGTTGTTATAATTGGATGTACTCTATATTCACTAGAGACAGAAGTAGTTTTAGAATAGTTTTGGTTACCAACTGGCATATTTATAATAATCTAGAACATTAAGTGTGCAATGAGAACTCTTCCAGGAAGGAGAGTTCCTCACTTAATTAGCAGTGTAAAATGCCTCTTGACTGTGAGTTTCTGGTAGCATTGACGGCATTCAGAAGCCTCTCAGATATTCAACCATTATACCTAATTTGTGGTGCAGAAGGAACTTTCCATTTTTGCTAAGATGTGTATTGATTTTTGTCCAAAATGATAATTTTAATTGTATTCATTTATAACCACATCTTATGCTGGCTCAAACTTCCATAGCTTTGTAAATATTAATCAGAATTTTCCTTCATGCATGAACTGATTTCTTTTTTTGTTTAAGTATAAATAGATTTTTTCAGCATATCTTATCCACAAACATTTCATAATGTATTTAAAAATAGTTAATGCATACTCACCCTCTTATTTAAAATTAAAACACTATATATTCCCATTATTGTTATTATTATTATTAACAAACCAACAAATTTAAAATAAAGATTTTTAAAGTCTACAACTAACTAAATGTATCCATGTGCACAGAGGTGTTTGATTGATTGATCTTTTTCTTATTCCTCTAAAGTTATCTGGAAATATTTTGGATGTTTATAGTGGCGAGCCCGGGATTTCACCAGTTAATATGGGGCTTACAAGTGCTTCCTGTCCAAGTGGTTTACCAATGAAAAGAGAAATTACAGGTAATGTTACTTTTATATTTTTATTCTGTTTAACTTTTATTAGCTACAACAAATATGAGAGACATGCTTGATCATATTAAATAGAATTTCTAAAGAATATCAAGATATTTGGCTAAAAAGGAAGCAAATGAGAGTAAATTAATCATTTTTACAGTACCTACATTGTAAGTTAATTTAATTCACAGTTTAACTGAATTGATTAATTAGTAGTTGTATGTATGTGTTTATTAATTGTATACACACACACACACACACACACACACCCCACATCCTTCATTTAACATGGATTCATTTTGCTATTGAATAGATGGAATTTATTAACATGGTTGCAAAATGACATATCAAATTAGGGAAATTCTTTTTTGTGATTACAATTGGATATAAGACAAAAGCTTAATTTGTTTTTTTGTGTTTTAACTTATTTTATGGATTTCATGAAAGATTTGCATTTAACTTTCTCAATTGGGGAAAAACCCTAAATTTTCTATAGTTCATTTAAAAACTGTTACAACTCAGAAGAGATAAAGGACAGAGTCAAATTCTTCATGATACATAGACACGGCATAAGGATTGAGAGGTTATTTTCCCAAAGTTATATATCTGGTAAGAAGCAGAAATAGTTTAACGTAAGGATTTCTTGACTTACAAATCCAATGTCAGATTTCTTACAATAATAAATATAAAATGTATTTGAAATTTTTATAACAAGTTTATATATTTAGAGCTCAAAACTGGTCTACAGTAATTTTACGTATTTAATACTAACATTTTAAGTAAATACAAAATGGATGGTCTTAGAGCTTAATAACTCAGGCATGTTTAAGCATTTAAATTATTTAGATTATAATTAATGACCACAGTTTTAAATGATTTAAAAAGAATGTATTACTTTATTACCTATTTTAATATTATAATAATTCTAAGACACTTTCTAATTTTCTGCTGTTATATAATAACAAGTTAATTCCCCCAGTTTAGCAGCTTGATGTAAACATTTGTGACCTTATACATTCTATGAGGATTGGGACACCAGAAGAGGCTTAGAAAATTGGAGCTGAATCAGAGTCTATTATGTAGCTATAATCTATTATAATTATTATATCTATATTATATTATATCTATTATAATCTATTATGAAGCTATAATCCAGATGTCAGTCAGAGCTCCACAATCTGACCCTTGACTTAGGCTGGAAGAGGCACTGCCAAGGCAGCTCATTCATGGCTCTTACATTTTAATGCTGCTTGTTGACAATTGGTCTTGGTTGATAACTGTGTGAATCTTTCTCTCCATGGGTTGCTTGAGTGTCCTCATGACATGAAAACTAGTAATCCAAGGGGTACAAAAGTAAAAGCTAAAACATGTCTTGGAAGCCACAGTAAACATTTCCACAAAATTCTATTGGTTTCACAGGTCAACCCATTCCGTACTGGAGAGAATCATCAAGGGTGTGAGAATCATCAAGGGCCATCTTGAAGGCTGATGGCCATGAGCACAATCACATAGCACATGGAGGGTAGGGTCATTTACTGGAAGAAAGTGTGGAGTTCAATATAGATACCAGAGAAATGTAGTTAGTTCCAACACTTGGGGTGTACAAAATTACATTTATTTATGAAGAATTAAGATTGGAATAATTTCTTTTTGAGTTTCAAAATTTGGAAAATAATAGGTAGGAATAGCAGTGATTGAATAGTTTAATATAGTCTGTATGCTGCACCATTTTCATAATCATCACAGTGATTTTCAGGTAGATATTACGATTGTATTCATTTTACAGTTGAGGTACCTGAAATAAAGAGAAGTCTGATAATCAATCAGATGGCTATTAAATGGAGAGCCGGGAAACAAATCCAGGCTATAAAACCATTTTGGAGGAAGGAGTATTGTTTTTTCATTTAATATTTCTGAATTGTGTTGCCTAGAAAAGTTTTGAGGTATAACCAAGCATTGTTTTAATTATTTTTCTTTTGATCAGAAACTGACACTAGAGCTTTGGCAAAGGAAAGACAAAAAAAGGACAATCACAACCTGAGTGAGTATGTTTTTCTTTCTTTCCAAACAAAATTAGTTCAAAAGGAAGTGCATGGAGATTTAAAGTATATGGTCATTCATTATCACTCCATAAGAACCCAAAGTCAGATGACCAAAATTACACAGTCACAGATGAGCTATTTTGGGAAAGGGGAACCATGTGAACTCTCCAAGAAAAAAAAGGTGCAGATTTTCACAAAGTGAAACATTCTGAATTCTCTCCTTGATCATTCATTCTTAAGGAGGCTGCCTGTGCCTCAAATGAATACATTTGGTTACATTGGCACTGTGCTGTGACTCATTGGTTCAAAGATTTAAAAAGGGAGAACATGACTTTAGAAAGTGTAAACCATTTAAATATCAGAAGCACCAGTTCAGGTTCTCATTTTTCTGTGTCAATTTGCTCCTTCCTTCCTAATGATATGTTATCTGAAACGCATTGCTTATGTGTTAATGCTGAATTCCACCTCTGGGAAAAAAAGAGCTTTTATGCCTTCCTCAGGGTCAATTTGACTCTGATAACGAGTCACATGAGATGGAGAAATACAGGCAAAAGAAGGAGATTAGCAGTAAGGCTGGGCTTTAGAGTGCTTGGTCTTGTCTTAAGTGCTTAACTATCTCAAGTGAGCTTGATCAATCCAGTGTGAAGCCAAATCAAAAACTGAGAAAAAAGCCAAACTGCACAAAAGTAAATAAAACTGTAAAGCCTTACAATGTAATTTCTTTACATGTAATTAGTTGAAATTGATTTTCCACCTATCTATGAGACCTACATCTGTGCATAATGCACTTGCATCCCAAGGTGATGACAGTTAGGTGAGTCTGAGAGGAAGGAGCTAACATATGGTTACAGCAGTCCTCAGGGAACTGATCTAACTCCCAAAGCCCTCAGTAGGAGAGGGACAAGGTGAGTATGAGTAGGGAGAGCTAATGGCTGTGGAAGAAATGAGTACATTGAGGAACTATGGTTTTTTTTTTTCCTTAATAAACCTGTGAATGATTATTCTCCTTGCTTTTCCCTTTATTTCCTGTATGTCTGCAGCTTATGTGACAGGTTATTTAATATAGAGTATGGTAGTTATCTGGTATGTGCCTTATCAAAGTGTTCTCTGATCTGACTTCTCTTGCTAATTCATCTTGCTTTCAAGGGAAAAATCAACGTTAAAAAATTAATACCATATATGTTAAGTATAATGGATCTAGATCAACTTTTAAAAACTATAAAACTAATGGGGTTGTGGCAAAAGTACAGAGGTCCCATTTACCAGAGTTCTAGATACATAAAAAGTATAAATCAAGCTAAAAAGTGCTAAATTAAATGTGTTTCCCAGAAGATCAGGAGTGATTTTGGAATTTTCAGGTTGTTAAGTCTGGTGTGGGAATGTCAGGGCAAGGCATGCCAGCCTTCAGCTTGAAGCTCACTTCACTTCTTTTCCCACCCTCTATTCCATTATGTGCAGCAAATGGCCTGAAATGTATGTGTATACACCCCACCTTGTACATTCAAGCTCTATACACACCCCTAAATATTTTGGCCATGTCCTGTATCTGAGGGTCAGTACACAGGTGCCATGTGCCAAGAGGTCAGACCCAGGCTTGGAAGTGGGCCAGGGAAATGGACAGGAAATTTCTGGTGCAAATTAGAAGAACTAGTTTAAAAGGATTCCCTGGGGCTTGTGGATGTCTTGCTTAGTGGGGAGAGGTATAGCCAGGGCAGGAATGAGTGTGTCTTCTAAGTATGTATTGGAGGAGTGGTCTCTTTTGTCTGCATCTGGAGAGAGGATTGAGCGACTATGTCAAAAACATGAAGAGTGAAACCACAAAGCATAAAATAATTTAGTATTTTCTTAAAACATGACTCTTTTACAAATGAACAGCGTCAAGAAACCAAATATATAATTAGCCATTGAAAAATTGATACATACAATCTAATAAACTAGAGAAGTAGCATATTTAAAATACAAATTTAAAATATAAGGATACCATATGTGAAAATAGAATTACTAACAAATTCTCACTGTAAAATAAACATGTATTCCTATCAGTTTTACCTTTCTTTATTTTGTCTTCAGTGTTTTATGTGCTATCATTGCTGGGTTTTGAATCACATGCACAGAAGAAACAGGATTGGTACAAGGGGAAAATAAACTCTTTTAAGGATTAGTTATATTCTAATTTTAGAAAGAAATTCAATGTTCTCGATCTGAAGATTAAATCCATTCATAGTAATTTGCTTCATGGAATAGGTTCACCAAACAATGGATGTTCTTTGATGACTTTCATTATTTCCAGTTGTGATTTTCCTTTTCAGGTGTATATTTTACTTTTCTTTAAGTATTTTACAACATTTTTGAAACATATTTTCTTCTTCTTGGCCTTTTTCTACCTTTGTATACCTGAAAGCTTTAAATATGTCAGCTATTGCAAAAGTATTATATGTAAGTAATTGCTATGGTTTTTGATAATAAGAATATAGAGTGACTGCTCACAATCAATATAGGAGACTCATAATATGCCTGGCATTTTTGAAACAGCATAGAAACAAAATTGCCATAAGTAATTATTGAACCCCAAGTTCAATTTCTGGTACCTACCCTCACACCCCCCAGGCACCCTGGAAAAAGAGCCTATATCAGTAGTTCTCAAATTATGGACCTTCTACTGACTGCATCATTATCACCTGAGGACTCATCAGAAATGGATATCTTGGACTCTATTCCATATCTAGTAAAAGCAGAATCTCTGAGTATGGTGTAAAAATCTATTTTAAAATTCCTCTAGGTATGTCTGATGCGTTCCAAAATTTGAAAAAAATTATCTATGTTATTAAAAACTTTAAATGGGAGGCTGAGCCGCCCCCTCCCCCTGCACCAGCAAGGTAGAGGGAACTGTGACCACGCACAGAGCAGGCCCAGCGGCCTGCTGAGGGGCAGAGCCACCCCCAACCCCCCCCGCCTGCCAGGTGACCACCGACAGAAAAGGCCCAGTGGCCTGCGGTGGGACAGAGCTTCCAATCACTCCTGCAAGGTAGGCGGGCCTGCGACCCACTGGCAGAAGAGGAGCAGCGGCCTGCTGAGAGGCTGAGCCGCCCCCTCCCCCTGCACCGGCAAGGTAGAGGGAACTGTGACCACGCACAGAGCAGGCCCAGCGGCCTGCTGAGGGGCAGAGCCACCCCCACCCCCCGCGCCTGCCAGGTGACCACCGACAGAAAAGGCCCAGTGGCCCGCAGTGGGACAGAGCTTCCAATCACTCCTGCAAGGTAGGCGGGCCTGCGACCCACCGGCAGAAGAGGAGCAGCGGCCTGCTGAGAGGCAGAGCCGCCCCCTCCCCCCAGCGCCTGCAAGGTAGACGGAACTGTGACCACCATCAGAACAGGCCAGACCTGCAACCGAGAGACAGAACAGGCCCAGTGGCCTGAGGAAGGGTAGAGCCACCCCCCCCCACGCCTGCAAGGTAGGCGCACCTGCGACCCACTGGCAGTACAGCCCCAGAGGCCTGCAGAGGGGCAGTGCTGTTGCCTGCGCCTGCAAAGTAGACAGAACTGTGACCACCGACAGAACAAGCCTAGCGGCCCGCAGAGGAACAGAGCCGCCGCCCGCGCCTGCGAGGGAGACTTTGCAACTATACAAGACCAATATAAATATATAGGGGGAAAATTCAATAGCACAACAGTTTCACCAAGTAGAAAGGAACGCGAACAGTATGAAGAGACAAGGAAAGAAAGGACCACAAGCATTGCAGGTCAACTCAACGTTAGAAGAGGTAATAGCTGCATCAGATGGAATGTCAGATAAAGAATTCAGGATATACATGCTTCAGATGATCTGGAGTCTCAAGGAAGACATCAGACAGCAAAATCAGACAATGAAAGATCACTTCAACAATGAATTACATAAACAAATCCAAGAAGCAAAAGATCAACTATACAGGGAAATAGAGGTTATAAAAAACAAACAAACAGAAATCCTAGAAATGCAGGAAGCAATAAGCCAACTTAAAAACTCAATTGAGAATACTACCAGCAGAGTAGAACACTTAGAAGACAGAACATCAGACAATGAAGATAAAGTATTTCAACTTGAAAAGAACATAGACAGCACAGCAAGACTGTTAAGAAACCATGAGCAGAACATCCAAGAAATATGGGATAACATCAAGAGACCAAATTTAAGAGTCATTGGGATACAGGAAGGGACAGAGTTTCAAACCAAAGGAATGAGCAATCTATTCAATGAAATAATACGAGAAAACTTCCCAGACTTGAAGAATGAGACAGAACCCCAAATCCTAGAAGCCTACAGGACGCCGAATGTGCAAAATCATAAGAGACCCACACCTAGACACATTATAATGAAGATGCCCAACATACAGAATAAGGAGAGAATTTTAAAAGCTACAAGAGAAAGGAAGCAGATCACATTTAGGGGTAAGCCAATCAGGATAACAGCTGATCTTTCAACACAGACTCTGAAAGCTAGAAGATCCTGGAATAACATATTTCAAACACTGAAAGAAAATGGGTTCCAACCAAGAATTGTGTTTCCAGCGAAATTAAGCTTCAGGATGGAAGATGAAATTAAAACCTTCCACGATAAACAAAAGTTAAAAGAATTTGCAGCTAGAAAACCATCTCTTCAAAACATCCTTGGCAAAACATTACAGGAAGAGGAAATGGAAAATAACAATGAAAACCAACAGTGGGAGGTAGGACACTAAAGGGGGGAAAATAATCAAAGAGGAAAACAAACCATGTTTAGTAACATAAATAAACAAATATGGCTGGAAGAACAACCCATATCTCAATAATAACCCTAAATGTTAATGGCTTAAACTCACCAATCAAGAGACACAGGCTAGTAGAATGGATCACAAAACAAGAGCCAACAATATGCTGCCTACAGGAGACACATTTGATAGGAAAAGACATACATAGGCTGAAGGTGAAAGGTTGGGAAAAATCATATCACTCATATGGACTTCGGAAACAAGCAGGAGTATCCATACTCATATCAAATAAAATAGATTTCAAGCCAAAGTTAATCAAAAGGGATAAAGAGGGACACTACATACTGCTCAAGGGAACCATACACCAACAAGACATAACAATCATAAATATATATGCCCCAAACAATGGTGCAGCTATGTTCATCAAACAAACTCTTCTCAAGTTCAAGAGTCTAATAGACCACCATACAATAATCATGGGAGACTTCAACACACCTCTATCACCACTGGACAGATCTTCCAAACAAAAGTTGAATAAGGAAACTATAGAACTCAATAACACAATTAATAACCTAGACTTAATTGACATATATAGAATATACCACCCAACATCAAGCAGTTACACTTTTTTCTCAGCAGCACATGGATCCTTCTCAAAAATAGATCATATATTATGTCACAGGGAAACTCTTAGACAATATAAAGGAGTAGAGATAATACCATGCATCCTATCTGATCATAATGGAATGGAACTGAAAATCAATGATAAAAGAAGGAGGGGAAAAGAATACATCACTTGGAGAATGAACAATAGGTTACTGAACGATCAATGGGTTATAGAAGACATCAAGGAAGAAATTAAAAAATTCTTAGAGATTAATGAAAACACAGACACAACATATCGGAATCTATGGGACACATTGAAAGCAGTTCTAAGAGGAAAATTCATTGCTTGGAGTTCATTCCTTAAAAAAAGAAAAAACCAACAAATAAATGATCTCATACTTCATCTCAAAATCCTTGAAAAAGAAGAGCAAAACAACAGCAAAAGAAGTAGAAGGCAAGAAATAATTAAAATCAGAGCTGAAATTAATGAAATCGAAACAAAAGAAACAATTGAAAAAATTGACAAAACTAAAAGTTGGTTCTTTGAAAAAATAAACAAAATCGACAGACCCTTAGCCATGCTAGCGAAGAGAAGAAGAGAGAGAACTCAAATTACTAACATACGGGATGAAAGAGGCAATATCACAACAGACACTTCAGAAATACAGAAGATAATCAAAAATTATTTTGAATCCTTATACTCCAATAAATTAGAAGATAGTGAAGGCATAGATAAATTTCTTAAGTCATATGATCTGCCCAGATTGAGTCAGGAGGATATAGACAACCTAAACAGACCAATATCAATTGAGGAAATAGAAGAAACCATCAAAAGACTACCAACTAAGAAAAGCCCAGGACCGGATGGGTATACAGCAGAGTTTTACAAAACCTTTAAAGAGGAACTAATACCAATACTTTTCAAGCTACTTCGGGAAATAGAAAAAGAGGGAGAACTTCCAAATTCATTCTACGAGGCCAACATCACCCTGATACCCAAACCAGACAAAGACACTTCAAAGAAAGAAAACTACAGACCAATATCTCTAATGAACCTAGATGCAAAAATCCTCAATAAAATTCTGGCCACTCGGATACAAAAACTTATCAAAAAAATTGTGCACCATGATCAAGTAGGATTCATCCCTGGGATGCAAGGCTGGTTCAATATACGGAAATCAATAAATGTTATTCGCCACATCAATAGACTTAAAAATAAGAATCATATGATCATCTCGATAGATGCGGAAAAAGCATTTGACAAAGTACAGCATCCCTTTATGTTCAAAACTCTAGAAAAACTAGGGATAACAGGAACATACCTCAATATTGTAAAAGCAATCTATGCTAAGCCTCAGGCTAGCATCATTCTGAATGGAGAAAAATTGAAGGCATTCCCTCTAAAATCTGGAACAAGACAGGGATGCCCTCTCTCACCACTTCTGTTCAACATAGTTCTCGAAACACTGGCCAGAGCAATTAGACAGATGAAAGAAATTAAAGGCATCAAAATAGGAAAAGAAGAACTTAAATTATCACTATTTGCAGATGACATGATTCTATACCTAGCAGACCCAAAAGGGTCTACAAAGAAACTATTAGAGCTAATAAATGAATTCAGCAAAGTGGCAGGATACAAAATCAACAGGCATAAATCAAAGGCATTCCTGTATATCAGCGACAAATCCTCTGAAATGGAAATGAGGACAACCACTCCATTCACAATATCTTCAAAAAAAATAAAATACTTGGGAATCAACCTAACAAAAGAGGTGAAAGACTTATACAATGAAAACTGCAGAACCCTAAAGAGAGAAATAGAAGAAGATCTTAGAAGATGGAAAAATATACCCTGTTCATGGATAGGCAGAACTAACATCATCAAAATGGCGATATTACCAAAAGTTCTCTATAGGTTTAATGCAATGCCAATCAAAATCCCAATGGCATTTCTTGTAGAAATAGAGAAAGCAATCATGAAATTCATATGGAAAAACAAAAGACCCAGAATAGCAAAAACAATGCTAAGCAGGAAGTGTGAATCAGGCGGTATTGCGATACCAGACTTCAAACTATACTACAGAGCAATAGTAACAAAAACAGCATGGTACTGGTACCAAAACAGGCGGGTGGACCAATGGTACAGAATAGAGGACACAGAAACCAATCCACAAAACTACAACTACCTTATATTTGATAAAGGGGCTAAAAGCATGCAATGGAGGAAGGATAGCATCTTCAACAAATGGTGCTGGGAAAACTGGAAATCCATATGCAACAAAATGAAACTGAATCCCTTTCTCTCGCCATGCACAAAAGTTAATTCAAAATGGATCAAGGAGCTTGATATCAAATCAGAGACACGCCGTCTGATAGAAGAAAAAGTTGGCTACGATCTACATACTGTGGGGTCGGGCTCCAAATTCCTCAATAGGACACCCATAGCACAAAAGTTAATAACTAGAATCAACAAATGGGACTTACTCAAACTAAAAAGTTTTTTCTCAGCAAAAGATACAATAAGAGAGGTAAATAGAGAGCCTACATCCTGGGAACAAATCTTTACTCCTCACACTTCAGATAGAGCCCTAATATCCAGAGTATACAAAGAACTCAAAAAATTAGACAATAAGAGAACAAACAACCCAATCAACAAATGGGCCAAGGACCTGAACAGACACTTCTCAGAGGAGGACATACAATCAATCAACAAGTACATGAAAAAATGCTCACCATCTCTAGCAGTCAGAGAAATGCAAATCAAAACCACCCTAAGATACCATCTCACTCCAGTTAGATTGGCAGCCATTATGAAGTCAAACAACAACAAGTGCTGGCGAGGATGTGGGGAAAAGGGTACACTTGTACATTGCTGGTGGGACTGCAAATTGGTGCAGCCATTTTGGAAAGCAGTATGGAGATTTCTTGGAAAGCTGGGAATGTAGCCACCATTTGACCCAGCTATTCCCCTTCTCGGTCTATTCCCTAAAGACCTAAAAAGAGCATGCTACAGGGACACTGCTACATCGATGTTCATAGCAGCACAATTCACAATAGCTAGACTGTGGAACCAACCTAGATGCCCTTCAATGGATGAATGGATAAAAAAAATGTGGCATTTATACACAATGGAGTATTACTCTGCATTAAAAAATGACAAAATCATAGAATTTACAGGGAAATGGATGGCATTAGAGCAGATTATGCTAAGTGAAGCTAGCCAATCCCTAAAAAACAAATGCCAACTGTCTTCTTTGATATAAGGAGAGTAACTAAGAACAGAGTAGGGTCGAAGAGCATGAGAAGAAGATTAACATTAAACAGGGATGAGAGGTGGGAGGGAAAGGGAGAGAGAAGGGAAAATGCATGGAAATGGAAGGAGACCCTCAGAGTTATACAAAAGTACATACAAGAGGAAGTGAGGGGAAGGGGAAAAATAATATAAGGGGGACAAACGAATGTCAGTAGAGGGAGCAGAGAGAGAAGAGGGGAGGGGAGGGGAGGGGAGGGGAGGGGAGGAGGGATAGTAGAGGATAGGAAAGGCAGCAGAATACAACAGACACTAGTATGGCAATATGTAAATCAATGGATGTGTAACTGATGTGATTCTGCAATCTGTATATGGGGTAAAAATGGGAGCTCATAACCCACTTGAATCAAATTGTGAAATATGATATATCAAGAACTATGTAATGTTTTGAACAGCCAACAATAAAAAATTAAAAAAAAAACTTTAAATGGAAAATTAATTGATAGTCTAATCAATATACATTTATTTAGCCCTTCCTACATAGGTCAAGTTCTCTAGTGATACAAAAACAAGGAAGACATGACCCCTTCCTCAAGATAGTCTTGGTTAGCTAAGCACACACCAATCATGTGTTACACATTAAAATAAACAGGAAGAATCAAGTGTGGTGCGTGACTTCAAAAGATCACAACCATGATGAACTTACAGAATATGTGCATGTAAAATAACAAAGTCATGTATGTGTGTGTGAGTAAATATTATAACAATGGAAAATATTGTTTTAAGAAAAAATGTTTTTAAAATATTGTAAATCATATATTCAATTCTAATAATGTAACTTAGAATAAGATTCATTTGAATTCTTATTATTGAGAAGTGCAATCTCTTAACTGAATGGCGATGTTTTTGCCACTGTTTTTAAAAGATTATTAAGAAAGTTTACAGCTAACCAAAAGTGAACTGTGTTTTAATGAGAATAATCAATAATATTTCTTCTTTAATAGTTGAAAGAAGAAGAAGGTATAATATTAATTACCGAATCAAGGAGCTTGGCACACTTATTCCAAAGTCTAATGATCCGTGAGTTTAAAATCATTTCTATAATAATGTTATGGTTTCAATGCCCCCCCAAAATGGGTGGGAGGGGATAAGGGAGGACAGAAGCGATGATTAGGAAACTAAGCAGCTTACGAAAAGCTAAGGCTATTGCTGTCCCCCCATTGTAATATATCTAGTCCAGAGTGGTCACTATTAAGCATCTACTCTGTTCCCAGAGTTCCCCTTCTGAGCATAGGAAATAAGTTAATTATTTCTCCTCAGTTCATATTAGGTCTCTTAGTATAACAATACTGGCAGTTTTAGTGGTATGAAGAGCTATTTATGATGCTGACTGGGATACTCAGTTTATGGTTATAGCATCTTTTACAACTTAAGATTTATGTGTACCTAATAATGTAATCGTCAGATTCTTCAGAGGTCTCCAATTTGTGGAGACCCCAAAGTAAAAAATGGAGTTGTAAAAACCTGTTGATTGATGGGACCAGGTTTTTTTGGCAAACACACAGAATCAAATACACTGTTTGTGTTTGCAAGTCTCAAGAAATAATTAATCAAAGTGTTGTGTTAGAATTTTGAATGTTTATACAAAAATATAAAAACATGCTTTCCAGAGTTAATAATGATTTGAAAATGACCTCTGCAAAAGCTGGCATTTTTCCAGATTTGATGATGTTTGATAAAGTGGTATTTGTGAGAGTTGAATACACTCTTTCCCTAAATCCAAATTTCCTAATTAACATGGATAATTTAATAATGTGTGAAGTGCATGCCTAAGATAACAGTAAATTGTACATTTCCATATTTTTGCCTGGTGGCAACCCCTACCACAATTTATACATTGGTGTTTCCTGATTTGACCCTAATATCTTTCAAGTTTGACACCTTCCAAAAAATGTATTTTCTTAAAAAAAAACTATTTTACAGAAACTGAAAGACCAATATCAACATTCTCTCTTTAGTCCTGTCTTTATGGAGGTTTATTGTTTATAGAGTACTATAGTAAAATTTTTATTTTCTGATGTTTATAGAGTACTATAGTAAATTTTTTATTTTCTGATGCTTGAAATCTTGGAGAGACAGGCAAAAATCCCTTTTACATGCAAAAACAACTTTAAAATTTTAAAGAAAGATGTATCTTACATTCAAATGGCTTTAGATAGAGTGAATGTTTCAAAACTTAATAAATGACATCAGGTACAAATTGAAGAAGGGCTCATTAGGTGTTCCAATCACTAGTCTGAAGGTTCAATTTCAGGTCTAACTAAACAATACTTTAAATTTCAAAGTTGGTTAGCATTATATTTTTCATCTTATTCCTCTTATTCCTCCTCCTTTAATTTTGTCTTCCCATGAGAAGAAATGAAACAAAACTAAGAATCCATAAGACTTCTGCCATTGCTTGGGGTTTTGGTTCATGAGACTGCTATGTTTCTCAGTTAGATACTTTCTCATTACAATGCTGAAAGTAACCTGTCTTCACATCCATCCCATCACAAGATAAATCCCTGTGAGTAGAAAGTCCCAATAGCTATAGTAGAATGTCCCCCTAGAAATCTGATGCAGCATTTCCAAGCTTGAGACACAATAGTTTGTTGTATTTCACAGAAGATGATTCTCACCTGATGACAGAAAAATGGAACTTCCATTAGTTCATTACTGCTAATGACATTGTCCCTTAATCTAGACTCCCAATGAGACACCTTCTGATCAGATCTGTTATAAACTGTATTTTCCCACTTTTGACTCTTAATAAATACATATTAAGATCAATATAATTCAATAAATATAATATTGAATATAATCAATATAATCACATAAACCAAAAATAGGGGCATTTAAACAAAAACATGTGTAGGAAAATATAAAACTTCTTTACATGCTTACTTTATGCTCTATTCAAAACATCTCATGCCTCTAATTTGAAAAATTGTCAAGGTTTTTTAGCCATTTTGATTGATGTTTATCAATTAATTCATTCTTATTTGCAATAAATTCTTATTTGTAATTACAATTAGTATCTATTCTAATACAGAATTGCATTTGTGGACATATGCTTTCAGACAATAAAATGAGTATAATGTCATATAATTTTATACCTAAAATTTCTCCTATATTAAAAATAAGTTTTAATAAAATATTTTCTATGCAATAGCAGTATTGCTTAACTACATTTACTCATCTTAAATTTATTTTAAAATAGCTATCTGTATCCAGCTTTTTTTTTAAAAAAAAAAGCTTGATACTGTTTGGGCAGAAAAGTTGGCCAAACAGTTTTAGAAAGTTTGCCTTATTGCATTGTGATGTTGCTAAACTCAGATATGTTTCACAATCCCTGAGGATCACATTCAGGGGAGATTTTGTTTATTTTTCTTAAAAACACAAGCATCCTTATTAGGAAGTAGGTTAAAAGATTGGTACATTTGAGGGGCTGGGGTTGTGGCTCAGCAGTAGAACACTTGCCTTACCTGTATGAGGCACTGGGTTCGATCCACAGCACCACATAAAAATAAATAAACAAAATAAAGGTATTGTGTCCATTTACAACAATTTTTTTTAAAAGATTGGTACGTTTGGAATGATCTTTAAAAATTTAGGCTTAAGTCGTCAGTAATGTACATTTCCTAGTTCATTAATGCAGAAATACTGCACATAGATTTTAATCTCAGAGTTAATAATAAAAGCAATTTTCACTAAAAATATAAAAACTGTAATGGTAGAATCATGATATTGCATTTAGCTCTCCCACAAAAAGTCACTTTATTACTTTCTTTTGACACTTATTTTCATTCTGGGATTAATTTTACTATATAAGGGCTTCTTAACTATTCTATTAAAATTTCTATTCAGAAGCAATAATATCTAAGAGTGAATAATAGTCATGTAAATCATTATTTCATATTAATGTAAAAGATTTTGTAAGTTCTTATGAATTCTGCTGACATGCACAATTGTGAAAAGGTTATCTCTCCGTTCTACAGTGATATGCGCTGGAACAAAGGAACCATCCTAAAAGCATCAGTGGAGTACATCAAGTGGCTACAAAAAGAACAACAAAGAGCCCGGGAGTTAGAACACAGACAGAAGAAATTAGAGCAGGCTAACAGGCGACTTCTACTCCGAATTCAGGTTTTTATAAAAATGATGCCATGCGCTGTGCAGCTAACACATGACTCACTTGTCATCGGTTTTATTCATTGGTGTCATTTATTCTTTTTTCTTATTAACAGTTATTTTTCCTTCTGAAAGATCATTTTATTACCTTTTAGAAGTTCATGAACTGGTTTCTTTCGATTAGGTTTTGATTAGAAATCCAGGATCAAGATGACCTAAAATATGCATACAATGAATGACAATACTAATCACAAAACACAGAAAATAGAGCTCATTTCATAACTACACAATGTTATTTCACCAAAAAAAAAATCAAGTAGAACATTTGTTTCTCTAGATAATATTAGATACTAAATTCTTCCCTCTCCCTTGCATTCTTTTAGTAACATGGCAGTATCATTGCCTTAGGGCATGTTGTACGTACCAGCTTAAATTATCAGTTTATGTCAGCTGTTCATGTGACCCCCAAATACCCAAATAGGGGCTTTCATAATTCTCTCTCTTTAATGTGAGTATGCTTGTAGCCAGGTAAAGCATTTACTTTGTGTCCATGCAATGTCCCTGAATTATGGTGAGAAATTAATCAGAAAGAACAAATAGAAGATTTGCTACTATTTCCAAATGGCTATATTGTAGTCTGAACCACTATGGGACCATAATATGACATGAATTCCTTTAGAGAACAACGAGAGCAGATTTTTAAAAAAATCTGAGTAATTTTCCAGGGTTAATTTTCAGGTATCAGAAATGCCACACATTCCTTTATTTCGGGAAAATACATGTAACTGTATTACTCTTTGCTTTGAAAGCTTGTAAATATTTTTGTTTTGTTTCTGGTTTATTTGCTAGCATTATGCCCACTTTCAAAGGCATTTTTAAATGAGTTTTGTTTGAAATTGCAGGAACTAGAAATACAAGCGCGAGCTCATGGTCTGCCAACCCTGACTTCACTTGGCACTGTTGATTTAGATGCCCATGTCACCAAACAGCAGACCCATCCTGAGCAGAATTCAGTAGACTATTCCCAACAACTGACTCTGTCTCAGAGGCCAAGCCCTGAGCTCTGCGATCAAGCTCTGGCCTTCTCTGATCCTTTGTCACACTTCACAGACTTATCATTTAGCGCCGCTTTGAAAGAGGAACAAAGATTGGATGACATGCTACTGGACAACACAATATCCCCGTTTGGAACAGACCCTCTGCTATCTGCTGCTTCACCTGCAGTTTCCAAAGCAAGCAGTAGGAGAAGTAGCTTTAGCTCAGAGGATGGTGATGAGTTTTAAGAAATAAACAAGCTCAATCCATCACCTGGGAAGCAAGTCTGTGCTGGAGTTATGCAGTTGTGTTCTGTGTATTGCTTTGGCTTAATTTTCCTGACAGGAATATGTTGCCCGTGAAAAGCTGATTAGAAGCAACAGAAGAATTCACAGGAAGTAAAGACATGCTGTTGAAGAATTATTTAGGACTAAATATTTTCTTCTTTCTTTAAAGAGGCTACTTAAATTTTGTTTTCCTGGAAAGAGGCACATCGTAAGAAATAGCTCTGTGCTGATGGGTAGTATTGGGACTAACAGCCTGTGAAATATACAAACTGACTGAAATGTACAAAACTTCTCTCAGCTGTTCACTTCCTTGCTAGTCACATATCAAAGCATCAGTTTCTAAGAATGAAGATCAACAAGTCCTGTGGTCATTATTTTTTTCTATGTTGTCTAAAGTTCAAACCTTATAGGGAAAATAAGTATAAAATAGACTATCTGTCACTTATAACCCAAAAGTGACTATAATAAATATGAGAATTTTCCATAATAAACTACAGAAAATTTACAAAAACATGGGTTACCAAAATGAGACCCTTGTTTCCTGGTTAGTTCAATTACATGAATTCTAAAAGCATTCTTGCATATTTATGTCTCCATGGTCTGTTCATAAAAATGAACCAGTTGAATAATTTCCTCCAGAACATGGTCTAGAATTTTATCAGTTCACCCAGACACCCATACAAATGCACACAATACCAAGTAGTACGTATTCTTTTATTTTCATTCATTTTTCTGATTATCTAATTAGGATTACAAATCACATTTCAAATTGTTTTCTTCTTTAAGAGAGTTTAAATAATCAATTTCAGTATATAAAATATAAAAGGTCCCCCTATTAGGAAATTGTGTGAGGTATCTAACATTTATCAACATGTCCAATGTTGGATATAGATTAATGGTTGATACAGTTTTGTTCTAAATTGAACAAATATTGAAAATTTTACTGGTACATGGGGAAATATGAAATCCTATGGTAGAATGATTACCTCATGCTTAGTTCACAACAATAGCTCCTATTTTGAAGAATTAAAATAATTTTAATTGATGTGGAAAAATAAGTATTAATTTCTCAGAACAGTCATTAAAAGCAGGTAGCTTATAAAGGGATTCTTGGAATTGCAGTAGGTCCTGGGAAAATATTAAACAAATGAAGAAGATGATGTTACTACTGGGTGGGAAGATTAATAAAACTAAAATGATTAATAAAACTAAAAATAAAACGAAAGGCAACAAAAAAGGATAGAAAACATATAGAATAAAAATCTAAGCATAAGCTGTAACATAGAGACATTCAATACAATGAAAATGAATGACAATGTCTAGGGAAGCCATGGAATTTGACTTCTCTTTAAAGGCATAAGTCGGGTGAAAGAGAGGTGGTATATAGACATAATATCAACCAAATAATAAAAATAAGGATTATATCGTGGAGGTACCTTCATGAGACATTCATTAAGGGATCTGGTCATTCTATTAACCTTCAGTTGGAGAGTTCTGGAAAAAGAAATTGGCAACAGGTTGTGGGGGTCCTTGAAAATGAGAATAAAATGATAATGTAGCAATGGAAGTTTTTAGTAGGAGTGAGCAACCAAAAATTAAAATATATATTGCTAATCTTACTAAGACATAATCTATCAAGAATATTAAACTTTGAAATAAATTTTTGAAAGGGTCTTATTTTTTCACCTGGAAATATGTCATCACAAAATTTGAGATTTTAACACTGATATACATGGGGAAATATGAAATCCTATGGTAGAATGATTACCTCATGCTTAGTTCACAACAATAGCTCCTATTTTGAAGAATTAAAATAATTTTAATTGATGTGGAAAAATAAGTATTAATTCCTCAGAACAGTCATTAAAAGTAGGTAGCTTAGTTTATAGAAACTGTTCCTTGTGAAAGAGAACAATTAGATAGTTTCTCCATAAATTTTGAAGAGGATATTGAATATGTAGAGCTATATAACAAAGTCTACTGTATTATCTGAGTTGATAATTCATTCAACTTTGCAAATTATAGAGAAATTATAGCTTTGGAATCAATGGAAAGCACACCATTGTAGGGAACTTGGTTTTTGTTCTTCTACTCACAGTTCTCCTTTCTTCATATTCTAAGATGGCTTGACCTGATGATGCTGTTATGACATCAGTTTCCATTCTTTTGAAGTTCTACTTGTCCTTGACCCTATGTCTCATATCTGGGCTGACATAAGGACTTGGCACAGGATAGTAGAGCCTGTTGACAAGAGATCTGAAGATGGACTAATATTTGCTGCTCTATTCTAAATATGAGATATCAGGGAATTATAAAATGGGTAATGGATTTTTAAAGTCAAGGTGAAGAGTGTTACTGTGCCTGTCAATGGAAATAGGCTAAAAATTAATTATACAGTAGTTTTAAAATTTTCATTATATGAATCCCTTCAGAATCTAGTGGAAGATATATACCATCTCCCCAGAGAAAATGTAGATCTGTATATTGTCAATATAGGACAATAAATTGCATGCTTCAGAAGGTTTTAGGAACCTCCTGAATGTCTTCTTGAATCCCAGATAAAAAATTTCTGCATCATTTCTATAAATTCATCGATAGCTACTTAACTATATATGAAGAGACAGGTGTGTAGTTATTGTCATACATAATGAGGGAGCAGGGAACACTACTTATCTTAATATTATTATTCCAGTTGTAATGCTATTGAAGCTGCATAATATGGTAAATTTGTACCAAATACTAGATTATTTGCTAATTAATTGGTTCATTTATAAAGTAGTCCAATTTCATATATCCCCTCCCTACTCAACAAATTATACTTGCCATATGTTACATATTTGTGGAGCTGTACTCTGTCATTATTAGATACTGTACACATCCAATCATAACATTTGGAAATGATGAATATACATTTCAAAGTAAAAATAATGAGAATTCAAAAGCAAATAATTTGAGTATCTAAGAATCAAGAGAGACTCTTAGGAAAACTGATAAATATCTAGAATACGTTTGCAGTAATGAGACTTCTCATAACAGCAAAAGAGGCAAATTGTTTATCAAGCAATTTGTTCATAAAAATATCACTTTATCACAGGACTCTTAATAATTAACCAGGCCTTGTTCATTCAAAGGATTAATGCATAATTGTAATTCAGATTTTCTTATTTAGGTAAGATAATATTAAATAATTTTATTATCTTTCGCTATATTTTCAAACTAATGTCCAGCCAAATCTTTTTTCTATTTATGATAAAATGTTGTATACCTTTTAGTGTATTCTCATTATGCAGCTTTTTCTAATCCCCAAATATCTTGGGGATTTCCTGTCAGTAGATATATCTGTTTATAATTTTTTCATTTAGTTTTTCATCTTGAACTTTTCTATATGAATTTTAGGACATATATACCAACAATATTTCCTCAGTTTTCATTCATATCGGTGACTATAGCTTTCTTAATATAGGTTAAAAAAGTTTGAGAATAATAAATAGTGAGATGAGCTAATAACATTGAGAAGTAGCTCCCCTCCTTTTAAAAATCTGTTTTCCCCACTCACATAACTGTATATAAAACACCTAATAGCTCTTATTTTAAAGAAATAGACACAAATAATTTTCTTGGTTTAGTGTGCTCATTTATCTCATTATCAAACAAGTTAAATTTCAAAAATTTAAAGAAGATATATTTTTCTTCTATTTGGATTGACTGAGTCATATTGGAATTTTCTTGTGCTTCAAGGTATCAGTAAAATACTTTTGTTTTTCTGGCACTGTGGGATTTAAATACATAAATGTCTCAACTAAAATTTCCAATAGATTTTTAATCAACACCAATCATTCATATCTTGGTGAATGTAATTAATAATAATCTATTACATATATCAAAATAGAAGACAGGAATTTGAATAAATTCTTTAACATTTTCTACAATGCTGGTATTTACTGATCTTTTGATATCTATTATATGGATAAAACTGGAATCAATTAATCCGTTCACTGTGTAATCAGCATTAGATTAATCACCTGAGTTTCTTGAAAACACCTGAAGTGTTGAATTTTGGTTCCATATTGATAATGGCTTGCCTGGTATGTGCTACATGGATCACGACCTTTGCCCCTCCAGTAATCTGAATGTCAATAAGTAGAAGAAGCCAATTTGAGTTTCTATACACTGTGTGTAAAGGGATTTCATTATATTTATTTAATAAATACTAAAATCATTGGGTGTGCTGATGATCTAATGTGTCATATGACCCTCCTGCCATTATTATTCATAAAACAAGTTACAGGGGGAAAACAAATTAAGCTTTTGTCTTATATCAATTCTACACATAATATTTTAGTTCTTATAAGATTTTTAATTCAATAACAAGGAAACTATTCAAAAATTGGGAAAGAAAATCAGACTTCCTTAAAGTTGTCTGGGCCACGCATTTCCCTGTGAGCTTCATAGATAATTTCAGTGTATAAGAGTCTCAGAAAACATTTTGATTTTAAAAAGCCTCTTCCACTATCACACCAATTTGAGGATAAAATACTGCTACCTACAGCTTTATACATAAAAGGGAACTTTTTATCTTCTTGTAAGGGATTTGTATGTGTATTGTTATATGATCAAATGATTTCTGTTGTTTTCTGCTGATAAAATCCTCTGTAAAATGTCTTTTTTTCTTACATTATACAACAGGATTAAAGAATAAAATTAAAGACTTTGTGTTTGCATCACTACCTCTCCTATTCCTTCACTACCTTTTTATTTCAAAATTCTGTTTTTTTCCAGAGAAATAAATTTTGTTTGTATTATTTAAAGTATGTTGTTGTACATAACAAATAAAATGTACAAAACAAAGGGTAGACTGTTATTCTTCTGAAAGAATTATAAAATCAGTAAGTTACACATTGCATTTTCCTTTAAAATATAACTTACTAAAGTTTAAAAGCAAAGTAAGTTCAAGAATCTTGTCTAGCAGCATAGCAGTTGCTTATGGCATGCTAGTCTAAAATTAATTCAGCTATTTAATCTTAATAATAACAATGTAGTTAAAAATACTTGACTTTAATAGCATTTTATATATATGAATAGCTGAAGTAACATTCCTATAATTTTAATCTAACATTGGTTAGATCAGGAAAACAATGTTAATGTAATAAGACTGTAGACTTTGTAATTATTTCTATTTTTCATTTTTAATAACAAAATAATATGTCTTATTTTCTAAGAAAATGAAGAACATTGGTGTATTTTAATACATACATGAATCTTTGTACAAGTACTTTTAAAATGCACCAATATTTTCTTTGCACATATTAAATGAAAGACTATAATTATTAAATGTTTTAATATACTTTTTGTTCTGCCTCCATATATAGACTGCACTGGAAAATAGAATGTGGGTTAATCATTAAAAAGGATAGTTAACAGCCAAGAGACTTCACAAGTGATAACTGCTTACTACAGAGTCCAGGCTGAAAACCATGACGCAATATTTCCCTATTATCATAAGAAATTGTTACATTCAATGTGGTCTCCTGCCATCTGTTTCTTCATGCTGTTATGGCTTCGATTTATGGAAAATATTTATCAGGATGTTGCAAAATTGCTAACAGGAATAATAGTAGCAGGCAAATCAATAAGAAATTCTGAAATACCTTTCAATATACTAGAGGTTTCTCAGAAAATCTAAGATATATAGAATACTGTATTCTAATATGCAAAACTTTTAAATCTGCTAATTAGTATTGACTAGAACTATCCCTTGGTAATGAAATTAATAAGAATTTTAGCTGTGTTAACACTTTCTAATATTTTATACCATGCTTATGGATTTCTTTTAAATATTTCTGCTTCAAGTATGATGACACAGAACTGCTTCCTGAGTTAACTGTAAAGATTGATGTTATATGTCTAAACATAGGCTCATTGGTTTTTTTGAAAATTAATGCTACATAAATAGATGTTGCAAAAGACTATCAGTGCCCAAATACTGATCAATATAATAATTTATGTATGGAAATAATACCCAAACTAATATAGAAGAAGATAAATTATTATTTTTAACACTTTAAAGACTAAAAAAATGGATGACTGAATGAATTTTATATTTGACTGGTGTTGAATGCATATGTAAATGTATGATGTGTTTACCTGATAGAGCTTATTGAAAAATTTTCAAATCTCTCTATATTGATAAAGGTTACACACATAAAATGTTATTTTATGTTATTCTTTATTAGATTATACAGGTAAGAAACATTTTAAGCTATCTTCAAATCTCTTCTATTGGGAATGTGCATGTGCGTGCACTCGTGCGCACACACACACACACAAAACTTACCTTAGGTCAAAAAGATGAAGAAAGTTGTAATGCACTTTAATATTTATTTGCTAAAATATGTGATATCTGCAGCTCTATATTATTAAAATGTAAGAGAAGCAATAATTTTATTGACCATCAAAATGAAGAGTAAAACCTATTTCAAGGAAGTTGTTATTGTTATTGTTGTTATCAACTGCAGGGTTCAATAAAACTTATTGGTTACATAATGGGTACCCATCATTTTAGGTAGATATCAGTTTCATTAATTGGCAACCATAAGACAAGAGTACAATGTTTTCAATGGTGATGATTTAGAAAGGATCCACCACATTGTGGTTAAATATATGATTCACACAATAAGAAAAAGGTGCCTTGAGGCTATTGTTCCTAGCATGGATTAAAATTTACATATTGCTTCTCCTTATGTCAAAACATCTGGTGCCTGCAAATGCTAACATTTCGTTAAAAAGTTTCATAAGCCAGGAAAAGTGGATTAGAAATATTGCATGTGAATCATTCAAGCATTATAACAGAATAAGAGCTATGTTCAGGAAAAACTAAATTACTGCAAACAATACTATAATTTATTTACATATACAAATGAAAAATAATGTGTGTAAGTATGGAGGAAAACAGTGTTTGAGTTCATGGTTCTCTTTTCAAAAAAGTTATTTCTAGAAACTATGTGGAATAAGTAGATTTCCAAGTCCTTTAAGATTTGCAATCACTCTAATGGTGATAGAAGCAGTATGTAATCATTTACAAACTGTTCTGGTATTCCTAAGGACAGAAAATAGGAGTTTGAAGCATTATTCATTCTAGCATTAAATTTATATTAATTCACTGGTAAATATAAAAAGTCAATTTGAGATGTGGATGGATTACTTTTTCTATAAAATGTCTCCAAGTCAATCAATCAGTTTTTACAATTTTGTTAGTCAGCTTTTCATCACTGTGACAAAATACCTGGCATAAACAACTTAAAAGGAAGAAAGATTTATTTGGGCTCATGGTTGGTCCCTTGACTCTCTTGTTTCTGGGTTTATGGTGAGGCAGATCATGACAGGGAGGGCATGGAAGAGCTAAGCTGCTTGCCACAAGGAGGATGGAAGAAGGTGAGGGGAGGGAATTTGAGGAACTTGAAGTGTAATCGCACAGGATACACAACATTCCCATTCCAAAATAGAGGAATGTGAGGAGTAGGAGGAATAGGAGAGTATTAGGGAAGGATGGGGCCAAACCAAGACCAAAACTCAGGAGGGCAAACAAGAAATCCTGCAGCTCCATGTCTATCATCAGGGTTCACAATTGGATGTGATTTCTAAAGGACACTGGTAAAAACTTACATTGTATTCTGGCTTTTGTAGTCCAACAAGGACATTCAAGATTTTACCATCTTAAAGCTTTTCCTCATTGCCACTTTCTGTGGTTACTCTCATAGTCTTTTAAGGATGTACTAGCTAGCTGCTACTTAAATTCTAATTTTGTATTTCTGCTTAATGTACAGATTACCTTGTCAGTACCTGGATGGGCACTGGATGCAATATATATATTGCATCATATATATATATATATATATATATATATATATATATTGCATCATATATATATATATATTGCATTATATATATATTGCATTATATATATATATATATATATATATATATATATATATATATCCATACACACACATACATATATACATGGAAGGTACATATGGATTAGTTTCTTCAGATAATGAAATGGTACTCAAGGCTATAACCATTCATTGAAATATTTGCCTTTAAATCTTTCTTTGCATTTCTTTCAAATGCTGTAAAATAAGTATTTTTCTCTTCTTTGAACTTATCTAAAATATGACTTAAAAATGAAAATAATGTTAGTTTTTTTAAAAATAATGGTTCTAGATAAACCTTCTATTCTAGAGTCTTATTTACTTATTCCTTCAAATTTCCTTTAATAAGCATCCCCCAAGGGGATAATATAGAAGATGGAGGTCATTGAAATTCTCAATAAATAATGGTAAATGTTATGCTGGTGGAACTAAGAATGTTCTGGAAGGCATATCAGGATATCTGAATGAGTCTCAGGCAAACAGAGAACTAAAGGAAGAATGGGAGCTAGCCTGGTGCAGAGGGGAATCCAGGAGACTCTTAAGTATAGGCAACCAGGCAAATTACCAACATTCATCAGGGTTTTTTTCATCAGTGCTTTTGACTCCCTAGGACATAACTTTTTTTATTATTATTAGATTTGCATCTAGTTGGAGTAATAAATTTAAAAACTTATCTTTATCACATGTGATTCAGGTTTATTTGGGAAACACAGAGTTAGCCAGAAGATCCTTAGATTCTTGTGTCATTTCTCCTAGGTACAAATTAAAACGCACATGCTTCTCTCTCTCTCTCTCTCTCTCTCTCTCTCTCTCTCTCTCTCTCTCTCTGTGTGTGTGTGTGTGTATAGAAGGAAATAGGAGGAAAGATACTGATGTGGCAAACCAGGAAGTACTGTGTTCTCAAATAGCTTTACCACTACTCACCTCTATTTTCTTCCTCCTAGTATTAAGTATAGAGAGTAAACACTATACTCACAGCCAGAAGCTTTTAGTTCATCTCCCACACTAAGAATATCCAAAGCCACCAATAACACCTTGCATCTATCTACTCATGAAAAGTCTAAAAATATCATTTAAGAAATCTGGTGTTAAAAGTTACTGCCTAAGGAAGATGGGATACAATATCCCTAAAAGGGATGACTCAATGCAATAAAGATATCAATGCTCCCTAAGTTAATTTATAATCTTTATGGAGAGCAATAAAAATATCACTCTATATACCAGACAAGTTGGTATTAAACTTTATAAGGAAATATAAACAAGTAAGAAAAAAAAGTATCTAAGTAAAGAGGGGCAAGGAGGGAAGATGACGACTCTGATATTAACACACATCTTAAAGTCACTAATTATAACTCAGATGTGTAGACATAAATAGACATTCCAAAGTGCATTGAAACCAAACACTGAAAAGCATTGCAAACAAGCATAGAATACACTATTCTAGAAATGTTGAAATTTCACCAAATGTACATTAATGTGAGATTTAGAAGTAACTACAAAAAGAAACACTATGCCCCTGTGTCCTGTGTTCTGATATGGAAAGTTCCCTATGAATAGTTTTTACCTAGTACTGTATGGTACAGAACTGCATGTAGGGCATTTTCTTCTCAGTGATGGGGAAAGATAGGACTATGTTTTCATATTTGTCATATATGCAGTAATAAAATGCAGAAAAGATATATAAAAACTTAACAACTCTGTTATTGGAGCAAATATGGGAACATTTATACTAGATACCTTTACTATTTATTTATTTATTTATTGTTTATAATCTTTTGTATATATTTAAATAATATAAATGAGCTATTTATTCAAAGAAAAAATGAGAATTCACAGTATGCTTACATAATGATTTATTGCTTTTCCATTGGTTCCTTTTCCATTCTCGTTACATACATGTGATAATGTTGACTTTCAAGTCTCTTTAACCTGTGACCATTCTAACTTTTTCATTTAAACATAAGAAAGGCAGAGGAAACAAAAGGGATGTGGTATTGGCACTTATTTTGTGGGGGTAGTTCTTAGAAGTAACTAGATCACCATCCTAATAAGAACATTAGCTGTAAAATAGAGCCCTATGATGAGCAAAATAATGGCCTCCAAAGACATCCACATTCTTTTCCTGGAACCTCTTGGATATATTATCTTATATGAAAAGAAGGTCTTCACAGATGTGTTTTAAGTTCAGGATTTTAAAATGTGAGATTATCTCAGTTTATTAAGGTGGGCACAATCTAATCTCAAGGAACCTTAAAAGCAATTGTGGTCACTGTGGTTGGAAGTGTCAAGCATGTCAATACTCATTTGAGATGGGAGTAGTGGTATGGCTTGTTGCCTGACAGAAGTAGACCTAGGATTGGAATCTCAGAACACAAGATTTAAGTCATGCAGGTTGTGGGGTCCCTGTCTGGCTACAAAAGCAGCTGATTGTGCTTGAAGTACAATGATTTTTCTCAATAAACATTCACTGGATGAATAGGATTTAGAATTTATCAGTGAATGGAGGAGTATACAGTAAAGAATTAGTTCAAGGTTTTAATTGTAAAGATAAGGAAATTCACAATGCCTAAAAAGACTTGAGGCTTTAAAAACATCCAATTTGGAATGATATGGGTAATATGTACAGTTTATTTGAAGGTACACTGGGGTAGGTGTTTTGTAAATTACCACTAAAGAGAATCTCAAGGAGATGGTATTTTAGTCCATTCAAGTTGCTATAACAAAAGTATTATGGACAGGGCGGCTTATCAACAATAGAAATTTCTTTTTTATAGTTCTGGAGACAAGAGAGCATAAGATCAAGGCATTGAAATATTTGGTTTCTAGTAAGGACTTGTTTCTTGTTCAGACACATCCTCTTTTTGGTGTTTCTACATGACAGGAAGGGGCAAACCTGTCCTCTGCGCTCTCTTGTGAGGGATGCTAATTCCATCTGGGAGGGCTGTTCTCGAAAGGCCCCATCTCCCAATATGACCAGCTTTAGAGTTACCACTTCGACACATATTTGAGAGTGAGGGACACAAACATTTGGTCTGTAACAGAGATTTGTCATGGTAGATTTGGTATTCAAAACCTTGGCAATAAGCAGGATCCTTGAAAAGACAAAATCAGAAAAAGGATTCAGAGTAGTCAAGAATGAGGGAATTAAGAGGAGAGAGAAAGAGCAAAAGAAAAAGGAGAAAAAGCAAAATGGGATGAAGAAAGAAAGGATAGAGAAGAAGAGGAGACAAAATTGAAAAAAATGAATTAATAGCCTAACTGGTTGGATTTATTATTCAAATGAAGAAGGGAGGAAGATTGAGGTGTTTGACGATTATTTGCTTTTCAAATGGTATTGTTCTCTCGAGATCTTATTGTTTTCAGCATTTTTTGTGTTTTTTTGAGTAACCCATTCACTTTAGGTACTTTCCCTGACAGGTCACATTCATTGATGAGGTAAGGAAATGCAAGGAGTCTCTTGTGAATTTGTACGAGGCTTTCATAATGATTCTGAGGCTCTATGGAACATTTGACAGCCCTACAGTCCTTTTAGTCAGACAAAGTTGGTTCATGTTTGTACTCTGAAATTTAAGAGCTTGTGACCTTACATGTATAACTAAAAAGATAAATAAATAAATAAATAAATAAATAAGTTAATTAAGAGTTTGTAACCTTGAAAATTCATGATGTCTCTGTGCATTAGTCTCTTCTTGTATAAAATTGGAACAAATCTAATAATCACATCTTGGTTTTGGTGAAGTGAAGTAGGTGCATAAAGATTTTAGCATAATTTTTCCCATACAGTTTAACACCCAGTAAATAAGTTATATAGTTATCAAAGATAATGTGTTTCTCACAATTTCTGTTCTCCCCCAAAAAAACATTTATTTATATTTTGGTCACATGGTTTTTATTACATTTCCCAGCATATCTTTCTATTTGCTTTGTATCTAGCCATTCATCAAATAACTTCTTTATTACAGAAAGAATTTGAATTGCATACAACCTTATAATTTTCAATGTTTTCCTATATAATAGCTCATTTATACACCCTCAGTATCCAAAATCTCAGCACAAAATGGATGAATGGCCAGCCTCAGACCATATAACCCAGACCACAGCTCCTAGCTCTAAATTAGTTTTTTTTTTTCTTTAGTTACAAAATTTGGTGATAGGCATGGTTATAGACGCAGGGTAAAGGTATAAATAAGACCAAGACCCAGCTTTCATTTAGCTTACATTTAAGTAAGGAAGATAAGCAATCAACAAATAAAAATTGATAAATAGTAAAGATTAGAAAAAAATAAACTAAGTAGTGTTCTAGAGTGCTATGAATTTCCCAAAGAAAATAAAAGAGGATAAAATAAAGGATAGTAACAACAGTTGAATCACATATCAGATGACAATGAAACAGATCACAAAGCTGTACCAGTACAATCCACGCAAAGGATCAGAACAGGGAGAAGAAAGCAAATGTTCAAAAAGACTCAATGTACATACAGCTTAGCTTTTATGAGGAATAACAAGAATGTCAATATGCTGAATTATAGAGAAATAGGAAGAATATAGAAGAGGCATGGGTACAAAGACAAGTGGACTCTTCAAAGTTATGCAGGTTTCATCAGAATTTGTTCCTGCAATCTGTTGTTCTTCCAAACTCTCACATAGTACGACAGATCCGTTTGGATTAATAGTAGGCTAGAATTATGAGCACATGTGTCATATGATATTGTTTTCTCCAATTACACCATTACCAGATACTATTTGTACATATAGAATGTGTCCCCCAAAATTCATGTGTTAAAATCTTAGTCCCTAGCTTGGCACTATTGAGAGGTGGCAGAACCTTAAGAGGTAGGACTCAGTGGGATCTTTTAGATCATTGAGGGTGGGGCTTGGTGATAGACATCCTTTTTCTCTTTTGCTTCTCAGTTGTTGGTATAGCTTTGTTTCACACATGCTTCCCACCTTGATAAACTGCTTTGTGTCATATCCAAAAGCAACAGGGTTCACCAGTCAGTGAAACTTCCCAAAAATAAATCTTTCATGTGTTATTTTTTTAAAAAAAGTTGATTAACTTGGGTATTTTCTTACAGTATCATAAAGCTAACACATTAAGTTATTAGCAGGATATAACAAGTCACTTATCATAACCTCTCACTAATATAAATAAGTTATTTATATTAACCAAAGTAGTGTGATTAGCACTGTGGTGGCTAGAATATTTCTTGAGTCAATTATTTCTATGTGTTGAATGCATTTGTCTTCCAAATACTGTCCAGACAAATATGACTTAAGAATATTAGAAGACATTACACTTGTAAACATAACAAAAGTACACTCTAAAATATTTGATTGTTGGCAGAAGCATTCCAGGCCCTATTCAACAGTGTAGATGTGGTATAGGCTATCAACCATTTCAGCCCTTCCCCATAGGCTGCAGCTATATTGCTTTGATGGGCCTGATTTCATCCTGAGTTTCAGGAATGGGTTCTTGCCATATAGATTGGTTCAGATAACCCAGGCAAGCAACAATTTGTTCATGAATTTTCCTTTGCAAAATAATTGGTCCATGTGTTTTCTTTTGCAACACAATTGGTACCAGGGTGGTTCAATCCTCAGGAAGCTCAGAAACTTTGTTTGATGGCTGTTGCAAAGTGATTTGCTTGCCTTCTCTCCATGTTTGTGAACAATGCTGTATTTTGGACCAGCAAATGCGTGAAGCCATCTTTCCATGTGGAGAAAGTCAGTCTGAGGACAAAGAAGTAGATAAGGAGCTTAGAGAATTCTAGAGAAGCAGGACTGGAGTGCTAACTGAATCATGCCTAAATTCTGTCACATTATACATCTTCTAAAGTTCTGTGGTTAGAGAAAAAAGTTTCTTCTACCTTTTCAGGCAATTTGGGTGGAAATTTCTACTGGTTAATGAAACTGTATTAATGAATACCCTAGAACTAAGGAATCACTCCTAATCTTTTGACAGACTTGTTTTTTTGTGTGTGTGAGAGACATGGTCATCTGCAGAGCTGCAGAGCTGCAGAGCATGACTCCCACATGTTGATGTTTAAGATGAGAGCACCAGCTCAATATTCTCCATCCGAAATGTTTTAGGCAGCAAGGGATCATTCATATATTGAGAATCCTAATTTCCATGTCTTAGGAACACATGTCCTATGTGTTAAGTTTCTTTAACTTGACATCTATGCATGAGGAAATTTAGAGGTCAGATATTTTCCTCCTCAAACAACACAAGTTAATCATAATTAGTTTTGCATACCATGAAAATAACTGGATTATTTATCCTACTACTGAAAATAACCTCATTTATATATCTAAAAAAACTTTTCACTTTACATTCACAGTAATGCAAGTAATTAGGCAATCAAAATATCTAGATCACTGTGAAAATACAGCTTCTTAAATTCAGTCTTTTATCTATTTATCAATTATTTATTGATTTTCCTACTTAGGTGTCTGGTATTTTACATTCTTTCAGTGGGTAGACAGAAATAAGATTTCCTTAGCTCCCATCCTTATGGAACTTAGTGGTGGATTAGCACCCTTATGATTAAACACAGGATCACATAGGAGGACTAAGTAACCCAAAGTCTTGGGGGTCAGGAGATTTCAAGACAGTGTCTTCTGTTCTGAATTCATGAAAGTGTCACTGTTACCAGAGTTTTGCATTTTTAAAGTATTTCTTTTTATTTTTAAAACATCAATTAATACTTGTTTTTCAAAGAAGTATTCTTTAGTCTAAATATGTAAAATTTTTGAAACAATATTATAAATAAGATAAATTATGTAATTTTTGTAATAGTCCAAATTTCTAAAATAATTTGAAAATGTGATGGGTCAAAATACATAAAATAACATTCAGATAAAAATACTCATATTCCCACCATATAGTGTGCCTGTGACTTTGATTTTGACTTTCTATTGACTAAATTGTTTTAAAACTCTGAAGAGATAGATGTGAACATGTAGAAAATTTATTGCATGTAAATTATTTTTTTGTGTTAGAGAAAGAAATTGATCCTGTCTATACCTATACAAAGTAATTTTATCTGATAAATATGCAATTGGTTTAAATACAAGTTTATTATATGTTTGTAAGAGAATTACATTTTAACTTTGAAAAATATGCTTTATTTTATGGGAATGTTTGTATACCTTTTATCAGTGAATATTATTGAATGTGAATTGTGATAAGCTCAGTATATTTTAAGCAGGCCAAGGAAGTTCAATCTACTCATATTTGTGTGGAGAGAGGAATGCTAGATGTCTTCAGTGCAGTGTGTGTATATGGGATTTGGTTTTACTGTATCATTTATTTAAAAGATTGTTCTTTCTCCATGGAAATACCTATAGACATTTATAGAAAACCAATTGTCCATACAGGTGTGGGTCTGCTTTTGAACTATGTTATGTTTTTTACTCTCTTTGACTAATTTAAGTTAAGACCACACTGTCTTGATTGGGATACCTTTATCATAGTGTAAGTTCTAAAGCATTTTTCATCCTTTTCAAAATTTTTATTTCTCCATATGAATTTTAGAATCAGCCTGTCAAATATTGCAAATAGACAACTGTGATCTTAATTGGAATTATTTGAATCAATAAATTAATTTTGGGAGAAATGTGATTTTAACAGTATTGAGCCTGGTGCTCAATGAAAATAGTATGTCTCTCCATTTATTTAGGACCTCTTTGATTTCTGTTAGTTTTGTAGTGTAAATCTTACACATCTTTTGTCTATTTTCTCTTAAGTATTTCATATTTTATGCCATTTTGATGGTATCTTTTATTTCAACTTTGATATTTTTGCTTCTATAGTATAGAAATATAATTAATTTTTATTGATTTGTCTCATATTGTTCAAATTTGCTAATTTCACCCATTAGTCCTAGTAGTTTATTTCAGAGTTCTTCAGCTTTTTTACATAGCAATCATGTTGTCTATGAGTAAAGAAAATTTTACAGATTCCTTTTCAGTTTGGAACATTTTATTCCTTTTTCTTGCCTAGCTAGCTGTCTCATTGGCTAGAACCCACAATACAGAATGAATAAATGTAGTGAGAGCAGACATATTTGTCTTCTCTGATCTTTGGAGAGAAAGCTTTCCATTCATTTTATCACCATTAAATGTTTGCTAGAGGTGTTTCATAAGTGCCCTTTATCAAGTTAAGGAAGTTCTTTTCTGGATTAGTTATCATTATTTACACAAATATTACACCAAAATTTAATAGCTGAAAACAACAGCATTTATAACCCTGCAGTCTCTGTGGGTCAGGAATTCAGAGGTGATTTAGCCTATCTTAACTCTGAGTCTTTACAAGTCTGCAGTGTCAAGGTTCAACTGAGAAAGAATTTTAGAATCAGCTCATTCACATGCATGTTTCATTCTGGAATGCAGTTAAGTTACTTGGAAACACTTTGATCCTTTTGGATATTGCTTTGTAATTTTTGGAGGAATCTGGAAAAGTACTCATTGTAGGTCAGTTATTTCCCACCACTAAGATATGACCTTCCTTACCATGCTAAACAAATCCTATGAAATTCGTGTGTGTGTGTTTCCCCATTTGACTAGTGAGAATAGGGTACTCTTTTAATGGTTCTTTCTCTAGCCTTGCATAGTTCCCTCCAAGCACATCCACTAATCAGGACTGTGCTGAATATGCAAGGGGAACCCTGTGATATCTATGGGAGTCTGTGTCTTCCCTCTCTAATACTCTACAAACCCCATCTGCCTTTGCTTCTCCAGATTCTTAATTTTGTCTCCTTAACTCTGAGAGTCTTCTGAATTCCATGGTTTGCCTTTTTAATACCATGGCCTTGAAGCCATCATAGGACAGTGAGCTGGGGTAGTCATGATGCTACCTTAATTGTCTTATGAATTCCTATTTTGCTTCCTGATGGCCAGGCCCTTCTAATCTTTTTCTCATTTTCAGTTTGTATCTTAAAAAAATACTATTATTATTTTAAGTGGAAGCATAAATCCATTTCCTGTATTTCATCTTGGCCAGAAGATTGTTATTTGTTTTTATAAATCATACCCAAGATAGAACATTAATATATTTCATTTAAAAATAAAGAAATACAAATGTGTAAAACAATCAGTCTCTCAAATAATTCCAAAAACATGCAGTATGGTTAAAACATAATTTATACCATTTTAGTTGTGCAGATAATATGTACATTTTTTTTTACTTTGTAAAAATGCCTTTTCTTTTTCACAGGCCTCCACCAAACATACAAACAAAAAATCTTTAAAAAATTTAAAGTTGCATAAACTCATTGTGTTTGTTCAAATTTTATTTCATAATACCTGGTCCTGGACATGATAAGGCAGCTAGTATCAAATTTAGCATCTGGCTATAATAGCAACAAAACTTAGATAAATAAAGCAAACTTTTGCAACATTGAATAGCATTTAAGGTAGGGGTATAATTTTTGAAAAGAAGAAAGCCCAAATAGTGATCCCCATATGGAAATATGGAAATAGAGCTCAAATGGAAATTGATGGATGTTTCTGTTGGGGAAGCAAAAACTGGCATTTGGGACTGCCTCACAGGTAGGATTTGGAGGATGGGGTACCAGAGAGGGTAAATATAGAGGAGGACACTTAAAAGAAACTTGCATAACATCTCTCTCAGTTCTCAGCCAGTGCTTATACGGTTCATGCACAGGGGAAAACTTTGAGAATTGTAGCAGGAAACATTTACAGGGAGGCTGAAAAGTTGGGCATAAATTTCTGAAAGCAGAGCACACCATAGCAAAATTAAAGATCAGGCCCAGATAAAGTGAAGAATCCTTAGTAAATATCTTAGGCTTTTTGTCAAGAAAGTCTATGCCCTAAGAGTAAGGATCACACCTAAGAGTAGCAATGGATCTTTTCTAGGAGTAATAGCAAAGCTGAATCATACCCACTTTAACAAAGCCTGAAGCCAAGGCTTGGACAGTTCCAAATCACTCTCCAATTATTTAACATTTTGCCAAAAGTAAATTTTACACTACTCAGAGGAAAATAATATAAAGTTCCTCTAATATATTTTACACAATACTTGGGATATAGTCCAATATCACTAAACCTCTGAAAAAGGAGGAAAATGTTACTGACAATAAAGAGATCCTTTAAAAACTCAATAGGAGCAAATCCATGGAAAATCTAGATGTTGGACCTAGCAGAAAATAATAATTAAAATAGTTGGGATTCCTACCCCAATGAAAATAGAGGAAAATATATAAAAAATATTTCTCAGAGATGCATTTTCAATGAAGAATAAGAATCCTTAAACAAATATTAAATGAAAAATACAATATCTGATTTTAAAAACATGTTCAATAGGTCAAACAGATTACTGAATATAGCAGAATATAAGATAGCAAATTTAAAGACATTAAAATAGAAGAATATTGAAATTGAAATTAGAGAGAAAGAACAGTTGGAAAATTCCAGAAAAAAATACATGCGGGACAAAGAAACTATTAAAATACCTAAAAGTGTTATTAGAGTAATAGATGGATAGAAAAAGAGATTATGGAACCAAAGCAATATGGAAAGAAATAAAGGCCAAGATCTTTCTAAATGGTATGGGAGCTGTCAACTCACTTAAGCACCGTGGACTCCAAGCACAATGAATATAAAGAAAATGGAACATTTTCTGCTTACTCTGTAGTCTTTCCTTTTTGACTTGGCCCTTCATATTTTAAGTGTTTTGAAAAGGATCCTGTCTTTCTCAACAAACCTTAACTTTTCAAATATTTTTGCTTCTGTAAAAAACACTATTTTTTTTAGACAATAAATAAAAAGCCTTCCTTTCCTTTTCAATTTCTGTGTTAATAATTCTAACATTCTCATAGGTAATGAATGACCCTTAAGCACATACAGGAGATCAGTGTAAGGAAATGCAAAGAGGAAACATGATTAAGAAGGTTCATGAGGTACCATCCTTGTTGAAACTGCAAAGTTAAAGATAAATGAAAGATTCAAATAGATATTAAGGTGGAACTCTTGATCACGATTTGGAGAGTGTAACTTGCACCTTCTCTAGCAACACAATATCTGTCTGATAGTTTTAAGTCTTTAACCTATTTGACGCTAATTTCATTTCTAGGAATGTGCCTTAGGAAAACAATTCCAAATGCAGACAAAGATTTATAAATAAGTAAAAATCCTAACTTATGAACAAGAGCAAAATATTAAGAATGATATAAATTTCCTATAGGGTTGATTATAAGAAGCACAGGAGAGAATAGAATAGGGATAATAATTCATAATAATTAATCATACTTGTGAAAATATATGTAGTTTTTAAAAATAGCTATTTTAAAAATGCAGAATATTTAATTATAAATGTATGTTCCAGACCTACACATTCATATATATACATATATATATATACATATATATATATTTTTATATATGTTTGTGTATATATATATATAATCATATACTCAGTATATTATCAATTATTTAATTAATACTATATGCATAAAATAACTGAAAATATAAAAACACTAATATTGATTGGGGGGGCGCTGCTAAACTGTAATGTAAATTGCTGTCTTCTCAACATGCTTCTGTATTTTCCAAAGTTCATACAGTGATAGTGTCTCAAAGTCCTCTCTTTTATGCACCCAGAATTTCTCACTTTTCTACTCCTAAGCCTTGATTAAGCTCCTCTAGTGTGGCTGCCCTTCTTATCTCTTTATGCTGATTAACCTTCATGATTCTGTTAAAATTTCGCTTCCTCCCAGGAACTTTCAGTAGAACCTCTGGCGGGAAGTCATCTTTATCATGTCTAAACTGTCATAGCTCATTATTTCTGTCTTTTATAATCTTTGGATTAATCAACTCTCAAGTCATTCCCAGTAAGTTACTTTAAAATAATCTATATAGTATTGTATTAATCGCCTTTACAAATGAATGAAGATAGTTTATTAGTTGGTTAATTATTATCCTTGTTCTAAAGGAATGATATTGGAATAAGTCTCTTTCTGTGGAAAGGAAAATGTGGCAGCAAAAAGTCTGAAATGATAGGACATGTCTCTGACAGGTGATCATTCCAGTAAATGATTCTGGAATTCCCTCTTTTATTCTTAGGAAACTAGATGTAGTCTTGGAGGTTGATGGCTTTTGCTGGCCCATATCTGGAAGAGAAAGATAGGTACTCAAGTCTTAACATAATTATGACTTTAATCTGGATCAACCTCATTTTAGGAAATTAATCTGAAAAATCTAAAGGTCCACCTAACATATTTTGGAATTGCTTGCAATATTCCACTATATGTTCTTTTTTTCTTTGAGAAAAAATTAAATAGCAGATGAAAGAACTGTCTTGGCTTTAGGCCAGGCCATCTGGTTTAGTTACATAAGCAGATCCGCTAGGACAGTTTACTCACAATAACAGAAGGATGCCGGCAAAAGGGACAGAACACTGGAATTCCTGTTCATCATCAAAGATGTGCTCAAATCATTGAAGAATTGCTATTTTCATTTTATACTTCCAGGAAAGATTTTTTTTTAAGTGCAGACTATTTCAAAGTTTCAGAATAGCCATGTGTGGAGCTAGGGATGTAGTTCAGTGGTACAGTGCTTCTCTAACATGCATGAGGGTCTCGGTTCAATCCCCAGTACCACAAAAACAGAAGAGCAGAATAGCTATGTTTGTCCAAAATCCAATCAGTTCAGTGGAAATCTAAGTTCATTAGAGTTGTAATTGTTTTTTTGTAGAGAGTGTTAACAGGTTGGCCAAACTTTCAAACTCCTCAACTTATTTTTAAAGTTTGATACTGTTATAGTCATTGAGGATTAATTTCTCTTTAAATGAATACTAACAAACCCTCTCAAGATTGCTGGTAGTCCATATGCAGATGCTCTTTTGTGCTTCTAACACTTAGGTTATGTGTGACCTCTCAGAATATGTTCTAACTATTATGACCTACTCTCAGAAAGCACAAATCTTTTCTCTAGAATGACAGATATTTTACAATCCTGAATTTCTTATTTGTTTCCCAGAGTATATCTTTTATTATTTCCTGCAGAATATAGCTTCTTGCAGAAAAGAGGCTTATAAATACCAAGAAAATGACATTTCCATAGATATGTTTAGTAATAGTTTATCCCTAATTACAAATAACAATACCTGCATGCAGTACATAATTCTAATGATATAATCCAGTCTTAGTGTTTTACTGCCATGCATAAACTGCTTCAGCAGAACTACTTGTGATTTATGACATCAATAGAACTCTTTAAATTACATCCTATATTATGTCGTAGGGCATGTATTGCCCTATGGTCTTGTGTGCAATGTCAGAGACAGAGGGAACAAGAAATAGAGAATTGTGGTTTCATTGTAAATCAAAACCTAAGTGTTGTTTATGAGCACTGGGGGTTTTAGCACATAATATCATTTTACTCCAGTTAACCTGATGTAGGACAAAACTTAATTCAATGAATAATTACTTATATTTTAATGTCTTTAGCATAAATAAATGTCAGGTACTAAACATATACCTAATTTTCTTAAAAATTAGCCTTTTGTCTTGAAATCAATTAATATTTTACTGTGTAAATGGAAAACTATTAAAGATGTGTGTCTATCATAATATTACATACACATTATGGACATGTTTAAATATTGGTTGACTGTTAGTTTCAAAAATACTTTCAAATTAAACTAATTTTTCTACTGATATTTAATGAAGAAAAAAATAGAAGTTGTACTCTAGAAACTATCCACATTCACGAATGATTTTTAAAAATATTTTAATTTGGATTATATGTTTTAATAAGAGAAGTCACAGACATCCAATGCAAAAGTTGGATTTACAGGAGATACTAAATTCATGTTTTGACCAGATATTAAAAATATTAATCATTTCTAGTGGTGTATTTTAAACTAAGGATGGAACTGTAATTTCTTAAAACATTTTAGGGTAGTTTGACCTTGATATTTCACAGAAAAAAATGTCTTTTGATCTCAGATTCCTTTACTCCTCCCAAGTCTGAGCCTAGTCATGACCCTAAGTACTCAGAGATCAGAGCAACAATTTGAGATTCAAATGCAAGCATTTCATCTGAGTATAACCAGATGACTTGACTTGAGCAATATAGTGTAAGAGGCAGGCAAAATCAAGGTGAAAAGGTAGAGGGAACCAGACATTTGGGGTCTTATAATCATGATTTACCCTGAGCACACACATAGAGAAGTATTTCTGCTTGTTAATGAATATTATCTCTTCCTTTTGTGATAGTTTGTATGTACTAGGAGGGGATTTGAGGTCTCCAATCCCTGCTCATACCACATCATTGCAGCAACTGTGTGCAATTTCTAGCAACAAAAGATATGTATATAGATTAAAAAAAAGATTATGCTTAAAAAAATTTTCAGGCCTATTTGGATTCAGTTAATCTCTATAGAGATTGGTTAAGAAAATCAAAAACACAGAAGGGGTTTATTTCTACATTTTATGTGTCTAATATTTACCTGCAGGCATATATTAAATAACTCTTAAATAACCATGGCTACTTAAAATTTACAGATTTGAACCTATGCAGACAGTAGTTGATCTTAAACTGACACAAACCAGATAGTATCTTAATGTTACTCTAAGGAGTTTTAAACTGACTCTGCTAAAGCTGAGGTTATTTGCCTTGGGGATGCCTAATGGAAGGGTTATTATAACACTGTCCACAAATAGGGGCCTTGAGAGAGTCAAGCTATTGCACTCCATTGACAGCTAATAGATTGGGCCATTGCCATGTCACAGTGATCTCCAAGGTCAAAGGTCATATCTCTCCCTTAATATTTAAATAAAGATACTTGACAAGAGCAAAAGACACCTTATTGCTAGTGGTGGCTGCTGCTCAATTTATAAGAACCTTTACAAAGTCATGCTAATTCTCGGCCTTCTTAGAATGCATGGTAACCTTTCATAAATCCATCTCTTCCAGATGTCCTTGGAAATGACAGTTATAAAACTACAAATGATTTGTAATGCAAAATGGGACTGACAGACTTGAAGATTAGGGCTAGATGTACTAAAATGACTAAGATTATAGCTAACAAAAGGCATAAAATGCATTGATAAATAGCTGCCTGAAGTAACTCAAGATTATTTTAAATATCCTTAGTAAATTCTAAAACAAGAGAGAGAGAGAGAGAGAGAGAGAGAGAGAGAGAGAGAGAGAGAGAGAGAGAAAGCAAATCTTATCCTTACAATAGTACAGATAGCAATTTACTTTTACTGTATGAATATAGAGGAACAGAATTCCTCTGCTTGGATGAAAGATAGCAAACCAGTTATGCTTTCATCATCTCCCAGGCTACTACCTTGTTTTTTCTTTTATGTAATTTTTTATATGAAAAACTTCATTCTTTAAACCTTTGAGGAATACTGGACTAATTTAATTGAATTATATACTCTTTTTCCCTTAAGTTTTAAAAATGAATCAATCAAGCATCTTATTTTATAAATATGTCTTAAGATGTTTTCCACACTAAAGCAATGGAAGAAATGACTTAACATTCATAGGATAAGTTGGGACTGGGTGTTTAAGCAGAATGTCCAAAAGCATGTTCTCAAATACCTATTTACGGGGGGGAAGTGAAGCTAAGAAATAATTTCTGGCAATATTAGAGTAATACAAACTGAGTTTTTGAGTAACACTTAAGAATTGGCTAAACAGTATTGTTTATGCATAATTTTGAATATTTACATGGTGAGCCACCTGGCTTGTGGCACATTCAGATATCAGGTATCTGACCTGCCCCTAAAACCACCAGGATGTACTGGGAGCATGGAGACCCTCTATACCCTCTGCCTGGCTGGAGAGGAAGCTCACAGCTAAGCTGATTTCTGTTTCTGTTCTCTTAGATGTCTATCCCTTGCTTCTCTATACATCCTCTATTGAATTTAATTCCTTCCATTTTATTCTCATTTCTTTCCTTCCTGGTGACCACTAAATAAAAATGAGACTGAGCTTATAACTGTGACTGCTCTGCTAGGTTTGGGTGTGTAGAAGAAAAAAATTAAAATCAATAGAAACCTTCAGATTTAAGTACTTTATTTGCATTCTGGGAGCTTGAAAGTGAGCCATAAGCCTATCAATATTAGTGACCTAGAACTAGAATTATAGTAAAGACTTTTTATAGAGGATATAATACACATTTGAAACATGAAATAATACGTTTTCAAGGAATCTAAGTTTTTCTGTGAATAGTTGCATTCATTAGGTCCAATTTACTCAAAGTAGAAAGTTCTTTTATGCACATTTCTGAAAATCCTGTGTGCTAAGTTTAGTTAACTATAAAATACATTTGACCAAAGCATAAAGAAAAGAGGTTTCGCTTCCTTTTCTTGCTTATTTTTCCATCACCATAAAATCTGCTATCATATTTACAGTATGCCTAAGTGATGTCATATGCAGAACACTAAAACAGATGATGTTTTCAGTATGTGGGTTAAAAAACAACAACAACAACAACAACATACAACTCGGTGCACATGAAGAGCCCTGTAAAATCAAAATATTATCCAGAGACTGGGTAGATATTACTGGGTAGTCAAGGACCCTTCGGAAACCAAGGCTGTACCTGTCTTCTTAGTCCATCTTATGAAATGATTGGGTGGTGGGATGAGGACAGCAATATAGTGCCAGCTGGCAGTGTAAAGGCTACCGAGCCAAGAAAACTGGACTTGGCTAGATATTTTGAACGTCAGACTTAAGACATTTATTTCATTCATTTTTCATTAGCTTAACATTTATTTAGTTATCGGAGCTGAGAAAATAGACCTTTTCTCGATTTAACCTACAATGTTCGTTTCATTCATTCATTTATTCACTCAGCATTTATTGTCTTCCACGTACCAGCAATTTTTTTAGGCACTGTACATGATGATAAATAACCATACAGAGCCTCTGTCTTTGAAGACCCTGTAATCATTCCACCATTATATCGTCATTGGGTGACTTGATCGTCCTCATCTTCATATTGATTCTCATATTCATTATTAACTCATAGGATTTCACTGGAAGAAATAATTGCATTTGTCTTTCTTACTTCACAAAGCTGTGGAATCCTACAGGGAAACAACTATTCTTCACCATTTTAATGACCTCAGGGAGAGTGTTTGTTGAGGGCCACAGCCGAGTCGGGATGAGGCATGGCATTTTTGCCAGAAGTAGTGGTTGAGGGGTGACGTTAGCGAGCCATTAAGATGATGACTTTTGAGTTCTGGTGGAGTTCCCATTGAGTTCTGCTTGAGCTCTCGCGGGGATACCCGGAGAGTTCCCATTGGTTGGGGAAGTGCTGGAGGAGGGATTTTCCTGTTGGGGGTTCCTGGAGAGGCTGAATGGCGATCGGCAGATTTCCCGGAAGCATGTGTGGAGTGTGCTGGTAGAGTTCAGAAATAAAGTTTGTTCCTGCTTCAGTGCCTCGTGATTTGTGCCCAGCCACACTGCGGCAAGTGTTGAACAAAAATTTGTAGAATGAATAAATTAGTGAAAGAATGAATAAACTAATAAACAAGGTACATAACAGTAGAATTGTAATCTGTAGCTTTCTTGTGTTCAACCTGGCATACACAAACATCACCATGGCACAAGATCATCTTAAAAACTATTCACTTCCCAAAACTTAAATGGGGGAAATCTAAAAGAAAAACAGAACAAGGGAAGCTAATGATTCAATGTGGGCCACAGATGTCCCTTGGAGCATGGCTATGCCAAAGAATAAAATAGATACAAAGTCAAGATGAGATCCACAGAACTTTCTACAAGTGCTACCAAACAAGGTCTGCCATGTTGACTTTTAAAATTAATCATTTTGCTCAAGTGATTCTTCAAATTAAAAATTCCTCATGAAATTTTTATCTGGTTGATCCATTGTTTATTCTAATTTACATGCATATCTTGTAGTCTGATGCTCTTAAATGATTCTGTAAGATATTTCTTCAACATACCCAGCCATCAATGCCCCATCCCCCTTCAGGATCACCCCTCTGGTTGCAACACAGAAGCCTTTTGAGTAACATATTATTCTTTTTTCTCTTTTTAATACAAATCCAGCCTGGCAGGCACAGTGCAATGTGTAGACTGGATTGAATCAAAGCAGCATTCTCCTCCCTTCTCTGTGTATAGGATGTGATACTAACAAGAATCAGATTTTCCTGGATCTATAACAGAGGAAACAACTTCTGGCACAGTAATTCTTTGAACTGGAACCATGAGGGCAAGTACTAATGTATCCTTCTATTGCATGAAATGCCTATGTACAAAAGCAGTTTTTCTGGCTGTTGAAATGGACTGACTCAGATTTGTGGTACTAAATTTTCAAGGGTCTGTGAATATTTTGATTTATTTTGGAAGAGTCTGTGTTCACAATTCATCTGGTAAGATCAGGAATTTCAGTGTTGATTCCATGTAATTTACTTATGGAATGGATTTAGGACAGATGTTTAGGTAGATATTTTATAAATATTTTCATTTGATCAGAAGAAAAAATACAAGACAACTAATAATCCAACAATACTAATAATCCCACAATGAAATATTGTACTGTGGGATTCGTGGTGATCTTTATTTTGTATCCTCAGGATTTGGTATAAGAAAGCTGAAGCGTATGATCTGATATTGATTAGTTGAGCAACATAACTAAACTCTGTGAAAACCATTTTTATCATCAATAAAAAAATGGGGATAATTATGCCAAACTCACGTGGTTATAAAGGTTCAAAAGATATCATGGGGGTAAATGTGCTTTTCAAAGGATATGGTTGCTAAGATTATATAATATTATTTTATTTTCATTAGACTGTGAGGTCTGTAAGGGCTAGGATCATGTGATATTTGCCTTTATAGAAATGTCTTCACTTAACATTGGCTGGCACACATCAATTTCTCAGTAAATGTGAATGGATGTATGATTGAATAAATTCAGGGTGCTGGAGTTACAAAGGTCAACATGATCATGCTGTCAGAAAACTCAAAATGAAGTAAAAGAGATGGACACATGTATGATGTATTATAACACATACCTGTACAACCTCAGTAGTGTTATATTAATCATCTATCTGATAATTTCCATATTTTTTCTTTTCTGTATGCAAACATACATATAAGTAGGCAAACATAAATTCAAGTTCACACTAATACATATTATTTTTAAATTCCTATGAATTTTGCCATATAAACATAGAAGAATAAACTCAAAGAGTTTTATTCTTTTAGAATAATAAAGTCAAAGTTAGGAGAGGTTTTATATATATATATATATATATATATATATATATATATTATGTCTAATGAGGAAGATAAGTTCCTACTATGGTATCCTTTTTAAAGGAAGATTGACGAATAACTCCTAGCTATTTCCTATCTTCCTACACTTGATGTAGAAACAATGACCCTCCATAGTTCACACAGTGGCTGATATTTGTGATTTCTCACGAGAAAAAAAAAAGTAAGCTTAATGTTTAACTATAGTGAAAAAAATTAAGTTGGTAAAGATGTAGGTTATAATAACTTACATCACAAGAAATGTTCTATTTTTCTTTCTTCTTTTCATTTCCCTTTCTTATTTTTCTTCCTTTTTTAAAAAAATTCCCTTAATTCCCTGTGCTTCCTGAATGTCATGAACTGAGCAGCTTTCCTCTGCCACAACCTTCCACAGTGATATTCTGCATCACCTCAGGCCCAGAGCTCTAGAACCTATTGACTACAGACTGAACCTCTGAAACTGTGAACCAAAGTAAACTTTTCCTACTCTAAGTAGTCCTCGTTGGATACATTGGTCATAGCAACAACAACAACAGCAGCAACAGCAACAAAGTTGAAGAAGAAGAAGAGAAGAAAAAAGAAAAGTAAAAGAAAAAACATGTAGAAATGTTCTACTTAGTAGCTGCTGAAATAATTTGTGTTATTTGAGTGGATAAAAAGCCTAGAATTATTAGGAGTTAGACACCCTTACCTTACAATTGCATTTGGTACATAAAATCATTTATCTGCTGAAAGTTGGAATTAACACTAATTGCCCACAGATGCCTTATCAGTGAAGGGAAGACAGTATGACCAAGTCAATTGAAAGTTCTGCTTAGTCTCTCCCATGATTCAGTGTTCATCATTCACGTAACTGTAGTAAGGTCCCAAAGCAATGAACACAGGATCTAAACTGGGAGGATTTCAAGTACAAGCATCAATTTTATCAGCAGAGGAATTTTCCACATAGTATCCCACAGCTGCTCTCTTCATTTTCAGATGCAATGTTACTTATATTTGTATTTTTTTCAAGACTCTTTACATCAATATTTGGATCGGCGAAATACTGATATTTTTAATGTTGCAGACAAAGAAACAAAAGCACAGAAACACTAGGGACTACTAAGGTGACTAAATAGTTATATGGTGGCACAAAGACAACTACCCAGGGTGCAGTCATGAGGACTCAGGTCCACTGAGAGCTGTTCCGGTGGTGGTTTCTGTTTTTCTACTAGATAGCTCTTTTGTGTTAGTACATATTGTGCCCACTGGGTAATTCATAGCTTTTAAAATGGGAATGAGGGTGACAATGACATTAAATGGTGGGGAAATTATAATTTTTGAACTAACTTGTTGAAACCCATAAGAAGAGCAAGCAAAAACACAGCCCCAAACTAAAAAACAAAATTAAAAATAATGCACATGTTTAATTCAGAAGAACTCAGATTCTCTTTAGGTATTTTCCCCTCCATCATTTGCTCCTAAAGAAGAGACAAAAAAAGCCAATATTAGGTATATAAAAATTAATAAGTAAGGCAAGTAGACAAGAGTCTACAGACTCCCTAAAATGAAAGTGCAATTATATTTTGCTGCATTCTTTCCTATTGCTAGTGTGTGTGTTTGTGTGTGTATGTGTGTGTGTGTGTGTGTGTCCTTCAAGCATGGCAAAACATTGTGACTGGGGAACTATTTGTATTTCAGCTTCCTTGGCAAACCAGATTGTGACTTTATGTTCCCATGAGCGTTCTAGTAAACTCTGAAGATTTTTGTTTCCACCTTCCCTCTTTGTTACAACTCAAGATGCTTGTGAAAACTGTTTCTAGAGCAAGAGGGTGAGAGCTATTAAGATCAGGAAGAGGGCAAGGAAGCCCTTCAGGAGCTGATGTGCCAGTTAGAGTCAATTTTCAACATGGTTAGGGGATGTAGCTATGAACTGAAATGTGTGGTTTTATCTGGAGAACACAGGGCAACATAGGAATGTGACTCACTTTTATTTAAAAGAAAAGGTCATCAGACAAGAGACCAGATAGATATGTTTCCCTGTGCTTTTCTAACTTGGGAAATTTTTTTAGCCATTTTTATTTTTTTTTTTTAGAAGTTCAGAGGAGAATCAATTTTATTGTCACTCATATTTAAGGAAATTATGAGTCCACAGATGTATGTTCTTAAAAAGCCGTTGAACTGAATATTCTTAAAGCTTCCATTTAATGTATGTGATTGAAAGCAAACAACTCAGTATCCATTTCAGAAAACAGGAAACATAATGAGAAATATGAGACCAGATATATCTATTACCTCAACATGGATTATAAATAATTTAAGATCAAATAGTTTAACATTTTTAAATAGAATGCCATAAATGTGCTCAAAATTAAATCACAGAGGTCTGCATAAACACATGCACACAGTGAGAGATTATTAAAATAGCAAAACAACCATAATTGTACAATTATTTTTAAATATAAACAACAAATCGATCACCTCCAAAATTTGAAGTTAATTGTTCTTTCTTTCTCTGAAAAAGCACCATTCTAAGCTAGAAACAAAGAAAAAAATAAAATCTGTGTGATACTGTCTCCTCCTTTCCCTCCTTATCTTTTCCACCCCACTACCAATTCGTATTTAAGTGGCTGCCAACCACCTGCCCAAATTTGAAAAGATTCACGAAGGACACTTCCTTGAAATAATGATGTCCTTTTTATGGGATGTTCCGCTCCAACTTTGGTAGAAGAGGAAAAAAACACTTCTTCAGAATTAACTGAGATATATCACCATGCCACACTTAAGGGCTGTGAATGACCTGCCTTGCAAATGGGCTCTAAAATTTCACCATCCTAAGGAGAAATGGAAGAGGTATTAGTAAAGACAGCAGGCAGCAGTCAATGGATAAGAAAGCTAAGTGTTGACATTGAAAATAAAGATTTACAAAACAACTTTCCCCTAAATTTGGATGAACAATAAAGACTAAATCTTCATTGTGGTTATAGTTTTTAAAAAGAAAGATGTTACATTTGTCATTATTTTAGAACAGCATTTCAGGAATTGTTATTATAAGCAACTAGTTCCCACAGCTACAATCCTGTTCATAAAAATTTTGACCACATTCATGGCTGAGTTAACACTCTATTTTTTTGATTCCTAACTTCTTTCACTTTTTTCTTCATGCTAGAATGCTTTCTTAAGATATGTATCTCTGGGTCACAGTGTCCCTCTGGACTAAAGTGGAAGTCCTGAATTAAATTAGAAGTTATATTACTGCCTAGTAGGTAAACACAGAGAAATGCAAATTTCTCTGAGATTTAGATTTCTAGCCAGAAAACATACCCTAATTTTCATATTTACCATTAACGTAGTTTAAAGTAGAAAAACTTTAATAAGCAGTTACAATTAGATTATACATCAGAGGATAAATTAAATGCAATTGTGTGGGAACAAAGGAGGAATAATCTTCTAAGGAGCATTAAAATGAAGTTCTCTTATCCAGAGGTGACAGTTTTCTTTACATAACCTGTACTTGGGTACCTCTCTACTCCATGTATCACAGACCTTTGCCCTTTGTCTTTAAAAAATAATTTAGAATTGATATTTAATGTATTTCAATTTTTTTAAACTAATAAATCTTCCTACTCCTTGCCTCATGCTCAGAAAAGTGCTTTGGTATTTCTTATATGTAAAGAACTTCTACAATTAAAATATTGGCTCAATAAACAAATAAAAGGCTATGGCTCTAGAAAATGCCTTCAGCTTCTGGTTGTCCCTCTTAAGAAAAATCTTCTTGTCTTTCTTCTTCGATATCTGTAACTTGTTTTTCAAAATCTGATGTCTAAGAAGTTAAGCCTTCCTGAAGCATTTTTTTGGCTCCGCTCTGAAAAGCATTATTTGCCTGGACAAATATCATGTACTAAGCATTAAAGAGGAATTTAGTTGGCTGCTTTATAGACGCAGCCTTAAATAGCTGTGCAAGTTCCGTATTTTTTTTTTTTTTTTAGATGAGGCATAAACAATAAAACCTTTTTCTAAGACACTTGCATTTTTTCCCACTAGAGGTCTCTCTCGTAACGGCTTTTCTTTTGTTGGGATCATTAATTATTTTACTCAAAGGGACAATTCTGCCTTTTAGATTGGAATGCTGCACTTAACATGTTATCCTAGAGAAAGATATAATGCCTCCTTAGCTTGTTCTCCTCTTTGATGAGTAGATATTAGGCTGACTGAATGAATCATCTTGGGTATTTTATTACACAATGGCTACACTTTAGTAGAGAAGTTTGAACTTTCACCTACGTTTCCAAAAGTCTCAAAATTTGACCAGTTAAAACAATATGCTAAAAAAAAAAATGTGCCCTATCAAGGAGCACTAAAAGGTGGAGCTATGAATTCTTTGGAGAATACCTGAGATCTAACTTAGATCATATAATAGCAAGCCTGAACCATTTTAATGTTCATTTCTTTCATTTATTCAGGGGAGTAAAGCACATTTTCTCATTTGTGTACAGGTATTTAGAAATTTTTGTGCTATTTTAGGTTCTTTTTCTTGCATAGAAAATAAAATATTAACTTCAGGAAAATCCATATTAAAATTTACACTTTGTAGTGGAGGGTTTTTTTTTCTTTTTTTCTTTTTTTCTTTTCTTTCTTTTTCTTTTTTTAGTATATGCTTTTTGAAAGAATACTAATTAGAAACTTTGCTTTTTTGCCAAAGTCTTCTGCCATTAATTCAGGTGAAAAGACCGATATGTTGCAATAATTTTACCACAGAATGAATCTAAAATGAAAATAAGCCTAGAATGGTCTCAAAGCATAATCCAAAATTGCATTGAACAAAAGTATTATAGAATGAAACACACCGACATCTGTCACAAAGCTATTTAAATATTCAGAAAACCCAAAGAACGTTCAGATTTCTGAGGATGGAAGTAGAAAGACAGAGCTGTGTTCTTGACACAAGAAATTCAATGGGAAGATGTGAAATGTGAAGAAGCAAAGGAGCGCCCAGCAAATCAATTTTAGTGTTATACTGAAGGTAGAGTATGTCTGCAGGAACGGATACAGTGGCTAAGCACAGAGCAATACTGTATAATGAAAAAGGGTGCGAGGAAGCGAGGAAATTTGACAAGCTGCAAAATGTACCACAACCTGGCCAGGAGAACACAGACCTGTCAGACAACAGTTTTGAGAATCAGAAACCTTACTATAATGGAAGCAGAAAATAGATAATGCATTATTTACATCATTGAAATTTTATTCTCCTACCGAAAGCATTTACCCAATATCTCCTCCACCACCTGTAAATTATTAAGCAATGAAAGACCTGTTTTCTTTTAACTCCAGTTCAGACACATCAACATGTTTAGTGATGGAAGCTCAATCTACATAGGCAGCCATTTCAACTGTTTTAATTGAATCACTGCTCGATTAATGAATAAAAACCATCAGTGACAGCAAATATAGGACTGGTTGGAAATTCTTTTATTTTAAACTCGTGGACTAAATCAAACAGGTATTTTTTACAAAGTTTTGGTCTGTCTGTGTTAGTGACAGGCTCCCCCCAAAGCACACACGGGTGACCTGTTGGAGCAGCACCTTAGCTGGAACGAGAGCACAGGCGTTATACACTCAGGCAAAGTTCACCTCAGGAAGGAGTCTGAGAACAATTTATTCACTTTAGCATTAAAGACACTGGTTAACAAAGTTAAATTAGCACTGTAGGATCCCTATATGACTGTATTGTTCTGTTAGTTGAGAAAAAGTCCCAATTGTTTAAAAACCACCGAAACAAGCAGCAGTTTGGTAGAATCATAGACTGTGTACACCTCAGAAATATGCAGATTCTAAATGCTGAGGGTTATGGACATGCTAATGGCATTCTATTATGGAAACAGTTATTTTTACAGAATATTAATTGGCTCATTTTAGTGAAATGTAAAATAAGGGCTATCTTTAAGAAAGATCAGTTTTCAGGGTAGGCATTCAAAGCAGGCGGGATTTTTTTTATCTATCAGTGGACACTATGCCCCTAAAGGTATGTTTCCTTCATGTTTCTGACTTATGAACTAATATCTATTCCTTCAGGCAATTATTATTATTTTTAGTTAACTCAGAATATTCTAATTATTAAGAGGATAGATTAACTGAATCACTAACACCCTCTCAGACCAACAACCACCTAAAATTAGAGCAACACAAAATGGTTCTATGAAGGGAGAGTTTTTCTTTTCCTTCCTTGTCTAGGCAGTTTGTCATTGCAATTAGTCCACAAATTTGTACTTTTCAAAATATAATTTTGAAAGAGGAATGGTAATATATATATATATATATATATATATATATATATATATATATATATATATACACACACACACACACACACACACACATATATATATATATACATATATTTTTTTTCACTAAAATACGGAAACGAAAAATATCTGAGAGAAATTAGAAGTAGAGGAAACCCAGCTGACTTTTTTCTTGAACAGAACATGACTTTGCATCATTATGAGATCTCTTTCTATGGATTCTGTAAGTAGAGTAGTTGATGCTGACATTCCTGTGTGTCTATCAGATCACTTTAATTCAGACAATTATTAACATTCTGATGTTGAAAATATTATGGGAAAAAAACTATTTTAAATAACATAACAAGTAACCTTTTAGGTAAAAATAATGTTTTTTAATTAGCAGGAAAGCATAAAGAAATGCAATTGATTTGAGTTAGATTGATTCAGATTTTATCTTTGTCTTAATAACTAACAAAGTTTGCTTTTAACATGCTTTAGAGTGAGACAAAAAACAGACAAACTGTGGAAACCCAAGAAGACTTTTCTCTCATTTTTTCCTCCATTATAATTTCTCTTCTATCCCTTAATCCTTTTTTATTCTTTTCTCTTTCATTCTCCTGTGACATTTTAGAAAATTATTTGCTTAGCTTTTGTTCCCATCTTTCATTTTTAAATAGTAGATGAATTTCATTAGGTCAGTGAAAACCACTTGGAAAACAATGCAAATATGTTTTAGTGATTTTTAAACTATGTGTTTCTTAATTCATATATGTGTACGTATTTTTGCATGTATGTGTATATACAATGTATATCTCCACCTATACCTATACCTATACCTACATCTATATGTATATCCCCGTCATAGGAATAGAATTATTCAAGTTCCCTCCCAGCATTAAATTGTACGTTGTAATAGTCCTTAATCAGAAATAAATAATATTATATAAAATTCCAGGAAAATATGAATCAACAATGGGTTTTCCCTCTAGGGAAAAGGCTTGGTTTGTTGCTAGGAAATGAGCTATGCCTCTGTCAGTGCAACCAATAGGGATGTGGGTGCAATTTATGAGACAAACCCAGAAATGGATTCTTATTTTCCTTTTGGAAATTTGCGTGTTTTTCCTTTGACCATTAAGCTTTTCACAAGTGTTTCTTTGACGGAGTGATTTCCAGCTGATTGTTAAAGTAAAATAGCACGTGTCATGCTGTCTGGCCAATGGCTGTTCATGGCTCAGATCATTTCGAAGTTAGTGCATGGACCAGCAATAGGCAGTTAGACGTTAGCTCGGACTTGTGAACTTAAAAGAAAGTGGCTTTTTGTTCTTTAAAAGATTTTTTCTTCACGGACAAAGATTATTTTTCTGAAGCAGATGTTTGGATCATCTTGTTGAAATTTCTCTCATTTTGGCAGAGGACTAAAATTGCATAGAAAACATACAGTAGAGAGTCTTTGGCTTTATTTTACTTTTAAAAAGACCTATTTTATTTTCGTAGGATTTTGACATGTTTATGTGAGTTTTTTTTTTCTCTTTAAAGTACAAGTGAACATTTTAAAAAACTCTTTGTCAGTAGCCATCTGATACATCATTTATACAACTAAATTTTGGCATAAATAAATATGAATATTGAACCAATACAAATGCCTTGAGCATTCAGTGCAGTAAATCATACATCAGCTGTCATCATGAGTTGAAACACGTCTACATATTGAGTAGCATGTTTGGTGTGTCTAATCAGAACAGTATGTAATCTGTTAGTGCATATGAGGCTTTGCCAAGCCAAAATTATTACAAGTTGAATTTTGTGTTCTGGAAAGTTTCATAAGTGGAGAAAAAAATTGGGAAAAAAAAGAAAGAAAGAAAGCAGCATATTTGTCTCAAATATACACAAAATTTTAAAAAATTAAAAGAAAAATTGTGAGCACTATGCTCAATAAATGCTACCAAAGAGCTGCTGCCATTTTGTAGCTCAATTTTTTTTTTGTTGTTAAAATTGCTTGTTTAAGTTATTATTTATACTGATCTCCTGATTCCTTAGAGATCAGGGAAATCAGGAGTTAGAAAAATCTATTTTCTAGTTCATCTTCTCTTTTCCAAATTTCAGCTTATATATGCACCAACATGATTGGCTGACAACTTACCTGTGTAACCATGTGTGAAAAAGAATGCCTGTGTTTGTATATTCCCCCGGTGTTGAGATAAACCAGGAATGCAGAAGGTAAACTGACAACTGCAGTGTCAGCTTGCGTTCCTGAATAGGGCAGAGATGATTTTTCCAAGAAGATAGGAGGAGGTCGAGCTTAAAAAGGGCTTCGGAAAAGGGAAGTTTATTTTCAAGGACTTCAGATATTTCTTATAATCCCTAAAAGTTCTTTTGTTTTCTTTCTACAAAATTCGCCACCCCCACCCCCGCTCCACCCCCGCAACTCACTTTTTCTACCCTGTGCAGGGAGAGTCTTAAAGTTACTAAACTCCTAAGTAAAATGGGACAAAGATGCCTCACTGACACTTCAGAAAAAAAATTACACATAATTCCTAAATTAACACTGCAGCTTATCTCCTGCTACATTAACCTGGCTTTAACCTCACTTTGCATATATACATTTGTGGGCAAAATGTTCCTTCCAATAAACTCAGTATATGATTTTTTTACTTGAGATTTTTATATTATATTTTCTTATTTAGGTCTTTAAATTTTAAATCCTAGAGTAATTAAATACTATGATTTTGAATAATCAATAGCAATTATAAATGTGTTGTAACTATAGTATTTTTAAATACAACTTTGAAAGAAATCACTGATACAACTGATAACTAGATAATAATTCCATATGAGAGTGCAAATCCTTTCTTTTCTATTAATGTCTGAAGGCAGCTGACATATTTGGGTTCCAAAGTATTACAGTGTATTTTGAACTTCTCTTCTCCTTAGTTGTGACAGACTTCCACAGAGCCTCCCATCATCTTTTGTCTTTCCCCTTCTGTGATAAATTGGGTTCACATAGGACACAGCTAGATAGAAGGGGTAGGGATGAGGAGGTTTTGTGTTAAAAGACACTATTGATTATTCATCGTATGTGCCTGACATTTTTACTTAAATAGCATATTGGAACAGTGCTTTTGTAAAAAAAAAATGTGTTTATGAGTCTATACTATTTCATTGTCTTTAAAAAAGTCGGTTGATGTCTATGTTAACTTATTTAAAGTTAGTTTGGCTATTAGTTCTTAATTACTGACATTTTACTCTGTTAAACCTCATGTTTTCTTAAATAAATGAATGCTGTAAAATCAGTATAAGAAATAATCACTAGAACTTAGCATGAAATATGGCATTGACCAAACTTGATTAAAAAAAAAAGTTAGTACTTGTTTTTCCCCCACAAAAATCCAAAGATTTGTGGTGTAATTGTTTAAGAAGATTTGAAAAGCTTTATGAAGGGAAAGGGGCAGGGGAAGAAGGCAGAACTTCTCTTTCCTCCACAGTAGAAAATTAATTTATTGAGGTGGGGTGGCAATACTGGATAGTATTATTCTTTGCAGTAAATTATTATCTAAGAGACTGCTGTATCTGATTATATTTAATGGTATTAGTAAAACAAAAAATCTGAATAATTATAAAGTTCAAGATGTTCAAAAGAGTGTAAGAAACAGTTTGGATTTGCATATGTTTTTGATTTATTTTATCTAATTCTTTACTTTTCTATATATTTTGACCATAATATTCAAGTCTGTTTTAGTAGCAATAGATAGATATGCCCAAGCAGTTCCTCATTTTTTTTTTTTTTGCCTTTGAAGGTGGCTGAGACAAGTGACAGTATTTAAAGCTATGAGTATATGGTGACAGGTACAACTTTTTATAATTCCATATATTCATTCAATAAGAAAAGTATTTTATGAGGTTTTTTAAAAACTCATTAAATATGCTGGAAGAGAAATTGTTCATGTGACAAAATCAGCTGTTATACAACAAGTGGACACAAAGTATAAATAACACATTGAGTAAACAATGCATCATTCTGTACTCTTTTGATGGGTCTCAGTGTGGAAGGGATAGAGCATTCCTGGTCCTCTATGGAGGAAGACAGGAATGCTCTAATTGTTTTCTAATCATAAGGATTCACCTAATTGTTTTCTAATTGTAAGGCTTCACCTAGAGTCAAAGAGGCTTTACACCTTCACAGTAACAATTAAACCATAAAAGGCAATACCTATCTTTCCACAAATATGTGGCACTAGCTCTAGGGATCCAGATAAGTTGTCCTGTGTGCAGCAGTACCAAACTGTGGAATGGTAGAGAAGGGAGAATGCTATGTAAGAAGTAGGTACCTTATGACACATTCGTAGGTAGAATTATGCTCTAGAAAGTTGAAATATTTTTTGTTGCTCATTATCACTGATAGACTTTTTGTTATTGTTGTTTTCAAAGCACCTACTGTTCAGTTATATGAAATATTTCTCCTTATTCATTGAAATAGTGTGATTACCTATCCGGTAAGCAAATCAAAACTGATGATCTTTCCTTTTCTTATTCTTCTTTCCACATTTTTTATTTGTGCATTATAGTTGTACATAGTGGGATTGGTTGTTATGATGATGTCTCTTGAAGTAAGAATTTAGCACAATGATTTTAAATTTGAAGAAAAAATTTGAACTGTGCAATGATAAACCCATCAGCACCCAAAATTCTGATGGTTGAATAAAAAAAAAATAGAGAAAGCAAGTAAGCAGGTGAGATTTCATTTTAAATACAGTTTATATAAATTTTTACTTTTAACCCAGATATTTTGCTGTTGCATAAGCACAGACTAGATGTGCTTTGTGAGCTATAAATTTAGTTCATCACGTATTGATATTATGAAAGGTTTAAACTAGGTGGATTTTTTTTTAGCTGCAAAAGAACTTGTTTTACCATATTTGGAATATGATTTATGGTTTTTAAAAAAGTTTTCAAATGAACTGATTCCCAAAATTATCCTGGACATATGCATATATTATGAGTCTGATTCTATGAATTTGGAAATCAGGGTTCAGAGAGATGAAGTGACTTTTCCAAGGTCAAATTCCTATTTAGAAACAAAACTGGAACTAGAGTTGTGGATCAGAGGCCTTTTCTCTTTTCAACACTGACTTTTATATAAGAGGTATACCTTTGAATTGCTCATCCCCCCCCCTCACTTAAATATACATATAGTTGAAATTAAGTCATTGAAAATAATTAAATTCTATACTTCTAGGGAAGCAGGGACTGTAAAATGCCTTGGATGCTAGCAGGAGGTAGTCCCAGCTAATAGAGCCAGGGCACACATTCTATCAGAAACTCCATGAAGTATTTGTAAAATTTGTCACAGGAAAAACAGTGCTTTCAGCTAGCATCTTCCTTACCTCTAATTCAGAGTTCACTCACAGAAAAACAAAAATTAGTAGGAGAAAAATAAAGTCCATCTGTCTGTCTGATTATGGCAGACTGTTGTCTAAAACGAGAACTATTTGATTCCTTCAGAATGAATTTGCTCTAAGTTCCCAAATCATAGTTAACAATGCAACCCTATAAGAACTTTCAACAATGCTTATTTAGGAGTCTTCGTTAAAACCTTGGAAATTGCAAAAATGGAGAAAATCTATAATTATTCTTATCTTTGGAACACTAAAAGAATGCTAAAAATCCAGGAATGTTAAAACTTAAGAACATAAAAACATACCCTAACAGAGGTGGGTCTTCACCCATTTGTTTTTAGAGATCCCAAGTTTCCATTATACCCTGTGCCTATATATGTATCTGTGAGGTCTTGGTTTCCATGGTGACACAAGTATTTTTTTCATACATATTTATCATTGAAATGCCAGAAACCCACCCCTCTCTATCAAAGAATGCTACTTTAGCTCTTAATAATTGAAGTTAAAGCTGATTTATTTTTTATGTCAGAGTGTTTTAAAGAGATCCCTCTATCACTGAAAACTGAGGCAGCATTACAATCATTTCCTCATAAGCAGTTTATTTGATACATGACTTCTGAAAAATGCTTCTGGTTCTCAAAAACTGGAGAAGACTTTGCTTGCCTTTTTCCTTCAGTCAGCACCACAGGGATTCCCAGCTAAGCTTTCAAAATGTTGCAGAACATGCACAGCATAAGGCCCAAACCTTCAATTTCATTAATACACTTATTCAAAAGAAAAACATGCACATCTAGCCTTTGCCAATAATCAGGGAGCAAAAAGTTATTTTATAAGACTAAATTAATATTTCGTGAAGTAAAATGCTTAACATTCTGTACCAAAGTCCTTTTTCTTAAAAATAGAGCCTGTAATTGGATATATACTTGTATCATAAAAGCACCCCCATTCATGCCATACCACGTGAAGTCTCTAATTAACGATGCTCTCATTTTGAGGTCTAAGTATTGCTTGTTATTTAACTCATTTTGCATAGTAAAACCATGAAAAGGAGAAGAAATATAATTGAGACAGTTAATAGCTATTAACCTGTCTTTGTTGAAAGACACTGAAGTAAGATATTTAGGAAGTGAATGAAAACATGGTGAGTTAAAAATGGTTCACCCACAAATCAAACCCATTTAAAAGCCTTGGATAACATCAAAACAATATGGATAAAAATGTATTGAAACTTCAAAGAAAGGAAGTTGAATGAAAGGTAAAGGTCTAAGGTGTCACTCAGGAAAATAATTTAGACATGAGTGGATCAAATGTTTCTATCCCTTATTAAGATAACATGCTCAATTGCATTTTTAAAAACTTCCTATGATAAGTAAGGAGACTATTTTGGCACTGTGAAATGGATATGTTCATTTTCCCTAGGATCACCTTGGGCATTTATCTGTGGGATTACCAGCTTAGTTTTCATCATTAGTTAACATGTTTTGATTTTTGTCTTAGACAAACAAGTCGTGTTTATGACTAAAAATTTAAGAATGAGAAGGAAAAATTTCAAATTTTTCTTACATAAAGGGTTCTATTATCCCACTTTAGACTGTTCTTTGATTTTCACATCTTTTGGAGGAATTTTTTTTTTCCTGATAAGATACAACAATATTCTTTATGGAAAGGAAACCCTTTGTCTGGAAGGATTATAAATGATGATATTTTTGTAGCATGTTAAAAGATATTACTGAATGGCACAGATATCGTGACCTTTATCAAAGCTCCAGAAGTTAAGTGAGTAGAATGGGACATTCAGAGAAAACTTAAAAGACTTTGAAGAAACAGAATGAACACCTTAGAATCCATATTTTAAAGCACAGTTCTTTATTGCAAAATAATGTATGTTTATAGTGAATAAATTGGAAAAATATGAATTTTGAAAAATGATGAAATAAAATCGTTGAAATTAAGGCAAATCATAAAGAACAATGTTTGACATTTTGGCAAATTTTATTTCAAATTGTCTTATTTACACATGCAAATTACTGTATATTCTAAATAGTTATAGTTTCCCATTTAATAATATACATTTTACTTAATAACATATTAGGTTCACACACAAAGAATTTCAGTGAAGGTAAGTATTTAGGTAATTTAAAAAATAGCATATAAACATATTTTTTACTTTAACTCATTTGAAACCTACTTAAAATAGTATGTATTAAATTATATCAGTGAAACTAAATTATGAAGACATAAAATATAACATCATACATGCAAAATAATATCACACACAAAAAAAAGGAGTAAGGACAAAAATGTGTTAAAATGAAAAAGTTAGATTGTAACTCAAATCCATAGGAACAAGTGACAAGAACCAGAAATTCAATATAATAAGCTTTGTAAGTATATACTCCTTTTTTCCTGCCTTCTGTCTGCTTTTTAAGAGACAAAAATTATATAAACTAATAATGTATGTTTTATTTGTAATATACATAAATATAAAATGTATAATACTAACATTAAAAAGGGGAAAAAGGAAGTACAGCCAAATAGAAGTAAAATTCTATATCACACTAGAAACACTAGAATTGTTAGTATAAAGACAAGTCTAATAACTATGTTGAAAATCCTACATGAACCACTAAGCAAACTGAAAATACACAGTAAAAATTTACTAAATGAATTAAAATATTTTCCCAAGGAAATATACCATTAATACAAAATAAGATAGTAAGGGAGAAGAAAAGAAATTTAAAGAAGTCACGAGACAAAAAGAAAACAAATAGCAAAATCCCAGAAGGAAAGCCAACCATACCAATAAATACAATTAAACAATCCAACCAAAAGGCAGAGATTGTCCGACTAGATAAAAACAAAAACAACCAATTTCCAATAGCATACTGTCTACAGTTGATATCGCTTAGTTTAGAAAAAAACTAGTAGATTAAATATAAAATGATGGAAATATATTTGTCCTTCCAACAACAACCTTAGGGAGTTAAAGTGGCTATACTAATATCAGATAAAATAGATTTTTAAAATAAGAAAGAAGTTACTAGAGATAAAGGGGGACATTTTATAATCATAACTAGGTCAATCTATCAAGAAGATAAAACAATTTGAAACATACATGCACATATATGCACCTAACAACGTTTCAGATTACAGGAAGCAAAAAAGTGATGTTTGTGCAAATGTGTGAATATAAGAAGATATTTAATTGTGCATTCTAGGTAGGTAAATTTCATAGAATGTAAACTATATATCAATAAAACTATTTAATATAATATATCAAGTGATTTAATATTAATAACATGCTTGTACACTTTAGAATTTAATTGTTTTGTATATTTAACTTGTTTTCATTCCACAGTTTTATAAGTAACTTTGAAGTGAATCTTGAGCTACTGAAATATTGCAGATATCTGATCATTTATTAAGTTTCATTTCTACACATAAATTTGCTAAATGAAAGTGTATTCATGGATGTACACTTTTGATTAATTCTGCCAAATTGCACTTCAAAATACCTTTGTATGCTCATAAATAATGTTTAAGGATACTTGATTCTGATTATTGTGGAAACTTTCTGGATCTGGGTGTTCTATGCTGTGAATTAATCTATTTATATACAAGTAAAAGGCTTTTTAAAATCATGGTTTTATATTAAATATTTAAAGTTGTTATTTAAATTGTTTTAAATATATGTAAAACATACACAAGTTGAAGATATCAGACAGTTGCTACTCCCATATCTCACTTACAAAAGGCATTAAAAGTACTTGGAATGACTTGGTTTTCATTCTAATAAACGTTCATGTCTAGGTTGCTATTTAATAGATACATATTGCTTTTAAATATGGACATAAACATATACATATAGAAAATTAATAATATTTATTATTAAACACCATTTGATAAACACCTGATAAAATTGATAAAATAGCTAATAATACACTTCTTAATTCCATTAGAATTTACATATTTTGATTCACAAATTATATTTGTCCAGTTTTTATTGCATGTGCTTTTTCATGTTCTGTTACACAAGTATATTAGGTTGGAGATATTTTGGTATGTTTCTATTGGACAATGGTTTTAGAGTAATTAATGTAGTTTTGAAATTTGTTGTCCATATTCAGAAAATTGAAACATACAATTCTATAATACTTCCAGAATTTTTATTTTTAGTGTGCTTTTATATTTATTTACTTGTCCAAATTTTGTATAATGTTTCAGGGAATTTTTTCTCAAAAATAATTCATTTAGAAACTCTCACATCTGTTAGAAAGCAATTATATTTTGTATCATCTTGGGTTTTTACTTTTCTAATCACTAGATTTATGATTTACATTTTTAAATTCTGTCATCATATTGTTTCATGAAAAAAAAACACAATTTATTTCAGCATGCATTATTTTGAGAGCCAGCTTGTGGATATCACGTTTACTCTCTTTTTCACCAGTAAATTTTTGCTTTTCTAATTTTAACTCAATTGTTTTGTCTCCTTTAGCTTTGAATTTTTAAGTATGACCTCTGTAAAATGCAGAGTTTTTGCATTTTGTTTGCTAAATAATTAAAGATTTAAAAATGAATAACATTCTCTACTTATATTAAATATATTTAGTTTGCATTGCTTTCATTTCTATTTTCTGAATATTATGCAATTAAAGTTTATTATAGGAACTTTATATTATAGAGAGGTTTATTTAGCAGTTTTTAAACTCTTTATATGTTGAAGTAGTTACTTTAAAATATATGGCAGTATTGTCTAATAAGGTGTTTTTGGAACAAATGGAGCCAAACCTGATGCCCTAATATATGGTCTACTTAATAAATACTCCGTGGATACATTAAAATCAAATTTATCAAAATTAAGGTTATTTCATTATTAAAAAAATAAAATTAAATATTGAAAATTTGCTTTTTCATTATTTGTTCTTTCTTTGAAGAATTATTTACAACATTAATTTAAATTTCAAATTTAATTTTTAATTTACAACCAGGGTTCCTCATCCTGTTATGTTATACCTCTGTAGTCTTCACTTATTTTTCTGGTAAATCTTGGTTGCATTGTTTATTGCTTAGTTATTTTCAGGGAGCGTTCATGAGTGACACATTTCTCAGTTCTTATATTTCACAGGTTTTTCAAATTGCATTCACAAATTTTGTTTTAGAGTTCTTAGATCATGTATTTTTGCCCTCTAGTTTTGTACACATTATTTTATCATTCTCTATCATTATTATTGAACAAGACTTCTGTTTCTCTTTGATTATGTAGACTAGACTTTTGGAGATTGTGTTATGGCCTTGGATATTTGCCTAATTTTTATTGATCTTTCGATGTGAACATATCATCAAGAAATTTTACCTGAACCCTTAGAGAAGACTGTGTTCTCCACATTCACATCTATTGTTTTCCGAATTGAGATTGCTGTGGGATTATTTTTGTTCTTACTGTTTATTTTCTCCTTCTCTTCCCATTTATAACTACTGCATCTCATTAATTCTGACTTCTCTTAAGTATAACATTGGTTATTCTTATATTTAATGTCTTCTGATTTCCATATTTGTTACATATTTTTATCATTTTCATACATTGTTTTTCCCCTGTTTTAGACAGCCTCCTAAGTTTGTCTGTCACAACATCATTGAATGTTTTTCAATATCAATTCTAATCTTTGCTGAATTTATGCAAATTTGATTTATTAAAAATTTACCTTTTAACCTTGCAATCTTAATTTCATATATTTTTTTTTCTTTTTCTGAGCCTGTGCTTGGGCTTCCTTGCTTCTCATCTTAATCTCTGTGTTCAAGTTGTCTGTATGTTTAGGCTTGACAGAAGCAGAATTCACTCTCCCTAATGTAGGATGAAATGAGTGTATCACAGGGAGCTTTTTTTTATAGTACTGCCAGAAATTCTGAAGAAACCAATTTCAGGAATAATGCACCATAGAACCAGGTGACCATCATAGATGATGCTTTTTTATGGTGGAAAATTGCATCTGAATCTAACATATGTGGATTTTTAGTAGAAAATTCATTTTCCACTATGAAGCTCTGCAGCTCCAGTCTCCAGAACCATGCTTCCTCTAGCACAACCCAGAAACCACACTGATCAATCAGTAAAGCAACATCATCAAAATATTGTCTTGGTCATGGTACCCACTCCAAACCAATGCAATTCCTGTACAAAAAAAAAAAAAAAAACCCATATATGAAATCCTTCCTTAATATCCAAAATTCTGGTGGCCAGGGACTGGGAGCTCTACTAATGGCATGGTAGAAAGAAAAGCATGTGACTCTTTGACCATGATTGCCAGTAGAAATTGAAAAATTTTGTGTTTAACCTCCATCTTCTAAATTTCATCAGAGCTTGGCACAGTGTGCACGACTATAATCCCAGCTACTCAGGCTGAGGCAGGAGGATTGAAAGTTTGAGGCCAGACTGTGCAACTTAGTGAGAATGTAAAAGGTAGCTCAGCGGTAGAGCGCCTCTGGGTTCAATCAGTATTGCAAACAAATACACACCAAATTTCATCAAAATATATCTGATCAATAGACCTTATTTGTATACAAAACCTTTGTGGGGTTGGGAAAAAACAAAACAAAACATGTTTTGTTGTTTTCTAACAGGTACAATATTGAAAGCCACTTTGAAAAAAAAATTAAATGGTTATTGGGTACTGAGTCACCAGATCTACCTCAGTCTATTACTTTGGATACTCAATTTCATAAGTGTCCTTCTTTCAATGTTAAACTTTCAGATGCCTGCATAGAGCAATAAAATACAGACTGCTAAAATGTAGGTTTCTATGTAGTAATGAAACTGCTTTCATCTTCTCTTTATCGATGGTCATCATGTCCACAAGCAGGTGATACTCCTTTCCCCTTATGTTCAGTTCTTGTGCCATCTTGATATTCTTTAACAGGACAAAATTTCAAAGTAAACAAACCATCCCTATATAAGATGACAGGAGAAAGTGAGATACAAAAGAAAATCATGTAACAAAATTGTCATAATCACACAAAGAAGACAAATAAGAGTAGCTGTTTTAGCCCTTATTTTTGCATTTGCTCATAAACTCATAATTATTATGTACAACTTCCTTCCTTCTAAAACCCTTCTTAGATTGCTTTCCCCTGGGAAACATATTCAGTCAGATGGGATTTTTTTTTCCTGGTGGAGTGACCCAGACTTTCATACTTGGGATCTGAACATGCATTGCTCTTGTGTCCTAGTCCTTCAAGTTCTACAGTTAGACATGGCAGAGCCAGGTTGTATGGCAAAGGATTTCCTGAGTTGTGATTTGCTTTTACTTATCCAACCTTTTAGCAGCAGACCTATTTCCTCTTAATAATCAGGATCAATCACGCCAGAAAACCCAATAATTCTCTTTTATGTCTGTTGGCTCAATGTCATGAGGAGCCCAATATTGAAGGGTGGCAGCCTCAACTTTTGAGTTCAAAGAACCAGTGACTTGATGTTTTCTTGGTGACTTCCTTCCTCCCTCTAGTACTGCAGCCTCTAAATTTGCAGAAGTAAAATCACAGAAATGAGAAACAAAAATGTTTTGTGTGGTTCATTATATGTACCAAAGCAGAGTGTATTAGCACTTAGCTTCTCAGTACCTAGACCAGTGTGTTCCAGGTACAAGAGAAAAAACAAAAAACAACTACAGGCCATGTGTTGACACAAAGCATATACCATCCTGTAGGCAAACATTATTACTCACTATGGGCTTGACTTACATTCTTCAATAGTCTGTTTTATCTTTACAAAAGGCCCATTGAGTATATGTTAAGAATCCCTTGGAAGTCAGCCCACATTATCACCTTTTTCTTATATGTAATGAATTTCATGGTTGGTCAGGTGTTGTGCCATGTGGTTATACCATAATAAAAAAAAATAAACTATTCAGTAAGTCAAAAGGTAGTACAAGGCAAAGTTATACCCCAAATAAATATCTGTTCCAGTCAGTATACTCACCTCTTTCATTGATTGAAGGGATCCAGTGGAATCAACCTGTCTTAAGTTGCTGGCTGTTCCATCCAGCGATGTCGCCATACATTCCCACAACTGGCAACTGAGACATATTCTTTTTCCCCTTAATGACAGTGATGGTTTAAGAAGCTCTGTCACTGTAGGTCCACAACCTAAAATTGTGATCATTGCTGCCTTCACATTCAGCTAATTCAGGAACTCGAGCCTGTCTTTCCATCTTCTCAAGACTGTTTCCTGTATTAGTGGCCAAACCCATCACAGTGCAGACTGGGTACTGGAATGGTACTCCAGGCAGTTAAAAGAATAGTATAAGGTTTCAAATGGAACATAGAACTAAGGAAGGCCTCAAGAAACGAATGCCCCCATGTTGCCTGTCAATGTCCACGGAGATTTTATCTAGACACTCTGGCATCTGCTAACGTTGCTGCCAGAAAACCAAATATCTCTCTTGTGGCCTTGCCTGCAGTAGAAATAAAGTAACTACCATATATTTGCCTTTCAATCTTACCCAAGTCATATGATTTGTAAAACCAAAATCACCTCCAAAATTTAAGGTGTAAAAGTCTAAATCAGAATAGCGGGCACAATAAAGAAGGTTGGAGTAGAGTTAGCAATTTTTCTATCCCAGTTCATTCCCACATAAAATTACTCTTTCCCCCTTCCCTAGGTTAGATTCATTCATTCATTCATTCATTCATTCTCGCACTTCACAACAACTGTCAGTGCCTACCATTTCATTAGTTATTCTAGAATCTATTTTACAAAATTTTCTTGAATGGCAGGATCTTTGTTTTAGGCTATGTCAGTACAGTGTGTCATGCCCATAAGAAGTGATCAATTAATATTTGTGGTTTTATGGGTTTTTTTTCCCCTGATAATTCAAAGCAGACACTGTCAAACATTTATTTCTGCCTTTCTATATTAAAAAGTAAATAAGAGTAGCTACCTCCTAATGGATGCTTTTCATATTGCAGACTCTCTTCATAATATTCACTTGAGTTTTTATTGATTCACTTGTTCTTGAAAGAAGAGTGAGAAATTTCAGCTGGAAATCTGTTTTTAGACACAACTTTTTGTTTTAGGTCTTCACATTATTTCCTTAGTTGATCTCAGATTTCTGATTTGAGATATTCAGCTGGTGAGCTGGTAAAGGCTTACTTACATTGTTGAGTAGAAACCCAGCTTCCAAAAAGAAGCAAAAGACAGACTCAAAAGTAGAACTTTCCTGGCAGAGAAAGCAGCTCTTTATGCAATTTTTTTTCTAGGTGTCAGGAAGCTGGTGCACAGGATAAAGTACCTGGGACTTCCTGCTCAGCCTGGAGGCCAGGTGTGTTGTGAGGTTGCTCCTGTGCCTCCTGCTGGCATGGCTACCTCCTTGTCATTAAGGAGCTCTATTAGGGTGCATGGATGAAATACAGAATATGTAAATAAATTTTAATTTCAGATAAATGAAACATTTAGTTTGAGTATCTACTAAACATTGTACAATTAAAATTATAGTAAAACTTTTTTATGGTTTGCTTCAAATTTAAATTTTACTTTGCATTCTGTGTTTTCATTTACTACATTGAGAAAAACAAAGCATACCCTACCCAGTGGAATTCCTTGTGTATATACTTAAGAAACCATAAGAGCTGGCTGCACTCCTCATTTTTTAGGAGGACATAGCATCTGAAGGCGTGAATCCTGGTTCCTTCATTTACTGTTTGACTTTGGATAGTTTTAATTGTCTGCACCTTTCTTTTCTTTCCAATGAAATTTATCTAATAACTGTACTTATCTACAGTAGGAACATTAAGTGTGACAATCCATGTTACGCATTTAGAAAATTTACAGGTTCATAATAAACTTTTATAAAATATTAACTATCGATCATTATTTCTGATGGAAAAATAAGGAAATGTTGGGCCCTGCCCTGAACAACTGATTAGAAATGCTATGTACCGTCAATAGCAAAAGTAATATCAAATTTAAACTCTCCATTTGCCCCCTAGAATCTTCTTGACTTCCATGTTCATAGTTCCTATTAAAAAAGTGTCAGTGGTCTGCCAAACCATCCCCTGATTACTTCCTGGGAGGCTGAAACACTTTCTCCAGAGGGGAATTTGAAAATGCCTTCAGTGCTTTGTCATTCTATCAGCACTAAATCTAGCAGAAATACTTTGCTATTTCTGACAATGGAAATGATAACCCTTCTCTGTCCCTTAACTGATGCAGATTAGTGTCTATTTTTATATTCCTTTGGTCATTTCAGGAGGTATGTAACAGGATGGAAATGAGACTCCTGGACTCAAATGATCAGCTTCCTTAGTATTCCAGAACATAAGCAGAACCATCATTTTGTTTTAATCACTTGACTGTATTGATAGTTAATAACTAGTATGCCACTTAAAATTCAGAGAGACAACAGTGGAGAAAAGATCTTTCAACACTAGCTTCGTTGACTGACTCACATTTGTGTTGTTTATAAATTTTAGCTCAGCTCCTCACTAACACTTTACATGTTAATAGATGAAATTCCCTCTTTCTGCAGTTAATGTAATACAGGTCTAATCCTTATGCAATGATTCTAGCATAGGCCTCTTTCCAGTCCTCTGGAGTTATTTATATGCAATTTTCAAACAGAGGTGATCTTTCCTATATGCACTAATAATATTTACATTTTTAAATGGAACACAGACCGAAAGTTGAAGTAGAAGGTTAGGAGGTCAAAGAAACATAGAGATTAGATCTTTAACCAAAGCAGACTATTACATATTGAAAATACCAATATCATAGTTTTACAGCTTTCATGTTCTCATTGAAGATATAGATGTCTAATAGGTGGAATATTTCTTTTTTAAAAGAACAACTGTGTTTGTCAACAGCTATTAAGCAGACTATATGAAGATCAGTGACTATCAGGACAAAAATATATTTCCCAACAACAGAGTCTAAATCATGGGATAAAAGGAGATGGAAATACTGAATGGTTATATTTCAAACAATAGTGACACAAAAGCAAATGTGAAATTATAAATAACAAGACCAGATTTTCAAGGGCAAAGTCACTATTTGCAAGAATGCTAAGTAAGAGAAGATCATTTTAATGGCACTGCATAAACTCTTGATGAATTAAAATATTAAAGAAATATATTATGGAATTAATACAGAATCCAAACAAGTTCTTATAGCAAACTACCTGCTAACTAAAAATATCTCACATTTCCATTTCTCTGGATTCATCCCTCCAGAGGATGACTGAGTTTTATTGAAGAGCAGTTTGTAGACCTCATGTTAGCTTGCACAGATCTTATTGTCATTCTACATTAGAAAAAAAGTGTGTGTGGTTTGGTGTAATAGCTGACACTTTCTGTTCTCTGGGAAGTTAGATCTTTTGCAGAGAAGATGAATGGCTCCTTCAGTGTCAGATAGAAAGTCCCCTATAGCATAGCTCGAGTGATGGGGGTTTATGCTGCTGATGCAGTCTTTTGAGATAAAACTTTCTTTTCTTTGTATATGTTAGCTATAGTTGCTAAGTATCATGCCTGGTTATCTGAAAATAAAATACATTTATCACATACCTTAGAAAATGTGACGGCTTCTGTATCCAACCTCTAAATTTGAAGACTATCAGCTTTTCAATAAAACTTTTTCTCTATTTTAATGGCCAGAAAGTAAATACTTTAGGCTCTGTGGGATGCATGGTTTCTGTTGAAGTTATGGAAATTCTGTCATTGGAGATGAACACAGTATAGACAACATGTAAGTAATCAGGCATGGCTGTGTTTCAATAAAATTGTGTTTACAAAAATGGATAGCATACCCTGGACCTTAGCATACAAATTCTTATACTCTGTAATATCACTTTCATGCAATAAAGTGACAGTTAATTATTTTTGCCTTTTTAAAAATATTAAATGAGTGCATTATTGTTTCTCATATCTAAGTATGAATGATTCATATGTGTTGTTGATATGTATAAAGCTAAAATATATTAAAGCTTTCATTAATTTTTGAAATTAAAGGAATACATTATAAATATATGCTTTCTAACATCACAATTATTTTTAAACTATCCATGTCTTGTATTTCTTTCATTTTTTATTGAACTTATATAAATGAATAACATAAAGGGAAAGCCAAAGCTTTTTTTGTTTTGTTTTTGTTTTTAACCTTAAAAAGAGTGGACAATGATAAATACAGGAGATGATGCTGACATCAGTCCCAATGCAAGAAAGAAACAGGAAGGTCTGAATTAAAACTATCACCTTTAGATACCATCCAATACAGCTGGAGCCTCATACCAGTTAAAGTATTCAGAAATATGGGCAAAAGCGTAATGAAGAATACATAACTTTTCAAAATGGGGACAATCCAATCCCATGCATCTGTCATATGAATAAATTCCATTTGAAATCCTCAATAGAAGTACTGTATGTTAAAGAACAAAAGAGGCAGCTTCAGGCTGTTTTTCATAATTTTTCTAATTCTTTGTTTTAATGGAATAGAAGAGTTTTGTGGGACTGAAAGAAGAAGAAGAAGAAAAAAAGCCCTCTCTGATAAGCTCTGCATTTGCAAATAGTACCTGCCACCTGAATAAAGTACTGTACTTTGAATGATGGTGATATTGTCAATGATGCATTTTAAATCGATGTAGCTCTAAAAGAAGGCAAGATCTTTCCTTTGTTTCACATTACTGTATTTACCATTTTTCCTGGTCTTTTCCTAGGTCATAAATAATAAAAGAGTTTATTTTAGAAAAGAACTAGAGGAAATTTTGAATTCCAATTGTATTAATAATAATTATTATCTTAATATCTGAAACAAATATTTAATATGAATTATAGTTTTCTTCTGAAGATTAAAAAAAATCTTGATTTGCAAGTGTAAGAAATGGTTTGGAAATTGTAGTAATCCCTTAAGGGAAAGAACAAGGGCAAGGGCAAGGTGGTTGGAAGCACTATTCCTTTTTTAGATGTAAAGCTCCTACATATTTCAAAAGGAGCAACCTGTATGCAAGAAATGTATATTTTTGAATTTGGAGAAATATATTCTATAAGTTCGTTTTTGTAGCACAATGAGCTGAATCCTATGAAGGAGAGAAAAATTTAGTTGAGTTGCCTAGTGCCTCTTTTGTGGCATCTTTTGTCAGAAAATACCAGATAATAGCCTTGGAACATAGTGGTGAAGGGTGACACTGTCAGATAACTTCCAAGCCACATAACTGAGCTACTCTGCATCACAATGTCGAAAAAGACTACGGTAAGACAAATAGAGCATCTCTGTGTTGGAAAGGGTATACTAACAAGAAGAATCTGAGCTCAAATTGTTAGGTCCAAGAAAACGAGCAGTGGGATCGGATGTGTGAAGAGCCTGGCAAATGTTGTCTTTTTCCCCGGCTGCAGCAAGCCGTCACCCTCGGACCTCTAGTGCTACATCAGCTGTGCAATGTCATTGTCAAACCTGGGCTCTGTATTCTAATAATTAAAGGAGACTAGAAAGCATTACCTATCCTGGATTCCCTCACTTCTCTGTTATAAAAGTGGAGAAATAAGCCTTTTGGGGGAGCTCAGTGTGTTTCTTGATGAACCAGAAACCACAATGGGATTTTGATACTCAATTTTAGCCCTAGGTTAAGTCAGGGAGAGCTGTGTCTCAAAATTAGAATAAAATAAAAGAACTCATTAAAGACATGTTATAACCAGGAGCATTTAGTCTTAGTTAGATAAGACTTTGAAAGAAGGTTATAATAAATAACCCCTCCACAGTGTCAAGAAATATATTAGGATTGCTATTGAAGATACCATCACTTAAGTAAACCTGGTGACCGTCTTTGTGAATAAATTAAAAATCACTTTTTTTCCCTATCAGAACTAGAGAGTTTATTTCTATTGTGTGAATTCTAAATTCTGTTTTATAAATCTGGGTAACTACAATAGCATGTGTCTTGATATTAGAGGCCCATGCTTCTGAAGATATTAGTTGATATATTTTTTTAAATGGGCTCTAAACAAGGACTGAATAAAAAGCATTATTGTCTTCAAAAAAAGTCAAGAAAAGGTATTATAAGAATGAGAACCAATGAAATTTCATTTAAAATATACTTCATATATCAAAACATTCAGATGCCATCTATTTCTGTCTCTAGGTGAGAAAGGAAAGTAAGATAATTTTGACATTCAGTGCTGCAAATTTTTACATCAATTTCAATATCATTTTCCCAACATCCTCTCCTTTCTCCACAGGTGCCCATATCCCAAGAAAGGGGTTCTGTATTTATATAAGATCTCAAACATTAATGATAACATAAACAAGCACCAGTCTATACATTTATGATAAGTAAGGTTATAATAGAAATATGGGGGAACATTTCTGGGATTTTTTTTCTTCCTCTCTCTCTCTTTCTCTCTCTCTGTCTCTCCCTCCCTCCCACTCTCTCTCTCTAGACTCACACACACACACACACACACACACACACACACACACACAAGCTCTCTCTTTCTTTCTCTATGTTTAATGGAGACAAATGGCCAGTTGGCATTAAGGTAATTACAAAATATAGGCCTCCACTCTTTTTTTCCACATTAAAACTGGACCTGCCAGATCTCTAATCACAATAACACAAAGAATATTTGTTTTGCTTCTACCTCACATGGCTTTTCATTGTGATGTGATTATGTCTTAGAAGGGAAGGAAGACTGAAGGCAGAGAGGGACAAAACGGAAGAGAGAGAAATACTTTATATAACAAAGTTGATTCATAGTTGCTGACCTGTCCTAGCACACAACAACAACAACAAAAACAGCTATCTATTACAACTCCAAGAAAAATACAGATTTGTTGAGCTTGCCAGTTTCCAAAGAGGTGCTTGCTCATGGGAATTTAAGGTAATTTTAAACCTATATGATTTCAGGCTTAAATGCTGACTTTAGAATAAAGAGTGTCAAATTCCTCATGTACTTTCCTGGTAATTCCTAATCCATGTCAGCATAATATAACTTGAGAAGTCCTGTAATAACGAAATCCACACAAACTTATTTAAGTAACATTTCTTTATATGTATGGTCAATATTTTATAGAACAACCAGCCTTTTTTTTTTTAACTTGGTAAGAATAGAGAAGTAATCCCAGGTAAAAGGACCAGAATGCATATCTATTGGAGACCTTCAGCTGCAAAAATAGGAAGATAATTGCAAATAAATAAATAATAAAAATCTGATTATCACCCAAGATTCTTAAAGGAAATACAATCAACGGCAGAATATTTGAAGAGAAAACCTTGATTTGGATAGCTTTTAATATCTTTGGGGTGATCAGAAAATTGGGTCTGGATTTGATATACCAAGGAGAAAACTGAAGTCCCAGGGTGAGTCATATGAAGACGATATTGTCATCACTATTGGGTACACCAACCAATAGCCACACCAACCCTGAACCTGAGATACTATTGTCAGGAGTGCTGCCCAGCTGCCCCTACTTCCACTTCCTTCCTTCAAAATTCTTCCACATGGGTTATGGTCCTTCATGTCTCCAACTGTATTGAAAATATGGGGCAGTATCTAGCTGGCATTTCCATGCTCAAAATGCAAGGGAAAATGGAGAAAGCAATGAGGGCTGACTCTACTTAATAGGGAGGAGGATGTCCTAGCAAGAAAGGGGACTGAATTGCTAAATAATCAAAAAGGAAGGTAGATGTTCATTGCATCCATGGAATCAAAAGTCCAGTGATTCAACAGTTCTAGGTTGATCTCTTCTTAACCCATTGCTGTCAGCAAGAATTCAGCATCTTCCCATCACTTCCTTCTGCAGAATTCATTCAGTTGACCTTTAGCCTGGCTTGACTTTTCATGGTGGTGTGATGGTTAAAGTAGCTCCCAGAATAAGACACATGCTCATACAATATTCAGTGCTTGGATGGGGAACTGAGCACATGTCCTCTCCTATCTGGGTTAAGAACCAAGAAGATTTAGAAACTCCACAAGACCCTTGTCTCTTGTTATGATGGTCATGATTTCATCATATTCTAATTTCTTATTACTATTGAAAGAAAATAAATTGCAATGTTTGATTTATGATAACCTTTATGTCATCTGGGAAGCCACAGTGACCATTGAAGCATATTGCTGACTGGTGTTCAGGGTTCTATTAACAAGAATTTAGGAGGATAGCCTGGGGATGTGGCTCAAGCGGTAACACGCTCGCCTGGCATGCGTACGGTCCGGGTTCAATCCTCAGCACCACATACAAACAAAGATGTTGTGTCTGCTGAAAACTAAAAAATAAATATTAAAAAAAATCTCTCTCTCTCTTTCTCTCCCTCTAAAAAAAAAGAAAGAAAGAATGTAGGAGGACCACCAACTGTGTTTAGTGTAACAAGCTTAAGGCTTAAAGCTTCATGAGTGCATTTCATGTGGAATGAAAAAATATATTTAAATGGCAGAAAAGTATGTGGAAGGAAATATTCATGATGCTAACAAAGTAGATGAGAATGAAATTGGAATGGAAATTGTATATCATCCTAAAATGTTGAGCATGATTACTAAAAATAGACTTATACATTTGAGATACAAAATAATTATACTAACCCTAACCCTCACCTAAACATTAATCTTTACCTTAACTTAAAATAATCTTTTAATTGCATTTTTCTACTAGAAAGCACTATTTTGAACAAGCCTCTATGGGATTGGTAGTTTTGTTCAGCATTACCTAGGTAAGAAGCAGTTTCTTACTGTGTTTTTGTATTATTTTCATCTTATTTTTGGTTATCTCTTTATATTATGATTTTGGTCATAATGTAGCTTCTATATATCCAGATGACTGAGTTTTCCCTTAAGAGGTAGTGAATTGCCTAGTTTCTGAGGGTCACTGTTGGACACATATGTGATAACACAATGTAAATTTCATTATATCAGAGAGAGTCTGGATAGTGCTTTGATAATTGAAGTTAGTAAAAGGATAGAAGTGGGATAAGATATTAAGAAGACCTTTGAAGGGGGGACACCAAACATCTCTGGCAGAACCCTTATATTTTGCCATGTGCAAAAATAACTACTGATATATTTTGTGGACTTTTCTCTGCAATAGGACCAACAAGATCAGGGTTTCCAAAGCTCTATCATTGGACTCCGGACTTGATGTTTTTCTCCATCTGCCCATGTATATCCTAAAATAGCTGCAGGATTTCTAAATCAACTTGTACTTCAGGTACAGGTAATATAGCCAGGAAAAAAAAAGATTGAATTCAAAAGCATGAAGTTTTTTTTAGATAATGGGTGGGCCATAGTATCAAGAGAAACATTTACTGTACTTGAATGATATTCACCTACAAGTGTCAGCCCTGGGAGTGAGTAAGATATAAAAATCTCAAAGGATAAAAGTGTGCTTCTTTTACTCCCACTGAACCCCAGGGGAACAATTGCAAGAGGCCCCTAGGAATACTTACAGAGATGAAGAAATTCTTGAAAAGGGTTCTGGTTAAAAGGTTGGTGAAGGGAGGGATCAATAATTCATTACCTATTATTGCTTCCTGCACAATGATCCCATAGTACTCCAACTTGTACCTCATCCAAACTATCCATAGTCACTGCTGACATAACAATGCTGTAACTTCTTTTTTAAGTCATAAAGTTAATGTGTAAAGAAACAGTCTCAACTAAAACTCTTTGGGAGTGAAAGAAACATTAACCCAATTGGTTTAACCAACAGGAGAACTTGTGTCACATAATAAAAATGTCTGTAGAAGTGACTCCAGCACAGTTTGAAACAGAGGATTAAGTGACTCTACCAGAACCCACTGTATGCACCTGTAATTCCAGGTGGTCTAAGAAAGGCACATCTCTGATGCACACACAATGGCTGAACAACTCCAGGATTTATGTCCTCATAATTTCAAGGCCAACTAAACAGAAAAACAAGTTGATTTGTTTCTAGATATTTCAGAAATATCTCATTGGTAGTTTACATACCCATCTGTAAAGCTCTCGCTAGCTACCTCAGGTAATGTGTCTGCTCTGAAATATCACATTGTCACTCCTGGAGCTACAAGGGGAGTTGAATCCACCATAGGAACCCAGAGACTGGGAGAGTGGGAGAGGGTGCAGTCTAAGAAGGAAATTTGGTTGTAGTTTCCATAACAAAAGTGACTAAATCAAAAATTAGCTGATATCTAGCCAAAGGAAGAGACTAGAAAAAAAATGGTAGGTATTTAGGGGAGAAAGAAAGAAGTGAGAAGTGAGTAAGGAAGAAGTAATGGTTGCTGATGAAAGATGAAAAAGAGCATCAAAATGGAACTTGTACCATGTACTTATGGTAAACATTGACAGAGAAAAGTCTAGTTTTAATTCCACAGAAAAGAAATAAGCTGTTGCTTTAAGTCTAGACATGCTATTATTCTTTACATCTAAAAAGTAGATTGGTTCCTGGTATTTATCACTTACATTAGTTAACTTTCAATTTTAATTTATTTAGGACTTACTGTGTGCCAGTTTCTAAGTTAAATGTTTCACACAAGTCTAGCAATGGTTGGGAGGTCAGGCTCTGAAATAAGAATATGTGTATTTTAGTATGCACTCAATCATTTATTCGATCATGACTATCACAGATACCATTTCTTCAGTTTAGTTTCCAGTTCCTGGAATCAAATTCAGGGCCTTGTGCATACTAGGCAAGGCCTCTGTTACTGACCTATATTCCCAGCCAGTTGGTAGATAACTTTAAACTCTTTGTTTAAAATTTTCTCATCTGTAAAATGAGATATAAAGAGTATTAAATTCATAGGGCTATTGTGAAGACTAAATAATTTGAAGTATTCAGAGCATTACTTATCATTTAGTAATATCTGAATAAATAAGATTTTTGTTGTTGTTATGAAGTATTAATTTATTTAAGCCTTACAACCTAAGAAGTGGGTTTATTATTACACAGAAGAAAACTAAATAGAAGAAAGATTAAATGATTTTCAGGCCACATATCTAGCAAATTGTAGAGCTGGGTTCTGAATCCAGATCTCTCTACCTCATAATCTTTGCTGTAAAACATAAATTAAACAACTTTTGGGACCATAGATCCTCCACCAAAATTCAGGTTACTTGGTTATAGAGAAGAGATATAGAAGTAAAAACACAACTGGGTCTGCTACCTTTTTCCTTCAGTATATATAATGATATATTCGTGGTCTTTAGAAGTGATACAGACTATTGTATATTAAGTAATATAGATTGCATTCTGGAGAATAATTCATCTCACAGAGGCAAGGAACCATCCACATTTTCATTTCTAATTTAAATGTGGTCATGGCCTGAAAATAATAATAACTAGAAATTTCACTAGAAAATGTAATCGATCAATCAACCAGGTATCCTGCATACTATTAAAGACTTAATTTTCTAGGACCAGGAGTTCACCTTTTTTCAGTTAAAATAAGACTAATGCTTAGCATATCAATATTTAAGCTGAATCTATTTTTATTAATTAGGATTTGAAGGTTGTCAGAAACTCACTGCAAATCGTCAATTACCTTGTACCTGGGATGTCCCTTATAAGAATATCACATTACACAGCCATAAAAAATTCAGAGATAAAGTAGAATGTGCAAGAAAATCTTCATTTAAAATTGAAAGAATGAAAATTAACCCTTATTCTTTGAAGCCTTATATTTAACTTTGTAACTTTATGGTTTTTCAAACTCTTAAAGAATACTGTGAATACCAGTTCTTTTTTGTTCTTTCTAATCCAATTGAATCTACTTTAAATAGCCATAATTGGTGATTTTCCAGATCAAAGGTCTTCCTCAGATCAATGAGCAGTGCTTGTCTATATTGATTACCAGCCATGCCTATGAAAATATCATTCGTTACCTCGGGAATGATAGTGGAATGAAGAGGCTAACACCAAATTGGAAGGAGATCAATGAGTTTCATGTAGATAAAAATAAGCATGTTACCTGAGAAGAGAACATCAATTTTTTATGGACCTTGGACCAAACAGCAAAGAAAAAAATTATCTAGTAGGTCAGTCCTCTGTATGCTCAGAATATCTTATTCATAATGGAACTTCTTCCAACCTCACAGAATTTCATCAAAGAAGAGAGGAAATAAAAGGGTTGAGAATTCTTAATTTCTATTGATTGCCATAAACACATTTATGTTTTATTTTTTAAAGCCTAAGCCTCCCTTTCTCTACATATTTATGAAAAACAATCAAAATATCTTATTTTTCTGCCAAGCTAAGTTTTGCAAAGCCATTCCATATTTTGACAGCTATGACTTCTGCTGCATTAACATTAATATGGTTGAATAAGAGAATTATTAATTTGCACCGATTTAAAGTAGGAAATCATCTATACAAAATTCCAGCTTAAAAAAACTGAGATTTTTTCTTTACAGAATTTTATTTTCCCTCCAATAAGTTTATTTCCATCAGTAAGTTAAATTATCTCCAAATATAGACAGCCAAGAATATGAAGGCATCGCTGATCTCTGAAAGCCTAGAGAATCTTCGCCAAGTCAGAGTGGATGTGAGGAGCTTTATTGCTTGTGTTACAACCCTGCAGTCAGCAGCAGAGGGTTAGGTTGAGATGTGCAGAACCAGCAGAGGCAGAAAAGGCATTTCTAGCTATTTGTGGCTAGGCAGAGCTTACTCACAAAAGAAGAAGTCATAAGCAGAATTTATCTAAAAGAGACAAAAATAGAAAATCAAGGCTAGAAGAAAAAAAGTACAGGGGTGTTTGTCTGACTAGGAAAAAGATGAGAATAAAAGCACAGGACCAAAGAAGCAAGGTTGCCAGTTGCCAGTGGGTTCATTGCTAACAGGGAGTTTGTGCTTAATGAATTTGCAGCAAGATGGTTAAGGAATTCCTCTAACAGCTCCCTAACTGTCCTGTTGAGTTTGTCCATTCTGTTTTTACAGAGGTTCATGATGTACCTTCTTCAGTCCAGGAGTTTTATGTCCCTGCATCCAGAGATCATTCTATTTCCTCGCAAACCAGGAACTTTCCTAGGAACTAACTTCTCACACTCCAAAATTGTCCCTTGGGTTACAGTTTCAGGAAGTGAGACATTTGCACCATTTAGGAACCTTCCACAGTAGCTTATAATTCCAAGCTTCCAGAATCAGAATAAACAGACCAACTAAATCTATATATGCAGTGTTTAGTCTCTAGGATAGATTGTATACCATTCCTTATCTGTGTGGTTGTCTATGGGCTACATCTTTGAATACCTAGAAAGGGTATTTTCTACTGCCACTGCCACCAGGCTTCTTGGGAGCTCCTATTCAAAGAGAAAGTGCCTGAGGCTTTTAAAACCAGTTGCTGGAAAAAGTCAACACACAGAGGTTGAGATGATATAAGCCTCAAGTAAAAAATAATATGGAAAAAATACAATTTCAAAATGGACTGGCATCAATGATTCTTACCAATTCAAGTTCAGTTGGAAGGGAATGGAAATGTGGCTTCTAGGCAGTGACAAGAAGACTTAGCATTAGATGAGTGAAGGAATCACAGAACCCAGAAATCCATCCAGGGTTATGTAAAGGATTTCAGAGACAGGGTCCCAACTCAGAACTGGAGGACACTGGCAAGGACTTCAGGGTCTGCTGAAGAAGCGGCAGTCCCAGCAGACAACTGGAAATGGAGTTAAAACCAGGGACAAGGTCAGGAGAACCAGTTTCCTGTGGACCTAGAACAGAAGGAATGGTACAAATTACAATGACTTGGATGTCTTTGACACAAGCTTTGGTCCCTTATAAGAATGAAGTAATTGCATGGGTACCTGGCGGAAAAAGGGTACAGATTGAGCTTTCTCATGACAAGTCTTTGTTGCTGAGAGCTAAGGCTGAGCAGGTGGAAGTGAAGCTTGTGAGTTGGAGATTTCATTGCACTTGTCAAAGACTTTGATGCAGTATTTACTTAGAAAAAAAAAAAAAAGAGCAAGACCAAATCCCTTCTCAACAAAGTACAGAGTCTGAACCAGAAATGTACCATGATGTTCACAGACCATGAAGCCCTGCAAATGTGGGTGAGGTCGCATGTAATTTATATTTTCTTCACAAATGTCCATGTTTCTTAAAATATCTGCAGTGAATATTTATTATTATTGTAATTTATAAGTAACTGATTTCAAAGTAAATATGTTTTGAGTTGGTATTTTGCAGTAAACTCTTCAATAAATAATTTATATATAATGAAAGACACCAGCTCAGATGCTAGTTTGAATTTATCCATTGAATTAACAAATATGAATAATATATGTGTATAAATATTATTGTTCAATATTGAGCTAAAGTAATATTTATAGCAGTGAAAATTATTAGAAAATCCATTGTTTCAAATTTCATTCATACTTTTTGAAATTATGAGACAGGGTATCACTAAATTGCTTAGGGCCTTGCTAAGTTGCTGAAGCGGGCTTTGAACTTGTGATCTACTGCCTCAGCCTCCTAAATTTCTGGGATTACAGGTGTACATTGTTGCTCCTGGATCATTTATATTTTTATTGTAACTAGAAATAATAAGTATCTGTGTAAGTTTCTATTGCTTAATTGTAGTTGTCAGTGTATACCAATAAGTGACTGTGATAATAAACTATAATATTTATATATGCATAGAATAGCTTTGGAATGTCATGTAAACATTGACAACATTGACTGCTTTCCAGACAGGGAACTATGATAAGAGGTAGATAGCATAAGAAGAAACTTTTCACTATATATTTCCAGTGCCTTTTAAAAATATTTATTACAAAAATGTTACCTATTTAATAAATTAATACATATTGAAATAAAAATGAAAGTCAATTGTCTTGATAGAAATTAAGTGGCTAGGGGCTGGAGTGGTGGCTCGGTGGTAAAGCTCCTGCCTAGCATGTGCAAGGCACCAGGTTTGATTCTCAGCACCACATATAAATAAATAAAATAAAGGTCCATTGACAACCAAAAAAGGAAGAAAAAAAAATAAATGAATAAAAAAAGAAATTAATAGGCTAAAGTAAAACTTGGGTATTTAAATTACTTAAAGGAAGGAAGAACTCTATGCCTGAATATAAGAGGAGGTTCCTATCTCCTCATCATCTTTCCAAAGGGGAGAATTAGTTGCTTTACATTTGAACCTTTGCAAAATATCTCCAGTTACAGGTGCTCTCCCAATTACCTTATTTTGAACATCAGTGTGCTGTTCAGCAAGTCATTTTATTATTGTTAAAATCAATGCTCGCTTGGCATGACCTTAGAGGTTAACTGATGGGATTTTTACAAAGCAAGAACAGAAATTTAAGAGGGCTTTATTTCTGAATAAATGTTGGACTTTTTGATAAATAATCCTGTTTAATATCTCTTAAAAATAAATTTGAACTGTATGGTGTAGAGATCAAAATAACAATGAAAAATATGTCCTAATGTTAAACGCATGGGTTCTAGTCTCTGGGGATATACTTTCTAAAGAATGAAGAAGTCCTGTGTTGCAAACAGCCATCACAAAAAATAAAAATTACAATCTGGAAAAAAGTGTTTCGAGTAACTTTAAAAGTGTTTGTAGTAATGATCAAGAGACTGGGGTTGATGACATATATGAAAAATAGGATAAAATTTTTCATGAATTTAGAGAGTGAAGAAAAATTCATAATTACTCTATAAGATTAAATAATATAAATTTCAAGTGTGTGCAATAAGGTAATTATTTTAAATATTTCAGTAATAATTTGACCATTTCTTCTGCATCCCTGTTTGTATATTCAAATGGACTGCAAACAATCTTTGAATCTTCTCACTGAAAAGTAGAGTTGCTTTGTTTAGTATTGATGTTATATTTGGTATTGTGAGGTATTTTAAAACTTTCCCAAATAAATTTACTTTCAACATTTTCCAAAGCTAAAGGTAAGATTTCTCTTATTTTGTGTTTTTCTAACCAGATGGTCTTTTTCATGTATTGTTTAGTAAGGCTTTCAGATTCAGACAACTTTTATTCCAAAACACTGTAAAAGTACCTCATGTAACTGCAGAGATGGCATAAAAACAGATAAAATTACCTGTGAATAGCATTATATTAGATATATTACAACCCAAGCAGCAGATATAATCCAAAACTAAAATCATTTTAATAAAAGCTTTGGTCTCTTTTGAGATTTTATTTCCCACAGTGTCAGGGAGACTACAGAATAAAAGCTTCTCTGTTTCATTAGTAAAGACCACTGCATCATCATACAGTTTGCAAATTATCCACAGCTACTTCAAATAAATACTTCTCCACAGTGCAGTCCTCTTAAAATATTTTGGGTAGTCGAAACAAATCAAATGAACTCATGCACTCATAAAAAAAATGCATGAAAGTTGAAAACACAAACACTATTGAGGCTTATGGAATTTGTAGTTTAATGTAAACAGGGTGGCTGAAATGCTAATCTTTTATTTATTTAAAACAAAGAGGAAGGTCATGAAAATAATTCACCATACTGATTCTGGCATGTAAAGGGAATATGAAGGCCTTGTCAGTAAGGAAAGGAATGTTAATACAAAATTAGTGTGCTGGCTCCAACTCATGCTGTTTACTATAGTTTTGACTTGAGATCACTCTTTTCCTCTAAGGACAAAAAGTGGTTGGTAAGCTTTGTTTTGTGAGTGATGCCTACATAAAATATAAGTGTTTAAAATATTTTTTGTCCTAAAATTAACATTCACAATAAGATAAAACTATGAATCTTAATAAATATTTTTAAAAGCATTCATTTTTTCTCTGTTATAAGGCAGTCATTAACACATAAATAAACAAAAATTAAATTTAGCTAATTCATTCATTTGATTAGGAATTTTCAACAAAATTTTTCTATTGCTTTGGTGGAATTCTCTTACTTAAGTTTTCCAAATGAAGGTCATGTGAGCAACTCTTGTTTTGTCAGGTGGACAGCCTATAGTATACAGAGCTTTGATAAAAACCAGCTGCTATGTCCTGATACTGGTTAAGGCTGAAAAACCAGACAGTGCAAACAAATACTATATCTTGGCTTAAAATACTTTCCACATCTGCCAACAATTAGTTCTATATCAGACCTAGAAAGGGGTGCTGAAAAACAGGATAGGATTTCAGAGCAAGCAAATAAACAAGAGGCCCTGCATCTTCATCATCAAATAGATGCAGAGGCACCCAACTTCTAGACAGAAGCTCCCAGGGTCAGTCCTAAGGTTCAACAGATAGTGTTAGTTAAAAGGGTTACAGGCACATTGTGAGTTGATTGTATAATCAGATCACAGACTTAAGGGTGCCACCCAACAACTGTTTGTTATTCTAGATAGAGGAGGCTATTCAGGGAAGTCAGGGCACTAGCCATCAGAAATGGAAGATTTTAAAAGTATTTATATGTCATCTATTGACATTTATGGTCAAGATTGATGGCACAGTTCAAGGTGGTAACAGATAAAAAAGAACAAAGACTGGTCTTTCTTGCTATTTTCTTTCTTTCTTTCAGAAATTCACTTTTCTAACCTCCATTTAGCAGTCCTTCCAGGCTTATTCAACTTTCCTAAGATAATTGGTCTGTTCTGATGTTTTTTAACTCCTTGGTCCTATAATCTAACTTTGTGGGTGGATTATTCCTGGTATCATGATTCCCTTTTGAGATTCACTTTGAAACCAGAGGTTGCCTTTTTCTTCCACCTCAGGCGTGGCTTCTTGGGCTCCCTGTGTGTTGGGGTAATCTCCCAGGTTATAAGCCATCTGGCCTGTAAACATTACCATGGCCCAGAAACACTCCACGCCCTGTCCACTTGGTGGTAGCTGTTGGCTCCATACCTTAGCACAGCGATCTGCAGATTCTCCTCCAGGGTCCAAGTTTAGTTTAGACTCTTCTTCCAACCAGAGTCAGTGGCTCTCTCATCCACTCCCTTCTTAGGGGATGCCCATCTTACAGAGTTGAACTACCCAGGACAAAGGTCCTTTTCTCAGAGAGCTCCTAGCACTCTGCTCCTTTGGATAAACCTGTCTCCTTCCCTTTTCCTTCAGACTTTTTATTACCCTTTCCGCTTCTGGAGTAGTAAGAGTCATCATCAAATTTATATTCCTGTTCTTAAATGTCTCTTGGTTCACTTTTTTAACTGTGTATCAAAGATATCTGAAAATCAAGGGTAAGACAAAGGAAAAATATATGTCATATACTGAATTGCATTATCTGTAGAATATGGAAAATTAAATTGGGTGGGGAAAATATATATTAAACAAATAATTCTTTTAGATACAATCAACGTTTATTTAAGAACATTATTTTAAACATTCATTAGTAGTAAAGCAGAAAAGTTTGGCTATAGAACCTCTTCAATATAAAAAGAAGATGGACTTTTCTACTCCTATATTCCACTTGAAAGAATAATTTAATTAAAAGGCAAAGCTGGCAGGAACTTTATAATCTGCATGCAATGCAGGATATTATATAATGACCTTCATTTAAAACTCAAATCATTAAAACTAGTAAGTCTAACTAGTGACAAGGGAGATTTCAACATCAGACCCAACAGCTTAAAAATATGAATAAAAATCATAGCTTAAATGAATCAGTCCATTGAGAACTTATCGCAAAGTAAAAATGCGAGACGAAAAAAGTTACCTAGGCAATGAATCCTTCTGCTGCACTATTTTATCTTTTGACATGTGCTCTTCCCTCCACTCTTTTTTTTTCTTTCCAGAATTTCCTTCTCTATATAAAATAAACTCAGTCTATTTTCTAGGGAAAAAACCACTTAGGGCAATTGGGATGCAGGAAAAAATAATCTTTAAAAGGGGCTAAATCACTTCTCATCTACTTCAATCTCATTTGTTACATCATTTCCAGAGAAGTGAGTATTTAAAATAAAGCAGAGAGTGGAGTCCCTCTCAGGAGTACTGAGAACTGACTACTGACTTGTAACCATTTTGGAATGTTTTTCAGCAAAATACTACTTGGAAATTATGTGTCCACTTTCTGTCACACATCTTTGTTTGGGGATAGACTTCTTCATATGATAGCCACCCTTAACACAGATACCATTAGATCAACCTTCAGTTCAACATTTAAATGGGAGTAAATCTTCCCTCTAATCCTTAAAGGTGTTTCTAAGCTTTGAAGTACAGCAGCACAACCAAGTGAGATTTTTTATTAAAATTAGAAAATGTGGTACTTCACATTGACCAATTTCTTATTTCTTCCATTTTTTACCCTCTTGCTCTTGGTGTCTGTTCTTTATTTGCTTTTTCATATGAGCTATAATTACCCCAGATTCCCTCTGTTTTCTCTAGGCCAGTGTTTCCGGGCTGAACACACTGCCAACTTTCCTTCCTTCTCATGACTTCCAGAAGGGACAAAGGAAATCCAGAAAACAGAGACTTCTTTGAAAACATGATGCCAGAGTTACTAGGACAGAAAATGAAAATCAAAGTAAAGTGGTCATTTGATGTCACGTGGAAAAAAATGTTATGAGTTCACTGCAGTCATCTTAACAATTGCTGATAGCTTCATTCAGAAGCTGAGTTTGAATCTAATCAATAGAACAAAGAATAAAATATTTCCTGAAGGAGTGAATGAGTTTACTTATAAGCAAACAATCAGACTAACTAGTTATTTAACCGTGAATTGACGAATAACTCCTATAAACCAATAAATTAGTCACATACTTAGCCAAACTAATTAAGCAAATATGACTAAGTGTATTTGTAGATATATATGCAACATCAGTGTGATAAAAGCTAATAGGTAGCCTTAGCAAAGAGGAGAGGACTCTAGGTCTTTTATCTGGGGTAGAGCGATATGTCTTTATCAGATAGTTGCTCTATCACTTATTATTGAAAATAGGCATCAGTTTTAGTACAAAAAAATATTTACTGGCTCAGGGGTGGTGAGACTGAATTCCAGTCCTTTGTCATCCTCTTAATTTTTCATGCAGGACTAAGTGTAGGTACTTACTTCCTGGTCTTCTTAGTTCCTTTTTCATAAATGTAGAGGGATCACTAGATGATCTCAAAGTTTATTTTCATTCTACGTATAGCTGTGTGTTACGTTGGATTGGAATATGTGTCCCAAAGGACAATACAAATATGAAGCTAGATAGATCCATAAGTCACTACATTTCAATGAATATGTATATCCAAATAATGGTATTGCTATTAGCATTTCATAATGCAACTAAAAAAGGAATGTGTTTGTAACTATGTGAAATATGAAATGATTACCAAAACAAATTTTAAACTATATAGTTCACGAATGGACTTTCTCTTGTTAAAAGTAATCTCCTTGAAATTCTTTTTAATAATTGACTGTTTTTTTAGTGACTCCAATTTACAACAAAATAATTAAACCTAGATAAATCTCATAACAATTCAATAATTTTAAAAAAACATAAAATGACAAGCAGAAACTCTTGTATCCCTTGGCATTAATTTAAAATTTTAGTTTCATAGTATAATAAAATATATACATATGAAACTTTGAATGTTTTTAAAGAAACAAGATGAAATATGTTGCTTAATAAGTAAACTAGATTACTTTTGGAAGGTAATATCTGGGATATTATTTAATATCAGAAAATACAGAAAACAAATTTAATTAGTTGTAATAGTAAACTAATGCTAAAATATCTTAAACTTTTGAAGAGTTTTATAGTATTTACTATTTAAATAGCTCACCTTGTGAAAATTGGTAAAATTTACCTGACACCTTGAATTTGTTTAATGAATCATTCACTATCTCAACGAAGATTTGTTGAAACAACTAGGAGGTGTGTTTTAGATAAAGCATGGACTTTAGATGTCAACATGACAGTTCTGCCATCTACAAATTTTAAACAAAAGTTTCACTGAACTTTATTTTTCTGTACTTTATGAATAATTCCTAATACATGGCTGATGTGATTGTGAGGAATCACACAATAAAGTCAGATAAAAATAAATTTTGATTCAATTGAGTTATAATTACTCCTATCCTACCACAGGATAGCTACTGCAGCCAGGATTTAGAATTCATAAATGATGGCTTTGCCCTTAAGGAATCTCAAAATCTACTGGATGGATGTGTTTATTTTTGGTGTGGGAGAAGAGGGGGTAGTATAGTGACCTGAAGAAACTGATAATTACTTTGAGAATCCAAAGACCTGAACAACTGTATCAATTGTAGAAATGAAGACATTTCCATACTAAATTGCATTTTGACCTGGATCTTAAAGAAAGAAGGGGTATATTTTTATCGGGGACAGGGGGAGAATTATATACCAGGAAAAAAGAATGGCATGTGAAAGGCACATCAGAAGACTGTGTCCCAAGTGGTCATATCTTCAGTTTTTTCAAGAGAAGGTAGAAATCCTGATTTAAATATAAAATCTAATTTTAAAATATTGACTAAAAAAACAAACTAACAAACAAAGCACTGCTTAATGGACAACCCACTGTCCACTGGTTGGTGGTATCTGCTCTAAGTGATTCTCCCTGGGAATTAATAAAGTCTACTTAATAATAAAAAAGTAAATAATGGTTTATAATTCCAGATAATGCATTCAGATGTATATCTTACTAAAATAAACTATCACCCAAGATTTGGAGGCCATTCAGAATTTATTTAAAGAAGGTCGGTTGAATACTTGGGAGATGTAACCAAACCTGAATCCAGAGACCCTTGGGGCTTGAGCTATCATCATGGTTTCTGTTATGTTCCCTTACTCTGGTAAATCACATTGAAATGGAAATGAATAACTAGTTGAAGCTCTTCCATCCTCTGCATAGTGACACACTTCTGGAATGCCTAGGGAAAAACGTATTTTAAAACAATTGAAATATTAGCTTGACATTTCTCAAAACTTTTTCCTATATGGATAATAAAAAGCTACCTTCTGAATATATTATACAAGATAACACTATAAGAAGATTAATAAAATGTTTTTCTCATCCTCTACATGCATGCCATGTGCTGTACGCTGGAAACACAGGGGTTCAAACAACTACCATCTTTCCCTAGTACTTAAAATAGTAGAAAAAGCACAGATCAGAACTGCACATTCCCTGGCGCTTGTCGCTTGCATACAAATGTATTCAGATGACATAGCACTACTTAGAGTAAATCTGGAGCAGAAATAACTCTGGCTTCTGACTGATTTCAGTTTCACTTGTTCCTGGTTTAGAGATAATAGATTAGTATTAAATGGAAATAAGTCAAGGTCATGGTTTTTGGTCATAAGTGAAATTCATCAGCCTCAGCCTTTTTTCCTATATCTTCTCTGACTTGTGCTGAAACTTTTCCTATTCAGATGACTTATGTTGGAGAATTTGAGTAGTATTTCTGTAGTAGGTTTCAATATGATATTCACGGTCCTTAGTAAGAAAATTACACTACCTGTCAAATTGATGTTCAAATGCTACCATGCCTTTATGGGACAGCTTTCCTCTCCTTTGATATTATATGTTTCCAATAGAGCAGACAGATTTGTTTCAAGTTGAGATGAGACATTCATTATTAACTCAAAAGGGTTTCATTGGCTGATCAGTTTGCTCTCCAGTCAAGTTCTGAACACTCACATTTCTTTTAACTATTTTTGATCCACTAATAATTTCTTTTCTAATAGCCTCAATTTTTTCATCATTCGTGTCTGGAAAGCACTTATTATTTCCTAATTTAGCAGAGAGAAAATAGCACTTCCTGACCTTCATCTTCCCTTTATCTATGCGGTGATAAGAATTATAGATTGGGGAGGTTTGTTTTGATTTCTAAGCTACATAGGTTTCTGGCCAAAGACACTATTTATGCTCACAATAAAATACAATTGTGTTTCTTTTCAAAACCTGGAGAAAGACACTGGCATAGGTGGGGGAATACTGTTCTCAGAGCTACTGTACAACACAATGCCATATTGTCAGGAGGGTAGCTCAGTGGTCCTTGTATGGTGATAATGCTGGTATGGCCGGCGGAGCTATGGCCATCTATATAAACTGGTTTTAGATCATAGAGGCAGTGAAAAAAAGTAAAAATGAGGTGTTCTGGCCTGAATCTGAACAACATATTTTAAATAATTTAGATGAAACTGTTCCTTGTAAATCAAATGAAATTGAGTGAAACCCTAGCCAAACATGGTTGAGAAATCCAAAGCCCTCCAAACTGTTCTCTCTCTCTCTCTCTCTCTCTCTCTCTCTCTCTCTCTCTCTCTCTCTTTCTCTCTTTCTCTCTCTCTGCCTCTCTCTTTCTCATTTTCATTGTCTGATATGCCTTCCATGTACCTCCATGCCTACCCCAATTGCTGGCACTCCCAAGTCCTCTCCTTTTCCAAGAAATTTAAAACTCTTACCTTATCAGTTCGTTAGTTTCTCTGTATTTTCATTTCCTCCTCTATTAAATGAGGATGTTCATAGAAACTACTGCATAGAATTGTTGTAAGAATTAAATGAATTCAGAGTTATAAAGGCTTGAGAACTATTCTTGGCATCTAGCATTAGAAGTATCATATGGAATATCTTCCTAAGGCCTAAATTGTTAAATTCAGAGTGATAAAATGGTACTTGAGTTGGGCAAGGGGATGGTAGTAAGGTACCATGCAAGAAAGAGTTTTGACAAGGTAGTCTGGGGAGTTTTGACCAATCTCAGCTGGATGAACTCAAGCCCTGTGCTATTTCTTATCGTTTAGCAAGTTATAGTTGTACTATACCTATATCCCAACGACCAAAAAATAATTTTCAGAGACCATGTACTCTAATTCTAGATCAGCACTGTTCAGTAGAAACAATTTGAACCACACATGTCTTTCTAATATTTGAACAGCCAAAGTAAAAAAGAAGCAAGCAACATTACTTTTTTTAATAATATATCTTATTTAACCAATCATGTCTAAAATTTATTCTTTCAACGTGTACAATATAAAATCCTTAATGGTATAATTTATATTCTTTTAAAAATACACCTAATCTTCCAAATCTGAGGTATATTTTACATCTACAGCACATCTCCATTTGGGCTACACATATTTCAAGTGATCAGTAACTACAGTGGTTATTGGCTGCTGCATTGGACAGTGCAGAGCTAGACTAAGGAGGAGATAAAGACACAGATATCTTTAGGTTCATAAAAGATCTGTTGCTATTAGTCCTTTCCAGTTAACAAAGTTTTCAGTTGGCAGTATCATCATCTGGATTTTTTTTTAAAGGCCTACAGGACACTTTTAATGACTGCTTTTCTCTTCCTTGGGTCAGATACAATTTGGAGGTACACCTACCATCCAATCTCTTTTTCTTCCAGTTGCACTTACATATAACTGAGGTGAAGGTGTTTAAAGAAGGGACATCTCGGGTATGTTCAAGGACTGATCCCACCTAACTATGCCTGTACTACTTGCAGAATTATGATACAATGGCCAAATAAAATTGTAAGGGTTTTACTTGCCCAAGCTTGCGGCACTCTGACAAAGAATTAGAAAAATGCAACATTCTCCTCATAAATTGTACATGTTGAAGAAGTGAATATTTAAGGAAATTCTGTGAATTACTATAAGTTAATATGAAAAAGAAAATTTAATCCAAGTACTAAAGTATTGCAAAAATATTTAGACTTGCTTAAGATTTTGTCTTGGTTAAACCAAGACAATGTATATCATTTTTAATCACTTGTTTTATGATTTCTTTGTGAATCTTTGTATTCAGATGAAGCTCCAATCTTAGAATGAGCCTTTTTTAATTTACCTAAATTTAATCCAAAGAGTTCTTGTGAACTTTCTTTCTTTCTTTCTTTCTTTCTTCCTTCCTTCCTTCCTTCCTTCCTTCCTTCCTTCCTTCCTTTCCTTCTTTCTTTCCTTCCTTCCTTCCTTCCTTCCTTCCTTCCTTCCTTCCTTCCTTCCTTCTTTCTTTCTTTCTTTTTTACAAAAACAGCATCAAAATCTGTTCCCAAGTATCAATTTTAACTTTTAATTCACATTTTTGATTGTGCATATAGGCAAATTAATTATAAGAAACTTGTAAAAAAAAATATGTATGCTTAGGATACTTACTTAGCAAAACAGACAGCTTAAAATAAAAAAAACAGTGTACTTGTTGTCAGAAAGTTTCAAAAGTTTGCTGATAACTGTATCAATGCCCTTGCTGCTTTTCTTTCACACAGCCAATGCAACTCCTGAGAAAATGTCCTTTCTTGGGTGAGGCATTTGTGTCATAGTATGTAATTCCTCAGTGACTGAAAGATGAGTAGAATGTTTAAGCAGAAATTATATTTTAAGGGAACATTGAAGTATACACATAGGTTACACTATAGAAGGTCTGACAGCACCCCAAGTAGCTAATCAATCAAAATGAGAGATAGCAATATACAGTGAAATTCATTATTTCAGAACCACAGGAGTCCTTTCAGGAAAGCTGGTTGAGACCCAAAGGTTAAGCAACTGGATTAAGGTCTCACAATTACTGCTAGAATCAAAACTGAACCTAGATTTCTTGGCCAATCTGTCTGGAGATTTTTCCATACATTATTATTGCTCAAAGTAGACTGATTTAATTTTGAGAAAAGGAACCAATAATCTGTAAGTTAAATAGAAACAATTGTAAATACTCTCTTTCTGAACAAATGTAGTCTAACTCTAGATCAGCACTGTTCCGTGGAAACAATTTGAACCACACATGTCATTTTAATCATTTAATCAACAAGAATTCTAGAAAGTACACAAATGTACACACTGATATCAGGTCCTATGCTTCTTCTGCACTTTCTCTATTCTGTGGACAGTGGTTGTTTTTGTTTATTTCTGTTTTGTTAAAAATGCTTTTTAAATGAGATGATGCATATAAAGCCCTTTGAAAAATATCTGATACCTAATTCTCACTTGATAAACTATTATTTCTTTTTATCATTGTTAGTCATGCCCTTCGCTTTTTTTCCCCTTACATCAAAGAAGTATGAATGATAACACTCATATGCATGGATCTTCAATCTTGAAGGACAACAGCATATCTATTTGTGAAATAATCTGAAGCACTGTAATGGGTGTCATTAAATCGTGCCTACCTGAGGCAGTATAAATCATTCGGGTAAATGAACCAATTAAAAACCAATTACCAACACTGTCTGACAATGGAAGATTGAGGAATGGAAGGGAAGGCTGATACCGGCTCTGTGAAAGTGGTGGGAAGGCTCTACCCCTGAGGTTCCAGGGAATGGATTTGACAAGATGGTTAGATTGTGACTGTTCTTCTCAGAGACATAAAATCCTGCATTTCTTGTAAAAACCAATACTTTCGGTCTAGATGGACAATTGAACTGCATTGAGCAAAATGATCCTTTATAATGGCTCTTCATATAATGGCTCTTCATTTGATATTTTATTCATTTAGTTTAAAATTTACTTGGAGTAAATAGTTTTCTTCTGCAAATTGGCTAAATTAAGATTCTTCATATCATCAGAAACTATAAAATTTTGACTGTTTACAAGAAAATATGGTTGAATCAGATGGGCAGCTTTAATGGAAGCAGAAATCACTGTTTCAGTGATAAACTGATACAGTTGAGGGGAAATTGAATGGTCATTTTGGGGTGGTTATTTTACAATAGGACATTAATTCATTAATTCGAGTGGATTTTTCATTTTTCCTATATATCTTGGCTATTTGCAATGACATAAAGCACATTCATATTTCAGCAACAAATGTATGTAAAAATCATATATAACATGTTTGTTTTCATGTGTAACAAATTCATGTCAATATTTTCCCTTTAAAGAAAAAAAAAAAAACACCTTCTGGTGCTTTACTATTGATATGTAGTTTCAAGGCCTTGTCTTACTCCATCTTTGCTGCTATAACAAAATTCCTTAGGTTACGTAATTCTTAAAAAACAGAAATTTATTTCTCACAGTTCTTGGAGACTGAGGTTTAATTCTGAGTCTAAACTCAGCTTTCAAGATGATAACATCTGTATCCTCTGGAGGGAAAAATGTTGTGTCCTCATATGGTAGAAAAGATGGAAAGGCCAAAAGGGGCCTAACCCACTCCCCGCTGGGCCTTTTTATAATAGAAGTGGTCCACTTCTGAGGGTGGAGTCTGAAGGACCCAATAACCTCCCAAAGGTCACACCTTTCAAAATTGTCACTTTGAGGATCAAATATCAACAAGAATTCTGGAAAGTACACAAATGTACACACTGATATCAGGTCCTATGCTTCTTCTGCACTTTCTCTATTCCAGGTAATGTGCCTAAATGAAATTAAAAAAAAAATCTCTTTAGTTTTTTCCCATATTGTTTTTCTATACACTAAACAATTGGGTCCCCAAAATGCATGCATTGCCTCTCAAAGCTATATTTATCAGCATCTTATTAGTGGTGGTGATCATTCCTCTCAGCCAGTGGCTCTCAATTTCTAACCCACATTAGAATAATTTGGGGTGCCATTTAGAATACATTTCTGCTTGTCCTGCCCACCTCCCCAGAGATTCTGATGTTCTAAGTTGTGTATGGCTCATGAATGTGAACATTAGCAATCCCTCTAAGATTGCAGGTCTCTGATGATTGCATGTTGATAAATATTGTTCATAAGGATTTCATCCTGATTTTCCTTACATTAAATAATAATATTAGAGTCTTCTATTTCCTGGCCCCTTGCCCCAAATCCCCAAGGAATATAAAAATAACAAAAACACTGTCTTTGTCCTTATATTTAGTAAAGGAAACTCTTCCCCAAATTTCTGCTTATACTTCAATAAATAGGATTGTCAAGCCCATTTCCAGATTCAAGAGGGGATGGGATGTCAAGCATTTCTCTTTATAGCTCAAGAGCAAAAGAAAGTAGGGAGACAGAAGTGGATTTTTAGTGAGCCTTCCCATGATGTCTACTTTGTAGAGTTTACCTAGATAGATTTTCCATCAGCAGACAGGCTTTCTAATTGGTTTTATTTCAGTTCTTCTGCTACCTTCCTTGGAGGTAGACAAAAATCCTAGGAATGGTATTGAATTTGTTCTCCATATCTGTCATTTTCATTAGTATCTCTTCTAATCCTTTACTTGTTTTCTGCATTTTGGTAATTTTTTCTTTTAAATTGCATTTTGTAACCATCAGTTTTAAATTTTTGCAGGCTTACTGTGCATATCAGTTCTGGTCATGCATGTATATCAATGAAGAGTCTTCTATTTCCTGGTCAAACTAATGGTTTGGTTTAATAGATACAATCCCCAGGATATACTTTCCATCACTATGATAAAATCACTGAGTCAATCAACTTTTGAAGAGAAAAGATTTATCCTGGTTCATGGTTTCAGAGGTTCTGGTTCATTTGGCCCTGTTTCTTTTTCCAGCTTATCATGCCAGAAACCTATGATAAAACAGAACTGCTTACCTCATGGCTGAGAAGTGAAAGAGAGAAAGGAAGAGACCAAGGTTTCACCATGCCCTCGAAGGGCACCTCCACAACGACCTAAAGACACCCCTCTAGGCTCTACCTCTTAAAGTTTTTTCCAAGTCTCATTAGCTCCAAGCTTAACACATGCACCTTTGAGAAACATTCAAGATCGAACTATACCAGTAGCACAGCAAGATTTTTCTTAGTTTTGTAATCCTTCAACAATACTTTGCACATGGGTTACTAAATTCATCCCATTTCTACTTCTATTCTATTCTCCTTGCTGTGGTTTATATATGGTTTGTCTCTTCCTTCTGAAACTCACATTCAAATTTAATCCCCATGATGAGATAGCAAAAGGTGGGCCAGATGGAGTCTTTCAGAGATGATTAATTGGTTAATGCATTATCTTGAGAATAGTACTGTTATAAAAGTCAGTTTATCTAATGACTTTTGCCCTCTGCTGCCCAAGGTCTCAACCAACAAAAAGGCCATTCCCAGGTGTGAACTCTGGATCTTCAACTAGAACTGTGAACCAGATTAATTTTTTTTTTTGTAACTTACCCAGTCTGTGGTATTGTTATGAGCAAGAGAAAACGAACTAAGACATTCCTCATTTATTCTTGTTTGGTGATCTCCCAAGGCTCCTCATTTCTGAATGAATGCAAACTTGGGAAGGGAAAGCAAACACAGAAGGGTGCTATGGCTATTTTCACACACAAAGAATCGAATGGATTGAGAATGGTGGGTATAATCTATGATTTATGGGGAGATAATGTAAAAGTACAAAACATGTTTCTACCACTCACACAAATAGGTTCCACTTCACAAGATACCCGTGTCCAATAGATGGGTAATTCTCAACAATTCTGGCAGAGATTGCTAATCAGTTTTAGTTTTCAAGGTAGTGAGTGTTCATTATTTTCTGTTTTTACTGAGTATTTACGTATATGTCTAGAATGGGCTACAGTGGAAAATGCTAGTCAAATGACATTTGATGCTGGAAATCTCTTGAAAGATGATCAAATAAAAACTCAGGTAAGAGGAAAATCAAGCAATAGAGGTATGCACAGATTTTGCAGCACAATGAAACTCTTCTTGAATTATGCTTATTTTACAGTATGATTTACATGTTTTTTGGAATTTCCTAGTTGATTACATCCAGGACAATGTTCATAAATTTGACTGTATTTGCTATAGTGTTTTTTCATAGTAATCTTTTGACTCTACTTAAAGTCCTCTGAATCACTGTTTTAAAATGGATTCTACATTTTCCTTCTCAACATTTTTATTAGTAATTTCCATTGTCTTCATTAGTTCCTCCTTATTTAAATTTTTCTTCTTCATTCTTTTTAAAAGACATTTTAAAAATGAGCTCAATATATCAGCCTTCTTAATGTAATAATTAATTCTTTGCTTTCTCTCATTTATTAGTTGCTCTATTTTTCTTGTGATTCCATCTCTTCCTAATACATCTGTTATATCCTTTTAAATTCTTTTTCTTACTATAATATGTCAAGTCAGAGTTTTTTATTTGCTTATTTCTATTTGATTGGTTTTGTTCTTCTATTTATAAATGTCTATCTTTTTCTTGGAAAAGCAATGAGTGGGAACATATGGTAAAATTGACTAATATATTCTTATTTGGCTTTTTTCTATTGTTTTGTTTAATGCCTCTTTTTATAATAGTGCTTCTTCAATTCTTTCAATTCTGTGATTTTTCTCTGAGACCTCCAGGATGCCTCAGGACACCAATTAACCCTATCTATAACTACAGAAAAGAGACTCATTGATATATGAAGAAAGGTTAAGTATTAATTAAAGATAATGTTCTTTTTTAAAAAAGGAAGCCTGTCTCTTCACTGCCATCCCAATACACAACTTTGCATTTGTTCTTTCCTCATTAAGGCCTTACTTTAATCTTAGAAGAATTAGTGGATAACACAAACATTTCTAAGTATGCATAGTAATACATATAAATGGCAAATACTGTGGAATAGAGGCTTATATCAGATCTTCTTTGGATCATTTTAAATAAGCTCATGCATTCTTGATTTGGAAATACATCTTTGAACCAGTTGAAATGTGTTCTTATGAATGGAAAACACCAGTTCTAATGAAATCGAAATAACACTAGGGGGCAGCATGGTACAGTAGAAAGAGCACTGGGCTCTATTTCTAGGAGCCTGGGTTCTAGTCTCCACCTACCCCTTGACAAAGGGAAAGGAATAACCTCATGATCATTTCTTTTTTTGGCATTTTTTTTTGTTCACCTCTAAATGAATATTGAGTACAGAATCCAAAAGGGTTGTTCATACTTTATGCATCTATGTCTAATTTGACTGATTCTAATTAATAATTTTTGCCAAGGTAGAATTAAAGCCAAGTTCAAATTCACCATACTGAAACTTAGACTAAAGCAACATGTTTTCATCATTTATTATTTGTGTGTGAGACAGCCCCATATTGCAATGCCCTTCCCTTGCCACTGAAGGGCATATTCTACATGGTGACAGCTTAGCTGACTCTAAGTCAAAGAGGATTCAGTAAAAAGTCACAGGATCAAATGCACTATTAGGTGATTATGAAAAGAACTTTTAAAAAGACTGTGCCTCAGGAATGACTCAGTTGTGCATTCGGCAGAAATGCAATTGTGAAGTTTTTTTTCTCCAATGGGCTTGCAGGCTATTCGTAGGGCACATGGGACATTGTCAGAGGAACCCACAGAAGACTCTTATCACTGTTCATCAGCACAATCAACCCAAGTCACTGAGGGCACTGACATACAGTGACAAAAGCCATGTTGAGAACCAGTTATTGGAACTTCTTTGGAGAACTCTGTTTAATCGGTATTTTTAGATTTGGGGTGTTGTACTGAGCAAGATCATTGAAATTTTCTGGTCTACTCTATTTCATGTGGATAGTCCTTTTTTAATGGGAACAACTCTGTGCCATTTCTAACACAGGTGTCTGCCATATGAACTTACACCACTGATGACAGCTAATCATTTACATATGTCAGAGGTTGACTATCAGCTCAATAAGAGTCAGTCCATAGAAAGGCTAGGGACTTATGAGATGACTTAAAATTAAGTCATTTTTGAGAAGAAATGTTACTAATTGGACAAGCCAATAAAAGTTTATTTCTTTAAAATTTGAACTAGAGATGGGGTGGGGAGGTGGACATCAACATGTTAGTAGCAGAAACACAAGCTAAAAGACCCACAGAGAAGAAATAACCTACAGATGCCAGGTAGGAGAAGCCATACTTACTCTCTGCTATGAAGTAGAAAAAATTACAAAGTCAAAGTGAGGTACTTGGTTGGGAGATGTGGAAGGAAAGATATATATCAGCTGAGACTACATTGTGGCAGGATGATTAATTTACTACTGCTGAGCATACAACAAGGTAATGCAGTCACTGGTCTGACTTTGGAGTCTTCTACTATCTAAAATATGTTCTGATTTCAGAGAATATTAACTCTATGCATGAGTCTTTTTTTGCTTATGCTCTTGTTGAAGCTGATCCTATTGCTAAAATTCCTCTTCTTTCTTGATGGTTCTCATGTACTTCCTAGAAATAAATTTGTTAACTGAGCTAAGAAAAGTAAATCTGTAGCATGTGGCATGGTTCTAAACTGATCTTATAAAGTGCAGGAGCAAGTTCTACAAAGACATGTATGGTAAACCAAATTCATTCAAATAGCATTTAAGTGTCAGTTAGGGTTGTACAGTGTGAGCAATCCATTGCACAGAATTCTGTCAAGTTCAAAGGTCTTTAAGCTTTAAGTTTGGCAGGCTTACAAAGAGCTAAAGAATGCAAAATACAATCAAGTGATTAACCTGATGTGTCGATAATCAGTTATTTTCTTTCAGCTCCAAAGCCATCTCTTTCTCACACTTTGTGATGATGAAACTGGACACTATTATTTTTACTTTGCCAACAGTCAAAATGTGAGCCAGCATGAACAGGGAGTAATGAAAAGATATTACAAGACTGTAGGAGCAGAAGATAACTCCCTTTGTGGTTCTGGGCTTCCATTATTATTACTCAGTGTCAGAACCAAGAGGCCTTCTGCAGAAGCAACCAAGCTATGCCCTCATGTCATCATTTCCTTACCAGTAGGCCCTGCTGAGCAGCTCTGGCCTGCAAATTGCTTCTCCAGGCTAGCTCCCATCACAGACTCTGGGTATCTCTGCAACCAGAAGTCTGCATGGTCAACCCATTGCCAGAAGTCTGAATTCTCAACCTTAGCTGCTAACTCCTCATTTTATTTGATTTCTGGGGAGCTTCATTTTTTTTATTTCTTTTTAAAGTCATGTTTATTGAAATATACTTCATGTATTTATTGAAAAATTCACCCATTTAAAGTATATAACCCAATGGTTCTTAGTATGTTCACAGAGTAATTCAATCCTCACCACAATCAACTTTAGAACATTTTCACACACAAAAAAAGAAATTTTATAATAATTAGTAATCATTTTCCCTTTTAGTCCCTTGCTTACAGGCATGTTACCTGGAATGCATCCTTCCACCCTCTACCCCAACACTAGGAAGTCAGTGATCTACCTCTGTCTGTATATATTTGCCTATTCTGAACACATTTAAAAATATATTCCTATCGAACTGTAGTTATAAATTTTTCACCAACATGTCCCTACTCCCTTCCTCTCTCCTAACCAGACACCTCATTCTACTGTCTACTTGTATGTGATCTAGTTGTTTAGATTTCACATATGAATGAGATATGCCTCATTGGTCTTTCTGTGCCTGGCTTATTTCACTTAACAGATAATTAATTCTTTCCATTAAGGTCAAATAACCACAATGATTACTATCTCCTGATTGGACCTTAAATGATGACCTGTGTAGGTTTTGATGACATCTATGAATCCTGAATCAGAGGATGTGTGGATCATCTATTTTGAGTAATAAAATTATTGATACAAAAATTATCAATAGAGTTCATTATGTCCCATTAGGATGGTCAACAAGAATCCAGCTGGCATCCCCTTCAAAAGCTTACAAAATTGTCTTCTTTAGTAAGTGTTCATCTTTTGACTCTCAGAAGATTTTTAATGAAGTATTCAAAACATTGAATTCCAGAACAGACTGAGATAGGGATTTGTATTAGGGAACTTTTTAAAGGAATACTCTCTTCTGAGAGGAGAGCTGATGGATGATCCATCCCAATGAAGATCTCATAGAATCTCAAAAGGAGCTCAGGAGCTTAGATTTTCCTTCAGTGCTCTTCTACCTTGATGATATTTAGGGAAAATGATGTTTGTTTGCGCTTCTAATCAACCAGTCATTTGATGCAAGCAGACTCTGGGAAAGCAGGTTATCTGGGCATGGAAAATCCCAGATTTATAGAGAGTTGTATGGTTTACAGCTTTCCCATCAGCTGTCACACTCCTGCTAGCTGCAGAAAAGGGTACCATAGTTCTGAAAGGTGTTTCTGAACAGCTTTGTTACTTACATACTGATGATCAACAAACATCCCCCAAATTCAGGGGCTTAAAGCAACAGCAACATAGAGTTGGAGATTACTCACAAATTTCAATTTGGGCATGACTCAGTGGAGTAACTCTGTTCTGTTCCACTCAAGCTCAATCATAGTGGTTCAAAGGCCAGGAGCTGAAATTATCTGAAGATGTCTTGCTCACATGTTTGGAGGGGAATGCTGCTGTCATCTCAGCCCTGAGCTGCTTAGATGTCTCCAGTCTCCATGTGGCCTGAGCTTCCTGGCATGGAGGCAATATTACTTCCTCTGCATTTTATGTTTCAAGACAATGGTAAAATCTTTCCTAGATTTAAGAGGTAAGGAAATAGACACTCCTGCTTATGGGGAGTGAGGTGTCACTGTTTTGGGAAAATACAATCAGTCGCAGCAATAAATCCTTGAATCTACAAAAAAAAAAGAAAATAAGAAACAGTGCAAATACCTCCTTAGAAAGAAATTTGTATATAACTGATATTTTATTTACTGTTATATTTAAAAGAATTTTGGTTTTTAAAGTAAATTCTTATGAGTCCAATTTCATAATGTGTAATTTGAGCAATTTGTTTGGAAAAGAATTTAGGTTGTAAACTACTTGTCTTTTTATAGAACTAGAACATTACAAAATGTGAATCTCCCTATAATCATATGTTTAATTTTTACATTAACAAAATCCTTTTAGTAGTTGGAAATATCTGCTTTATTAATGAAGTAAAATTATTTAATAAAGAAAGGATATATAAATTTATAAATGCTATTTAAAATGTGTGGAAATATTTGCTAGTAAATAAAACCAACATCATTCATTTTTAAAAAGTTGATTAAAATATGAACAATCACAAATGCAACATTTAGATTGGAAAATTGAACTTAAAAATTAGACAGAAACTGAAATTTTTTAAAAGTGAGACTTTTAAAATGGAATAACAGCTCTTAGTCCCAAAATAAAATTCTGTTATTTTTCTGCATATAAAACCCCACTTCTGAATAAATCTTTTTTTAGTTCATTAACAATATTTCATCAGTATAACCAAGAGGGTCAATTAGCATAGAGATATTGATCATAACACTCAAATTTTTATCATAGGATTTTACCTTAATAGGTTAGCATAAATTTTCTTCAACACAGATCAAGCCAGCTGTATATATATACAGTGCAACATGAAGAGAAAAATGGGGTGCAATCTCCCCCTTTGGGACTTTAGGGTCATCTTGCAAATATATTCTTTATTCTTTCAGAGGTGTCTACAATGGGAAGCAGAGAAAACCAGAGTTATTGTGTTTATGGAGGCTGGAACTGAGCTGGTGTTGAATTTGACAAATTTATTTTCACCTCCCCTTTATAGCACATATTGAAAACCACTGGTTGATCCAGCAGGTGAGGTTATCAAAATTCAGACCTCTGGTATTATTAGCAACTTTGCTGTTAATAAGGTAATGGTTACTGGAAGTGGAATTTTTCTTTTCTTTTCTTTTTTTTTTTTCTGAACTGAGAACTTTCAGAGTCAGCTTTGTTGGTTAGAGCTCATATGACTTTCTTTTAGAAATAGCCTACTTTAAACTGTGTTTTGGAGTTACACTATATCCTGAAGATAATATAAAAATTAAGCTTTCAAAGCCTATTTTTTCTGTAAATATTTTTTTTTATTTCATGTGAACTTTACATCAAAATAGTATTGTTAAATAAATTGACTTGAAATGCAAATAAGTATTGTTAGTCTTTTATCCAAAAAAGATAAGAAGCATATCAAAAGTTGAGGGTCCACTTTCTAAAATATTCTTTCTACATTGTCCAGATAGTCTAGATTTTGATTATATAGTTTAAAAATGGAGAGATTGATTCAATCCTAAATTTACATTTTAGCATATTTTAGGTTATCAGCAATTAATGTGATCAAATACCTTAAAAATGACTGTTGTGTTCCTAAGATGGGTTATTCTAACAAATTATTAAGATTCACCATTGTCATTTGTCAGAATGACCTATCTACTCCTACTCTTAATGTATCAATGAAGGCTCAGTGTGCAATCTTCTGATAAGAATAGCAGGTTAAAACTATTATAGTTAGGTCACATTATATTCATTTTTTATTTGATTTTATAAGTTATTTCAACTTTTGTCTAGTCTTTATTATGTAAAGGAAATAATGGTTTTATTGTAGTGTATCTATTACTTTAAAACTTGTTTAAAGATGAAAGATAGTGGAGGCCTGTTGCACTTGGGCTCTTCAGGAAGCAGCCTCTAAGATGAGGATTAAAGACGCTGAATTTAGATACACTTGTGGTTGAAAAAGAAACCATGTGGAATTTATGGCAAGCCCCAGGAGGATCATGATAATATAGAGCCCTTGATTTCTGGAGCATGATGTCTTTAGATAAATTTATACACCTCTGGGAGGAAAAACAACTGCAACACTTCTGTACTTTAGTAGAGAATGGGCATCTGCCCATGTGACATGAATTGACCACACAGCCAGAGCTGACCATCATGAACTGGGATTGTAGGTCTTGTAAAGCACAAGGTTCAGCAGACCCCACAGTCTGAGAGAAGTGGTACATCTTGGATCAAGCAAGAACAGGGTCAAAGAGCAGACTCATGTCATCTATCACTTTTGTATTGATGTCTCTTGTTTATACCTACTGCTCATATCTGTGGCTGCACAGAGGCCTATACTGGCCAGCTGATAGAAGAGGAAAAGGCTTGGGCTAAATTTATGAATGGGTCTGCTGACCCATGGTTGCTGCTCAACACAGGAGGAACCTTGAAAGACAGTGATGGTAAGAACTTCTTCCAATGGGAAGAGGTATGGGGATAATGCATATGATTGTGCACTTAGTTTGATAAATAAAGTGTTCATGGTGAGAAGATACATGGACTCATAGACTGTAGTGACTGCCTAGTTTGTGCAGGCATCTGGAAGGAGAAACATTCAATATTATGAATGGCAGTTCTAGGAAAGAGTCATGTGGATAAATGTATAGGGTGAATAAAAACTGAGAATATAATTCTAGTAAAATTAATAAAAGTTGTGTGTATTTTCTATCCTCATTTCTTCACCTTTCATGTGTCCTAAATGACTTTACTCAGACTTTCAGACTCACCATGTCAGGGTCACCAGTGGTCTCCATCCCACCCAATCTCAAAGTATTTACTTGCTTAATCTCAACATCATTGATCATTGATGGTTAATTCTTTACCCTTGAGACCAGTGTGTTCACATGTCTTCTAAGACATTATGGTCCACTGTTTTTCCCTTATCACATTGACTGCTTGTTGTCAGACTTCTTTCATCTTCTATTTATCCTTTAAATGTTGGAATGTCCCAATACTACATCCTACGCATGAGTCAGGAATTTTGTTACTGCTGAAAATCACAGTTCTATCATTCACTGTTCATAATAGCAATATCTTTTAGACTTCAGCAGCAGGGAAGAACTTGCTTATTTGTAAATATAATGAAAGAAAGTACCATGTTTTCTTCTTGAACTTGTCTTCTAGGAAATTATAGTCAGGTTTCTACTTTATTAGTCAGGTTTGCCCTCTGTTGTTATTGATCCCTATGCTTTACATACACCTTTCACATTTTTTTCATATTTAATATAGGAATCTTAACTCATTCTGCTTATGGTCAAAGTTTGTTTTGTTTTAATTTTAAGGTTAATGTTCAAGTGAATAAATTTAACTGATTTGTTCAACTTCAGGCCAAATTGCTAAGAAAAAAATAAACTGCAAGGATTTTGTTTGTTGTAGTTTTAGGTAACAAATTAAAGTGAGAGAAAAATGATTTCCAACAGTCTCTGAGAAGCTTTGCAGATTTATCAGGGAAAGAAGAGCTCAGGGAAAAAAAAGACCAAATAATAAATTAGGTTATTCATATTATTAATAATTCTGCTAAAAGGGCTGATATATTGAGCTCATTTTAAAAATCTCTCTTTAACAAGAAAAATGAAGAAAGTAACGTGGGCAATTAGCTACTGACATGACCACTGCATATGTAGGTAATGATCAAAAGCGTGTGGGTGGTATGACCAGCCGAACCTCAAAGGAGGATGTGCTGCCTGGCATGAGGCAGAGTCTGGGTATTATTAACTATTTAAGGTTCATGGGGAATGCCACCGAATTATCCATTTATCATAACAATTTTATATTCATTTTCCATTTGGTCATCTGACTCTATACCACACTAGCATACTTTAAGTTTACTCTGAAAGAACATAAGTGAATATAAATAATACTTATACATTTCAGTCTTTTTAAAAGGGCAATAAATCATTTGTAATAAGCAATGGAAATATATTTTCATATATTTTTTTGCCTTGAAAAGAGATTTTCCTATTTAAAATACAGCATTGCTGACATCCTTGGGAAGAAACTGGATTCACAGGCATATTCACATATCAACTGGTATTGTGTGTGCTGTGTTTTGTTATTGTATTAAAACACATCATGTTTAATTGTGTCATATATCTTATTAGACCACATTGTATTGTATTATATATTTATATTTTATTTGTTTATATCAGAATGGAAGAATGTAAGCTCCATGAGGCCAAGGGTAGGTCTTTCTTCCCCCACCCTTTTTATGGTTACATGTCTGCTGTATAATAGATCCTCAATACATAGTTATTGAAGAATGAATGAATAATTTAGTTTACAATTTAATGAGAGAACTGCCTACAATAATTACTGAAGTAGTGAGCATTTCATGATTTTCTATTTGTCTCTAAAGTTCTTCATGCCTTTCCAGCTGAAGTAGCTCATCAAGGATGATTATTATACAGCCTTAGAAGATAGAGATAATATTCCTCACTGAAAAAAAAATGGCAGGCTTGTTTACTGTACAGTGTAACACAAGTAATAGCTCTCTCCAGGGCAAAAACTGGACAAGTTTGTTACCATTTTAGGTCAGGCTTCCTTAATCTTGGGGTCCCTATCCTGTAGCACATCCTGCCACTGCCTGCAGGCCTCATCTAGCCTAATTGCATCTCCCTATGGAGGTTGGAGCTGCAAACACCAGTATAAGAAAACAGTGATACTCTGGATGCTGCTGTTGCTCTAAGTAATAAACTGACTTTTGTTTCTGACCTATGTGTGTTGCTTTTCTGGCAGCACCTGTGAACTGTGGAATGTTAACTGGTTCATTGCACGTAGAATGAAAGCTCAGGCCCTTCACAGTTTTTGACACTCTATTTTTAGATAAATGTTTTTTTTTTTTAAAAAAAAAACAGAGTTGTATTGATATACAAAGATCCATAGAAAACATCTTACTGCAAAAAATATAATTTTGAAAATAAATAACCTCTAGACCAATGTGGGAAGAAAAATATCCTGTTATGTGGGATGAATAAAATAGAAAAAAAAGAGCCATTATAAAGACTAGGGGGGAAAAAAGTAAAAAATAAAGACTCACTTGAAAATGAGATGAATAATTTTTTAAAAAGACAAGTAATTTGCACTTTTGTTTTGCAAAAAATGTATTACTTTGAGGAAGGTAAGGTTAGTATTTAGGGAAATTTTTGCTTATTTACTTTCCTTCATTTATTCAATGAATATTAAACACCAATTGTTTCCCACTGAACTTGGTGCTAAGTTTTCAGTATTGAGTACCTCAAACCAAGTTGCTTTCTTTCCTTGCAGAAGAATGGGAGAAGATGTATAATAAATAGGTAAAATCCCAAAATAAGGGGAAAAAAAGTAGTCAACATTTCCTAAGGTGGAGAACAAATGAATTATTTCTTTTAGTTAAAGCATACAGAGTCTTCTTGAGTTTAGGAGAAAATGAAATTTTAAATTGTTTTAGCCAGTTTTCACTTCTGTGACCAAAGACCTAAAAAGAACAATATAGAAGAGGAAAAGTTTATTTTGGGGATCATGGTTTCAGAGGTCTCAGTTCATAGATGGCTGACTCCATTCCTCAGGAGCAGAGGAAAAGTCAGGGAAAGTAGGAAGTCATGGAGGAAGGGTGTGATAGAGTTACCACCAAATTAATCCCTACCAGGGGATTGTTACAAGCAAATGAGATAATCTGGTGAAAGAGAAGATGTTGTGGTCTGAAATACAGGACTTGAACTTCCAGTATTTAGTCATAAATAAAAGAAAGTTAGACAGCAAAAGAAGACAAAGAAGATGTATTTATGAGTTGAGAAGAAACCTGAAAAATAGTATCACAGAATGCAAGAGAATACAGTGTATTGGTAAGAGGGTATGATATTCAATGTCAAAGACTGAGGAAGACAGGAAGGTGCTTGTTGAAATGCATTAAATAGACTTTCTTAGCATCTAGTGTGTCCTTTGTTCAGGAGAGACAGTAATGATTCAGAAGGCATTTCTGAAATCTCATGCAGACTAATTTCTGAATGTGACCTGATTTTCCTTCTCATGTGCCATGAGGGGGAAAAATCCATTGGCATGGACTTTTCCCCCTTCTTTTATATTGGTTCTTTTCAGTTCTTCATGACAGTAGAGTCCATTTTGATATAATTATACAAGCATGGAATGCATCTTATCCCAATTAGAACCCCATTCTTGTAAATGTATACCATGGCGGGCTTCATTGTGGTGTATTTATGTATATATACATAGGACAATTATTTGGGATTCATTCTACTTTATTTCCTTTTCATATCCCCCTCCATTTCCTTCATTCCTCTTGGTCTAATCTACTGAATTTCTATCCTCCCAACTCCACCCAATTGTGGGTTAGCTTTCACATATCAGAGAAAACACTAGAACATTCAACACTTGGCTTTTTGGGACTGGCTTATTTCACTTAGCACAATAGTCTCCAGATCCATCCATTTCCTGGCAAAGTCATAAAGTCACTCTTAATGGCTGAGCAATAACTCCATTGCGTGTGTGTGTGTGTGTGTGTGTAAGTGTATAACTCACATTTTCTTTATCCATTCATATGTTGAAGGGCATCTAGGTTGGATCCATATTCTGGCTATTGTGAATTGTGCTGCTGTAAAATTGATGTAGCTGCATCACTGTAGTAATGTGATTTTAATGCCTTTGGAATTAAACCAAGATTAGTGGGAAATAGAGTACAGCAAGAAAGACATCACCTCTTCTTGTGTAATTGTAGAAGATGTGGTACAGATTTTGAGGCTAAAATTTTAGTAACAATTTCTGATGAGTTCAGTGATTTCATCCGAGTTATTGTCTTCCCTCTGAAAGCATTCTGGGCAACTGTTTCAAGGACTGGAAGTGGCTAGAGTAGATTCCTGCTACTCCAACTTCTACAAAGTGAGATAGGTAAATTTTTTCTTTCATCCATTTTATTTTCTAAGTTTTAATTCCTGGAGGTCTTGTCTAGATGCTTCTGTTTTAGTACTAGTGTATAGTTCTTGTACAGTTGTAATTTCTTGCGAATTCCTTATACGTTAAAATTATTAGCTAGTTTATGTCTGAATTTTGTAACCAGACTCTGAATGATAGAATATTTGGTATGTTAGACTTTGCAGAAATGAGAATCAGAAGAATGTGCCAGGTGATGTGGATTACTGAAGGCTGGGTTGCCACATAGTGAAATTGTTAGAACAGGAGTGATAATTGCTTCTTCATCCATGGAGATTTTTTTTTTAATCATCATGCTAACAAATTCTGTTTTATTTTATTATGGATTTTTTATCCCTAAGATTGAAATAGATTAAAAAGCACTACTTACTCTCTTTAATGAATAAAATTTTAGACTAAGGTAAAAAAAAGGTTGACCTAAGCTCCATAAGATAGTTCCATTCCCCATGCAATTACCAGGAATATGAATGTCCTTGGGAAAATGTTTATAATGATTTTTTTTATTTAGACAGACAATTATTTATTTATTCATTCATTCATTTATTTATTTACCTATTTTTTATTTAGGTACCAGGATTTAAACCATTGATCACATCCCCAACCCTTTTTCTTTTTTTTTTTTTTTTTTATTTTGAGACAGGGCCTCGCTAAATTGCTGAGACTGGCTTTGAACTTACAATTCTCAAATTTGTAATCCCGCCACTGGGATTACAGGTCTGCATCATCATGCCCAGTATGATATTAAAAAAAAATATATATATATATATATATATATATATCTCACAACTATTTCTCCACTGGCAGCTGTTTATCAAAGTACTGGTAGCAGTGGGTAAGGTACATATCCAACTCTTTCAGGATTATGGGATATTGGCTCTGAACCGGAACTAACACTTAGAGACATAGTACAGTCAGTGGTAAGAACAGAAGGTTATGGGGTCAGATGAAAAAGGCAATTTTTCTTCAAGTTTGCTTCACAATGGGCTCTGTGGGTCTTTAACAGCACTCTGTGGTTACGTTTGTACTCCTGAATATAAGACTGAATAAAACTGAAGTAAATACAACTAGAAATGGGCATAAGTGCTACCATGATTTTCTGACTTCTGGAGTCAGAATCATCATCCTAGGAAGTGGAAGCTGCTGGAGTTTCTCCATCCTGCTGAAATGGTAAACCACAAAGAATAGCAACCCTGGTAAAGCCAAGCCATTAGTACTGCCTTCAAAGGCTGGAGTGATACAGAGGTGGTACTCTTTATCACTTGTTTAATTTGGAATAAGAAAGGGAAAGGGTACTAGAAATATGTGTACATATAATATATATTCTTCATTTATTTGAAAGGATATTAACTCTTGAAAGTAAAATACTAGCAAGGTATGGTGGCGTTCATAACATAAATAGAAATAAATACATGATAACTGTAGCACAAATGGCAGGAGGCTTTATAAGTGACTTATATTGTATGTGAATTGGTATAAAAGCAATTCAAGTTAAACTGCAATAAATTAAGAATGCATATTTGTCTCCCCAGAAACTAAAAAACAATGAGACAGATTTATTGCTAAAAATCCCAAACAGTAGATAAATGGAATACTAAAATATATTCAATTAAATGAACAACAAAAACAAAACAAGCATAAAAAGAAGTAACAAAAAAGACAGACAAAAGAAAATGTGAAAATAATAACTGCCAGAGAGAAGAAATATGTAAATTAAAAACTGTACCTGGAGAACTTACTTCACTTCTAGCGACTTATAGAAAAAGTTTTTTTTTTTTTTTTAAAGTCACTGAGAATGTGAAGTTGACAAACAATCATCTAAGGCATAGGAGCAGATAATGGGGAACATTTGTAAAACCTCTGGGATTGTATTTATTGTTTTGTGCTAGAAATATTTTGCTGTATTAATAAGCTTATCTGTTAAGAGTGGGACCAAGAACCACCAAAATTATTTCTACCTACTTCTACTTATTTTTGCCTAGAAAACATATGGTCAATCCTATTTCTAATATTTATAAATTTGACAATATTTCTGACCTGTCTCTCAGAAAGTGACATTTTAATTATTTGTGACTATGAGTTTTTAATCACTGAACAATAACTGGCCCTTTTCCTGGGAGGAGAGTATATACATAATTTTAACTTTAAAAATATACTTATTATTTCTTAATATTGTCATATCTAATTAAACAAGATTTTTACCATAGTTGTGAAATTGTTAGCAGATAATTAAGAGAAAATATGGCTCTTTTTGCATGATAAGGAGGCTAATCTAAACTTAACAGCCTTGCATTTTTTTTTTGCTACTTTAAATTGCTCTTGCACTTTCTACTTAACAAAGTGGATTTTTTTTCAAATCTTTTAAGCCAATTTATTTACCTTTCCTCTCAATATTTTCTGTAAGAAATCCTTTCACAAAAATGATATATTCACATCATCATTAGTATTTTATCTGCCTTCAAAACACTACATGGAGAAAGCATTTTACAGGCAGCTGTGATTCATATACAAAGGAGAACATGAGTTAATATAGAAGTACTCACAGAATAGCTGATATCTTTCAATAGCAGTCATTAAAAACATCAGTTTTAGAAGGAATATTATTTCAATAAGCAAAAGTCAGCTTTCATACTCTCTGAGGCTGTATTTTATTTAAGCATTTTATATCACATGATGACCATAACTTAGCTGTCATAATATACTCATTTAAGAGACAATGTATTTGGCTTTACTTTTTTTTCAATGGAATCTCTAATTGATTCACATATTCTTCTGTAGAGTTATGGAACTATATGAATTTTAGAAACTAATGCCTATTTGAGCAGGGTGTGATAGAAACTCACAAAATCTGCACATAGTTTAGTAATTTAGGAGTCAGAGAATATTTAAGGACTCCTGGGAAATAATTCACACTATAACAAACAAAATCAGAACACATAGAGCTTTTTGTAATCCAAAAACCAGAAAATCACATCTCTTAACCAAAGGAGAAAAAAGTTTCAACTATTAAATAGCACTACTGAAAGTTTTGAAACCTGGTATAATCATCCTAAATTGGCATGGTCTGGTCAAAATAGAAATGTGCCAATTAAAAAATCATAATGCTAATTGGTGGTTCAGAAAAACACATCGTTTTCATTAATCTCAGTTTTATTACATTATTTTATTTGTAAGGTATTGCGTTTTTAAATTTCCAACATTCATGAACTAAAGCAGGTGTGGAACAAAAACGAGAGACAGGCACCCAAAGAAAGTAACCTAAACCACGCCAGCAGGGCAGAGGAGAATAAGATTTCTAATGAGCCCTGTGATGCCTCTGCAGTCATACATTTTTTGTAGTTCAGGCGGCAGGATATAGCCTACACTAGTGTCAGGGTTTCTGTGTAATCTTCAGGTGTCATTGAATATAAATTTCAGTGAAAATCCGGCAATAGTCAAGAAATGAACCCTTTCTTCAATTCTGAGCAACATACTGGAAAACATCACAAGAGTTTGAAAAGCAGAAAGAGTTTCTCCCCCCTCTCCTTTGCTAGATGGAGAGAGTTTTTTTTTTTTTTCCTCTTCCCTCTTACCAATCTGACAATGAAATAAAATTTTCAAACTTAAAAGATTCCTCTTTCATTTTAAGCCAGCTTACTTGATCTGGGTGTTAAGAATAGCCTCCCCTAATGGTGTCAATGTGGAAGAAGAGAAAGACTTTCTCAGAGGAAGTAGGTAGTCAGTTGCTGCTTGGGCAAAGTGTGATGTAAAGAGAGTGGGACCCTCCAGAACACTCCTCCTCTGTCTCCTGCCTCTTCCACCACATCCAGCTGCTTTTCCCTCAAACTATGGCTTGAGACTGAGGAAAAAAAGGAACGGACCGGTAGAAGCATGTGACAAAAGCTCTATGGAAAAGTACCTTCACTACAACACCGACTCGGTAGCTCACAGCTAATTAATCCCACAATAGAATGTGACTTGGCTAGTTGTATTTTGAATGTCCTCATGTGGCCTCTCTTGACGGGACTTGCCACCAAGGGTTTTAAGCTTTCACCCTATTTAATATTCATGTCTAAAGAAGCAAGGTGCCTTGGGATATTAAGAATTTTTTAAAAATTGGTCCTTTAGGTTTAGATTATAATGGGAAATTCAACAGCTATGGCTGCTGGAGGCGAAAGGTGAACAATTCACATTCTGAGAGTAAACTGTCAACTATGTGCTGAATAAGAAAAGGCATAATGATTGGAGAGTTAAGTGACAGTTTTTGCAATTGAAAAACTAAGCAAATGGTACAAACAAGAATTTAATACCCCATAGGGTGTGGCTCCTGAGAGCAAAGTTCTTCATGATAGGAACAGCATTTCAAGGAAAGAGTTAGTTTGGATGGAGGGGGTAGTATAGGACTTTTCAATGTTTAAAAGGGTTATGATACTCCATCTAATGAAACACTGACTGTTATTTTTTTGGATGTGAGGTGTCCCTGAAAAGCTCAAGTGTGAGACAATGCAAGAACATTCAGAGGAGAAATGATTGGGTTGTAAGAGTCTTAACCCAATCAGTGATTTAATCCCCTGATAGGGATTAACTGAGTGGTAACTGAAGTGGTAGGCTGGAGGAGGTGGGGATTGGGGAGTGGCTTTGAGTATATATTTGTATCTGGTGACTGGAGTCTCTCACTCTGCTTCCTGATATAGCCTCACATCAATGGAGCTGGTCTTCTATGGACTAACACCTCTGAAACCATGAGCGAGCCCTCAAATAAACTCTTGCTCCTCTATAATTGTGCTAGTTGGGTCCTTTAGTCAAAGCAGTGAAAAAGCTGACTAAAACATTGAGCCTTATGTTAAAAAGCTGACTAAAAAATTGTGCCTAATTTATGTTAGTCATTAGAAATATGTATCATATTTAATCAATGGGAAGATGATTCAAAATTTGCCTGCAGTTTTCCTCACTGATGTTCCACAGGTACTGCAGTACTTATTGCTCTAAGTATCTTCAGCCGTATCTGCGTGGTGTGCTTATATAGCATGAGAATGTACAGCTGAAGACAGATAGGTCTTGGCTGAAATTCAGATTATATATACACACACACTCAACATACACATATACATATACATACACAAACATACATATATATATAAAATATATATTTTTAACTATGAACTTCATCAGGGCAAAGTTTTGGGAAAACTCCTGAGTGATGCTGAGGGTCACTCTTGGTGAAGAAACACTATAATGAGAAGTTAGCATGGGAAAGTGGTTATTTCCTGACTATTTTACTCCAGGGGGGAAAAAATGAAAAACACTTTAAAAAAAAATTTCTCAGTTGCACTCCTCGTCTTTTTACTGTATTCTACATTTTCATCTAAATTTCCTCTCCTTTAGGTAATATTCACTAATCCACATCCATCAATTTTTGTATGATGTACATGATTATCATATTTGGTTCACCCAGTAGGTATAATATTATTTCTTTCTAAATTTCACTGATGAGAAAAATGGGGAAAAGATAGGTTAAACAAAATGCAATTTAATACACACTGACAGTGCATACTGGTTATTGATCTTGTCATTATTGTTATTTTTCCCAATTCCATGTTCTTTCTACTATAGCACATTGCCTGAATTTATTGCCTATATTAAAAGAGATTCATTCTACGTAAAACGAGTTCTAGCTCCCAGAAAAGTCTCCTTAGTCTTTATCACAGGATGATCCAACCCTGGATATAAAACAACTGCCTGAACTTTATGAAAACCAAATGTATCCCACCTTGTAACATTAGAATTTTTCTGAAATTTCCCTCTATGTTTAGATAGATGGTAATAATGATCAAAACTACCCAAATTCCTTTGGAAATAGAAAGTATAGTTCCAGTAATCCACTGTTAAAATAAAAATTCCTCTGGGAAGTTTAATACATAAATTCAATAGGTATTAAAACTTACAGCTGGGCTAATTCCCCTCATAATCTTTCATCATCTTGGCAAATAGAAGAGAGTATAGTCAATGTCTAAGAAAATCTAGACTTTAAAGTTGTAATAGCCTAATAGATCTGGAAAAATCTGTAAACTAGAAGGGTTTCTAGACTTATAATGGGCTAGGGAAACAGAGAAATATAGATTCCCCCAGACCACATATTGGTCCTGGGCATCTGAAGGAAGGAGCTGGATAAACCAAATGTAGGGTATAATGTGTGTTAGGTGAAAAGTCCTAAATACGAATGCTAATTATATAATAATATGGAGCATAGCTCAGGCCAAGTACATATCTGATACACAGAACCTTCAATCTCAAAGAATTGTAACATCACTTATTCGGATTTTGAACTTTATAGATAAGAAAACTGAATCTTACACTTCACTTTATATCACTAAGTGTTATGGTTTAAGTGTGGTGTACCCCAAAAGCTCATGTGTGAGACAATGCAAGAATGTTTGGAGGAGAAATAATTACGCTATAGCCTTAACCTGATTATTGAGTTGATCCCTAATGGGATTAACTGAGCTGGAGGCAGCTGGGGTGTGGCCGGAGAAAATCGTTCATTGGGGGCATATATTTTGTATCTGGAGAGTAGATTTTCTCTCTCTGCTTTTTGATTATCATGTGAGCTGCTTCCTTCTGTCACATTCTTCTGCCATGATGTTCTGCCTCACCTTCAGCCCCAAGGAGCCGGCCTTCTATGTACTAAGACCTCTGAAACTATGATACCTCAAACTTTTCCTCCGCTAAAATTGTTCTGGTCAGGTCCTTTAGTCTCAGCAATGAAATACCCCATTAAAACACTAAGGTTCAATTTCCTTAGCTCTAAAGTTTACAAATCAGAACAAGTGAAGTTATGATTGTTTTAGCCCAAAGTTGTTGTTGTTTTTTTTCTTATAACAAGCAATTTCTCATTTCTGTATTGGTATCAAATCCTGGAGAATATTCAAGTAACTGCATGATTTGTGAGCAGAGACATCAACAGCCTTTGGTGCAGAGTATCTTTCCAAGGATGTTCATATAATGAATACTTTGGAAGAATAACAATAGTGCCTAGCAGAGCAAAGGGTAGATTTTTTTTACTATCCAGTAAAATAAAGGCTATTGCTTCCTCTGGGTAAAGATCAAGCATGTTTATTTGCAGACTGTTATAAAAGACTCTGATTCCTTGAGCTCTGATTTCTTCACTGTAACATAAACTCTCTGCATGTGCAGTATCACTTGGATGCCTCCACTTCATCCCTGTGAGATTTGGAAGGAAGGAAAGCTGATGCAAACATGATAATGGTCATGCTACTTGCTGTGCCTGGAATAGCAACATCTTTTTTTCTGTGATTCAGAAGTTTTGTTTCTTTTACTGGTACCAATAAAACTATTGCAGGCTAACTTGTTAACTTGCAAGTAGAGTACAATTTCAGATCTTTCACAGTTATTGATAATACTAGAATCTTAAATCATAGAGATAATATATTTGATGATTTACATAAATGCACTATACAAGTGTTTGAAGCTAGCCTTAAGTACCTTCTCAGATTTCCCATGCTACATCTTTCTTTCTCTTGGGTAGTACCTTACCTAGGCTGGGTGGCCGGCCTCTGTACACCACAAAATATGACGTGCAGCCTTCTAAGCATCTGCCAAGAGGCAGGACTATGAAGCTTTCAAGTTATTCTGAGTTAGTACCTTTTGCAATGGAAAAACTTCAGCAATATTTCTTTATATATGTCTCCTGCCTTGTTCTCTGTCTTCTGGTATTCCTATTACACCATTTGACAGTGTGATACAGTTTTGAATATTTTGTTCTTTTGCTGTTGCTTTTACCATGGTTTTAATTTTTTTTTATCTTTGCATTTCATTTTGGGTAATTTCTATCGACCTATCTTAAAGTTTACCATTCTCTTCCTTGTGTCAAGTGTTTGTTGTTGTCAAGGCATTCTCTGTTTCTGTTAATGTCACTAGGAAAGGGGTCTAAGGATCCCTAAAGGGGACATTAGCTCAGGACAAACTAGATCCTTGATATTCACTGTGTGTAATGGTTAATTTGAATTGTGGACTTGATTGGATTAAGAGATGCCTAAGATTCAGAGGCTTCTGGGCATGTCAAGGGGGATTTGTCTCGGAATGATTGGCATGTGGGATAGGGAACTAAAGTGGAGACCCTCCCTAAGCATGAGCAGCATGGTCCAATGGAATGGTGGCTTGGTAGGTATAAAAGTTGGAAGCACAAGGAAGCAGCAGCAGATGCAAGCTCTATTGTTCTTGAATGGGTTCTTGATTGTGGTTCCAATCGCCTGACTCTTGCTCCCTCATTCTTCCAAAGTGCACTCTGCCAGTGATTCTCCAGGGAGCTCCTAGAAGCCTTCAGTCTCAGGCTGAATAGGGCTGCTTATCCCTCTTATTTTGAGGCTTCAGCCTCTTGGAGTATGCAGCTACTGGTTCCTCCAGCTCTACAGCCTGCAGTCAGCCATTGTGCACTACCCAAATTCTGGTCCTATAAGCCGGTCTAATAAGTCCCCTTCTTATAATAATACTTCCATTTGATTCTGTTTCTCAGAAGACCCCTGACTACACTGTGTAAAGAATTTCAGGACATGTCATTAAGAGGCATAGGCTGGTTTATTAAGCAGAGTCAATGTTAGTACATGCTCAGAGAGAATTGACTGCAGGTGGTCAGAGGAGGGAGATATGCTGTGGCCTGGGGATTAGAGAATATTTGGGATTTTTCAGATATTCTCAAATAGGTGACCTAAGATTCTTGTTTAAAGTTAGACTTGGAATCATTTACTATCAACTAGTAGGATTATCTTATGGCTATCTGGAAATGATTTTTCCTCTATCTTTGAAGCCAAATCATTTTCATTGGAGTTAAACAAAAACTAAACTATTCATTTTGTCTTTCTATACACTTACTATGTAATCTGTGTATGATTTAGGGTCAGAGCTTAACAACTGTGCTGGGATGTAGTCATTCATGTGCTCAGAAACGTAGTAACCAGGATCTAGTAAACATTTAATAGCTATTTGTGCACCACTTCCTTTGAAAGTGGGGTCTTTGAACTGAGGGACAACCTGGGTAGTTCTGTTAGTTCTGTGTGCTTGTAGCTGTAGTCTGTCTAATCTCCCTATCCCTATCTCATTACCATTTTTTTTTTAATTTTGACACTTGCTTTCAATACTTTTTACAGTCTCCATCTCTTTATTGACATTGCCCAACTAGTCTTGTTTGCTATCTACCTTTTTCCTTTAGAAACTTTATCATATTACTCATAATTATCTTTAAATCCCTGATCATTCTAACATCTGTGCCATACTGAAGTATAATTCTGATGATTGCTTTGCCTCTTCAGCTTGTGTTTTTGCTTGCCTTTGACCTACTTTTAACCTTGTATAGGGCAGAAGAAGCTGAGGTAAGCAATTTTCCCATGTGTAGATTTATATATAACTTGCCCAATAATTGGGCTGTGATCAGTATTGTTGAGGACACCAAAGTGTCCTCTAGTTACCTTGTTTGTGTCTCCTTTCTTGATTTTGGATCTTCCCTTGGTGTCTCCCAGCTAGACTTCCCTGTTCTTTTTCCTGAAATCTTATTAGACTAATGGTAGGATGGGAAGAGATATTCTAATGAGTCCTCAGTCTTTCCTCTGCACAGAGGTATTTATCTTCAGGGTATGGCTTTTGCCCCAACCCTCTAGTCCCTTTTTCAGCAATAGCAGTTATCTTCCAGTTTTTCAGTCCTTAAAACTCCGTCCTTTGTGGGTTATTGTTTCTTTTCCTCCCTCTTACGTGAACAAGGAAGCTGCAGAAGGTGGGAGCTGAGCTAGCTGGGTTCTCCCAGCCAGAATGAGATTGACCGTGGCCCTCTGGCTGTCCTCTCCCCTGCAGGTTAAGCGTTCTGTTCTGTAAATGAGGAGGGTCTTGACAATTTTCACAACTGCTACACTTCTCTACCCCTGCAGGGGTTGGCTTATGAGAGGAGCTTCCTCCAAATCCTCTTAGAGCTTGGGGAGGTTCTCAGAAGTCAACCCCATCCTGAGAGCCTCTTAGAGTGTGTTCCCAGGAGCTTTGAGGTCTCCTGTTGTGAACTAAAGCAGTTCATCAAAATTTCTAGTTTAATGTTCCCATTGATTTATGGCACCTGACAATGTCTATTCCGGATAAGAAAATCTTGGATACAATGTCTCCCTGGAGGCATTTGTTTTCCAGATTTGGGGTTCTATGATTGACTTTCTTGTGGGTCCAAGATAAGTTGATAATGTTGTTTGTCCATATTTTGGTGTTGTTGTGCAACGAGGTATGACAATTTTTATCCTCATTATATATCTGAGCTGATATCAGAAGTCTTGCAGTGGAAAAGAAAACAAAATAAATGCCACTGTCCTTCTTTCCTCTGTAGACACTAGGATATTTCCTTTTCAATCCTCTGAGGAAGATACATTGGCAAAGTGAACGAAACTTCTCAAACATTCTGTGTCTCTGTGACACTGAGCAAGGTGGTAACCAACTCAGCAATACATCCTTCCCTCTTACTTTGCACTTGTTCTGCATCATTTCCACCTTTCCCTTACCTCTGCCTCCCTTAGCTCTCATCCTTAAGCAACTAGCACCTTAATCCTAGTCTCATGCTTTGGTCTCTAGATGACTTAGGTTGAAACACAAGCAGAAATATATCCATCTCATTAAAAATTATTAATACGTTGTATTTATACATATGTGTATTTAAGTCAGTTTTATTGCTCTAAAATCGCAATTATTTTTATGTGTACCCTTCTCTTCCTTTTTCAACTTATCCTGATATTTATTTTATGCAAATAGGATAACATTCCCCAAATTACATTTTTATCTTCAGTGTTTGTAAATATAGACCTATCTCATTCATTTTAACAATTGCAAAATATTCTATTGTCTAGTTCCACAATTTAAGCATTTGTGGTCATTTACTTTATGTCTGGATTTTGATTATTGCAAAATAATTAAAGCTGAAACAAACATTCTTTTGTATATATTTTTGTGCACATGGGTTCATATTTTTATAGGCTAGATTCCTATAGGAGAAATATGTCAGGCATTGCATCTGAACATTTCAGATACATTTGAGTATATAATCTCAACAATGTGAGTTAAGTGCTGATATTTCTATTTTTAAATCAGAAATTGAAGAGTAAGTAACTTACCCAAAGTAACGTAACTCCAAAGTGGTGAAGATGAGATTGGAAATAGATAATCTAAGAATCCTCCACTTGGATACAGTACAACATAGGGCTTCATCCAAAGTAGGTTCATTTTAAATTTTGATTAAAAGTGATATATTGTGCAACAATAATGCTTTTCTGATTAAGCTCTCAGTAAACACTAGTTCCCATTAATTTTCATTAATATTAGATAGTTTTTTAAAACTTTTTGTTTATCTTACAGGGGAAGAAGAGTCTCTGGAACTGTCTTCAATGTCAATAAATGGTGTCTGCACTTTTTATTGTGGTATAATGTTGTTGTTACTATACATCTCTTTTTCATTGTTATAAGATAGTTTAGTGATTCTTGCCACCTCCAACTTGGAAATATTTTAAGAGAAATTCTTAAATACTTCCATCCAGTTATTCAGGGTAGTTTCCCATGAAAAACACCATATTTTAATCCTATAGCTTTCAAATAACAAAAAACATATTTGAATTATGTGTCTAAGTGTATTCAGTACCTGTTTAAACTGAGGTTTCCTACTGATAAATTAACTGTTATTGCACTGACTTAGCTTCATCTTCATTGCTTAGTTCATTGTTCAGAGTCAGAGAACTTGGATCTACCTCTAGATTTTCATTTGTTTTGAATGTTACACTTTCTTTTTTTTATATATATTCAAATCTTCTTTATTCCCTTTCCTTAGACTCATCTCTTTTCCTTAAACCAGAGGCAAACTTTGTTTAGAACAAATAAATATTCTGAGGAAGGATTTTTTAAAAAATTACTATTTAAATTATCAACTTTTAAAAATATGAAATTGGAGAAGGGTAGGGAAGAATGAAGGAACTTCGGACTGTGCAGAGGGGCATGAGGGGAGGGGTGAAGCAGTGGGAATGGGAAGGAGGAGGATAGAATGAGACAGACATTATTACCCTATATACATGTATGATCACAATATTGGAATGACTCAGCACCATGTACAGCCAGAGGAATGAGAAGTTATACTCCATTTGTGTACAATGTGTCAAAATATATTCTACTGTTATGTATAACTAGTTAGAACAAATTTAAAAATATGAAATGGATACATGGTAAAAGTAAATATAAATGAAACAAAAACAGAATAAGATGAAAAATTAAATATTCTTTGTCTTTCCCAGTCAGTAGTAGCCACTGATATAAGTTTCTTATATATCTTGTGTATGTGTGTGCTGGGGATTGAATCCAGCATCTTGAACATTCTAAGCATGTACTTTACCACTGAGCTATTTTATTTTCCTTTAAATGGGTGGTCCATCTGGAATTAGAAGCTTTTTCCCAAAAATGGCTAGTGACTTGTTTCAACATTTATTCATTTTTTTCCTATTGGTTTGACTGTACTCAGGAGTCCTTCTCGTATGTCTTTCAGGAAAGTTTAATGCACATGTGAAGATATATATTGTGTCTATGTATGACAGTGTCTTAATGCTGGATACTTAGGTTATTTTTAGTTTTTTGCTACTTCAAAATATGCTGCAACAACCATTTACATATACTTTTTAAACTGTGTCTCTACATTTATAAGATAAATTCCTGGAACTGCAATTTCTGAGTCAATGGATTATGAATTAAGAACTTTGGTAAGTATAACAAGATTGCTCTTTAGAAAACTATTAATTTATATTTGTATTTTGTGGCCCAAATTGACTTTTTTTTAATTTTTTATTGTTGGCTGTTCAAAACATTACATAGTTCTTGATATATCATATTTCACACTTTGATTCAAGTGGGTTATGAGCTCCCATTTTTACCCCATATACAGATTGCAGAATTACATCAGTTACACATCCATTGATTTATATATTGCCATACTAGTGTCTGTTGTGTTCTGCTGCCTTTCCTATCCTCTACTATCCCCCCTCCCCTCCCCTCTTCTCTCTCTGCCCCCTCTACTGACACATGATTCTATACCTAGCAGACCCAAAACGGTCTACAAAGAAACTATTAGAGCTAATAAATGAATTCAGCAAAGTGGCAGGATATAAAATCAACACGCATAAATCAAAGGCATTCCTGTATATCAGCGACAAATCCTCTGAAATGGAAATGAGGACAACCACTCCATTCACAATATCTTCAAAAAAAATAAAATACTTGGGAATCAACCTAACAAAAGAGGTGAAAGACTTATACAATGAAAACTACAGAACCCTAAAGAGAGAAATAGAAGAAGATCTTAGAAGATGGAAAAATGTACCCTGTTCATGGATAGGCAAAACTAACATCATCAAAATGGCGATATTACCAAAAGTTCTCTATAGGTTTAATGCAATGCCAATCAAAATCCCAACGGCATTTCTTGTAGAAGTAGATAAAACAATCATGAAATTCATATGGAAAAATAAACGACCCAGAATAGCAAAAACAACTCTAAGCAGGAAGTGTGAATCAGGCGGTATAGCGATACCAGACTTCAAACTATACTACAGAGCAATAGTAACAAAAACAGCATGGTACTGGTACCAAAACAGGCGGGTGGACCAATGGTACAGAATAGAGGACACAGAAACCAATCCACAAAACTACAACTACCTTATATTTGATAAAGGGGCTAAAAGCATGCAACGGAGGAAGGATAGCATCTTCAACAAATGGTGCTGGGAAAACTGGAAATCCATATGCAACAAAATGAAACTGAATCCCTTTCTCTCACCATGCACAAAAGTGAATTCAAAATGGATCAAGGAGCTTGATATCAAATCAGAGACACGCCATCTGATAGAAGAAAAAGTTGGCTGCGATCTACATACTGTGGGGTCGGGCTCCAAATTCCTCAATAGGACACCTATAGCACAAAAGTTAATAACTAGAATCAACAAATGGGACTTACTCAAACTAAAAAGTTTTTTCTCAGCAAAAGAAACAATCAGAGAGGTAAATAGAGAGCCTACATCCTGGGAACAAATCTTTACTCCTCACACTTCAGATAGAGCCCTAATATCCAGAGTATACAAAGAACTCAAAAAATTAGACAATAAGAGAACAAACAACCCAATCAATAAATGGGCCAAGGACCTGAACAGACACTTCTCAGAGGAGGACATACAATCAATCAACAAGTACATGAAAAAATGCTCACCATCTCTAGCAGTCAGAGAAATGCAAATCAAAACCACCCTAAGATACCATCTCACTCCAGTTAGATTGGCAGCCATTATGAAGTCAAACAACAACAAGTGCTGGCGAGGATGTGGGGAAAAGGGTACACTTGTACATTGCTGGTGGGACTGCAAATTGGTGCAGCCAATTTGGAAAGCAGTATGGAGATTTCTTGGAAAGCTGGGAATGGAGCCACCATTTGACCCAGCTATTCCCCTTCTTGGTCTATTCCCTAAAGACCTAAAAAGAGCATGCTACAGGGACACTGCTACATCGATGTTCATAGCAGCACAATTCACAATAGCAAGACTGTGGAACCAACCTAGATGCCCTTCAATAGATGAATGGATAAAAAAAAATGTGGCATTTATACACAATGGAGTATTACTCTGCATTAAAAAATGACAAAATCATAGAATTTACAGGGAAATGGATGGCATTAGAGCAGATTATGCTAAGTGAAGCTAGCCAATCCCTAAAAAACAAATGCCAAATGTCTTCTTTGATATAAGGAGAGTAACTAAGAACAGAGTAGGGTCGAAGAGCATGAGAAGAAGATTAACATTAAACAGGGATGAGAGGTGGGAGGGAAAGGGAGAGAGAAGGGAAATTGCATGGAAATGGAAGGAGACCCTCAGAGTTATACAAAAGTACATACAAGAGGAAGTGAGGGGAAAGGGGAGAATGTTACACTTTCTTTAAATTTTAATGAACTAATTCCAGCACATATACTGTCAGTTTTATGTATTCATAAATGTTATAAATTCAATTTAGAGATACTCAAATCTTTTTATTTTTATTTATTTTTTTTGTACTAGAGATTGAACCCAGGGGCACTTAACCACTGAGCCACATCCCGAGCCCTTTTTATTTTTTTGCTTCGAGACAGGATCTTACTAAGTTGCCTAGGGCCTCACTAACTTGCTGAGATTGGCTTTGAACTTGCAAATCCTCCTGCCTCAGCCTCCTCTGGAGCTGCTGGGATCACAAGTGTGCACCACTGCAGCAGGCAAGATACTCACACCTTTTATAGGGTAACTAAAGGTTTACAAAAGTATACTGTAAAAACAGAATTATTGCAATTGTTCGAATTGTGTGAAATTTGCATACTTTACTCCTAAGATTTCAGAACAACTTGACAGAATTCAAAGTTGTTTTGGAGAGACAATGGTGTGTGTGTGTATGTGGTATGTTTGTGCAAATAAAAAAAGTAATTTAGTAAAACTATTAGTAACTAACTAGCTGCTCAGACTAGTCTCATTCTTAGCTGCTTTGCTAATCTGGAGAAGCAGACAGCAACATAATAAAATTTGCCTATATTTTGATGCCTTTTTGTTTTTTTGTATAACTACAATACATTGTCATTGTTTTCTACCATAGAAGATCATGCCTTTTACACTGAATATTTTAAAATTTATTCTTTTACTAAAATTCCTAGGACTGGGTACATTAACTGGGAGTTACAGATTTTGCTTTTGTGAAAAGCAATTGCCTATAAACACACACACACACACATCCCTATGGCCAAATTATTAATAAAACTGATTTCCTAGAAGACTCGGCCTGAGCTTACCATGGAAAGGTAAATGTATAATTTTGGTCAAGATGGGTCTAGGGATCTTTTAGGGGTTTTATTAGAAGTCCAGGAAACTCCAAACCCTGTCAGAGGGGCATGTGTAAAGATTTGTGAAATAAAAAATAAGTATGAATTTAGTATGGAGAGTTTATTCAAAGATTTATTGTAAGAGTAGAGAAAGGGATGATCAAAATGGGTGGAGGACTATTGCCACAGGAGACCACTGACCCTGAGACCTGCAGGCTGCTTTAGAGTTCAGCAGAATGAATTTTTCTTTTATGTAGAGGGGGACCACAAGCTAGAAAGATCCGTGGGAAAGTAAAATCAAATAATGACACCATCTGAAAGCAGATCAGAGAATGTGCTTCTAGAGTCCAGTCTGTCCTCATGAGGGGTTGTGTGCTGGCTCTGAATGGGAGAGGGCCAAAATTCAGGGCCTAGAGAAGAGACAGCTTAACCAAAATCTAGTTAATGAGAATTTTGCCCAGACTGATCATGGGGAACAGCAGTTCAACTAATCACTGATAGGGCCAAATATTGGAATGTGGGGAGCCTATGTCATATCTAAATAGAGAGGGCTGAGGATGTAGGTCAGTGTTAAAATGCTTGCCTGGCATGCACAAGGCCCTGGGTTCGATCTCCAGTACTGCAGAAGCAAATGAACAAGAAAACTTACACATAACTAAACAAAGAATGGACATCAGGCAGTCTGACTTAAGTCTTATGGAGAAGAATTTTATTTACATTTATTTATTTGAAACTAGCCCTTTTCCAGAGAGCAAATGAGGAAGAGGATTATTCAACCTCCACTGTTTTCCAGGAGCACAGGGATGTGTCAAGTTCATACTGTCAGATTAAATGTTTTCTTTAGGTAGCTCTGAGGTCTTTGGACTGCAGCACTTGTATCTTGTGAGCCTCCTGGGCTTCTGAACCTATAGCGTGGTGCATCACTGCCCTGGATTACATGGAGGTAGAGAGGAAAAGGACTGATTAAAATTGTAAGAGGGTTGAAAGGGGTGCCCTGTGTGCTGGCCTGATTGCCAGGTCAGAAGTCACAGAGTCTCCTTTAAGCACTTTCCCTCCGGAGTAAGAGCTGCAGCAGAAGCCATGAATTGCTTTCCCTTAAAAGATAGTCATCTGACCCTATGAGGTTTGAGATGTTTAGACTTAGGGAGCTAAGGCCTTCTTCTACTTTGTTGTGAATTGAATATTCAGTCTGGATAGTTTGCTATTTTTTTTAACTGACTTTTAAATCCTTCTATCATTGTAATTAAGCTCATCTTCATCTCTGGAGCTTGGCTAGCTCTAAGGCTAGAAATAAAGGAAGCTTGCTTGCCAGGCCAGACTTCCTAAGCTCTCACATCTCTACTTGAATTGATTTGCATTATAATGCACATGGGCAGGAAGATAGGTAAATTGAATGTGTGATTAACTGAGCAAAGAATAAAGCCCATATAGAGTTAACATTATTGCTAGGCTACTTGCAGGTCATTTCTGAAGGATAGAAACAGGCACTCTCTAAGAATGAATGTATGAAATATGATGATTATCTTATTGAATATAAAACATTTATTACATCATCCAGTTCCTTTTTATTTAACATGAAATGTGTTAAACAATTTCTAAGATGAGAGCTAATCATGCTCTGTGGAGGTAACCCAGTGCTTGCAAGCTGGGAAACCCACTGGATCTGCAAATGATCCTTTAGTGCTAACTGGGAAATATGAGAAAATAATAATAGGACCCTGCCCAGTACTCTAGGATTTTTACATAGTTCTGCAAAAACTGAATTAATGGTTTTTTCTAATATTTGGTGGAAATATATATCCTACCTTTAATTGGCTTTTGGGAAGTATTAGGGCAACCTCAAACATCTGTCTTTTAGAAAGAAAAAAGAACCCTAGGGGACTTAAGATGTAGCTTTGTGTTTTCAAACATGACCCTGTACATAGGCAGGTTTTTCTTTTTAGCATTTGATAACCATGCCACATGACCTCACTGCACCCAGGGTAAACATGCCTTTAGCTATTCATCATGAACACTGGTTCTCTCATTCTTGATATTTTGTGTAATGCTTTGATAATTTAAATATCACGTTTAGACTTTCACAATACAATTGCTCAGGTAAAGTCTGTTTTGACCGAAATAGCACATATCTAAACACTGGTATTTCATTGTCTTCTCTGAGAGGATGTCTATGGACAGATTTTGCGTAATCAAGTTAATAGTATTCGTGAATCTGCATGATACCTCTGGTTTATTCTCAGTCTTGATTCTTTCCACTTTGTTAAAACCAATTATACTAAGAAAATGTTTATTTAAAAGGAAAAAAAAATCCTATTTGTAATTATTAGCATGCTATATAGCACAAGATTAAGTAGTGTTTTATAATCGAATTATGTACAATAAAGATATTCTAAAAATAATGTGTCCATTTAATGAAATCATACCTCTAAAAATAACATTTTAAAGGAAATAAGTCAAGGCTATTGTACTTCTGAAAATCGTTGTTATTAATGTTATACATGCCATCAACAACACAAGTACAAGTAAATTATTTCCCTATAAGGACTTCTAGGCAAATACATATAATATTTTAATAAAAAGTTGTAAAAATGGAGAATTCTGATAACTCATTATTCAACTATAATATCAGGGACATAAAATTAATATTTGAAATTAAAAACATCAAGGCAGCTACTTATTCCTTTTCTTCAGCAAAAGTAGTATTCAATTAGTTGCTAGAGATCTCAAAATATTAACTTTAATGAAGAAGTATGAATTTATATGATGACATATAATTTTCCACCTTTACTTTCTAGGATTTTAATTGGATGGCAATTCCACCCTTCTTAGCAATCAAAATACAGCGTATACAAATGTCAAGATACTAAGCTGTAGTGCCAATTCAGAAGATTCCACAAACAAACCTACTCAGTCTGTAAATAAGGATTTAGAAAACAAGAGAATTAATTCAATCATAAATAACAATTCTAACCAGAATTTGAAATTAACCAATAAAATTACTAAACTAAGGCCTTAAGAGCTTTTCCATTCAATTTATAGTGTCCATATCCTCTTGCTTTTGGCTTATAAAATATTAATCCTAGTCATTCATTTTCATTGTTAAAGTGGTCAATGTGTTCCCCTTGCTAAAGAGAATTATCCAAAACGTTGGAAATAAAACAAAATCATTGCATTTTCTTAATGGAACACAAGAGAATTATCCAACAAGGTTGCCTGAGGCTGAGGGACCATCTGATTCCTTGGGAATGTAATTTTATTTGTACTGGGAATTCACAGAAAAAGTTAGTGGAAAAGAGGTCTTTTATTCCTTATTCAATCTTGAGCAGAGCGCAGGCATTTTACAACTCTGAAAAGTTAGAAGTCAACTTTTAGAAAACTTTTTGGTGTGGTGATTTTCTTTTTTGTTCTATAAAAAATGTAATTCTAAATGCAAATTCATTGATCCTTAATCTTGCTTTTGTAATTTCATAACCTTGTTTCACTGGTCCTGGTTTCTGTGGCCAGACATAAGCCAAGTTCCTCAAATTCCCCTTTTAACAAGTTTTGCCATCCTATTGGTGTCCCCACTAATGAGTTAAATAAGGTATTCAAAGAAACTCATGATTTATTTGTGAAAAATTATTTTCTAAAATATATAGCGCATTAAGACTTTATAACCTAGTCTTTTAAAAAGAAGACAAAGAAGTAAAAGAAGTAGAAATATAAGCAGGGCAAAAAGCAGAAGAAGGAGATGAGGTTACAGGAAAGGGACTAGAGAAGGAATGAGATGTTGATTTCCCAGATCCATTTATTCTGGTTGCTGTGGTTCAATATTATAAATGCTTTAAATATTTTAAACAATAAACTGAAATTACACTGTCCCCAAATTATTTCCTCCTCTTTTTATTAAAAATACATATTCCACAATTGCAGAATTGTATTGTATGTTGAATGAAGTATATATGGTAAAAAGTTCATGGAAAGAGGTCTTTTATTCCATACTCAATATATTTATTAATATATTGAAAAATTCCTGTCATAACTGTCAATGAGTTTTATCTGGTTATGTATGCTTGTACATATGTATTAAATTTAAGATGTTGATATCTATATAAAGCCTTTATGGATAAAGAGAAAAGTTTCCAAATGATATTTAAAATTAGATTGCTCATCAAATCAAGTAAAAAGACACCAAATATTGGAGTCTAAAGACAGGAGTATTTTGACATTAAATCGAGAGAATTTCAGTTGAATTCTTTCTACACTAGATATGAATGATACCATATCTCCCTGAAATTAGAATAAAAAAAAGTCAAACACAGACACACATATATTTCCTCATTGAGGATCTCTTATATAAAAAAGGTCTGCATATAAAAGACAGTCCAGAGACATCTTTGAAGGTTCTCTTTCAAAGCAGCTCCACTTTCCGGTGTGTCTGGGGATTTCTGTTATTAATTGAAGTTAATTTTCTAGGATATCAGTTTGCCGTGCACGTGGGAAAGATTGATAGCCTCTTCGATTCTCGAGAGTGTTGAAAATGACACTGTTCCATCACCGGGTGCCTTCACTTTTATCATCACAAATCAAATTATAAACATCGGGGCAACCTTGCTGGAATCTGGCTTCGGGAGATTTCCATAAGATTAATTAGGCGGCCAAAGCAAAGATGGTAAAATAGAAAGGGGGAGGGGGTCGAGGGAGGAGGGAGAGTGGAACCATTCATTCCTCGCAGAATGGAAAGTCAATTCAACAATGGGTAATTAGCGTGGGCCACGGATTCTCAAAGGCACTGAGGACACTGGACTCTTTCTCGCACTCTGATGTTTAGTGCCGTATTGTGGACCCCTCATTTAATTAGTGCACTTTGATACCCACAGGAGTTTGAGGCTCCAGGGCATGCTAAACACAGACTGACACCAGCAAGCTTCTGCCTCCTTCCACTCTAATTAGAGACACAATGAGCTGCAAAGACAATGTTTTACTCCAAGATTTCTTCTGCAGATACCTCTGGCAGGAAACAATCGTTTATTTTGTGTCTATATTGGTATTCAGATTAAATTGTTAGCATGCAAAAGATGAGCTAAGGGCACATATCTACTAAAAATGCTTAGCAGAGTTCAAAAATGATGGAAGCAATTGTGAAAAAAAAATATTTCCCTTTTGGAAACTATTTATTTTGCTCTTGTCTAATTAGAAACAAACTTTAAATTGTGGTGTACAGTACATTTTTAAGTAAATCTCAATACAGTTTTGCAATATCCATAAGTTCTATGCCTTAAACAAATGGCTCTTAAATTATCTAACAGAGAAAGAGAGAATATCAGGGAAGCCCCTCTCCTCCTCTGAATTCAACTGCATTGAAATAACTAGCCAGCACTAGGGAGAATGACAGAGGTCATTTTTACAGGAAGATTGCTAATCTGTCTAGAGCTCTTTAAAGAAAGCCCTGAAACATTTGCAGTGCCAAGTTAAAAAAAAATTTATAGTGTTAGTTTTGATGGACAGTTCCATGCTGATTGGAAGAATATAAATATCCCAAGGGAGATTGCATATTGAAAATTAATCTCAGCATCCAGAAAATACTAGTATGTGTTACTTTAACTATACACTGAAAAGCTTGTGGCCCTAAAATTTAAACACAGGACAAATGTTTTTCTATTTTATTATCTATGCATTTTTATAATATATAATCAGCTTGCAAAATAAAATTCTCAACTCTTTGCCAATCAAAATGAATCAATGCTATTATTTTCTCTGTGCCTATTTGTTCACCTAGCAATCTATCTGCTTATCAATATATATCAAACTTTTGAGAAAAGAAGACCAAAAATCTCTGAGGGGAAACAATCTACTCTGAGACTATGTCTCCACATAACAAGAACATCCAACTAACATTTGGTGCTCTTTGATACAGAAAATCTCCATCTCCCTTGCTTTATTATGTATTATGCAGTAGATCAGAAAGGAAAGATTGTGCAGTAAAGTAGTTTGTTTTGTTGCTTAAAATTGCCCCAGTGTTTTCCATATACATTTTTCCTCCAGCCCTGTTATGCATTTATATCTGTGCAAGGATTGTTAAATAGGTTTCATTTCTAGTGCAAAACCCAATAGAATGCTAGGATCCCATGGGAGAACAGTTTTAAAAAAGACTGTTAATTCATTGGAAAAGAATGCTATGTTCTTTAGCAATACCTTTCTTTGGCTTTGCTCAGGGTGAGGTGAGAGCTGGGGAAGAGGAGGAACATGGCCATATCAATTCCAGAGTTTTGTCATGCCCTAGACTGATGACCTGGAAGTTCCGGCCTTACCCATTGTGCCAGTACTAACCACTCTTGCACAGTTTAGGAATCCAGACCAATCAAGAAAGTGGGTGGTGCCTCTCCTGCCTATTTACTTATTTCTACCTCTCTGTATACGCTTATTATTCCATTTTGGACTATTTCTGAAAACTAGACTCTTTTGCATTTTAGCAGACTACTGTTTGTAATCGATTTCCTTTACATTAATGTTGCTTGTAAACAATAGATGGGTCCCATGTCAGACATCCAGGCCAACAAACCTTGATAATAGTCTTGATGCATGATTGATAATACTTACAGCTGGAAATGTCCCCTTATGATTGAACAGTCCAAAAAGTTCTGGATTAATCATTCATAAATCATTGTCCTATTCTAGGTACTTTTAGTTGTTATTCAGCTCCTGTCCAAGAATCTGGAAAAGACTAGAGCCCTAACGTAAAAGAATAAAAATCACCATTAAGCCTAAATTAAAGAAAACTCTCGTCTTATATGTGTGAATCAGGTAGATAGTTTCTAAGTGTTTGATAAGTATTTCTAAATTAAGCGCTTTATACTTTTGACCAGGAATCCATGTGTCTATTCCTTTTGGGAGAGAGTTAGCAGAAATATGTACCATATAACTTCTAGTAATAATACTTTGGTTAGCATGACTTAAAAGCACAATCCTCTCTCCCAAAGGTAACCTATTTCCCATCTAAGTCACTGGAGTAACTGCTGAATAATTAGCAAGCAATACCTTACATATTAATGCTTCAAATCATCCATCATTTGAAATACTGAATTTCAGCCTCAACACCCTTTCCAAAAAAATATTCAGGCTCCCAGCAAAAAAAAAAAAAAGTCAGAGGACTCTTTTTAAATGTAACAGCCTACAATGTACCCAAAGGAGAGACAATCAATCCCATTACGAATAGTTTACAATTGGTTAATATGCCTCCATGTTTTCTGCCTGTCTTACTGAAAATCATCTCATCTATTATTAAGACATGCACTAGATTACAGATACTTATGGCAATTCCTGATTTATTTTTTAAAGCAACAGACTAAAGAAAAATTATTTGAATATGCAACATTCACCGGAAAGTTGAATTTCATTGGTCACAAAGGTGGGCAGTGCAACCAAATCACCTCTTTTCAGAGTAGAATTATATTGCATAGATCTGTATTTAGATATCCCTAAAGACAGAAGAATGTTAAGTGCCATGTAGCATTTAGGTAAATGTGACAGCATGGAGCACCACACTATGACATTATTTTAGATTAGAGGCTATGCCAAAAGCCATTTAACAGCACTATCAGAAAGAAGCAAAGGAATCCCAAAGAAAGGTTTCTCTGCTCATCACACCTGCTTTTAAAGTTTCCCTTATTTCCATTAGCCTATTTTCTTCCTGTTCTACTCTATCTTCCCTTTTCATTTAGAAATTCATTTCATTCCCTCCTGTATTCAATGATGCTCCTTGCTTCAGGGGCCCTTTATAGTAATTTATTCCATATGCTTATTATCCTTTGTGTAAAAGAGTTTTGCCTTCGTTTTTTTTTTTCCCCCTTGTTCCCAACTTTCTAATTTTCAGATTGTATCTACTCACTTCTCTGGTCTTGAAGCATAAAGAGTTTGCTTGAATCGATTTTTATCAATCCACCTTATAATTTTTAAAACTTCAATTGGGCTACATGAAGTCTCTTCTTTTCCGCTGAGAATTTTCTCAACTTTCCCTGTCTTTATCATAACTTAATCATTAAGATCTGCTATCATTCATATAATTGCTCCACATTATTCCCCTGAAGAGCAATTAAACCTTGCAAAGGTTTAGTGACCAGCATTATTTAAATTATATACCGTTAGGTACATAAAAGTTCTATCAATAGTAATATTACAATGCTTTCCATTGATAAAAGAAATGAGTATCCCAAATTACATTTACTATTACCAAAAAAACCTTATATCCCACACTTAAGTAGACATTTATTATCTATCTCTTGATAGTTGCGGGGGTGGGGGGGTGAGTGCTGTCTTGTGTGTGTTTTGATAATCCAGGTAAATCAGGAAAGTCTTCTTAAAGCAAAACACCCTGATGCTCAGATTTCTAATGTGTTCATGCCCACATAGCTGTCTTAATAACATCACATTAAGTCATCTCCCAGAAGACTTATTCAAGCTCCCTCTGCTCCATTAGATAATATTAGAAGGTTTTAAGTAAATAGATATATTCTTTCTGCTTAAAACCTCCTGCCTAAACCTATAAGTTTCCTTATTTCCAAATGGTAAAAAAGTGGGACATTCATATATAAGACAAACAAGTAAACAAGAAATATGACCTTGAAATGCTGCATTTTAGGGAAGACATTATTAATTTTTAAAAATCTTTTACTACTTACCAATTTGATAACATTTAATTGAATGCCAGTTTTAATCCATAATAAATATTGAAGTGAAGTCTTAAAGGTACCAAATGATGGAAACTTTGAAAACATCTGTGTTAATGGTAAATTCTTTTTCTGGAAGAAGAATAATGCTTGTTTTTTAAAAGCCTCATTCTGACCTTTACTTAGTATGAATTAGGTGACTTGGGAAAAAAAACTGGTTCTCTGGTAACTGCATTTATGTAAAAATTGTTCAATGAAGTTAAATTATAAAATGATTATTTTTAAAGACAATGAAAAAGCCTTTTAGAGGTTTCTGTACACTCAGATGTCTACAAATTGCTTGTGTGTAATATCCAATATTAAAGCTCTGAATGAATATGGATGGAGGGCAGTGTGCAAACCGCCCAGATCCTCATTTTGTCTTAATGACTAGGAGCAGCAATTCTCAACTGACTTACTGTCCTCTATTTTCTGAAATACCACTTTGATGTTCACTGGTGCTCCATATAGAGACAGTGCCCTTAAATGGAAAAATTTCAGCATAGGCATTCTTTTGACTAACCCATCCCCAAAATGACTTTTTTTTTTTTTACTGGAGAGCAAAATGATGAGCAGTTTTGGCAATGGGGTCATTGGGACTCTTAATTGCTCTTTTTCCTAGACTGCTGGTTCCTGAAGAATGCTACACATTAGAATTACCAGGGAAACTTTAAAACATGCTGATGACCAAGTCTAATCTAAGCACTATTAAATTAGTCTCTAGGTGTGAGTTTTGAGAACTGTTGTTTTTAAACCTCAGTGATACTAATGTACAATCAGATTGGAGATGCATTTATTTAAACCAAAGGTTCTCACCTGGGTTGAGAGTGTATATCGTAATCACATTATGGTAGTTTCCAGGATGCACAGAAAGTAGAATCAGAGTCAGAGACAGTATCTTCAAAAGTTTCTAGGGATTATCTTGCTATGTATTCTCCTCCTCCAGAGAAGTTTCTGAATGGTCACCTCAGTGTATATTTATACAAAACTCACCAGGTAATACTGGTAGACCTTTCACTCACATTTGAGAATCACTTAATTAGATTATCTGTTGAAGCACATATGCATTTATGAGACAAAGCAACAAACTGATATACTCCAAGAGCTATAGTCCACCCAGCATGGCGGTGCTTGCTTTTAATCCCAGCGACTCTGGAGTTTGAGGAAGGAGGATTACAAATTTGAGGATGTCCTGGGCAACTCTTAGTGGGACTCTGTCTCAAAAAAAAAAAAAAAAGGCTAGGGATCTAGTTCAGTGGCACAACTGAGTTAAATCCCCAGTATCCCCACTCCCCCTCAACACAGAACTCTATCTGTAACCCCCAGACTTATCCTGTACTTACATTTTAATATTTCTGGGATGTATCAGATGGGTCCTAAAATAATATTTGAAGTTGGGGAGTTGTGCTACTCTTATCTATTTCTCAAAGTGTTTTCTTTAGAACAAAATCCTGTGCAGTTCCTTTTCCCCAAAAATTACATGCTCGGAGGGTCAGTTCTTTTGTCTAATAAGATTAGGAGATGCCATTTCAAGTGATTCTAAAGAAATTTCTTTACTGCATAATTTACCAGAGCTTCAAAAGTGCTAAAATACACCAAGAATCTTCTAGAAGAGTGTACTTCTCAAAACAGGGAAGAAGGGAGACAGGAAAGGAATATGATTACGATAGCTACGAGTTAGGTTATATTTCCCTATTTTGCAGATGCAGAAACTAAAGTTGAAAGAAATTAAGTAACTTGCTCAAAATTATGTAATTGTTAGCTGAGACCTATGATTCTGAATCCATATCCTCCTTATTTTCAAATTTCTGCTCTCTTCACAATATATTATTTTATTCTTTCCTTTTTCCTTTAAAAATAATGTTTACTTTCCATACAATAAAATGTATTAATCTTAGCTGTGAAGCTTGGGACTTTTCAATAAATATTTAGACAAGTAACTATCACCCAGAGCAAGACAAATATATTTTTATACTGTAGGAAATTCCACTGTCCTCTTTCCCAGATAACAATCTTGCTCCAAGAGAGGGCTTTTTCTTGTCTTCCATCATCATCAAGTCATTAGCCAATTTTTGAACTTCATGCAAGTGGAAATATACATTAGGTACTCATTTATGTCAGGCTTGTTTCGGGAAATATAATTAAGTTGAGATACATCCATCTTGTCCTATGAATCTGCCATTTGGTTTTTCCTTATTCAACTTGCTGACATTTAGGTTTTTCTACCCCTTTTTTGTTTGTTGGTTGTTTTTTTTTTCTTTTGTTTTTCCTATGATTACTAAAGTTAACATAAACTTTCTTGTACACGTAAAACTTTTGATGTTGATATAAAGCACTCATTCTTTTAAGATATATCCCCAAATGAAGTTACCGTATTGTAGAATAGGCATATGTTCAACTTCACTGAAAATCTGGAGTAGTTTTCCAAAGTAGTGGTACTATTTTATGAGTGTTTATACACTAGTAATGATGTTCCAGTTGCTCTACAATAGCGCTCCAATGTCCCCCACCCCCTTATTTATTTCTTACCTTATTATTAATTTCTTTCTAGAAACAAAAATCAAGAAAAAGACAAGTATAGCACTTTTAATATACTATCTTGCAATAGAGTACAAAATTATTGGAAAAAAATCCTGTAACTATTAGATGTGTGCTTACCCTAATGAATTCTAAAAAAGTGATTTTCCAAACCAATTTAAAATCACAAGAAAATGGCCATCACAGGGCCCAAAGTAAGGGCTGAACTTTGCTACTGATAAGGAAATGACAAACAGGAATATAAACAGGCGAGATGCCTTACAAGTAAATTCCTGAGAAACAAGAAGCATCAAAAACCAAATATGAAGCCAGGAACAGTGTGCGCACCTGTAATTCTAGTGGCTCAGAGGCTGAGGCAGAAGGATGGCAAGTTCAAAGACAGCCTTAGCTACTTAGGGAGTCCCTAAGGAACTTAGGAAGAGTTTGTCTCAAAAAAAAGGGGGGGGTGGGGTTGTGCTGGGGATGTGGCTCAGTGGTTAAGCACCCTGGGTTCAATCCCTGGTACTAAAAACAAACAAACAAAAAACCCAAATATGAATGTGGAGAGAAAAGTGAAGGCATGTTGTAAGGTGATTGACACCTGGAGTAGGTGAATGCCCAAAAGGCTCTGCTGGCAGGACATGCTTCCTTAGTTAGCAGCTAGAAATTGCTTACTCTCAATAGATTCCACTGTTTAGAAATCTAGCATGGAGTCATACTTTTAGCATGTACTTCCTAACATGGGTCACTTTACCCAGCCCTTGCTTGATAACACACTGATCTGATGTGGCATTCACTTGGTCATCCATCACTCTTTCATTCACCAACCTGGTTTTGGTTCAGTTGCACAATCCACTCCACCCTTTCTTCCCATGTTCTGCACAGAGGTACAATCTCACTTTGTTTTTGCCTTCTTCAATGCGGCCTCAGTGCCCTGGTCTCACTTTATATAACAGCCTTCCATTTCTAGGCCAAACACTCAGCAACTTCCCTCAGTTTCAAGAGCTCAGCAGTATCATCTAAATCTGGAGCTCTAAATCAGTCTCCCTAGGCTAAAATTAATCATGAATTCCAAAAAATGTATTTAAAGACACTCGCAGCATGAGCTTAAAAAGTCACTGTTTGAACCACACTGAAAAATAAATAATAGTCAGAAGCACTTCCTGACTTACCTGTTCTTTCCTCTTGGCTCAATTTGGATATTATTTCATGTGTGTGGAGAGTCTGCTGTACACAGCAATATGAAATTTAGAACCAGTTTCTTATGATTAGCTTTCCTGCTTGTCCCAAGAAATATCTTAAAATCAGTTATGGGACTGCACCATAATGAGCATCAAATGTACCAAACCTTTTTTTCTTTTCTTTCTTTCTTTTTATTTTTAAAACATATCACCACTCTATAAAGAATCTCATGAACTACCTGGAAAGAAAAGCACCTAAAGAGCTGTCTTCCAGTAGTTGCCATTTGGTACGCATGGCTATGAAACACAAATCATTTGCAAATAGTAGATTAATTATAAACATTTGCTCATTTCTTTTACGTATCATACATTGCTGACCAACAGACTTCAGATTGGATATATTGGAAGACAGGAAATATCATAAGCCGATGGCCCAGAGTATGTCTTTGTTCAGTTCTAGGTTACAATTATGGCAAGAATGCTTGTGTTTCCTCAGAAATCACATTTTGGAATCTAATGCCCATTATAATGGTGTTAGAAGGTGGGCCTTGGGAGGGATTAGTGCCCTTACAAAAGAGGTCTTAGAGAGTTATTTCACTTCTGTCATAGGTGGTGACAGCAACCCTCTTCTAGGAGGTGGGTCCTCACCAGATAGCAAATCTGTTGACACTTGATCTTGAAATGCCCAGCCTCCAGAACTGTGAGAAATTAATTCCTATTATTTATAAATCAATCAATTTAGACTGTTTTTATAGTAACCTGAGCAGAATAGACAGTTGCTATCCACAGTATGTAAATAAAATATTTTTTTCCAAGTATTAGATTTTGAGAACTACATTTAATGCAGGAGTCTATATGGCTCAACCTTTCTAAATTATTGCCATGTTTATTTTCATTAAAAGTTATACAGAGTTTCGATATTCTTAGGTACTAGATAACACTGTAAAACTACTATGTAGATAGTCCTGTTTAAAGTCAACACACTAAGTTTAGAATGCAGTTGACAGGTCCTTGGGCAATAAAACAAGAACTTGACTAATTTTTTTCCCCAAATATCAACCGTAGAAAAATCAAACAGGGAGTAACCTACAAAGGCTGTATGTGGAATAAAATGATACGACACAGACTATGGACAAAATTATAGAAAATTCTCAGTTATTTAAGTTTTTTAAAAGAAGCAACTATTTTTAAAGGGAAAAATTGTACGGACATTAAAGGAGAAGGCAGTGTCTGCCTTTTACATATGAACTAATTTCCACAGTCTCATAAAATATGCACTGAAGTCAAAATCCCTGCACACCATTTATTTTAGTCTTGTATTTAAATGCTCACATAAGAATGAAGAAAAGATCAATTATTACCTACTGCATATTACTTTGAATTTCCTCCATACATTTTTTGCCTTTATCCCTTGCATTGTAGGTCCACTTTTCACAATTTATGACTGTCAATGAATATATGATGCAAAAAATGTACACACTGTCAAAATCACTGACTTTAGAATTTTATTCTCTCCAATTTTCTACTTTAAATAAGTGAATTAAAGACCTTTTTTTCACCCTATTGTTTTTACTTTAAAAGCCACTCAGCTTTTAATAGAAAAGAATAATAAGTACTAGTTGTAAAATAATCTTTCAATCAATCAGGTACTTACACTTTGGGTAGACCACTCATGGAGCTTTAGAAAAGATTTTTTTTTTTAAGAAAACACAAATAAAAGAAAATCACAATTAAATGCAGATTGGAAAATTCCATTCATATTGATTTTATTATTAGAATTCAGAAAGAAGCATAGTGACTGTATTAAGCTGATATTCAAGTGGGTGCATTGAAAACCTGAATAGGACCTTGACCAGTCAGAACATCGGAGAAGTATTCCCCTGAATACTTCAAGCAGCAGGAAGAAGTGCATCCCTTCCTACTTTTCAATCCCCATATGGCTCTTGGTTAGTTTATAAGGTTTCATTTTATTATCTACTTGGAAATATGAGATGAGGAATTGAAAACATCCAAGAATTTAGAGGAAAACGATATGGCAACTGCCTGCATTTGTTGATTGCAAATAACAATTTAAGATTAGAGGTCATCTGATAGATATAATAAAGTTTTCATTTATCCCCCCCCACCTTTTTTTTTAAGCAGTATTGAACCAAGAGGTGGTCTACTATTGGGCTATATCCCCAGCCCTTTTCATTTTTTATTTTGAGACAGAGTCTCATTAATATGCCCAGGCTGGCCTTGAGCTTGTTATCCTCCTGCCTCAGCCTCTGAGAGCTGGAAATACAGGCGTGTACCACCGTACCCAGCATAAACTATTTTTATATCCTATTCTGCCTTCCTTTTCACTTTTTAGATAGAAACTTTGTGGATATGACTCTATTTCCAGGTTTTTAAGTATTTTTTTTTTTGTGTGTGTGTGTGGGGGGGTGTCAGCTTTACTTTCTTCTGGCATAGTTTCTAATATTATGTGCATCAAATAATATCCTTAAATATTGCATTTTTACCTAACTACCAGAAGTATTTGCCAAATAATTTTTGTTTGCAAATTAGGAGGCTGGGTTAAAACCATTTGCAAAAATTGGCCCTGAAAATGTCAATTACATACAGCCTTGATTTAGCATCATAAATATTAAAGGGCATGAAACCTCAATCATGTTCCTGAGAACTGGTACACCAAATCTAGTCACTTGACTCTCCAAGGAACAGCAACTTCACATTTTTCTTTCAGATACTTGAAACTTCAACTGTATCCACTCATTTTAAAAATAATTTACAGCATGCAATCACACATTTCTGGGTGTAAACTTAAATCCAGAGTGAATTTTTTTCAGTAACAGTGTACATTTTTTTAACTGTTAAGATGTTTAATTGTTCTTATCTTCAAGGGTGAGGCTAATCTTCAAAGATCCCGTGCATTTGGCCTCTGTGGCCTGGGTATCACAAATACCTACCCCTAGCAGTATAATACTGCTTGGAGCAAGCCTGAATGACCATTGTTTTCTCTTACTATTGTAAAAATACACATTGAGGAAAGAAACATGGACAATTTGAGGTGTTAGAAATAAAGACATTTTGATTTCATGACATCTTTTTTTTTAAATTAGTTTTTGATGGACCTCTATTTTATTTGTTTGTATGTGGTGCTGAGAATCTAAACTAGTGCCTCATGCATGCTAGGCAAACACGTTATCACTGAGCCACAACCCCAGCCCCTTTCATGACATCTTTGTAGCAGTATGTTCTTATAACATAAGTTGATAACTACCATGACATAAGACCCCAGCGGGTTTCATGTGAGAGAGGTTTAGCTAAGAATTCAGAAGAAAAAAAATCCTTGGCACTATTTTTCTCTTTTATTTACTCAAGCATAAAGAAAAATAATAATAGCAAGGATAGCACGCTAAATAACAAACATTGGAGTTGACAAAGCAGCTTCAAATAGCCTCCCTCATCTATCCTTATAATGTCATGGATGTTTTAAAGTATCATGTACATATGAGAAGAGTGGGAGCCAAGGAACTAAACTATTTCACAAAATCAAGCCATCAATAAGGGACAGATTTAGGATTCAAACACATAGACTTAATTACAAAACCTAAATATTTTACTAAGTATCTAAAACCTGATATTTTTATTTATTGAAAATGATTCCCAAGGATATCGTAAACTATTAGAAATCTCAAAGAGTTTGTTGGAAAGTTTATGTGTGTGTGCATGTGTGGTGGGTATGTATGTGTGTGTACACATATACAGATATATATATATATATATATATGTATATATATTATATTTATATATATATAAATTTAGAGAGAAATGTAAAATTAAGTATAAAAATAAAGTTAAGTATATGTAAATATATGTAATAAATGAATAATATAATATGTAAAGTTATTTATTATACATGTATTTTACACATACGTTTATATACATTTATATGTATATAAGGCTATATATACTATATATATATATATATATATATATAAATTAAATATATACGTATATTTAACTAAGTATACGTATATATTTAATTTTAATGTTTCTGATCAGGTTACAAAGGTTGTTTTTGAACTTTGAATTTACTTTCCTAATCACTTTTACTTATGCAATATTTTATATTTCTCTGTGACAACAAGGAGGCATGATTTTACTGTGTGGACTTAAGCATTTTGGAGGATAAGTTTTTTTCCCTTGCTGGGTTCCTAATAATGGAATGAGTCTCATATTCTTCAAATTGAGTATTTAGCAATTGTTAGTGCTTTTATAATTTGGGCTTACACTATTGCCTAGATTTAACAAACCATTCCTGGTACATTGAGTTACAAAACATATCTGAACAAAATTCAAGACTAAGAAGGAGAAAGGATAATTTCTCAGTATGATGGAGAGTGTGAATTTCTAGGGACTCCTTTTGGAGCCTTTTAGGGTCAAATTCTTTTTTATTATCTGAATCTCTGATTCTGATTTCTGGTCTGACCAGGGGTTTGGTTGCATTTTAAATGAAGAAGGAAGTAAATAAAAGGGTTTAGATTTCTAGGGTGGGAGTAAGTTCAGAATTCCATCCTTTCATTCAATGCCCTATCAGCTTGCTAGAGTTGTCTAATGAAGCATCACAGGCTGGGTAGCTTAAGCAACATAAATTTATTTTCTCATAATTGCAAAGGCTAGAAATCTGAGACCAAGGTGGCAGCAGGGTTGAGTTCTTATGTGGCCTCTCTGCTTGCCTTGCAGAGAATGGGCATCTTCTTCCTGTTCTCTCTGTGCTGGTTTCTTTACATCTTCTTGTACAGACTCCAGCCACACTTGTTTAAGGCAGATCCTCATGACTTTGTCATATCTTAATGGCTTATTTAAAGACCCTATTTTCAAAGAGACTCACCTTATGAGGTACTAGGGGTTAGAGCTTCAATGTCTGAGCTTTAAGGGACACAGTTAGGCCCCTACCAGCCTCTTGCTTGCTTTTTCACTCTTGCCTTCCTGGATAGAGTTGCCATTCATCCTGGTCAGTTCCCAGAACTCTGACAGTCCACTTTACTAGGTGACATGTCATTGCAGTGGGAAGCCAGGTACATGGACCTGAATCAATAACTTCAACTGTCTCTCTTACACTCACCTCAGCAGAACAAGATCTGAGGTCTGAGTCTACAGGGCTTTCTTCCCTGATTTCCTTGACTGTGCGAATAGAGGAGAAAACAATGAAGAAAGAAAAGTAACATTGTAATATACTGATTACCAATAAATACAGTAAAATTGTTTTTGTTGAAAAGATGTCTGAGTTTTAAAAAGAGAAAAGAAGCAGCTCCCTTGGCTCCCTGTTCCCCTCCAGCTTCTGTAAATGACCCTCCCCCTCTTCCCAAATTCTACAATGGCTTCTCCACTTTCTCCCTTCCCAAATTCTAAAATGGCTTCTCCACTTTCTCCCTTCTTCCTTATCGTCCTCCTATTGCAATCTGTTTTACTCCTCAGTCTGTTCATTAATAACTGCTCTCTTTAACCTCAGTGCTGAATCCCTAATATCACATAGAGCAGATAATTTTCTTTCCTTATCTTTCTCTTCAAACTTCCCACTAAAATATTTTCCTTTTAATCTCTCAAATCTGCTTTATTAGTTTTATACAACTTTTGATATTACCTTAACTTCTTGGTAGATATTTTAAATATGTATTGCCATTATTTGTCTCCTTCTTCCTTCAGTTCTGTTTGTCTGATATCAATAATACTAGATGGGTGCAGTGCCAGTTATTCTGGAGGATTGCAAGTTTGAGGCCAACTTCAGTCTCTGGGGATACCCTGTCTAAAAGTAAATAATAATAATAATAATAATAATAATAATAATAATAGTAATAAAAGGGACTGGGGATGTAGCTCCATAGTAGAGCATCCTGGGTTCAATCTCTAGTACCACAAAAATACATAAGTAAACTAACTAGACACATATCCTGTTAATTTGGTTAGTTTGGGCTGGTATACATTTTCCCACAACCTTAGTATAAATGGTTCAATTTTATTTTGTTTGCCATTACATTGAAGATAATCTGTCTTTTCTATCTAGGTAATCTCCTTTGTGGCATTGTTTTCTATGATTTCAAGATGAATCAACATTTTTATTTTTTTCAGTTTACCATATTTGGAATTTATTGGGCTACCTGCATCTCTACACACATGAATATGTGGATACCCGCAGAGTCATGCATTGCTTAGCACAGGTTTCATTCTGAGAACTGTATTATAAGTGATTTTGTCATTGTGCAAACATCTTAGAATGCTTAGAGTGTAGTTATACAAATCTAGGTGGCATAGTCTACTACAAATGTAGGCTATATAGTATAATATACTGTTCCTAGGTTACAAACCTGCACAACATATTCCTGCACCAAATACTGAAGGCAATTATAACACCACTGTGTCTATATATGTAAACCTAGACGAGATAAAAAATATAGTATAAAAGATAAAAAATGGTACACTTACTATAAAGAGCTTAAAGGACTGGAAGTTGCTCTTGGTGAGTCAGGATATGAGTGTCCAGTGAAGGTCAAGGCCCAGGCCTCACTGTGCATTGCTGCAGTTTTATGAGGCTTAAGCTTTTAGGATACACTAAATTTATAAACAAACAAACAAACAAACAAAAACATTCTTCTTTCCTCTATAATAAATCTTAAATTGCTGCTTGACTTTATCAAATTCTTAAAAATTTATGACTCTTTCTAAATAACAATTTAAAACACAAAGCATTGAATAGCTGTACAAATATATTTCCTTATGTTCTTAAGTTTTCTTATATTATTATTATTATTATCATTATTATTATTATTAATTATTATTATTTTTAATTCCAAAATTTCTTTGTTAAGAGCTAAGGCACAAACATGCACATGGGCCTTGGCCTGTCAGGGTCAGGATCACCGATGTCCTTGTCATCCTCCTGTATTTCTTGTCCTATTGAAAGATTTTTAAGGGATAATAACATGCATAAAGCTCTCAGCTCCTGCAAGCACAGTGCTTTCTTCTGAATTGACTCCTGAAGGATATCTCCATGATGAATTTCTTGCTTTGTTTCTTCTCCATAAACATTTTTCTTTATTAATGGAAACCTTTTGGCATTGTCATCCATGTTGTTGAATGTTTTAAAGGAACTCCTTGCTGTCTAGGAAAGCTGCTTCAAATCCCTTCAAATCCCTTCTCTTGGAGGTTCCACTTTATGTTTTTTGGCAGTTTCCTCTTTTCTTTAACTATCCATTCATTAGATGATAGGGATTTTTCAGCTGCATTTTAACTTTATGGGACCTCTGTCATATACGTAGTCAATATTAACCCAAAAGTCATTATGTAGTTTTGCTGATTGTACATACAATTTATCTGTCAATATAAAAAAATAAAATAAAATTTTAAAATCCCACTATGCCATATATTCTATTATTAACCCTACTTTTGGGATGAAAAATCTTGACTTTTGGATATCAAGTAAAACATTTAGGTTCTTATAGCTAGTACAATGAGAAGTCCAATTCTATATATCCATTTCTACCATAATAACAGAATACATTCTTTACTGGTTTCATTCTCTACATAACAATCTCCCAGAAAAAATAAAAACAAAAGTCCACAGAAAACTTTGATTCCACTCATGACACTTAGTATCACATTCTGATATTTCCTTCTATAATTAATAACAACTTCTCAAGGCAATTATTATTAGCCCACTCAGGCGCTTGTTCATGGGATCAAAGTTTGTAAATGGCCAGGCATCTCTACATTGTCTTAAAGTTCTCCACACTCTCTGACTTGGTATTTCTATTTCTAGAATTTTAACACAAGAAATTATTAGAGTTACACATAGATTTCAATATAAATATCATAGCTATGTACATATTTACATGACTATAAATATTCTTATTTGTAATTATGAAAATAGTGAGATACAGTTAATAATTGAAGAGTTACATAAATTTAGCATTCATGTACATATTATTTTATAGATATTATAAAAATTTTGTCCAAAGTATTTTTTTACATTCAAATACTCCCTTAGAAGTTGAGAGAAAATAGCAAGATCCAAGGATGTACATAAAACATAATCCCATATTGGCTTTATATATTTATATGTGAGAGGGAAAAAAAGCTAGGAAGGAAATACATCAAAATGTTAACAAGATTATTTTAAATGTCTTCCTTCCATTTTCCTCTATATTCAAAATTATCTGCAAAACCAGGCATTACTTTTATAATCAAAAAGAAATAATAACTGTTATTTTAAATTAAATCTCATTATCTAAAATTGAATTCATCTTCCTTCCCAAATGCTCTTCATTTACTGACATTTCTATCAGTACAAATGGAATCATTTTTCTGGTTACCCAGACTTACAACTGTAGAGAGTGATTTCTTCCCCTCCAGTTTGTTCCACCTACAGAGAAAATACCTCTAATACTATGGCAAAAGCCTGAATATATGCTCTTCTTGGAGCAGTTAGGGTAGGTGTGAAGGGAAGGATTGATCTCTGGAAAAAAATAGGAGGCTCTATTCCATGTGCGTTGAGTGGCCACGTCTGGATCTCATGCTGCTTCCCTGGAGCACTGTAGCTCACCTTGATCACCTGCATGAAAAATCAGGGAGAGCTGGCACCTCAAAGGGAATATGGCACTGTTCATAGCAGGACAATGTATGCTGGTAAACAAAACAAAAATTAAAACAATACCACTGTGAGTCTTCTCACTGCTGTTTGAGGATTTATTTACCAACAATTTTCAAAAATATATCCCTTGTTTGGTTCCTCTTTATTTTAGTCTGAGAGATGTTTTAGATCAAGTGTTTCCCTAAGGCAAGGATTATGTCATTCATAATTTTATTCCTGTACCTAGATAACACCTGGCAAAGATGAGTTGCTTTTGTTTGTTAGCTAAGAGTATCCTTCTAATGGGATATTGACTTCACTGTCTTTTTTTTTTTTTTGATACCAGGGATTGAACTCAAGTCACTAGACCACTGAGCCACATCCCAGCCCTATTTGTATTTTATTTAGAGACAGGGTCTTAGTGAATTGCTTAGCACCTCAATTTTGCTGAGGATGGCTTTGAACTCGTGATCCTCCTGCCTCAGCCTCTTGAGCCGTTGGGATTACAGGTGTGTTCCACTGTGCCTGGCCTGACTTCATTGTCTTAAATAATTTTTTTAACATATTTTGATCTAAAGCCTGATCTCACCCTACAGAATTACTGAAATCAGAATTAAAATGTTAATATTCTTTATAGTTTTCATACTTTATAATCCCAAAATATTTACCATAGTAAAAAGAAAAAAGGCTATAAATATTTTTATGCTTCTTCCATTTAAAAACTATCCCTTTTATGTCAATGAGCTTGCATGAAGCAACAAGTACTAGAAAACCCAATGGGAAATGCATTCTCCTTAAGAATTTAATAAGTTTTCAGTCTATTTTCTTCTGGTCATTTCTATGTGCCTATAACTGCATTCAAGATTTTTGTGTTGAAAAATGCTTCTCAAATTTTAATGTGCTTATGCATCACTTGGGAATCTCGCTAAAATGCAGATTCTGATTAAATGGATATGTGCAGAGCTCAAGAGTCAGCAATTGTAATGAACTCTCAGATGATTCCAATGTTGTATTGAGAGTCAGAATCTACAGTTACTCTTTCATTTAGTGAATTCTTGGCACTTGGACTTGGTGTTCTGTTCGACCTCCAAGTTCTCAGCTTTAGTGGCATCTACAAAAGGACTTTAAAAGTGAACTCTGGTAGAAGGAACAATCCATAATCCTGTGTTTGTCCCAGCTTGACCTCTTGGTCTTTTGGAGAGCACTCAGTGAAAAGACTCCATTTTATTAGTCATGCCTTAGTTGTCTTTCCTCCCTGCTTTTGCAAAGCTTCTGAAATTCTAAACTGGAAAACAAGATTTTCACCTTTATTTTGTTCTGCTTCCTTCTATCAGTTATTTCCACATGTTGGAATGAGTTAACTAACTAGTGAGTTAACTAGTCTAGAGGCAAATCGGTTCTGAAAATGGTTAACTCACTGGCTCAACGGCATGACCAAGGAAGTAGATTTTTTCCATCTTCCCATTGTATTGTCTCTGGCATGTTGGCTTGTCCTCTTAGGCTAGTGTCCTTCATCTTCTAAAGAGGTTTGCTTTAGCTCCATGTGTCACATACCCACAACAATAGCCAGAGGTCAAAAAATCTTCCCCATTTACACAAAATTTTAAGAGAAGGACTAATTTCCAAGAAATACCACAGCTTAATTCTCCTAAGTCTCAATAGATATAATTTTATGACTTGTCTAGCAAGGAAAACACATTTTTTTGACTGGCTTAGAATATTCTCATGTTTAAGTAGTTTATTAGTAATAGTCTTTTCTAGTGACTGGGTAATGGTAATCCTACTTGCTGTGATGTATATGACACCATTTTCCAGAAGAAAATTAGAACTCCAGTGGCAGAAAGAAGGAGGAAAATACATGAACATCATACCACAATTTCACTCATGTAGCCCTGATTGATGAGGGAAAGAGAAAATGTCCATATGTGTCCATTGAGTTGCTCACCAAAATGGAAAGAGAGATGACTTAAAGTACAGATTGACACTGGTAGTGTTGGTAGTAGCTTGCAAGTTACTTGACTTGTTTGTGACTTTGAAAGAAATGTGTTTTAAGTTGAAAATTGAAAAAGTAGGTCTGAAGAGGAGATTGTATGAAATGATAATTCTGGTAACTACCAGAATATGACAATATTTGTATTTTACTTAGATGCTCTCCAGAGGTAGTCCATTACAGAAGAGATTCTCAATAATTAGACAAGGGGCCTGTGTCTTTCATTACATATCTAGTGCTTGTTCGATGTACCCATTCATAAAATGACTATGTTGTCAGGGATATAGGGTATGCATGTGTTTTCTGCCCTGCTAAAAGTACAGGTATGGTGTGAATAAGGAGAAAACGCCCTGCAGGATGGGCATGCTTTTCATATAGGATGAGGTTTATGCCCTCAACCAGCAGCCAATTTAGGCTCCATAGGTAGCATATATGTCTATTAAGGCACATAGGGGAAGTGGCTCCTCTTTCAAGTATTCCTAATAACAAACTAGAAGATTTTTTTTCCTCCTTCCCTGCAGAGTATGATTCAATGATTTTGAAGAAATAATGTCTAAGAGAAGTGTGCTTCTGTAAGGAAACATCAACATCTTCCAATGAACTGGAAGCTGAGACTTTTACCTAGATACTTTATGTTTCTCATGCTGCTGAAAAATCAGGCAGAAATGGAGGCCATTATGCTGTTCTGGGAAATTTTTCACAATTACCAAGAAAGAATTGGTTTGCTATCATATGCTAGGAACATGGACTGTGTTTAGAACTTAGAGTAATCACAGGAGTATGACCTGATAATCACTCTCCTGCCACCAATTCTTGAAAACTAGTGCTAAGCAAATGAAGACATGACCAACAGCAGGTCATAAACAATGAGAATGAAGGTATGAGTCACCCCATTGGACCCCAAACTCCATCTAGGTTAAGGGCCTGACAGAGGGTAAAGGCGAGCACAGATCATAGCAGAATGTCAGTTGTGGCTGACATTATAGATTTTCAATTAGTAATTGGCCAATTAAAATCTCAAGATACCCTTAGATTCCTGTTGGGATCCTCATTGTTTCATTGTACTTAGGTAATCTCATCTCTTCCCAAGAGTTTATTTTTTACCTGACTAGAGGAACATGATATTGTCATATAATAAGAAATACATATTTTGTCTCTGTTCCCAGTTCCTGAAACAAAGTTTCTAAAACATGTTTGCATAATGGTGTTAGGAGAATCTTTTGTTTTTAGAGTTGATTCTGACAGAGTCCTAAACCTTTATAATGTCCTAAATAATAGGAACATTTGACATAGAGCTATTAAATTCCTAGGAATTTTCTGGGTGATAGAAACATCTTTCTTTCTAATGATGTGATCATGGATGGACTGCTGGATAGTTTCAGAATGTGAGCTGTTTGTCAGGAAACCAATTATGTGGTTAGAGGGTTCATACTTTCAGTCCCTCCCCATGAGCTGGTGAGGGTGAGAAGAGGAACTGAAAGTTGAGTTATTTGGCAGTGGTTAATGATCAAATCAATAGTTCCTATGTATGTAGCTTTCATAAAAACTGGAAAGGACAGGGTTCAGTGAGCTTCTGAAGGGTTCTGAAGGGTGGTGCTCCTAACATGAGATCCCTTCCCCCTGTACCTTGCCTAATGGATCTCTTCCATCTCAAAGTTCATCTGTACCCTTTGTAATGACTTTTATAATAAACAGGTAAACATAATATATAATATATGTGTGTAAGTATAATATAAAAAAAAACAGGTAAACAGTTTCCCAGAATTCTATGAGCTGCTCTAGCAAGTTAATTGATCCAGAGGAGGGGGTCATGGAAATCCCAATTTATAACCAGTCAATCAGAAGCATAGTCCACAGTATGGGGTTTGAGATTAGCATCTGAAATAGAGGCAGTCTTGTGGTAGGAAACCTTAAACTTGACACTATCTCTAGCTAGATAATATCAGAATTGAATTAAGTTATGGACGAACTGTATGTGTGTCTACTGGAGAATTGCTTATATGTGGAAAAAACCCACACACATTTTGGAGACTAGAAGGGAAGTATTCTGTGCTGCACATTGTATTTAGGGTGTGAGACTAGGAAAGAAAAGGATTTTTTGTTTGTTTGTTTGTTTGTTTTTCCTCTCACAAACAAAGGTAATCTTGGCTCTAACACTGCTGCCACAAGCTCCAAACTTTGATATCCCTTTACCTACTGATTATCTCTTACTTGAGTTAATGTTTTGAATTCCTCAACTTGAAAAGGTGTTGGCAGTTTTACTGAGCCAAACAACTTAGCCTGGTAAACATCCTAGACTCTTTCTTTCTCTTCTTCTTGATATTGAAGTCAATATTCTTATCCGCAATTCTGTATTCTCAATATTTACTCCTGTTACCCCATTTTCAAAATTGCCATGACCACAGCCTACTTTAAGCCTTTATTTTATCTTGTTTGAATTGTCAATAATGTAATCCAAATGCAAGTGGAGCCTTAATCCTCATATGTAATGAAATAAGAGGAAACACAGCAGAGAAAAATTAGAATCCAAATAAATTCTGATATTAAATCTGATCTAATTGAATCTAATTTAATATGTCTCTTAGAAAATGCCTAAAGACAAACCTGACCCTCTATGTTGATGGGATCTTCTTCTAAGCACTGCATGATCAAAGCTCAAGTCTAGTATATCATATCCTTTTCTCTAGCCTATGATTTCTACTTTTTCCAATGTAATTCCTTTAAACACTTAGTTTCTTCTACTGAGACAGGCTTTTCCTGATTATCCTTATTGTTCTTCAAAAGGTCTTGATGCTATGCAGAACGACCTAGACTTCTCATTAAGAGTTGGAGAAAAAAAGGAGAAAGAAAGATGGTGGGGTAGAACAAAGGAGTTGGTTTGATATGACTCCAAATTTTCTCCAGAGAACTAACAAAAAAATATCCACATGCCTATTCATGCTGTATGGAAGCTCTTCCTCCTTATACACCCAGCCACCAACCCATTCAGTTACTCCCTACACAACCTGTACCTTCTCTGTCCTACTGGGTCAAGTAGCATTTATTTGGGTATTTATGAGACTACTGTCTATTATTTTCTGGCCGTATCTTTCAGCTTTCTCATGAGCACACGTGTAGGTTAACATGCCAGTTTTTTGGTTTACTATGTCTCTAACAGGGATAGGATGACTCATGAGTTGTTTTCTCTAGAAGTCTAATTAACCATAAAATGTGCCTATGTACATTGTAAATATGGGTCATCTTACCCTTCTGGTATCTGCAAAGGGCCAGAAACTCATTTATGATCATGCCATCTTGTTTGTGACCTACCCTGCCACACTACAAAAAAATTACTGAATTAATTCTCCAAATTTGATATGGATTGGCTTGAAGGGATTTTCTGAAAGAAAATTAGAAACTTGATTGTTTTTTCTTATCAGCAAATCTTTCAGGAATCTGATTTATGTCTGTGGTACACCATGGACTGTACTAGTTCTTGAGAGCTTCCATGAGTGCTTTTCTCCATTCTTAGTGTAGATTAACTCATTTCACCAACAGTGAGAACTAGGAGTCTCTCAGTATTAAGATGAAAGACAAAATTGTTCAATATTTTACTACAAATTCTCACAAAAGGACTAGTTTCAAATTATTCTGACTTCCTGGCATCTGGGCCACAGTGGTTATCTCTCAGATCTGATTTTTAAAAAAATATGTTTTAGATGTTGTTGAACCTTTATTTTATTCATTTATTTATATGTGGTGCTGAGAATCGAACCCAGTGCCTCACACATGCTAGGAAAACGCTCTACCACTGAGCCACAACCCCAGCCCTGATTTTTTTTTTTTTAAGGTGAAACATTTTCCCATATTGGTTTGGGCATGATTAGGTTTCACATAGGTTTTAGACATTTTCTACTCAGACTTACAATCAATACAGGATAATCATCTGCCACATTGGAGAGCCTGGTGGCTGGGAGTCCATGAATTTTCTCTAGTTTATTGGGTCTTTTGAATGGTTACTTCAAATGTCAGTATCTCTTTGCTTCTGGTGCTTGCCATTCCTGTAGAATTTCAGCAGCATTTTCTAGTTCAGAAATAAATAGATTCTTCTCTGGTCTATGGTATGGTGATCCTCGTGAATTCCTGATCCCATATTCATACTGACAATGTGTTCCAATTATTCTGTAGCCTACCTGAGCCAAAGGTGGATGCAAAACCACAGGGTGTGGGAGGCCATCCTTGCATGTGATTTGAGTTACCTCCCTGGCTGGGTGAGAGGCTCTTAGGCACAGCTGTGTCAGAGCTTTCCCCACCCTTCTCCAGGTCTGAGGGCTTGTCCATGCAGAGACATGTCTGGCCACCCAAAGACCCAATCATTGCCCCTGACCTTGGGACGCTGCCCCCCTTAATCTTCATTGGATGGGATTTTCCCGAGAATTATTTGTTCTCCAATGAAAGTCCACTCCCTGGTGTGTACTCTCTCGCTAGCCTCTTCAGTAAACCTCGCTACCACAATTGGTGGCTTGAGGCTGGAACTAGGAGGAGCCATCCTGGCACTGGTTTAAAGGTAATTATGTTAGAGTCTGTAAACAAGTCAAGATGGCGCCTGGCATATTGCAGAGGGAGTGGTTTGTGAAGTAACGCCAGCAAGCCATTAAGTGTGGAGATTCCTTATTGGTTGACTGCTGTATCTAGTTTATGTTAATTAGATAAGCTGTGTGGAATGTATAAATACCCCTCCTGTCCTACAATAAATGGCTCCCACTCCTGCTGTATCAATGTACACAAGTTGCTCGTAATCCCCCAGTTAGTTTGCCCAGCCAGCTGGGCTACAGCATAATTAGAGTTTTTTCTCTTTAATTCAAAACTCCCTAGTGGTTTCTCATGACTCCAACCTTCTTTCATGAAGCCAGCGTGGGGTGGGTCGCAGGCTAAAACAGGGGGATCATGTTGTGGCACTCTTTTGAGGGACGACTCTAATTTCTTGATAAATTTGATACAGGTTACAAAACAATTTTCACCTTATAATTTGGATAAAAAGGAAACTAGAAAATTGGGGCAATATTTTCAAAGAAGAAGTAAGAGTAAGGCAAATATTTTAAGATGGGTGAAAGTAAGCCAAGTTATATGGGCATAATTAGAAAAGTTTAATTGCAATGAGAAACTAAAATTCCAGGAGCAAAAGGGGTATAATAATATAGAAGGGAATTTCAAGAGAAACTGAGAGGGGATGACATCTTAAGTGGAAGAATTTCGTGTAGAAGAGAGAAAAACACATTTTATTGAAAGAATGGCAGATAAGGAATCAATATTCATTGCTCCTACTTCTTCTGTCTCTAGCCCCCTTCAGTCATCCTTGTCACAGTACTAAATGAATTTTGTCAAAGTCACTATTTTCTTCATCTTGTCAGGGCCATGATCATTTTTTTTTTTAATTTTATTTGTTCTTTCATCAACATATGAAACATTTGACTATTCTCTTAATATATTTCTACTCAAGATGGTCTTTCCTCAATTTCCTTTCCTTATTTCCATTTCTTCACCAATTTGTAAATGTCAGAATTTCTCAGGGCTGTTCTTCACCTTCTTTCTCTTTCTACAGTCTTGGCTTCACATAAAATTTCTGTGCTGATGATTTCCACATATATATCTTTTACCTAGAACTTTTCTCTGAGTAGACATTTGATCTCATACAAATGTCTAATAGTACCTGATTAATTATCATGACAAATACAAAATGTTGACTCCTACTTCATGCTTACCCATTCTATTTTAAACATATTCTCTTTCTTCAGCTACCAACACATTGGACAGCCCCAAGGTCCTCCCTTAGTCTTCATAATATCTCCGCTAATTGCCCACCAAATGCTTATCCACATAGCAACAACAGGAACCACCACTGCTGATAGAATTGCTGCTATCAAAAAATAAAAGAAAGATTTGGTGAGAATACTGAGAAAATAGAATATATACTTGATAGGAATATAAATTAGTAGAGCCATTATGGAAAACAGTAAGGATCTCAAAAAAATCAAAACTAGGACTACTATGTGATCCAGCAAACCCACTACTAGGTAAATATTTACAGGAAATAAAATCAGTCAGAGATATCTCCACTCTCATGTTCATTGATGAACCAAAAGGGAAAATTGTTTTATAACCTGTATCAAATTTATCAAGAAATTAGAGCCTTCCCTTGAAAGAGGGCCACAACATGATCCCCCAGTGGTTTTGTGTCCACTTTGGCTCATATATATACATATATTTTACAATATTCAAGTATGGAATCAACAGATGAGTGGATAAAGAAAATGTGGCAAGGCTGGGGATATAACTCCATTGGTAGAGTGCTTGCCTGGCATGCATAAGGCCCTGTGTTCAATCCCTAGCACCACAAGAAAAAAGAAAAAAAAAGAAAAGAAAATATGGCATCTATACAATGGAATAATATTTGGCCTTAAAAAAGAAAATCCTAATTTATGACAATATGAATGATCCTGGAGGACATTATTTTAGTTGAAATAAGCCAGGCACAGGAATACAAACATAATGCACAATATTTTTAGAAATAGGGAGTAGAACTGCAGTTTCAGGAGTTGAACATCAGGGGGTGGACAAGGAGATATTGGTAATTAGGTATAAAGTTACAGTTAGGATGAATAAATTTAGGATGTCTATTGTACAGCATGGTGAGTATAATTAGTAATATACATGGAAATCTGCTAAGAATATATTCTAAATGTTGTCACCACAAAAAATGATAAATATGTGAGGTAAAGTGTATGTCAATTAGCTTAATTTAATCATGTCACAATATATACATATAACAAAACATCATGTTTTATGGAATAATATATATAATTTTTATTTGTGTTTCATTAACTTTTGATATATTTACTGACAGAGATTGTATATAGTTATCATTTATAAAACATTGTTTTGAAATATATGTGTATGTATATTGTGTCTATCTATATAGTGGGTTGTGTTATTTAGGATTTGTTGTTGTTGTTGTGACCAAAAAATATGAGAAGAACAATTTAGAGAAGAAAAAGTGTATTTTGAGCTCATGGTTTCAGAGACTCAGTTTATGGTCTGTCAATTCAATTGCTCTGGGCCCAAGGTGAGGTGGAACATTATGGTAGAGGGAAGCTATTCACCTCATGGTAGCCATGAAGCTGTGGGTGGGGTGTGGGGAGCTAAGAGAGTGGCACACACCAGGAAAATACAAACCCAAAGACACAGCCCCAGTGACCCTTCTCCTCTAGCCACATCCCACCTGCTTATACTTACCTCCCATTTAGTCCATTCAAACTAGGATGAACTAACTAGTTTACAGCTCTCATAATTCAACCATCCCACCTCTGAACATTCCTGACTTAATACAGGAGCTTTGGGAGGGTGGCACCTCATATTTAAACCATAAAATGGAATGACTAAATTTAGTTAATATTTTAATTATATCACAATTTAAGAAAAAAATGTTATTTTGTTATATCTTCTAATTCTAGTGAACTGAAGGCTCCTTGAGATAAGGCCTATTTTGGAAGTTTCTCAGTATTTGTGGACTGGTCTAATTTCCCAAGGACGATTTTATAGTTTTTTTTTTTTTTTTTTTTCATGTCAGTGAAAGCATTTGTCTCGGCTTCAGTCTGAAACATGAATTCCTGAGCTGCACACTCTTCTTCAAATGACAGTTCAGCACCCCACCAGAACATTGTCTTCACCATGATTTTCTATTTTTTTTTCTGGTGTATTCTCAAGAGTAATTAGTGACAGTGTTTACATTTCTTCAAACCATTTAACTATTTCTTTTTCATCTCCATCGTTCTCAATATTTTTTAACATGGTCTACAGCTACTCATCTCACACTTAATTTTATCTCAGTTTCTAAGCTGAATTCTTCTTAAAATAAAACCCGATTGTTGTTCATTCCTTTGACTCTCCCCTTCCCTGCTGTGGAACTACTTCATAGTTCTGCCCGTTTCCAAAGTAAATCCTCTTTATTGTCTTTTCATAGTTTTTCTCCCCATTGTTTTAATCAACATAATACAAGGCCAAGTAACTGCATAGCAAGGAGACAGGAAAGGACCTAGAAGTGGTAGAAAGGAAATTCCATGTACTAACTTAGGTCTTCATTTCTCATTCCCTGAAATTCACCCCTACACTGATATCAGAGTAGGTGTCATCAGACATGAACTGCACTGTACTAATATTCTGTTTAGTAAGGTCAAAATCTCTAACACTGAATTGTAAGGACAACAAAGTCAGGGACTGGGTCTATTTCACCTGTTGACTGACTGATGAGTGCAGTTTTGGATCAAGACAGGCTCTCAGTAAATACTTGAATAAATAGATGGATGACATCCTTTTACAATGTACTCTTATAGGCTGTATACCAGGCATACCTGCCCCTGCCTACCAATCTATCTTTGTATTGCAATGCTGCACCATTTGAGGTTTTTAGGAACACTGCTATGGTTTAGATCTAGGAAAGACCCCCACAGTGTCATGTGTTAGGCAATGCAGCAATGTTCAGGTTTGAAAACATTGGATTATGAGAGTTGTTACCTTGTCAGTGGATCAATTCATTTGATGAATTAATTATATGAACTACTGCAGGCAGGTGGGGCTTGGCTAGAGGAAGTAAGTCTCTGGGGGGTGTGGCCTTGGACTATACCTGTCTATGGCCCTTTGATGTCTCTCTCTTTCCCTCTGCATTTCAGATTCCATGAACTGAGCAGCTTTCCTCCTTCACATCCTTCTGCCATAATGTTTTCTGCTTTACAGCCAGCTGAGCAGAGACTCTCTAAAACCATGAGCCAAAATAAATCTTTATTCCTCTAAGTTCTTGTCAGGTATTTTGGTCACAGCAATGAAAACCCGAATAACACATGCACTGTGCTGTTTCCTGCCCTCATTTCTCTTAAGTAGTTTTCTCCAAACCAAAGGACTTTCTTGTAACCAATTCTATCCCATTTTTTACTTTAATTCAATTCACTCTTCAAAATTTCCACAAGGGTAAGATCTCTAATTTTATTTGAATTTATTCTTTCCTATGCACCATAGATGAGAGATGATAGGTACTTGTTGAAGTAAGTGATATTAAATAATTTTGCTTTCATTACAAAGAGTTTTCATATATGGTATTTGATGAGCTTATTCCAATAGTCTTTCCATTTGGCAGAATAAATACTGCTATTACCATGTTGCAGATAAGTTAGTTGAGGCAGGGAAGTTTAAGTGATTTTCTGTATGCAATATTATTTTGAGAAAGCTGGTACTAAAATTCATGTGTTCAGATGTATTTTTTCCCCAGTTTATGTTAGAGGACTTAGTACATGTTCATATTATTACGGCATCCAGTTGGATTTAGTAGCTATCTAGAGTCCTTGTGGCTGAAGATGGCATTTTTTTATTTTGTCTTGTTTTCTGTCCTTTTTGAAATTGGAAATTGTGAAAGATTTCATAAAAAATCTGAGAATGAATGAAGAGGAAGATTTTTCTCCCTTTGAGCTTCAGAAGTTTCTCTAGAGACATGGAGGGAAGAATCAGAGTTGTTTTGTTATAATTTTTTTTTAAATAATAAAAACAGCATATTATATTTGCAATTTTATCCCACTTCACAGTATTAAGTACAATTTCTAAAAAACTTAAAACATGCCATTTTTATTAATGGTCCATTTAAAACCACCAAACATTTTGATGTCAATTACTAAAACAAGGTTTAACGCTGTCAAAAAGCATTAGTGCTAAAAACAGTCATCCTCTCTGTATTTTCATCTGCAAAGCATTACGGTTTATAAAACAATTTTAACTCTGAATACGTAAGGCCTTATATGAAGGTTTCCATATGTTAAGAATTTTATTTGTGTGTTTGATTTTAAATTGCTTTGAAAAACAGACAGTTGAGGTTTATAGAAAGGAATCTTTCTTTTAGGAAATAAATGTCTCAAAAGTGCAGGGCACCAACAGTAAAAACATTCTGACCACAAATCAGAAACACATTGGGAAGTGTTTGTGGAGTACATCTCCTGAAACCAGTATTTTGTTTCTATTTGCTGGAAAATTGAAAAATCTGTTGTATCTTGGCATGGCTCGTTGGCCCAGACCTGGATTCCTTGTGCTGTAGATGGCATTACTGTATACACAGTGAGGTTGCCAGCCCTCTGTCTTCATCACAGAGATTTGAAATATAAAATGTACCTGCTAACAGTACTATTATTCAGCCAAAGTTGTTCTCTATATCCAATTAGTTTGCAAAAAAAAAGAGAGAAAGAGAAGATGAGAATTAATCAGTGTTTCAGCTGCTGAGTGGCATCTGGCCAGAAGCCACCAGACTGACAACTGGAGTTTGGAGTGTGTTTTTGCAAGGCTAATTTAAGGTGAACTTAGATGGATTCAAGATTTATAAGCCTTAAAATGTCCCGACTGGAGCGAAGTTCAAGTCAAGTAATCCGCTGCTCACCGTGCAGACGGGGCTCAGCCCACTCTGCCCTGTGATTTAGTCTATAGTCAAGGAGAATTTTAAAAACAGGCAGAAGGGCTGAGTTTCTGTGTTTCACTTCAAAGGTCTTCTAATAACTGAGAGGATTAAACTCTTTTAACCAGCTAAGAAGGTTAGGAGGTTTTGAGCGAGTGCTTTTATAGCTATCAGTGATTCTAAGTTTAAACTTTAAGGCTCGCCTCTAGTGTATGTCTGTTTTAACACATTAACGACTGTGAGAAACTCGCACTCCTGCCTTTATGATTCATAAGGATTTCAGAATAAATAGCAAAAGTGTTCAAGGGATTGAAAATACCTCTAGGGCTACACAGACTGGTGGAATTGGGGCTGAGGAACAATTTACAGAACCATTTAATGAAACCTATGTAGCACATTTGAAAATTGTTTTTTTTAACTGCCTTGAACATAATATGCTCATTCAGAATAGTTACCAACTAAAGTAGAAAATAGGCTTCAATGTTAGTTTGCTGTATATGAGCTTGCTATAGCCAACATTATCAAATCAAGAGCAAGTTCAAATGCTGACTCTCTAGTGAAAACAAAAGAAACCTATCTATATGAAATATTTAGGATGGTTTAATTGAAATAAGAAGGCACCAACAGAAAAAGGCTATTGTTTTTAACAAGGGAAGAAAATATTAATCATAATTGTGTACAAATGCCTTTTATCAAAGGGATTTCATGTTTTTATTCTGTTTATTATTATCAGCAGAGATTGAAAGTACTCTATAGTACAGTTGCTCTAAGAGAAACATAAAAGGTAAACTATCAAAAGGTTAAAGTGCAACATAGATTGGTTAAAAATAAATGAAACCATCACATAAAAAACACTATTATTATTTCATGAATTTTCTTTTGAAAAGAGCTCAGAGATACCTATGAATGGTACAGGGAATTGCAAATTACCTCGTTTAAAAATAATAAAATGCCACTGTGAAAGTAATAAGTCATATTTGGTAAACAATAGTTGATATTTACAATGTCTCTGAGGGCAAATAAAAAAAGAGCTTTTGGGATTTGAGGTAGTATCAGCTTTTATAAGAAAAAGCAAGATAATTAAATAGTTGCTTCTTTCACTTTTAAATATCATTCATAAGCTCTGCTAGTACATTTTTTCCTCTCAGCAGCAGACAGAAATATAGATTCTTGTGCTACAGATGAAAAGTGAATTGTGCAGAGCCTTGTAAACTGCCGGACATCAAGAAAGGGGTCACTCATTCCTGCAGCACTGTTGAGTTAGCCTCAATTTCCCTTAAATATACCTTTTATTTTCCACAGACATGCCCCGTGTGGGAGGTTGTCCAGTTCCTTGTCTGCTTCTGCTATTTTGAAGGTTTGGTTTCCACCTGTGGTGGGATGGGGGCAAAGAGACATGAAACAGTCCAGCCAGACAGTGGGGAGTGCCCTCCCTAGGACTGAAGTCTGATCTGTTTTCTTCTGTCAAATGAAAGAGGCTCTGATGAACATAGGATCTTATCTTTTACCATGAAACTGAACTCCTCACAAATACAGCACCATCTTTGAAATGGGGTTCGTGTGGACCTTTATTTTCCTGGCTCAGGAACAAAGGTACCCAGATGCTCTGAAAAGTTATGCACTGTTTTCTTCCTTATGTAAATTTGTTTGTTTTAAATTTGATAATTTTACAATTCTCTAGTTTTACTTATGTCAAACAAAACAAATCAAAACTAAACAACAACAGTAAAAACTTCCACCATTGACATAGTCTCTTGCTCTGAGGACCCATAACCCTGTAGTTGTAGTTGAGTGGGATCCTCAGCCATGTCCCCACTCCATACTATTTGAGAACCCAAATCCCTGTGAGCTGGGCTGCACTTACATGCAATGCCCATCAGAAGGATTTCCCTGATATGTTTGTCATATACATTGTAAAGGATGGATTTATTCATTTATTTATTTGCTACCAGGAAGTATTGAATTCCTATTAGATGACACCAGAGGTTTCATTAACAATCTCTAACCAGATTACAGTGGGACTTCTCTTTTAGAAAGAAGTACAAACAGTGTGACTGATTCTAAAGAAAGTTTTAACCTTTTCACTCCTCTTTCCAATAAAGCAGGGATTAGAGTCTGAATGACTCCAAGGCCACACCTTAAGCTTCACCTCTGGCTGATCAGAAATATATCTTAAGATTGGACTTTCCATTGATGTAATAATCTTAAACTAATCAAAAATGAGTAAGAGGTAAATCTCTCCCTATACATGCCTCCTACTGAACTAATAACATTCTATTTCTTTGATTCATCTTTCTTGTTAGTGAATTATGGACTGACATTTATTCTGTATTCTTAAAAAATATAGAAGACATTGAATTTTAAGATGTGCAGATTCATCATTGATTTTTAAGATATTCAGCTAATGTTAATATGGCAACATTAGAAGACATTTCTCCCCTGAAGATACAACAAACCTGCAGTGTTTGGTGTAATTCCATGTTGAAATTTCTTCTCTATTACTTTCTTTACTGTGTAGCAATTGTAGAACAATTTCTTCTCCAATTTTAGATACAATGGCAGTTATCATAAAAACAATGGTGGGAGAGCAATGTAGTGTTTTTTGCCCAGAGGTATTTCCTGCTATCTTCAAAGAGAGAACCCTGAATCATAAACTATTAACTTATGCTTTCTGTAAGAATGATGTTTTGAGATGGAGTTGGAAATCAAAAAAGATTTTATTAATCTTTTTGTCAACTCCATATTAGATACAATGATATGAAGACTTTCAGTTCCTCAGCTATGTGGAGCTGAGTGTGAGAGAAGACTTGAACTTTTAAACATGTGAAAGACACACCCCCACCCTTAGCAAAGGAAAAAACGATATCTCCAGCTATGTTTCATATACACCAGAGGTCAAAATCAAGCCAAGGCAATCTAAAACAAAATGAACAAAAATGAAAGTAAGCCCATCTTTGCAGATGCTCTTGCTAATTTTCTTCCCTGAAATTAGGGTCAGGGAGAGTGAAGATTTTGAGTTTGTTGCTTTAGGTTATTTAAAATGTGAACTAAATCTTTATCTTCAGCAGGTTTGCTTATATTCTGTAGAACCAGTAAGACTTCTAGAGTATATATTACATATTACTATTTTTGTGGGGGGGAATACTGGGGATTGAACTCAGGGGCATTCAACTATTGAGCCACATACCCAGCCCTATTTTGTATTTTATTTAGAGACGGGGTCTTACTAAGTTGCCTTAGTGCCTCACCTTTGCTGAGGCTACTTTGAACTTGCCTTCCTCCTGCCTCAGCTTCCTGAGCCACTGGGATTGCAGGCATGTGCTACCACTCCAGGCTACAACATAACTATTTTATCTTCTTGGCAGATATCTTCTTAGGGCATTATTTGGGGATATAGGGACTCTAGTTACTACAGCTCATTTTTAGACATGACTACCAAAGGCACACAGGGCCTGAAACTATTGCTTTCTTCTAAGCATTACTCTGTTGGAAGCAATGGAAGCATGTCAACAGTATGGAAGATCCTGTTATCATCTAAAGGGCTCCTGAATTTCTCCTGCTGACATTTAGTACTTTTTTTCATGATGTGAAAGAAAACAGAATAAGTTTATAAGAAACTCTTAGGAAGTTCACTTACCTCATTAGAAATTAGTCAATGTTTTGGATGATGCATACATCTGAAAGCTTTATACAGGTCACCACTCTTGTATGACTTTTTTCCACTTTCGGTAACTATTTGACCTTTTCTGTGTTTTCTTTTTTTTCCTGGCCCAAGGTAAGTCTGAGAACACAATGAAAGCCAAGTGCTGCTCAGATTGGTAGACTATGGTATAGTTACCCATCTCTAAAAACAATCCACATAAATTTAAAACAGAAATGAAACCTTTTGCTGCTGTTAAGCTAAAAGTCTATTCAGAATCCCTAGGTGGCATTGAAAGCATTTAGACTCATTTCATTCACATGTCAGGTAAAGACTTTCATTTAGCAGTGAGATGAATGCTGAATAATGGATCTTTTGAATAATGTAATTAAGAATTCATTAGGGGGGAACTTAAAAAAAATGACAGAATGCAACGTGTGTGTACTCCCTACACTAAACTCCCAAAATGTATCATACAGTTGATGATTAAAAAAAAATCAGCAGAGAACCAATTAGAAAAATACTGGCATTTCATTTACAAAATACTGACATTAAAATTCAATGAGGAACAAATATATGTTTGAATTTATTAGAAATTATGTTAAATCAGGATTAAAGATCATTTTTATTATTTTAAAATGTGCTCATAATATGACAAAGGACTTAAGCAACACTCTGTTTTCCTGAAAAGATCGCTTAGCGTTCGCTGTGTGAACCTTACAATATTGAAGAAATTCACTTTGTTCTTGGATAACTGATTTAAATGAGAAATGGCAAACTTCCCTTTCTATTCTTTGCTTTATTTTAATTTAAAAGATGAAAAGCTTTAAAAGAGACCCAAATGTGGCAACAGCAGGTTAGAGAATTTGCTGAAACAAAAGCAGGTATTGCTGTTACCTTGTGTTTCTGTTATTTGTACAAGAGGAAGGAGATGAAGAATCATGGTGTTCTCGGAGATCAGACCATTAATGATCCTCCCATTCTCCTGTCCCCATGGCCTCACTTCTGTCATCAGCCTTCATACAATGGAAACCAGCCTCCTCCTGATTAAGAGACAGAGGTTAGTGACCGAGGATTTAGGAGAATCTTCCATAGAAGCAATGCTAGTTTGTACAGTTTTTCTTGGTAAAGTAGTCATTGAAACCTCAGAAATATATTCCAATAGCATTTATAGTCATTTGTCTACACCCAGAGAAAGGGACCAGATTTGGTAAATTGCTCTTACATTTTTTTCCCTTGGTATGTTACAAACCATGACAAGCTGTGCAAACAGTGTATTCTTTTTTGTCTGTTAACTTTCTTCAATAATATGAAAGAAAAAGGTTCAGAAACTTATGGGATAGAACTAATTCATTTACTTTTATTGCCCCGACATTGGGTTATATCTGATGAATTAGAGATTAAATTGTGTTAATATATAATCTAAAAGCTTTTTTTTTAACTTGTTGAAAGTAGGTTGAACTTAAAATGAATCAACTAAAAGAAGTTGCTTCTGAGACTTAAGCAACTGCACAAAATGGACTAGGACACTGAGTTTGAATTCCCACTCTTGAGAATTCTGACTCAGGAGACCTCGACTCTTGAATGCAGGGTTGTTATAAGGAGGCAAATGATCTGATGACCATCCTTGAAAATTTAAATATAAAAATAGCTCCACCTCTCCAGATGGAATTATTCATCCAGATGGTAGCACTGGAAATGTTAATGCTGACTGCATTCTTAAGGCTTTTGTTTTTATTTTGAAGATCACTTCTTCTTTTAAAGATTTCTCCTAGTTAATTGGAAACAGTATGAACTAATGGAATGAACAAAGGATAAAGGATTGCAAATGTTGAGGTCTGTTCAACCCCAGGGCTGCAAAGGTCCCAAGTGTACAGTTTACCCATCCCAAAGAAAGAATTTGCAGGAATCAACAGAGAGGTTTTGCACATTTTATTACTCTCATGCAGTCTTTGGTGGGGGTAAATCAGGATATAGTGCCTACAAGCAGGCTGTATTAGGTCACAAGCCCACTGTGCAGTTGGATATCTTCAGATGTTTTAGGAAAACATTCTTTTACTTTACAACCAAGATCATGCTGCTTTGATCCTCACCTAAAGATTGGAGATCAGGTAGTGGCCAGCTCTTCTCACCATGTCCTTGTTATAATAGTTTTTAGATATCCTCTTATCTCATTGTAACCTTTCCCAGGCACTGGTGAGTGTTTACCCCAAAAGACGTAATCCCTCCTCAGCCAGTTACTATTGCTTTATGTTTTAATCACATTGCATTGCCTCTCTGTTCCATATTGCTTTATGCAAGATGTGGAATTTCCATTTTTAGACTGAAAGTTTGTTAGTAAGCAGAGCACAAGAGGATGCAAAAGATTGCCTGGTCTAACAATATTATTATAACAGTATTATTATTCAGAAGAGAAATAGACATCCATGTCCTTGAAGCGTGTGTATGTTAGATAACATACTTCATCAATACACTTGTTAACATCAACTGAGACGTGCAACTGAGAACAATTGAAGTGCAGGTCAGAATTGCTAAAAGAAATCCAATGCAGGAAGTGATCAAAGTTGAAGTCAGTTGACTTCGCAAATTTTCCAGGAGGAAAGACATATTTTAGCTAGGTTTTAGAAGAATTAAAATTATTCCTAGTATTCTGAAGCTGGAAAGATATCTTTCAGGTGTTATTTTAAGGAATGGTCTCTGCAAAAGACACCCAAAGGTGACTGCAATTCTCACCCTTGTAGAACTCCTGTTTTTGAGTGCAGGTGGAACCATCCCTAAAAATGATAGAGTATGCAAAGGTGATGGGGTTTCCTTCATGATTGTGTTTTGTTGTGTCAGATTTTGCCTTCAGACACTGGAACCAGAGAGTTCTCCATTCAGCTGTGAAGAAGCAAATGGCCATGTTGTGCCCTGCCTGTGGAGGAGGCCTCATAGAGGGGAGGTTTCAAGGGGCTGAGTGCCTGAGTTTGATGATACTGAAAAAAAAAAAATCTTCCAACAACTTTGAATGAGCTTGGAAGCAGATTGTTCTTCATTTAAGCCTCCAGATAAGGGCAGAGATAGGACCCATGACCTATGTTACTGTGTGATAATGAGTGCACATATATTTAAACCATTAAGTTTGTGGTATTTTTTTTTAACTGAGGAAAAGAAAATTAGTATAGATTGATATGTTCTGATCATGGAATAGTATCAACAAAATAATGTTATCTTAGTCCCCAATGTATTTTTTTATTTATGCTACATATTCAACTACTGTAAACCATGGAGTAATTATCACTAAGATTTGTCAAAATGATATGTTATTTTATTAGACAAAAATGAAAAGATAGACAAGTTCTAACATTTTTCTTTTGTCTCCCCAAAGAAATAGTTCTGCTATATTTAGGAATACTAGATACACTATAGAGACCTTGAATCTGGGGCTTTCCAGTTATAGTTCAGTATCAGTGTAAAATAAGTTTAGTTTTACTTCAAGAATTCCTTGCTTATTACAATCTAAATATTGTTATTATTTCTACAATGTGCCACTTGTCTGTCTATTGCTGATCTTAACTTGAACCCACAAAAAGACTCAATAGTGTGAATATGGAAAGAAGTAGGGCAATGAGGGAAGGGACAGAAGGAAAGACAACATCACTTTGGCTCTGAACACATAATAGTGTTTGAACTTCAAATCAGGCCAAGGCATTCTGAAAGTTCTTGCTCAATCAGAAAGTAGCCTAGACTTTGTAGATTCTACATGCATTCTATCCTTATATGGAGCATATGGCATAGTCTTTCTGTGTTCTAGCTTGATGTAGAGTGGAGACCGGTGTGACCATAAAACATGAGAAATAACAGACAAAAACTTCATATTACTTAAATATTAAGGATGAACATTTCACTTTCCCCCTACTCTAACAACTATTAAGTTGATTTCACGATGTATGTTTACACTATCAATGATTGTTAACAGATTTCATCTCCTATACCAACTATAGGGGAACTGAAGTTTAGGAAGTCCTGGGGGAATAAATAGATATTTGCCATTTATTCAGTAATTAATGTATATCCAGTGTGAGGGTAGAAATTGACTTAAGCTTGCAAAATTCTCAGGGTTTACAGAGAAAAGCACTTTGAATCCGGATCTAATATCAGAGTTGGGTTCTCCTTTCCCACTTTACCATTGAAGTAGGGAAAGTTTAATTTTTCAGGCTCACCTATAATTCATTCATATATTCAAAAATTTTCATTCATTTATTCAACAAATTCATTCAGCACATGCTATAGCCAATCATTCTTCTAGGCACTGGATTCTCAATTATGAACAAAATAGGCCAGATTTCTCATGAAGCTTGGGTTCTAGTTGGGGGACCAATATGATGGTAAAATAAATAAACAGTGAAGAAGGAAGTATGTAAAATATCAGTAGCAAATGTTCTTAAGGAAAGTAAGGTAGAATAATTTGGAGAAATACAACAGGGGGCTGGCTATTTCTGCAGAATGACCAGGAACAGACTCTCTGAAAAGGAATAGGCCCTTTGAGCAGAGATTGAAAGGAAGTATGGAGAGAGACATACATACATCTCTGGGAAGAAATTTCATAGAACGTGAAGATAAAAGTTCTACCGGGAACAGTGGAATTGTTTGACTTGTTTCAGAGAGAATAAAGAGGGCAGTGTGCTAGTGAAAAACCAGTTGCAGGGGCACAGTCATGTGAGCTTTATGTAATGAGTAGGCTAGAGGTTACTAGGAGTTTTCAGAGATAAGACATCATCAGCCTTTCCTTTTAAAATGATTTCTCTTACTACTGTGTGAACGATACATTGTAGAAAACCAAGGTTGGAAATATGGAGACCAGTGAGGAAGTTCTTGCCAATAATTCAGATGAGACTTTATGATTGGTTGCTTGACAATGGTGGGATTCTGGGTGAATTGTGGAGGTACAGCCAGTTGGATTTGCTGATGGGTTGGAATGAAATGTGAGAAAGTTCTGAGTAACCATTCTTAACATTTTGACAAATCTTAGAATCTCAGAAATCTTGAGATAAAAGGAGATTTTTGAAGAATGGGATTGCTATTTACTGTTAGAGGAAAATGGAGTTAGAGGAGACATAAAAAGCACATGGGTAATTTTCTTTGATCATGTCAAAATTTTAGGCCCTATAAAATATCCAAGGGGAGATACTGAGTGGGCAGCTGGACACAGAGAGGTCAGAGTAGTGATTAGCTTGTCCTTGGTAGTTAGTAGTATTTTAAATCATGGTCTGAGTTAAAATTATCAAGAGGGGATGATAGTCCTTGGATGAACGCTGGGTTTCCCTCACCATCTCCCTGTCAATCATATAATCATATATTGACTATTGTAGAGTCTATATTAATGCTTCTCATTTTAATAAAATCTCAAGAGATTAGTTAATAGGAAAAAAGTCTGCTCAAACTTTAGCCTCCTAAGTATATAAAATAATAAATTATTCCATACCTCAATCAAAATGATTAATTTAACTTAAAATATGTAACTTACAGTTCAAGATAATTAAATATTTTCAACAAAGTAAATGTATTCACATGTAAGTACTTTTGGTATTTCTGCTCATTGGTCCTACCCTCTTTTATGATGAAATTCTTTTTATTGTAATTTTGGTATTTCCTTTTCTTATCTTTTCCAATCTTCTTTACCTGTTCCTCTTTATTTACTTTGCATGATACTTTACTTTGCATTTTTCCCTTCAACTTTCTTCAGAGTTCTATTCAGTTCCCACCTATGCTCTCAAATGTTTTTATTTCCTTACTATTTCCTCCTATGTCATCTTTTCTGTTCAATTTTGACCCTCAGAAGCTGGTGATATTTAGTTTGGAAAAGGGCAGGACAAAGTTGTGACTAAAATGCTCTCAATTTACTCTACAAGCATTGGTAGAATTAGCTCCTAGATAGCATAAGTTTAAGTGGGATATCATTTATTTACCTTCCCTTTGAAGACTCTAGTCTAGTTGGGAAAGAATAATATGCTCAGAGGAAAAAAAAATCAATGTAGAAATAATGACAAATTTTAATATTCAAAGTTGTACATGTACAAATATTGAGGTACCAATAAACAATCAAGTACTGAGTGGGATATAGTTTAAGAAAGTTTTATATTATCTTAATATAGTTTCCATTACCTTAAATTATAGGGAGGCATAATGGTATAACACTGAAAACATTTAACCATGTGGAGCAGGGTCACTGACTAATCTGACATGCCCTGGGTATCATTTATAAAATCTGAATTAAAATTAGCATGAGATACCACTACATACCAATTAGAATGGTTATTTTTAAAAAGTTATGTTCAGGATGGTGGAAATTCACAATTATATAATCACTTTGGAAAGCAGTTTGACTTTACAAAATTTCTCAGAAAGCTAAACGTATAAAGATAAGTTTTACCATATACTTTGGCAACTTTTGTTCTAGGTATTTTCCTAAAAGAGATAAAAATTTGTGTTTACACAAATATTTGCAAGTGAAAATTTTGGTTTTATTAATAATTACCCCAGAATTGAAAAAAAACTAAACTATCTTTTAACTGAACGAGTCCCCCTATATTCATATAATGAAATATAAAAAAGAAATAATAATAAAAAAAGAAATGCATTAGCTTGGACAAGTCTCAATGCTTTAGGTTAACTGAAAAAAACAACATTTTAAAAGTTACTATATAATAAATGATGATTCCTTGTTTGACATTCTGAAAATTCAAAATTGTAGGCACAAAATTCATTATCAGCATTGCCAGGGTCTGGGAGTATCAAGAAGGCTGACTATGAAATGGCATGAGGAAATATGGGGGGTGATATTCTATACTTTAGGTGGTGGTTAAATGACTGTATGTGTTTGTAAAATTTCATAGAACTATACACACTAAAAAGATAACTTATTTAATGTTAAACTACACTTTGATAAATTGGACCTTAAAATTTTTTTTAAAGGAAAAGAAAACTTGTTTCCTAAATATGATGAGCTGGTATTACAGAACTGAGTTTGTTTGAATAGTCTAGCTAGGGAGAATGATACCTCAAATACCATGGGATTTATTTTATTTTATTTTTATCATAAAATCATTTTTATTTAAACTATTATATAGTTGTAAGAGGAATTCACCTATAACAGGGGGCGGGCGAAGGCAAGGACAACTACCTAAAAATGCTGATATTTCTGAGGACAAAGGACATAAGATTAAGCAAGAGTAAAAGGTGTACCATGTACTGAGTATCTTCTTTCTGTTAAGTGCTTCATATATAGCCTCAGCTATTTTACAATGATCTTGTAAGTTTACTGATGTGAGAACATCTTCGGAGAATTTAAGTACTTTATCTAAAACATGGCTGAGCCGGAATTCACACACAAATTTTTTTCTGACCCCATAGTTTACATTCTTCCTCTGACAGTCTCCTGTCTTCTAGAAATTTCTCATAGTTGTCTTCACAAACAGAAAATAGTCTAAGTTTGTATTTTCCATATTTTAACTAAAGTTATTAAAATCTGGATTCTCCTTCTCAAAACATTAGGCTGTTCCATAAAACATTGACCACTTGTCTAACCATTTGAAGCATAGAAAATTTGGTTCCCAACTAAGTTCCCATAAATTCCCATTACTCCCTTCTTTGCACTTTTGCTCAGAATGAACATTTTTGTTTTGAACTTTTTTGGAGGCCTTTACCAGTTCTTCCAGACCTTATTTTCAAGTTCTTACTATTTAGAAGGCAAAAATTTTTAAAAATTATAATGTGACCCAGGATAATGACATAATTATTCATATATAATATATGATGATTCCTTGTTTGACATTCTGATTGAACCCAGGGGTGCTTAACCACTGAGCAACATTCCCAATCCTCTTTAATTTTTATTTTGAGACAGAGTCTTGCTAAATTGCTTAGGGCCTTGTTCCATTGCTGAAGCTGGCTTTGAACTTGCAATCCTCCTGCCTCAGTCTCCTAAGTTTCTGGGGTTACAGGAAAGTGCTACCACACTAAGATATTTTGAGTTCTTTAAAAATTATATCCTTGAAATAACAAGTTTCTTATAGACAAGAATGCTCTCACATTTTCTAGCATACATTATGACATTAACTCCAAACCTTTCAGCTAGAAAATATTTAACAAATAATTTTTAAGGAATAAAAGAAGGAAAAAAGAAAGATAACAGTATACCATAAAGACAAAAATTTGGAGTTGGATAGCCTACATCCAAGTTCTGGTTTTCCCATACAAGTTGATTGACTGATTTAATTATTTGAACTTGCATACTCACTTTTTTGTCTTATAAAATAAGGATAATGATAGCTCCTACCTATTGTGAGTTGTGTGAGGATAGAATGGGAAAAAATTATGTAAACTGATGTGCCAAACAGAGCCAAAATAATATTTATTACTAACTCTAGTAAAATTTTATCATCCTACTTGATTTAATATTTCATCAATAATAAAAATTTTATGTTAATAATAATGTTTAGGTGCTTCCTCAGATTTTGTTACTATTTTGTTTCTCCTAATTCTTGAGACTTATGTATAATTGAGAGAATGTGACTTTTCAGTAGAAAAATTTAATATAGTTTTTCAGTTGTTTTCCTTGTATTGAAAGGGAAAGAGGTTGTAAAAGATTCTGGGTTTTTCACCTGTGTCCATATTTACATCTGATACTATTACTTTTCTGTATTAGGAATCATTTGCAAAAAAAGATCATCATTATATAAAATAGTATTAAAAGCCTTATAACAAAAGGTAACAGGAAAATCATTTGGTTATTTTTATGGTTAATAATTTGTGTTTCCAAGTGTGGCTCAAGTGTAAGCTGAATCAATTCTTGGATTTATGTCTATTGAATTTGTGTTAGAGGGCTGGGGATGTGGCTCAAGCGGTAGCGCGCTCGCCTGGTATGCGTGTGGCCCGGGTTCGATCCTCAGCACCACATACAAACAAAGATGTTGTGTCTGCCGAAAACTAAAAAAGTAAATATTAAAAAATTCTCTCTCTCTCTCTCTCTCTCTCTCTCTCTCTCTGTCTCTTTAAAAAAAAAAAAAAAGAATTTGTGTTAGTCCAGTGGGTCCATCAAGAACCAAAGTCCAAGATGGCCTCAAGAGCTCTTGAGGACAGAACTGGTCCTGGTAGATGGGAATGATAGTAAGGAAGCTTTCCCAGACTCAAGGACTTTCTTTGTGTCCAAAGGAAGAAGCTTTTTCTGAGTAGGCCTTGATAATATACTTTGACTTAGTCAAGTAGGCCTTGGTAATACACTTTGAATTAGTTGTTTGGTTTCATTGATAAGTCAAAGTCCAGTGAGGAAACAGGCATGGAGGCAGAATGGCTACAATTAACAATGGAAAGAACAATTACTTTATGTAAAGTGAAAACATCAAACTTCACTGCTTTGAAGACTCTCAGGCCTGGTCAGGCAATAACTAAGTGTTCCAAATTAAGTCCAGGTGTCTGAGATAAGTTATTCTTAGACAATTCAGTTTCAGTTTGTGTTCTCAAACTTTTTAGCGAATCAGCAACATTGGGTGATTAGGTGGAAGTAGTCCACTGTGATTGGTGGAGGTGAGGAAAACAAAAGAGGAGTGAAGTGCTTAATACATATATGTTCATGGAGGGGTAGGTTCCTAGGATACTCTTGGAAGAGGACACTTTATTAAGACACCTAGGGAGAAAGAATAAGCCAAACTCAGTTCTACCTTTCTACATTAAGAGGTTTATTCAAGAAGACAGGTTTATGCTGCCAGTGAGCTGCAGCTCACTGCAGAAGTGGCATTATCTGTTCATCTTTGAGCTCTTTGAACCTTCTGAAATGAACTAGTTTTGATTTTTCTTGTAACCAACAGATTTTTCCCCAGTGTCAGAATGCTTTCTATCATATGTAACAAAGATTAATTTAGCCTATATAAATTGTGACTTTGACCATGATGCACATCAACCAACTCTGCTATGGGATGACAATGAAGCCAATAAAATAAAGATAATACTTGCAAGTTGTAATATAAAAGTGTAATGACCCTGTATAGTCAGTGTCCATTCACTCTGTACAGAAAGGCAAGGAGACAAAATATTGGTGAAAAAAGCCTAAAGCTAGCAATTAGTAGTGGAAGAAAGCAATGGCACATTTAGATTATTGCGCCTCACTTTGTATTGGTATCAGCTTGTGAATATTTCAGCAGCATTAATTTGCATACCCGCTGAGGATTGCTGAGCAGAAATTACCCTTTGTTCTCAGGCATAGAATTCAGTGGGGTTACAAGTTATATCTAGACTTTGCCCCTTCAAATAGAAAGAGCTTTGTAATGATGTGTCGAATGATATGTAATCTTCACTTTTGTTAACTAAAACCACACAATATTCCTACAGAATCATTGGTAAGTGCCCGCATCATGAGAACAAAAAATCTGTCTATTGTGGAGAGGTGCTTTGGTGAGAATATTTTAAAGTAGCTATGAAATGTAATGTGTGGGATCTGAATGTAACACTCGTCACACTCATCTTTCCCAGGACTACCAACCACTCAAGATCAGGGAGGATGAGCATTCTTCTCAAGATCCCACAGTAATCCAGGTCGGCCTGAGACCACTACACGATTTCACTTCTCAGGCCTGGTCAGGCAATAACTGACTAAGTGTTCCAAATAAAGTCCAGGTGTCTGAGACAAGTTATTCTTAGATGACTGCATGAGCACTAAATGCAAAATATGTGACCTGGGCTAAGAACCATTTAGGCTTTGTACACAGTTATTTGAATAGGAATAAAATTACACAAAGCACGTTTTTAAACTTCATACACAGATACCAAATAAAACTGAGTTTATAAAGAATGGAAAAGAATGAATAGAGGAGGAAAATATTCCCGCAAAGAACTTTCTAAATCACTAAGGTGTCTTTTTCAAGTGATGTTCTTATCTCTTTCCACCTTTGCTCCAGTCTCCTCAAAAACCCTTTGCCAGGTGAGTTTAGATGTATTATAAACATACTGTTGTGAACCAGAGCAATAATGTTCCTGGATACAGGGCCCCGCTGCTGATGACAATCAGCCCCAGGTAGCCATTCACTTACCAATCGCTCTTGGCTCCAAAATAAGTTTTGAAAAAAGTGAATCAGAGCAGAGGATCCAAATGATAAGTAAAATGAAGAGTGCTTGGGTGTTTTCACAGCTTGTGTTTCGAGATGGTCAAAAGTCACTGAGCTGACCCACCCTGAGAGCCTCATCAACACATTCATCTATTAACGACCATTCCCGTTTGAGTTCAGGCTGCTAACCTTTCCTCCGGTGTCACGTTTGAAGACCGGCCTTGTAGTCAGGCTAATAACAACTCCTCCAAAATAAACCACAACCTATATTTCCCCATTATTCTGTTTTAAAGTTTTGGCTAGTTTATTAAAGTTTAACTACAAACATGGGAAACCTTAGAGTTGACATGAGAAGCAACTGATAAAATAACAAAATAGAGGCAACATGATGTTTTAAAGATGTGAGTTGAGAAAAAAAGGTTTTTCCCCAGGATAAAAGGGTGTTTTGTTCACTTGGGTATGGTATTTAGCTGGTCACTAGCAATGAAGGAAAATAAAAACTTCAGGCTCAAATCAGAACCAAGTTAAAAGAAATTAAGATATTTACTATCAGGTTAGGGCAGCTAGAAATTATTCAAGAAATATAAGTTGAATCTCTACTGAGTGCAACACAACATTTGTACAATGAACACATTAGGCTCTGGGCTGTGGTAGATTTTTCTGACCTTTCACAGGTTTTCATTCTTGTTGAGCAGAAAATATAAGGCCATACAAAACTGCGGTATAGAATGGTGGGGACAATGAATGAGAAGAAGTTATAATAAAAGGCTTGGATTCTAAGGAAGGCTTTGGAGGGACATGGCACACACTGAAACTCAGAATGTAGTGAGTGGATATTTCCATGTTAATTCACTTAAGACAATGATATTTTGTACATCCAATATGTACATATTTATTTTAAAGGTGTTATGCAGGATCACAAAGTTAAATATTGGTGTTTGGGAAACACTGCTCTGGAAACTTAAAAGAACCATAGAGGAATACCTAAAAGGGCCTGGTAGAGTAAGTAGAAGTTTCAAAGTGGAAATGTTGTTTGTTCTTGAGTCCTGAAAGATTGGTACCTGCATCGTGAGGCAAGAATGTTTATATTAAGCCAACTTATCATCAAATTAAGTTCGTGGCTTATGTCCAAGAGAAAAGTTGGACATCAGATAATCCTCTCATTGGAGGGAGTAGCCAAAGTTAAAATAATCTCTTACTTTCATCGTTTCTTTGAAGGAGAAATGCTTACTAACTCATTCCCGTATTTCTCTGGGATATAAGCATATAAGCTCTTGCTGAAACATTCACGTTTTGGTTACAAATTTAAAGTTGAATATATATTTCCCTTTTAGGTAGGTTTCTTGTGCTAGTCAATAGTAAAAAAGGTGAATAGAGGATTACCTTTAAAGAAACTTACTTTGGTTTGAAATACAATCTGAGCTTTTCCATAACTCTCTGAACAGTCTAGAAATCACATTCTTCTCTCTGCCACTGTGAACATAAGTGTATATGCAGAGCTCCTGCTGACCGACAGCAGTTGGAGAGTGGCTATGAGGAGGGGAGAAGTCAGTTTGCATTAAAATTTAACTGCATGTAATATGTGAAGTGAGCCCACAGATGCATTCAAACCGTCAAGCACATTTTCAAGATCAAAACAAACCATAATTTGCTGAACTTGAATGTTAGGTGCATTTGTAATATGTGTTTTTGAACAAACCAAGAAGCCCAGAAGACTATGTGCTTATATAAATACATCCATATAGAGTAGTACATGGAAACTTATCCTTGTTATTATATATTCAGGTGAGACAAGCAGCTTTGTGCTGTTGACTGTCAGAGTGTTTTATTGAAAGCTTGTACTTTACTAAGAAAAGCGAGGTCAGTGCCGGGGTAAGATTCTGGCAGATACTTCAACTTTGGAGAGGTGAATGCCATTTAGAAATAATGTGGTTTTTATTAAATAAATCTGTCTAATAATATTAAGGTACTATTTCAATGTTAAGAACAGACAAAGCCAAACTTGGGCACTAAGAGGGGGGCAGAAGGTTAGGGTCACAGGGGAGGGCTTCAGGCACTGGTTGCACCTGGTTGAGGCTGACACCAAGAAGAGGGAAACATGAAAAACAAAACTGCACTTTATTCCCATATTAGAGGATGGTTTAATTTTGCTTAAATTTTCCATTTGCTTTACTGAATTTTCAACAATGTGAACTACAAAATTTCAATCTGTTTCTAAAATGAAATGGAAGCAATACATTTTCCTCAGACAGATATGAAAACAAGATGTTTTGGTTTTAATAATTCTATGAAGATTGATAATAAATATTGTTAAAGGCAAAAATAAGGGATATTGCTATTATGATTCAGTATACAATGAGATTCCCAGGCTTCGCTCAAATTAGTCAAGTTCTCTTCTAAGCCACATCCTCAGCTCTACAATAAAATTTCAATACAGATTTTTAAATGTTAAAATAAGTGTGTACCTGTATTTTCTTTAATTACTTAAGTTAGTAAAAAAGAATTGCTATATTTTTAAAGGATCTAAATTTCATAAGCATAGGGAATACCATGCTTATGATATTTTTATGTGTTTACTTTATTTAATAAAATAAAATTCTTTATCCCAAGATAAAATATGTAAAATATTATTAATATTATCCCCACAGAAACCTTTTATTTTCAGTAGCTCTAAATTAATAATAATTTTATAGTTCAGATTTAAACACACAATAAATATTAGTACTGATGTATGAAAAAAATGTTTTGAGTGTGTTTAATTGAAACCAAAACTCTTAACAAATTTTGAGTGGCTTGTAAACTAGAACTTCATGGGATTGCTATTTAAATTCCAAAACACTGATGTTTTAATGGGAGGACTACATTTATTCTTATTTGGTATATGTCATCATATGGTTTTGATGGCTAGAGGGAAGGCAAGTTAGATAAAAGATACTTAGTGAGACAAAAATAAATAGATAGATAAATAAATAAAAATACCCCCCCCCAAAAAAAAAAACCAAAATAAAACTCATAATAACAGAAGGAAAAATATAAGTAACCAAAGCAGAATCAAACATTATGGGATGAATACATAACACACATGGGGAATTCAGACATTGAAAAAGCACCATCGTATGGCTATTGGGACATCCTGCCCATTATCTACTAACAAATAGCTCTTGAAGGAAGGTAGAGAAAAAGGAATTTTGAAAAAGAAGAAAAAAGAAAGGAAGAAAAGAAGCATTGATTAGAGAATAATTTCTTACATTGAAGAGTTGTAATTTCTAAAAGTCTTAGAATTATTTTAGGTAGTCTAAAGAAGGTAGGACTAAAAGCCAACCTATTTATTAGATTATTTATTGGTATTGGAGATTAAATGCACAGATACTCTACCATTGAGCTACATCCTCAGCCTTTTCTGTTTGTTTCTTTTTGAGACAGGGTTTCACTATTTCCCAGGCTGGCCTTTAACTTGCTATCCTCCTACCTTAATCCCCTGAGTAGCTGGGATGACAGGTTTGCCCCTCCATACCCTGCTATGTCATTCAACCTCTATCCATGGGTAACATGGGTAAGTAGTATTTCCTATAAAACTGTAATTAGAACTTGATCTTTACTCTCCTGTTTATTGCCATTTAATTTCCACAGTTTTCTCACCATTGCTTACTACAATTTACATCTTCTGAGTGAAAAAAAGTGATAGAGATAACATTACATTTTTCTTTTTTCCCCTTCTTTTAAATGCTAATACAACCTTGTGTGTGTGTGTGTGTGTGTGTGTGTGTGTGTGTGTGAGAGAGAGAGAGAGAGAGAGAGAGAGAGAGAGAGAGAGAGAGATATTCTTAGTACCACTTTTCAGGTAATTCACATTTCTTTGGGTCTTTATTACCAGCTGTGGTGATAAAGTTTTCTATTAGGATATTTTTAGTTATATTATTTATCATATAATTTTATTTGCTCTTTTAGGGGAGATTGAAAGAAATTAAAATCTTTTAACTGTATTAATTTAACCTTTCTTAAACTTTTTTCATTTCTTGCCACAATCTGGCTGGGCACAAATCACGAGCCACTCAAGCAGGAACAAACTTTATTTCTGAACTCCGCCAGCACACTCCACACACACTCCCTGGGAACTCTCCCAAATGCCATGTGGCTCCTCCAGGAACCACCAACAGGAAAATCCTTCCTCCGGCACTTCCCCAACCAATGCAAACTCTCCAGGAATCCCCGCAGAACTCCAAAGTCACAGCAAGAGCCATCCTATTACCTGACAGTAAAGGTCTAATATACAATTGAATCAATCCAGCATCATCTTAATGGCTTGCCTCTCAACCATTACTTCTGGCAAAATGCCAGGGGCCATTTTGACTCAGCTGTGGCTCTCAGCAATTTCTTACATTTTCTCAATAATTTTTCCTAAAAAAAGAAAAACCTTGTTCTTGGTAATGTGTTTACTTTCTCCAAAGGTAGTACCACAATTCTTATGGTAGCTATATATCCCCTTCTAAGTAGCTTTCTTGTCCCTGGCTAATTCTTACCCTCCCTCCATTGATAACTCTTCTGTCACAGTAGTAGTCTCTCATGTCCCTTTTTCTTTTCTTTTTTTTCCTGCCGACATTGCTACCCTGGAAAAGTCCCTCATTAATTCTCCCAGGATTTCTTGAACAGTTTTCTTATGGATCTTTTCAAGAAAATGCACAAAATCTTCAATTAATTAAATTTCAGAATTTGCTACTACATTGTCCATCACATGGACAAATATCCACTGATTTCTAAACATTAAAAAAGTAGGTCCTAATCTCCATCATTTGGGATTAGGCCCCAACTTCCTTAATAAGACTTCTGTGGCACAAGAATTAAAATCATGAATCAATAAGTTGGATGGACTCAAACTAAAAAGCTTCTTCACAGCAAAGGAACAATCTGTGAGGTGAATAGAGAGCCTACATCTTGGGAGCAAATATTTACCCCTCACACATCAGAAAGAGCACTAATTACTAGAGTATATAAAAACTTCAAAAAGCTAAACACCAAAAGACAAATAACCCAATCAATAAATGGGCTAAGGACCTGAAGAGATACTTCTCAGAAGATGATGAACTATCAATCAACAAATGCCTGAAAAAATGTTCATCATCACTACCAATTAGAGAAATGCAAATCAAAACCACTCTAAGATATCATCTCACTCCAGTCAGTATGGCAGCTATTATGCATACAAACAACAATAATTGTTGGCAAGGATGCAGCATACACTCATACGCTGCTGGTGGAACTGCAAATTGGTGCAGCCAATATGGAAAGCAGTATGGAGATTTCTTGGAAAATTAGAAATAGAACCACCATTTAACCCAGTGGTCCCTCTCCTAGGTCTATACCCAAAGGACTTAAAAATAACATACTACAGGGATACAGCCACATCAATGTTTACAGCAGCACAATTCACAATAGCTAAAGTGTGTAACCAACCTAGATGCCCTTCAATAGATGAATGGATAAAAAAAATTGGGCATATATACACAATGTAATATTACTCAGCAATAAAAGAGAATAAAATCATGGCATCTGAAGGTAAATGGATGGAGTTACAGAAGATAATGCTAAGCAAAGTTAGCCAATCCCAAAAAACCAAATGCTGAATGTTTTCTTTGATATAAGGAGGCTGATTCATAGTGGGATAGGGAGAGGAGCATGGGAGGAATAGATGAACTCTAGATAGGGCAGAGGGGTTGGAGGGAAAGGGAGGGGCATGGGGTAATTAATGACGGTGGAATGTGATGATCATTATTATCCAAAGTACAGGTATGAAGACACAAATCCGTGTGAATATACTATGTATACAACCAGAGATATGAAAAATTGTGCTCTATATATGTAATAAGAATTGTAATGCATTGTGCTGTCACATATAAATAAAAAAAGATAACAAATAAAATGTTCACTAATTAGCTCCATCAATCCACAAATATGGTTACTTATATATACCAGTATCTTCATACTTCCATTAAAGATATTTCATGAAAAAAATATCTATACTTACTGTCTGGGATAGGCTTTAATTTTATTTTCTATTGAATTCCCCTTTACTCATTTCCAATATCCAGTCAATCTTTAATATTAGTGAATTCTGTATGTGAAAATTTTTCTATTTCCTAGAGTTTTATTGTCAGCCTGAAATCAATACTCACGATAATTCCATATTTCTGTATGAACATGGTCATGTATAAAGAGGTGAAAAATCTGAGTCACCTGAGAAACACATACAGGCAAGGTACACCAGGTGGTGATCCACCTTCCTATTTTATTTCCCACACTGTTAAAATTTTTGTACTCTTGTGCTATTTTTTGGCGGGGGCGGGGTTACCAAGGATTGAACTCAGGGACACTGAACCACTGAGCTGCATCCGCAGCCTTATTTTTTATTTAGAGACAGGGTCTCACTGAGTTGCTTAGTGCCTTGCTTTTGCTGAGTCTGGCTTTAAACTCTCTATCCTCCTGCCTCAGTCTTCTGAGCCACTGGGATAATAGGTATGCATCACCGTGCCTGGCTATTGTGTCAAAAAAGCCAATTGGTGTTTTTAAATGCAGGAAAGCTGTGCTGTAACTTATAGAGAAAATATATACATTATACAAACTTTATTCAGGTATGACTTTATAGAGCTATTGGGACAGGCCAATGTTAAGGAATCAGCAATATAAGTTATATAGGATGTCTTTAAACAGAAACACATATAAAGCAAGGCCATGTATTGATCAGTTTAGGAATTGTAGCCTGAGACTCACAGGTAAGGAATCCTATATTTTCCCTAGAGTCAAGGATCAAGTAACCAGTGTCTGCAGGGACTTTACAGAACACAACTACTAAGAATAATAAAAATTTACCCCATTGTGTTTTTGTTTTAGTTCTGGTCAGAATCCTCTGAATTTATTTCATAGGATGACTTACAATTTGCAAAACACTGCCTCCCATGAATCATTTCTTTCTAAGGTTGGTACTAAGAAACCTTTGTTTCTCAAGAGCAAATGGTATGTTTTCTTTTTTTCTGAGAGATTTGTAATGTGATGATTTGCACTTTTTACCTTGCCTGCCAGGAAACTTAATGCAGTTTATATGCTGAGTTATGGCAACAGATGAATCCTTGATCTTGGAATGTTCACTTTCTTGTGTTTAGCCCTAGTTTCATCCTTTTCTATCTATGACATTATTTTTGTTTCAACTGTCCCTTTTGTAAAGAGCCTTAAATCCTCTTGGGGAAAGGATGAGAAATGCATGAAAGAATTAATGAGTAAATAAATAATTGAAACAAGCAATCTTGGAAGAAAGATTTAAAGATAAGAAATTTTTCAAAAGAGACTTTAAAGTATCACATTAATGTTGAATGCTTTGCTATTACGTGTTTTCCATGTAAAGATGACTTTGTAAATATCTGTATGTTAAAACTATTCTTTGTGAAGATGAAGGAAAAGTTTTTCTAAAGTGTCCGAATAATTAATAAGTCTCAAGAACTTATGATAATGGTGTAAGAAAATCATAAAATGTATGTCTACAAACTGCTTTCTCAGATCTATTTATTATTGTGTGAATATTCACTAAATATGGGTTATATACTAAAAATACTTGCTATTCCTTAGCAATGAAAAGCAGGTAGAGCAGAGATAATTAATTCAGAAGTGAACACATAGTCACCAATAATTTAAATATTTCTAATTACCCAGTTGGCTATGTCCTTTAATGAAAACAATGCTAACTAATCAGGATCTGCTGTACCAAATTTCAAAAGAAGTGAAAGTTTATCTATTTTTTTCTGCTTAATCAAATTTAATGAATTATGTGTTTAAGTTACAAAATTGATGGATAATAAATTCATTAGTCCTAAAATTCTAAAACATACAATTTGTCACAATCTAAGAATTGTCATAATTAGTCAAAAATGTTACAATATGTCAAAACCATGAGAGAGGATACACTGTGTTATTATATTCTCCTAACATGTATTAATATCATAATAGAGGCCACCTCTGATGTTAAAAATAATTGGTATGTTCAATATCTATCAAAGTATACTATGTCTCCCAAGATATCCACCACTTTAGAAGGCCTCTCAAAATAAGATTCCTATAGTTTATCTTTAGTTATTTTAAAATAGTGGATTTAGGTGTTTCTCAATTTTATGTTTTATGAAGAAGTGAGAATATTCAAATCCGACATGTTTTATCAAACAATATATCAATATTTTCAATACAATCCTTTACACTTTCAGAAAACTTGGTAAATATTAATTTCATGAGAACACTACATTTTTATATTAATCAATCAGCAAATACTCAAGAGATAAATACATACTCTACTAGCAAGAGGATGTTTCAACCCATTGCATCAGTCACAGAATTCTCTACATTTGCATATTAAAAACCCACCTAAAATCATATGAGTATCCCATTAAATGGCTTAAGAATCAAAGGTGGTAAAATTGGGATTGAAAAGTTAGATAGAATGACTGAACATTGCTTCATTTCTAAACGTCAGTGAATCTCATCATCTGTGCACATGCAAAGTGCATTCCAAGAAGAGTATGTAGTTAGTAACTGCAGCTTCTAACCCAAACTTAAAGTAGAAATATCATCTAAAAGTAATTCAAATGTATGTATTTCTACAATTCTACAAAGGATTGTTGCATTATTTTATATTGGAAAAGTTAAATTTTACCACTGTTGGAGAAAGATAAAATGTCTTTTTTTTCAATCATTAAAGACTTATAAAAATATTTACTAGCAATCCACATTTGTAAATCACTAATATATCACAAATACATGCAGAATATGAGATACAGATAATTCAGGAATTAGGTGCATGGATTTTAGAGACAAGAGTGTGGGTTTAAGTCCTAGCCAAATCAGTTACTATCCTTGTGATATTGCACAGGTGAGTTAGTCTCTCATGGTTCTTCGTCTGCAAAATAGGGACCACTATATATGGTATACTACTTCAGGTTGTTGTTAGGAGGAATAAATCAATTAATTATTGACAAAGTAGTCCAAACAGACCTAGGCACTTAGGAGTCACTCTATGTGATTAAATAAATAATTAATTGGGTGAGGAGGTTTATAATGCTTCAGATGAGAGAAGTATTCTAATCATAAAACAAAGGTATGGTGTTTAAAAACTGTGAATGAAAAACTAAGACATTATGTAGAAACAGTTGTTTTGATTTTACTTTTTAAAAGCATGTCCACTCTTCCATCTTTTTTATTTTTTTTCCCCAAGTGAATTATATGGACAATCTAAGAATAGAAAACAAATTGATGTTTCTGAAGTGAGACAAAGGTCTTCATCCTTGCCAAATGTTTAACATCTGCAAAGGCCTTTGAATCACACCATGGAATCCTGAGGTTCTAAGGCTGGAAGTTTAAAAATCTCTGACTTTGATTTGAGCCTTCTGGTATAAATGAAGTAACTGGGCTTGATGATGATAAGTTGTTCACTCTCAAACATTAAAAACCAAAGATCATCGTCCATGTCACATTCGCTTCCAAGGTATTCAAAAAGCCCCCAATAGTTGGGCCCTTAGTGGGTGAGATGAAAATGTATTTTACTGTTACATTTCCAGATAGTGCCAATGCCAATGTCTTGCCTTAGAGACAAGGCCTTTGATGATATTCCTACAGCTAAGGACTTTCCCAGTTTATAATTATGGCACAAGTGAAAGGAAGAATAAGCTTTATTTTCTCCTTCTCAATCTAGGAGGTTCTCTTTATGCAAATCAAATAAGAATGAGTCAATACATCTATAGCTGGATGTGATGGTGTTTCCTGTGATCTCAGCTACTCAGAAGGCTGAAGTGGGAGGATTGTAGTTCAAGACCTGCCTGGGCAATTAAAAAAAACCCTGATTGAAAAAAAACAAAAACAAACAAAAAACCAGCAACAACAAGTATGTGTGTGTGTATATATATATGTATATATAAATGTAAATATATATGTATATATATATAATATATATATATGTATATATATATAAAATCTAAGAATAGAAAAGTTAATACTTTTATAAAAGTATTATATATATATGTGAATAAATTTATATTTATTCAATATAAATGCCAATTTTAAATTCAGTATATATATATATATATATATATATATGAATTTTACAGGGATGATTCCTGGCATTTTGGAAAGGGATGAGTGTTCAGATTATAGCTGGTTATCTGCTGAGCATTTCGTGTCTACATAAACACACTATTTGAGCTCAAAACACTCAATTTAAGGGAAAAGAGACTTAAAATGTTCATGGGAATTAATATATAGGTAGAAAATAAGGGCCAAAATTTTAATTGGGCTCAAATCCAGTCGGGTTTAACTTTTAAAATCTTTAATATTTAATGTGAACATGTCTATTTTTGACTGCCCATTGTATAAAAATTAGCTTGTCCAAGTTATGAGAGTTTAGGAAAACTGTTAGTTGTATAACACAGACCAATATTATTAACTTAGAGGAAGAATGTATATGTTCAAATACTGAGAAAGTGATTTTTAATGTAAATGCTGCTAAATTTGTCTGATATGTACAAAGACTATTATTTTATCATTGGTTTCCCTTCTTTGAGAATTGAAAATCATAGAACTTATTGTTTTACAAAACAATTGGCTACCTTAGGGCAAAATGTATGAGTGCCATTAATAACTGTTTCAACCTTTAATTTAAATACTGAATAAGCCTTAATTTTGGATTGTAAATAAAGTTAAGGTTTGTGGCATTGTTTCTTTGTGCTCCTAACTTCTGTGTAGCCATAAAAATGTGGCTCAATACTGCTTTTCAAATAGAGCAAAGTGACATGAAAAGAAATGTGTACCATGGCTATTCTTCCTTTAATAGGATTCTCTGGTGTGCAAGTCCCTGCTGTGGAATGATGCACTGGGGCATGAGGGCAATGAATCAGGTAATAAATTGAGTGTAACACTAATTATATTCACTATAAACCGAAATATATACATTTGATGGCCATGATGGCACACCAGTGTTCAAAGTCCAAGGTGAAAAATGCATTTCAACTCCTCTCCCTATAAAAACTCAACAGTCTGCTGCAGTCTGTGTCTGGCATCAAATTCTATATATCTACCTGTGTTTTCAGCATAGAAACCCAATTCCTAAAGGAAAGGTCATTATCATTATTAAGTTTTATAAGAAAATCAGTACTTACCAGTATCTATTTAATAACGGAGATATCATGAATGTCAGACTTAACACACTTTGCAGAGTGCTAATAACTCTTAAAGTGTACCTTGTCTCAAGTTGAAGTCAGTATTGGAAATTTTATATTACCTGCTCTGCCTGAAAGCACTAAAAAGTATTTCTATAAAGGTATTTCTGTAATAGCTAGGCTAAAAAAATAGTGACTTTTTACAACTTTGCCTAATTTTGGGTTCAATTTCAGAGCTGATTATAGTTAAAAGTCATACGACACTGGCAATGGCCTGAATTGAACAAGAAGATCACTTAAACTACTATGTTCTGTGTTACCTTCAGGATAAATAAAGCATTTCTAAGTTCCTCTGTTTGCAAGTTTGTAAGTATATGTGCTTTGTATCTATTATTAACTACATGGAAATTTTTTTTCTATATTTTAGGTCTGGAATGGATATAAAATATGCATTTATTCAGAAACTAAACAAACAAAAAAAAAACTTTAGTAATTCCTGCATTACAATGACCCTAATTCAAGTCCAGTGATAGATTGGAAGAGGTTGTTTCTTTTTCTATTATATATTTAAATTAAAAATAGGAAGATGTAGTTTCTACTAATGAGTTTTGTAGGGCTGTTTTAATATGATGTCCCTTAGGAGGTTTCCTCACTCGGTGTGAAGGCTCCTAAGAGGTGCTTGTGCACCTGATTAATTCATAAATGGCACTGAGGGCTGAACATTTGCCCAATCCTAGTTAAATCATAGTAGGCGGCTATTCCTCTGTAGGATGCATTGCAAATTGTGATGCTCTTATTATACACCTAATTACAGTATTCTACACTAGTATGATTCTTTCCATAAATTCTTGTAAATGTGATGTCCATTTTAGAAGGTAGAGATTGAGGTTCATTAAAATGACTTCGATCCATAGGATTATAATGCAACAATGACTTATGACTCAAGGGAAAATACCTCTGATATTCCAAGAAAAATATATTTGTAAAATATGGAGCAATTAAATGCAATGATTTCCAAAATTAATTTGCTTTATAAATAATAATTAAGCAGCTACTATGGGGATAGAAGAGAAAAAATTGAAAAACATTCAAATGAATAGCTGTGGTAGTTTGAGGTGAGTGACCAATGAAAAATATATGTATTTTGAAGTGTGGCACTTAACCTTTATGTACCTCTATGCCTCATGAGGGATATTAATCTAGCCTACCCCACTGAGTATGAGAATTAATTGACAACATAAATAAAATGCTTACAACAGTGTCTGATATATGGTAAGGTATATATAAGCTCTTGTAAAAAGGTTTTTTTTCAAGATTTATTCAATATAACTCACCTAAATGAGATGTGCAGTTGTCCACTGTTTTCCTTTAGCCCAAACCAGTACTCCAGTACTGCTTCTCCTACTCTCCTTTGACATTGTTTATTTTGATATTATTCTAGTTGAGAGATGGGAGTTTCTCTCTAAATTAAAGGGCCAAGATTCATTTAGAGTTATCAGCACAAATTTGGACAAGTAATACACTTTTTTTTTCTAGATTTACAGTTTAAAAATTGGCCCAGTATATAAAGAGCATGAAATTCAAACTATTTGATTTCAAATATTCCTTTTTCAATTTCTCCATATTATATGTGGTGTTTATTAAAATATATCATTTGTTTCTGCATCTATGGGAAACATTCAAATATTTTCTGAATCCAATCGTTATCTGTGGAGAGACCCAAGTTCTAGCCTCTTAAACTGGGAAAATTCTACTGAGCTGAATCTACCATTCAACTCACTCAACTAACAAATCTCAATTACTATTACTACTTATGTGTTCCTGTGCCCTACCCATCAGGTTCAGGAACTATCTATCTTAAACCCATGATTACTTCTTCAATGTGGTCCTTTTCTTTTATTAAGATATTCAGAAGATGCCAAGTATATTATATTTAAAAGCTAAAAGGAATATGTATATTATTAATGCATTAAACACAAGGAAAAATTAGCTCAAAGAAATTAATAGGTGTATCACAAGCTTGACAACTGGTATGGTTGGAACACAGGACTTGTGACTCATACACATTTTTCTTCAGTTCTGCATTTTATCATAAAGCACAAAGTGACAGAAAACAGGAACCACGAAAAGGCCAAAACACAAATGTGAAAACACTTTTCCTTTTAATTCACCGATTACATAGTTACCCAGAATTTGGAACTTTCTATGATCTCTCCATCAGACACAGCTGAATTGTTTCAAATCAGATAAGCAAATCAAAACAAAATGAAGGAAACCCCACTTAGACACAGAGTGCTGACTTGTATGGTCTAATGGATATAATAGCAAATTAAAATTTTGTTTTTGTTTTTTTTCCTCCATAATGCTGTTCTAAATTTTATTATATAGAGCCTTTCACATATATAATTATCTAGTTTATAGAAAACAATTATCATAATTTTAAAATGCTCTGGATGTGTGCCATTTAACCATCTTGAGTTTTTTGTTCACATTTTAGACCAGGGCAGAGGGAAACTTGATCACTTAGTAAAGCTGTTCTGACCCCAGCCAAAATGAGGTAAAGAATTAAGTGGTTACATGTGTTGGCAGAATAGAATTGCCATTAAGCTCAAATCCACAGACTGATACTCTAATGTCTTACTGGACAAAGAGTACATTGTGTTTAGGATCAACAGCATCCTTGAGATATTAGTCCCCTGACATGAAGAGTTCATGGGGTATGTGTGGTGGCAGTGATAGTCACATTGATGGAGACACTGGTTGGGGATGATCCCACTGTACCTTGCAAGAGGGAAAAGAAAAGTTGTTTTAAAGATGGAACCATAAAAACATTCTTTTATCGAGTGAGTTAGAATGAATAGTAACATAAAATAAGAATTATGTATTTACTTCTGGAAAAGCTCAAGGTAGTACGATATTCAAGAAATTAGTCAAACACCACACCATATGGTTACCACAATCCTTAAAAATGTTACTTCTAGATTTTATCATTGACTGCCATGCTGCTTCATAAAAACCTCAAGGTATGGTCACCTGAGGCCTTAACTCTAACTGCCTATGAGCAGCCCATACCTCCTTGAGATGACGTTACAGGATTTGTGTTTTCCTCTTTTCTTAGTTGGTAGAAAGGGTGATTCTGTATATGATATAAAAAAGTAACTGTTGATATTTTAATAAATAACCAAAGCATCTAGATTAAAAAAATGTTTCTCAAGCTATATGATAAAGCTATATGATAATCATTTCTTTTATTTTTTCGTGAATGTCATTTTGAAAGCAGGAATAAAAATACTTTTATAAATGTCTTCAGGATTTTATAGAGCTTTGGATTCAGGAATTTCTTCCAATATTAAGGAAGAATTTCTGTTAGTACTTAAATATATGAGTTAAATATGGATATTATTAAAATAAATTTTACCTGTTTTTTTTTTCCTTTTTAATTCTTTTACTTTTTCAAATTGGCCTTAGGTAGCAACATAAAATCCCTTGGATTCAGCATGATATAGGGAATGGTATATTAAAGTCTAGGCCTCTTGTGAGATGGACATGGGCCATAGAAGCAGCTGAGCATAAGATAATGAATCTGAAGATACTTAGGTTTAGTATTCAAAGATAGAGCATTAGTGAGCCTACTTGCTAGAGGGCATGGATGCAGCAGAATTGTGTGCTAATAATGAATGCCTCCATGAGAACTGGGCATGTCAGAGGGGGTCTGATGTGATGATAAAGAAAATAGTCCCTCCAAACTTCCCTGAATTTGCATCACTGGTGGAGAAATAAAATTAAACAAGGGAAAAGGCAATAATTTAAAAGGGCAAATTTAAGGTGAAAACAGCTTTGTCTACCTTAAAACAGCATGTAATGTAAGAATAAATGGAGGATTGATTGTGAGCTCAGTTAAGATATAGAGAAATAAAATACTATAAAAATTTATATCTCTGAGGCTACGACTATAAATCATTGCTTGTATATGACACAAAATTTTAAATAAACCATTAAAGAATGCTTTAACTTTTAAAGTGTCTTGCCTTAAGTTTTGAATTAAAAAAAGAAAACCCTACCTGAAACTATTTTTTGTACCAGAAAATCAATACAAATATAGTATTTTTTGTTTATTGTTTGACTTATAGCTTTTAATCCAAAAATAACTATTATGAAAAAAAAAATCAAAAGATGAAGATTCTGTCAAAATTTTATGATCTGAAATCACAGAAATACAGCAAGAATGATGAATCTTGAACTTGACAGAGTGTCTGGCAACAGTAAGTTAGAAATAAATGTTATAATTTTCATTACTGACATCACATCCACCTCTCACAGGCTTAGGAAAGAAACAGGATATTTAGGGGGAGCTTCTATGGTTTTACACATGTTCGCCTAAATGAAAATGTTGTAGAAGGAGTAGGAAGCAAGTTTTGAGAGAAAAGCTTAAATGTCCCATTCCCAGATGATCATTTATAGGGGAGTTTTTTATTATTTTGTTTGTTGATCCAAAAGGCATGGTATATCATGCCATGGTGTTGAGGGAGGGAAGGCACATCTTATAGATACACACTTTCAGTCTTATTATTCCTAAGGTGACTTCCTCTTTTCTGGTGATAAAGCCAACCCTTTACTTCTATTTACAATCATGTTTAAAATCTGTTAGTATAAAGGTAAATTTCATAGACAGGAGGATTATAGAAACATCTTTATTCCTTCCTAAAACAACTAAGTTTCTGTCTATTCCAATTGATATTTATACAAGTGTGTCTGTGCCAATTTAACATCCTAAATATGATCTAATAGCTCTACTGAATTTTAGAATGCTACCATAAAAATCTACTATATTAAAAACATTTGCATATAGCATTCTCCTATGCTGAAAATTTATGAATTTTAATAAAGTTGCTTAGATTTTATAGCCCACAGTTATAATTGTTCACAATCCTGGAATATTATTTAGAGTGAATTGAAATTACATGAAAATACTTAAGAGCAGAATTATATCTTCAGTTTTTCCAACTACTTTTTACATGTTGATTATTAAGTTCATCATAACAAATGAAAGAGAGTTTAATTGTGTAAATTCAAGGCAACACTTAGCTGTATAAGTTTGTTTGTAAATTAGCATGTATGTCCTGATAACTCACAGTTTATTTTAAAAACAACTACAGATTAATACCTTATTTGGTCTACCATTGAAACTATTAAACAGTTGTTTTAAAACAAAATAATAATAACAGCAGAAAGAATAGTACATGATAGTAATGCATGAGTTATGAGTGATTTCTTTAAATTTTTATGTTACATAGTATACTTAGTTCCATGTAATGAAAAGCAACAACTATATAGGTTAAATAAGAGGTAAGATGGAAAACAAAGCTTTTAATAATTATATTAGAGCCTTTTTGAAGTTGGATAATACAACAATCTTATTTCCCTGTCCTTTTTCCATCTATATCAAACACATTATTACCAACTCAACTTTTCAATTTTAATTTTCAATGGAACACAAATTTATTGCTGGGTAAACAAGTTAGCAAGAGCCATTAACTCTCAGAAGAGTTTCACAACTAGTATGCAATATTACTTGTTTACTCTTTTATACTTGCTCCAAATTGTACTGAGAATAATATGAGGCAACTTAAACATGTTATAATAGTGTACATGACTTAGAAATGAGTACGAATGGTAACCGGGAGAATAAACAAGAATAGGCAATAAACTGTAGTTAGAAATAAGATTAGTACATTAAATGCATTTGATGAAATCCTACATTCTTTTGGTGGGATGTGTGTAAAGTGGGAAATTAAAGTACCATGAGTGATTAACAATCATAAAAAAGCACAAGATAGAGCAGTAGTTTTAGCTAAAACAGGTTCCCAAAGTAGTTTCTGAATTCACATTTGAAGGAACAAGAGGAAGAATAGACCTGGTCAACCAGAGGGGTGGAATAATACACACCAGGTTGTGTCAGTGAAACAGGGTTGTGAACAACAGGGTAGTGTATCTGAGAAGTCAACTATTGGATCAGAAAGTAATAGAAGGGACAAGGAGGCTGAGAGGTGAGTGTGGGAGCTGGCTAGACCTGTGCATAATTTTTCATCTCCAAGTCTCAGGTTAAAGGTGATGGTTCAGCTGAATGATTTTCAAGAAGATAATATTGTGAATTAATTACTGTGATTTTCAAGTTTTGCTGGAAAAATTCCAACAAAAAGTAGGCAGACTTGTGAACTTCATATTTTCAAGGACAATGTCATTTCATCCATATCTTTCACCTACCATTAGTTGCCCTACCCCAACACCACCACTGGCTTACTTTGAAGCAAGTTCCAAACATTATTTCATTATGAAACAGTTCAATGCATATCATCATATAGGGGTTTATAAAAAAATACTTAATGGGAAATACATACAAACTTAACAGAAACCACTTAAGATCCTCCAATATCTGGTAAATGTTAAAATTTTCCTGATTATTTGACTAGAAGTTCTTAAATACAATGTATTAAGAACAATTTAATTTTTGCCATGGTAATATTTGTCCATTTCACATAAAAGTGCATTTTCGGGTGGTATAATAAAACATCAATGGTTATTTTTAAAATAGTAATATAATTAATATCAGATTATTTAAATTCTAGGACATGATATTTTGTTATCAACAGGTAGGCTGAGATTAACTATTGGAGAATGAGTATTATCCGTATTTTATAAGTGGAGTAAAGGTGGAAGAACAGCACAAACTGGTCTTGAAATGTGTTAATGAAGGTTAATTTCATAAATGATTTTACTACTTAAAGAACAGCTGAGAGCTATTTTGGATATCAGTGGAAAACAGTTTGGATAGCCATAGCAAATGAATGGAATAATTACTAAAACCAGTGAATGCAAAGAAAGCACAGGAAAACATAAACCAGACAAAAATACATTTCCAGGCACAAATTTTTAAGTATTCTGTATTTTATCATTTGTTAAACCACAAATAGGCATTCACAGAGCTTTAGTTCAACTTGCTTTTGTTTCTAACATAAATAAAGTTCCGGCACTGCTCTGCAAATCAACAGGACTAGATCATGGGTTACACATGATATATATATGTATAAAAGAAGTGTCAGAGACTAAGTCAGAAGTTATAGTTGGGCATGAGTAAATGTTATAAACCTTAGACTACAGAGAGGTAAGAAGCTAAAAAGAACAGACAAATTCTTTACCGGTAACCAATCCACTTGGTTAAATTGAACTCTGCATAGATACTTTAGAAAACTTCCTTACTAGTTTTAATGTTTACATCACAAGTTATAGACAAACTCATTTGAACTTTGATGGGTCTGCAAGTGATTCCCTAACTTACTAGTGAAAGTACTTAGTAAGTAGTAACAGATGGTAAAATGGAAGCAAACTTAACATGAAATAAAACCAGGGTCAACATATAGTTTATTTGCAAAGGAAAATGTTTTTCAACCCAAATTATTGTACCTACCAACTCACTAATGATCTTTTCTTTTTACTAAAGGTTAAAAAAGATCTTTTAAAGGGATCATTTTTAAAGGAACATTTTCAACTTACCCAGGTTTGTTGGGCAAAGAAGTGATGTAGTAATTGAGAAGGAGAGATCGTGTTTTGAAATCATTTCTCAAAATATATGTACAAAGAAGTTCTTTACCAAAGATAGAATAAAAAGAAATATAAACTCATCATTAACTCTCAAAGTGCGTGAGTCTGGGCAACTACAGATTCCGTTTTACTTTTCATTGGCCAGCAGTGTTATACGCAAGTAAACAATTGTTCCAGTTTCAGAAGCCTGCAGAGGTCAGTATAGCGACAGCAAGAAGACATGGATGGCTAAGTGGATCAATGCTGAAGGTGGGCATTAGATCACATTCTTATTATTTATTCATACCAGCCTCCTGGACAGTAAAATGAAATTTGTAGTAATTAGGACACATTTGGAGTGATTTGTCTTTATAAAATTTACATTTAAAGAAAATCAACCTTTGGAAAATCATTCTGCTTTAATCATTCTTCTTTCAGAGTAAGAAATGGAATTTAAAGTCAAAGCAATGCCTGCTTTATATAAAATCAAATGTGCTTTATCTATACTGAAGAATTTGAAAAATGTTCTCTACTTTCGTACCAAGAGTCTTTATTTCTCACACTTGATTCATCAACTCCTGGCACCTGTCGATAAAGGTCACTGTTGACCTGGACAAAATTGTAATGATCTGACATTGACACATGAGTGAAGTTGTCTTATTGTTAGTAATATTCCATATAATTCAAAGTGAAAATTGCTCAGGAACAGAACAGTAATCTTCAAGTACAATTTATAATTTTCCATGCACACATGGATGGTAAGTATTTTTAATTTGCATATGTAAAAATGCACAGATGTATATATGTATGCTCTTTTTATTACAAAACCATTTTCACATCTTTGTTTTTTTTGGAAAAGTGAAGAATTGACAGGTTTTAGAAACCGCACTCTGTTATCCAAAAGCTGTCCTTTTTACCATGACCTGTAAGTGACCTTTGTCATGACATTGAAGGACTACTCTCTCCAGGGGTAAGGAGTAATTCAACTTCAATAGTTCCTCTGCTCCAGACATGTATAAAACAGACACTATAAACATATACTGTAGGTTTATTTTGGCTCCAGTTAAGCTGACACCATCAAGCTCATTTAGTTTAGAACTTGCAGACATGGTCTCAGTATCAGCTCATAGCTGTTATCCAGAAGGTTAAAGAAAAGCTAGCTGAAACCAAGATTGGGTTTTTGCTGGGATGACAGTTAAGTTTCCCATACTTTTATAAGACTTAATGCTCTTTGCAAGAGTTTTTCTGGTGTGTCTCAATGCCGCTATGAATGGGCAAAGTCAAAAGTTTTTTTTTTGTTTTTTTGTTTTGTTTTGTTTTCAAAAGTTCAGAAGGCAGGCAAAAAAGCAAGACTGATTAAATTGGAAGATTTTAATAAAGGATATCTATTTACTCTTTTAAGTTTAAATGTTAATTTTCCCTAAATATACATTAACAGACACAGTGAAAAAAATAAAATAAAATAAAAATTTTTAAAAAGCCAAGGAGGATTCCTGAATTTTGATTGTCTGCAAATAAATGTTACTCTTTAAAATTCTTTTATTACAACTTTTATCTAAAAACTTTAAATTTCTGAACATCTTGGCTTTCCTAGACTATGCCATATTTCCTAATCCATGGAAAATTGAAGCCTGAAATAGGCAAAGATAAACAGTCCTATAGTAGATATAAAATGAAATTAATAATGCTAATTAATAGCCAAATATCACACACCATATCCTACGGAAAAAGTAACCATTGAATTTTTATAAATCTATTTCTTATTAGGCCATGAAAAAAATTCAAAGTGCAGAAACTACTTAAAATTATCATATTGTTTAGGAATTAATAGAAAAGTATAAATGTATAAATATCACTTATATTTTTTAAATTATCATCTAAATAATGTGAAATGCAAGGAGATTTTCAAACCTGAAATAATCAATTGTTAAAAGGGCAATAATGTCATTGCTGCAAAATAAAATGTATGATATGCATCCCAAACTACAATCCAAAAAAAATTCAGATTCGAAGAACATGTTTAAATTTAAAATAAGAAATAATATTAACTCAAATATTTGCAGTTTAAAATAGGAGAAATTATAAAGTAAGTTATTAAAATAAAAAATAACTAATCAGTCCAAGACAGTATTCTTTGTGGAAAACCAAACTAAGCAAATCTGTGATTGATGGGGAATATGTTTCAAAAGCCCCAGTGGATAAGATACTCTAAACAGCAAATGGTACCAAATTATATATACTGTTTTCTCCTATACATGCATGCCAATGATAAAGTTTAATTTATAAATTAAGTGCAGTGAGACATTCTCAACAATAACTAATAATAAAATATGACAGTATAATAAAAGTTATGTGAATGCAGCATATGTATCTCTCTCAAAATGTTTTATTGTACTATTGATTTTAGCAACCTCAGCATATATTTTTTTTCTTTACTTAATAAGTTGACAAAATTCACTTTTTCATTTAAAAGGAGTATTCTACAGCTTCTTTTTGGCATATCTGAATTGCCAGTATCACTCCTCTTGCCCTTTGGGGCCATTATTAAGTAAAATGGGAACATAAGCTTGATCATATGCTCTGTAATGCTGTGACAGTCAATCTGATAACTGAGATGGCTACTAAGTGACAAATAGGCAGGTAGCAGAATACAGTGACTACATACTAGATAAAAGATGGTTCATGTTCCAGGCAGGATGGAAAAGAACATTTCATCCCACTACACAGAACAGCACACAATTTAAAAGTTATGAATTGTTTACTTCTGAACTTTCCTTTTAATAATTTGGATCATGACTGATCATGAGCAGTTAAAACCATGGCAAGCAAAATCATGGATTAGGGTGAGCTACTGTACAGATAATCTGCTAGGCATCCAAAAGATGTCAAATCCTAACCCTGAAACTTCTTGATACAGCAAAATGACTTATTGACAAAAGTGATATTGGGGGAGTCTCTGAATTATCCAAGTGGGCTACTTGTAATCACAAGGCTCCTAGTAAGAGGAAGGCCACAGAAATGAAAACAGGAAGGAGATAGTAAATAAAGTAGAGGGCAGAACGGAGAAGCAATGTTAAATTGCTGGCTTTGAAATTGGAGGAATATGGTCAAGGAAGAGGATAGGCTCTAGAAGCTAGAAAAAGCCAGGAAATGTGTCTCCCCTAGTGCCCCCAAAGGAACATAGCCCTGGGGGCATATACATACATACATATATACATACATACATTACATATAATATACAATAAAACATGATTCGTAATATAGTTTGTTATTATCTCTAAAATAAAATGGGTTTATAATCAAATTTATTGTTTTAAACCACTGAATTTCTGATATTTTGTTATGGTGAAAATAAGACAACTAAAAAGATAAAGGAAAAAGAATTGCGAAAATCTAAAATAAGGCTGAACATTAAACAATATAAATGGCTGAGATTATAATTAGTAGATCATCAATGCAACTGAATGCTCATAACCTTGAAAATCTAAAAGAAACAAGAATCTCCTGAGATGATTCCATTATATGGTCAGTAATGTATGCAAAAATATATGGTGCAATTTCACTTTTAAATCTAGATAGAAACACTATAAAATCATTACAGAAAAAAAAATCCAAAAACATTTAACAAGAAACCACCATAATATATTTTAACACCTTAAATCCCATAATAATCTCATGAGAAAAGTAATCTCATTATCCCCACTTTATAGATGAAGAAACAGAAGTTAAACATTAGGCTCAAAATTATATGGCTAATATGTTTCATATGAAGTATTTAAACATAGGAAATCTGTTTTCAGTACAAATGTTGTAAAATTTTTATTCCAAGAATGCCAGCATGGATCAAAATAGACAAATTTATTTTGGTAAATCAATCAATAATTCAAGAAGGAAACACTTAATTTTGCAATATTTCAAAAAAAGATTTAGATAATACGCAATGTGTTTTTCTAAAAAAATAGCACAAATAATAAACAAATAATTATGTTATAAAGAAGTTTTACTCTAATAATAACCAGCATTTTGCTTGACTTAAAACATGTGTTTCCTGGGTGTGGTTTTGCAAGCCTGTAATCCCATCAGCTCAGATGGCTGAGGCAGGAGGTACGCAAGTTTAAAGTTAGCCTCTGCATTTTAGTGAGGCCCTAAGCAACTTAGTGAGACCTTCTCTCTAAATAAAATATCAAAAAGGGCTGAGAATGTGGTTCAGTGATTAAATGCCCCTGGGTTCAACCCCTGGTTAAAAAAAAAGGAAGGAAGAAAGAAAAGAAACAAAACAAAACAAAAAAGCAAAAAACCCCAACAAACAAAAAAAGTGTTTTTATTAAAATCAGAAAACAGAATAAAATGTGGATATCTATTATCAGTATTATTAAAGCTCATTCTTAAAGTTGTAGAGAATGCAACACAGGAAGGAAAATGAGGTTTAAGTATTAAAAAGGAAGAAATAAGGTTATCATTGCTAGAAATCACATAATCATTTAGAATATCCAAATTAATTGATTAAAAATGGTTAGACCTAATAAGCTATACAAGTAATGTTGTCAATTACAAAAATGAGTGTTTTTCAAATATCACAATCAAGCTTTAGTTAATGCAATAGCATAATTATCTCATTCATAAAGTAATGAAAATTGGTAATAACAATAACTGATTATAATATTAAAATATAGTCCAGACTTATATGAAAAAAATCAATAAAGATTTCGAAAGACAAATAAGAAAATTACTTCAATAATTGCTTTCCTGAGTTAGAAGCACATTAAAATCTAATATTCTAATTCTTCCCCCAAATAACTTATCAATATAATGAAAAACTTAAAACAGCAATATACAACTTTTATTAAATGCTGGTTTCTTAAATAATGTTTTTATATATGTATATGTATACAAGCATTTTTAAGATTTAAAATGTCCTATTGATTTGGTATCATTATTACTCTTCTTTGTAATGAAGCAATGGAGGTTAAGGAACTGACAGGATTAAATGTCATAAAATTGGTGGATCTAGAACCCAATCTCAGGCAGTTAAATTTCAAATCTTCCTCCTTTAAACTTTATAACATAATTCAAAATCCCAATAAAAAAATGGGGAATTTTATCAAGAGATGTTAGTTCATGTGGAAGATTCAATTGTGAGCCTAACAAAGAAATTCTATCAAATTGTAGTTTTTTAATGTTAAAATATATTGTAAAATTATGTATAAATAGTGAGATACCAGTACAAGAAAGCAAAGAGGAAATTTACCATCAAACATTAGTATAACCATAAAAACTAATATGTAATAGAGAAGGTAATTCAAATCATTATAAATGACATGTTTGCTAAATAGTCTTAGGACAACATATTATTTTCTAAACTAAATTAGATTTCAGTAATATATCATACTTCAATATACCATCTAAATTTATCAAATAGTTAAATATAATATGGGAATCTGCAACACAACAAAAAATGGGCAAATATTTATGTCATTTCACAGCAGAAATATCTTAATAAAAATGAAAGAAGAATCCATAAGAATGAATTTCAATATTTAAAATTAAAGCATTTGAAATTCTGTATATAAATCAAAACTAGAAGCAAAAAAGATAAGCCACAATTTGGAAAGTATTTTAAAAATACTTGATCAAATACTAATGTTTTATAAATCTTGCATATTAGCAATGTAATAAGCAAAGACATGAAATCAAATCACAAACTGGACTATTAAAATAAAAGCAAATATCTATTAAATGCATATAAAATTATGGAACCCACTTTTAATTTGTGAAAGCTAAATTTTAACATACCACATTTTCACCCCAAATGTTAGTTGAATGCATAATACTTTGTTTTGTGGGCCTCACCAGTTTGTCTCCACAGGAGGACTTCTTATTCACAAAGGTGTAATCAAAATACTCCTGATAGAAACTTGGCTATTTTAAAATGGACTCATCCAATTGAATATGGAAATTTTATTTTAATATGGAAAAATCTATTCTCATAAATATAAATTTAACCTAAGGTTAAAAACAATTTTTACTGATTTCTTATTGTTATGGAGCTAATGCCCAGCTATAAGCTCTGAATTTAAAACATAACACTATTGGGTTAATGATACATTTTCTTGAAGATTTTACGCTTTCTTGGATTCTCATTTATTTGATTGGAATATGTGCTCAAGATGTTCTTGCTTCTCTCTTCCTCCCTCCTTCCCTCCCTCTTTCTATTCCTCTCTTCTTGCCTTTTTCCTCCATATCATGGTACATTTCCTATGATGCAAACCTCTGATATACTAAACAAAAGCAAAAACTGTAATTTCTTCACTCAAGGAACTATGACATTAATCTCCTCACTCTACTTCTATCACATTGAGGATATTTTTAAGAAAAATTACTTTTAGTATTTAATTATTTTTAAAAGCTTTGATCAATTGTGTACCAATGTTAATTTTAGAGATTAATTAATCCAGCCCCCTTTTAAAGTAACTGATAAAAGAATTTAAAATACACTTTCATTTTCATTGATGTTTCGAACTCAATACAGGATCTTCGTTAAAATATATACCATTAATATGGGATAAAATGCTGGAAATTCCTAAGGATTAATAATGCTATGTATCTCTTATGGACTAAATGTTTGAGTCCCCTAAAATTGATATTTTGAAATTGAATCCCCAGTGTGTCTCCAATTGGATGTGGAACCCTTGAGATGTAATTAGATCATGAAGGTAAAACTCTCATGAATTGGATTAGTGTTCTATAAGAGACCAGAGAGATAAAGTACCCTTCATTCTGCCACATGAGGTTACAAGAAGTCGATAGTCTGTAAGCTGGAAGAGAGCCTTCACCAGAATCTGATCATGCTGGCTTTCTTCTAAAAGTATGAGAAATAAATTATTGTTGTTTATAGTGTTGTAGTGTAGGGTATTTTATTGTCTGTCTTAGTAGCCCAGGCCAAGACAAAATCTTTTCATGTACTTAATAGTCATTTGGAGATGCAGCCATTAAATCCTGTACCCATTCACATTGAGTTATCTTTCATTATTTTCTAAAATTGTTATATATTTTCAATTTTATTAACAAATTTTAATTTTGTATATTTATGAATTACAAAGTGAAGTTATGATATGTGTATACAATGGGGAATAATTAAATCTATATATCTATATATTTCTATCTATATATCTATCTAATACCTATGACCTCACATACAAAATTTTTATGGTTAGAATATTTGAAATTTACTATTAGCAATTTTGAAAAATTTAATATGTTATTAACTATGGTAGTCAAGCTGTGCTATGGATCTCAAAACTCACTCCTTCTAACTTCAACTTTAAAATTTTCTAACTGAAATTTTTCTTTATCCATTCATCTGTTGATTGACATTTAGGTTGATTTTGTATCTTGGCAACTGTCTCTTTCACATACTGATTTTTATTTCATTTGGCTATACACCCAATATTGGGAATGCTGGATTATATGGTAGTTATACTTGTGTTTTGAGGAAACTCTGTACTGTTTTCCTTAATGAATGAACTAATTTACACTCCCTTAACAGGGTACAAGTATTCCCTTTTCTCTGCATCTATAACACTTGCAATTTTCTATTACATGATGATGATATTACAATAGCTGATGATATTATATATTATATATTATGATAAATGATATTATATGATATTATATAATAGATGATGATATTGTAATATCATCATTTGGAGATGCAGCCAAATTGGAGATGCAGGTAAATTCTGTACCTCTTTACATTGAGTTGTCTTTCATTATTTTCTAAAATTGTTATATATTTTCAATTTTATTGACAAATTTTAATTGTGTATATTTATGAAGTGCAAAATCATATAATATTATATGATATTATAATACTCATTATAATAGCTTAAAGGTATTATCTCCTTGTGGATTTAATGTGTATTTCCCTGATGATTAGTGATGATGAGCATTTTTATGTAACTTTTGGCCACTTGTATGTCTTCTTTTTTATTGTTCTTCTTTTTAGTTATACATGACAGTACAGTATAATCTGACTTATTTATAAAAATATGCAGTGCATTTTATTCCCAGTCTCACGGTTGTACATGGTGTAGAGATTCACTATGATGTATTTATATATGTACATAGGAAAGTTATGTCAGAATCATTCCACTGTGTTTCCTATTTTTGTCCATCCTCTCCTCCATTCATTCCTGTTTGTCTAATCTACTGAACTTCTATTCTTCCCCACCCACCCCTTGTTGCATGTTAGCATCCACATATCAGAGAGAAGGTTGACATTTACATGTCTTCTTTTGAGAAATAGCTTTTCAGTGCTTTTGCAAACTTTTAAATCAGGTTGTTTTCTTACTGTTGAGTTGTTTGAGTTGCTTATTTATATCTTTGATATTAACCCCTTGTCTGATGTATACATTGCAAATGTTTTTGTTTTTTTTTCCCATTCCATCATTGCTGCTTTGCTCTCAGTTGTTTCCCTTGTTTTGTAGAAACTTATCACTTTGATGTAGTACCATCTGTCTATTTTAGTTTTTTGTAGTCTGTAATGTTGGGGACAATTTAAAAAAAAAAATTGCTCAGGTCAATGTCATGGAGAATTTTTCCTGTTTTTTCTTCTGTTAGTTTTATAGTTTCATGCTTTGTGTTGATTTTTGAATTATGTTTTAATCTGTCTGGCTTATTTTACTTGGCATAATGTGCTCCAGGTTTATCTGCATTGACACAAATGACAGGGATTTCTTCTTTAAACTAAACAGTATTCCATTGCATGTGCATGCACACACACATATAAACACTACATTTTTATTTTTCCATTTTGACTTGATTTTTGTATATGGTGTGAGATAAGGGTTAATTTGCATTGTTATGTGAGTGGATATTCAATATTCCCAACATTACCCACTAAAGAGACTTTTTCACATTGTGTGCTATCAGTAACTTTGTCAAAAATCAATTGGCCATAAATGCATGAGTTAATTTTGTCTTCATTTGTCCATAGATCTGTCTTTATGACAGGTTCATGCTGTTTTGATTATGATAGCTTTTTAAGAAAATTTAAATCAAGCAATGTGGTCACTCTATTTTGGTTCTTTTCATTTAAGATTGTCTTCTCTATTCATGGTCATTTGTGGTCCTATTTGAATTGTAGGATTGATCTTTCTATTTCTGTGAAAAAAGACTTTAGAACTTTGGTATGAGTTACATTGACTCTATTGATTGCTTTCTACTGGTTCAAGATTTTAATAGTATTATTTCTTCCAATTTATTAACATTAAATATCTTTTCACTTGTTGTGTCTTCTTTAATTCATTAATGTATTATGGATGCCAATGTGCAGATGTTTCACTTTCTTGGTTAAGTTGACTTAAAATGTGGAAGGCTTCAAAAATTTGCATGTCATTCTTGAACAGTGCTATGCTGATCTTCTCTATATTATTCCTAGTCTATGTACTTCCAAAGTCACATATATATATATATATATATATATATATATATATATATATATATATATATGTTTATTGCTATCAAATTATAGTTGTTTTGTGCATATAAATTCCTTCCTCAATATATGATTTGTAAATTTTTTCTACATTCTACAGTTGTCCTTTCATTTTCTTAATTGTATGCTCTAAAGCATGAAATGCTTAATTTTGATAAAATATCATTAATATATTTACATCTCTGACATATTTAGAGTTTATATATTATGTGAATTAAGGACACAATTTCATTCTTTTGCATGTGGCTATCTAACACCCCTTGTTAAGAAGACTATTCTTAACAATAATAAAAAAGACTATTCTTTTCTCATTGAATTGGGTTTAGCCTCCTTGGTTTATTATTGTTATTGTTTAGAGACTTTTTTGGACTAAATTTATAGTCTGTATTTGTTTGTGTTGTGGAGACACTGAATTAAACTTAATGGTCAGCTAATGAATGAACAGAAATTATCTTATAAGTCTTTTTAAAATATTTAAACATTTGATCATGTTGGAATTTTTATTTGTTTTTAAATATAGTAATGTATTGAGATCATGGGTAAAGCTCACTTGGACTTGTCTAGAAAGTGAGAGGCCATTGGGTTCAATACCCAGCACTGCTTAAAAGAAAAATTTAAAAAATTATGATTTATAAATCTTAAGTCCACAAGTCTTAGCCTTTATCAGTTGGCTTTTTGTGTATTTTAAGGCATGCTTCCAACAGATAATCTATAACTCTGCCTTAGCCATCACTTCCTGCTTACGGAGTAGGATATTACTAGCTCTTTCTTGGGAAGTGCACAGCTTTGCATATGTACTTGGAATTCCAGTTTTCAAAGAATATGTCAGAATTTTTAAGAATCACTTATAAATACGTCATTTCCCATATTTTTTATTTAAGATTTTTTTTTATGTCAACCTCTTATTAGCACTTGCTACTATCTCCATCTCAGGCTATGTTGCTGTTAAATAATTGCTACCAATTACTTTCAGCAAATTATGTAGGAATGAAGTTATTCCCACATAGCAAGCACTGAGATAGATCAAATCAAGGTAAAAATTGAGAATGGAAATTTTCAAGGAAATTATAAGTCATGATATTTCTCTAGGACTGGGATTTTGGGGCATCTAAATCAATCTATGCCTTCTAGCGGCTGTTTGATTGCTGATTTTCACAGCTTCCATAATTTTCTACATTGCCAAGAATCTGAGAAAAAAGGAAATGGTAACAGGGCAAGTTAAAATGCCGCAAATTCATAGTTCTTACCTTTATTCAGTATTTTTTATGAGCTAATTCTTCTTGGATCCTTATATGTCTTTGATCAGTTTCCAGTGTTCTGAAAAGTGGATTTTGTTCATTTTTTTGTCAGTTTCCTCACTGTTTTCTTTTTCTTTTTTAAATCATGGAACAGATTTTTCCCCTTAGTTTACTTTAAATATAAATTATTTTATTATAAATCTAAATTTATTTAAGATAATTTAAACTGTGATATTTACAATATGTTGAAAATTGTATGATTTTCTAACTTCTAAGAACCATAAAAAGTTTTAGATGAAAACCAAAATTTCCAAACAAATTTACTATTTGTTTTATGAGCAGGTTGCCAATTCATATTTTAAGATCCTAAAAGGAAATTAGTTTGGAGGACCAACTTGAAAATGTATGAGAAGACTTAAAGTCATTAAGTAGAGTGGGACAGCAAAACACAAGATTCTTTTAACTTCTCTCTATGAGAAGATCATGGGTTGTGGACTAAAGATGAGATATAACATAGGATAGAAAAAAAGTGTGAAGAAATCAGAGAACAAAGAGAGAATGGAAGCACCATGGCGATTGGAGTCTATGAAAGTAGCAAGTGAGAAATTCCACAAGACACATATCAAGTATCTTTTACAGAAAACATTTTCTGAATATCAATATTAAATTTGCTATCTGTGAGTACCTAAGCTCTTAATTAAGTATAAACACTCTAAATATGAAATCAAACAAAATAAAAATGAAATTGGCAAAGTGAGCCAGAACATACAAACTTCCAATGTTCTGCAAAGGGATTTTAACAACTCCATATCCCTGGTGGGACCCTGCCTTACAGTCTCACCATACAGCTGAATCACCAAATAAGATGTACAGTTTGTACACTGTCACTTGGGAAGATGTACTCTTTCTACAGTGTGCTTTGGAACCTAATCACCTGCACCCTCTGGTCAGTTGAAATTTTCAAAGAATCCAAACTGAAAATCTAAGAACAAGTATGAAGAATTTGAGGAATTTTTTATTCAATTTAACATTGTTTCTCATGAGCTGGACACAGCTTTATTGAAAAGGGGTTGGCAGGGAGTACATGGATTATGATGCCGTGGTTAGAAACTTCTCTTCAACAAAGAAACAAACACCAGACAAAAGAAATACTTTGGTGGATTTTGGGAGCAGGATTCAGTATCATCTTCATTTATGACTACATGCTTAGATTCATATAATCAAAGACATCACAATATGTCTAATGTTCCTTATTGAGATTTGTTAGCTTGATTCTCTTTGTTGAATCTCAGAAAGTGAACTGGATCCAGGAATCACCAAGCCTTTGCAGAATTACTGAATCATAGTTTCGGTGCATTAAAAAAAATGGTCCCAGAAAATCAGAAGAGTCACAGAAAACCAGAAAACATTTCAGGAGTAGTAAATAGTAAACGCTTAATGATTCCTCCCTCAAGTCATTAGCCATGGAAAATCTAATTTCTGATCTTCTGTTAAAAAGAATAATGCTTAATGCATCCATACCTATACTTGGTGAAAAAATATTTTCTTACTTTTTGTCTACATAAAAGGCGGTTATGTTTTGCCTGTGCATACATTTCTGTAGCTATGACATGACATGTTAAAAATTTTCACTATAATGCAAATCATATAAGGTTCAATTCCCAGTAAATGATTTACTATGTGCAAATACTTTATTACATGTGAGAATGAAATTTGATTGATAAGCATATTCTGCTAGTTTTAAACTTGGAATATTTGTTGAAAATTAAAGATTATAAAAACCTTGCTTCAGAGCCTCTGGTAAATAATTTCAGATAGAATCCTTTCATGTGTTGTCTCCTCCACAGCTCTGAAGTATCTATGATATCCCTTCACACAGTCTACACTAGTACACAAGCTCACTTGTGCACACATTTTTGACTAAGGTGACAGGTTAATTAAGCAAGCTTATATATCATTTTGAGTTAAATTTATTGAAAGCCAGTGACTGAACTTTTCAACTTTTCACTATTTATTTAGACATTGCATGGACAGCCAAATGGAAATCTCTCCAAAAAAACACCTCAAAGAAATTTTTCTTCAACTGCATAAGATCATGAGAAAATAAAATTCCTCTGTTCTCAAATGACACTTAGAAGTTATAGGAGTAGAGTGTGGGGAAATCAGCTCAGCCATGGATTATCAAAACAACAGAAATATACACCAGGTATCAATTTATAATACTTGCTGAAATACATTGACTCTGATTCAAACTGTCAGCTATGTTCTTTGACATTAAAAATAAAATACCAAACATGTACTAATGTAAAAAAAAGTCTAGCAATGAAAAGCATGACCCTTCCTTTTAGGATATTATCTTAATGTGAATTGAACTGATTAAGTTAAAATTGGCTCTTTTTGCATGAATTCAGTCCTGAGTTGCGGTGTTTTCACTGGCCTTTCCTACTGGTGCACATATGTCACACTTTGTAGAGAGTGTTCTGCAGCTATTCCTGTTTGCTTCTACTGAGCTGCACAGCACTGGAGTCTTCTCCTTCTGTTCCTTTTAAAGAGAGTGACTGGAATAACATGATGCAGACCTTGAGCAGGATAAACACATCCCTTTTTTGTATACTGTTTGCCCCCTCAAAAAACAGTCTAATTTGGTACCAAAATTAAAAACTTACATGATAAAGGGATCAGATGAGGATCAGATACAATGAGCTAAAAAATAAAGTGAACTCTTAAGTGATGTATGCAAGATAGAACAAGGAGTGGGTTGGGAACAACAGTGATTGCAAGGATGCCCTTGGATGTTGTTATTTCATGACTACATAAGCTCTGCTGAAGCACTTTTACCTGAACATTTCCACCTAGGGTAGTGACCTGTGGCCCCTGAGATTCTAAGTCGTCCTGTGGATAATAATTTATTCCTATTTTCTGTGTCCCCCACCTCCCCACCCAACCATCAGGGACTGGTTTGAAAGAATGAAGCAGAGACCTTACAAATGCCTAGAGACCAGACATTCTGTCAAGGGGAAATGAAATGGAAAAGAGAAGAAAGAGAAGAAATCCCCAAATCCCTGCACATGCAAAAGCATTCTTATTTTTTTCCTCACTTTAAAGAAAATGAGTAAAATAAGAGCCCATTCAAACCCACATGAGTAAAAATGAAGTTGTGTGTTTTTCACATCCTTCAGAACAGGCAGAGGGATGAAAATGAGGGCGAGTTCCCTATAGTCAAACATGCCCAGAAGTAGCAAACTTTGACTTAGCCAAGAGCCAAATAAGCTGCTCCTGAATAATCAGGTCTTGGTTTAAATCCATAGAGATATTCCTTTTATGTGTGTGAGGTGGACTTTTGATTCCTTCTCTGGGACAAAGTTTGAAGTTATTTTGTGACTCTGGCATAGAAAATGAAGTAGGCCCTTGTAATGGATGGCTCATGCAGGCTTATTACGAGTGTGTGTTTAACTCCCTCATGTGTGTTCCATTTTGAATCATTACCACTCAAGAGTCATGAGGTTTTGTCCACTTAAGCTTAAGATACCTATGTGGAAAAGCATTCCAAAGTCAATTCACCAGGAAAATACCACAATTGATACTTGAGTACTTAAATACAAATACTGTCCCAGAAATTAGAGTTTTATGCTCCTCTTTCTTTTGCTTCTATCAGATCAAGTGAATGGACATACTAACAGAGCTACACTATTTATCAAAAGAATAACTTTTGAATTCATATAAGAGAAACAGTGAAAATTTGGCTAATTTTCTCTGTAATGGAAAGATCCATAAGGCTGGCTCTTACCCCAACATGTGATATAAAATGGATCAGAAGCTACAAAAATGCTGATGCTCAATAAATATCGACAACCGTAATGTTGAGTCTAATTTGCTCCTTTTCTCTTCCCTGGACCTATCACCTTGAACTGATAATGTGGATGTTTTCTTAAGTCTTTTCTCATGATGGGTAGTTTGCCATAAGCAATTTTATCCAAATGCCCACAATTGGGTTAAGGGGTTAGCTAGGTTGTAGAGCACTTGCTTAGTAAGTAAGCATGAGGTTGTGCAAAATACTACATTGATTCCTAGTATTTTTCCACTCCACCATATATGGGAAATAGTTTCAGTCCTACTTTTGCAAAACTGGTAAGTCTTTCTAGATGCATCCTAAAGGAAACCATGGAATTTTGGAATTGTTCTAGTCCCCTGTGTTCTGCAATAGGATCTAATTATGGAATGCTAACATGTAAGTTTAATTGAGAAATAAGAATTTAAAAATAGCAAATGAAGCCTATACTCACAAGGTGAAAACCCAAGTGATCCAACAAGGACTACATCCTTTTGTAGACCTAGTAAGTACCAATAAAAAAATAGCTTAAGCCGTAGAAAGAAGAGACCTTGTTAGAAAAGGAAAATGGCTCTGGATATTTATTGTTCTGTAAAATTTTAACTCCAATAATATTTGTCTACATTTGTCTCTGTGAGTATATGAATTTGATTAGTTATTAAGAAGAATGGATATTTTCTATGTTGGGAACAAAAGAAAATGTAACAGAAATATTAATAAGAGATTTTAATTATTTTGCAAAATACACAGATAACTGCTAAGGTCATTGAGAGAATTAATAAATTCCAACCAATATATGCATGGGAGGGCCTTTTGCATGAATGTGCAGTGTTCTTAATTTAATAGACTGACCTCAGCAAAGGAAATAATAATGCTCACTATGCTACAGGGATATAGTGGGGCCAAACCAGAAGCAATCATCATGATTTTTGCAGTGATAAGATAACAGATCAACATTAAATTTGTTTTGTTAGTGGTACGGATTTCACTTTTGATGAAAAAAAAAACTGTTTAATTAAATCCCATAATTAATAATTCATTGCAAAATAGGTAGATTTACAAAAAACTATGATAGTAAGATATATCCTTATAAGGCCTTATCTTTTTCCTCTTCTTTTTCCTTTGTATCAAGAATGTGGAAGTACCCTGTTAGGTATTTCACTACGAGTTCTTGAAGTCATAACTCTGCCCTTTTACTCTACAGCAAAAAAGTCTATGATGGTATTGTCATTCTCAACCACTGCCCCATCCACCCCTTTTATCTAGGAACATACACTCTACCCATGAATGCATAAGATTAAATGAAACAATGATCAACACAAGATCAATATAATAATGGCCCGTGCTAAATTTCTACAGCAGAATCTTTTTTTTTTTGTAACTTTAAGAGTATAATTATTCTTTTTGGTTAAAATTATGCAGCCCTTAAATAACTCTGAGTAAATGAATTAGGTGCCATTAAGAGATTTCTTGAAAGTTTTCATTAGCTGTAAAATGAAATAGCTTTAAGCTTTAGAATGTTCTACTCAGTTGGAGACTCTCATGTCTTCGTGATATTCTGGTGACAATTTCTATTCTAAGTGTCAAAAACAACTCTGCTATCTGGAGCAAATCGAGTAGTGTTCTCTCCTTTTAATATTCTAATCGTGAGGTGTGAAGTGAAATGGTTGCACAGTGTAATGGTGGTAAAGAAGTGGAGTGTCAATGAGACGAGGAAGGTGACAGACTCAGAATAGGTCCCTGAGGTGCTCTCCAAGTGCACTGGATAAAGATTCCCCTGGGAAAATTTTCTCATTAGTTCTCAGACACAGTTCAGTAATTCAATAGCACCAGGTTACCATTAGTCACAAGACCAAAATATGTTACTTTCCATGCTTTAGTTCCTTTATTTGTATATGTCATTTTCAGACTGAAAATTATGAGCCCTACTCCCATGCAAAGCCAGTCAGTAAGTTGTTTACATATTGAGGCATGATACATGACAAGCAGATTCTGTAGACATTTACCTTATTGTTGATGTATGAAGCAAATTCAAAGAGAAATAGATGTTTTAAACAATTCTAGTTATACTTCCCTAAACAACTGTCAATTCTTTTACAGCAGCACTATTAAACACACACACACACACACTCCACATTTTCACACACACAAACACACACACACACACAAGAAAAAAAAACAAAAACGAGGAAACTCATTCAGCCACAGTGTTTAAGGATCTTATTAAAAAACAAAACAAAACAAAAAAACCCTAAACTCTTAAATCCTTAATTATGCTACTTACAAACTTTTGTTATGTTTAAAGGAAATTTATTTTTAAAACCTCTAGAAACTATATTCTCTGCTTTAGAAATTATAAAGATCTTCAAAATCAGAAAATATTGAATGATGTACCATAATAGAATAGTTTTGTACAACAGAGGGATGAAAACATAAAGACCTGGAAGTTAGTTTGTATTCTATGTAACCACTCAATAAAGATATTAAATGCATAGATTCTACATGTTTTGTTTTTCTGTGTCATAAAATATATGTACCTTTTTTCTGTGCTATGAAATTTAACTGCACTCCTACTCTACAAATTGAAGGCGTGATGGGTTAGGAGCTGTCTTCCTCATTACTCACTAGGTCAGGAAGAAAGGAGTATCCACCCCCAATGGTCATTTAAATCCCCTGATTACATTAGGGAAATAATAATGGAATCAGTGAAAATGAAAATTACATGCTACACTAACAGATTGTTGTAGATTTTTGTGTTTTATAAGGCAATTCATAGTATTTTACTTTGCAGATTTTGTAGTGATGGTCATTCTTATGCGTAAGACTTAACTAGTATGAAGGATAGCAAAAGCAGTCCTATATTGACTTTGTAGTATATTCTAGTGGAAACATAATTTAAATACATTCATTAAAACACCATGACAGAATGGAAAAGAAAGTTATTCTTTGATAATGCAAACTACATGTTCCTTACAAAATGTAAAATGATAAGTCATCTGCAACGGAAGTTATCTATTAGAAAAATGGCTGAGACTTAGGAAAGAATAGTCTTCAGCCAAAAGGAGTTAAAAATATTTCCTCCTAAGAACACACACCACCAAAACAGTAATGATCAGGATTCCAAACAGATCATCAAATGCTGCTTTTTTATGTGCTATCCACAGAGTTATTGTTGAATTATGAATTGTAAATATTTATAAGTGGTTCATAGTAAAGAAGTTGTCAGCTGCAGCTACTCCTCTTCACCTTCTGTCATCTCAACATCAAGGAGGCTGATTCAATCACTTTCTCGTAAGCCTACTTTTCTTCTCCAGGATACTCAATTCCCAAAACACAACAAGGTACAAATGAAGGGAAAGTGCTAATGAAGCATGATTGCCAAGAGGTATCAAGGTTTTTAAAAGACCTTTGTTGACTAAATTCAAAATTAGTAAAGTCATGAAATTCAATTCCCAAGGCAATAATCTTTGTATATTTAGATGCCCACTGAAAGGAAATATGCACTACATAGTTTCTACTGACCTTTCTCCTGTGGTAGGAATCAAATCAGATTTTAAAGTCCCAAGAATATGTGGTTTATTCTATATTTAATTATAATAAAATCTATGCTCACTATAGATAGGTTACTGAACACATCTATATATTCACAAAAGTGAAAATAACATGAAATTATAAAATTGGGAAACTTCTAGCTTATTAAGAATTTTAAATGTATATTTTCAACCTTTAGGATCCAGTTGATGTCATTTTCAATAATTAAATAACAGTATTTTTGTTTAGCAACAGCTCCTAAATCTATTAATTTTATGCCATTCCCCCTGTAAATTGCCTTTAAAAAGTCATTGTGGTGACGAAACTGTCATATTTAATGACTTAGATACAATCTAAACTTGCAATTCTTTTTAAAACCATTTTGACATGGGTTGATTGTATCATGTTTCTGCTGACAGTGTTTTGTGGTATGTTTTCATATCTGAGGGGAATCTTTTCTAAGCAGAGAAAGTGGATGGTTCCGGAAATCACAGCTTGTGTGCAAATTTTCAGCAACAAGCCAATACAAAATGTGCGCACTGTATTAATTTAATTAATTTAAAAGTTAATCAATTTTATAAAAATAAAGCTTTCATTTAAATAGCTCATAAAATATTGCTTATATCTGCATATAATTTAGTATATACAAGAGTCAAAATCAGTAATGGGAACAGCAAAATAGTAAAGGAGTACTTTTTGATCAAGTGACAGATACTCTTTCTGAAAGGGTGTCCTGTAAAAGGAAATCAGTGGTTTTCCCTGATTCTTGGACAAGTAAGCTAAAAACAATATGTTAACCTTTTCATATATTTCTGTCTCATTTTTCTATTTCTATATAAAATAGGTCTGAAGAATCTTCTGGCAGTTTCCTGAAATGTCCTTTATTATCATTGGAGTGCTGTGACTTATGTATGCTCTCCTTGGCACTCTGAAGCTAGCACACCTTCCCACCACCCCCTCCCCCCCAGGTCCTGCTCAACAGATGTGCTCTTGTGTGGGAGTCATATCACTTTTTCTGAAACACTGAAGGCATGACTTTCAAGTAGTTTTAAATTTCAAATCAGCTTAGTCCACATTTAATCTAGACATGTTGGTTTAACACCACGCCACACCAGACCTTTTAAAGTTCAGTGGCTGCAATATAAAATTCTTCCCTGTGTTGCACTAATAAATTGAGAAGTGCAGTATAATTCTTCACTATCACAGGAACCATTGTGAAAGGAAAAAAAAAAAAAAAACTTTGATCCAGGGTCTCACACTCATGCACACCCATTCACAGGTCTTACGTAAAACATGTATTAACAAAATTAATAAAGCACCCACATAGGGGATATGTACTTTAGGGAATTAAGTGGTCAACAAGTAAAGGAGAAAATGCAACTCCCCCTTTTAAATAATGTTTTATTTTACTTTTTGTTATTGGTCACTTTACAGAGCCACTGGATTAAATGAGGCTGAATTCCTTTTCCCTGAGGACCACCTTTGTAACTGAGTTATTTAGTTTTTTATTTATTTATTTTTTATTTTTTTAAACTAAGCAGCCAAAAGAGAGAGGCACTTGACACCTCTAGCAAGTATCTCAGTTCTTTTCATATTGTCAATAGCTCTACTGATAGCACTGTTCTTTTGACAGCTAAAAGCAGATGTGTGGGTTAAGTATGGGAGCAATTCAAATGTCCATAGTAAACTGCAGGGGGGCAGAGAGAGCTCAGAGAGCAGCAGCTTTAAAGTAATTGACTAATACAGTAAGGATATTAAAGTCATTTAGTGCCAAAAGGGAACACACTGATCCCTGACCCTCAGCCACTTTGGAGTAATCTAGTATTCAATCCAGCGTGTAATGACTGCCAGGCCTGTCAATCCTCCAGGCTCTCCAGTCAAATGCCTGTGGCTACTATTGGCTTATGGTAAAAGGATAGAAATGCAAGGAAATGCCTCTCAATCAGCCTATGATGTGATAATGTTATTGCTCCAATGTATTCTATATTGTCCCTGCATAGTTTAATCTGGTGAGACCCATGTCAAAAAATTGCCCTTGCTCCCCAGAGGTCTTTACTCAACCTTTTAGTAACACAAGAGGATTTGAAAGGAAAAGGGGTAACATTCTTGATGAATTGTTTCCAGCTAATATATAAAAAAAGTAAGAGGTCAACCGTGGCTTAAAGGCTATCCGTGGAGGTTATAAATTAGAAGTATGCCAGTAATCTGATTTGTAAACCCTTGCTCTCCTTTTACTCCAATGGACAAAATATTTTACAGTAAAAAAAATATTGACACAGAAATTTATTTACATGGTGGCTCATTCATATTTGGTACATGTGCCAAAAGGAATTTTAGCAGGGGAAGATGTCAGTTTAAAAAAAAAAAAAAAAAAGATTTACTTGGTTCTGCCACTGTGAGCTCAAAGAGTTGGCCAACTTCTGGGAAGCTTGCATCTTAAATGAGATGTTTTGCATTTGGAAAATATAATTATTGCCACAGGGTGAGAAGAAAAAAAAATGAGAAAAGTACAGGAAATTGCCTTTGTTGTTGTTGTTGTTACTGTGGCTTTACTAATTAAGGCAGTAGAGACTGACCCATATAGAGTCTCTAAAGTTGAAAAGTCATGATAAGATAATGATTATTCAAATCTCATTTTAATATCTTTGTGTTCTTTAGTCATTTCCCCCATTTACTTTTCCAAACCTACTACACAGAATCTTTGGCAGGGGAAAGTGCCCGTGATGATAGCACGCCATTATTTTTAGAGAACATTAGGTTATGTAAGAGGAGGCATTTTACCTACTTTGTTTTATAGGAGTCTACAGGGCTCTGCACAAGGAAGGATGTATTACACAAAGCCAGCCATTAAGAGACCATCTATTTGCTTGTGAGTTTAAAATAACTTTGGTGTCAGGAAACAAATGACATTCAAATTCTTGCAGCCTTCTTGGTATTCAGCACTCCAGAATAATTAACCAGGTTATGGCTGCATTCTAGAAAGCACTTTGTGTATGGTCCCTACATTTCCTACTGAGAGAGTCTGTATTTTGTATACTGTTTTTCTGACAGATGATGAGAGACCAAGGAAAAATCTTATTTTTTGAGTTCAGTAGATCCCCAGACCTCAGGGGCAGAATAAGTGCAAGAGGAATCCCATCAGGATGTCTCGGGCAAGTTTTCATTAGTACCTATGACAAGCTGTTTCACCACAGGCTATTGTTTTCATGGAAAGTTCAAAAACGGTAGGATGGCTTTTGGTGTGCTATTAACACAAATCCATTATTAACTATTACTTATTTTATATATATGTGACCTTTGTCATGTAGAACATTGATAGTCTTCATTAAGATGTGCCTTTCCAGAATAAGAGGAATGGTTGGACAGTTTTTGACTTCTTTCTCTAGTTGTCTAATTATGTGTTTAAAGTTCTCAAACCTTTCCTGAGAGGTGAAATACAAGGGAAAAGCAAATAGGTCAAAAGCATCGCAGGGTTTCAAAGAACCTAAGGATTAATTTGTCTACTCTTTCTATTTCCTGCCATCCAAAAGGCAGGCCACTGCAGGGGAGGGTATATTTTATACAAAATTCCAAAATTTAGCATCATTTGTATCTACACCAAGCAATATAACTCTAAAGCAAGAACCAAATTCTGTAAGCAAAACAGGAAAATCAATCTGTATGGCTGCACATTGTTTTACAAGCTTCTTCAATGAGTTGAAAGCTCATTTCTTCCTATAATTTCCTTATAAAGATCAGTGAGTCACTTTTCACTCTTTGTATAAAAACCTCATGTTCTTCCTGACAGCTGTTAAATATATATTTAGTCTTCTTCAGAACAAATGTGCAAAACATCATTGTGTTTGGGTTAATTGAGTAAGTTCTCCTTTAACTCCAACAGAATTAAGGGCATGTGTCTTATTTCTCATGGTCAATATGTGATTGAAAAAAAATTCATTCCTCCAGCAAATATGGAATTTCAGTAGTGCACACGACATTATGCAGAGCTCTGCAAGTGGTAGCAAGAAGAATAAGATGTGATCCTTAATTTCAAAAAGCTTACAGACCTACATGGGAGGTGAGACACTAAACAAATAACGATTGCACACAGTTGAAAGGGGAGAATGTGGCTAAAGTTTATTAAGCACTTACAGCTAGCCACTAGATCTATGTAATTAATAGACACAGGCACATGGCGAGATAATCATTTTCATTTGTTAAGCTGTCCTTACCAAGGCTAAGGAAAGTCACCTTCTTACAAAGGCAATACTATATTGGAAACATGTTCTTTTAGCTCAGAAAACCATATTATTCCAGCAAGACTGTATCTTTTACATACAGGTACAGGGATGGCAGAGTTCCTGCCAGTGAAGAACAATCATTCACAGGAAAATCCCATTTTTCATTTTAAGGAAAAGACTCCAAGGGTCAACCATGCAGTAGGGTATAAATGAAGAAATCTTCATATGGGAAGATAGCACACATTCTTCTTGCTTCTCTTATTAAATTGATCTGTATATCCATGGAACCAGGAACTGTATTTTATTTCATATTGTAATCTGAATAGAGCAGGAGTTTAATCAACACTGAATAGACTAAATGAGCCTACAGAATATTTTTATTCCCCTCAGACCTGAAATTCTTTTCAGGGATTAACACCCAGAACAATACCTAGAAAATGAAAATAATCCCACCAAGGAACAAAGTTGTGAGAAGAAATCAAATTTATTAGTTAATGAAACACTTAGTCTATGTATGTGTATCTTTTTATATCTTTAACTACAGTGTGATGCTAAGGAGGTACTGAACTTATATGCATGTGAAAGAGTAGATTTTTTTTTGTGAGTTCCATAAATTCTTATTTAATGGCAAAATTGAATCAACCAGTTAAAAATTAAGAATGATTAGCCTATTATCTATAGTTATAATTATATTCTCAAGCTATTGGCTTGGAAGGTAGTATTCTTATTAGAAGGTATTTTGACCACCTATAGAATTTGGGAAACCTTTTTAGCATTCAGAAATTCTTTGTATTTTAAACTTTTTATTCTAAAGTATAATACACATTGTAGAGCAATTGTACAAAATGTAAATGGATAGCAAAGGATTATCACAGGATGTGATTAACATTTTCTTAAGTTGTACAAAATTGGCAGCAATTTAGAAGCATCCTTTGGACCATTGGTGGTTATTACTTCTTACCTTGTTCCTTCCTCTACTAGTTTGACTTTTTTTTTCTTTTAACTAATAGTCTGACTCTTAAAAATTTGTTTGGACTTTATGTACATAAAGACATTTTTTTATGGCTTCTTTCATTCGACATTATGCTTGATAGATTTCTCATTCTTGCTGTGGGTTTTAGTAGTTCTGTGATTTTCATTGTACAGGATTCATTTTAAGAATATCACATGATCAATTTACCCATCCATCTGCAGATGACACTCAGGTTGTTTCCAGATTGGGCAAGTTACAGATAACAATGATCTGCACATAGGGCACATGTTTGTTTTTCTGTTGGTTTTTGTAAGTAGGAGTTGAGTTGCTATGCCACACATTATACATATAGTCAAATTGAGAAAATGAGGCCAGATTTTAAAATTGTTATACTAATTTATTCTTCAACCAACAGTATGCCAGGGTTCCTGTTTGTTTTACATCTATCAGCATTTTTAATTATCTTATTAATTTTAGCTATTTGGGGGGTATAAAATGATACTGTAACTTTATTGGCATTGATTACTATTTAAAATAAGCCCATTTTCATATTTATTTTGGACAATTTATTTGAAAATTTTGGCTAAATTTTTTCAGTGGCAATTGTAATAAAAACTATCATAATATAAAATGAATGTTTCCTCACACTCTTGAAAGTACTGATTACTATCAAAATTCAATTGAAAAAGAAATAGCATTTCTATTGAGATGCATTTTTTCCATTATAACTAATTTTGAGCAAAGATCTATGTTTGTTTTTACCATTATTACCACTTCTGATACAGTCATAGTCATGTCTTTTGATTGTTTTTTCTTATTGGATTCATCACATACTGATTCTAAAAGACTACTCATAGTTACTACCTAAGACTTTTGTCTATGACAAATATTTCCTCTAATTTACCGTCTAATTTGACTGACTTTTTTTTTAGGCATGCAAAACTTTTTCATTTTTATGTGTCCAAATTTATTAATTTCTTTCTTTTATGGTTTTTGTTTTTTGTGTACACTTATCGTGGCCTCCTCCACTCAAATCAAAATAAATTATTCTTTAAAAAAATGGTGGCTGTTCTGTACTAGGTCTTTTATGGTTTCAGTGCTTACACAGATAATCTTCAGTTAAATCTTTGATCTACTAGAGATTTATTTTGGAGTAAAAACTGATGCAATCATTTACACTTTCATTTTTTCCTCAAGCACCTAGCTGTTTGTCCAGACACCATTTCTCAATTAACATATCTATTCTCTACCAGCTTGAATTATCACTAAATTTCTTATTTCCTAAATTTCCATATATACTTACATTTATTTCTGGATTGTTGACTTGGCTAAATTTTTTCAGTGTTAGCTATTAAAATTAAATGTGGGTTTTTTTTGGTTTTTTTGAAATGTTAGTAGTTTCTTTTCTTTCAGAATTTTTAATTTTTTTTCAATAATAATTTTCCAGATGAAATTTGCATGACCTTTAGTTTTATTTTCTTGAGTTCTAACAAAAATCCATGTATATTATATTTATATTATTAATTAATTTTGGGAAAAAATGGCAACTTGGAAATATTGAGTGTTACCATCTAATAACAGAGTTATCTTCTCAATCAAATTTTCTTTTTACTTTATCTTATTTTTTACCTTTTTTGCCAAGTTTGGCAGAGAGCTTAAGATGGCCAATGAATGTATTCACTATTAGGTTTTCAAATTAAAAAATTTAAGAAGTAGATCATTATTGAATGCCATAAACTTACAAATATGATGATTTAAAATGTCCTGTAGTTAATACACATATTTGTATAAACATGTTGTTCTGTATGTATTAAAAAAAATATGCATTCTCTTGTCTTTAAGTTCCTATCCTCCAGCACAATCTGTACATCTAGGTACATACATGTTCACCTGCATGTGATATATGTCTAGCCAGTGATCCTTTTATAGGTGGAAGCAAGGATCTGCAGTCAAAATTAGGTATGCATTCAATCATATCTATAATCATATGTAAGACACAATTCCAATAGTAATAAAGAAATTTAAGTACCTCTAATAAGAAGTAAAAGTAAGGTTTTTTTCCCCTATTTTTTACTAATTTGTAATGACTCAACTAAAGAGCATGGGCATATATTTTCTCTAAGATAAAAGTTATCATTATGATTAATTTGTTATTTTTGTTGCAACAGTTCAATGCCTAAAGACATTGCACCCAACTGTATAATAGTTTACCATCTTGTGCACAGCAAGGCATGGTCTGGTTGGACCACAGTTGAGCTGAGGGAAGTTGCACATAATCCCACCAATCAGACAACTGGAAAAGATGCTCAGTGCTGAGTGCCTGTTTACTTAAAATATAATCATGAAATAGTGAATGACAGAACTGGGTTTTAACTGACTATAAAAAGCTGTCAGAGACATAGAAATTGTTGTGGGCTGAAAAGTATAAAGATGACCTCATAAATTAAGTAGGATTTGTAGAAATCCTTTTGGATTTCCTAAGAAGGAGAAACTGCCTAGAATTGGGGATAGTAGAGCATTCTGCAGAATCAACAAAGTTAACAGATATTAAAGAGCAATGGTAAAAACATTTGAGAATATGAAAGTTGTGAGAACCTTTCCCCTTTCCCATTCTTCTACAAATCCAGTCACACAACTTTTAACAAACAATAGGCTGCAGCTTTGTGATGTTGTCTGTTTTTCTATTTGGACTCAAAAGATGCCTCATTATTAAAAATTTAAAGCTATGATGCTTACAAGCTCAATTCTATTTTTTTCAGCTGATCCATTCTTTCCCTCACAAATCTATGTGCTTACATGAAAGCTACATGAGGGTTTTGTTTTTGTTTTTAGACCTAGTTCTAAAACTCAAGCTTTGTGCTTCACAATTTAAACCAAATGATTTTTATCTTGCATAATAAAATTATGATTTCTTCTGTAATATCTCTTCAGGTGAATTTTATCTAATAGATCCATTCTGTAAACATCTTATAGAATGACAATGCAGTCTTCTCTTAGCTGGGTTTCAAACACAAATGTATATGTATTGCTATACAAAGTATAATACACACATGTGCAAACGTACACACATGCATGCTTCTTTATTACCTCAGAATAAAAATGCAAATGAATTTATTAGCCTAAGAGTGGCACCAAATGGAAATTTATGCACATACATTTAAAAAACAGAACCCTTGAAAATAAAGCAGTTGCAGCCTATTAATTCTCCTCTTTGACAGTTTTTTAAATTCCCCTAAAAAAATGAAACAGCATGAATACTGTCAATATATCACAACAGCCACATTAGGTTTTGTGATATACATCATAATATAAAGAGCACTATTAGAGCACAACCTGGGAACCATTAAATCATTCTAAATCACTGTTACATTCCATTAGTGTCAATGGTGAAACCACATAATAGGCTTTATTACAAACTTCACCTTGGTAGGCCATTGTCTCTAATAACCACTTCTCTATGATGTGGTATCATACCCAGAAATCCAGGGAGATAATAAAGGCTCCCTTATTTCTTTTTTATTGGATGGGTAAAGTTAAATTTAGCTGTAAGTAAAAAAAAAAAAAAAAAATCCCGAAGCTTTGTTCACTAACTGCGAGTTGCTGCTATTTGGACAAAAAAAAAATTAGGCAGACTTGGGAAGAACAGTTTGAAATAAATTTAAAACCTGGCAATGCTGAGGCCAGGGTAGGCTGGGCAGTGCCAGCAATTACGATGTCATTTTTGAAATGCGGTTTAGTATGTTCCCGTGCCTCTTCACACTTTTGTTCAGGAGCAGAGTATTGATTACAGAAACACTGTAAGTTTCAAACCTGCCCTTTCCCTCATTCTCCCCCGGTTTGAGCTGTACCCTTTTAAAAAGTCATTTGGGCACTTTGTTGAGGTGAGGCCGGTAAGGACTTCAGCTCCAACTGAGATCAATTTTCAGATGTTTCAGGGAGAATTGTGGTACAGTGTTCTGTGCCCTCTTCTTCACAAATACAATCATTTCTTCTCCCCCCGCCATTATGAATTTAGTCCCAATCTCTTCATTCTATTTCTTAGATACATCCACATAAAAATACTCCCCACAAATATTTCTATTCAGTAGACACCTTTGTTGTTGGCTAAGAAAATTTTAGGACACAATAAAATAGGTAAAAAATCAGACGCAGTTGCAGAGGTGAATAAGAATCTCACAAATGAGAGAAACAATTTAGTATTTAATGTGTTACCAAGTTAAAAGTCAAAAGCTTTATAGTCTCTCTGTATTATTCTTGAATAATCATAAAGTAATCTTAAATTATGGATTATAAATAAGTGATTTTATTTCTGCAAAGCAGCAATCTGCCCTTTGAAGGAGAGTTATGAATATGGTCATTTCCGGGCAATGATGTAGATTATTTTAATGATTCTACTTGGCTTCTGGTCCATTCTTGAGACCAATCTTAAAGCCATAATATTTTCATACATATCCAGAAGAGAGGTGATGTCTTAACACAGGAAGAGAAAGAGATAACCTAGGTAAGAAGGAAATGGGAAGTAGAAAATAAGTCTCCAGGAGTCAAACACTTCAAAAGGATCAACAAACAAAATTTTTATATTTATTTTTTAGTTTTCGGTGGACACAACATCTTTATTTTATTTTTTATTGGTGCTGAGGATCGAACCAGTGCCCCACCCATACCAGAAGAGCACGCTACCGCTTGAGCCACATCACCAACCCACAAGTACATCTTTTAATGATGAAAAGGATAAAAATAATAAACTTGGAAGTTTATCTTATAACTGGTAAAATTATTTAGAGTGATCTTTTGCTATGAATTTCTTTTAGATTTATCCATTAATGGTGAGACTTAGTCACCCAAACCACATGTGCTGGTCTCACATAAAAACGTGTCTCTTTCTGCCTCCAATTTTCCTTTCCTTCCTTCCTTTCGCTTCCCTTTCCTCATCTCCTTCCTCTCCCTGTCTCTTACCTGTCTCCTCCTTTCCTTTTGCAGTTTCTCTCTTCCTCTTCCCCTTCCACTTTGCCTTCCAACTTCCTTGCCTCCCCATACACTCTTGGGCCTTCCTTATTTTCTGTCCTTCTTTTCTTAATTAATAGCCTTTTGAAAAGCCGGTTCATGCATCAGATGACTGCAAATAACCAAATGCAGGAAAGTGTTAACATAGCACTCCATGGAAGGAAAATTAAAAATAAACCTGAAGTATTCAGCCTTTTTTTTTTTTTAAATTGGGATTTGAACAGAAAGGAAGCATAAGCTTGATTTGCTCTCCCTGTTACCTAAAAAAAGTCTCTGAGCTAAAGCCTCACCTCTGACCTTGTTTTCTACTTTCAGGGTATATTGTATTTCTCTTTTTTTGTTACATGTCTGGTTTGCAATGCCATTGATGTTTTAGAGAAGTGAGGGAACTGCTATTTGAACAGTCTATGCTCCACTTCATGAAGGCTAGCTTTATTTTCCTTTTTTGTAATATTTTCTCTTTTTGCTCTTGGAAAAACTCATGATCGAGGTCAAGTCTTAAATACATTGAAAAACTTACTCAACCAAAAATTACACCATTGAAAAGTAATAGATGTTGACCTGTTTTTAATTTTAATCTTCTTCTTATGTAAAATTTGACACTTTGTTGTCATCTTAGAGTTGAATCTCAAAATGGCATGCATAAACTGGCATTAGAATTAAAAAGAAAATATTGCTTATGTTCTTGTTTTTTGGTCTTTAAGCATAGACTTTAGGCTTAAAAGGATGAACACACTAGGTCTGGTTTGCTTAAAACAGCTTTCAGAACATGTGTCTTTCAGGTCAAGGGTGAATTTGTAATTTCATTGGCCTTTTGGATACCACAGAGATTTTGCTGAAGTCTGGATGCACACAGACAGGTGTGGTAGGGTTAAAAATCTATAGGAACAGCTTCACTTGTGGCTTTGTCTACTTTAGCATTTCTTCTGAGTGCAAATGGTGAAGATTGGGAGATGGGAAACTTTAGCTATCTGCTGATATTATAGTTAATCTGAGAGTCTCATATAGTATATCTGTTTTCCATATTCTGTACATCCATTCCAATTTGGGAAACAATGCCTAACAAATCTGGATTAATTCATACTAGTAAATCCTGCAAAGAAACAAGAAAAATAATGACATTGAAAACCCTTTCCTTGACATGGTTTGTAATTTGTGTTTTTTAATTTTTGTTTGTTAATACGTATCAATTAAGGTTTATGCCACTGTAAATCCTGAAACATCTTGTAAGTGGTATAAAGACATAAAAAGCATATCTTCCAGAGAAGATACTGGATAATCAAATATATATTTTTTGTAGTGACAATATTGAGAATATGGACTTGACATTCATGTGCTCTTGTAAATAGTATTCATATCATTTTTGTTTTATAAAAACAGTTCCTTTATTTTTGTTTTCTGTTTCCCAAATTAAAGGTAGGTTCATTTTCTTCAGTCTATCAGATAAATTTTTAAACATGAATTCTCTTCATGGGAGTTATTAGTTCATACACTTTCTCTTTGAAACCTCTATACGTCAGTGTGTAGGGTATTCACAAGTCTGTAACTTTTTGAAATTATAACTACAGACGGAAAGACTTCTTCTCAGAAGACAGCTAGTAGTATTTCATTCAGTTCATTTATGACAGTATGTTAGAAAACTGCCTGCTAAACCACAAATCTCATCCCATTAACTCACGTACTATAACCTTGAGCTATTCAAATTTCAGAGAGCCGAGTGAAATGCCCTTACTTTGCATTTATTACTAATTACCAACATTTTTTCTAAAGTCAGAATTGTTTGAATGCTGCCATTATTATAAACAAAGGCTTGTGCAGTTTAAAAATGTATGGAGTCAGAAAATAATCACAGATATGCCATGTTTAGACAAAATACAATGTTCTTTGCCTCTCCTCTCCTCTTCCCTTTTTCTTTCAAATGATCATCTTGTAAAGGTGTGTATTGTTCTTTAATATGTTAAAATTTAAAATGTAGTTTTAAGTAGAGAAGTCCAGTTTAAAAATGGAAAAGGATGTAATACAAAGCAAACATTCATTGAAGCCTTACTACATAGCAGGCACTCTACTTCCTTTCAGTATCTTAATACCCAGTAGCTCTATTGGCTATGTGATACCAGTGGTGTTTTCCATTTTTTTTAAGTGATTAAACTAAGAACAAAAGTTCCTTTTTCAAGATAAGCTAATGCAGTCTTGAATTTGAATAACTCAATTAAATTTAATACAGTGGCTCTTGCCTCAGGGTAATAATTTGGTCATTAATTCATTCACTCGTTCATTCATTCAACCAATTTTATTACGGGTCTACAGTGCTCAATATTTTGCTAGTTGTAGAAGACAAAGCCAAGAATAAAACTCTGCAAATCCCCAAGATTTTTATATTGTATTGAAAAGACATATATCCAAATACAAAGAGTCATTGATATGAGTAAAAATAGAAATACATACATGACACCGAGTTTCCAATACTTTGGGGGTGATGTAATTTGTTGAGATAAAGGAGAAAAATCTTTCTCAGAGAGAGGAATACTGGTGTTGAAGTCTGAATAAGAAGTTGGTTTGGTAGAACTGTGGGTCAGACAAAAAGAGCAGTCATATCATATAAAGGAAACCCAAAAGGAACAAGAACTACCAAAAACTGCAGTCTGATTTGACCTTCCTACTGTGTGAACATCTAGTATATGAAAGTGTCCAGAAGCAAACCAGAAAAGGGGGACCAAGGGTGAATTATGAGTAGCCTCATAAATTATGCTGTGGCTTTGGATGCATGAATCCAAGCTGATTTATTATTAGTTATATATAATAGCAGCTCTGAGAACTAATAAAAAATTTTGAGTAAATATAATTGCTTATTGTTATTGCATTTAATCTAAGCTATAGATTTTCTATTTGATGCATCTATTCATGAATTAAAAAGTAATTTTAAACAGTATTATCATAAATATTACAATTTTAATACTGAGATTATATTTATTATATTTAATTGGCTATTCTACATTCTAACTTTATTTTTCCAAGATTGGAATTCTGATTTAAAAGGGGTAAACATCAAACTATGATATTACTATGACAATAAGTAACATATACTTAGTGACCTTGGTTTTAATACTGTCCGAATATAGTTTACTTTTTCTCAGGCTTCTTATCAGGTTTACTTTCGTAACTCATTTTGACTTTTAACCATCACAGTCATGGAGAAGCAGCACTTTGAACCAAACAAGTTACTCAGGTAATCTAATTAACCACTTCCCAACATTACAATGGGAATAATACTATCTAGGTAAGACTAAATGACAGGAAAGTACAGTTGGTTTGACTAATGAGGTTTAAGACATGTGCCCCTAAATCACCTAATAGTAAGTGAAAAGATCCAGTCAGCCAAGCTTTGAACACATAATAGTATATTCAACAGTCTTAGTTTTTTAACATTAAACTTAAAACCTTAATTATTATCTTTCCAGTTCTTCTGTTTGCTTTAACTGTAAACAATTGGACCAAGTATTTATAAAACTAGCAAAATCAGAAATCTACCTGTACAATTTCTCATGACTACACTGTGTTAAAATAATACCTATGACCATGAAGAAATTAGCTAATATGAAAGAAGAAAATAACTAGTGTTTATTTATCTAGATCAGAAAGCAAGAAATACAACTTAAATTATTGTCTAAAGACAGATTTTCATATTGCAAACCTATAGTCTTGTGAAAATTTCAAAACTTTAAATAACTATCTTAAAATTGATGACACGTTGTTAAAGAACATTATAAATTTCACAATTTATAACTTTGTTATAACATGTAAGATTTTAACTTAAACTGATACTTTGAATACATTTTTAAAATATAAATGTTCATAAGTCTGAAAAAAGTGGATAGTTGAGTGGGTTCCTTTTAAACACAATTAAAATAATATTGCCAAAATTCATCATTCTAGTTATATTTTTTCCAATTTACCAAGGTGAAATTAAGTGGATTAAAACTTGAGAAGTATCCATTTGTGTACATATTTGAAATTATTTTCATGCTTAAGAAACATAGATTAACTATTTCTAACAAATATATAATTTTATACAGCATTTGGAATTTTAAATAATAATATACATCATGTCAATTTTAAAAACTAACAAAAGTTAGAATTTTAATAGCTTATATGATACATATTTTCCATTTTTTCATAATTTGATTTCAGAAGGCTTTATTCATTTTTTTATATAAATAAAAAGAACATCTCAAAAACTTATAGGCAATTTGAAAATATTATATTTAAGGAATACTAAATCTAATCTAAATATGCACTATACAGAATTTGATCTTGTTACATAAAATGCTAAATGGGAAAGAAATAATTTGTCTTATTTTTCATTTATAAAAGTATTGGGAAAGATTCTATAAAGCATTGATACTTCCTAACTCATTACATATTCACCCAAACATGAATATGTATGTGATTTCGAGTCATTGCCACTGATGAACAATCAAACATGAAGTCAAAGTTTTCAAAATGCAAATCAGCTGAAAGCAAAATTTGCTTCACCAAATGACTTATACCAAAGTTTAAATTGTAACACTTCAATGAAGGACAAAAGTTTGAATCTGAAAGACAAACTCACTCAACACCTGATTACTACCAAAAAACAAATCATGAATAAATAATGCAGGTCAGGTGCATTATTTATTCCAAGAACCATGGTACCAATGGGAATGAGAAAGATGAGGAGTCTTAGTTTATTATGAGAATGTAGACAAAAAAACTAGGAAGCAAATTTTAAATAATGTTAAATGTTAGCAAGAATTCTAGTATATAAAACTAGAAGGTAATCTGCAGAATTCTTAGTGAAGTGGCTCCTTGGGATACTCAAGGAAGACCTTTGTGGAAAAATGAAAATTTAAGCTTCAGTGAGAAGGCCCAAAAAGATTTCAGCCATGGAAACATGTCCTCAAGGAATAGCAAGTGTGGGTGTTCTGACATGGGCACAGGATTGGCTTATTCAATGGGCAAAGCGTACAGCACAGAGAGGAGCAGGAAATCAGGCTCCCTGGGCAGTCAGGCCCTGGCCAGTTAGGACCTTCAGCTCTATTTTAACATACATGTAATGGAAGTAACTGAAATGATCATGTCTGATGTTTATTTTAAGAAGATTCCTTCAAGCTATATGTGGAGCACACACTGGAAGAGGCAATAGGGAATGCAGACACACAGTTACAGAGCTATTACAGGGATCCAGCCAACAAAGGAGGAATGCTTGCAGGTTAGGTTTTGTAAGTAGCATAGAAAGATACGTTGATAAGCTGCATGTGGAAAATAGGGAGGGGAAATAATCAAAGAAGCATATATCAGTATACCTTGGTAGGCACAATCAAGTGACTCTTTTGGTTGTATTAGTCATGTGAAAATAGTTTTTCAGAAGCATTCTAATGTTTTATTTTTCTGATACAGTAAAAGAACACACAATTCAAAGAGCTGAATTATATACAGGTTTCTTTTTTAAAATGAAATCATGTTGATTCATTTTTTGGGGGGATTAAAAAGTGATTCAAAAAAACTCCTGTTAATCTTTTGTTGTCGTTTTTGGTACGGGGGATTGAACCCAGGGTTACTTTACCACTGAGCTACATCCCCAGTCCTTTTCACTTTTCATTATAAGACAGCATCTTGATAAGTCTCTGAGACTGGCCTTGAACTTGGGATCCTCCTGCTTCAGCCTCTGGAGTTTCTGGGATGACAAGCATGAGCTTGGGTCCATAATTATTTAATATTCAATTGCAGAGCATGCTGGGAGTTGTAGTTTTTAGAGTTATCCATTTGTGGTTCATGATGCATTATCTAGGCTTGCACAATTCCACTTACCTGTCAAGAATATCAGTTACTCCAGGAGAGTGATTGAATGAAATTCTGCAAGACTGATCTATATAAAGCAGTTGATGATTTCTAGGAAATTGCACTACAAGTATGAGTCTCCTTCCTTTCTCCTACACAAAACATCCAGTCTCACCAAAAAGGTTGTTGGTAATAGTGAAGCTACCAACAGGTAAATAACTACCACACACCGAGCATCATTTTTGGTATTAATAGTGATTGTCAGGAAACTTACAGTGTGCACGAATATACCCAGAGAAATTATATTTACAGTCTACTCTCTCAAGCTAACTTAGAGGACATTTCCTAGATAGATATTTAGGAAGATTTTCAAAACATCCAGGATGGTGGAGTTTCAACATAGAATCCTGGTTTATGTTCTGAGAATAAGAACGAGAAATGGAAAAATGCCAGACTAAAGCAAACTCATCTTTAAATGATGAAGTGAAAAGAACAATGACAATCAAAAGCTTTTGTGACCACTAAACAAGTTACAGTTTGTCCCCTAGAGAGAGGCTGTGACGGGCTGAACTTGCCATTAGAGGGAGATTAAGTGCCGATGTTCTGACTTGGTTAATTATACACTTAAATCCTTTCAGTATATCATAGAAGCCAGGCTTTTTGTTTTTGAATATTTGTACCGTGACTCTCTGGATTGCTTATTGGTTATATCTCTTGACAACTTGAACCTGAACACTAAATCCCATTGGCAACAACAATCTGTCAAGAGCAAAAATTAAAAAAAAAATATTAAAAAATAAGATTTGTGTATTTAGTTTTCATTATAGAAGTGCTTGTAGTTGAAAAAATATGTACCTGTCAAGTTTTCAACATCTCGCTGGGGATACAGGCAATGCTGTTGTGACTTCAGAACCTGGCTGACAAATTCACGTTTCAGTAGTAAAGACAAATCAAGCTCCCCCCTTCTTCTTCTTCTTCTTTTTTTTTAATTCTTTTTTTTTCCTTCTCGCTTTGACAGTCATACATAACAATTTGAGACCTAAGTGCCACTTTGATGCACTATTCCATTATTAAGTGGCACAGTCACTATAGAATAGATGACGGGCCTCTACTCAAGGCATTGTGAATTAAACAGCTCTCTACAACCGGGAAACTGAATGGCCCAATGAATTCTGAGATATTTTTAAAAAAATAATTAAAAACTGTGTTTTAGAAACTTCCAAGTATATAATTTAAAATAATCTCAGGTAGTAAATTATAAACTATGGAAAACAAAATATGTTTTCTCAAAATCATTGATGTTTAGAGAAAAGATTAAATGCATTAACAAATATTCAAAACCCACAATTACTAGTTTCCAACAAGAGTGCTGAATGAGTCTTAAGGAAAAAAAGAATCTATACACATTCCTAAGGTAAGAAGGAAGGAATGTTTATTATCTGATAATAATTTTGTATGGTATTAATAAAAGAATATTCTGAATATTTTTATACCTAAAATGTGTTTCCACTAAAGTAATATTGACTTAAAGTACTTAAATTAATTCTTTTGTCAATATCTCCACAGTAAATCAATAGCCAGAATTAAACAACAGTTTTTGCCAGAAGGCAGGCCAATCTTGGCAATTTTTAGTTATAATTCATCAATCAATCCATCACTACTCAGAAAAAAATAAAAGCAAAGCACCAAGAATTTGATAATAATGCCAAGTAACAGAAGTTAATCTGTCTTTGGACTTTCTTTTTTTTAATCCAGGGACTAAAATATCAAAAATCTATACCACTATGACTCCCTTCTATATTTTAGCTAATAAAGTTGAACAATTGCTTTTTCAAAAATATACAGAAAATACAACTTCAGTAGTTATTGTACTCTAAAATATAATGGGTCACAAAATATATTTTTCCTTTGTGACTATAAAACGTAAAGAAATTATTTTTCAAACGTTGATTCCAGGATATGTCTTGGGGGGAAAAGACAACAAGAATTGAAAATTCTATTAATCTATATGGTTCTGAAATATTTGATATAATACTTATCTCTTTATGGTTCTGACAACTCAATCCAACTGATAAGTACATAAAGATGTGAATTACAAATTCAGTATTCAGTACTCCAAATCTGGCTTTTTCTTCCTTACTCTTCAGCATTAGAAAGATAAAATTGAATTATTTCTTTATCCTCTTTAACTTGTAATCTCACAGAGCAAGACAGAATACATCAAGGAGAAAGGGGCACTTTATACCTTTTATAAGGTGATGGTAGGGAGCTGCGGCCCTGTGACACAAGAGCCGAAAGTAAATATATTGCTGCTGATATACTTGGGACTGAGTTGTTTAAGGAAGAAACGGGGGAGCAATTTCATCAGTTTCCCACTTTACTCTTCTGAAGTGCTAAAGGAGTTAAAAAAAAAAGGAGGAAAAAAAGTAATTATGGGAAATAAAATAAGAATTTTCTTAGTTACAATTCCTGGCCCTTAGCTGATTGCAGTAAATTATAAATTATGCAGTCAATGTAGGCCAACAAAAGAAGACATCTTCAAATCTCAGTCAAAGGTAATTACTTAAGTCGGCTGAATGTTCCCTTTTCATAGAGTGTGATCTCTCTCTGACAGCTCACACTGACAGATGACCTTCTAAGCAACGTTCTTATCCTTCGGATCATGAGCAGTGTGCCTCTCTCCCTGAATATCTCTATATATTTGTGACACTAAGCTTTCAAATACAGCTATTGACAAATCAGGACATCAGTCTAAGTGCTGGTCTTCCTATCACTCACAATAAAGTAGCTATCACTTGTGGTGGTGTAGAGCAAGCATATCTCTGAAAAATGAGTTCTCACCAAGTGCTAATTTGACACAGCTCGCTTGCCTTCCCATAATTGCTCTGTCATTGTCAGTTGGCAGTTCGGGCTCATTCCTGGAAGCTGTGCCGTACAATTGGATACAATTACTCCCATTTACCACCACTATTATGCCACTGATGTTGCCCAGTCCGCATATTGACATGCCTCATTAAACCTGGATGCGGGCCATTAATGAACATTGTTAGCATTTCTCTTAAACTTTTTTGCCTCTAATAAACAGTCAGTGTTCCATGAAGGAGCACTGCCATCCTTGTGATATGATATTTATTATCTTATGGGGGAAGGGGACTCTGCAAATGGAAACTATCCAGATGCTGAGAGGGAGATATACAGTTAGATCAGTAGACGATAGCGCTGATCAGCGGGACCTTTCTCCATCAGGAGCATCCTACCATTAACCGAGTGACCTCTTCTATCCAAAAAAAGACAAGCAGGAGAAACATGAGCACGCTGGAAGAGCCCACGCCACAGCAGGCTTCTCAAGGTTGCATCATTGCCAACACCTCTCCTAGCCCTGTCCCACCCCCAGGTGGTGCTATGTGCCATGATAAAGATAATTTTGCCCTGGGTCTTCAATCCATTATGTCCAGCTAACTTTAACGTGCATTTTTATTCAGAGATAATTATGTGTTGATCAGAGAAGTCAGCGGCTGTCACCCATATAGCAGGCACACCTGCGGTGTGACATAGGTGGGAACGATGGCATGCTCTTGAGCTGTCATGACATGGACGGGGACTTTATTATGTATATGTCATCATTTCTCTTAAGGAAATTATACTTTCCCACACAATGACAATAATGAACCTTTATAACACTCCCATAAACCTCATTTGCAGTTTTATTCTTGACCTTCATTAAATATATACTAAATATGTAGAAACACCTATAAATACACAAAAAGCTCTGTGTCTCTAAGGGTTTATAAATAAGTTTATAACTGCAGGCAACTCTGAAATACCAAATAGGAGATACAGACCTTTAATTAAGAACTTAAAATATCTTACATGAAGAGCAATTTAGTCACTTTGGCATTAACTTTTCCACAAATGTGATAAGAAAATAAATATTTATACAGTTGAAGGTATTTGTTGAACAATTGAGGGCTACTAAAATGGACCCTACTGGATTAACCAGCAGCAAGTAGTCAGGTATAATCTATAATAAAATTTACATAATAAAACTGGAGAGAAAATCTTCATGTAGACAATGATGACTTCTAAACTTTATGCATATGTATTTTAAATAAAATTTCCTAAAGATATCAATTGAAGTATAATTGAGTTGAGGTCTGTATGACTTTGAGGCATATAGAAAACAGGCAATTTTCTTACTGTGGTTGAAAATCTTGCTCAAAACATGTGGATGGAATTAATGTATATATTTTTAAAATATAATGCAAAATGAACCTAGCCTGTTTTGGATAAGGTGATCCTTTACATTGAAAGCCTATGAAGTTATAGACAAGGGATAATTTAAAAAATACTTTTCTTTTAACTCCAAATTTTATTACTCTTACAGAACCTGTGTGGCTGAGAGGAAAACACTGAACAGAGGCCTCTCTGATCCTGGTTAATTTAGGGTCATTAATCCTTAATACCTGGACAAAGAATACCTCTATTCTTATTTCTGGGAAGTTCTTCATTCTTCTTGTGAAGAAATTTAGTCTGTATCCATTTCCAGATTATGCTGGGCCAAACCCTCTCTTACATCATTCTTCCGGCTAACATAAAAAATTATTGAGAAGATATTATTTCCAGAATTATTAACAAGCTTTTAATAATAAGCATTATTTCATTTACTTCCTAAAACTCCTATAAATTTGGTACTATTTTCATCCTCACTTAAAATAATATATTAAGGAACAGAGATATCAAGTAACTCTCTCAAGGTCACAGGTTGTTCAGTAGAGAAAGATTTAAATCAAGAGAAAGTTCCAAGGCCATAGTCTTAACCAATATGCTACACTGTCTTTCAAATTACTGATATTTCCTTCTTTAAAGTGGCGAACCAGTTTGCTTCATCTACTTCTAAGGACTAAATTTGAAGTTCATTCTTTGGTGTATTGAAAACATGAGTGCATAAAACTTTATTAAATCTTGATAAGAATTAGGTAATGCTTCATGCTTTTTAATATTTGGTGTTGTTCAGGATTTTAATTGCTGCATAAAAATGCAAGGTAAAATAATAAGTTTATTTTTATATTAAACTCCCCTTATCCAAGATTTCAGGATTTTATTTTCTATGGTTTCAGCTATCTGAAGTCTGAACATATGTGGAAAATTATAGAAATAAACAATTCAGAAGTTTTAAATTTCATGCCATTATGAGCAGTGTGAAATCTTGCTCTGTTATGTTCTTTGTGCAGTGTATCCATGCTGTATACATTACTCACTCCTTAGTCACTCTGTAGCCACCCAGGTTACCAAACAGCTTATCAGATTGATTTATGGTACCTTATCACAGTGCCTGTATTCAAAGTAACCTTTATTTTACTTAATAATGGCCCCACTTCTGAGAGAGAGTAGAAGCCTGACTTCAATAAGTAGCAGTTACCAAACACAGGTGGCCTCATTACAATGAATGACCTCTCCACTAAAGTCCCCTGTACTTTTCTAATAGCTAATCCCAGTGCCTAAAATTCCTCTCACCTTTTGTTTGAGCTTACATAATTCAACCTATTTCCCTTTTTTTGTCAGTTTGAATAAACTTTTGTCAGTTTGAATATACTCTTTCTTGCCTAAATGAATAAATAATGGCCCCAAAGCACAAGAATAGTGATAGTAGCAGTTTGGATATGCAAAAGAGGAACCATAATGTCCTTCCTTTAAGTGAAAAGGTAAGAATTCTCCACTTAGGAAAGAAAAAAAAATGATCATATATTGAGGTGACAAAGATCTACAAAAAGAATAAATTTTCTATTCATGAAATTGTGAGGAAGGGTAAAGAAACTTATACTAATTTTGTTGTCACACTTCAAATTACAGAAGATATTGCCACAGTGCATGGTAAGTACTTAGTTAAGGTAGAAAAGACATTAAATTTGTGTATGTAGGTAAAGGAAAAATCCTAGTGTGCATGTATACACACACACACACACACAAACACTATCAGAGGTTTTAAGCTTTCACTTAAAGGGTCTTGGAACCTGACTCTACAGAGAAAGGAGGACTTATTTGAATGGATTCAATTTCAGAAATGGAAATATATATCATTTGTCTTCTTTTGAAAAATGTAGGTCAGGTCTAATTTAATGTGTTATTTGCAAAAAGAAGGTGATATACTTTCATGTGATATATTATATTGTTTACCTTTTTGTTTTTTATGTTATAGGGGATTGAACCCAGGAGTGCTCTGTGCCTGTGAGCTACATCCATCCTTAGGCTATTTTTAATTAATTAATTAATTAATTTTAGAACTGAGGACTGAAGCCAAGGGTAATTCACCACTGAACTATATTCCTAGCCCATTTTATTTGTTTATTTATTTTGAGACAGGGTCCCACTAAGTTGTTTAGGACCTCACTAACTTGCAGAACCTGACCTTGAAATCACCATCCTCCTTCCTCAGCCTCGGGAATTGCTGGGATTATAGGCATGTGCCACTATGCCCAGCTACTATTTTGTTTCTTATTCCAGTGGCAAATTTAATTTCCAGACTACCTTTTCATATCTGCTGAACCTTACAAAATGTTTTCAGGGCAGTGACTTTTGTTGTTACAGGGATGCCTGTCTGTTAGCTGGAGAAAGGCCAAGATCTCCTGCACATCTCATTTGCCAGTTTGCTAGCTGGAAGAGTTACTTGCAAAACGAGTAAATCCTATTCTTTTATTTATTTGATCATTGTCTTTGTGAGATTAACTAAAGCCAATGAGTAATTTCATATGTGAATAAAAAAAAGGAGAGATGTTTGAGAATTTCTCTTGCTGGTCTGGTTTTGTTTTTGTCCAGGGGAAGTTATTTGTGACTTTGACTGCTTTAAAAGTATATATCTGTCAACATAAAGCCTTAAGTATTATTACAGAACATTTTTGGAATTACTAATCATTTAATTAATATTAAGCTGAAAATTCTCCTGCTTCTGCTTACTGATGTTCAAGACCTGTGGGAAAAGAAGTAGGGATGTGAGATATGGCCAGAGAGCTAGTGTTTTAATTTATAAAGTGGAAGGATTATATCGCCTCTTGTGTTCTTTTCCTTTGTCCTCATACTACTAAAGTGAGAGGTGAGCTGCAATGGCCACGAGGACCATAGGGAAGGAGGGTGACCAGTTTGTTGAGAGATAGTGAGGAAACCAATGAGAACGGGAGGGGAGGGGATCTACATGAAATTAAAGAAGTAGCAGAGAAGGAAGTTGGAAAGTATATGAATGTGTGGGCATGCTGTTTTTATGACAAGGTCACTGGTTTTCCATTCACCTTTTTGAAGTGCTACTACCATGTCCTCCTCTACAACAAAATCTTGAATCTGAAGCAGGAGCACAGATTCTTGTAACAGAAATGCCAGTATTGGGCTAAATCCAGCAAAAGTTTTTTTTTTTTTTTCTTTCAGCAAAGACTACGTTAGAGAAGGACTGTGCTGCCAATCTGTTCAGCGGGTTGCTGTGTTACACAAGTCCCTGAACAACATTCACAGATAGGCAATGGTTTATGAATTTATATTTTCCTTCAGAGATTAATTTAGCTGGCAGAGTTAAAGACATTTGAGACTAATTCTGCATAATTTCTGTTTTCTTATAGCATATCGAGCAGAAAGTTTCTATGAAGCAGAGAAAAAATGTTAACAAACATATTATGTCCATTGGTTTCCTACTATTCATTTCTTACTTAAACACAAAAGAAACATTCTGCCCTACTGTATTAACTGCGGTAAAATTTGCTTATTTATTTGCTTTTTTTTTTCACTCTATCTCTGGCTAATAATTATGAACTAGTTGTTCTAATTATATTGATTATTATCAATATAATATTAACACATTTTATTTAACACGTACACACACATTTAGGTCTATTGTTTATATGAGGATTATGACTTCATCTTGGTTTCTTATGGTTTTCACAAATGGTGCTATCATTTTTATTCTGAAAATTTTCAAAACATTTAAAACTTTTATTCAGTAAGTGAATATGCAAAAGTACAAAATAACTGGTTCAATATATAAAAAATTATATGAACATTAGAATTTACTGGATTATGGTACAAATCAGTGATGTTTATGGTCCCAATATACAGAAATTTGATGTTTTGTTTTTAATGTTACTACTGCCAGTCATAGTTCAAACTAAATTTATAAATTAATAGGATGCTCTTGACATACCAAATGTATATTTGCTTATTCATTCATAGTGGTAATCATACATAAATAGTAAAATTTGCATTATAAACATATGTATAAATTGGTTACAATAACAAATAACAATAGATCTTTAGAATATATGAATACACACACACATATATGGAGAGAGAAAAATTATGAGAATATGCATTATAAAAATTTATAACATTTTTAATCTTAGGTTATTTTTCATAAAGGTATTGGAACTTATAATTTATATATTTATCTCTCTGGAGAATGAAACACTCCCAAACTTGGTGCTATTCCAACAATGAAGACAGTATGAAACTGTTTAGATAAACTCACCACATTTTGGTATCTATTTGATCCATCTCTCTTTCTACTAATAAGAAATAAAAAGTGAAGTTACATTATTCTGTGCATAATATTTATTTCTCCTTGGGTATATCAAACCACTGTCATTCATTTTATGGTAGAAGTTGAGCAGTTTTATTTTATCTATCCAAAGTTTGGACATGATTAAAAATAGTAATTTGAGTAAAACATCTAAGAAATCATGCCATATAAACGATAATACCAAGGGGTTGGGGGTGGTGTACAATCCTTCTTACCAAATGGCACTTTCCTTAATTTGGCATTTTTTTTAATAAGCAAATGGAAAGTATGATCAATAGCTGTGTTTTCAAGATGAGCATGAATGCAAAGTTTTGAATCAACATTTTAACATGATAGTTGAAATAAGCATTTCTGAACTGAAGGTTTTTCTCTTCTTTTTTGATCCTCTGTTCTGATTATTTTGAAAATTGAAACCTAGAATATTAGACTATACTGATTAAGAAAAAAGTTGCACACATAACTAAAACATAAAGACAAGGGAAATAAACCCTAAAAGAATGTGAAAACACATTATGACAAGGAAGATAGGCACACAGTTAGCGAAATATTGAGAATGAGAGTGAGTTGGCAACTTCCAACATCTCTCAGACCCTCTTTAAAAGAATCTCCTGAAACTTTTTTAAATCAGATTTTTCCCAATTATTTTCTTAATATTTCAGATCTGATTAACAAGATGTTGGGAAATAAGTAGCTCTACATGCATCATTAAGCATTGAAAAATATGCATATAGAATCTATAATATTTATATATTATAAAAATAACAAATGAATAATAAATTTTAAAGATGGGCTCAGGAACTCAGTTGTTTGTAGTTAGTTCATAATGCATTTATGCTGTTGATTTTCACATGATTTTGCAAAATGAATAGGAGCTTCTTCAACATACTGGACATAAAATCAATGACTAAAAAGCTAAAGTGAATGTGTTGTATCAAATCTAAATAGACTGAAATGCAAGGATTTGTTTTCTTTCCATATTTTAAGTGGCAACATTTGTACAACTTCTTAGTATATAAGATGTCACAATGTAAAAAGCATGACTATAATGTTCATCCTACATTCTTTCTTATGTTACATGAAGTCTGTTCTTAAGCTGAACTCCACACACTGATCCACTCATAAAAATGAAGGTACTCTCAGAACAACCTCATGTTCCAAATGGAAGTTGATAAGAATTGCTTCTTACAATAAAATTCTGCAAGAAGATTTACATCTACAACAAACATGAATACTGTTGTTTTCAGCAAGTCAGATGTGGCTACAAGCCAAGTTGAGGCCGTTCATGCCAGAAAATCTGAACACCAGACTTTTATAGAGAATGATTAGTTAACATCATTTTAATGATGAATTAATGAGCAGTAAAAGCATTCTAATTCCAATATGTACAAAACCTTCTATTTAAAGACACAGGACCAGGGAGACAGATCCCTGACCTTTGTGATACTGGCAAAGGTTGGGTTCACTACAGCTAACGCCCAATCTGTCTTTCAAGGTTAACTACACATGCCATGCTGGGAAATGAAACAATTACTAACGAATTTTATAGGTATATTTTGTCAAATTTAAAAGGCAATCAGAAGTCTAAATGAAAATTATGCCTGAAGAAGGCATATAAAAGGAGAGAAACTAGGAAGGTGCGTGTATACCTCTATTTTTCCTAAGAAAATACCTTCAAAAAAAGACAAACCCAAGTTTTCAAGTAAAATACACAAATGAAAATCCTTATAGTGACAGGAGGAAGCCCCAGCTTAGGGGAATGGAAGTGTATTCAGGAAGGACAGCATCTAATCATCTAGGCAACACTAGCACACACAAGGCTAGATGATTCATTATTCTGTAATTAACTTTTAATTAACTTTACTCTGCTTTACTTATTTTAGAAAATTAAATAAACTTCATTTTATTGCTCATGCTAAACCAATGAGCAGAAGCTAGAGTTCTGCTCTAATTAAAATAAGCAGTTGAGCAAAATTGTGTGTAAAGCATAATGAAGAACTGTTTCTGTCCAATTGATATATTTCTTATGTTCTGAAACACTTTGATAGGTTTTTCAAGAATTCCATTAGTTAGGCACTGAAGTCTTCTAAAATATGCGATCTAAGAAATAATATTATAGGCCATTCTTAAGTATGGGACATAATTGATTAAAACTTATTCAGTAGCATTTCAAATTAGGTGATTAAGAGAAGTGTGTGTGTGTGTGTGTGTGTGTGTGTGTGTGTGTACATGTGCTAGAGATGTGAAGAAGAAGAAAGGAGAGGAGAGGTTAGGATGGGAGAGAAAGGGAGGGGGAGGGAATGAAAGAGGAAGAATTTGAAATTGTGCTGTTTTATCAGTCATTGAAGCAGAAGCTGTACATTCATTTCTACATGGAGCAAAAAAGAGAAGTCATAAAGCAAATACAGTAAGATCATGTACTGTGCATTCCTTTTATACATTCTAGCTCTTTTATTTATTTTAAAACATTTGTCACATGTTTTGTTATTAAGCCCAAGACAGTGACATTTAATTAATCAAGAGCTGTTCTAATTGATCCAATCATATGCTACAAAAGAATATTTGTACAAGAATGGATCATATTTAATTTATGAGCTTGAGCTTTCATGCTGTAAATATAAAAGTCAAAGGAAATGATTCACTTCCTTTGAACACCTGAAGTTTTAAGACGTTTGCTATTTCTTATGTAATTCTCAAAGCATATAAAGAATATCTAAACAACTTTAAGGATCATTTATTAAAATACTATATTTAAAGCTTAAGAACTTTCAACTTACTTGCTGACAATCACCTATATTTCTTAGTGACCAATTGACTTCTCCATTCCAATTTCAGATTAGAATATTTAGAAGTCAAATTTCTGTATTTTTCTTTTTATTATCTCTGTGAGTTCCAATTTCTTTAGGTTTTGTGTTTCCTCCTGAATCTACCTTTTTCTTGGCATTTTTTTTTTTGGAAGCATTCTCTGTTCTCCAAAGACATCATGTCTTTCTGGTTCCATTTGTTTTTCTACCCAGCCTTTAAACATAGTCAGCCTTCTCAACAGTAAGGCATTCACATCCCAGCAATCTCCTGCCTATCAAAACTTCTAGATAACCAGTATTTACCTGTGAAAAATCTCCACTTTCCCACATGTGCATCTTTGATCATTGTGATATAATATATACAGGAAACTAGGGAAATGAAAAAAATCCAGGCCCACCACCTGGGTTTGATCAAAATCATCTTAAGCTAGAACTTTCTCTGCATTCTTCATTCTTAAATTGAATTACTACATTTGTTGATACATGCAAGTGAATAGAGAAGTTTTATATTTTTTATTTCATCTTTTATTATAGCATGAATTGAAAATTGGGTCTATAGCAAATTGGTCTCATTGAATATTAGCTGAGCACTTCTTTGGTTGCAAGAAGCTCTTTATTCATTCACTTTTGTATATATCTTATGCCAAGGGAACAGCAAGTCTCTTCTTCCTCCTTAAAGAAATTCTCTAAAAACTAAAAATACTCCAGTGCTTTTGGTAAGGGCAGAGAAGGTCCACTCAAAAGAGAAAGAATGAGCAAAATAAACAAGCAACACTTCAAGTATGAATGATACCACAGTCTGAAAGTAACAAATAATGAATTGTCCATTAATTAACATTTATTTCTGTACTGTTATTTTTTTAAAGTATGGAAATAATTTAGTAGTGGGTTTTCCATTCCTCCCACCCCCTCAGGAAAGTTTTGCTCGTGGAAAGAAATAGATTTCTTTCAGTGATGTCTTTTGATTATTATTTGCCATTTACTTTAGGAGATGGTGAACCTGTGCCCTTGGTGCAATTATACAGAGCATGCCACATGTGGGTTTCTCTATGTGAGTCAGGAAATGCATATGAATCAGTTGTCATAAACTCCAGCCACTAATAATTGCTACATTGACACTTATCAAATTACTAGAAATTGTTGAGTGATAAATGACACTAGAAAAGTTTGTCATAATACAGATTGAATTTTGTTTTTTTGATGGTTCTAGGGATTAAACCCAGGGTCTCATATGTTAGTTAAGTGGTGTACCCCTGAACTAGAACCCATACCAGGAATTTTCAAGTTTGTAAAGTATTTGGTACAGTTTTTGTTTTGTTTTAGAATGAGATTTACTGCAGAATTACACATAACAGAAAGAGCAATAGATAGCATATTTCCTACATCCTCAACAAGTGTGTCTTCTGATCCTGGGAGCTTCACAGTTTCCATTCTTCCCTTTGTCGTTTCTAATTTACTCTCTGTGCTTATAGGTACATCATTTTCAATCCTTCTCTAAACTTTATGTATCGTCCTTGATTTTTATTTCTAATGCCAAATTCTCTTACTGTTGCAAAGTATTTCTTAATATAATGTGAGGCTGAAACATTCTCTTTAGTCTCAGATCAGTGCTTCTTGTCCTTCCATCTTCTGATGCTTTGAATAATCACATTTTTTTCATTTATACAGATACTTGTGAGGTATTTATAGACTATGATCAAATCCCCCTCAATCTTCTCCTCTCTTTACTATATAAATGTCTATGACCCAATATCTCATCCAACCTATTATTGGTATCATTTTTGCCCTTCCTTTTTATTATTAATTTTCCATTAACTCTCTAAATTCCTCTACAACTTTTCCATTGTCAGGATAAAAAGCAATGCAATAATTCATTTATTTTTTATCTTAGGCTATGGAGAGTTTAATATGGAAAAAGGAAGTTTTGTCAGTGTGTCAAATTACAAATTCATTATCTGAACTGTATTCATTTCTCAATTATTACACATCTGTTTCAGGAATATAATGTGTAGAGATTTCTATGTGTTTCATCCCCAAAAGAGCTTCAACTCTTTGAGTCACTAGAAATAATTTACATTGACTCAAACAGAGATTTATATCCACAATTATTTGCTGATTATAGCTCAAAAATACCTTAAGTTTGTATGCACTTATAAATTTAACTAAAATTTAGATAAAATTATTATTTCTAAAAATTCTATGATTGAAAAATTTGAGGAACTTTTCTAAATATACAGCAAGGCTAACAAGCATTACTGTATCAATAAATGTATGTATGTGTGTGGTGGAGGGTATTTACATATTTGTGCGTATACATACACATAACATAGATGTATTTTAAAAGGTAGTTATAAATATTCTATTTAATTTCAAAATGCATTTGAAAATAAAGATTTTGAAGAACTCAATAGGGAAACTTATTTAGCCTACTGATAAAAATAAATGTAAATATAAGAGAAAATACGTAATGATTCCCGAATAAAGAATTGTTGAAAAAAATAACAGAAAGCTGTACTTGGTGTGTCTGTAAGTGTGCATGTGTGAGTCTGTGTGTTTGTATATGATGGTGGGGTGGGCGTGGGGGAAATAATACATACAGCTACTTTGGTAGGTGACTTGTCTTTAGAAGTCCATAGCGTATTTTTCAAAGAAATTCAAGGCAAAGAGGGAATTCACTTAAGGTGTTCAAATTGTATTTGCTCATTCATTCATTCATTTATACATGCATTCATTTCTATGATGGTTTGGAAGCAGAATATAGATAAAAATAGATATTTAACTGGAATCATTGTTATTAAGCTCAATTCCTTTTCTTGAAAGCATTGGGAATGGAGGCAAGAATTGACTATTATAATGATATGCCGAATTTAATTCAGTACTTTGAGAACTCTCAAATGTCAATTGTTTTCATTATACTAAATAACCACAGTATATGATTATAGTAAAAAAACTGTATGACTTAGTAAGAAAAACATAAAAATTTTATGCCAAGTATAATTTTTTTTTATTTATTAAGGTCATTTATAAAGGTACACAAAGCATATCTGAAATCACAAGTTCAAGTGTATATAGAGTTTAAGAATTTCAGAAATAGTGTACTTCTTGTGAAATCATTTATTGACCAACTACCTCATATTTTGCTTCAAAGAAAATGCATACCATGTCAAAAAGAAGAATTGGTATCTAAAGTGCAATTTGTGAGAAATCAATTTATGTGGCATGAAGCCCCAGAGAGTTGATGTCCACCCATCATCTACTTTTCAATAATATGTTTTAGAATGATTCTTTTACCATGAATGATTCTGAAGATATGATTAGTACAGCAAATTAAAACTATTTCATGTTTATATTTCTTAATGGGGCTTTCAAAGTACCAGTATGTTATTTTTTTCAAAGTAAATATCATTATTGAAGGTTTCATAAGAATTGCAAATTTGCAGATTTTAACTGTCAATGAATCTTCAGTATGTACCCACTATTTTTTAAAAATGGCCTTAATGGTATCCATGGCAAAATAAACATGAAGTAAATGTAAATTGAAGACAGCTCAGACCTCTCTTCCAGGGAGCCAATATCTGCTGAGATTAGAAGATAACATATAAATAAAAAAGTGATAGCTGAAATGTTTTCTCAGGAAAACATTTCAAAACCTTCAGTGGTATCATAATTTTCTTAATTATATATAGGTAGCAGTTTTTCAAGTCATTTTTGCAAAATGATATAAATCACAGTTGATCAGTTAAAGGAACAGAACCAACAGAAAGCTGAAGTGAGGTCTTACTCTGAGACCACAAAACTGGGATTGGGCCAGGCACAGTGGCACACACTTGTGATCCCAGAAATTTAGGAGGTTGAGGAGGGAGGATTGCAAGTTCAAAGCCAGTCTCAGCAAAAGTGAGGAGCTAAGCAACTCAGTGAGATCCTGTCTCTAAATAAGATACAAAAAAAAAAAAAAAAAGGCTGGGAATGTGGCTCAGTGGTTGAGTACCCCTGAATTAAATCCCTGGACCTAAAAGAAAAAAATAAATAAGTAAATAAACTGGGAATGAGGTTCCCTAGGATTGATGTAAATTAAAAACAACAACAACAAATTTGCTAAGAGACCCAAAGACCCCTGGTCCATGCGCAATCAAATGGCATAGATTTCTAGTTATTGGCAGCAAGCGGACAAGGTAGCAATGATAAAAATTAAAGCAGGAACCAGGAAACCAGTGATCTCCATGATCATTTCTAGTCAAAAATCTGGGAAGTGCAATGTCAAAGGAAAGGACAACAGAGTGGCAGTAAGTATAAAAAAGATCATGACCAAGATGACTCATTTTGCAAAGAATGACCCCAACAATAGAATTTAGGGGACAGAAGGAAATTGTATTCTGGCCTCTTTGCTTAGTATGTGGCCTTGCATTTGACAGCATAGCAGGTGGAAGACAGGTCCCTAATAAAACTCAGCCTCATGAACAAATGTGTTCTCTGAAGGAGCCTAATCATTCAACAGATACATACTGAGCTTCCACTCTTAGCTGGGGACAGGACTAGGCATTGGTGAGATAACCACAATTAAGGCATGAAGCATTTATCCATCAGTTTATAATCTTGGAATTAGATAAAGATAAATAAATGAGCAATTACACAGTAATGTAATAAGTGCTAAGATGTGAAAAAAAAAAAAAGTACCCTGGTCATTCATAAAGGTGGTGTCTAACCTAATCTTCAAAGTCACTGAAAGTTTCTAATATTATAGAAAGCAAAATTGACATGTTAGACATAAGCAAGGGGAAGAGGGGAAAGTACTTCAGGAAAAAGAAAAAGCACAAGTAAAAGAGACATGAAGCTGTGAGAAAGAATATAGAGCACTAATAGAAATATTAGTTGAAGTATTTTAAAAATAAAAGAAGTTAAAAATGCTTCAAAGAAGCACTGAGGCTTTGGAGGAAGTGCTGGAGACTCATAGTGTATTTCAAAATGAATGACCATTAGGGGGCTGGGGATGTGGCTCAAGCGGTAGCGCGCTTGCCTGTCATGCGTGCAGCCCGGGTTCGATCCTCAGCACCACATACAAACAAAGATGTTGTGTCCGCCAAGAACTAAAAAAATAAATAAATATTAAAAATTAAAAAAAAAAAAAAAATGAACGGCCATTAGGATTCTGTAGTTTGGACCTCACAAATCTAAAAAAGTTAAAGCATTTGACTCAAGTTCCAGGAATAAAGTCAGCGGAAAAAAAAGTTAATGGGCAAAGTACTCATTGGGTGGAGTAGAAATTTGAACTTTCAAAACTGGCCATCCCAAAATATTGCCCACTGCAATGCACTTTAACAAACACATTCATGTCCTAGCTTTCTTCTTCCTTATCTGCTTTTTTTTTTCTTGTTTTTGCTTTGGGGGCTTTGACATTAAGTTTGCCTACTGAGCAACTATCAATGTACATGGTTTAAAACTATTCTGTTTGAGCTAAGAGTGGGTAAAGCTGGTTGGTCACTAACCAAATTTGTTCTTCCCCCTTGATGTTGGTTTTGATATTGTATTTATATATATTTTCCCAGTATTTGATGTTTTTTTTAAGAGAATGTGAGAGAGAGAGAGGGAGAGAGAGAGACAGAATTTTTTTTTAATATTTATTTTTTTTTTTAGTTTTCGGCAGACACACGTCTTTGTTTGTATGTGGTGCTGAGGATCGAACCTGGGCCACATGCATGCCAGGCGAGCGCGCTACTGCTCGAGCCACATCCCCAGCCCCCAGTATTTGATCTTGATTTTAATTTATAAAGGTCTCAAATATAGGTATCCTAATATTTACAATTCACTGTGCCCTTATACCTTTGTTTATATCTTATAGTTTTCTAAATATTCAGATACTTACAGGTCAAAATTTTGTTGAGTACTTATTATGGGCCAGACACTATACTAGGTGATAAACACTGACCAATGACTAAAAGGATCCTTGATATCATGAAATTCAGTCTTTTGAGGAGGATAAACATATAAATAGAGACTGAAACTATAACATGGCACATAATAAAACATATATATGTATCAAGAGATGGAGACGCACATAACACGCCCAGAGAAAGGTGACAGTGAACTTCTTTATGGCTTGTAGTTAGAATTGGTAAAGTTGGTGAATATTAAACTGAGATTGGGCAGTTTGTGAAGCTCACAGCTAAGATAAGGCGTTTGATGATTTCTTATTAGCAAAAGGAATCAAACAAATGTTGTAATCTGTCAGTGATTTATATTTATTTTCTTTTAAAAAAATAAAAAAATATATAAATAAATTGAAAAAATAACTGAGGTTTTTTTGAATGGTTGTTGTAATTGGTGAAAATTTGGTGGTAGTGATTCTTGTTAGTTGCTTTTTTCAGTATTTAAAGATAATAAAAAAAGACGATGAGTGTTATCCAAAAAAGGCAGAAATCAAGGGGTATTTCTGAGAGAGCACCTGAATTGGGTGGTAGCAGAAAGACTGGGTTCCAGAGATAAGAAAGAGACAAAAGTGGGCCAATCATAGATTCTTTGGAAGTCTGGTGTCAAGGTTGACCCCATGTCTGACTTAAACAGCTGAAAGAGTTCAGTGTGTGTTGGGATGAGGGAACTGGACCATGATGTGTGGACTACTTTTGGACGATTCAGCTTGATGTTTCCTTTGAGACATGGAGAAGGGGAAGCCAAATACATGGAGATACATCAATCTGTACCTCAGGGAGGAAGCCTACAATGGGTACAATATAAATAATGTTTCTGTAGATAGTGATAACAGTCCGAGTAATGAAAGAGCAATGTTTTTGTAGAGTGCAGAAATCTGCACAGAGCTTTAAGGAACAAAAATGTAAAAGAGGTAAGATGAGGTGCAGGAGGAGCTACAGAGGTATAAGTAAAACACATACATTAGAAATTTTAATATTATGGATGCTATGAAAGTATATCAAGAAGAGGAGAATCATCAACAGTTTTGATTAAAATTGAGAGATCAATTGCTAAGGCAGGATGATTGCACGTTGAAAGCCATCCTCAGTAACTTAGCAAGGCCCTAAGCAACTTAGTGAGATCCTTTCTCAAAATTAGAAATATAAAGGGCTAGGGATGTGGCTCAGTGGTAAAGCACTCCAGGGTTCAATTTCCAGTACCAAAATAAATAAGTAAGTAAGTAAGTAAATAAATAAATAAATAAAGGAAATGGAAATGTGAGAATCAGAATCAAAAGATCAAAACTGACAATATGAAAATCATTGATGACTAAACCTAAGTTATTTTTCAAAATGGTTTTCAGAGGAAGCCACATTGAAGTGTTTTAAGGAGAATTTTGGAATAGACAGCACTGTTAAAAAGTCTGACTTGTAGAGAAGAAAGACTGGACAGTAACTGCAGAGAAAGTGGGTCTGGGGTGCTTGTTTTCTAATGGAAAATAGTGGTATATGCTGATAGGGAGAATTAGAGACCCATGGGAAGCTTGGCTATCATTGACTTTGTTTTCACCCAAAATCTCAGTTCAGAGATGTCACATAATAAAGTAAATTTATGAATTTTAGAGGGCCAGAGGTCACAGAGTTTGAGGATTCATAGGCGGTCAATATAAAATATCTCATTGAAGGGCAAGGAATTTTGGGACCTGAGACTCGATGAAAAATAGGGAAATCCATGTAGCTTGCTTATATTTTTCAACTTGAATTTTAAAAAGCAACTGAGTAGGAATTTTAGCTGTCTCCTCTTCAGTTCTGTAATCCACATATGGATAAAATAGGATCCACTCAGCAGGTTGCAAACTTGTGCCTCTAAACATATTTAGTTGAGCAAGAAGGCACAAAATAGAACCATATGTGTTTTCTTTTAAGGTAATCTGCTTCAGTAGTATTGTCAGCACTTCTGAGAGCCCTTTCCATATGCAGCTTGCCACACTTTTTATACATACTCTGCGTTGAATCATTTTGATGTCATCTATTAAACCCTCCTTGCAAATATTTATTCAATGTTTATGGGATTTATGAAAATAATAGCCTCTATGATAAGATATATTGTAAGAATGCTAAATCACAAACAGATATAAGAAAGATATTATATTTCCAATATTCAGTACCAAGTTAGGAACCATCATCTAAAACAGATAGCCTTGTACCAAAGTTCGATGGTCAATAAAACATGGGGAAGTTTGGGCCAGAAATGAGATTCCTAAAATAATGATTCTTTAGGAAAAATCTCGTGTTTCTTGTCTATGGAACTGAAATTCTATGGTTATTATTAAGAACCCCCAGAGAGACTTTACTGTTTTTTCATTATAATGACACTTTAAAATAGCACTCATGGATATTCCTGGCAACATTGACCTTGATATAGCATTTAACATTTGCAAAGCAATTCTCTGACATATTTCTGTTAACATTGAGAAATCTATTTATGTTGGACCACAGCACATATATTCAATGCACATTGTCAGTGGTCTGTGCTTTGAGTTTATAAGTTCTGTTTAAATTAGAATCTTGTTCCTCATAATCAGAATCACCTCTGCTGCTCTTCTCTTTCTCTAACAGTTTCCTTTCTGTATTCTGTGCATGAAATTCACTCAGTAAATACTCTTTACTTAAGAAAAGTAACATCAATGAAAATAGTTTTAAGCAGTGAAATAAGGAAATAATAATGTTTTGCCCATTATAATTTTTGTAAGTTATTCATTAGTAATTAATAACAATTTTTTCCAAACATAAATGATTGTCATACAAATGCCAGTTAAATGCATTGGATTTAAATGTTATGCCATTCTCTTCTGTTTCAGAATGTATTCCTTCTTTTCCTTTCTCAGAATTCCTGCCTGGTTTCCAAAGAGATTACAGCTTGACTTTGAAACCATACAGCTTCCTCTTAGTCAGTTGCATGGCAGCCAGATATTCTAGTTAGTTTATTCCCTTTCACAGGCTGCTCTGTCAAAACTGTTCACTTACATTTTCCACAGATCACTACTAGCCATGAACAACATTGCTCCGCAGAAAACCTGCTGTCCAGGCTCTCTGCGCTAGCTGCCATTATGCCCTGCGCTTCCCTTCTTCCTCTGGGACATGTCACTCATGTGTTTCAGCAAATGCCAACTGTCCCTTATATATACTACACTATCCCTCCATCAGGGACATTTTACAAGAATTCTATATTCATTTCAGTTGGCACTTGCTTCTACCCGGCAAATGCCATTTATTCCTTCACTCTTCTGACTTCTCTCACCAAGTGTTGTGTTCCCAATTCTAGCAGAAAAAAAAATTTGAACATATTTCTCTTTTTCCTTTATGATGATATTTTCCATTCAGCCATTCCTTTTCCGTTTGCAGGCTGTACTTCCATATTCTGTAAGGAGTGATTTCAAAAAAGAACTTACCTCTTTAAAAATAAAAGTGTACAGTGTTATCTGTTTTTCTATGTGGACGAGAACAATTGAGCTATGTGCACTCTAAAAATAGGTAGTGAAGAGCTATCATTAGAATATTGTATTGTTTCCGTGCAAAGGCGTATTTCTTCTTTTGTGGAAGAACACGGGATATTACACAAATAATATATATATTTCTTTGTAATAAAAGCTGTAATGTCGGAAAGTAAGGAACATTCACAGCTTTAATCTATGGCAATGAGCTTTATCAGGAAGGGTGTCAGAGAACATAAGCAGTTAAGATTCCTGGAGGCAAAACGTACCCAATTAAGGTGATTTACCACATTCCAAAATGACTTGACAAGTACATTTAACTCTCTAAAATGATATCTGTTCTCATATCTGTCATAGAATAGAAAATTATGGGAATTCAAGATATCATCATCACCATCACCATCATCATCATCAAAGGCATTTATTAAGTATATTCCTATGATGGATTTGCTACTAAAATCTTTTAAATACATATAGCTCGTGCTATCAAAGAAGTTCCAATCTGCTGCTGTGATATTCAAAACCTATATTGAACACATGCATATATTAAGTAAATGGATCCCCAGATTACATAAAGCTTTGCTGTTTTATTCAATTGAAGATATTTGTTATGAGATTTGGATGCAAGAGATAGAAAACTTATTCTGTAAAGGAAATATAGTAAATATTTTCAGTTCTGCAGGCAATGTGGTCTCTGTAGCAACTACTCAACTCTCCTTTGGTAGCATAAAAGAACCATAGAAATACATAAATAAATGAACGTGGCTGTGCTCCTATAAAACTTTCTTTACAAAAAAATAGGCACTGTGCTATATTTGATCTGCAGGTTATATTTTATTGTTGACTTGAATGATAGAAGAAACCCATATGTTTATAAAATATTACTTCTTTATAAGAAGCACAAACAAAATAAACACATACTTGGAGATAAAGGGTCAAATATATGATCCATAAAATTAATATGCATTTTCAATAGAGAAAAGCATATTCTAAGAAGTCAAAATAATGAGAAAAAAATTTTCAGCAACTAACTAAATTTTGAGTACTAAAACCTGTGATTGCCTAGAGTGCTCATCAATCACTAGAGACCTAAATTTTTCATTTAAGTGATCCATGGGAGGAGGACCAAATGCAAAAATTAGGGTCTGTGCAGGGTAATAAGTCAGACTATAAATGACTGTATAGGGCTATACTTCTGAAATATAATCAAAGGGTGATCTTAAAATTAAAAGTAAAGTGATAGGATCAGGGCTATGGCTCAGTGGCAAAGCTTTCACCTGGCATGCATGAGACCCTAAATTTGTTAATTAAAGCAAATAAATAAAATTAAAAATAAAAATAAAGTGATAGGTAATGTGTTAGTCAACTTTTCATTGCTGGGTCCAAAATACCTGATAAGAAAGCTTATAGAAGGAAAAGTTTATTTTTCTTCACAGTCCAGGGCTTCAGTCCATGTTTGGATGATTCCATTGTTTGGTAAAAAGTAAGACAGGACATCACAGTGGAAGGGGTTGTGGAGGGAAACTGCTCAGCTTCTGGTGACTGGGAAGATGAACTCCTCCAGGGTATGTCCCCAGTTACCATCTTCTCCAGCCGTGACCATTCTGCCTACAGTCCTGATCCAATAGGTCTATTCAAACTGGGATGAATTGATCAGGTGATAGCACATATAAATTCCTCCTCCAAATATTCCTGCTTTAACAAAGGAACTTTTGAGGGACACCTTATATCCAAGTCAAAACAGAGACAGAACATAAAAGATTTAAAGATAGATAATAGATGATAGATAGATTGACTGGTTGATTTAGGTCACAATAGATTGGTAAGTATATAGAGTGACAATTGTTTATACCAGGATACATGGGCTTAGATATTTAATTTACATTCTCTTTATATCACCCCCAAAAATCGAAGATCATAATTTAATTAAAAATGTTGTAAGGTAAGGATCTATAGAGGATTCTAGAAGAAGCACAAACATTGAGACACATCAAATTTTCTCACACATAATGTTCCAAAGTATGTACACTTAGACTAAGGGGAACAATCATAAAATACATGTAGAAACAAGCAAATATTAGATATCTCTAGTAGAACTAATGATAGTAATAGACTGCAGATATTGTGAATATTATATGTAAAATATAAAAAATTAGTAAATAAGCTAGTAAATGTTCAATTAAATAAATGAGAGAATAAAATGTGTGACTAAGGAACAACAAATTGTCACAACTATTAAGGAAGTACTATAAAAGAAGGTCACAGAAATAAAAATTAAAAAATTGAAATTACAAACTGTTTGGAAGAATTAAATAGCAGATTAGTCACAAGTGAAGAGAAGGAAATAGTGAAATCAAAGACAGACCAGAAGAAACTATTCACAATTTAGCATAAAAAATTTTAAAAAATAAAAATTGCAAAAGACATGCTAAAAGGTACAATAGAGTTAGAAGTCTAAGATAGGTAATTTGAGTTCCATAAGTGAATAATAGAATGTCTGGAAGGACAACATTCAATACAGTAACTAGTATCAATGAAATTACCACATTTGAATCCCAACTAATCCAAAGAATAATACATAAAAAGGCATCTTACCATGATTTACTCAAATGAAAGAAGGAAAGCTCACTGAGAATAAAGATGGATTACAAAGAAACAAAATTTAATATCTGAATTTGCAGTAAGAGCAATGGAAGCTAGAAAGCTGTGGAATAACATATTCAGTATTCTAAGAAAATCTAATTTTCTACATACAATTGCATTTAAAAAATCATGAATAAAACAATAGGGAAAGTTGAGAAAGCTAACTACAAACAGTGCTTTCTAAATAATTTTCAGTTGGTAAGCTGTGCAAAAATGTTAAAAATCATTTAAGAGGAAGAACTGAGTGATAAAGTAAAGGTCATCAAAGAAAATGACATGCATAAAGTAATCTAAACAAAATTTGATGGTATAAAAGTATAAAATTTTTGAATATTAAATATTTAAATTTAAATATTTTAAAATATAAATTTGGAAATAAAATACTCTAATTGCTTCAAATTGAGAAGATAGAATATATGTTTCTTAATTCCAGACATGTAAAGTTAAAGAAGCATGTTAGTATTTTGGAAATAACCACTAATAGTAGAAGTAGAATGTGTAACTTTCAAATTCATGGAAGGGAAATATGTGAGCCCTGGGGAGGAGACAAACAAGCATACAAAGACACTCTGTGTTGATTTTTTTAAAGGCAAGAAAGGAGAAAAATGGCATAGAAAAGTGGGAAGCAAATAAAAAGCCCAACATAAAATAGGAGAAATAATTTAAAATTTATCAACTATAATAAACATAAAAGGGCTAGATTCTAAAATTAAAAGACAAAGATGTCAGAATGAATTGAAAGATATTTCTATGCCTATCATAAACAAAACACTCCCAATAAATAAATACAAGGAAAGAATGTTAGTATCAATATTAATACCTCAAAAAGTAGTTTCTAGGGGAAAGGGTATTAGAGGCAATAAAAAGAGGAATAAATAATAATAAAAAGATTAAGTTTTACAGGAATACATAATTCAAGATTTTATACTGCTAATATATTAAATTAGAAAAACAAGAGAAACTTCAAGGAAAAATCAAGAACTGGTAGCTTCTACATGCTATGCATGATATATTTTTAAAGAAATCTGACAATATTATGGGGTCTTAATAAAGTTAAGAAAAAGATTAAAATATCAACTGACTGATTAAAAAAATACTGATAATCTGTTATAGAATTTCTAAACAGACAAGCCACTTAAAATAAGCTAGTAAGATCACTAATTTTAAGAAAAATACACTGAGGTCCCAATAGGTTCTGGCATTCACTGAAGTTGTGCAAGTTATACTGGCAAAACTATTACTAGAAACAAATTAACTGACTCTGAAGGCTAGAATTATTTTCTATTTATTAATTTAAGCATATTTGCATACATTTTATTCTCAATAACTCTTCTCTTCTAATACAATTGCTGACATTTTTATTTTGGTTTTCTGTGCGTACTCTGATTCATCCCCTTTACCTTATTTGGTGGGAGAAATGCATATGTGATAAAATAAAAAAATAGAATATGGAAAGGTGGAAATAGTAGACATAGGCAGGGATTTCAGATATGATGAAATGAATGGATTGTAAATAGCAAAATTCCCTTGGAGAAGACTCAGAATTTAAATTCTGGTGTGGGATTCTTCACCTACCAACTTGAATATAATATTCATTCCTGGCAAGAAATACTCAGGGTTGTGCTGGAAATCATAGATGGCTTGAGAAAATCTGGACTATATCAAATCTGGAGAATATACATTCTCCTTTGCTATTCCTATCAGCATGTGATAAAATTGTTAGGGGTGGTAGGGATGAAGACTGTTTATGGTCATAGAGGCAGGGCTCCCATAAGTGACAAAGCAATATATACATCAGCAAAACAATTGCCTGTGGCAGTCTCATTCTCCCACAATTCTTCCACCAGCACACTATAAAACCCACAAACCTACTTAGTGTGCTACAATTTATTGTTGCATTACTCAACTATATTTTTAACCTTTATTATTATCCCAACTTCTTTTTATTCTCCCAGTTTACAGGTACCCTTCTGATTTAACATCCCTGGAACAACTACCAACCACTTCAACTGTCATCTCATCGATACATATAACAACAATTAAAGAAGCACCCTGAACTGCTCTGACAAGGCCTCATGTATCTTCTGGCCTCTGGTACCTGAGATGCCAACGATAGGGAAAGTAGCAGGGCCAGTGTAGATGAGGCCCAAGACAACACCACGCTTCCAACTTCATCCACATCATCCATAGCCCCTTTATTTCTTTAAGGATTCCTAGCTTTTTCATTTCATGTACAGACTACCTCAAACATTTTTCACTGTTCCTAAGTTTGTTACTATGCACTGTATATCATAAATGAGCAACACAACAGTTTGTCCCAAACATGCTGTTTTCTGTTGTACTTTTGTAATTTTGATGTTTTTCTCTCCTATTATCTTAAACATAGGAGTAGCACAGGAAAAGAAAATGGAGAGCAAAGCTTTCAACTTCCATCACCTCCAAATTTCCTAGGAGTCATCAAGATCCAATTATTAATGTCTATTCCATGCCAGGCACTTTCTTGCTTTTCTTTTTCTTTTTAATTTCCTCTGTCTTGAGGGCACCCACCATACAAGATAAACCTTTATTTTTTTGTCACTGCTTCTCTGCCTGCATATAACCAGAATCTTCATCTGTTCCAGAAACTTTAAAAATAAATTTTTTTTCAGGTGGGCTTGATGGTTCATGTCTATGATCCCAGCTACTTGGAAGAATGAGGCAGGAGGATGGCAAGTTTAAGGCCAGCCTAGGCAACTTAGCAAGACCCTCAGAATAAAATGTAGAAGTGGCTGTGGATGTGGCTCAGAATGCTCCTGCATACAATTTTTCCATTAGTGGAAAAAAACCCGTTTTTTTTTTTTTTCAGATTCCCATCTTCTTCCGTTTATCCTATACACATCACATGCCCAAGCCTCTTCCATTCTAAAAATGGATTCTCAAGGTTCAGATGCCCCTGATTCAATCACTTCCTTCTAACACACCTCCCTTCCAAGCATCTTGAAAGAGTTATCTCTACTTTAAACTTCTGTTCTTTATTTACTGTAGATTGTTAGATCCTCTGATTATTGGATCCTCTTCTTTTTGAATCACTTTTCAAAAATTGATATGGAAAATAATTATACAAGAAATACTCAATCTTGAGAAATCCCATGAGTTATTTTTAGTTATTACTTGACATGCTTTCCTCAATATTTAAAGTTATTTGCTACTTTCTCTTTCTTAAAGATGTCTTTTCCCTTGGTTACTGTGACATGATTATTTTTCTTTATTTTTTCCACAAAGGCTCTTCATATTACCATGAATTAGTGCTGCAACTTTTTGCTTTATTTAGTCTTCCTTTGGAAGTTAATCATAGTATCTATGAGTCTTGGTACATGGAATGAAAACAGGCTATTGACATTTATCCAGAGCAATTCAGAATGCCATCTTCTCTTAATTTAAATACATAATAGTTCTTTCATACTCTGCTTCTAGTTATTTTTCCATTCAGTCCACTCTTTTTTATTTTTACTTTTTTGGGGACTGAAGATTGAACCCAGGGACACTTAACCTTTTAGCTACATCCCCTACCTTTTTAAATATTTTATTTAGAGACAGGGTCTGAGTTGCTTAACACCTGCTAAGTTGATGAGGCTGGCTTTCAATTCAGGATCCTGCTGCCTCAGATTCTTGAACTACTGGGATTACAGGCATGCAAAACTGCACCTAACCATTTAGTCCATTATTAATGGGGCCAGATATATTTGCAATGTAAAAGTCTAACCACCTCACCCTTACTCAAAAATCTTTATTTTAACCTTTGCTCTTGCAGGATTTTTAAAATTGTCTCCTCAATATAACATATTAATCCTTCTATGATCTGGCCCCAACTAAAGTTTCAAGCTTCTCTCTATAATTGTGCACTGTATATCATAAATGAGCAACACAACAGTTTGTCCCAAACATGCTGTTTTCTGTTGTACTTTTGTAATTTTGATGTTTTTCTCTCCATGCATTAAAACCTTGTTTGTTTGTTTGTCTTATTTTTTAAAATTTTTTTTAGATGAAATTCTCTGCCTGGTTGGCTATTGCTCATCCTTCAAGGATTGGTGTGTATATTACTTCCTCAGTGAAGTTGGTCTAGGCTCTTCCCACAGGGTCAGTGTCTTCTTCCTTAATGTAGCAGGATCTTCTTCCTTAATGTAGCAGGACACCTCTTTCCTCTATTATAGACTTCCCACACTGCCTCAGACGGCTTTGCCAACTGCAACTCTTCCTAGGTGGACAGTGAGCTCTTGGAGGCCAAGGCTGGATGATAGAATGTTGGCTCCATAAATGGCCTGCTTGGACAATGTTTGCTTTGGTTGTATTGATAAATGCACAAAAGTTTCCTGGATTGAAGTTCATCTGATGTCAGCCAAAGTAGGCATGTCTGTAAGGAAAAAAAAATGGCAAATATTTCCAACTTTCTTTAATACAAAATAAATAAAAAATAATATTAAACTCTTTTTATCATTCTAACTTCTCTTTTTTCTATAAGTCTTTGATGCTATTAATCTCTTCTTTCAAAGCCCAAATACAACCATATTAATTAGACTATTGCTGAATAAAGCACCTCATCATTAAACTTTAAGTTCATCCTGGTTTTCCATTGTTGTTATTCCTACTGACTTGGAACAAATCCCATTTGGATTGTTAAAGTTTCCTAGTTACAAGAGTTTTTAATTTCATCTGGATCACCACAACACCTCCTAAATATTAACACTTCTAAACTCTAGATTGAGGATGTATTATTCGAAATTCTTGGGGGCAAAATGTTTTTTAGATTTTGGATTTTTGCAGATTTTGATATATTTTTATACATTTACATAATAAGATACTACAGGAATGGACCAAAATCTAAACATGGATTCATTTATGGTTCATATATTTTAATATATATATATATATATAGATATAGATATATATAGATATAGATATATAATATATCTATCTATCTATCTATCTATCTATATATATATATATATATATATATATATATATCTCCAGAAGTTAATTTTATACTATGTAGCAATTCAAATAATTGTGTATAGGAAATTATGTTTCATAATGTGAAATTGCTTTGTCATCCTATCATGTTGAAAGATTTCAGATTTTGGAGCATTTTGGAGTTTGGATTTTCAAACTAAGGATGCTCAACAAGTAAACTACTAATTGACATTGTAAGCCCATCATTACCCTACTAATATTAGAAATCAACAAATAGTAGAGTAGAAAGCTTCCAATAATGCTACTAATACTGGCTTACCAAAGAATCCTCTGGCACTCTGGCAGGGGACCTGGAATTCCTGGCCCTGTTTTGACCATGCCCTTTGCTGTCTTCATTAAAAGGTGAGTACCAGGAAGAGTGAGACACACCTTATCTAGTCATCAGTTTGTCATCACCACATAGCACAGTTCCTAGAACATAATAGATGCTCAAATTTTGTTGAATAGAGTAAGGAGATAATGCAGAGCTTTGTGAACCTATTTTTTTCTTCTTTTTTAAAAATAATCTAGCTGTGGTATGAATGGGGTGGAAATGAGGGGACAGCATATAAGCAGATGGAAAATAAGAAAAGTGGCAACCTGGTATCATGGGGCTCCAGTATCAACTTCTACTTCAATCACCACAATTAAACAATGCCACATATTTCAGGTTTGTATTTTGGATTTGGCATAAGTTTCATGTAAAAAAATGATGAGATTTAAACTAGGTAGAGTACTTATTTTAATACAGAAAAATATGTGCTGTGGGAAGAGACACACCACTTTAAACTTCAGGAGATTCAGTTTCCTCTTTTATTTCATAGGTTGTTATAAGGATGAGATGAGATAATATATGTAAAGGGTCTGGCTCATGATATGGAACTTAATCTTCTTCT